>NC_091075.1:91945000-93195000 GCF_032405125.1 Capricornis sumatraensis
CCAGAAATTGTTCTTCTTAAATACATATTGTTAGCGTTTAAAAATTGACCATGTTACTAATTATAAAGCCAGTTACAATAAATATTAAAGAATCAACAATATTTAAAATACATCTTGTGATCAAATTGCAATTAAGATAATCATATAGTAAGTAACTAATAAAGTCATATATATATATATGGCAATTGAAAACATATTCTAAATATTCATGAACAAAAGAAGAAATTCTAAATAGAGCCAAATGACACTGAAATCTAAAATACCATGGGCTGAGAGTTAAGAAGCTAACCTTACAACTTACAAAGCTACACAAAGTAATTCATATGATAGAAAAAAAGGAAATGTTTTCCAAATAATTTTAACATAATACTGATACGAAAATCAGAAATTGAGATTCTTGAGGAGGGAGATTTAGGAGTTAGTTTCACTCATGAGCATAGTAATGAATACCATAAACAGAGTGCTAGCGGCTTAAAAACAAAATGTGTTACAACTAAGTTGAGTTTAGACAGCATATTAAAAAGCAGAGACATTACTTTGCCAACAAAGTTCTGTCTTGTCAAAGCCATGGTTTTTCCAGTAGTCATGTATGGATGTGATAGTTGGACCCTGATGCTGGGCAAGATTGAAGGCTGGAAGAGAAGGGGATGACTCTTTGTGACCCCATGGACTGCAGCATGCCAGGCTTCCCTGTCCATCACCTGTCCATCACTCAACTCCATGAGTTTGAGTTTGCTCAAACTCACATCCATCAAGTTGGTGATGCCATCCAACCACCTCATCCTCTGTCATCCCCTTGAATATTCAGGACTGATTTCCTTTAAGACTCACTATAAAATTGTAGTATTTAAAACTATGGGATACTTGTGGAAGCAGAAAAAGAATATAAAAACAAAAAAGCATAAAATAGAAATATTTATTGATTATACCACATTAAAATAAAAACCTTGCATTTCAAAAAATCATTTTTTAAAAGGGAAAAGTAAAATCTTAGTCTGAAAAATCATGTGCAACATATTTAACCAAGAAAGTGTTAATGCTCAGAATGTATAAGGAACACACACAAATCAATGGGCTTCCTGGTAGCTCAGCTGGTAAAGAATTCGCCTGCAGTGTGGGAGACCTGGGAAGCTGACCTGGGAAGCTCTCCTGGAGAAGGGAATGGTTCCCCACTCCAGTATTCTGGCCTGGAGAATTCCAGGGACAGAGGAGCCTGGTGGGTTACAGCCCATGGGTTCAAAGAGTCCGACACGACTGAATAGCTTTCACTTTCACAAATCAGTAAGCAGAAGAAACAAATCTAGTAGGCAAAAGATATGACAGCAGAATGGAGAATCAAGTAGCTAATAAACACATGAAACTATATCTAGCCTCACTAGTAATCAGAAACATTTAAATTAAAAATTGTATACGTTTTTACATCTATAATGCTCACAAAAAGTAGGAGACCTGAGAAATGTTCATGAGAATTGGCTTGGTTGTGGTTTGGGGTTTTTTGCTTTGTATTGCTTTGTTTCTTTTTGGCTTTTAGACGATTCCATAAATGACCCTTGTGTTCTCCATTATATTTAGCTGATGGACTCGGTATTCTGGAAGATGGAAAGAAAAATATTTTCTTTATAGGTGATTGTGGAAGATTGAAGTATAATTTCTCAACTACTTGCTTCTTTTCAATGACAGAGTTATATGTTCCCACTCATTGTCTTGTGAGTTGTTGTTGTATCATTTGGGAAGAGTATATGTTCCTCCCTTATTGACTTTGGGCTGGGTCCTGGGGTATTCTTTGGCTGATGGGATGTAAGATGTGACATGAGTCATTTTTTAGTAGAAGCTTCAATTTGGATGTGTGCAGTTTGCCCTCACCTATTAGAGTAGCATGCCTCAGATAAGGGATACAACAAGTGCCTGGATCTCTGAACCTGGAAGACATATGGAACCAAGCTAGGCTGAGTCAAGCTATAGCCAGGCTCAAACCCAGCAGGACTGAGCAAAGGCCCAGTTGGCCTCTAGCTCCTATGTAACATGAGCAAGAAATAAATATCTGTGGCTGTTATCCACTGATGGTATTGGCGCTATTTGTTGAATGGTATTCTACAATGTGACCTAGTGTTCGAGCTGTTATTCACCAAGCAAGTAACTCAGTCCACTTTCTTGGGGAGGAACAAAGGGTAGGACAACTAGCCACCTGTGTTTAGGCAAATCCTTCCTCATGGAAACCAATAGGGAATAAATATTAATCCGTAACATACCCAAGTCATGGCTATCCACTTGGAATAAGAAATGAGCAGCCTGTTAGGACAGTCCTCTCTAATCTTCATGGGATCCCTTCCTCAATACCAAACTCAATCTGATGGAAATAAAGCAAATTCTAAAACCAGAAATTATTCTTCTCAAAAACATACTGCTAATGTTTAACAGTTGACCATATTGTTAGTTATAAAGCTGTTATATTTATTACAGTAAATATCAAAGAATCAACAAAGTACTGAATACATTCTAGGATGTTTATTAATAATATTATGTTGAATAGAAGTGCCAAAAGTGGGCATCCTTGTCTTGTTCCTGACCTTAGAAGAAATGCTTTCAGCTTTTCACTGTTCAATATAATGTAGGCTGAGATATGAACACTCTATACCCACTTTGTTGAGAGTTTTATCATAAATGGATGTCAAATTTTGTCAAATGCTTTTCCCAGATCTATTGATAGAATCTTGTGATTTTTACTCTTTGTTTTGTTAGTGTGGTGGATTATGTTGGTTGATCTCTGGATACTAAATCATTCTTGCACCCCTAGAATAAATCCCATTTGATTATGGTATATAACCCTTCCAATATATTGTTGAATTTGGTTTACTAATATTTTGTTGAGGATTTTTGCTTCTGTATTCATCAGGAATACTGACCTGTAGTTTTTTTCTGTAGAGTCTTTGTTCAGTTCTGGTATCAGGGTAATAATGCTGGTCCATACAATGATTTAAGCATCCCTTTCATCTTCAATCTTTTTTGAATAGTTTGAGAGGCTATGTATTATCTCTTCTTTAAATATTTGATAGCATTCACCTGGGAATCTATCTGGTCCTGAATTTTTGTTTGTTGGAAATCTCTTGCTTACTGATTCAATTTCATTACTGGTAACTGGTCTGTTCAGATTTTCTATTTCTTCCTGATTCAGTCTTGGAAGATTATATGTTTCTAAGAATTTACCTATTGCTTCTAGGTTGCACAATTTGTTGGCATATAATGTTCATAGAAGTCTCTTAGAATTGTTTCTTTCTCTTGTATTGTTCTTAAGTACTCTTCCTTCATTTCTGGTTTTATTTGAGACCTCTCTCTTTTTCTTGATGAGTCTTGCTAAAGGTTTATCAATTTTCTATTTATTTTCAAAGAACTAGCTCTTTTCCCCATGTTTTAGTGTCAATTATATTTATTTCTGCTATGATCTTTATTATTTTCATCCTTCTACTAACTTTTGACTTTGTTCTTTTTATGGTTCATTTAGGTGAAATATTAAGATTATTTATTTGAAAATTTTCTTGTTCTTGAGGCAGGCCTGAATTACTGTAGTATTCTCTCTTAGAACTGCTTCTACTGCATACAATAGATTTTGGAAAGTCATATTTCTGTTTTCGTTTATCTCAAGATATCTTTTGATTTTCTCTCTGATTTTTCCTTTGACCAATTGGTTGTTTGGTAGCGTGCTTTTTAGTTTTCATATGGTGTATTTTCCAGTTTTCTTCTTGTAATTGAGTTCAGCTTATCATTGTGGTCAGAAAAAATAACTGATAATTTTATTTAGTGTTATGTTTGTTGTCTTTCTGTTTATTTTTTGTGTATGTATTATAGGTTTTGGGTTTGTGAGGTTATATGAGGTTCATATATATCAATCTATATATATAGCAATTCATCGGTCTATGCTTATGTATTGCTATGTGCAAGGGATTGATTGTCATTTAAGTTCAAATGTAATCTAAAAGCACATTTTCCTCTCCCAAAACATTTTGTGTTTTTGATACTATGTTTTGCTCCTTTTTACTTTGTGTACCCATTAACTACTTACTGTAGTTAAAGTTGATTTTACAACTTCAGTCTTTGAAAAACAAAAATAATCTATATTTCTAAGGGTTCTCCATGGAAGTAAAGCTAACTATAAATATATTTGTATAATAAAAATTAACTCATCCAGTTGTGGAGATTGAGAAGTCCCATAATCGCCATCTGAAAGCTGGAAAATCAGGTAAGCCTGTTACATAATTCAGTCTGAATCTGAAGGCCTGAGAGTTAGGGGTCCAATGGTGTAAGTCCAAGTCTAAATCTAAAAGCTTGAGAACCAGGAGCATCAAAAGCAAGAAAAGATGGTTGTTTCAGCTCAAACAGAGAGATCAAATTTGCCCTTCTTCCGTCTTTTTGTTTCATTTAGGCTCTCAACAGATTGTATGATGTCATCCACAATGGTAAAATAATCTTTACTCAGTCTACTGATTTAACTGCTAAGGAGCACCACCCTCCTAGAAATTCTCAAAAACAATGTTTACCAGCTATATGGACATCTCTAAGCCCAATCAAACTGACACAAAAAATTAACCATTGCCTGAACATGACAAATGTTGTGGGATTCTAACTTGGTTATGGGCCCAGTGTTACTCTGCCTGGTGTGTGGAGGTTGTCCATCAAGGGACCATGCTCTTTAGATGTCTGACTCCAAAGGCAGATGATGCAGATTCATCAGCAAGGTAACATCTCTGGACTGAGGATCCCTTCCAAAACTTAAGCACTATTATTACTGCTGGTGGTAAAACCCAACTGAAATTATTATTTGTAGAGTTCAAGGGCCGTCTTATGTTCCTGAATACATGGTTAGGATTGTTTCCAAAAATAATGCTTAATTCCCTTTTTTCCCTCTACCTATGCTGTTTTAGAGGTAACTATGATTTCTGAGCATCTTCTAGGGTCTTGGTATTGCCAGGTACTAATTTCCACAAAATCTCCCCACCCATATATATTACCTACCTTAATTATTTAAACACTTGAATTTCTAACAAATGTTGGACAACCATTATCCTAACACACAGTGTTTTCTTACATCTGTTGAATTACTTTGCCTAACAGATGGGTTGTTGAGATTACACAAGGACCCACCTGAATGGCCTGAATATAGTCTTACCCAGTCTGTAATTTTTCACAGTTATTTGAAGATCTATTGAGAGTCTAAAGATAGACTATACCAGGCAATGTGGTTGTTACTGAATTTCCTTGTAGCATTTACTTCTATGAAAATAAAGGGAAGGGGTATTGGCAGAACTAGATCTGTGTATGTTGTACCCATATCCTCAACCATCAGTGTCTAACTTATCCTAAATAATGTACAAATAGGACTTTTCACACCACCAGTATTTCAACTCAACACTAAGCACCTGTGAGGCATAAACCACAGGTCTTTTTGCTTATGATATATTTGCATTAGGACTATGGCTACTGTATACTATGAAATTATGGTAGCTTTTACCTAGTGAGATATTATTAAACTACTGAAAGTATAAGTATGAAAGCATAGCTTCAATGTATAAAAAGCTTCTGATCTATTTTTAAATGAAAAAAGAATATTTACTAAATTAGACATACACAGTGACTCTGTGTGGACAAGGATTTGAATGATATATAAAGAAAATAGTTTGCAACACAGGATTATAGCTAAACATCTTAGATTTAAAATATTTTATTTCCTATTATAATTATAAAATATGATAAGGATAAACAAAAAACATCATCTAATTCAAGGAATTCTATTTAATTATAGTTAAGCTTGAAGAGAAAACTCACTAAGTTTAGAATTTGGCTGGAAGAATGAAGTTTCACAAAGTAAGATCCTTAGAGTTATATAACTGGGGAAGCATTTTAAAGCACAAGAGCAGATAAATGGCACTGGCATTTACATCATTGTACTGATCAAAGCTGAACTCCAATACTTTGGCCACCTCATGCGAAGAGCTGACTCATTGGAAAAGACTCTGATGCTGGGAGGGATGGGGGGCAGGAGGGGAAGGGGACAGAGGATGAGATGGCTGGATGGCATCACTGACTCAATGGACGTGAGTCTGAGTGAACTCCAGGAGATGGTGATGGACAGGGAGGCTTGGCGTGCTGTGATTCATGGGGTCGCAAAGAGTCGGACAGGACTGAGCGACTGAACTGAACTGAACTGATCAAGGCATAATATGTATCATTTATGTATCTTTTTGAAATGGGACCATGTCTATCTGTTGCTAATCCTGTTTCAAAGAGAAAATCCAAGGTGACAGTGAACCAAAGACTTGAACTTTTCTGTGCACAGCAGAGCACATTGCTTACATTCACCAAAGAGACTTGGATTCAGGCTCTCATTTTGGCATTTACTCTCTTGCTTTCCATCAATTGTTCTATACGTGGTAGTTTAAAAAATGCAAACTTATTTTCTTGGTATCCAAGTGCAGAAAGAGGTTAAAAACGCCTGATCATCGGCATGACTGAGCTTTGAAAATTGCATCAAATATCCCTTTAAGAGTGTTTTAAGCTAGCAGAGTGCTAACTGAAGAAATACACTGTAACAGTCTTTATAAGGTCTCTTCTTTCAGAAAACAAGAAAGACATTTGCTCTGACCATAGTTTTTCAAAATCTATTATTATAAATCTTCAAAGAAAATCCTTATTATGCATGAAAAATAGTATCTAGAATCATCTTCAACCTCTCCCATATATCACCATCATTTTCTGGCAAGACAATCCCATCTTATCCTTAACGTGGACATTCCATAGCATCATCTGTAGAAGGTCACACTACCTGTAATCATAAACACTGGGGCCAATCAAAAATTGTTCCATGAGGTCTTAAATGTAATGCAGCAAATAAAGTGTGAAAAGATGCTTTTATAAAGAAACCATTCTCCTGAATCTGTTTATATTAATGTAAATTACTTGGAAACACATGATGAATGAAATAATATTGCATACTCCCTGGTGATCTATAGGTACATTCTTAGTTTATGCTTATAATTGCTTACTAAAGTCTATGAAAGACCGTATAAATCATACAAATTAGGCCTTCTAAACCCAAGAAGCCAACAATTCCAGCTCTGGTACTCTTTCCGAAATAATCAATTTGGCTTTGCTACTCATAATACCATCAGATATATGGTAACTCAGATATATGGAATAGCTGTTATATTGCTACAGCAATAATCTGGTTAATACATCAATAATAAAACTTTAAACACTTTTTGATGGAATGGGCCACACCTCCTACTGGAAATATATCACAACCATAATCGGGACAAATATCACAACCATAATATTTTCACTTGTGACGTTTCCTTAGAATCTATTGTGAAATTCCATGGGATAGACTATGGATGGAGCTATAAACTACAAGTCTTTGTCTTGCTTGCTTAGCTCAGCTGGCCAGAACACAGCACAGAGGAGGATAAGAATGTGATAATGATTACAGGAAGGATTTTATCTATACAAAATAATGACACTTGGCTTCTAAAATTCATTTAGCAATTAAAATTCATGTAGATACGTAAGTCTGGGCATTAATTTCAAATCAAACAAAGCTATACCATGAAACCTTAAAAAAAAAAAAAGATGTGGTGATATTGTTGTTTTCCCTATGACCTTCAAATATTTTCCCTCCATTAGACTCCCCTGTTCACTGGGGGATGGAATGATACTTATCAAAATACTAAATGCTCCCTTGGTCCTTCCAGCTCAAACTTTTCTCAGTGGGATAATAAAAGTAAATAATAATGATAATACTAATATTCAGTTACATCTATTAAGTACTTACTATATGCCAGCTTTACAGCAAGAGCTTTTTCTCTCACTTGAATCTAACCACACTTTCTTGAGCTAGGTATTAATGCTACTGTCAGCCCTGTGTTCATATGACGAGATTGAGACCCCAGAGAGGTTGAATAACTTGCTTAGGATCACTCAATAAATAAGACTGCAAAGGTTCAAACTCTGTCTGACTCACTTAAACAACACTTTTGTGGTTCCTAGCACTGCCGAATCAGCTCTAGAAAGAGAAACTTTATACTAAAGCATATATATGGAATTTAGAATGATGGTAATGATAACCCTGTATGCGAGACAGCAAAAGAGACACAGATGTATAGAACAGTCTTTTGGACTCTGTGGGAGAGGGAGAGGGTGGGATGATTTGGGAGAATGGCATTAAAACATGTATATTGTCATATGTGAAATGAATTCCCAGTCCAGGTTCAATGCATGATACACGATGCTTGAGGCTGGTGCACTGGGATGACCCAGAGGGACGGTATGGGGAGGGAGGTGGGAGGGGGGTCCAGATTGGGGAACACGAGTACACACGAGGCGGATTCATGTTGATGTATGGCAAAACCAATACAATATTGTAATGTACATAGCCTTTAATTAAAATAAATTAATTAAAATATAATAATAAAAAATATAAAAACACACAACACACACACACACACAAAAGAAAAGTTTATAGCCTCCCTCTACCCCCGGCTATTCTCGCCACTGATTATTTAAATATTTGTTTCAGATAAACCACAGTACACACTGGTGACTAATGGAGTGTTGATAATGACCTTTTGGTTGATGAGAGTAATGTACTGTTCTTTGAGATGATGGTACTGAGATGATCCAACCATAAAAGTACCATGAACTTTATGTTGATATCCTGATTGTGATGATGCATTAGCTTTGATTTCTTCTAAAACATTCACTTTATTTTAGGAGGATATTATCATTTCTGTTTCCATTGTTGATGCAGTTGTGCAAGGTTAAAGTAAATGAACTGGCCTACATAAACTCTACCACATTCTTGCCTTCTACTGAATCATGTTATGACCAACTGAACTGAGCAAAGAGAGCCAAAGAACTTTAGTTAATAATTCCACCCACTGCCCACACTCAACCTGGAAATTTTGCAAGAGTTTCTACTAAAATTTCAGAGATACAACGTTACAGTTAGAAAACAAGAATATTGTTTTCAGTCCGTCCTAGGACTTAGTATACTGTCAATGTGCATTCTCTGTATCTATCAAATACTAATCAATTTATTTACAGTCATGATAAATCACAGAATGAATGAGCAGAAATCAGTTTAAGTCATTGAAGTTATCTTAAATACCAAATGGCAGTGTTACCAACAGCAAAATGTTATTATTATTTTTTTAAGGTATTGAAATTGGAATTGAATTGACCACACAAATGAAGAAAATGTCATTTTGCCTTATATTAGTTGTGTTATTTTGAGTAGAATGTTAAGACAGATGTCCCTGTAACTCTTCAACTATGAAACAAGTGTGATAACTACTTAGAATGATAAGAAGGGGCTGTTCTGGTGGCTCAGATCGTAAAGAATCTGCCTGCAATGCAGGAGTCACCCATTCAGTCCCTGAGTCAGGAAGACCCCCTGGAGAAGGGAATGGCAACCCATTCCAGTACTCTTGCCTGGAAAATTCCATGGCCAGAGGAGCCTGGTGGGCTACAGTTCATGGACTCACAGAGTTGGGCATGACTGAAGCAACTTAACACACACAGGATGATAATAAGGAACAGATGGATTAAAAAAAAAAAACAGAGAAGCACATTAAGGACCATGAACAATTAAAGGAGATTATTATTATATGGCTTAGTCTAATAGATATCTTACAGCATCGGACTTTTGTTCCATCACCAGTCACATCCACTGGGCGTTGTTTTTGCTTTGGCTCTGTTTCTTCATTCTTTCTGGGGTTATTTCTCCTCTCTTCTCCAGTAGCATCTTGGGCATCTACCAACCTGGGGAATTCATCTCTCAGTGTCCTATATTTTTTCCTTTTCATATTGTTCATGGGGTTCTCAAGGCAAGAATACTGAAGTGGTTTGCCATTCTCTTCTTTAGTGGGCCACGTTTCGTCAGAACTTTTCACCATGACCCGTCTGTCTTGGGTGGCCCTACATGGCATGCCTCATAGTTTCATTGAGTTAGACAAGACTGTGGTCCATGTGATCAGCTTGATTAGTTTTTTGTGATTGTGGTTTTCATTCTGTCTGCCCTCTAAGGGATAAGGACAAGAGGCTTATGGAAGCTTCCTGATGGGGGAGACTGACTATAGGGGTAACTGGGTTTTCTAATGGGCAGGGCCATGCTCAATAAATCTTTAATCCAATTTTCTGTTGACAGGCAGGGCTTTGTGAAAAATTCTTAAAGAGTTGGGTATACCAGACCACCTTACCTGCCTTCAGGGAAATCTGTAGGCAGGTCAAGAAGCAACGTTAGAACTGGACAACTAAGATCATGGCATCAAGTCGCATCACTTCATGGCAAATAGATGGGGAAACATTGGAAACAATGCTCTCATTGTTTATTTTTTGGGCTCCAAAATCACTGCAGATGGTGAGTCCAGCCAAGAAATTAAAAGATGCTTGCTCCTTGGAAGAAAAGCTATGACCAACCTAGACAGGATATTAAAAAGCAGAGACATTACTTTGCTGACAAAGGTCGGTCTATTCAAAGCTATCGCTTTTCATTAGTCATGTATGGATATGAGAACTGGACTATAAGGAAAGCTGAGAGCTGAAGAATTGATGCTTTTGAACTGTGGTGTTGGAGAAGACTCTTGAGAGTCCCTTGCACTGCAAGGAGAATCCAACCAATCAATCCCAAAGGAAATCAGTCCTGAATATTCATTGGAAGGACTGATGCTGAAACTGAAACTCCAATACTTTGGCCACCTTATGCTAAGAACTGACTCATTTGAAAAGACCTTGATGCTGGGAAAGATTGAAGGACAGGGAAGCCAGGCATGCTGCAGTCCGTGGGGTCGCAAAGAGTCGTACAAGACTGAGTGACTGAACTGAACTGAATAGATATTTAATTATATTATAGCTCTGGAAATGCTGGATGAGTTTTGGAGTCTTTGAAACATAGATCAAGACGGGCACCTGAATGTTGATGATGACTTCTCATTGGTAGGAATTCCAAATAAGTGTGTTTCAAATCCTTTAAATCAAAGAGTCCTTTTATTTTTTTCACAATTTACATTTTCTTTTTTAATTATAAATTTATTTATTTTAATTAGAGGCTAATTACAATATTGTATTGGTTTTGCAATACATCAACATGAATCTGCCAAGGATATACACATGTTCCCCATCCTGAACCCCTCTTCCACCTTTCTCCCCATACCATCCCTCTGGGTCATCCCACTGCACCAGCTCAACATTATTCATAGACTTATTAAAAATCCCCCAAACAGGCCAACAATTTGGTGATGGTATATAGACAATGAATATTACTGTTCAATAACTTATTTTCCTTAGGGAATGACATAGGTGGAGAATGTTGAAATTTTTATATTTTAATCTGTTAGGTCTGACCACCAGTTTAAATTCACTATATCAAATTTCCATAATTATTTGGCTGTATTTTGGGATGGATTTTGGAACTGCTGATAGTGGTTGAGAATATAGTGATGTGTGAGAAAAATTATACAGACAGTAATATGCTTAGCTAGAAGCAAAATTTTTACTTTATTGGTCTACTTTCTAATTTCATTTTTCAAAATTGCACCTTTAGAAATATATTTATTTTAAGTGGTCAATTAAATTAATCAAAAGGACTTCGGTAATTTTATAGGGTTGCACTGAATCTGTAGATTGCTTTGGGGTATAGCCATTTTCACACCTCACACTGATCAGAATGACCATCATCAAAAAATCTGCAAACTATTAATATAAATGCTGGAAAGGATGTGAAGAAAAGAGAACCCTCTTGCACTGTTGGTGGGGGTGTAAATTGATACAGCCATTATGGAGAACAGTATGGAGATTCTTTTAAAAAACTGGAAATAAAGTTACCATATGACCCAGCAATTCCACTACTGGGCATATGAAAGTGAAAGTTAAGTCGCTCAGTTGTGTCCAACTCTTTGCTACCCCATGGACTATATAGTCCATGGAATTCTCCAGGCCAGAATAATGGAGTGGGTAGCCAAGGGATCTTTCCAACCCAGGGATCAAATCCAGGTTCCCCTAATGCAGGAGGATTCTTTACCAGCTTAGCCATAAGGGAAGCCCAAGAATATTGAAGTGGGTAGCCTATCCCTTCTCCAGCAGATCTTCCCAACCCAGGAGTCAAATCAGGTCTCCTGCATTGCAGGCAGAATCTTTACCAACTGAGCTATGTGCTTAGTCACTGGGCAAGTACTCTGAGAAAACCATAATTCAAAAAAACACATGTAGTCCAATGTTCATTGCAGCACTGTTTACAATTGCCAGGACATGCAAGCAACCTAGATGTTCACTAGGTTGGGTGAATGGATAAAGAAGTTGTGAGATATATGTATACATATATGTGTGTGTTTTTGTGTGTGTCTGTGTATAAATAAGTATATGTAATGAAATGTTACTCAGCCTTAAAAAGGAATAAATGTGAATCAGTTGAACTGAGGTGGATGAATGTAGAACTGTTATACAGAGTGAAATAAGTCATAAAGAAAAAAAAGATCATATATTAGCACATATATATATAGAGAGAGAATCTAGAAAAATGGTCCTCGTGGACCTATTTGCAGGGCAGCAATAGACGCAGATGCAGAAGATGCTCTTGTGGACACAGCAGGGCTGAAGGAGGGCATGGGACAAATTGAGAGGGCAGCACTGACATATACACCCTACCATGTGTGAGACAGATAGAGAGGGGGAAGTTACCACATAACACAGAGAGCCAGCTAGGCACCCTGAAGACCCAGATGCCTGGAGTGCTGGGGTGGGGGGTGGGAATGAGGCTTAAGAGGCAGAGGAGACAGAGGAGATATGCATATATCTACTCATGGCTGACTTGTATTGTTGTATGGCAGAAACCAACCCTACATTGTAAAGCAATTGTCCTCCAATTTTTTTTTTAAAGGGATTTTGATGTGATATGAAGGCAGATATTTAGATAATAAAGGCTGAGATTTTTCTAGAAAAGTTTCAAAGAAGGTATGATATCCTTAAAAATAGCCTCTATTCAGGCCTAGTTGAAAGTGTGAGGGATGACCAGTCACTTACCTTCCTTATCTTTTGATACCTCCTCAGTGCTTCTTGTACTCCATTCAAGTTAGATTACCTGGCCTCTAAATAATCTGGTGGGTCTTTTCAACTAATGTGCTTTCTGTAAGAAGTATCCCTCCTCACTTGATCATCCCGGAAATCTCCTCCTTCAAATCTGTGCAGCAAAGGATTCCTATTTCTCTCAGTCGGTGTTAGATGCTCACACCTCTTTATTTCTGGTTTGCAGTTAATGTATCCATCCTTCCATTCATCCATTCATCAAGCTTTGAGTTCCTGTTATGCAGTGTGTCGGTCACAGAGGATACAAAACAAATAATACACAATCTCCATCATAAAACATTTAAGGTATAGTGTAAGGCTTCTTAACCTGGGAACTTTTTAATCTGTATGAGCTTTCAGGGTTCCATTTAGCGTGTTGAAATTTTATGCACAAATCTTTCTGGATGTGCATGTGTGAACTTCTCAGCAAAGACAGATTTTAGATGTCAGAAGAATCTAAAAAAATGTCAGAAACCCCAAGAAGTTTAAGACAATTGATTTACTGGAAAAAAGAAAATAATCAGTCAATTACAATAGACTGTGTAATCAAGGATGATATGGAGGTTTGCATAAGAGCAAATGTGTAGTGTATGTGATAGAAAGCAGAGTGTGGTGACAGAATCTGCGAAAGCTTTCAGAAGGAGGCATCTGATTGTCTCAAAGGATGTGTAAGAAGAGTTAGCTCTCTGGTTTTCCTCACTTTCAAATTTCTGAAACTCATCTGTTACCTCCTCACTCATTTATCTTTTTACCTGCAGAAGCCTTGCTTCCAGACCCACTGCTGCCCTAAAACAACTCTAATGAAAGTCATTCATGATGTCTTCATTCTTCAAATCAGTGCAAGTTATTCTCTTTTTATCTTGCTGGAATCTATGCAACGTTTGAATCTCTCTCCTTTTGAAAATGTCTCCTTTATTTTTCATGGTTCCTCACTCTTGAAGCTTTCCTTTCACTTCTCTGAGTGCTATCTCAAAGAATTTCATCAATATTTTTCCTCCTCTCTCCTCCTGGAGTTCCATTTCCAATGTCCTCCTTTTCTTAATCTACCCTCTTTTTCTAGTTGGTCTCACGCATATTCATGACTTTAGAAAGCACTTCTATGCTGCCCTATGTCTCCACCCCAGATTTCTCTCCTAAAGTTCCAAACCATCTACCCAATTACTTATCCTTCTCCATTTGATTTCCCATGGGTACCTCCCACTCAGCGTACAAAGATGTTCACCATTAAATTCATCTTCTCTGTGAGTATATAGAAAGGATCTTCAATAAATTAGAGACAAGGAAAAAAAATAACACATGAGTATACTCTCAGTCAGTTCAGTTCAGTTCAGTCGCTCAGTTGTGTCTGACTCTTTGTGACCCCATGAATCGCAGCACACCAGGCCTCCCTGTCTATCACCAACTCCCGGAGTTCACTCAGACTCATGTCCATCGAGTCGGGGATGCCATCCAGCCATCTCATCCTCTGTCGTCCCCTTCTCCTCCTGCCCCCAATCCCTCCCAGCATCAGAGTCTTTTCCAATGTGTCAACTCTTCGCATGAGGTGGCCAAAGTACTGGAGTTTCAGCTTTAGCATCATTCCTTCCAAGAAATAGTAAATAATAGCAAGAGTACTAGAGTTTGTCATGGTAAATGAAACATACAATATTGTGGCCTTAATAGAATTAACAGTTTAGTGAGAAATAGGGCAAGTACTGAGAATCACAATATTGTATGAAGAGTGTTATGAGAGAGAGTGCACAGGCTCCTATCAGAGTACATACAGAAACCCCTAACCCAGACAGGAGAGGTGGTAGTTCAGACACAGTAGGTGATATGCAAATTAAACTTTGTGTTTTGGTAAGCTGCATTCAGTGATGATCTCTTTCAGGTTATGTCTTTATTCAGAAAAGATGGAGTATCCAGTATTTTCTTATTCAGAGTCACTAACAGCCTTCCTAGAAGCTAGTAGGTGCTACCTCAAATCCTGAATTGAAATTTAGTCACAGTTTGTCTTTTAGGAAAGCATGTGAGAGAACTGGAGTGTGAAATTTTGGAGAGTAGAGAAAAGAACATGCCTTAATTTCTTTGTGTCTGGCACGTGACTGGCTCAAAAGATACATGATGGAATAAGTGTTGGTTGCTATAGGGGTTTTCTGTAAAAGGAAATTAACATTTTCTGTGAGTTTTAGGACATCAGCGGTGATTATAATGTTTTATTAGTCAGATTATTAAAGTCAACTTTTGAGAGTCATACTTTAAAGCTTCAGTGAAGTAACACAACAAAAGTTTATGTCTTGCTTATGCCACAGTTCCAGATACGTCAGGCAATTTTATTGCACAATACTCTAACTTTGCCAGGAGCTCCCATCTTTCATCTCAATCATTTTGGGGTTATTTCATTGGCAGCTACAGAAATTGCCCTAATTTCAACTATGTTCATCCAAAGTGACACACTTCATTTACATTCACAATTCACTAGCCAGAATCAGCCACCTTACCCTAACCCAACCACAATAAAAGCTAGGAAATAGAGAAGGCCTGTGAAATACTGGTGAACACTGACAGTCTCTGTCACAGTCTGCTCTTCTGGAATCCAAATACACTTAACCCTTCCAAGGGAGAAAACCAAAGCCCTAATAGTTACCACAATGAGCATAAGCTAGATAATTTCTGCAAATCAATCCTTCCATGTTTTACAAATATGACTCCTCATAGGCTGAGAAAACTGTGAAGTTATCTGTCTCCTCCAGCATAAGCACTTCCACACTCACGAGGGCGCAACATCTACAATAAACAGTCTTATTCAGAAAGGAGGACTAAGGGGTGATCTCCTTCAGTCACTGGTCCATAACAATTCTGAAATCCTACTCGGCAGCCCTGGGATTTCTTTGGAAGGAACGATGCTAAAGCTGAAACTCCAGTACTTTGGCCACCTCATGCGAAGAGTTGACTCATTGAAAAAGACTCTGATGCTGGGAGGGATTGGGGGCAGGAGGAGAAGGGGACGACAGAGGATGAGATGGCTGGATGGCATCACTGACTCAATGGACGTGAGTCTGAGTGAACTCCGGGAGATGGTGATGGACAGGGAGGCCTGGCGTGCTGCGATTCATGGGGTCGCAAAGAGTCGGACACGACTGAGCCACTGAACTGAACTGAAGTGGGCAGACATTGTGAAGGTTTAAAATGAGGTGGTGCTTGCGGTAAAGAACCCAGCTGCCAGTGCAGGAGACACAAGAGATGTGGGTTCAATCCCTGGGTCAGGAAGATCCCCTGGAGGAAGAATGGCAACCTACTGAAGTATTCTTGCCTGTAGAATCCCATGGACAGAGGAGCTTGGTGGGCTACTGTCTATAGAGTCACACAGATTCAGACACGACTGAAGCAAGTTAGCACACATGCACATATTCCTTGATTTGATCTTGATACTGTTCTAAAAGAAAGAGTTTTCTTGGTCACAATGTCCTTTACAATTATTTATTCTTTATTCTCTTTGGCCATTTCATGTTGAGACTATCCTTCTCATGGAACAACTTTTTTCTCTCCTTTTACTAAGAAACTAAAGATTCTCATTAAAAATTTTCATATACAGTAAAACTATGTAATTTCACAATGGAGATTCTAGTTAAACCTAAGTTAAATAAAGAGCTCTGGACAAAGCCACCCTGAAAGATCCACACTGCCAACACGTATGAACTAAACCCATTAAAATTTCTAAATCTAATGTTTTATAGTTTTATTGCTAATATAATGACAAGATTGACTATATACCAAGATAGTTCACCATTTAAAATCTCCAAAATGTCAAATTATTGTAACACTAGCACTGAAAAAAAAATTGCTAGTGTTATAACACTAGCAACACTTTTATTATTTTAAAAGAGTGCTAGAACTAGTTTTCTGATATTTAGTGGCAAAATCAGTTCCAATTACAAACCTTTCATCTCAACTACTTAACATAGCCTAGTTTGTGTCCTGCTCATGTCATAGTCCAATGGGAGCTAGGCAACGCTTCTGCACAGCTTTCCTTCCAACAATGACTCAGGGACCCAGGCTCCACCCATCATGCACTTCCTCTCCCTTGAAGTCCTTCGCTTCCGGTCACAGAAACTAAAGAGAATGTAGATAGGTAAAAGCATGGTTAGAAGTACACATTATTAACTTATAAGGAGGCTGAGACATGTGGGAGGAGTGCATAGAACAGCTGAGTCCTCTCTACCACTGCCACAGTGTTTAACAATTTGTACCACATCAGCCATTGAGTCTGTATTTTCCTCTGTAATTTAATAATTTTCTGGGCTCTCTTAGCTTGAGCTAATTGCAGTTTTAACAGGGATTTGTGCTTCTTTTGTGACATCCCATATAAAAAGGGGAGGATCAGGGGACTATATGTGTTTATGGTTGAGGAGCTATGACCATAAATGGGAAATACACTTCATTAGAGATTTCATGTCAAATCAAGGCAAACAGTTTCTCATGCTGAGATCAATCAGCTTCCTTTCCTTAGACAATGAGAACTATATAACCCATTCTCTTCCCACTTATCCTCAATAGCTAGGATGCTTCCTTACATTTATAAGCATAAATAGACTTGAATATGAAAAAAGCATATGTCTTTCATATTATATTTTTGCAGTATTCACAGTTACATAAAATCCAAGAGACACATCAATTATATTGCTAACAATCTTGCCTGGGAGTCTTTTTTGTGTTAAAACTGTGTCAAGCTTACAAGGTAATGGTTAGGAAACTCTGCCAAACTGATTGTTTGAACAAATATCCCCTATACATTTATGTTCTAAAATCAAATTTATCTGCCATCATTATTTATCAGTTTCATAAAGAGGTAAAAAGTCAGGTCCCATCATCTGACAAGGATGAGTACACTTGTTGAATTGATAGAAGAGATGGCTTGAAATCAGAAGTTATAAGAGGCAGCTGTTTTTCCCAAGTCTGGCTGTTGGCGGTGGTGATTTAGTCCCTAAGTCGTGTCCACTCTTGCAACCCCATGGACTGTAGCCCGCCAGGCTCCTCTGTCTGTGGGATTTTCCAGGCAAGAATATTGGAGTGGATTGCTATCTCCTTCTCCAGGGGCTCTTCCCGATCCAGGAATCAAACCCAGGTCTCCGGCATTGCAGGCAGACTCTTTACTGACTGAACTATGAGGGAAGCCCCTCGTGTCTGGCTAATCTTAGCAATTTAATGCACATGTAAATTAAATTTAATAAAAATCCTCTTTTCCTTTTTTTGTCTAAAAACTTTTATGGTATTAAAAGACTAGGTGATGAGAAAATTCTATGTAAAATGGTAAGTTAAAGATGGAAAAGTTTTATTATGTATGTGCCTCTTTTGGGGGCAGACAAGTTTGCAAATCCTTTGAACTCTCATTAATCTTTCAGGTGCCCTGGGTAGGGGGTTACCTGCCTTTGTGAAGCTGTCATCCCACTCGCCTTTGCCTTACTTCATTCCTCCTCCCCCTTCCATGGAGAGACAGAAAATGATTGTCTGGGAACTTCCTGAGCTCAGACTCTTCTTCCACAGGAAAACCTGCTTCTCCTGTCCTTGGAGGTGAAAAGGGTACTATCACAAAAACAGAACCTCAAACAGGTCACTGGATTTCCTAATTTCTGAAAATAACAGGCTTGTCTTGGGGACCAGGAAGCTGGAGGTCCCTGCTGCCCTTATGGCATTCAAATAAAGAAAAAAGCAACCATACGTTATCCCCCAAAATGACACAAAGGAAAACATAAACAAATGTGGTTCCCACGTGGCAGCCTGCACAGTAAAGGCCATTGTTCCCTGGGAACTTCAACTGACACACGCCCCACTGTGCCGGATCAACTGGCTCGTCCTCAGTTTCCAGGCGTGAAGTCACAGCGACGGAGCCTCCATCCCTTGGGTGATTTTCCTCTTTGCTTGTGCTGAGTTGTTTCCTGATGGACCTGTTGTGCCTCAATTCAAAACAGTAAGGAGGAGAGAGGATCTTGCTGATATATTTGTTTTATCCTTGTGAGAAATCACCTCTTGAGAAAAGTCGAGAGGATGCTATGAACTGGATCACAGGTCATTTATAGATAAATCACCCATGCCACTGACAGTGGTTACTGTAAAACAGGAAAGATAATATGTAAAGTAAATCCTCACGGTATTGATTCAATGATCCATAAAGACAGAACTTAAGTGTTTACACTGCTTAGGTGATGCCTTGGATGTAAACCAAAACGTCTGGGGGCCATACATTAGACAAAAACGTAACCAGTTTTTAAGGAAATGAACTCTTGCTGGTGTGCTGCCTGAGTCATATTTATTAGCGAAGACAAACAAATGAGCTCTATTCCCTGCTAGGCACTGTCGGGCCCAGTGGCTGCACAGCCCCTCCCATGCCCCAGTGGCTTTTTTTATGATATTAATAGTTAGACCAGAGCTGAACTTTGGGAACATATTCCATTCTCCATTTTACTGTCTTATTGTCTAACAAGTCTTTCTTCCTTCTCCAACTGAGAACCAACATTAAGAAGAAGCAAAAATGGCTATCAAAGTGGAAGGGTGGGGGAGGGATAAATTAAAAGATAGGGATTAACATATACACAGAACTCTATATAAAAGTGGGCTTTGTAGGTGGTTCTGTGGTAAAGAATCTGTCTGCCAATGCAGAAGATATGAGTTAAATGTCAGAGTTGGGAAGATCCCCCTGGAGAATGAAATGGCAACCCATTCCAGTGTTCTTTCCTGGGAAATCCCATGGATAGAGTAGCAAAGACTTAGCGACTAAACAACAACATATATAAAACAGATAACCAACAAGAACCTACTGTATAGTATAGGGAACTAAATTCAATACTTTGTAATAACTTATAAAGGAAATGAATCTCAAAAGATTTATATATATATATATATATATATATTTGTAAAACTGAATCACTTTGCTGTACACCTGAAACTAACACACTGTAAATCAACTATACTTCAACAACAACAAAAGTGAGTTAAAAAGAATTTTTCAAAAAGAAGACGTAAAAGCACAATTTCTGTTTCAGTTCTAGTATTACGGGCAGAGGCATTCATGGTGGGGAGAGGCAGTTCATGGTAGGCAAAGATTTCTCTTTTCCAGCTTGTGGTGATGTGGTGGGAACAGTGAGAGACCTAAAAATATCACACACCAAACCCCCCCCCCCCCCGCCCCCCAGCTTGTCTCAGGATTTCAGCAATAAAAGCTTAGGCCTAAATATCTACTGCATGTCTTCCATGGGCCAGACATTGTATATGAGACAAGGGTACAAAGATGAAAATGATACTCTTTTAGTCCACAGATCTCTGTGCATTGCCTTCACAAACTGTCTTTTTTGATATGTTTCTTGAGTTTATCTATCTGGAGCATGATTATTGCTAAGGCCTAATTTTCTGTCTCTCCATCTTTGACCATGAAGGCCTGGCCTCTGTGTGGGTAACCCAAGTGTATAATAGTCACTGATACATAGCGGGCACTGCATTTACAAGTGAAGGATAATGAATAAATGAGTGAATATGACCAGCAGAGTATATCATGAGAAACACTGGGCTGGAGGAAGCACAAGCTGGAATCAAGATTGCCGGGACAAACATCAATAACCTCAGATATGCAGATGACACCACCCTTATGGCAGAAAGTGAAGAAGAAAAAAGAGCCTCTTGATGAAAGTGAAAGAGGAGAGTGAAAAATTTGGCTTAAAACTCAGCGTTCCAAAAACTAAGATCATGGCATCCGATCCCATTACTCCATGGCAAATAGATGGGGAAACAGTGGAAACAGTGACAGACTTTATTTTGGGGGGTTCAAAATCACTGCAGATGGTGTCTGTAGCCATGAAATTAAAAGACTCTTGCTCTTTGGAAGAAAAGTTATGACCAACCTAGACAGCATATTAAAAAGCAGAGAGTGCCAACAAAGGTCCATTTAGTCAAAGCTATGGTTTTTCCAGTAGTCATGCACGGATGTGAGAGTTGGACTATAAAGAAAGCTGAGTGCCAAAGAATTGATACTTTTGAACTGTGGTGTTGGAGAAGACTCTTGAGAGTCCCTTGGACTGCAAGGAGATCCAACCAGTCCATCCTAAAGGAGATCAGTCCTGGGTGTTCATTGGAAGGACTGATGTTGAAGCTGAAACTCCAATACATTGGCCACCTGATGCAAAGAGCTGACTCATTTAAAAAGACCCTGATGCTGGGAAAGATTGAGGCAGGAGGAGAAGGGACGACAGAGGATGAGATGTTTAGACGGCATCACCAACTCAATGGACATGAGTTTGGGTAGGCTCTGGGAGTTGGTGATGGACAGGGAGGCCTGGCATGCTGCAGTCCATGGGGTCGCAAAGAGTTGGACATGACTAAGCAATTGAACTGAACTGATGACCAGTAATATAGTGTGCTTTAATATTCATATGACAATCATTGACCAGACTCTTTCCAACAAGGAGATAGCCTAGAGTAACAGTCTTATTGGAAGGCAGAAAAGACCTGGTTAGAACCTGAGGCAGCCTTCAGCAAAAGGCACAGTGGTTGACAGCCCAACACCTAATTAGTTGAGGCCCTTGAGAACAGCAGCTCCAAGAGGAGAAGGAAACTTGGAGGGTAGGAAGAAGACACCAAGGAGAACCTCACCTCCTCTACACCATGCCAAAAGTCAGTCTTACTCATGATGACTCTCCTGTAAATAAATTTTTTTTCTTTAGCAAAGCTAATGAGGAAGACAAGTATATATAGTCTAACTCCCTGTGGAAGAAAATTTAAAGTTTTTAGGAGACATGCCTTGGCTTATCAGAAAGAAAAACCAGTCTTTCTCCACATGGAATCAGCAGATGGATTGAGCATAGCGGTGACATTTGGAATTTGAAGTGAGTGAAAGTCTCTCAGTTGTGTCTGACTCTTTCCAACCCCATGGACTGCAGCCTGCCAGGTTCCTCTGTCCATGGAATTTTCCAGGCAAGTATACTGGAGTTGGTTGCCATTTCCTTTTCCACAGGATCTTCCTAACCCAGGGCTCAAACCCGGGTCTCTAGTGTTTCTTGCATTGGCAAGCAGATTCTTTACCACTGGGCCACCTTGGGAGCCACTTGTTTATTTATAGTAGAACATACACTTTCCAAAGCTCTTGTCTCCAGGCAGGTAACAAACCCAACAGGCAGGTACACATCTCTTGGGGAGTACAGAAAGTTCACATCATATATCCTGCAGAAAACTGAGATTTTTGCAGAATTATGTTGGCGTTTCAGGATCACAGCCAACCACTCAGACTGCAGGTCCACTCAGACTCAGAAAGAAGGCTGTCACACTCTATCACACTGCCATCTTTTGGCAGTGAGAAGTATAACCAAAAAGGCAATAGAAATAAGTTCTTATTACCTACTACTTGTCTCAGCCAAAATCACTGCAGATGGTGATTGCAGCCATGAAATTAAAAGACGCTTACTCCTTGGAAGGAAAGTTATGACCAACCTAGACAGCATATGAAAAAGCGGAGACATTACTTTGTCAACAAAGTCCTTCTAGTCAAGGCTATGGTTTCTCCAGTAGTCACATATGGATATGAGAGTTGGACTATAAAGAAAGCTAAGTGCCAAAGAATTGATGCTTTTGAACTGTGGTGTTGGAGAAGACTCTCGACAGTCCCTTGGACTGCTAGGAAATCTAACTAGTCCATCCTAAAGGAGATCAGTTCTGGGTGTCCATTGGAAGGACTGATGTTGAAGCTGAAACTCCAATACTTTGGCCACCTCATGAGAAGAGCTGACTCATTTGAAAAGATGCTGATGCTGGGAAAGATTGGAGGCAGGAGGAGAAAGGGACAACAGCGGATGAGATCGTTGGATGGCATCACTGACTCAATGGACATGAGTTCGGGTAAACTCCAGGAGTTGGTGATGGACAGGGAGGCCTGGGGTGCTGCGGTTCCTGGGGTCGCAAAGAGTCAGACACAAATGAGTGACCGAACTGAACTGAACTGAACGGTCTCAGCGCACTAATGGGAACCATGCTGATGCAACCACCCTCTCTAGTGGTAGAAGTTCTTTGGAAATGACAGGGCAAAACAAAATAAAATGGAGCAGGGCTTCAAGAACTTGCACATTATTCACCCTGAAACAATTTCAGTACATATTGGGGGCTCTATTCTTTAATCTGTTAACACTATAAGACACTTAATGTTCTCATTTTATATACCATCTTGTAATACAAAACATACAGCATAGGTTGCCTAGGGGCCAGGCATTTTGAATGTCTTGTGGCACTTTCCAAAATGCTGGATATATGTGTTAGTCATACGGCAGGTGTTTGTGAGCCAAATGCTAGGCCATCTTCTGCGTGGTGGGGACATAGTAGTGAATAAGACAGATGGGTCCAAGCCTGCTTAGACATTAGTGTCCTGGGAGTGTAAACTTGGGCAGTAAAGGCTAATATGGACAGGCACAGGGAGACCTATAGTCAGAGAGGAGTTTCATACGTCTGAAATCAGTGTGCCTGCTCAGGAAGTGATATTTAAAAAGAATTAGAAAAGGCTAAAAATCAACAAGCTGAAAGTAAAGGAGGGTGAGCAAGGGGCTATTTTCCAGGATAAAGAATAAATCTATACAGACACAGCTACCTTTAGAAAGTCTGATTCCATCACTGTCATGAACATGTTGCTTAAAAGACCATTTTGACTACAGTCTTATGATTAGTGTGTAACACATTTGATGCATTATTAATTCCCTAAGACTTATCATTAATAAAACTTCTGGAGTGTACTGCTTTGACAAGTGATGGACCAGGCTGTTCTTGTCGTTCATGGAACAAAGTTTAAAGCACAATAGAAAGATGGATGTGTCCTTAAATAACTGAGAGCTTCTCCTTTGATTATCCAGAACCACTCCAGTTCACTTAATTATCATACCACCACTCAGTTAGCCTCAACTATTAGAACTAATTGTAGATCAATTCCTAAATAGCCCAAAGAATATGTGTGGTGAGGGTAGGGGGCAGGCGCCAAGCTAGTCCTTTTACCTAAATTAGAATATCTTGACATATTTTAAAAGTTTTGCCATTCTTATAGATTTAAGCACAATTTATCAATTCAAAAATATGCTAATATCTATTTAAACATGGTGATAACCCACTATAACTTAAGTACATTTTATACATTTTAAATGTCTTCCATATATCTCCTGTGTTGAGGCATGAATATGTTAAAGCTAGACCTGGTCTTAACCTCATATGTTATGATTTTTGACCTCACAAATCAAAAACCTCAGGTTCAAAATGGTAGCTTTCCTAGAGTTAGTGGGTGTCAGAACAAGGATTCTGGCTGGATGCGCTGGTGCCCAAAGCAATACATTTTCTACTTTTTATATTGCACCCCAATTTCACACAATAATCTAAGAATGGGATCTTTTATCTGAAAAAGTCATAAAATACACACGATTAAAATGGATTCTAAAATAGCATTATTGTTCTAATTATTAATTAAGAATAATATACATGGTGATTTTGTGTTTCAAACTAAAATAATTTTTACCAGATATTCCTTTAAATATCACTGAGAAGATTGTTAAACATTCATTTATTCAACAAGTATTTACAGAGCATATAGAGTTTGCAAGACACTGTATTAGGCAATTGATTCCTATCTTCTTTTATTAAACAAGGTAAATAAGGGGGAAGGGAAAAGTTTATAGGAACAAATCATCAAATTCTTCCTTCAGCTTCTCCATTTCTTGAGCTATTCTGATACTATCTGTGAAGCATTTTACAGTTTCAAAGCATTTTCTCATGACACAAACTTCGTGTCATGTTGTTTTAGCCTCTTAACGGCTCTTAACACCTTCAATTTGTTTTTACTGTTTTGGGGATTGGTAGCTTTGCTCTACTTATTAGATTTTAAGTTCATAAAAACTGAGGCTATTCTAAATACTACTGAATCTGCCGCAGTGTCCAGCCCACTTTGTTGAATACAGTAGGTGCTCAATGTCCAATAAATGAACAAATGAAATCTCATTTGATCTTCAGAAATGTGTTAGAGAAGGCACTGTAACTTAGAGAGATGAAGTCTTGGTTCTCATTGTTAGCAAACCTTGAAAGTCCTAATGGGATCTGTTTTTACTTAAACCTTTAATCAAAATCATGCAATAATTCTTACCTAGAATAGAACTATTTCTTCTATTATCACTAAAACAAAAGTGACTAAATAACATATGTTGACATTTGTCAAACTCTCTGATTTCTAAAGCCTGTGTTTACTGTTATTACTCAAAATCATGGAATAATATCCATTTCATTTGGGGCTATAATTCCCAGTTTTGTTGCTAGAAAGGTGACTGTGACACAGAGAAGACTATGCTCTCTGGTAAAAAGTAAGAGGTACAGAAGCTATATTTTTAAGTGTATTATTTAATACTGTTTTAGTCATCTTTTCATTGACCATAGTGATTTCCTCTTCACTAAGATGTTTCAAAAGAAGGGGACTATGGTATCCCATGTCCTGTTCGTGGCAATAGCTGAACTCGGAAGGTGAAACAACTCACATGCTTAACAAGAATACGTGTTCCTTTCAAAAATAAAAACTTTCCAAGTGTACATCTAAATATTGGGTTAGCCAAAAAGTTCATTTGGGTTTTTCTGTTAATGCTGTATGCAAAAATTCAAATGAACTTTTTGGTCAACTCAGTACTTAGATGGTTTAAATTTATGTAGCATTAGCAATAACAAAGGGCTTCCTGGGTAGTTCAGTGGGTAAAGAATCTGCTTGCAATGCAGGAAATGTGGGTTCACTCCCTGGGTCGGGAAGATCCCTTGGAGGAGAGCATGACAACCCACTCCAGTATTCTTGCCTAGAGAATCCCATGGACAGAAGACCCTGGCGGGCTACAGTCTGTAGGGTCACAAAGAGTTGGACATGACTGAAGTGAGTGAGTACACACGAGCAATAACAAAAGAATGTATTATTTTATAGACCAAGAAATATATTTTCTTTAGGGCTCTCTTTTATGTAGATAAAGGAATCTCTGAAAGAAAACTTCAATCATGTGCCCTGAATCTCCTTTTAGTACTGAACTAATTCTAGTCTTCCAGGACAAAGCAAATTCATTCCACCAAATTGGCATGATTAAAATCAGAAGTAAGATTATTTTCAAATTACTATTTTTAACATGTTTTATTGTTAGATTAGTTAAGGAATGTTAACACAGTCATGAATTTTATTACATTGTTCCTTGGGGAGAACTTTATTGCCTTCGTGTGAGAAATCAGATGTTAGGTGACTAACACTTCGAATTATACTATAGTATCAGGAGTACTTTCATATATGTTATCTCGCCTGACCCTTCTACCTGCCCTGTGGAGTTGGCAGGGAAAGTATTATTATCTTCACCTGCAAATGAGAAAAGTGAAACTCACAAAACTGCAGTTGTTTGCCTAAGGTCAAACCACCATAAGTAGTAAAGTTGGGCCTTGAAATGAAAGCTTCAGTCTCCAAACTCAGCACACCAAGTCACTGATCAGTAAAGAGAATAGAAATGGAAATTCTATTACGACTTTGATGAATAAAATCCATTTACTCTAAATGAATTCAAAATTTTAAACTAAAATACTAAGGCTTATGGATGAGGTACCAGATATAAATACACATTTTAAAACATATATTCTTAATCACCAGGAAAAAATATTCATTCATAGCTAACTTCTCAGTCTCAGTTAGAAATCAAAAGCTTCTGATAAACGGAGCAGATAGTAATGTTAATAATTGATATCTTGACTGATATAATTGTTTTCCTATATATGTTGGAAAACAATCTGCCTGCAATGCAGGAGACCTGGGTTCAATCCTTGTGTCAGGATATCTCCTGGAGAAGGCAATGGCAACCCATTCCAGTATTCTTGCCTGGAGAATTCCATGGACAGAGGAGCCTGACAGGCTATATATATAGTCAATGGGGTCACAGAGAGTTGGATATGACTGAGCAACTGTCACTTGCACTTCACATGTATGTGCTCAATTATTTAGACTGACCCTGTGAATACAATATTCAGATTCTGTTTACCGGTCCATTTTTGCAGCAATCATCTGAGTTCGACCAACGGGTATTAGATTGGTACTGTTACAGTATGCTTGTTTTTCAATATTAGGTTTTCACACTGATTTACATGTAGGGTCCTATGATATATTTTAAAATATGATGCTGAACAAGATTAAATATAAAGTTTCCTGGTTAAAAGTGTGAGCTCAAGCTGTGTGAACTTGGTTAACTAACCTAACCCAAGTTTTTCAACTGTAAAATGTAGATAATAATACTTTGAATTGGCTAGTCATAGGATGAAGAGAATTGATAATATGTAAGGTACTTAGTTTTAGTACATGATAATTACAAAATGAGCCATGGTTTTTCTGTAGAATTTATTGTGCCAATGTTTATATTGTTGTGGTGGTGAAGACACTACACAAAATTTTCAAATGCCCTATTATCACAACTGGAATGAAATTTATCCAAATTACTTAAAGGTGTGATGAAAGTGATAAAGAAATTAGTTTTGACAAATGATTATAACTTAGAAAGGTGGTGGTATATCTGGATTTTGTGTGCATTAGGCATCAAGCTTATCAGAAAAGCAGTTTTTGCTTTGACAGCTTTCTCACTGGCTGGCTTTAAATTAAATTAAATGTGAATTAAATATGTCAATATTTTCTCTGTAAAGATGGAGATAAAGGCCTAGGATATCAAATGTGATTACTTGTAATATGAGAAGTAAAAAAGAATGTCCCTTTGAAGATATTAATCTAAAGGAAAATAAAAATTTGGATTGCATGTCATTGTCCCTTCTGGACTTCCCAGGTGGCACTAGTGGTGAAGAACCCATTTGCCAACGCAGGAGATAGAAGAGACATGGTTCGATCCCTGAGTTGGGAAGATCCCCTGGAAGAGGGTATAGCAACCCACCCCAGTCTTCTTACCTAGAGAATCCCATGGACAGAGGAACCAGGCAGACTGCAGTCCTTGGGTCGCACAGAGTTGGACATAACTGAAGCAACTTAGCACACAGGCACGTCCCTTCTAAAAATTCCAAACTGTATATATTAACTTTTCATCCTGTTATGTGTGTGAAGTGGGGTGGGGGAAAAAAAGTTGAATATGTATAAAGAGAAAGTAAGTTCTCTAGCATGACTCATTTTGGTTTATTTCAGCAAAAAAAAAAAATGTTGAAAAGCCACTCTATTCAGAATAAGTGTGATGGTCTTGTACACGCTGCTATATTCAAAATGAATAACCAACAAGGACCTATTGTACAGCACATGGAACTCTGCTCAATGTTATGTGCCAGCCTGGATTGGAGAGAGACTTGGGGGAGAACGGATACATGTATATGTAGGGCTGAGTCTCTTCACTGCTCACCTGAAACTACCACAACTTTGTTAATCGGCTATATTCTAATACAAAACAGAAAGCTTAAAGTTTGAAAATAAATAAATGAATAATACCAGAATTAGTCTGATGGGATGAAATTTTAAGTCATACATTTTAAGTTAGAATGTAGTAAAAATTTAACCCATGAAAATATTTTAAAACACCTATTATGATTACTCCGACAGAACATTAAAAACAGATAAACCAAAGAAATGCTCAGCCCCCCCACCCCAGGGACAACAGAGATGACTGCATGATTTTGTTTTGGACCCCACCCTCCTGCTATGTGATTTTTCCAGGTATGTTTGGCTATGTGAAAAGGATGAGAAAAAGTGGCTTTCTTCTTGAAATGAAATTTTGGCTTCATGAAGCCAGTTGTTTCCAGAAAAGTGGCAATGAAATTGCAGCTAAGGAGAAGGCTGATGACTTAAAGGCTTGATGAGGCTCCAGAGCAGTACTGCCAGTATTAGGAGCTGGAAGAGGAAGGAGAAGATGATTAAAGCAGAGCGAGGCATGTTGAAACACGTGAGTGGGGCTGTGCGGAATGCTGCTGCAGTCAACACGATGGCAATGTGACCAGGCGACTGACATGAAGTGGGTCTTGAGATCTCTGAGCAGAAAGTGTTGGGGAACTGAAAGACCTCTGTGTCAAATGGGTAGCTAGAACTGAGAGCAAACTTCCTAAGCATGTTGACTGGAATTGGAATGAAGTAAAACACAAAGGCTGGCACCTCTGAGAGAAATGAAAATAAGAACACTCCAAAAGTCAGTAGAACATATGTATGAGCATGGCCACCATTTCTGCACTGAAGTAGATGGGAATGGGGTGGCAAGAATGTGGGAATCAGAAGGGGGAGAGAGCTGCATGATAGGCTCTGCCCTTTAGTCACTTGGCCTTATTCTCATAACCTTTCTGCATTTGGTTTCTTTATCTGTGCTTTGGTGCAGGTTTGGAAGGATTTTTTAAGTTCCTATGTGGAGAACATATTAGAGAGAGGAAAGAAACGAAGTAAGGAGGTAACGCAGAATAAATTAAAGAGCAAAGAGTCAGACACGACTAAGCGACTGAGCACACACACACAGAGTCTGCTAGACCAGGTAAGGTGCCTTGAGTTATGTTAGTGTCAGGGGAATAGAGAGAGTGTGTATTCTAGATAGATTTTGAAAATTGAATCTAACAGAGATGAGATCATCAAGGTGAATTTCCAGGTTTCTATGCCTTTTATCCAGAGTAGGCAATGGCACCCGACTCCAGTACTCTTGCCTGGATAATCCCATGGACAGAGGAGCCTGGTAGGCTGCAGTCCATGGGGTCGCTAAGAGTCGGACACGACTGAGAGACCTCACTTTGACTTTTCACTTTCATGCATTGGAGAGGAAATGGTAAGCCATTCCAGTGTTCTTGCCTGGAGAATCCCAGGGACGGGGGACCCTGGTGGGCTGCCGTCTATGGGGTCACACAGAGTTGGACACGACTGAAGTGACTTAGCAGTAGCAGTAGTAGCAGTATACCTTTTATTAAGATGAGAATGACAGGGAAAGAATAAATGGGGGAAGAGAGCAAAAGTTCAATCCCACACATTTTATGTTAGAAACACGGAACCAGAAATGTTAATTAGGATGTAGAATGTAATGATTCTTGTGGTCGGAATAGACTTAACATGTAAATGTGACATTTATTATCCTCTAGGTAGTGTTTTAAACCATAAGAACACATGAAAAGAACATAGGATAAAGCCCCAAGGAGTTGTAGGAAACTTGTAGGAGGTGAGCCAGCAGACGAGGGCACTGAGGTGGGTGGACCAGGGAGGTGGAAAGAAACTCGGAGGGCCTGCTCCAGGGAAGTCAAGAGCGGAGAGCGTTTCAAATTAATGCTGTGGATGAGTCCAGTAAGATGAACTCAAGGAAAGGTAAGCGAACTTAGTGGGTTTGCTGTGAGCAGTTTTGCAAGGAAACTACTTAACTCACACCACTCTTTCCACTGGCCAGAACCCTGACATTGTGCTTTCAGGGTCCCAGCTAAAGGCTGGAGCACCTTTCTCACCAGTGAATCCCTGAGACTACTTAGAATACTTAGAAAGATTCCTAATGGAGTTGCATATACTGCCCTTAATATCTATCCCCTTGTTTGTTCATGCACTTTCAGTCCACAATCAGATAACTGGGCAAATAAACAGAGCATGTGCTCTCTAATCCCTGAAACCCCACAGAGGAGTTTTTGCTCTAAGAGTTTCCTCCACTTCATTACAAAACTTAAAATATTTCAGGGAATAAGTCAGAGAGTGCCCTTTCCACTTAGACACTTTCCCTTCATTGTCTGGAGTAATAAAACAACCCAGCATTGTGGGTAAAGTATGAAGAGTGGAATGCTATATTGATGCAATATACTAAAAATAGATAACACTTCTATAGCACTTAAGTGCCAGACAGTGTTCCAAGTGCTGTATATGCATTAACTCATTTATTCTCCACAAAACATCTATGAGGTAGTGAGTTTCTATTGTCATTTCCATTTTATATTAGAAGACATTGAGTTCCAATGAGATTAACTTGAGCAATTGCAGCTCCAGAGTAAAGGTTCTTAACCATTAGGCAACACACACACACACACACACACACACACACACACTCTCACACTCCTTATGTGAATTTAAATTAATCTTACTAAAGAGAACCCAATGAATCTTAAAGCCAAGGCTTTTAAATCACTCTGAACTGGCATTTGCTGTCTTCAAAAGTTTCAGTGAGGACAAAATCTGAAAATATATCAGCTGATAAAGACATGGACTGTGACCAACTCCACATCTAGGGCTTTTTATGGAAACTGAAACATTAAAGAGGCTCTCGTGTTGCAAACTCCTACAGTGGTAAGACAAGGAGAAACACATTCACTCATAAGTGCAATCTTTAATCTGGCTACAAAATTCAACTGAGCAGCAGCCCAAGATGATCTTGCTTTAGAAGTAGTCTTTTAATTTCGATCTGATATTTTTGTTACAAGAATAATGCTGTATGTCTTCCAGTGCGCCATCTCCTGGTAGTACCAGATACATTTTAACTATTAAAATTCTCTGTGCATCCAGAGACCACAAACCAGCATTACTGGAAAGAACACAGAGAGAAATACATACATAGTATAATCTTTCTGCTGCAACTTCAAGGATTTTTTTTCTATTCATATATATCTTCTGAGATTTTGTTAGTGGTTCACTTCGGCTAGCTATATGGGTAGTAAGCTAAGAAGGAAATAAAAGTTCTTAGTAACATGAACTGCAAGATGCTTTGTGGTTATTACATTGAGGAAAGATATTTTGGTTCTATGGTTTCTGTTCAACAGATACAAAAAGTAGCCAACAAAGCCTAGTTACTTTCACTCTTCATTCATTCATTCAATAATCATTTATTAATGCCTTGCCATATTACAGAACTTGAGTCACAATTATAAGTAATATAATCTTTATTTACTAAAGTCTCATAGTTGGGGATAGAAGTAATAATTAGATCACATCAGTACAGCAAGGTGAGTTATGTATAAACACAAGTTGCTATGGAACAATGTGCAAAATCTTTGACTTATTTGAAATAGCTGGCAATAGGGAAAAAAAAGAACCCTCTTCTCTCTTTAGCCCTCATCAGTGTGAACTTTCTCCTGAGGAATGTTTATTTTAGAGAAAGCTCACAGGTAAGAGCTCTTAAACCTCTCTTCGCCTCCTTTCACCAGTTTCCGGAGCTTTAACTACTACTTTACATGTAGGTGACTCTTTACTACCCCGTGAACTGTAGCCTGTTAGGCTCCTCTGTCTATGGGGCAAGAATACTGGAGTGGGGCGCAATTCTCTTCTCCAGGGGATCTTCACGACCCAAGGACTGAACCGATATCTCCAGTGTCTCCTGCATGGCGCATGGATTCTTTACCTGCTGAACCATCAAGGAAGCCTCTCAGTACTACCTTGGGCTGCAGAAAAGCCATAGCTTTATGAGAACCTGGGAGAAATAGGGTGGGGTAAAGGGAAATAAGGTGGAGGTGCCTTGAGGAAATTAAGAACAGCAATTTTATTGTATTTCTTTTCAGCTGATATTTTGTGTACAATGCCAAACTCGGCTGGTTCTTCCTTGAAACCACAGGTTCTTTGTTTTATTTTTCATATATTTTTTTAAATTTTTAACTGGTGGATACAATGTTGTGCTGGTTTATGTCATACAACAACGTGAATTAGCCATAAGTATGCAAATATCCCCTCCATCTTGAACCCTCCCTCCCACCTCCCACCTCCCACCAATCCCAGCCATCTAGATCATCACAGAGCACTGGGTTGAGCCCTGTGTGTTCCACAGCAACTTCCCGCTGGTTAACTGTTTTACATACGGTAATGCATGTGTTTCAATGCTACTCTTTCCGTTTGTTCCGCCCTCTCCTTCCTCCTCTGTGTTCACAAGTCTGTTCTCTTACATCTGCATCTCTATTCTTGCCCTGCAAATAGGTGCATCAGTACCGTTTTTCCAGATTCCATATGTATGTGTTAATATATGATATTTGTTTTTCCCTTACTTCAGTCTGTAAAACAGGTTCTAGGTTCATCTGCCTCACTAGAACTGACTCAAAATTGTTCCTTTTTATGACTGAATAATATTGCACTGTATATATGCACCACAACTTCTTTATATATTCATCTGTTGATGGACATCTAGGTTGCTTCCATGTCCTAGCTATTATAAACAGTTCTGTGAGGAACACTGGGGTACATGTGGTTTACTATGAAACCAGAGGTTCTTAATGAGAGACCAGTTGATGAGCTTTAAGGGAAGAGATTAACTCCCTGAACTTGTAGGAAAAACTGCATGCATTTTTCTGGAGAATATTCATGGAGTGCATAAATTTCTTACATCCTATTTTAAAAGATTAAGGACATTTCAGTGACAAATTCAGACTTTGTAAAGGGAGATGAAACTCTGAGGGCCCTCATTAAGAAAAAGAATGGAAAATTACAAATGTACACTTATTTATGAAAGTGACTATTATTTAGAATTCTGAGAACATAATATCCCTATTCATTAGTGACCTGATACACCTCTAATAATACTTTTTCCAGATATTTTGGCTATATCACTTTTGATCATTTCTTCATACGATGGCTGCTGTCTCATCATCTCTAATATCATCTCTAATATCATTGAGTTCAATTCTCCTAGACTGCAGAAGTCTTTATATAGGGAGGAGGTTATCATAATCGAAGAATCAAAGTTCTGCCTCTATCTATCTGCCTCTATCTTCTGCCCTCAGAATGCCCCAATTTGTGAGGCAGGTCTGAGAAAACAATTCTTTCAGTATCAGTAAGACTCAGAAGTTTGTAAACCTATATTTTCACACTTTCTATTTCCAAGGTACTGTGTGATTCACTTAAATCTCAACAAGGTTGATACTATTATAATGGTTTATGATGTGTAAACTAAGGTCTAGGAAGAGTAAACAACTTTGCCCAGGCTCACACAGCTGTGAATGGGCAGTGAGGTATTAAACCAAGTCAGACTAGTTCCAGAGGTTGAGGAACTTAGCTTCATATTTCACCCTTTCAGTTCAGTTCAGTTCAGTCACTCCGTCATGTCTAACTCTTTGTGACCCCATGGAGTGCAGCACGCCAGGCTTCCCTGTCCACCACCAGCTCCCGGAGCTTGCTCAGACTCATGTCCATTGAGTCTGTGATGCCATCCAAATATCTCATCCTCTGTCGTCCCCTTCTCCTCCTGCTTTCAAACTTTCCCAGCTTCAGAGTCTTCTCCAATGAGTCAGTTCTTCACATCAGATGGCCAAAGTATTGGAGCTTCAGCTTCAGCATCCATCCTTCCAATGAATATTCAGGACTTATTTCCTTTAGATTGACTGGTTTGATCTCCTTGCAGTTCAAGGGACTCTCAAGAGTCTTCGCCAACATCACAGTTCAAAAGCACCAATTCTTCAGCACTCAGCTTTCTTTATGGTCCAACTCTCACATCCATACATGGCTATCAGAAAAAACATAGCTTTGACTAGATGGACCTTTGCTGGCAAACTAATGTCTCTGCTTTTTAATACGCTGTCTAGGTTGGTCATAGGTTTTCTTTCAAGGAGCAAGCATCTTTTAATTTCATGGCTGCAGTCACTATCTCTGGTGATTTTGGTGCCCAAAAAAGTAAAGTCTCTTGCTGTTTTCATTGTTTCCCATATATTTGCCATCAAGTGATGGGACTGGATGCCATGATCTTAGTTTTTTGAATGTTGAGTTATAAGCCAACTTTTTCAGTCTCCTCTTGCATTTTCATCAAGAGGCTCTTTAGTTCTTCACTTTCTGCCATAGGGGTGGTATCATCTGAATATCTGTGGATATTGATATTTCTTCCAGAAATCTTAATTCCAGCTTGTGCTTCATCTAGCTGGCATTTTGCATGATGTACTCTGCATATAAGTTAAATAAGCCGGGTGACAATATACAGCCTTGAAGTACTCCTTTCCCGCTTTGGAACCAGTCTGTTGTTCCATGTCCAGTTCTAACTGCTACTTCTTGACCTGCATACAGATTTCTCAGGAGGCAGATCGGGTGGTCTGGTATTCCCATCTCTTTCAGAATTTTCCACAGTTTGTTGTGATCTACACAGTCAAGGGCTTTGGCATAGTTGATGAAGCAGAAGTAGATGTTTTTATGGAACTCTCCTGCTTTTTTGATGATCCAACAGATTTTGGCAATTTGATCTCTGATTCCTCTGCCTTTTCTAAATCCAGCTTGAACATCTGGAATTTCATGGCTCACATACTGTTGAAGCCTGGCTTGAAGAATTTTGAGCATTACTTTGCTAGCGTGTAAGATGAGGGCAATTGTGCAGTAGTTGGAACATTCTTTGGCATTGCCTTTCTTTGGAATTGGAATGAAAACTGACCTTTTCCAGCCCTGTGGCCACTGCTGAGTTTTCCAAATTTGCTGGCATAATTGAGTGCAGCACTTTCACAGCATCATCTTTTAGGATTTGAAATAGCTCAACTGGAATTCCATCACCTCTGCTAGCTTTGTTCATAGTGATGCTTTCTAAAGCCCACTTGACTTCACATTCTAGTATCTCTGGCTTTGGGTGAGTGATCACACCATCATGGTTATCTGGTTCATGAAAATAATTTTTGTATAGTTCTTCTGTGTATTCTTGCCACCTCTTATGAATATCTTCTGCTTCTATTAGGTCCATACCATTTCTGTCCTTTATTGAGCCCATCTTTGCATGAAATGTTCTCTTGGTATCTCTAATTTCCTTGAATAGATCTCTGCTGCTGCTGCTGCTGCTGCTGCTGCTGCCAAGTCTCTTCAGTCATGTCCGACTCTGTGCGACCCCATAAACGGCAGCCCACCAGCCACCCCGCCCCCTCCCCCTCCCCCGTCCCTGGGATTCTCCAGACAAGAACACTGGAGTCGATTGCCATTTCCTTTTCCAACGCGTGAAAGTGAAGTCACTCAGTTGTGTTCGACTCTTAGCGACCCCATGGACTGCAGCCCACCAGGCTCCTCCGCCCAGGGGATTTTCCAGGCAAGAGTACTGGAGTGGGTTGCCATTGCCTTCTCCAGAAGACAGCTCTAGTCTTTCCCATTCGCATTCTAATTTCTTTCCTCTATTTCTTTTCATTGATCACTGAAGAAGGCTTTCTTATCTCTCCTTGCTATTCTTTGGAACTCTGCATTCAAATGGGTATATCTTTGTTTTTCTCCTTTTTCATTAGCTTCTCTTCTTTTCTTAGCTATTTACAAGGCCTCCTCAGACAACCATTTTGCCTTTTTGAATATCTTTTTCTAGGGGGTATTCTTGATCCCTGCCTCCTGTACAGTGTCACGAATGTCCGTCCATAGTTCTTCAGGCACTCTGTCTATCAGATCTAATCCTTTGAATCTATTTGTCACTTCCACTGTATAATCATAAGGGATTTGATTTAGGTCATACCTGAATGATCTAGTGGTTTTCCCTAATTTGTTCAATTTAAGTCTGAATTTGGCAATAAGAACTTCACGATCTTAGCCACAGTCAAGTCCTGGTCTTGTTTTTGCTGACTGTATTGGGCTTCCCTAGTGGCTCAGTTGGTAAAGAATCTGCCTGCAACGCAGGAGACCCAGGTTCAATCCCTAGGTCAGGAAGATCCCCTGGAGAAGGAAATGGCAACCCACTCTAGTACTCTTGCCTGGAGAATTCCAGGAAATATTGTTAGAATGTCACCCTTTATAAAACTTAATACAATACAGGGAAGATGCTACCTACAGAGCCCTGGGCTTCACCTCAGGATGACAGTAAGCAGTGAGATGATGTAAACTTCATACAAAAGAAAAGGCAGTTTGTAAAAAGCAGGAGCTTATCCCCAGTTCACATTGGAACCACAAGGAGGGACTGCTTCACCTGCCTCACAAGGTGAGGTGAGGCTCCCACCTGGGTGAAGGCAGCAGAAAGGAAGGGGTGTGTTCAGTCAGAGAGCACCGTCAATGGCACCTTCATGGTCCCCAAAGCCTCTATGTGTCCCCCCAACACAAGAAGCCAGCACAGCCATCCTGGACTTCAGCGCTGGATGCCTGTGCCCCTCCAGAAGGCAAAAGTGATTAGCTACATTGCAACCAAAAGCAGCAAAAACAGAAGCCAAAACCCAAGGACACCTCCATTGGAAGTCAGGACATCAATCCTCATCCTGAAAAGAAAAGAATGAGCAGAGAAACCAAATTAAATAGCCATATGTTTCAGAAGATACGATGAGCCAACATCCACCTTTGTGAAATTTTTTCTAAGAATGTCTTTTGCTTCTGAGTGGAAACAAATAATTCTTGGCTTGCAAAATTTTAACTCTACAAATATCTGTCCTCCTGGAACCTGTAAATCTGGGACTTATATAAAGACATTTTCAAGACCTGTGGAAAGAAACTGCTTTAGAAGTGGGTAACATGTGCTGTACGGATATTTAGCAAGAGTTGGGTCTGAGGATTTCTAGAATGAGTTTAGAGTAAATATTCATTCAGGGAAATAATGCCTTTCTATGAATATTTTTATATGTTCACTGGATTTCTTAAGTTGAGCAGTTGGGGTATTCCTTAGACAAAAGCAGAAGAAGATATATACACTAAAATTGGGATGTCAAAAGGAGCTTTGGTCAGTGTGAATGCCTGAAAGTCCAGTTTATTCTCTGGGAGTGAAAGAGAACAAATTCTTCCACTAATCCTTTGATCTCTTTATGGTTTCATTGTTCATTCTACTGATTGTACCAGAAACAAGTTTCACTTCAGATATAATAGCTAATGACAGACAGCAGAAAAGGCAGTGGGTGTGGAGCTGCCGTTCACTATAATGACAGTGTCGTTTGCTATTTATAGCATTCGTTAAACTTTCATCTCTTTAAATCGTTGTTTTCATGCAGCAGGAAACTCCAATCTCTCAGGTAACACGTAAGCAACGTGAGATTGGAACTGGAAGCAATTTCTGGCATTAGGGAAAAGTGTATGACTAAGAAAAACACCTTCTTCACCTTGAAGTGCCACCAGTTAGTGATGAGAAAAGGAAATTAAACATTCACGAAGGAATGTCACAGGGAAAAAAAATGGTCCAATAGAAGGTTTCTGTCATAAGATACCATCTGTGAAGCAACATTGATAAAATGTGAATTTGGAACAAAAAGTCTTTTTTTTTTTTTAATTGAAGCAATTTTATTAAAAAGAATTTGTCAGAAACCATTTGTCCATCTCTAATGAAAAATATAATTGTGGTGAGATTGGAGAGGAGCTGAATCTTAGATCAAACTCGGAGCTGTGGTTTGAAAGCTCCTAATTACACGACTGAGCGACTGAACTGAACTGACTCAATGGACATGAGTTTGAGCAAACTCCAGGAGACAGTGAGGGACAGGGAAACCTGGTATACTGCAGTCCATGGGATTGCAAAGAGTCAGACATGACTTAGCAACTGAACAACACAAATTTACTGCGTGCCTTGGAAAACTGTATTGCATTGAGCTATCCCAAGTTCCTCCATTTTTGAGGTCCTGAACCTTGTGGTGAACTCAGTCCATTAGGATGGAAGAAGGGATGTAGGACTGGGAGCAGTGGCAGGATGAGGGGAGGGGGGACAGGCTGGGTCTGAGTCATGTGGACCCTCGCCTTTCCTCCTCTTATGTTATAACAACTCATGTTCAGTTTTCATTCATTTTTAGTAACTAATTTACTGAATAAGAAAAACATATAAACAAGATTTTCAAATTATGTCATAAAACAATTCAGAGATAAGAACTATCCACATTTTCAATTGAATATAGTTGTTTTACAATGTGGTCTTAGTTTCAAGTGTACAGCAAAGTGATTCAGATATACAGATGGATTATCTATCTATCTATCCATCTATCTGTTCTTTTTCAGATTCTTTTCCCTTATAGGTTATTACAAAATATTAAGCATAGTTCCTTGTGCTATACACTGGGTCCTTTTTGGTTATCTATTTTTATATATGCTGCTGTGTATCTGTTAATCCCTAACTCCCAAATTATCCGTCCTCTCCCTTTTTTCCTGTTAATCATGTTTGTTTTCTATGTCTGTGAGTCTATTTTGTTTTGTAAATAAGTTCATTTATATGACTTTTTAAGATTCCACATATAAGCAATATTGTATGATATCTGTCTTTCTGTGTCTGGCTTACTTCACTTAGTTTGGAGTAAGGTCTCTTTTTAGACCCTGAGTTCTGTGTTGGAACCTTTATTTACAAGCTTCTGGACTTACCGTCTATGTACAGCATGTTTATGTTAAGTCACTGTTACTAGGAAAATCTGGATAATTCAACCCTCATACAGCTGTCTACTGATTTGAGTCAGTTTTACAAACTGGTGGCAGGTGGATCACAGAATGAGGCTAGTGAAACATGCAGGGCTGAACAAGGAAAGGAGATTGTAGCAACTGCATGATCAAGGGAGTGAGACAGCAGCCATCTCTGGGGAAGCAAGGATGTGGTCTCTACCTGAAGTTCAGTGATTGTACTGAAATGATCCTACATGTGGTGGCACTGACTCCTGCTTGAGATGTTTAAATAGCTAAAATGTATTTCATCTTTAGCTTTCAGCTCAGCAATCAATTATGATATGTCTTATTTGTGCCCAAGACTCTAATTGCCACAGAGAATACTGTGAGTGAAACATGATAAACAGAGAAGATACTGGCCTTCAGTCCCTTATATATTATCAATAAAAACGTGTTCAGCCTATAATATACATGAGTTGAAAATTCTGATACTCTTGATTTGCCTTCCCTTTTACACCAAATAGTATCATACTGATAGCTACAATCTCTGGTAATTGTTTATCTTCCTTGTGACTGTGCAATCACGGGTTTCATGCAAGGTTTTATTCTGAACTGACAGGTAGGTAGGAAATGTGCTTATATATATTTTCATTGCAGTTAATTAAAGCCACAGATATATATTGCTCACTTTCTATGTATAACTTTTTATGGCAAAGGCTGAAGAACATAGAACTTTTAAGGACTGGATTTATCCTTTAGGAAGTAAGATCATCACCGAAAAAAAAAAACCCCAAAAAACTGGCATGACAAGGTCAGCAATCTCTGGCAGACAAGGAATAAGAACTAAGAATACAGTGATGTAAGAGGTCAAGGGAGGGTGAGCTCATTAGGCTGGGATCGTCAAGGAAGACTTCCTAGAAAGGGTGGGGTTTGAGCTGAACCTTGAAAAGGAGCACAGGTTTGAGAGGTAAAGAGAAGGCAAGCCAAAGGAATAGAGTATGTTCCAGTACGGTTTCTTTGCAGGAACCCCTTCAAACGAGGTTTAGAAAGAACCTCTTCCTTTGTCCCATCTTTCCCATCCCCTAGCTCCCCCCTAAAAAAAGAATAGAAATTTATTGGACTAAATATTGAAAAGTCTAGGGAATAGCTCCAGCTTCAATGACCAAAGGCAAATGCCCAAACGTCACTGTGTTTCTCTGTGTTGGCTTCGTTCTTTGCTAGGTCCTCCTTTACAGTAGGTCCAAGGAGCTCCAGGTTCATAGCCTGCCAACTGAGTAAGTGGGCAAATGCGTATATTCTAGAGTTGAATTCCATTTTCCTGACTGGGGACAAATCTGCTTCTGAGCAATCCTGAGGCCAAGTGACAGAATCTTCTTATTACCTCATCTAGGTCACAAACGTCTATAGCTGGGTTAGACTGGAGATGAGAGATTAGTGCCGTCTTAACCTAAAAGTCAATGAGCTACATAGAATTCTGTAAAGAAAGATTAGAAAGGAACTCTTGGAAGGAGAAATGGATGCTAGTAGTCAGAAACCACAATGCTATAAATAACTATTTAGAAGTGAGAGGTAGGTCAAGGTTATTCAGACCTAGACATCAATGTGACACCGGGTACATAACAGGTAGATAGGAAATGTGCTTATTCCTATAAATGGCTATCATGAAGATAAATTAGGATGTTTTCAGATATTTGTCTTATTTTGTACCTGTTTTTCAAAGGTTCCACCAAATCAGGCTTTAAAAACATTTAATCTACAAATCATGTTTGTTGTCCACTCTTCTCTTTCCATCCCTGACTTATTATTACATCTTCCTACTAAAAAATAAGTTAGCTGGGAAATGGAGCAAAGTAGTTGCAATTCTCTGCTCCCTGTTGCTCAGGACAGAGTATTAACAAATCTTTTCTTGGGAATTCCCCCATGTTTCAGAAAGAATAGAAATTAAGTGGCTGATTCATTGTTTGTAACAATACGGAGAATGTTCTGAGGTGCCAATCCATCCTAACCCTAGCAGATCCTCCCTAATGCTTGCACTTGCAAAATGCCTCTGAAATTGCAGGGATGTTTACTGGCATTTGTTCTCACCAAATACTAATGCGTTTCTGTCACGGTACTTTGTTTATGTACCACAGATGTTGCCATGCTTTGTTTTTAAGCAAAATCAATGGCATTTAAGTAGCACTAAATATTCAATTTAGATGACATATAATTTTTGGCTTTTCGTTGTTACCGTTGCATACAGTCTACTTTTTTAGAGTTTTACATTTCAAGCAAATTAGCCTATTAAAAATATCAGTATGTTTAAACTGCAGTTGAGAATGTTTGCAAAGTACATAATTCAGTTCAGTTCAGTCGCTCAGTCATGTCCGACTCTTTGCGACCCCATGGACTGCAGCAAGCCTGGCTTCCCTTGCCCCACCATCTCCTGGAGCTTGTTCAAACCTATGTCCACTGAGTCAGTGATGCCATCCAACCACTTCATCCTCTGTTGTCCTCTTCTCCTCATGCCTTCAATCTTTCCCAGCTTCAAGGTCTTTTCCAATGAGTTAGGTCTTCGCTTCAGGTGGCCAAAGTATTGGAATTGTCAGCTTCAGCATCAGTCCTTCCAATGAATATTCAGGACGATTTTCTTTAGAATTGACTGGTTTGATCTCCTTTTAGTACAAGGGAATTTAGGATCTCTTAAAAAACACTCTAAAGCCCTAATGAATTAAGTGGATATGGCAGGCTTTAGGGCATCTTGACAGTCATTATGCAGTGAACACTTTCCCTGAGACAAATTTTTCATCTCTTTTAGAATCTGATGATTTTGATTACCTGTTTCTGAGTCATTTTTTCTTCACATTTCCATTTATTTACACCCCATAAAGTGAAGCTTTTTTGACCTCAAAAATCACTTTCATCTTCTTACTTCAGTCTTCAATACTCACTGTCCACTAGGTCTTAATATTTTATTGTTTAGGAGAGCTCTCAAAAACTTTTTTAAAACTCTGACCTCTCCCTCCAGAAAAACATATAAACACATCAAATATTACTTAAAATTAGAGAAGGTACTCACATTCACTTGTCTCATATATTAATCTATTTAAAATCACCTGCTTTTGAACTTGTCAGTTGAAAACATGTATTTTATTTTCCACATCAAGTACTTTTGAAAAAGATCCCTGTGATCACTTCATATGTCTTTTTCTTGGCTGGCCTAGTCCCTATTGTCCCTTGTGTGTGCTCAGTTGCTAAGTCATGTCCAGCTCTTTGTGACGTCAGGTACTGTAGCCCACCCGGTTCCTTGGTCCATGGGATTCTCCAGGCAAGAACACTGGGGTGAGTTGTCATTTCCTCCTCCAAGAGATCTTCCCAACTCAGGGATTGAACCCACATCTCCAGGGGCTCCTGCATTGGCAGGTGGACTCTTTACCATTGAGTCACCTAAAAGATCTCAGAGAAAGAAGAGTACAGTTAATCGGTTCTGTTTTTCTGCTAATCTTATTATTGGATTAAAGGAATGCTTTGAATTCCATTCACTGTGAATCAGAAATGCCAACTGGAAAAAGACAAGCAGCCACTTGTCCAGTGACACATAAAGAATGCTGGATTGGATATTCAAAACCTAACCAAATCTTAGGGACACACCAAGAGGCTTGCCTTCCCTTTCATTCATCAAATATTTCTTGGGTATCTTCTATGACCAAGGTACATTAGTTAGTTTCATCAGTGGTTTGGGCAAATGGCTCACAAATAACATGTGCTCAATACATATTTGCTGAAAATGAATATAACTAAGATTTGCTGAGCAATTATTAAGTTCAGCTTTAATTCTCAAAGCAACTATGCAAACTAGGTATCATTCACTGCAAGATACAAATGAGGAAACTGAGGCACACAGAGGTTCAGTAACTTGACCAAGGTGATGAAGCTATGATGAGAATGGACCTGATACTTTCAGCCACTGCATTATCCTACTCCAATTCACTGTGGTAGATGTGATTGTTTAACCTTTTTTTAGAGATAAGGAAGTCAAACGTTCAGATCTTGTGAATGATTTCCTCAAAAGAACACAGGGTAGAGCCTGGATTAGACCTGAGTTTGGTTGATTCCAAAATGGCAGCAGGTTTCTGATATCACTGCTGCCTTCTGTGCCATGGGGTGAATTCCATCCATACATCATCTTCTCCCCTAACTTCTGTTCCATCTCCATGTCTATAGCCAATAATTTGAAACGACCACTTTATCACTGGGGTATGAATGCACTAATGACTATTAAAAGAAATGGCTCATATTTCAGGGCAAAGACAGCCACACAATGATCCTGCAAAATTTCAGAACTTATTCGCTGTAATTGTCATCGGTCAGTTACCTGTATAGTTTAAACTTTGTGGAGTTTTAGTTCTTGGAGGGATTCAGGACAGAGTTTGGATGGCAACTGGGACTGAGAAGGAGAAAATCGAGCTTCTTAAGTTTTCCTGTTTGATTAACTAATCTTCATAGGTTTTATGTTTATCATTATTTCTGGAGCCTGCCCAGTGTGGCCATCCTCTACCCTTCACCTAGAGGGCTGGCGGCCTATAGCTGATTTTCTGTGGAAAACCTATATAAGAATATCATCTGTGCTAATCTATGTAATCAGTTCCCTTCATCATATTGCCCCTGTGAGTGTGCGTATGTTCTAAGTCACTTCAGTCGTGTCTGACTCTGTGAGACCCTATGGACCATAGCCAACCACCATTCCTCTGTCCATAAGATTCTCCAGGAAAGAATATTGGAGTGAGTTGTCAGGCCCTCCTTCAGGGGATCTTCCCAACCCAGGGATCAAACCCATGTCTCTTATATATATTGCACTGACAGGTGGGTTCTTTACCACTAGCACCACCTGGGAATCCCCTTATTGCTCCTACATTTGCTAAATCATGAGTTGGTGCTGTTGTCTAGCGCAAGATCTATCAAAAATCAACCATCAAAAACTATGGCTTCTGGCTGGGTTCATGTATGAGTATCTGGCTGGCTTCATGTATGAGTAGTATGTGAAGCCTGAGTCTCAACATAGATTCCTAATCATGATGTTAAGCCAGACCTGTCCTGGCTAACAGATTTACATAAGGGTTTGAAGGCATTATTAGATGACACTGAGAACCAGCCCCACTATTTGAAGGTTAAAAATCTCTCACCCATGTAGACAGAGACCAATACAAAGAAGCATAAACACAATCAAGCAATAAATACATTGAGCAGATTCTTACTCATCAGGAAGAACAAACATCTGTTGAATGAGACAATTTCCCCAGTTCTGAAAAACATGGAAGCATGAGTTTGAACAAACTCTGGGATATAGTGAAGGCAATGGAAGTCTGGTGTGCTGCAGTTCATGGGGCTGCAAAGGGTTGGACACAACTTAGTAACTGAAAAACAGCAACAAAGCAAAGGAAAGAAAGGTATCTTCCGTGATTACTGATGACAACATACCCTCTGGTCTACACAAATATTATACTGTAGAGAGTTTCAAATTGCTTCTCCTGATATTAGGGTGCATTGTGCTGACCCGTCCAAGGTCCCTCACTCAGCTTTCCTTGTGACCACCTTCACCAAGTATCTGTCAGCTGACACTAGGTTGTGGGCTGCAAAACAAAGCCAGAAAAGCATGACCTAAAACTCAACTCAAATGAGTCACCTGAACAAAAGACTAGCTGTTTCCAGAATTTAAATCCAGGCCCTCTGAACCCAATCACTCAGCCCCTTTTGTGCAAAGTGCTGCACCGGGCACTCTGAGCACATAAGCCTTTGAGCAGTGCCATGCAAGAGGCTGAGTCTATGCTCACACTCACACACTTAGAAGGAAAAGAGCCAGGCTTTCAACTGGGTCATTGGTCTTTCCACGACTTCACATGCCCAAATCTAAAGAGGCAGAGATTAGAAAAATCTGCCCCTACCAGTGCGGCCAACTTCACAGGGTCGGTGTCAGGATCTGAAGTTTCCTATGCTGGGTTTAATGTTCTGTTGCCATTGTCTTGCTTCATAATTTTTCTACATGGGACCCCACATTTCATTTTACTCTGGTTTTGCAAATTATTGAGTCTTACCTATAAATATGCTAAGTTGCTTCAGTCGTGTCCAACTCGTTGCAACCACATGGACTGTAGCCTGCAAGACTCCTCTGCCCATGGGATTCTCCAGGCAAGAATACTGGAGTGGGTAGCCATTCCCTTCTCCAGAGGATCTTCCTGACCCAGGGATTGAACCCAAAACTCTTGCATCTTTTGCACTGGCAGGCTGATTCTTTATCACTAGCGTCACCTGGGATGCCCACCTATAAGGACAGCACATAGCAGAAGGAACAGTCTCAGTAAGGTCCTCTTTGTGGACATTGGAATGAAGAGGGCTGCCTTCTGTGTAGTTAGTTGTCTAGTAAATCAGTCACAAAATTGACGTCAAGCATTCCAGGTATTTGGGGGAATACTCAGATTTCTTTCTTCTTGAGCAGAGATAGAAAGAAGTAAGAGGTATGGCTTTTTTGGTGGCTCAGTTAGAAAAGAATCAGCCTGCAATGCAGGAGACCCAGGTTCAATGCCTGGGTGGGGAAGATCCCTTGGAGAAGGAAATGGCAACCCTCTCTAATATTCTTACCTGGAAAATCCCAAGGACAGAAGAGCCTGGCAGGCCAAAATCCATGGGGTCTCAAAAAGTTAAACACAACTGAAGTCTGAGTAGCAGAGAGAAGAGAGAGGTAATGTCTGTCCAGGTTTCCCTCCATAATTAGCTATCACATCTAATAATTTCCTTTACATTTTGAAGTGTGTGGCAATATCTTACACCAAGTAAGAGCTCTAAAGGAAAAACTAATCTTCAAAAGTCTTGAGGTTGCTTCTTTTTGTGAGTCAATGCACAGCACATGCGCTCAGTTGCTCAGTTGTGTTCAGCTCTTTCTAACTCCATGGATTGTAGCCCACCAGGCTCCTCTGTCCATGGAATTTTCCAGGCAAGAATACTGGAGTGGTTTGCCATTTCCTATTTCAGAGGGTCTTCCTGAACCAGGGATCGAACCTACATCTCTTGCATCTCCTGCAAGATTGGCAGGCAGAATCTTTACCACTGTGCCACCTGGGAAGCCCCTCACAGAACATACCCATCCTTTTCCATTGCCTGAAGGAATTAACAAATCTTCTCAACTTTAGAACAGTAAATACCGTGGCCAAGTCCACTGGAAATGCGAAGAGAACTTATATCCTCCCAGTTTGAAAACCCCCACACAAATCCTATAGATATGCAAAGAAAACATTAGCTTCTTTTACTGGTTTAAAAATGAACAGTACTCTCACTGTCAACAGATACTGATCCGAAATGCTCAGAGCACCACCTGAAGATTAGTATTAACAATTACACCAGAGAGGGAGATTCTTGTCTTGCAGACAGTGACTAGATAAAAACTATATGGGTTTAGAGACCAATTGTATGCGAAAGGTTTGGCTTTAGATGTAGGTGAAAGCTAGAACCTTACAGGGAACATTGTACAGGAGACAGGGATCAAGATCATCCCCATGGAAAAGAAATGCAAAAAAAGAAAAATGGCTGTCTGGGGAAGCCTTACAAATAGCTGTGAAAAGAGAAGCAAAAAGCCAAGAAGGAAAGGAAAGATATAAGCATCTGAATGCAGCGTTCCAAAGAATAGCAAGAAGAGATAAGAAAGCCTTCTTCAGCGATCAATGCAAAGAAATAGAGGAAAACAACAGAATGGGAGAGACTAGAGATCTCTTCAAGAAAATTAGAGATACCAAGGGAACATTTCATGCAAAGATGGGGTCGATAAAGGACAGAAATGGTCTGGACCTAACAGAAGCAGAAGATATTAGGAAGAGATGGCAAGAACACACAGAAGAACTGTACAAAAAAGATCTTCACGACCCAGATGGTGTGATCACTCATCTAGAGCCAGACATCCTGGAATGTGAAATCAAGTGGGCCTTAGAAAGCATCGCTATGAACAAAGCTAGTGGAGGTGATGGAATTCCAGCAGAGCTATTTCAAATCCTGAAAGATGATGCTGTGAAAGTGCTGCACTCAATATGCCAGCAAATTTGGAACACTCAGCAGTGGCCACAGGACTGGAAAAGGTCAGTTTTCATTCCAATCCCAAAGAAAGGCAATGCCAAGGAATGCTCAAACTACCGCACAATTACACTCATCTCACATGCTAGTAAACTAATGCTCAAAATTCTCCAAACCAGACTTCAGCAATACGTGAACCATGAACTCCCTGATGTTCAAGCTGGTTTTAGAAAAGGCAGAGAAATCAGAGATCAAATTGCCAACATCCGCTGGATCATCGAAAAAGCAAGAGAGTTCCAGAAAAACATCTATTTCTGCTTTATTGACTATGCCAAAGCCTTTGACTGTGTGGATCACAAAAAACTGTGGAAAATTCTGAAAGAGATGGGAATACCAGACCACCTAACCTGCCTCTTGAGGAATCTGTATGCAGGTCAGGAAGCAACAGTTAGAAGTGGACATGGAACAACAGACTGGTTCCAAATAGGAAAAGGAGTACATCAAGGCTGTATATGGTCACCCTGCTTATTTAACTTATATGCAGAGTACATCATGAGAAACACTGGACTGGAAGAAACACAAGCTGGAATCAAGATTGCCGGGAGAAACCTCAATAACCTCAGATATGCAGATGACACCACCCTTATGGCAGAAAGTGAAGAGGAGCTAAAAAGCCTCTTGATGAAAGTAAAAGAGGAGAGTGAAAAAGTTGGCTTAAAGCTCAACATTCAGAAAACGAAGGTCATGGCATCTGGTCCTACCACTCCATGGGAAATAGATGGGGAAACAGTGGAAACAGTGTCAGACTTTATTTTTCTGGGCTCCAAAATCACTGCAGATGGTGACTGCAGCCATGAAATCAAAAGACTCTTACTCCTTGGAAGAAAAGTTATGACCATCCTAGATAGCATATTCAAGAGCAGAGACATTACTCTGCTGACTAAGGTCCGTCTAGTCAAGGCTGTGGTTTTTTCTGTGGTCGTGTATGGATGTGAGAGTTGGACTGTGAAGAAGGCTGAGCACTGAAGAATTGATGCTTTTGAACTGTGGTGTTAGAGAAGACTCTTGAGAGTCCCTTGGACTGCAAGGAGATCCAACCAGTCCATTCTGAAGGAGATCAGCCCTGGGATTTCTTTGGAAAGAATGATGCTGAAGCTGAAACTCCAGTACTTTGGCCACCTCATGTGAAGAGTTGACTCATGGGAAAAGACTCTGATGCTGGGAGGGATTGGGGGCAGGAGGAGAAGGGGACGACTGAGGATGAGATGGCTGGATGGCATCACTGACTCAATGGACGCGAGTCTGAGTGAACTCTGGGTGTTGGTGATGGACAGGGAGGCCTGGCATGCTGCGATTCATGGGGTTGCAAAGAGTCAGACACGACTGAGTGACTGAACTGAACTGAACTGAACAGGGAACAACTGTATGGTTCAAAATTGAGAAAAGAGTATGTTAAGTCTGTATACTGTCACCCTGTTTATTTAACGTATATGCAGAGTACATTATGTGGAATGCCCGGCTGGATGATTCACAAGCTGGAATCAAGATCTCTGGGAGAAATATCAATAACCGCAGATATGTAGATGATACCACTCTAGTGGCAGAAAGGAAGAGGAACTAAAGAGCCTCTTGATGAGGGTGAAAAAGGAGACTGATAAAAGCTGGCTTAAAACTCAACATTCAGAAAACTAACATCATGGCATTTGGTCCCATCAATTCATTGGCAAATAGTTGGTGAAAATGTGGAAACAGAGACAGATTTTATTTTCTTGGTCTCCAAAATCACTGCAGATGGTGACTGCAGCCATGAAGTTAAAAGACATTTTCTCCTTGAAAGAAAAGCTATGACAAACCTAGACAACATATTAAAAAAGCAGAGACATTACTTTTACAACAAAGGTGTGTACAGTCAAAGCTATGATTTATACAGTAGTCATGTGTGGATGTGAAAGTTGGACCATAAAAAAGACTGAGCACTGAGGAGTTGATGCTTCTGGATTGTGGTGCTGGAGAACTCTTGAGAGTGTCTTGGACAGAAAAGAAATCAAACCAGTCAATCCTAAAGAAAATCAACACTGAATATTCCCTGGAAGGATTAATACTGAAGTTGAAGTTCCAATATTTTGGCCACCTGATGTGAAGAGCCTATTCATTGATTCTGGGAAAGATTGAGAGCAGGAGGAGAAGGGGTGACAGAGGATGAGATGGTTAGATGACATCACTGACTCAATGGACATGAATTTAAACAAACTTTGGGAGATAGTGAAGGACAGGGAAGCCTGGCGTGCTGCAGTCCATGGGGTCTCAGAGTTGAACATGACTTAGTGACTAAACCTTAACAGCAAAAAACTTTCTGTGATAATATTTTAGAAATACAGAGAGGTCTCAGCTACCCCAAACTTTTAACCTACTAACTTAATATGGTATTTGGAATTCTAACACTGGGGTATCATTATTTTGAGTTAAAAATTGCCTTATTAAATTTTGTACCTTCATATGATACCATCATTAATCCCTTTTCTGCATGGTTGAGGGTACTTAGGGATACAAAAGCAAGGGGAAGACATCCTAGAAGAGGAAAAGGGTCTGGGGAAAATGATTTTCCTCCATTTTTTCCCCCCAATTCAGCTTCATAATTTTGCCTGGAACTAATGCTGAAATCTGATATGAGTAATATTGAAGAAGTAGCAGTTTTAACATCAACAACATCAATAATCTTAACAATGAATATTTCAGAGAGTTGTGCCAAGCACACATTTAATGAGTCATCTCATTTAATTTTCAAAACAACTATATAGATGTAATTATTTATATGTGTTCAAATGCCTTCAGCTTCAAGAGCTAAGATTAGATTGGATTAAAAATGGTGGAAATAAAATAAATGTTATTTCAAATAACAATTCTGTCATGGTGAATAGTGCCTAACTTAAGCAATATTTTCCTTCTGAAACTGAGAAGAGGTCCAGATTGCTCTGCATGCAAGGATGGCCCAAACCTGAGTGAATTAGTCCATGTGTTAGCAAGGAAGCAGGAAGGGAGTGGATTTTGCATATCTACCCATTCATTCTTCCCTAGAGCAAATGAAAATGGGGGAAGCTCAGCAAGCCAGGTCACTTGCTCCAAGACACACAGCTGGTAGGTGATAATGCCAGGACAGAGCCAGCCCTGGTCCATGGAACTCAAAGGTCATGCTTTGGACTGCTGTGCCTTACAACACACCCACTTTGGGTATGCATCCATAACCATTCCAAATTTTTATAAAAATCAGTTTAAGAATTAAGCACCATTGTATTACCATCATAAGTTTAAGAAAGAAATTTAAAATGATTTCTTTCCACCGTTATGACCTGTATTAGTATATACAGACCTCCTAGGAAGTTTTAGCTTAAGAGGACTACTTTGGAAAGGAGTTCCCAAACAATGTCAGCCACTGAATATTTCAAGAAAATGAGAAAGATTGTTCCTATTTAAATACTTAAAATTTGATAATGTGGTAACAATGGGACAATTGCTAAATGCTGTGTATCGTTGGCCATAATACTCCCCTAAGACCATCTTGTCTCTTACATACATGAAAACTAGCTATTCCTAAATCACTAAATTTACTACAAAGATAAATTCTGGATTTTCTGCTGGTAGTGTTTATACAAATTGAATTTGGATCAAATAAATTATTTGTTTCAGAGATTATAGAGAATTAAATATTTGGGAGAAAAAATAGAAAATACACATATATTCTGTATTTGTTTTTATTGTAATTGATTATTTTAAAAACAAAGGGAATGGTGATAAATTTACCAAAATCTTGTACTTTAATGGAAATAGTTAAAGACAGGAACATATTAGTACATTAAAATTCATAGGTGACTTATTTTTTCCAAATTGGATGTCATTTGATTATACAATCTTCAATGAAATTGAAGAGCTGAAACTGGATCTGAATTTGACTATTGGAAGCATTCTATAAAAATATACAAAAATAAAAAGGCTAAAAAGCTTCACTTAATTTAAAAGTTGAATGTGCCTGTGTGGGAGGGAAACTCAGTTTTACTTTTATCTTTCCTTACTTTTGTTTTCCTATTCAACCCATCTCCAACCTCACTGTTCCTCTAATTTTTTTTTTTTTTTTACTTTTAACTAGGAGGCAAAAACTAAGCAGATATACTTCTTACAGTCTTCAAATGGAGACATTTTTAAGCCAGCTAAGCATGGGCTTCCCTTGTCGCTCAGCTGGTAAAGAATCTGCCGCAATGCAGGAGACCTGGGTTTGATCCCTGGGTTAGGAAGATCCCCTGGAGAAAGGAAAGGTTACCCACTCCAGTATCCTGGCCTGGAGAATTCCATGGACAGTATATTCATGGGGTCACAAAGAGTCGGACATGACTGAGTGACTTTCACTTTTACTTAATGAACCTATTCATTTTTTCTAACAAATGGCTGGATATTTTTTTTATCCTAGAGACACTGCATGAATTCAGCAGAAATATTCCAACTGTATTCAGTGGAGAAAAAAAATCTGTTCTCCATGTAAGTGATTTATTATTACCAAGATCATTTTGAATATGAAGAATAAATGCTTCCATTATTATGAAATGTAGTTTCAAAGGAGAAATTTTAACAGTTACTATAAACTATTACTTGTCAGTTCATGATTTTGTGAGATATTTAATATTTAGATCACAAAATTTAAAAAGTGATAAGGAAATGCAACTACGTAAGATTTTATTGGGTGCAGGGATCCTAAGAATAAGGTTTTATAGTACCTTACATAAACTAGAGGTGACAGCTTAGAAATATGAAAAGGCATGGGAAACCAAAAAATAATTTTGAACCCTGAAACTTCTCAAAAAAAAAAGAATATAAGATCATAAAACTTTTTTTTTCTCTAGTAAATTTGGCATTAGAGTGACTTGAAGAAACCATTGAAAGAGTCTAAGATGCCACCTCTCATTTTAAAATTTCACTGATACATTAAAACCCAAGAGGATATTCTTAGCAAATATCTTGCTGAATGAATGAAGGAATCAATGGCATGAATGAAAATATACATAAATATCTCTAGAATAAATAAGATTTTTTCAAAGAGTTTTTAAGGGACTACTTTAGCATTCTATGGTGGTGAAAGAAATGATTCTGAAGGAAATCTAGTTTACAAATTAAATTCTTGCACTGAAACACAAATAAAATTATAATTTAGATTTCAAAGAAGGAAATGTAATGTAGTTGGTTAAGGAGGTCCAGAGGCAAAAAAAGATAATGTTGTTAAAAATGTGTATACTATGTTCTATTCTTTATCTGGTTTCCATTTACTGATCCAATTTCCTGTTCAATGAAGTGTGTACTTTGTTATAACCCATGGAATGTGATCCAGGCGGAGTACACACCTAATCCTCCTGAACCAATGAGTCAGACATGACATCCACAGTAATCTGCAAAGAACCCAAACTTGGGAACTGCCATTACTGAAATATGACCTACTTAGATGTCTTACCTGTGGCAATGCAGAAGAGCCAAGTCAACAAATGTATATACACATACATATATATATATATTCTATAAATTTTGGAAGATTTTCTAGTACTTTTTAATCTACGGTTCTAAATATTGATGAATTTTTGGATATTTTAAAAAATATTTGGCCATTTAAATATAACTTCTATTATATAGTTAGAAACCTCAAGATAATGTCAATATTGGTTCTATTTTTAAAAACTGTAGTTTCCATGCAACAATTATTTGCATAGAAAGAAGCACAGTGCCTGAACCTCTCACTGAATTGTGTATACCCTCAGATTCTCTTGGTCTTAATCCAGATCCCTATAATTACACAAATAACAGTAGCCACTTTAAGTTTCTGCCTCAGACACTGCCCACTGATATACCTTTGCAAAATAAAATATAGGAAAGGTGTCAAGTTAAAAACACAGTGTCAAGAGTTTCAGACCTAACTGGACTCACACAGCAAGATTTTCTACCTCTTCAAAGGATTCCTCAGCAAGAGGCCAGGAAGAGGGAAGCTAGATTAACAATTTCTTCAAATGAGAGAAAAGTCAAGCTTCTGCACTTAATGACTGGCCTGAAATGGCCCAGTGTGGAACCTGCTTTGCTTCTGACACAACACAGACTACTATTACGCATTTATTCAACAATATTTAGAGGAGTTTGCCAGGCACTATGCTAGGATCTGGCAACACAGTGGTGAATAAGACACACTGAGCTTACAGACCAGCAGAAAAATAAGACATGAAATAATAAACACTTGCACAGTTAATTAAATACAATTGTAAGTTTGTGTATAGAAGAAAAGTAAAAGATGTTATAGCAATGTAGGTAGAAAGTATGTACATCCCAGTAAGTCTTGAACAAGTCCCACATAATCCGTTTGTCCTAGACTAATAACCAGCACTGTCTCCTTTCACTGTCATGAATGGTTTGGGGTGATAAATAGGTGATGACTGCTCACTTTCATAAAAGGAGATCTGACTTAGCCTGAGAGACAAGATTTTTTTTTTCAAAAAGTAACTTTTAAGCTGAGACATAAGAATGTAAGAGCTACCAAGGGAAGGGGTGAGGTACTATAAAATTAAGAGAGAATAAGAAAAGTTGCATGAACGTATACAGATTTAAGGGGTGGGACTTCCTTGGCAATCCAGTGGTTAAAACTTTGCCTTCCAATGCAGAGGGCTGCAGGTTCAATCTCTGGTTGAGGAGCTAAGATCCCACTTGCCTCTTGTCCAAAAAGCCAAAACAGAAAATAGAAGCAATATTGTAACAAATTCAATAAAAACTTTAAAAATTGCCCACATCAAAAAAGTCTTTAAAAAATTCATTGGTAAAAAAGAAAAAAAGTCCTAAGAAGTGAAGAAGCTCAATCCATTTTAAGGACTTGTGAACAGGGCATGGTTTGGTAAAACATACAGTTAAGACCTCAAGCAGTAGGAAGCCATTGATTCATAATAATAGTCATATATTAGGCATGCTAAGTCTCTTCAGTCACGTCTGACTTTTTGCGATCCCATGGACTGTAGCCCGTCAGGCTCCTCTGTCCATGGGATCCTCCAGGCAATACTGGAATGGGTCGCCATTTCTTGTTCCAGGAATCCTCCAGGCAAGAATACTGGAATGGGTTAGCATTTCTTGTTTCAAGGGAATAATAGTCATAACTATTGATGAAATGTAGAATTTTAGGTGTGCCAATATCTATTTGACACATGTTAGAGATATGAAGTCAGTTGTACAACAGCAATTTGAAGGAGGTGGTATTATATCCTATGTTTCAGGTTAGGAGATTGAAGCACAAAGTATTAAAGCAACTTGCCTAAAGCCTTATATTAAGAAAGTGATGGACCAAAGGTTCCAATGAGGCAGATTCACTCCAGAATTCTTACTCTGTTAATCAAGATTCGCTGGTTAAAAGTTTAATTTAACTTAAAAAACTTCTATGTTTTGAGTTTATACTGAAATGATTAAACAACAGTAAAATATTGAACTTGTCACTTTCTCTTCATCAGGTTAAAGTTCACATTCTCAGAACAATGACATATGACCTGTGTTAAATTTAAAAAATGAAAGTATATACAAATGGAAAATAACTGGGTGGCAACACGAAAGGCTGTTAAGTGGTTACTTCTGAAGATTTGTTGGAATGAGACAGTGTAAGAGTAAGGGATTTTACATTTCATTCTGAATTGTTATTTTTTTGCCCATGAGAGAAATATTTTTAAACAAAGTCAAAAAGTACCAACACCCACAAATGTTCCTGCTTGCTAAGAAACATACAATGTTTTTGGAGTTGAATAGTGCTGTTAGTAGGAAAGGAATCACTGCCTTCATCTGTCCCGTGAGAACAGATGGTCATGAGAAAAGACTTCAAACAAACCACATAGCATGTTTGTTTGAACAGGAAATTATGGATGTTCATATTACCAAGGTACTGTACGTTCTGACCATGAGTGTAATCATATTCTTTCTTTCCTGGTAATAAGAGTAACCCTTTGAAGAGATTCTAATGTTATCACAGTCAAAAGACAATGCAACTCAGCATGGAGACATTTTTCAGGTAGCATAAACCAGTGTTAAGTAAAGTCTAAGTAAAATTGCGGTGTGGTTAAACTGAATTTTAGTCCAATTCTCTATATCTCATAATTTTCAAAACACAGTCTTAAGTCAATAAATTAATCAGCCAATCAAAGAAAACTATTCTTAATGGTCCTCCAGTACATTTCATTGGCTTCCCGTGTGGCTCAGACGGTAAAGCGTCTGCCTACAGTGCAGGAGACCCGGGTTCGATCCCTGGGTCGGGAAGTTCCCCCGGAGAGGGAAATGGCAACCCACTCCAGTATTCTTGTCTGGAAAATCCATGGACAGAGGAGCCCGGTAGGCTACAGCCCATGGGGTCGCAAAGAGTCCGACATAACTGAGCGACTTCACTTCAGTACTTTTTATCAGTAATATGGAACTGGGTATGTGTACTCGCGCTTTTGTTGAGCTGTGATGGGGACTGTAAGATTACAGCATCTTTACTAGAAAGAGTTGTTCTTTTCCTTAAAAAAGTTTCAGACTTCTCCTGTTTACTTAACTGAGCAAGCAAACTGAAATTTCCCTTTGCTTTATATATAATCTTGGGTCTATATTTGTGTCCATTCCATGTTTGGACACCTCTGTAATATTCATGTGCATGGTATTTTTTTCTTTCAGAATAAACCTTAAAGTGCTATGATGATAAAGGTAGATTGATTTTACTTAATTATGATGACAGTGCTATAAGACTTGAAGACTGTAGTGGAAGTCTATTATTTCTTCGGAAATTTCGCAGCTCTAGGCACTCCGAGCTCCAGGGGTTTTTCAGGTCTCAGGTTACTTTGTGTTTAAACTGTGTTGTCTTGTCTGTGAAGTAGTTTTTCTGTGTTATTCTGCAAAAGATAAGTGTCAGGACATGGAATAGTCCATTTAATTTAAAGTCAGATGCAACTGACAGTATGGCTATGTTTCTTACTCCTAGCACTGCCTGTATGATCTTACACGTTTTGCTGCTGCTGCTGCTAAGTCGCTTCAGTCGGGTCCGACTCTGTGCGACCCCATAGACGGCAGCCCACCAGGTGGCTTCCCCGTCCCTGGGATTCTCCAGGCAAGAACACTGGACTGGGTTGCCATTTCCTTCTCCAAAGCATGAAAGTGAAAATCGAAAGTGAAGTCGCTCAGTCATGCCTGACTCTTAGCGACCCCATGGCCTGCAGCCCACCGGGCTCCTCCGTCCATGGGATTTTCCAGGCAAGAGTACTGGAGTGGGGTGCCATTGCCTTCTCTGTACACGTTTTAGAAACTTATAAACAACTAGGAATACTTTCCTCTTTCATTTGTTTAACATGTATTTTGTTTGTCTCCATGTTAAAGAGAATCTCTTCTTTTACTTCTTTGCAACACACAAAACATTTCTTTTTTTTTCATTTTGTTTTGTTTCTGTCTCCCATTTTAATTATATTTTTAAAAGATTAATATTCATTATTCTTATCATTATTATTACTATTTCTTCTCCAATGCTAAAGAACAGTATCTCACAAATATAGATAGTAAATTTTCCACACATATGTAAATTGAAAGAAGGAAGGAAGAAATTAATAAAGGTATGAGAAATTATAGATATATACATTATTTTGGCTGAGTCCTTTGATTTTAGTAATTATTGAAATAATCAATTTATGAGCAGGGAAGAATAAAGAGTACATTATTATACATCTTATTCTTGACACTCAGATGGAGTGGATCTGGTTAAGAGAGAAATGAATGAACAGCATGATTGTCTTAGTCGTGGCAGGTAGATAAAAGAAATGACATATAGAATAATCTGAGAGGAGTAACTAACAGTTATTTCTATTTTCAGAGTATCTGGGAAATAGGAGAAAAAGAAAGAAATGTTTGCTAGCTATAGCCTTAGAAGGTAAAGTAACAGTTGAATACTACTTCTTCAGACAATAAATAGATAACTATAAAACAGAGATGGACTATCTCACCCTACAGCAGTAAAAGAAGAACCACATTCATTCTTCAGGACCTAGGACAGAGATATCAACAGCAAAATTACAAAACACGAAACGACGGTACTAGGACTCTTTGCATAGGTCAGCAGCATGAATGAATTCCTAAAGATGGTTCCAATCTTCTTCACCAACTAGATAGCCGCAATGAGTTCACAGCAAAGACAGATGGTATAGTCTCCACAGTAACAGTCCTTGGAACAATCTGACACTTCATATGTCCTAGTTATAAAATGTTTCAGTCCCATGCCTACACACCCTTAATATTCAGGAATTGAAATCAGATAGAATTTCAAAATCTTTATGAGACCATATTGAAAGTCAAGCTATTTGAAGATTTATAAAATCCTAGTATTTACGAGAGTAAGGGAAAAATAAAATGGCCTACCTGTGATTTCCAGTGCATAAAGCAAGAATACATTATTTGTGGATATATTCATATTAGTTAAGCCTACAAAAAGTCCAAGAAACTATTTGGGTTTTTCTGCAAATTACTGGAATTAATTTCTATTTCATCTCTTATTTACAAAGGCAGATCTGTAAGATCTGAGATATATGGGATGACTAGAAGGGAACTTAAAAATAATGATTCGTTCTGAATGCTTTTGAAAACTGCCAAATGCAACTGGACACTGATGTCTGAGAACCTCATCAGAAAAAATTCTGAGAAACAGTGAAAGCCTGAATACTTTCCCCCTAAGTTAAAGAATAGGCGAGTCTGTCCTCTCACAACTCCTATTCATTATTTCCCTAGAAGTCCTAGACAGTGCCAAAAAGAAGGAAGGGGAGAGAAAGAAAGGGCATACATATTGGAAAGGAAAAAATAAAATGATCTCTTCAGTTTCTATTTTCCTTCTATATTAACTATGATTATCTCAAGGTTTTGCATCAAGTCATTTATTTGTCTGTCAACCATGTCTAATATATTACTTGCTGTTTCCATCATATTTAGATATTTTTCCTTGGTTTGGAATTGATTTTTTTTTAATCTCATCCTTCTCTTGTTTCAGATTTCAAAAATTGTTTTATCAAATTATATTCTCATTTTCTTCTACAACACGATGTACTCAAGGACACTCTTTTCTTCTATAGGTTATGGTTTCTTACCTTACAGAATTCATGATATTTTTATGCCCAATGACTCATCCTTTTCTTTGTTTAGTTGTCATGACATTTCCTTATATTTGTTTCATACTTGAATTAGACAGTGCTGTATACACTATTTCTTGTCTCTCCATATAGTTTGACTGACTTCTGTTTAACATTCTATGTACCATAACTTCAATTCATTTATCTTTACTCTAATGAACCTCAGTAGGACTGGGAGCTGATTTCTAGCCAATGTTCAGAGAGAGAGGGGGACTCAACGGTGCATTGGGAGAATTCCTTCTAGAGGACTTGATCATGGTTATGTCCTTGAGAACCAGAGGAAAGTCAAGTACCAGGGCCTCCTTGACCATAAGTACAATTCTCTCCTGTCAATGTTTTTCTCATCTACCTCAATTCAGCATACCTATAAGGTGGCAACTTTTGGCAGCCATTTTTCTCTCCAAGGGTATTTTCATAACTTTTCGCAGATCTTCCCACTTAAACCCTAGGTCACGTTTTTACAAGTAGAAAGCATTCATGAGAATCTTCATCAATCTGCCAATCGATAGAGGATGGGGTGAAGTTGAGGGCCTTTCCCCACTATACCACATCAGAGTTTTCAAGGCTTCTACTTTTAATGGTCACTTTCTCTCTTTTTTTGCTGTGCTGGATCTTTCTTGTGGCATACAGGCTTAGTTGCCCCAAGGCATTTGGGATCTTAGTTCCCTGAGGACCAGGGACTGAACCCATGTCCCCTGCATTGGAAGGTGGATTGTTAATCACTGGACCACCAAAGAAGTCCCTCGTGGTCACTTTTTACTTTATCTTTTAATTGATTGAACCGTGGTCACTTTTTAAAAGTTCATGATGTGAGGTCACAATCCTTCTGTGTATTACCGTTAGTAAATAGTGTTGAATAAACCAGGTTTTACTTTGTTTTCATTTTAGATCTGCTAATAATGCTTTGCTGCTGCTGCTGCTGCTGCTGCTGCTGCTAAGTCGCTTCAGTCGTGTCCGACTCTGTGTGACCCCATAGACAGCAGCCTACCAGGCTCCCTGTCCCTGGGATTCTCCAGGCAAGAACGCTGGAGTGGGTTGCCATTTCCTTCTCCCCATTATTACAGTTGTTGGGGAAAGAGTGGGAAGGGCTAATTCAGACGGTCTATGCTATAAAAATTGCTTTTTCATCCAAAAGATAGGAAGATATTTAAAAATAATCTATTTAAAGATACAACTTTGTTATTTTTCTTCTTTCTGTTTTATAAATAAGTTCATTTGTATTATTTATTTTAGACTATATATATGTGATGTCATATGATATTTGCCTTTGTCTCACTTCACTTAATATGATAATTTCTAGATCCATCCATGTTGCTACAAATAGCTTGTCATTTAATATGTGTCAGTGGCACTTCAGGCTTGTCATTCCCCCTTCCCCCACACTTTCAAAGGCTTTGTATATGAAATTTACATATAATAAACGATTCCTTCCAAAGAAATCCCAGGGTTGATCTCCTTCAGAATGGACTGGTTGGATCTCCTTGCAGTCCAAGGGACTCTCAAGAGTCTTCTCCAACACCACACTTCAAAAGCATCAATTCTTTGGTGCTCAGCCTTCTTCACAGTCCAGCTCTCAAATCCATACATGACTACTGGAAAAACCATAGCCTTGACTAGACAGACCTTAGTCGGCAAAGTAATGTTTCTGCTTTTGAATATGCTATCTAGGTTGGTCATAACTTTTCTTCCAAGGAGTAAGCGTCTTTTAATTTCATGACTGCAATCACCATCTGCAGTGATTTTGGAGCCCCTAAAAATAAAGTCTGACAATGTTTCCACTGTTTCTACATCTAGTTCCCATGGAGTGATGCTACTGGATGCCATGATCTTCATTTTCTGAATGTGGAGCTTTAAGCCAACTTTTTCACTCTCCTCTTTTACTTTCATCAAGAGGCTTTTTTAGTTCCTCTTCACTTTTTGCCATAAGGGTGGTGTCATCTGCATATCTGAGGTTATTGAGATATCTCCCGGCAATCTTGATTCCAGCTTGTGTTTCTTCCAGTCCAGCGTTTCTCATGATGTACTCTGTGTAGAAGCTAAATAAGCAGGGGGACAATATACAGCCTTGACGTACTCCTTTTCCTATTTGGAAACAGTCTGTTGTTCCATGTCCAGTTCTAACTGTTGCTTCCTGACCTGCAGACAGATTTCTCAAGAGGCAGGTCAGGTGGTCTGGTATTCCCATCTCTTTCAGAATTTTCTGCAGTTTTTTGTGATCCACACAGTCAAAGGCTTTGGCATAGTCAATAAAGCAGAAATAGATGTTTTTCTGGAACTCTCTTGCTTTTTCTATGATCCAGTGGATGTTGGCAATTTGATCTCTGGTTCCTCTGCCTTTTCTAAAACCAGCTTGAACATCAGGGAGTTCACGGTTCACATATCGCTGAAGCCTGGCTTGGAGAATTTTGAGCATTAGTTTACTAGCATGTGAGATGAGTGCAATTGTGCAGTAGTTTGAGCATTCTTTGGCATTGCCTTTCTTTGGGATTGGAATGAAAACTGACCTTTTCCAGTCCTGTGGCCACTGCTGAGTTTTCCAAATTTGCTGGCATATTGAGTGTAGCACTTTCACAGCATCATCTTTCAAGATTTGAAATAGCTCTACCGGAATTCCCGTCACCTCCACTAGCTTTGTTCATAGTGATGCTTTCTAAGGCCCACTTGACTTCACATTCCAGGATGTCTGGCTCTAGATGAGTGATCACACCATCGTGATTATCCGGGTCGTGATATATATATACTATGTATATTATTTTTCAGACTATTTTCTACTATAGGTCATTGCAAGACATTGGATACAGCTCCCCATGCTATCTGACAGGTCCTTGTTGTTTATCTATTTTATATATAGTTAACAGTGTATATGTGTTAATCCCCGAATCTTAATTTATCCTTTCCCTACTTTTCCCCTTTGGCAACCATAAGTTTGTTTTCTATGTCTGTGAGTCTGTTTCTGTTTTGTAATAAGTTCATTTGTATTATTTATTTTAGACTCTCTATATAAGTGATGTCATATGATATTTGCCTTTGTCTCACTTCACTTAATATGATAATCTCTAGATACATCCAAGTTGCTGCAAATAGCATTAGTTCATTCATTTCTATGACTGAGTAATATTCCATTGTGTGTGTATGTATGTGTATATATATATGTATGTGTGTGCATATATACATATATATATATATAAAACATCTTATTTATCCATTTGATGGACATTTAGGCTGCTTCCATGTCTTGGCCATTGTAAATGGTACTGCTATGAACATTTGGGTGCATGCATCTTTTTTAATTTCTCTGAACATACGCTCAGGAACGGTATTGCTAGATCATATGGCAACTCTAGTTTTAGTTTTCTAAGGAAACTTCATGCTGTTCTCTGTAATGGCTATACTAATTTTTATTCCCACCAACAGTGTAAGAGGGTTCTTTTTTCTCTACATTGTCTCCAGCATTTACTATCTACAAACTTTTAATGATGGTCATTCTGACCTGTGTGAAGTGATACCTCATTTTACTTTTAATTTGCATTTCTCTAATAATTAGTAACAGTAAACATCCTTTAATGTGCTTATTGGCCATCTGACTGATTTTTTTTTTAGTCTGCAAAAGAAAGTAGGAAACAAAGCAAAATGTCGTGCTTTTTATACTAAAATTGTCATAAGGACTTACAATTCTTTCATAGGTGATGAACTTCTAAAAAGTATTAGTGGAAACTTGGTCTGATTTTTATGATTCTCAGTCTCATAAATAGTAGTCTGTCAATAAGACTTTGTTTTTGTTGTTTAACTTTAGTGAATGTATAAATTAATGTCTAAGATCTTATGCATGAAGGCAATTGATGTTGAAAAAATTTCCCCTACTGAATTCATAGTTATGAAAGTCTCAGTAATTGCAGCCTATACAAGAAAAGAGTGGTAGCCTCATCAAATTATTATATAATCTTTTTGAGGTAGTGCTCATAAAGCTGATGATGTTAAAGATTTTAGAAACTCATTAAGTGAAATTTTAAAATTAAGAGCACAATTGTTATTAAATGCATTTTATATACACGTACTTTATATTCAGAAACCTGGAGTGAGTATTGCTTGTTTTTATCAAATATATTTTTGAGCTACTTGCTTGAGAGATAAGACACGTTCTCCCTTATAAGGCAATCACATATTTCTTAAAAACTTAAAATATTTAGTTGCTTAACTAGATCCAACTAGAACTGATATGAAATAGGGACAGGTTTACTTAGCACTTATTCAAATAATCTTATACTTTGAATCAATGACAATCCAGTATAACTGAGTTTTATTTTATATTCAAGACACTTCCCAAAGCTGTATAAAAAGGCTAGGTCTCCATGGAGTTAGCAGTTTAATATTTCTCACTCCACTAAACAACCAATTAAATTCACTGAAGCTTTTTCCTCCACAGAAAATTCAACTCAGAGAAAGTAGCCCATTCAATACTCTCATTTTAGAAGCCGTGCATTTAAAAGTAGAAGCAAAGATTATTTTCTTCACACTTGGATTCATCCAGAATGGCTTGTAACTGATATCTCCAATGCCCACACTGAGAATTGGAGTTCGATGAACTTGAGGAGGAAAGAATGAAAGAGGGCTATCTTTTGCAGCATCAACATAATGTTTATAATCTTTTTTATTAAAGATTTTGTTCATATGATTGAAAGTTAAAAATGGTATTTATCTTTTCATAATAACAAGCTATACATGTGTATATGTTTGTAGACACACACATGCACAGACACAGACATAAACACACGTCTGCCTGCACTACACACACACATACACATACACAAACAGACATCTACATGCACTACACACAGACACACACATGCACAGATATGAGCACACATCTGCATGAGATACACACACACAGGCACACACACATACAGCTGCAGCAGCAGTTGCGTTTTCTCTCCCTCTTCATTCTTCTCTTCTTCTTAACTTTGATCTCAAACTGAGAGAAAGAAGGGTCAGAGTAAAGAAGGAGAGCCAGGGAGAGATGCTACATGAACAGTATTTAAACATCCCAGTGCTGGATTTGAAAGTAGAGAAATAGATAACAGCATCCTTTTCTCTAGGAATTGTGCCTGCCTGCCCGACTTCATGTTGTCAGTCACATGCTCTGGCCCCAGGGATAGGCACTTTGGTACACAGGAATTTTATGCACAATCTAGGATCGCTGAGCAGAAATAATACAATCCTACAGTTCTCTGCAGCCATATATTTTCTCCAGAGTATAGAGATTTCCCTCATTCAAAGGTTGTCCCCTTCTCTAGATATAAAGTACACCTACTCTGTGTAAGGCATTACACAAAATCCAGGAAAGTAACCTGGGCAAAGGCTGTCTGCTTAAGGATCAGTTCAGTTCAGTTCAGTCACTCAGTCGTGTCCGACTCTTTGTGACCCCATGAATTGCAGCACGCCAGGCCTCCCTGTCCATCACCAACTTCCGGAGTTCACCAAAACTCATGTCCATCGAGTCGGTGATGCTATCTAACCATCTCATCCTCTGTCGTCCCTTTTTCCTCCTGCCCCAATCCCTCCCAGCATCAGAGTCTTTTTCAGTGAGTCAACTATTCACATGAGGTAGCCAAAGTATTGGAGTTTCAGCTTTAGCATTAGTCCTTCCAAAGAACACCCAGGACTGATCTCCTTCAGAATGGACTGGTTGGATCTTCTTGCAGTCCAAGGGACTCTCAAGAGTCTTCTACAACACCACATAAGGATAGAATGAGACTAATGTACAGAAAGAACCAGAGTCTGGAGACCAGAGACAGACACAAATAGAGAGAAATAGGAAGTTCAGCATTGTTTGCTTGTCCTGTGTCCCCCAATATTCTACCCTTAGCATTCCCTACCTAATTCTTCCAGGCACCAAACTGCCCATTTTATTTGGCTAATTTGATTTTGATTTCTGTCTCCTGTGGTCAGAATTCTGAATAAACACAGGCAGTAAATGGGAAACTCGATCGTAAAAAAAAAAAAAAAAAAAAAATCCTGGTAATACACACTACCAGGGGCCTAAATAATCTCTCTGACAGTCCCATGTAATATTTTTCATTCTCCTGGGAAAACAAGATGAGATTAAGTAAAATTGCATCTGGTCCCATCACTTCATGGGAAATAGATGGGGAAACAGTGGAAACAGTGGCTGACTTTATTTTGAGGAGCTCCAAAATCACTGCAAATGGTGACTGAAGCCATGAAATTAAAAGACACTTACTCCTTGGAAGGAAAGTTATGACCTATATAGAATATTAAAAAGCAGAGACCTTACTTGGTCAACAAAGGCCCATCTAGTCAAGGCTATAGTTTTTCCAGTAGTCATGTATGGATATGAGATTTGGACTATAAAGAAAGCTGAGCACCAAATAATTGATGCTTTTGAACTGTGGTGTTTGAGAAGACTCTTGATAGTCCCTTGGACTGCAAGGAAATCTAACCAGTCCATCCTAAAGGAGATCAGTCCTGGGTGTTCATTGGAAGGACTGATCTTGAAGCTGAAACTCCAATACTTTGGCCACCTGATGCAAAGAGCTGACTCATTTGAAAAGACCCTGATTCTGGGAAAGATTAAGGGCAGGAGGAGAAGGGGATGACAGAGGATGAGATGGTTAGATGGCATCACCAACTTAATGGACATGAGTCTGGGTAAACTCCAGGAGTTGGTGGTGGACAAGGAGGTCTGGTGTGCTGTGGTTCATGGGGTTGCAAAGAGTCAGTCATGACTGAGCAACTGAACTGAACTGAAGTGATACAAGGTCTTTGAACCCTTTCCAAATGACATGTCACATATCTGCAGTAAGGAAGGAGAGGAGATGAATATGCAAAATTGGCAAATTCTCTCATGAAAGAACATCTTCACTGGAATGTAATCTCTGTAAAGTTAAAAGTTCATCTGATTTTATCCACTGTTGTATCCCTAGAGCTTAGAAGCATATTTACTGAATAAGTGGAAGCATATAAGCATGAATGAACTTCTAACATATGAAAGACTAAAGAAAAACTTGCACAATATTGTCCTCAGTAAAATAATAAAAGAGAATTGTGTTTGGACAGTTGCCATGGGTCTTAACTTCTGTCCAAGTGAAACAATAAAAGGAACAGACATCCTCCCCTCTACCCTCCTAACCTTACCAGAAGACCTCAAGCTATATCATTAATGCTAGCCAGTCAAACCCTCAAAAAGGTTATTGAAACACAATTTCAGGCAGAAGTACTAGTGTGATTCCTACCTCTTTATGATGAAAGGAAAGAAGCTGAAATCTCTCCCAAAGAGTGAAGGTAGTGCCAATTTTAAAAGATCATAAAAAATCAAGATTAAAAAAAAGTTTCTTAATGTCTTTATGTAAGATTATGTAGAGTACATCATATGAAACATCAGGCTGGATGAAGCTGAAAGTGGGATCAAGATTGCCAGGAGAAATATCAATAACTTCAGATATGCAGATGATACCACCCTTATGGTAGAAAGTGAAGAGAAGCTAAAGAGCCTCTTGATGGAAGTGAAAGAGGAGAGTGAAAAAGCTGGCTTAAAACTCAACGTTCAAAAAAACTAAGATCATGGCTTCTGGTCCCATCACTTTATGGCAAATAGATGGGGAAACAATGGAAACGGTGAGAGACTTTATTTTCTTGGGCTCCAAAGTCACTGCAGATGGTAACTGCAGCCATGAAATTAAAAGATGCTTGCTCCTTGGAAGAAAAGCTATAACAAACTTAGACATCATATTAAAAAGCAGAGACATTACTTTGCCAAAAAAAGATCTATCTAGTCAAAGCTATGGTTTTTCCAGTAGTCATGTATGGATGTGAGAGTTGGACCATAAATAAAGCTGAGTGCCAAATAATTGATGCTTTTGAACTGTGGTGTTAGAGAAGACTCTTGAGAGTCCCTTGGACTTCAAGGAGATCAAACCAGTCAGTCCTAAAGGGAATCAGTCCTGAATATTCATTGGAAGGACTGATGCTGAAACTCCAATACTTTGGCCACCTGATGTAAAGAACTGACTCATTGGAAAAGATTCTGATGCTGGGAAAGACTGAAGACAGGAGGAGAAGGCGACGACAGAGTATGAAAAGGTTGGATGGCATCAGCAACTTGATGGACATGAGTTTGAGCAAAGTTGGTGATAGGGAAGCCTGGCATGCTGCAGTCCACGGGGTCACAAAGAGTTGGACGTGACTGAACTGAACTGAAATTCATATTTCTATTCTCAGATGGTCAGTCATGTCTGACTCTTTGTGACCCCATGGACTGTATCCCACTAGACTCCTCTGTCCATGGGATTCTCCAGACAAGAGTATTGGAGTGCAGCACCATTTCCCCCTCCAGGGGATCTTCCCAACCCAGGGATTGAATCTGTGTCTCTAACATCTCCTGAATTGGCAGGTGGATTCTTTACCACTAGTATCATGTGGGAGCCGCCAGGCCCATATTTGATCTTCAATTATTTTCAGGGAACTCCCAGTAGATAGACCACTTAGCAGTATCCTTATATACAAAATCCTTATTAGCTAAGTTGCTTAATGGTGAAATGTCAGGCAACCCTCAAAATGTCATAGATTATATTATTAAAGAGTATCAATAGAAAAAATCAACTCTGTTACTTATTCATATTTATTAGAAACGCATATTTAACCTGAGATTTCACCTCTAGACCATGAAGCAAAGTTTAAATCAATCAAGACTTCTTTTCCAGACATTCAATATAGTGCTGTTTGGATGAGAAGGACATAAAAATCTACTTGGAAGTAGTGAATGTATTTTCCAATGTATTTCCATTTTCTCACATGAGCTTACCTTCAAAAGACAGTGACTAGTATCAATTTTGCTAAAAGAAAGAATCCTGATGCTCAAACAGCCAAAGCTACCTTCTGAGTTTATAGTATTTTTCTTGAAAATGCCATGTTCAATGGGGACTTTTAATAGAAACCTGTATGATATACACTAAAAGATACAGCAAGATAAGCGCTCATTCTCTGCTGCCATAAGGCAAATTCACCATGTTATGTTGAAGTTTTTGTGTCCTACCCTTGTCCCTGTGAGATTCAGTCTTTGGAATAGAAAAAAAAAAAAAAAAAAAGCACTAGTCAATGCTTGTATCAAGTAAACAGATGAGCCAATTTGTAAAATTTGTAGTTAATATTTCTCCTCTTGCTCTACCTAAAACCTAAATTCCACCCCCCCCCCATTTATCCATTCTTAATGAAATGAGTTAACTATGAGATCATTATTTCTCCACTTTTTCTTCTGCTCTTGTTGTTGGAACCAGATGATGGTCTCACAACATATTCACTCTTAATTCTACTACTCTTTCTTCCACGAACTTCTGATCCTTATGTTACTGTTTTTTCTTATCTTGGACACTTGAAAGCAAACTCCTCTCTTTGTCTAGTTTGCCCAGCAGTGTTATCTAAGCTTCTACAATATTTAGTAAATAGTAAGTATTTGGTAAGCAAAAGGAGGCACTCCTAGCATGAGGATATTTATCGCTTTGCCTCAGAAAGTTTCCATCTTTGTCAAACTTCATTTTCTAAAAAAACTTTTATAGGAGTACAGTTCATTAACAATGTTCTGTTAGTTTCTGTTCTATAGCAAAGTCAATCAGTTATATATATATATATATATATATCAGCTCTTTTTCTCAGCTTCTTTTCCCACATAGGTCATTACAGAATATTGAGTAGAGTTTTTTGTGATAGGTCCTTATTAGTTATCTGGTTTATGTATAGTAGTTTGTCTATGTCAATCCCAATCTCTAAATTTTCCCTCCCCCACTTACCCTATGGTAACCATAGGTTTGTTTTCTACACCTGCATCTCTATTTCTGTTTTGAAGATAAGCTCATTTTTACCCTTTTTCAGATTCTACCTATAAGCACTATCATATGCTATTTGTCTTTCTCTGACCTGCTTCACTCAGTATGACAATCTCTAGCTTCATCCATGTTGCTGCAACTTGCATTACTTCATTCTTCTTTGTAAAGCCAAGTAACATTCCATTGTATATCTGTACCACATCTTCTTTATCCATTCCTCTGTTGATGGACATTTAGCTTGCTTCCATGTCTTGGCTATTGTAAATTGCGCTGCAATGAACAAAGCTATAGTAATCAAAACAGTATGGTACTGGCACAAAACCAGAAATATAGATCAATGGAATAGGATATAAAGTCCTTCTACCTATCGTCACCTAATCTATGTCAAAGGAAGTAAGAATATGCAATGAAAAAAAGAAAGTCTCTCTAATAAGTGGAGCTGGGAAAACATGTAAATGAATAAAATTAGAACACTCCATACACAAAAATAAACTCAAAATGGATTAAAGACCTAAATGTAAGGCTGGATACTACAAAACTCTAAAAGAAAACACAGGCATAACATTCCTTGACATAAATTGCAGCAAGATATTTTTCAACCCACCTCTTAGTGTAATGGAAATAAAAACAAAAATAAACAATTAGGACTTAATTAAACTTAAATGCTTTTGCACAGCAAAGGAAGCCATAAATAAAACAAAAAGATAGCCCTCAGAATGAGAGAAAATATTTGCAAAGGAAGCAATGGGCAAGGGATTGATCTCCAAAATATACAAACAGCTCATGAAGCGCAATATCAAAAACAAACAAACAACCCAATCAAAAAATGAGTAAAAGATTTAAATAGACATTTCTCCAAAAAAGACATATAGATGGCCAAAAAGGTCAAGAAAAGATGCTCAGCATCACTAATTATTAGAGAAATACACATCAAAATTACAGTGAGCTATCACCTTACACTGGTCAAAATGGTCATCATCAAAAAATCTTCAAACAATAACAGCTGAAGAGGGTGTGGAAAAAAGGCACCGCTCCTTCACTGTTGGCAGGAATGTAAACTGCTACAGCCACTATGGAGAACAAGGGGCTTCCCAGGTGGCTCAGTGGGTGAAGAATTTGCTTGCAATGAAGGAGACGTAGGCAGGCACGAGTTCAGTTCCCAGGTAGGGAAGATCCTCTGGAGAAGGGCATGGCAATTCACTCCAATATTCTTGCCTGGAGAATCCCACAGACAGAGAATCTGATGGGCTACATTCCACGTGGTTGCACAGAGTCAGACAAGACTGAAGCGATTTTGCATACATGGAGAACTGTATAGAAGGTCTTTAAAAAACTAAAAATAGAGTTGCCATATGACCCAGCAGTCCCATTCCTGGCCATTTATCCAGAGAAGATCATAATTCATAAAGATACAAACTTCACTTTTTGACAAGGCAGAGAAACTAGCACACTGTGATTCTCTCTTAAAGATGGGCAATTCACCTCAGATCACCTTACCAGAGGGACTGGCACCTGGGAAAAATATGTTAATCCCATAATGAGATACCTGCTAAAGGAAGATTGCTGATAAAGATGGTTATAATTATCCTGGTTTATAGCTCTGTTTTGATGATGCATTAACTATAGCTGGGTTTTCACCTTCATACTTTTCAAGACATGTACACAAAAGATTAACTTAAGTGGACAAATCAACATGCATGTTAACACTAGCAGATTAAACAGTTATACAGTAAGTATAAACAGATGACTGAGTACAATATTAAAATTGCTTATGACATATCCTTAAATAAATTGATGATCTATTTTGGTCAGAACATACAAATCACTTCATCTGGTGCAACGCATTGAAAGAACACACTTCCTTCACATATACAATAGAAACAAACAGAGATCATATTTCATGAAGTAATGTCCAAACATGCAGAAGTAATATGACCTGTATTAATTAAAGAGGGATTATTGCTTTACTTCAGCCCAGTTTGCCTGATGCAACCGACCAGTTGGTGAATCAGCTAAAATACACTTCCTATCTTATGACAATAAAGCAGAGGGGTTAGACAGACTCTAATTTGTGTACATTAGTTTCCTATTTCTGCTGTAACAAATTATCACAAGCTTAGCAGTATAAAACAACACAAATGTATTATTTTATAGTTCCAGAGGTCAGAAGTCTGAAATAGTTCTAGAGGCGAAAATCCAGGTGTCAGTAAAGCTGTGTTTCTGCTGGGGGCCCTAGGGGAAAATCTGGTCCTTGCCTTTTACAGCACTTAGAGACCACTTTCATTCTTTGGCTCATGGCTTCTTCCTTTTTCTCCAGAGCACATTATTCCAACCTTGGTTTCTGTAGTCACATCTATTCTCTGACTCTGATGCTTCCTGTCTTCCTTTTATAAGCACCCTTGCGATTACATTGGTGGGCTTCCCTGGTGGTTCAGATGGTAAAGAATCTGCCTACAATGCAGAAGATGTGGGTTTGATATCTGGGTGAGGAAGATCCCTTGGAGAAAGGAATGGATATCTACTCCAATATTCTTGCCTGGAAAACCCCATGGGCAGAGAAGTCTGATGGGCTACAGTCCATGGATTTGCAAAGATTGAGAGCCTAGCACTTCACTTGGTGATTATACTGGAATTTAGGAAAATCTATTCCTCCCAAAAAGAGGAACAAAGAGAAGCTAAAGGTAAAGGAGAAAAGGAAAGACATATCCATTTGAATACAGAGTTTCAAAGAATAGCAAGGAGAGATAAGAAAGCCATCCTCAGTGATCAGTGAAAAGAAATGGAGGAAAACAATAGAATGGGAAAGACTAGAAATCTCTTCAAGAAAATCAGAGATATCAAGGGAACATTTCATGAAAAGATGAGCACAATAAAGGACAGAAACGTATGGACCTAACAGAAGGAGAAGATATTAAGTAAAGGTGGCAAGAATACACAGAAAAACTATACAAAAAAGATCTTCATGACCCAGATAACCACGATGATGTGATCACTAACCTAGAGCCAGACATCCTGGAATGTGAAGGCGAGTGAGCTTTAGGAAGCATCACTATGAACAAAGCTAGTGGAGGTGATGGAATTCCAGTTGAGCTATTTCAACTACTAAAGGATGATGCTGTTAAAGTGCTACACTCAATATGCTAGCAAATCTGGAAAACTCAGCAGTGGCCACAGGACTGGAAAAAGGTGTTTTCATTTCAATATCAAAGAAGGGAAATACCAAAGAATGTTCAAACTACTTCACGATTCTACTCATCTCACAAGCCAGCAAAGTAAATCTCAAAATTCTCCAATCCAGCCTTCAATAGTATGTAAACCATGAAATTCCAGATGTTCAAGCTGGATTCAGAAAAGGCAGAGGAACCAGACATCAAATTGCCAACATGCGATGGATCATAGAAAAAGCAAGAGAGTTCCAGAAAAACATCTACTTCTGCTTTATTGACTATGCCAAAGCCTTTGACTGTGTAGATCACAACAAACTGAAAAATTCTACAAAAGATGGGAATACAAGACCACCTCACCTGCCTCTTGAGGAACCTGTAGCAGGTCAAGAAGCAACATTTAGAACTGGACATGGAACAGCAGACTGGTTCCAAATTGGGAAATGAGTATGTCAAGGCTGTATATTGTCATCCTGCTTATTTAACTTATATACATCATGCAAAAAGCTGGGCTGGATGAAGCGCAAGCTGAAATCAAGATTGCCGGGAGAAATATCAATAACCCCAGATATGCATGACACCACCCTTATGGCAGAAAGTGAAGAGGAACCTCTTGATGAAAGTGAAAGAGGAGAGTGAAAAAGTGACCTAAAACTCAACAGTCAAAAAACTAAAACCATGGCATCTGGTTCCATCACTCCATGGCAAATAGATGGAGAAACAATGAAAACAGTGACAGATTTTATTTTATTGGGCTCCAAAATCACTGCAGATGGTGACTGCAGACATGAAATTAAAAGATGCTTGCTCCTTAGAAGAAAAGCTATGATCAACTTAGACAGCATATTAAAAAGCAGAGACATTACTTTGCCAACAAAAGTCCATCTAGTCAAGGCTATGGTTTTTCCAGTAGTCATGTATGGATGTGAGAGTTGGACCATAAAGAGAGCTGAGCACAGAAGAACTGATACTTTTGAACTATGGTGTTGGAGAGGACTCTTGAGAGTCCCTTGGGCTGCAAGGAGATCAAACCAGTCAGTCTTAAAGGAAATCAGTCCTGAATATTCATTGGAAGGACTGATGCTGAAGCTGAAGCTCCAATACTTTGGCCACCTGATGCAAAGAACTGACTCATTGGAAAAAACCCTGATGCTGGGAAAGATTGAAGACAGGAGGAGAAGGGGACGGCAGAGGATGAGATGGTTGAATGGCATCACTGACTAAATGGACATGAGTTTTAGCAAGCTCCAAGAGTTGGTGATAAACAGGGAAGCCTGGCATGCTGCAGTCCATGGGGTCGCAAACAGTTGAACATGACTGAGCAACTCAACTGAATTCCTCCCAAAATGCTTAACTTAATTTTATCTGTAAAGTCCCTTTTGCCATGTAAAGTAAGTCACAGGTTCTGAAGATTAGAGGCAAATGGTAGCTCAGATGGTGAAGAATCTGCTTGTGATGCAGGAAAACTTGTTGGCTCCCTGGGTCAGAAGTTTCCCTTGGGAAGGGAAAGGCAACACACTCCAGTTTTCTTACCTAGAGAATTCCATTGACAAACCATGGATTCAGATATTACTGAGTGACTAACACTTCTTCCTTTCTGAGGACTGGGACATCTTCAGAACATTGGACTTCTTTGAAGAGTTTTTGTTCTATCTACTGCAGTTTATGTCTACTTTGCCAACTATAAGGTAAAATTTGGTATCTCCCATCCACTGTTCTTTTGTCTTTAGATGGGATTTATAAATTTCAGAATTTATAAGATTTCTATAAGAATTAAAGGAGACAATGAATATAAAATATTTATCACATTAACTGATACACAGTTATGATAAATGATGGCTAGTATGTATTGTTATTAATGGATTTGGCATCTGATAGATCAGTTCTTTCACTGACTCTGATTATAGAGATATGGGCCTTAGAAGTAGAAGTAAAGGAGCTTTATTTTTTCATTCCTTCAAATGTTAACATCTTGTGTTTTCAATTTTTACAACCAGTTAATATAATCTCTTTCCCTAAAAGGGAAATAATGAGACCTCATGAGGAAAATAGAAATAAAGAGGAAATATTTTAAGAAGATTTGGCTTCAGGGATTTTAAATAAAATTCATTTCATAACTGAGGGCATGCTGACCCAGCCACTTCCCAGACAGCACCCCTGAGCATTCACTAGCCGGCAACACTTGCAGAAACTTTTCAGTTTTGTTTGCTGTACTAGTAATCAGCTCACTGGGTGGTGTGTGAGGAAAGTATATGCACACATAATGGATGAACAACTCACATATGCCCACAATACATCATTTAAACATAAACTGCATATTAGCAAAGTAATATGAGCAGTGGCCTTATATAAGGTAACTGTATAAGTCATAAAAGTTTCTTCCCTATCACTTAATTATGAGAATTATTCAAAGAAAACTGTATTGAACAGGTGTGCAAAAAATAGATGAATGTATATTATCAAATTAGTAATTTTTATTTTCTTAAAAGTTATATAATAATTCATTCACAAGTATTAATTAGTCTATCTTTAGCAGCCTGCCCAAAATTAGAGAATTACTTTTATATCTATGTTAATCCCAACTTTCCTTGCAGAGATTAAAAAAAGATAGTTCTACTTTGTATAAAAGATAGTCAAATACTTGAGGTTTGTTGTAAAAGTCACACCATTATTTACAGTAATACAGTATTCATTGCTACTAATACATGCCATTTGGCAACCATTTATTAACTGCGCTTTTATTTACATCTTAATTTTATTTATTACACACACTGTGAAGATCATATTTATTCATCTTTTGGTTGTATTGTAAACTGATTTGTTTTTAATGTGCGTTTGTGAAAATTATCAAGTTATTGAAAAAATACATTCAGCAAATACATATTGAACATCTCTGGTATTCTAAGAGAATACAAAGGTATTGAGGGTGAAACTAGAGAATCCAAATACTGACTGTCATGGGAATTTACACTTAGAAAAACGTAGACAGTGGACAAATAAACAATGTGTTCACTGTACTATGGTGGTGACTGACATGTGCTATGAAGAAAAAGAACAAATAAAACATAATAGCATAAAGGGAGAGAAATAATGAGAAGCTGTATTTTAAGTTGAGAGTGAAAAAAGGCCCTGGACTGCTAGCAGCTTGAGAATGGCCATAGCACCTTCCTGCTGAACATAAACAATTTTACAGAAACTAAAACCAGACAAGCCCACTGTTATACTGCTGTTAGAGTAAGAGCAAACCAAGATCAAATAGTAATGTCTAAGCACAGCTATAAATAAAAGAACTTCTCTAAATTTTTGGTAATTCAGCTGTGAAGCCATCTGGCCCTGGGCTTTTGTTTGTTGGAAGCCTTCTGATTATGGTTTCAATTTTTGTGCTTGTGATGGGTCCGTTAAGATTTTCTATTTCTTCCTGGCTCAGTTTTGGAAAGTTATACTTTTCTAAGAATTTGTCTATTTCTTCCAAGTTGTCCTTTTTGTTGTATATAATTGCTGATAGTAGTCTCTTATGATCCTTGGTATTTCTGTGTTGTCTGTTGTGATTTCTCCATTTTCATTTCTAATTTTGTTGATTTGATTCTTCTCCCTTTGTTTCTTGATGAGTCTGGCTAATGGTTTGTCTGTTTTATTTATCTTCTTGAAGAACCAGCTTTTAGCTTTGTTGATTTTTGAGCTAATACCTATCCTACTCAAACTCTTCCAGAAAATTTCAGAAGAAGGTAAACTTCCACATTCATTCTATAAGGCCATCATCAGCCTAATACCAAAACTAGACAAAGATGCCACCAAAAAAAAGAAAGAAAGAAAGAAAACTACAGGCCAATATCACTGATGAACATAGATGCAAAAATCCTTAACAAAATTCTAGCAAACAGAATCTAACAACATATTAAAAAGATCATACATCATAACCAAGTGGGCTTTATCCTAGGGATGCAAGGATTCTTCAGTATTCGCAAATCAATCAATGTGATACACCACATTAACAAATTAAAAGATAAAAATCATATGATTATCTCAATAGATGCAGAGAAAGCCTTTGACAAAATTCAACATCCATTTATGATCAAAACTCTCCAGAAAGCAAGCATAGAAGAAACATAATTAAAACCATATATAGTAAACCCACAGCAAACATTATGATAAAAACGCTACAGAAAGCAGGCATAGAAGGAACATAATTAAAGCCATATATAATAAACCCACAGCAAACATTACCCTCAATGGTGAAAAATTGAAAGCATTTCCCCTAAAGTCAGGAAAAAGAAAAGGATGCCCATTCTCACCACTACTATTCAACATAGTTTCGGAAGGTTTAGCCACACCAATCAGAGCAGAAAAAGAAATAAAAGGAATCTAGATTGGAAAAGAAGAAGTAAAATTCTCACTGTTTGCAGATGACATGATCCTCTACATAGAAAACCCCACCAGAAAATTACTAGAGCTAATAATGAATACAGTAAATTTGCAGGATATAAAATCAACATACAAAAATCCCTTGCATCCCTATACACAAACAGTGAGAAAACAGAAAGAGAAATTAAGGAACCAATTCCATTCACCATTGCAATTAAAAGAATAAAATACTTAGGAATAAATCTACCTAAAGAAACAAAAGACCTATGTATAGAAAACTATAAAACGCTGATGAAAAAAATCGAAGAGGACACAAATAGATGGAGAAATATACCATGTTCATGGATCAGAAGAATCAACATAGTGAAAATGCATATACTGCCCAAAGCAATCTATAGATTCAATGCAATCCCTATTAAGCTACCAACAGTATTTTTCAGAGAATTATAAAACAAATAATTTCACAATTTGTATGGAATTACAAAAAACCTTGAATAGCCAAAGCAATCTTGAGAAAGAAGAATGGAACTGGAGGAATCAACCTGCCTGACTTCAGGCTATACTACAAAGCAACAGTAATCAGGACAATATGGTACTGGCACAAAGACAGAAACATAGATCAATGGAACAAAATAGAAAGCCCAGAGGTAAATCCATGCACCCACGGACACCTTACCTTTGACAAAGGAGGCAAGAATATACAACAGAGAAAAGACAATCTCTTGAACAAGTGGTGCTGGGAAAACTGGTCAACCACTTGTAAAAGAATGAAACTAGAACACTTTCTAACACCATGAAGGTGAAGGTGCAGCCGTTCAGTCGTGTCCTACTCTTTGTGACCCTGTGGACTGTAGCCTACCAGGCTCCTCCATCCAGGGGATTCTCCAGGCAAGAATACTGTAGTGGGTTGCCATTTCCTTCTCCAGAGGATCTTCCCGACCCAGGGATTGAACACAGGGCTCCCGCATTGGAGGCAGATGCTTTAACCTCTAACACCATACACAAAAGTAAACTCAAAATGGATTAAAGATCTAAATGTAAGAGCAGAAACTATAAAACTCCTAAAGGAGAACATAGGCAAAACACTCTCTGACATAAATCACAGCAGCATCCTCTATGACCCACCTCCCAGAATATTGGAAATAAAATCAAAAATAAACAAATGGAACCTAATTAAAATTAAAAGCTTCTGCACAACAAAGGAAACTATAAGCAAGGTGAAAAGACAGCCTTCAGAATGGGAGAAATAATAGCAAATGAAGCAACTGACAAAGAATTAACCTCAAAAATATACAAGCAACTCCTTCAGCTCAATTCCAGAAAAATAAGCAAACCAATCAAGAAATGGGCCAAAGAACTAAACAGACATTTCTCCAAAGAATACATACAAATGGCTAACAAACATGAAAATATGCTCAACATCATTCATTATCAGAGAAATGCAAATCAAAACCACAATGAGGTACCATCTCATGCCAATCAAAAAGTATACAAACAATAAATGCTGGAGAGGGTGTGGAGAAAAAAGAACCCTCTTACACTGTTGGTGGGAATGCAAACTAGTACAGCCACTATGGAGAATAGTGTGGAGATTCCTTAAAAAACTGGAAATAGAACTGCCATATGACCCAGCAATCCCACTGCTGGGCACACACACTGAGGAAACCAGAATTGAAAGAGACACGTGTACCTCAATGTTCATCACAGCACTGTTTACAATAGCCAGGACATGGAAGCAACCTAGATGTCCATCGGCAGATGAATGGATAAGAAAGCTTTGGTACATATATACAATGGAATATTACTCATCCACTAAAAAGAATACATTTGAATCGGTTCTAATGATGTAGGTGAAACTGGCGCCTGTTATACAGAGCGAAGTAACTCAGAAAGAAAACACTAATATGGTATATTAACACATATATATGGAATTTAGAAAGATGGTAAAGATGACCCTATATGCGAAACAGCATAAGAGTCACATATGTAAAGAACAGACTGTTGAACTCTGGGAAGAAAGCAAGGGTGGGATGATTTGAGAGAATAGCATTGAAACATGTATATTATCATATGTGAAATAGATCACCAGTCCAGGTTTGATGCATGAGGCAGGGTGCTCAGGGCTGGTGCACTGGGATGACCCTGAGGGATGGGATGGGGAAGGAGGTGGGAGGGAGGGTCAAAATGGGGAATACATGTACACCCATGGCTGATTCATCTGAATGTATGGTAAAAACCACCACAATATTGTAAAGTAATTAGCCTCCAATTAAAATTTTAAAAATAAAAAATAAACAAAAATAAAAGAAATGTGCAAATTACAAAAATATCCAAACATTCCCCTCATCAAGCTTACATGAGTAATAGTTAATTCTTTCTGACTCTGCAATTATAGCTTTAGCCTCACTTCATTCCTCTTAGTATGAAATGGTTATGGTACTCAATTATGGAATTGCCCTCACTGTCTGACAGCCTCAGAGCAAAACCAAGCTTCATTGACTGCTCCTCTAAATTACTTAACACAAACTTGAGCCCTAGGCCAGGCATCTCCCAACATCTTCTTTCTGGTGCCCCACATAACTCACCATGGTGTGCTGTCTCTCCCACTGCAGCATGCCAAGAAGCCCAGTGCTGAGTAGAGTTGTGTCCTCGTGCACTTTCACTAAGGGAAGTCATCTCTGACAAATGGACAGTTGAGCAAATACCTGGATAAAGTAAGCAAACAAAACTTTTGGCCATGTGAGGAAAAAGGAATAGCCAGGGAAAGGACCCCAAAGCAGGAGCATGCCTGAGTAGTTTCAAGGAAGATAAAGATACAGAAAAGGTTAGACCTCAGTAAGTTAAAAAAAAAAGGAAAAAGGTAGCAAATTAGGTCAAGGTCCAGATTGTGAAAGATCTTGTATACTATGATGCTATGGACTGATGCATGTTGCTGCAAAATTCATATATTGAAGTTATAATCCCCAATGTAATGATATTAGAAGATGGGGCCTTTGCAAGGTAATTAGGGTTAAATGGATAAAGTATAAATAAGTAAGTGAAGTCGCCCAGTCGTGTCCGACTCTTTGCAACCCCATGGACTGTAGTCTACCAGGCTTCTCCGTCCATGGGATTCTCCAGGCAAGAATGATGGAGTGGGTTACCATTTCCTTCTCCAGGGGATCTTCCTGACCAGGGATCGAACCCTAGTCTCCCACATTGGAGGCAGATGCGTTAACCTCTGAGCCACCAGGGAAGATAAATGGATTAGTGCCCTTATAAGGAGAGACAGCAGACAGCTTGCTCTTTCTCTCTGCCATGTGAATACAGAGTGAGATGGTGGCTGCCTGCAAACCACAAAGTGATTTCTCACCAGAGACCAATGAGGCTGCCCCCTCTAAGACTTCCAACTTTCAGATATATGAGAAAATAAAATTTTGTTGATTTAAGTCACAAAGCCTTTAGAAGGTGGGCTTCCTTGATGGCTCAGTGGGGAAAGAATCTGCCTGCAATGCAGGAGACACAGGAGATATGGGTTTGATCCCCTGGTCAGGAAGATCCCATGGAGAAGGGAGTGGTAACCCACTCCAGTATTGTTGCCTGGCAAATCTCTTGGACAGAGGAGCCTGTCAGGCTACAGCCCATAGGGTCACAGAGTCGCACATGACTTAGTGACAGGGATTAATGGCAACCCAAGCAGACAGACACATGGTAAAGACATGACTTTCGCTTCTCTTCAAGCAAATTGGAGAATTTGATGGGTCTTAATTTGTTACATTCATTCATAACTACTGGAAAAATTACTGGGCAAAGTGAGTTACAATTGTTTTCAAAAGAGGCAGCTCACATATGAGATGCACCACTTGGAAGATCACTTAGTGAAAATGGTTCAAAAGTTTTTGAAAGAATCTGTTCCCACATTTAAAAAAAAATTAAATCCTGACACTGAAAAGTATCCTGAGATGCTGGACAATGAAACTGATCATTAATACAGGAGTCTATATGCTTGGACACTCAGTCATGTCCAATTCTTTTGCGACCCCATGGACTATAATCCACCAGGCTCCTCTGTCCATGGGATTTCCCAGGCAAGAATACTGGAGTGAGTAGCCATTTCCATCTCTAGGGGATCTTCTCAATCCAGGAACTGAACCCACAACTCCTGTTTGACAGACAGATTCTTTACAGGTCTTAATATGACCCGACATATTTTTATAGTATCACTCTGTCTGCTTTGTTGAGAATATGTTTCAGGGAGGACAGGAACAGAAGATCCAGTAAGGAATTCATACAGTAAATAAAAGTGGCTTTGTTCAGGGTGATAGCAAATTTTATAAAGCATTGTAGTAACAAAGTGATTATCAGAGGAAACTTAGATACCCAAAATTGAGAACAGGAAGAGCTGGCCAGCAGCCTGAGCAGAAGGACACAAACAGCCTGAAGGCTCTAGGGTAGTGTTAGTCAGTCAGTCATGTCCAACCATCTGCGACCCCACAGACTGTAGCCCGCCAGGCTCCACCATGCATGGGATTCTCCAGGCAAGAATACCGGAGTGGGTTGCCATTTCTTTCTCCAGGGGATCTTTCCGACCCAGGAATTGAACCTCAGGGGCTCCCGAATTACAGGGAGACTCTTTATGATGTGAGCCACCAAGAAGCTCTCCATAGTGTGAAAGGCTCTAGGTAGTGTGAAATGAAATGTTGTCTGCTCTACACTCTACCAGTAAACAAGCCTTTTCCAAATGCAAATTTCTGAGCCCAAGTGGAAAAAAAAAGCCTGCTATTTGGAAGACATCGACTGCTTCCTCCTTGGTAAGCAAGCTCTTTGGAGCTGGGAGAATGTGAGAAGTGGCCACCTGATGCAAAAAGCTGACTCATTAGAAAAACTCTGATGCTGGGAAAGATTGAGGGCAGGAGGAGAAGGGGGCGACAGAGGACGAGATGGTTGGATGGCATCACCGACTCAATGGACATGAGTTTAAGCAAGCTCTGGGAGATGGTGATGGACAGGGAAGCCTGGCATGCTGCAGTCCATGGGGCTGCAAAAAGTAGAACATGACTGAGTGAATGAACTGACTGACTCAGCTAGGATTTCCCGGGTGGCTCTAGCAGTAAGAAACCTGCCTGCCAATGCAGGAAACATAAGATACTTGGGTTTAGTATCTTCCCAGGTTGGGAAGATCCCCTGGAGAAGTAAATGGCAACCTACTCCAGTATTTTTTCCTGAAGAATCCCATGGACAGAGTGGCCTGCCGGGATAGGGTCCTTGAGGTCTCAAAGAGTTAGACTCAAGTGAAGCAACTTAGCACTCAGCTTTTAGGTTGCCAATATTTTTTAGTCAACAGTTTAAAAGAAGGAAAGTAAGTAGGGACCATCTGTTTCCTAATCTGTGCTGCATAATAATTTGACCTAACTGAATAAATAAGCTATGCATCCCAGCAGTTAAACCACTTCCTCCCTGAGGCCATGGCACTTTTTATTTTTAAATTATTCAACAGAAAGTAAAAATGTTCCCCAGTTCTTCTCTCAGGTCCTGGAGGCAATTGCCTAGGAGCAGTCATTAGGATAGTTATTGAAAAACATGGAAAATTTCCTTTCAAAGGAGGGTGTATAACAAGGGGTATATTTATTAACCATTATTTTATTGATTTAAATAGACAATAAATGCATGACTAAGAATATGTGAAAATGAATCAGCAACATTTATGCCTTGGGTGGTTCAGTTACTATTTTATCATTTCCAGATTAGATTCTAGAAATTACATGTACTTTCTGTTTGAATAACAAACGAGCTGGATTCTGGTCAAACTACTGCCCAAATCTACAACAGGCCCAGTGTTTTCAGAAACACCTTGAAGAAATAATGATGGAGTGAAACACATTTTAAATGCACTCTTCTGCAATGGGGCAAAGGAGCAAATCATTGCATTCCAGAAAGGACAGCAGCCATATATGCCAGGGGGAGACTGATGGGCACAACACAGAGAGTCAAAACCTGACAAGTAGCTCATGCTGCTTTGAGGATGAGGCCTGCTGCAAGGTTATCTTAACTCAGTGGGCTAACACATATACTGATGGGAGATGGGCCTGCAAAAATTAACTCCTCCTTTGGTAACAAGGGCTTCCCAGGTGGCACAGGAGAAAAGAATCTGCCTGCCAATGCAGGAGATGCAGGTTTGATCCCTGGGTTAGGAAGATCCCCTGGAGAAGGAAATGGCAACCTGCTCCAGTATGCTTGCCTGGAAAATTCCATGGATAGAGGAGGCTGGTGGTCTACATACAGTGCATGGGGTTGCAAAGAGTTGGACATGACTGAGCACAGTACAAGGCTTTGGTAACAAGCAGAGATTTTAGCTTTATGATAAAATTTTACTTCAGACTTTCTTAAAAATAGTCTGCCCTTATCAGACAATGAAAACATAGCAGAAGTAAAAACTGATTTTATGAAATAAGTGAGAATTATTGCCTCTTCAGTCAGTGATTATGTTTGTGTTCGTACAAAATACATTCATTAATTTTGTGTTCAAGGACAAAAGTTGGATTCAGTGACACATGTCTGAATAGCATCCAAAGAAAAGAAAGCTCAGACAAAGTTGAAGCTTGTGTACAGTAACATGGAGACACAAGAATGAGATGAATCCACAGAAGGAATTCCTCCCCTAACTTGACCTGGAAACTTCCCACTTGAGCTTTCCTTTCCTTTGCTACATCATGATTCTTAGTCAGTCCCTTTTTTCCAAAGCCTCTGTCTTCTAACCATACAGTGCCTGGTACATAAATATTTGTCAACTTAATGAAAGGATTGAAAAGACTCAGGATAGAAAATCTGGAAAATTAACTTGAAGGAACACGAATTTATCAACCACACTAAGGCAATCAGAACCATCATGGTTAAACAAGCTCATCCACATTTCTTTATACAAATACATACACACATGAACACATCACAAGACTGAAATTGTATATATTGCCCAACAGTAGTATATTACCATTTCTAGGTTGGCATATACCTCTTCAAGCACCTACATCTTTCCTCTTAAATGAGCAGAAATGACAGGGAGTGAAAAATAGCTAATGGCTGCTTTCAGGATGAAGCCCACTGCAAGGTGATCTGAACTCAGTGTGGGCTAACGTATACAGCTGGAAGCTGAATCTGCAAAAATTAACTCCTTCTTTGGTAACAAGGGCTGTGCAATTAAACAACAATTTAACTATTGCTAAATATTTAGAAATGTGAGGCTGCCATCTTGATGCTTTCATAGACTTAGCACTCTTTACCATCACATCATTAAATACTAATTAGGACCAAAAAACCCCAAACTGATGCTCTCTCCACACATATGTATGAGTGGACATGTGGACTTTCAGTGCACAATGCTGTGCCTGCCAGCTACAAGGACTATCTGTCTCCGAGCAATATACCTCGAACTTTAATGTGCATAGGGGACTTTGGAGACCTTGTTCAAATGAAGTCTTTGATTCAGTAGATCTGAAATGGACCTGGGTTTCTGCATTTCTAACAAGCTCTTATGGGACACAAGTTCTTAGTCCATAAACCACACCATGAATCACAAAACCTAGATGATAGGAAACTGGATCATTGCAAATAATGAGTTCACAAATGTGAGTGATCTTGCCAATTGACCCAAATATATTGTGTCATAATCTACAACCCGGAGATTAAAATTTACCTAGCTTTCAGCAGATCCGCCCTACACACCAGGTCAGAATGGCCTTAACACACAGAGAAAACAACCCACCGCTGTGCAAACACTTCTTGCTGATTTACCTACTCAATGGGACCACTTCTACTCCTCAGATCCCCGATAAGACCAACATCTTCACGGATGATTTTAATGAGGTTCAGGCATTGGCCCCTTGGAAAGAGAGATTTCTTTCTGATCTAATCATTTTGCCTGTTGGGGAAAAATATCTGTTGACATGAGACAGATAAAACCTTTTCTCAAGAACTCCCAATGCCATAGACACAATGCAATTGTACTAGTATCCTGTACTCTGTAAAGAGACTGAAATAATAGTCTGAGGTCATTTGTAAATAGCAATAAAAAATTACTTAATCACTATTGGCTGCTCTGAGCTTCCTAGAATGTAAGTCTGGCCAGTGAATACAACTTCTAAGATAAAAAGGAAATGCCACTATAGACAGGAAATTAGTTATAATGAAGAAAGATAATTTTATTTAGTTACTGTATTTGTATACACTAAGAAAGTTCCAAGATTTAAAAACACACCTCTTCTTCTAATTTATTCCTAATGCCTCCTAAATGTTAGATATGCTTTCATGTGCTTCAAACACTAAGGAAGAAATATACACAATCTATGCCCAACATCTAAAATTATAAGGGAGAAACTTGAAAAGCCAATGGTGAACAACATATTTCATGTTCTAAGTTCTAACCAAGCTCACTTTTAGTAAAAATGACCTAGCATCCTTAGACATTCATAGTAACAAAGCCAATTTATTAAATCAATTTACCTCAATGTGAGGACTGAGACCTAAAATCCTGAACTACTAATGTATTAAGAAAACTTGGGGAAATTATGTAAGACATTTTAAAAATATTAGCAATAGTTTTCTTGTAGTAGTCTAATTTTGTTACATTATTGAGAAAATAAAGAGAAAGTTTTATGGCAAAAATATTAAATAAATAACACTTAATATGTATGTAAAAATGTAAGAAGTAGGGCTTAAGAGAAGAACATGACAGTATCTATGAAGATTTAGATCTTGAAAGTTGGGGCTTTGAGAGACCCTCAAGAGTAGTAAATTGTAGAAACCCCTCTTAACAGTTGTTTAGTTGCTGTTTAGTTGCTAAGTCATCTCTGACTCTTCTGCCCCCCCATGGACTATAGCTCACCAAGCTGCTCTGTCCATGGGATTTCCCAGACAAGAATACTGGAGTGGGTTGCCATTTCCTCCAGGAGATCTTCCTGACCCAGGGATTGAACTTGCATTTCCTGCATTGGTAAGCAGATTCTTTACCACTGAGCCACCAGGGAAGCCCCCTCTTAAGAGAAGGAAGAATAAATCAGAAATGTGTTTTTCTTTTTTTTCCCTCCAAAGTTAATAAATAGCTCCTAAATAACATATTGCTTGCCAACAAGATTGTAGATTAAAGAAGAAGAGACATCTCAAAGCACATATACGGGACTGCTGCACAGGAAGCAATGTTCACCAATCTACTTTCAACTATTGCAACATAACAAACCACTGCAAAACTTTGTGTCATAAATGAAGCATTTTATTTTGTCACCAATTCTATGCCTCAGAATGTAAAAGGACACAGAATTTAAGATGACTTCCTCCTGTACCACATTTCTGGAACCCTAGCTGGGAAGACTCAAAGGCTGGGGGCTGAAATCATCTGAGGTTATGTCTGACAGTTCAAATGTCAGCTCAGTCTGGAACTCTCAGCTGACCCTTTGAGTTGGGTCACCTTTGTATGGCCTCCACATGTGACCTGCACTTGCTCACAGCATACACTGCTCAGGTGAGTCAAGCTTCTTATACGGTGTCAAAGAGTTTCAAGGCCAGTTGTCCAATTAACAAGGCAGGAGCTGTATCACCTTTCATGATTTAGCCTAAGGATTCGCACAGCATCACTTTCATTGTATTTCAATAGTTAGAAGCAAGTCCAAAGCCCACCTGTATTCAAGAGGCACTGAGTTGCTTGTGTCATCGGAAAATACAATCTACCACAGGCATTAACAATTTGGGGAGATTTTCTTTTCATTAGCATTATACCTTCATATGCTAGTTGTATGAACAATTCAATTTACCATGTATGAAATGTAAGAATCACATCCTTTTCCATTAAAATGTTGCAAAATGTGCAAAATTGCTTTCTGGAATTAAACATTAGAGAAAATATACCTTAGGCCATCCTGATATTTGTTTATCATTATATAACCTCCTGTTCATGTTCCATATTGATAGAATGCTTGTCATGTTCAAGATTATGAATTAAAATGCCTGTAAGCCACAGAGAAGGATCTTGCTATAAAAATCATCCAATTTCAAGTTCAGCATTAAGACCAGAAGCCATTAGTCCTAAGCCATTGAAAGATATTGGCATCATACTTTCCCTAATTGCATTTTCTAGTTCACTAGAAACTCATATCCTTGAAAAGAGCTGGATTTTATGACATTTTTCAGAGGAACCATGTGACTCTTCATGGCACAGAGTCCTTATTTAAAGAGAAAGCCAAATTGACCCAAAGAAAATGAGAAAAATTCATTCTTTTCAGAAAACATAAATGTTAGTCTTTAATTCAATAACATGCTATTTTAGTTTGGAGAAGGCAACGGTACCCCACTCTAGTACTCTTGCCTGGAAAATCCCATGGACAGAGGAGCCTGGTAAGCTGCAGTCCATGAGATCACTAAGAGTCGGACATGACTGAGTGACTTCACTTTCACTTTTCACTTTCATGCATTGGAGCAGGAAATGGCAACCCACTCCAGTGTTCTTGCTTGGAGAATCCCAGGGACAGAGAAGCCTGGTAGGAGGCCATCTATGGGGTCACACAGAGTCAGACATGACTGAAGCAACTTAGCAGCAGCAGCAGCAGCAGCAGCAGGGCTACAAACAAAGCCAAGTGAAAGTTTGGTTAAATAATAGAAATGCATTACCTCACAGTTCTAAAGGCTAGAAACCCCAAATCAAGATGTTGGTTGGTAGGATTGGTTCATCTGAGGATGACTAGAGATTATAGGTTTAATGCCGCTCTCCTAGCTCCAGGTGATTCACTGAAGAAAATAGTTTTTCTTTTAATTGGAGTATAGTGGCGCCAGTGGTCGCAAAGAGTCAAACATGGCTAAAGCAATTTAGCACAGAAGCATATAGTTGCTTTATAATGTTGTGTTAGTTTCTGCTTACAGCAAAGGGAGTCAGCTGTACATATACATATCTCCCCTCATTTTCAGACTTCCTTCTCATTTAGGTCACCACAGATAACTGAGTAGAGTTTAATGAACTATACAATAGGTTCTCATTAGCTATCTATTTTACACATAGCATCAATAGTGTATATATGTCAATACATTTCTGCCAATCCATTTCATCCTTCCTTCCTCCCTTGGGGTCCATAGATATATCTGTATGTTCTCTATGCTGTGTCTCTGTCTCTGGCTTTCGGACAGTCTTTAGTTTCTGCTTTATCACCCCAGTCTCTGACTTCCCCTTCACATGGTGGACTACCTATGTGTGTGTCTGCCTCCAAATTCTGTTCTTGGTCTAAATCATATTGGATTAGAGACCCACCCTACTTACCTAATTACATCTAGAGGGACTTACCTAATTACATCCTAGAGGGACTCTTTCTCATGTGCTTGGTTGTAGGTTGTATTCAGCTCTTTGTAACCCTGTGGACTGTAGCCCACCGGGCTCTTCTGTCCATGGGATTTTCCAGGCAAGAATATTGGAGTAGGTAGCCACGCCCTTCTGCAGGAGATCTTCCTGACTCAGAGATCAAACTTGGGTCTCCTGCATTGCACTCAGATTCCTTACCACTGAGACACCTGGGAAGGCCCTATTTCCAAATAATTTCACATTCTGAAGTACTGGAGGCTAAGAAATCAAACAGGAATTTGTGGGGAGAAAGGAGTCTACCCAGTGTTGTTGTTAGGTTGCTAAGTTGTGTTCAACTCTTTTTGATCCCATTGACTGCAGCACACCAGGCTTCCCTGCCCTTCACCATCTCCCAGAGTTTAATCAGATTCAGGTCCATTGAACTGGTGATAGTATCCAACCATCACATCCTCTGTCACCCCCTTCTCCTGCTGCCTTCAATCTTTTCCAGTATCAGGGTCTTTTCCAATGAGTTGGCTCTTCCCATCAGGTGGACAAAGTATTGGAACTTCAGCTTCAGCATCATCCTTCCAATGTTTATTCAGGGTTGATTTCTGTTAAGGTCAACTGGTTTGCTCTCCTTGCTATCCAGGTAACTCTCAAGAGTTCCAGCATCACAATTCAAAAGCATCAGTTCTTCAGGGCTCAACCCTCTTTATGATCTAACTCTCACTTATGTACGTGACTACTGGAAAAACCATAGCTTTGACTATATGGATCTTTGTTGGCAAAATGATGTCTATGCTTTTTAATACATTGTCTAGGTTTGTCATAGCTTTTCTTCCAAGGAGCAACTATCTTTGAATTTCATGACTGCAGTTACTGTCCACAGTGATTTTGGAGCCTAAGAAAATAGAATCTGACTTCCCCCCTCCTATTTGCCATGATGTGATGGGACCAGATGCTGTGATCCTAGTTTCTTGAAGGATGAGTTTTAAGCCAACTTTTTCACTTTCCTCTCTCACCCTCATCAAGAAGCACATTAGTTCCTCTGTGTTTACTGCCATTAAAGTAGTATCATCTGCATATCTGAAGTTGTTGATATTTCTCCTGGCAATCTTGATTCCAGCTTGTGATTCATCCAGCCTGGCTTTTCACATTGATGTACTCTGCATATAAGTTAAATAAGCAGGGTGACAATATAGAGTTTTGTCATATTCCTTTCCCAATTTTGAACTAACCTGTTGTTCCATGTCCAGTTCAAACTGGTTCTTCTTGACATGTATACAGGTTTCTCAGGAGGCAGGTAAGGTGGTCTTATATTCTTACCTGTTTGAGAATTTTCCACAGTTTGTTGTGATGCACACAAAGACTTTAGTAAAGTCAATGAAGCAAACGTAGATGTTTTTCTGGAATTCCTTTGCTCTATGATCCAATGAGTGTTGGGAATTTGATCTCTGATTCCTCTGCCTTTACTAAATCTAGCTTGGACATCTGGATGTTCTTGGTTCACATACAGCTGAAGACTAGATTGAAGGATTTTGAGCATTACCTTGCTAGCATGTGAAAATGTACAGTAGTTTGGACATTCTATGACATTACCCTTCTTTGAGATTGGAATGAAGACTAATCTTTTCCAGTCCTATGGCCACTGCTGAGTTTTCGAAATTAGCTGGCATATTGAGTACAGCACTTCAACAGCATCATTGTTTTAGGATTTTAAATAGCTCAGCTGGAATACCATTATCTCCACTAGCTTTGTTGGTAGGAATGCTTCCTAAGACCCACTTGACTTCATACTCCAGGATGTCTGGCTCTAAGTTAGTGACCACACCATGATAGTTATCCAGGTCATTAAGACCTTTTTTGTAAGGTTCTTCTGTGTATTCTTGCCACCTCTTCTTAATCTCTTCTGCTTCTGTTAAGTCCTTACCATTTCTGGACTTTATCATGCCCATCCTTGCATGATATGTTCCCTTGATATCTCTAATTTTCTTGAAGATATCTCTAGTCTTTCCCATTCTATTCTTTCCCTCTATTTCTTTGCATTGTTCACTCACGAATGGTTTCTTATCTCTCCTTGCTATTCTCTAGAACTCTGCATTCAGTTGGGTATATTTTTCCCTTTCTCCCCTGCCTTTTGCTTCTCTTCTTTTCTCAGCTGTTTGTAAAGCTTTCTCAGATAACTGTTTTGCCTTCTTATGATTTTTACTTTGGGATGGTTTTGGCCACTGCCTCCTGTACAATAAATATCATGAACCTCTATCCACAGTTCTTCAGGCAGTCTGTCTACCAGATCTAATCCCTTGAATATGTTTGTCAACATGTAATGTATGTTTGATTGGTTTATTCTCTACCTGGGAAATCTTAAAAAGTATGATCTTGCAATTGTGCTTGTTTTGTGTCCTCTCTAATATTGAATTTGTTGTTAATCAATTTACTATAATTTCAAATGCTCATACTGTGTAATTTTCATGTGATTAACCCATGCACTTTTCATTTTTTATGAATTTTTAAGTATCTGCTAATAGAGGGCAGTAGTGTTGCACATTAAACCTCAAATCATGACAAGTAGAACTCATAGTTTGGTTTTTATAATGCATATGTGGACTTTTCCCAATAGAATATCTGTATAGTTCTGTCTTGCATGGATGAATATTAAAATTAGCTTAAATTCTCTAAGACTATATCAAATGGTATTGGAATTTAGTGCCAACAACTGTGGAAATCAGAAATTCAACAGTGACTAGAAAATACACTGATGTAATTATGCTTTGATTCTATCCATCAGCTGGAGAATCACAGTACTATGCTAAAACCTCATAATAGCCTTTCAGGCAAATTGGTAGATTAACAAAATTGAGACTTTTCAAGAGTAGGCAATCTAAATACCCAAACAAAGTTGTCTTATATAACTTTAATAGATACATAATTTGTAATGATTTGAGGGACTTAGAAGTGTCTCCTTTATTTTCCTTCTGCAATTCTGAAACTTTCACAAATGTATCGACTTTATAATCTGTTCTAAAATACATGTTGTCTGGAAGAAAACAAAACAGTTGGATCCTTGCAGGCCAGCCATCAGAACAGTGGAAAGTCCTCTTACTAACGCTGTGTGGAAAGAATGCCACTTGAAGGGTCAGGAAAAAGTGAGTCACCTTTAAAATAACTCCTCCTAAAAGGGCCCATTACTTTTAAGCTGTATCTCATTTGCATTAATACTAATCTGGAGATTAGACACTTTCAGGACACCTTGGAGCTGAGTGGTAGACAGTGAGAGATGACAAACAAGGTTTAGTAGTTACTGACGCTGTCGACTTACTTCTTGCTCTGTTTAATGCCGTATAATGTTCTATAGACTAGACTGAGCTTTCTTTTCTCCATTTGTACACCGAATAAAAGTTTATTCGAGTTAATCATTACAGCATTATCTCCCTTTTTCCTTTGTCATTTGACTTTTGCTCTCATCTCAGGAATTGATGTCAGGGATTATGGGTTCAACAGTGATAGTCTTTATATAATTGCCACTTTTTCAACCAAAAAGGAAAAGAAAAGATTTGTATAAGTAAAGTGATTCAAACATTATTTTAAAAACTCCAGTGTCAAGTTGGCATACACCTTTATTTTCTTGTCTCCATATCCTCTTATTGAACATCAGCCCTATTTCCTATGCTGTTTACACAACGTGGGACACACAAGAATCACCATCCTTTTTCTGGCTATCTGAATAACCCCATAAGTTTTACACAGGGAAATTCCACCCTTCAAAAATTAAAAGCAAAACAACTCTTGATAGAGCCATTGTGGGGCTTATACTAAAGTGCATTTTATTTGTTGTCACTGCTTAGTCACTAAGTCCTGTAAGACTCTTTTTGCAACCCCATGGACTGTAGCTTGCCAGACTCCTCTATCCATGGAATTCTCCAGGCAAGAATACTGGAGCAGGTTGTCATTCCTTTCTCTAGGAAATATCTTCCTTGACCCAGGGATTGAACCTGCATCTCCTTCATTGGCAGATGGATTCTTTATCACTGAGCTACCAGGAAATTTCTGCATTTTATTAGCCTCATAATAAGAAATACTCTCTCCTTGGTAACATATCTTACACACAACAGCCTCTGGTATCAAGGGATGGGCTTGAGAAGAGAATTTGCCTCCTAAAAGAGATGAGGGTAATAACCAGTCATGTTTCAAATGTGGTTAAACAGGATTGTGACACTTCAAACAGGGTATCCAAATTAATCACCCACAAGGAGAAATAAAAACACAGGTAATTTATGTGGCTTAGTAAATCTGTCACTGAATTGAAGTTTCTTGCTTTTCCAGTACGTTTCCTGTTATATTAGCCTCTGCCACTATATAATTATGAATCTCTCTTGGCTGGGAAGGAACCTTGCCTCATTTTAGGCTAATAAAAACTGGTACCAAATGTTCTATGAAGTAATACATTGGGCTCAAACAGTCAGGTGTATTTTACTCCTATAACTTAAAAGAAAGTCACGTTTCCTATTAATAAAGAGTCCAACACGTCAGGTTTTATTAATGAGATAAAACCTTAAAAATCTTCCTTGTATATTTTCTTGTTGTTTAGTCGTTAAGTCTTGTCTGACTCTTTTGTGACCCCATGGACTGTAGCCCACCAGGCTCCTCTGTCCATGGGATTTCCCAGGCAAGAACACTGGAGTGGGTTGCCATTTCCTTCTCCAGGGAATCTTAACTACCAACGGATCGAACATGGGTCTCCTGCATTGGTAGGCAGATTCTTAAATACACCTCAATGAATCTATGTGACAGCAATCTGACCTCTGCCACCAAATGTTTATTCTTCCCATAAAGTTGCTATTAGCTTTGTTCAAGCAAACAAAGAGCCCCATGAGAGTAGAGTCCCTTCATGGGATCCCAGTCCTACAGAATATTCAATTGTGCCCCAGCCCAAGCATGTCCCCCTGCAGGATCCCAGAGAAAGGGCACCCACGCTCCTGCTTCTGCATGAGCCTTTGAGCAGATGCCAGGTGGTGTTTACTGGGCTTGACCTTTTATCGCATGATGATACACACCATACTGTACTATATGTCCCTTAACACCCCTCCACCTCCAGCAAAAATCTCCTCCTTATTCTACTTTCTCTGTCTCTGAATTGACTGTCATTCATCAAGATGAAAGCCCAGAAGTAATTTTATACCTGTTCTCTCTCCCTTGATTGCATATGTTCCTTCACTCCAAACTTCTAATCTAAACTAAATCTTGAATAGTCAACTCAAGATATTTAACATTTTCCCCTCCTCTATGCTTCCATTATGTCTATCCAATTCAGACCCCCATTATCTTTTATTATTTCATCATGAGCAAGCACGAGAGTTCCAGAAAAATATCTATTTCTGCTTTATTGACTATGCCAAAGCCTTTGCCTGTGTGGATCACAATGAACTGTGTAAAATTCTTCAAGAGATGGGAACACCAGACCACCTGATCTGCTTCTTGAGAAATCTGTGAGCAGGTCAGGAAGCAACAGTTAGAACTGGACATGGAACAACAGACTGGTTCCAAATAGGGAAAGGAGTACATCAAAGCTGTATATTGTCACCCTGCTCATTTAACTTCTATGCAGGGTACATCATGAGAAACGCTGGGCTGGATGAAGCACAAGCTGGAATTAAGATTGCTGGGAGAAATATCAATAACCCCAGATATGCAGATGACACCACCCTTATGGCAGAAAGTGAAGAAGAACAAAGAGTCTCTTGATGACAGTGAAAGAGGAGAGTGAAAAAGTTGGCTTAAAGCTCAACATTCAGAAAACAAAGATCATGGCATCCGGTCCCATCACTTCATGGCAAATAGATGGGAAAACAGTGGAAACAGTGTCAGACTTTATTTGGGGGGGCTCCAAAATCACTGCAGATGGTGACTGCAGTCATGAAATTAAAAGATGCTTACTCCTTGGAAGAAAAGTAATGACCAACCTAGACAGCGTATTAAAAAGCAGAGACATTAGTTTGCCAACAAAGGTCCGTCTAGTTAAGGCTATGGTTTTTCCATTTGTCACGTATGGATGTGAGAGTTGGACTATAAAGAAAGCTGAGCACCAAAGAATTGATGCTTTTGAACTGTGGTGTTGGAGAAGACTCTTGAGAGTCCTTTGGACTGCAAGGAGATCCAACCAGTCCATCCTAAAGGAAATTAGTCCTGAATATTCATTGGAAGGACTGATGTTGAAGCTGAAACTCCAATACATTGGCCACCTGATGCAAAGAGCTGACTAATTTGAAAAGACCCTGATGCTGGGAAAGATTGAAGGCAGGAGAGGAAGGGGACAACAAAGGATGAGATGGTTGGATGGCATCACCAACTCAGTAAGCATGAGTTTGAGTAAATTCCAGGAGTTGGTGATGGACAGGGAGGCCTGGCGTGCTGCAGTCCATTGGGTCGCAAAGAGTCAGACACGACTGAGTAAACCAAACTGAACTGAGTCCTGGCTCCCTGTTTTAACCTTGTTAAATCCACTCTGCATATTAATACTAGAATAATCTTACTAAGGTTCATATTTTATGATATTTCACTGCTTAGAGACTTGTTATTGTTGACATAAGAAAGTCAGCAGTTCTTTATCAATAATTGTAGAGTCCATTCTTACATGGCATCTGTCCATCCATCTTGTTACTCCCCCAAAAGAATCCTGCATTCCAGCCGCATTGACCTATTTGAAGTTTCCTAAGGACATTTTGTTTCAAACATCTATGCCCTTCTTTCATGTGCTGGAAATATCCTTCTCCCTTCTTAATCCAAATCACACAGAAAATTCATTCTTCATCAATGTACAAAAGCCATTGTTGATGAGAACAGAGCTGAGAATTTGCAAATACACAGTCACTCCCTTCACGCTTTTCCCACCACCTCATGCATAAACACATACACCACAAACCCAAGAAGCTAGCCGAAGAAAGAAATTCTGGAGAAAATCTATCAAATCCTTGAACCAACTGATACCTGAGTCTGCCTCTAAGCATTTTAGCTATGTAAACCAAAATAAAACCCTCCTTTTATAAAATTTAAGATACACTGGACTTGATTTCTGTTGGTTTCAACATGAGTTCTGATTAATATAAGAAACCTTACAGAAGCAATTTGCATGCAGGGGTGTGGAAATAATAAATTGATTGTTAATCAGAAGTTGCATATGATTAAAAACTGAGAAAGGCTCATGAATCATATCTCTGCTGACATCACTCAATGACAGCATAATATTACAAAAGATAAAAGTAGTATAATTGGGGGTATCATTAAGGGTAAACTTTCTATCTCTTTGACTTCTATTGAGATTGGTCATTTTAAAATAATTTAATAGAAACAAGTGATAAGATGTCCCCAGAGAATCTGAAAGATGCTAACAGAGTTAATTGATGCTTCAATTAACCACTGGGTGCTGGCATTCCAAGCATGAGAGTCCAGTTTACATTGGGTAAAATGCAAAGATAAGCAAAGATAAAGATCTGTCACTGCCGTTCTTCCTATTCTGGAATGTCCAGTGGAATTTAATGACTGTTGACCTCATTCACAAAGCACAGCATTTCTCACTCAGCTGAGATATTATTAATCTCTTCATTAAATCCTAAGATAGGAATCATTTAGATTAATGCCAAGTGCTGAGCCCAAAGCAAACACGCTTCCTGAGGATCAAAGACAGCTGAGAGTGGTATTGTTAGAAGTGAACACAATTAAGTCTGGCCATCGCTTTGGGGTTGTGTCCCATTCCGCTTGATGAAATCATGATTTCTAACAGTCCCCCTGCTTATAGATTTCAGTTCTTACAAAGAAATCAAGGTCGTTCTCAAGAGAAGATTTCTGCAGACTACAGAGGTAGAAGTGAGGCAATCTCAAGGTGTGAAGGTGTGACATACTGTATCTCTGAGGCATCCTAGAGATATGCGAAATCTCATTATAAGAAATCTCAGTAGGAGTGAAAAGTTGCAGTAGGAGTGAAAGGTTCAGGCTGCCACACCTCATGGGCCAAGACGTAAGAACCTACAGAATGAGGATGCTAACTCACCTGATATTATCATCAGTCGAATTCTTGGTCTGCTAGCCCTATCACTGTGCTTTGAAAGACCTGCTGGGTTGTCATGAACTGAGAGATAAAAAATGAACTTTGGAAAATACCCTATTTTGTATCTCAAACCCAATCTAACTAGAAATAAAAGGGAACATTTAGGACATTTCAAAATCCCCTGGATCACTTCAGCTATGCTATTCTACCTCTCCTCAGTAATTCAGTGACACCGATAGAGGCATGATTTGTAGAGGGTTCAATACGTGAGAGAAGAAAAATCAAAAGGAGAACGTTAAAAACATACAGAGGCAATTCGCCAAGAATCTTTCACTTCCGTCACCTTTGATGACCACACACTCCCAACCCGCCCCACTGCCCCACAATACTGAGAGTTTCGCTCACTGAGTGACCTCCAATACCCAATAGGCATCCACACCATATCATTTCTGTCTAAAGCCACATCTGTCTTCCTTTGAGCCCTAAACCCTGAAAGCTCTCCTCTCTTTTCACCCAGTGCCTTCTATTCACCCTTAGGACTCAGCTGAGATATTATTCCTGAACCTCGGGGTTAAGCTAAGAATGTTTCCTCCATGATTCTACAAACCAATGAGTGCCAAGCTTTAGGAGCAAGAATCACCTGTTAAGGATGGCAACTCCCTCTGCACAAGATGATTAAAAATGCAGGTAAATATTTGCATTTCAGCAAAGTCCTCAGGTGATTCTTAAGCACAGTTTGACTGCTCTGATAAGATGTTCTGACAAAGACCCTCTGAGAAACAGGAGGGAGAAATACTGTGCTTGTCTCTCTTAATAACCCCATGTTATATTAGAATTATTTGGGCTTATGGTTACCTCTCCATTAAGACCACTCTTTGAATCTAGAGGTCATGTGTTCCTCATCTTTGTACCATTACCATCTAATTCTGGTCCAGCAGAGTCTTGGCATTCACCAAATGTTTGTTGATCATAAGGACTGAATTCTATGTTGATCATCAGGACCAAATTCTCATTATCTAACATGATAATTAGCTTGTCTTTTATGCAAATAATTTTTGATATCTTTGACAGTAAAAACAACTCCAGTTCACAAACTCATTCTAAATTATAATATGAAAAATGCCAACTGATTACCGAGCATCTTCTATGTTCCAGGTCCTCTTATGTGTGCTTTCTGTACACTTACTTGATTAATATTGGATGGCAATATTATTATCTCCATTTTAAGGCTGAGTAATGAGGTCCTGGGCTTCCCAGGTGGCACTAGTGGTAAAGAACTTCCAACTGCCAATGCAGAAGACCTAAGAGATACGGGCTCGATCCCTGGGTCAGGAAGATCCCCTGGAGGAATGCATGGCAGCCCACTCCAGTATTCTTGCCTGGAGAATCCTATGGAACAGAGGAGCCTGGTGGGCTACCATCCAAAAGGTCACAAAGAGTCAGACACAACTGAAGCAACTTAGCATGCAAGCATGCACAATGAGGGCTTAGAGAGGTTAAGTTACTTAACCATCACCACAGAGCTATATACCACTCCCTGAATATTCATTGATAGGACTGATACTGAAGCTGAAGCTCCAGTACTTTGGCCACCTAATGCAAACAGCCAACACATTGGAAAAGACCCTGATCTTTTCCAATGAAAAGATTGAAAGCAGAAAGAGAAGAGGGCATCAGAGGATGAGATGGTTGGATGGCATTACCGATGCAATGGACATGAACTTGGGCAAACTCCAGGAGATGGTGGGAGACAGGGAGGCGTGGCATGCTGCAGTCTATGGGATCACAAATAGTGGGAAACAACTTGAGGACTGAACAACATATACCACCTTTATTGATCCCAAAGGCTGTGCTCTTCAACACTATATATGCTGATCCCACTAAAATTTCTGAATGGTAATCTCATGGTATGAACTCTGTATGAAACACTGTAGAGAGAATCCAGTGCCTTTGTAATTATGAAAATAAAACAGCACTCCTATTTACTCCCAATAGACTTACAGACTGACTCAAGCTAAAACCAAATAGACTTGTTTCAAGCATAGGCAGTCCTTGGTGCCTACTTACGCTGAGAAATGCTATGATGTTCTCAGTTCAAGTAGCCAATTACTAAGGACAAGTGAGCCTAATGTAGAACCTAGGCCTTCACTCAATGCTTATCTATTTTTGTTTCTGCAAAATTGCAGTTAGCAAAGTAAATATTACTATACAGGGATCAAGACCGGTAGATTATGTTCACAAATAAAACAATGAATGAAAGCTGTATTTTCTAAGATCTTGCATGTTTGAGAATGTGTGGACCTCTATACTTTAACATTTACCTGATTATAAAATCCTTGCCTCAGTTTTCTTTTCCTCAGGACTTAGCTCCATTGTCTCTGGAAATACATGTTACTATTTTAAAAAAAATCTGAGATCAACCTGATTTCCCCCCTTTATATGTGATGTGCTTTTTCAGATGGAGATGCTCATATGATTGATTATCACTGAATTAAAGGAACGTCACTAGCATATGTCCTAGTGCTTAATCTCTCAATATTTCCAGCAATATATAATGGAATTTTAATGTGTAGATTCTCTAATATTTCTTCCCCCTGGAATGATTTCTCTGTGTTTCCTGACCATTTGTTCTCCTTTTCCTTCAGGAAATAATTTTATGAATGTTCACACTCCTTAACCCATAGTTGTCATCTTCTTTATAAACTTACTTATATCAGTGTTCTTTTCCATATTATTTTGTGTGATTTCTTCAAGCTTATATATAGCTTTGTCATGTTAATTAAATTTTCATTTTATTTAGTTTTCATCTCTATAATGCTTTATTTCTTTTTCCTTTTCATATTTTTCTTGAGCTTTGCTCCTGTCTTACCATCTCTTCTTTTGCCTTAAAATCACTTCTTTGAACTATCCTTTCTAAAAATTCTTTTTTATTTATTGTGCCTGTAAGAGCTGCAAACTTTGGAGAATTAATATATGAGGCCTCCTTATATTTAAATTTATTTTGATCTATTTACTTCATCTTTCTTTTGCTTATTTCTCTCTCACTTTTTAATTAACTGATTGATTGCAACGTTATGCATGGATCTCAGCAGATATATTTCTAACTAATATTCACTTTTGAACTTATATTCACTTTGTTTAAAACTAGAGGGAAAATAATGGAGTGGAGTGACTATAGTGAGCTCTGAGTGTATAGCCTATATGTAGCTCACACAGGTAAATGTAAGCACTCTCATACCAAATTTAGAATTTTCTTTATCCTGGGTGAATTTCTCCCCTCAGTAGTCAATGCGGGTCTTAGCAAAGCTCTCCTTTACTCTATTTCCCCTATAGATATCCCCAGATCAGAAGGTTAGGTAATTTACCACAGTTTTGAAATTTAACATGTTTACAGAAACAAAGATTATTTAATGGATGAAATGGGCCAAGTATAAGATAAGAAGGAGTGGTTTGATCTGGGGCAAACTGCTCCATGTGTCCTATCCTAAAGGAAAAACAGCTACTAGGTTTAATTATTTGCTATGAGGTTGTTATACAAGTCCACTGTGGTCAGAGTTTTCTTTTTACCTCCAAAATCTTTTTAGTGTTTTAACCTCTATATTTTAAAAACACCATATATATCAAACAAAATATATCTTCAGGTTCTTCTGTTTGTTTTTTCCCCCCACTGAAATCACATGATTTTATTTTATAGTTGTTGAGGTAACATCAATTTATAACAATATACAAGTATCATGTGTACATCACTATAATTCAGCTTTTGCATGCATTACAGTGTGCTTACCACCAAAAGTCTAGTTTCCACTCATCACTAAAGATTGACCCCCTGTACGTGTTGTCCCCCATCTCCATCCTCCTTTCTCGGTGGTAACTATCAATCTTTTCTCTTTATCTATGTGTTTATTTTTGTTTTGTTTATTATTTTGTTTTCTGCAGTCCACATAAGAGTGAGATCATAAAGTATTTGTCTTTCTCTGCCTGACTTATTCTACTCAGCACAATACCCTCAAAGTCTATCCACACTGTCACAAGTAGCAAGATTTTTATCTTTTTATGGCCGAGTAGTATTCTATTGTACATACCTACCACATCTTTATCATTCATCTGTCGATGGGCACTTAGGTTGTTTCTGTATCTTGGCTATGTAAATAATTCTACATGTAATATAGAGGTGCATATATCTTTTGCATTAATATTTTCTTATTTTTCAGATAAATACCAGGTTTGAAGTAGCTGAATCATATCGATTTTTTGAGGAATCTCCATACTGTTTCCACAATGGCTGCACCAATTTACATTTCCACCAACAGTACACAAGGGTTCTCTTTCTCCACATCCTCTCCAGCACCTGTTGTTTCTTGTCTTTTTGATAATAGTCATTCCAACGGGTGAGAGGTGACATCTCATTGTGGTATTTATTTGTATTTCCCTGACAATTCAGTTCAGTTCAGTCACTCAGTTGTGTCCAACTCTTTGTGACCCCATGGAGTGCAGCACACCAGGCCTCCCTGTCCATCACCAACTCCTGGAGTTTACCCAAACTCGTGTCCATTGAGTGAGTGATGCCATCAACCATCTCACCCTCTATTGTCCCTTTCTCCTCCTGCCTTCAATCTTTCCAAGCATCAGGATCTTTTCAAACGAGTCAGCTCTTCACATCAGGTGGCCAATGTATTGGAGTTTCAGCTTCAACATCAGTCCTTCCAATGAACACTCAGGACTGATCTCCTTTAAGAGGGACTGGTTGAATCTCCTTGCAGTCCAAGGGACTCAAGAGTCTTCTCCAACACCACAGTTCGAAAGCATCAATTCTTTGGTGCTCAGCTTTCTTTATAGTCCAAATCTCATATCCATGCATGACTACTGGAAAAACCATAGGCTTGACTAGACGGACCTTTGTTAGCAAAGTAATGTCTCTGTTTTTTAATATGTTGTCTAGGTTGGTCATAACTTCCCTGCAAAAGAGTAAGCATCTTTTAATTTCATGGCTGAAGTAACCATCTGCAGTGATTTTGGTGCCCCCCCCAAAATAAAGTCTGCCACAGTTTCCCCATCTATTCACCATGAAGTGATGGGATCGGATGCCATGATCTTAGTTTTCTGAATGTTTAGCTTTAAGCCAACTTGTTCACTCTCCTCTTTCACTTTCGCAAGAGGCTCTTCAGTTCTTCTTCACTTTCTGCCATAAGGGTGGTGTCATCTGCATATCTGAGGTTATTGATATTTCCCCAGGCAGTCTTGATTCCAGCTTGTGCTTCATCCAATCCAGAGTTTCTCATGATGTACTCTGCATATAAGTTAAATAAGCAGGGTGACAATATACAGCCTTGACATACACCTTTCCCAATTTGGAACCAGTCTGTTGTTTCATGTCCAGGTCTAACTGTTACTTTCTGACCTGCATACAGATTTCTCAAGAGGCAGGTCAGGTGATCTGGTATTCCCATCTCTTTCAGAATTTTCCACAGTTCATTGTGATCCACATATTCAAAGGCTTTGGCATAGTCAAAAAAGGAGAAATAGATGTTTTTTTGGAACTCTCTTGCTTTTTCCATGATCCAGCAGATGTTGGCAATTTGACCTCTGGTTCCTCTGCCTTTTCTAAAACCAGCTTGAACATCAGGAAGTTCACGGTTCACATATTGTTAAAGCCTAGCTTGGAGAATTTTGAGCTTTACTTTGCTAGCATGTGAGATGAGTCAATTGTGCGGTAGTTTGAGCATTCTTTGGCATTGCCTTTCTTTGGGATTGGAATGAAAACTGACCTTTTCCAGTCCTGTGGCCTCTGCTCAGTTTTCTAAGTCTGCTGGCATATTGAGTGTAGCACTTTCACAGCATCATCTTTCAGGATTTGAAACAGCTCGACTGGAATTCCATCACCTCCACTAGCTTTGTTCGTGGTGATGCTTAGTGATGTTAAAAATCCTTTCATGTGCCTGTTAGATAGCTATATGTCATGTTTTAGGAAATGTCTATTGAAATCCTCTGCACATTTTTCAGGTGGGTCATTTGATTTTTGTTGTTGTTGAGTTATATGTGTTTCTTTTAATGCATTTTGGATATTAACCCCTTATCAGATACATGATTTGCAAATATCTTCTCCCATTCATTGGGTTGCCTTTTTGTTTGTTGATGGCTTCCTTTGCTATGCAGGAGGTTTTTAGTTTGATATAGTCCCATATGCTTACTTTTGCTTTTGTGTCCCTTACGTAAGGAGAACAATCCCAAAGGACACTAACTACTAAGAGTGCTGTCAAAGAGCATGCTGCCTGTGTTTTTTCCTGAAAGTTTTATGGCTTCAGAAGTTACATTCAAATCTTGAACCAATTTGACCAAATTTTTATGTATATTTGTAAGATTGTTTCATTCTTTTTCATGTGGCCGTCCAGTTTTCCCAGTATCATTTATTGAATAGAATTTTTCCTCTTTATTTTATGTTCTTGGCTCCTTTGTTGTAGATTAGTTATACACATATGTGTGGGCTTATTTCTGAGCTCTCGATTCTGTTCCATTTTTTTCTGTGTCTGTTCTTCTGCCAACACTATGCTGCTTTGATTACTCTAGCTTTGTAGTATAATTTGAAATTAAGGAGTGTATTACTTCCAATTTTGTTCTTTTTTCTCTGGTTGCTTTGACTATTTAGAGTCTTCTGTGACTCCATATAAATTTTAGGATTTTTTTGTTCTTTTTTCTATAAAACACATCATTGAGATTTTGATACTATTGTACTGAATCTGTAGATTGCTTTAGATTATATGAACAGTAAATAATATTAATTCTTCCACTCCATGACCATATACTATCTTCCTATTTTTTTGTATCTTTTTCAATTTCTTTCAACAATGTCTTATAGATTTCTGTGTACAGGTCTTTTCCTTCCTTGGTTAAATTTATTTCTATGTATTTTATTCTTGTCAGTGAGATTGTAAATGAGAGTGTTTCCTTAATTTCTCTTTCTGCTAGTTAGTTGGTAAAATATAGAAACCCAATGGATTTTTGCACATAGATTTTGCACCTTGCAACTTTATTGTACTAGTTTACAAATTTCCAATGGTATTTTTTTAGTGGAGTCTTTATGGTTTTCTATATAAAATCATGTCATCCATAAATAGTGGCAGTTTTACTTCTTTCTTTCTTCTTTTCTTTCTCAAAAAATGAAAAGAAGAAAGATTAAAATGTAATAAATTTTTTAGAAATCAATTTTATATTAGCCATGTTATTTGTTCATTTCACTTTTGCTCTTGGGAATATAATTTCTTTCATGTTTTCAAACTGAAAACTAAAACAAAAGCCTTCACTAGGTAAGAAATGATAATGCTCATGAGCTTAAAGAGTGCTTGAGTTGGGAACTTGCTACTGGTGACTTCAGCAGATTCTCCTCTCTTTCAGGAATCCAACTTTCAACAGACTCAGAAATTCCAGGGGGAAAAAAAGTGTTTTTAAGTCATTTTATTGCCTGAATAGCCCGTGAATATGGATGTAGCAAGCCACTGAACTTTTAGGAACTTTTTTTTTTTTAAGAAATTTTAGCATCATTGCTTTTAAATAGCCTCTTTAAGGGAAAAAAAAAAAAATGACCTAGCGGCAAACCAAGCTATCTCTAAGAACTTACCTTGCCTCTAGAGAAAGAGTTTCCAGGCAGCCGGGCTGTAAATATTTGCTGAATAAATGAATGAATAAACAAATGTATGATTTTAATTAATGTTGTCTGTGATACTGATGAGTGTCTCAGTGGTTTTGCTCTTTCAATAGCCACTTAGCCAGGAAAGGAGAGACAGAGAGGCAGCCCTTTGAGCTGTGCAGGGTGTAACTAGTTTCCTAAACTTGGCACTCAGACTGAGACTATGTCATTGTTTTGCTGTTGCCATAGTGATCATGGGTATGGCCACAATAGCTGAAGACTAATGTAAACATTTACCCCCATTTTTCTGGTTGAGTTTTTCCCCCTTAAAATCAAAACTATAGAAAAGCCAATCTTTTCTTATCATTCTGAATGTTTGCAGATTATTTGCTAAGAACAGATCTGCTATAATTCATGAGAGATTGTATTAAATGTATACAAAAAGGAAGAGTTTCAAATTCATATCCTTTATAAAATTTTGTGTTTCATCTCTCTATCCTTGAGCTTAACACAGTACTTCTTGTTTTAAGACTATCTCTTTAAAAAGTTGAGGCAAGTTGCATGGGAATTCTTCCACTGAATTTTATCCAGTAATGGCTTGAATTGAAACTTCATTCCTTAAGGTTTGATATCTTTCTATAATCTCACGGATCTATGAACTTGCCCTTAGTAGGACCAATGGCAAAGTAAATATAAGAACTCTGCAATGCCATTTACTCTGTAAGTCAAATTCCCTTGTACATCTTCCAAAGGATTTAGTTACGAAAGGCCCAAAAAGGATCCACTAACTTGTAGATCCACTGTCAAGACATTTTTCAACATTGTCTCAAAGAAAAGAACAACCATAAAACTGACATTTTTTTCCTCAGTCCCTGGTACTAATTTCCAACCTTTATGAAACATGCCTACATCCTTGTTTACAAGTTATTTTCAATAACAGTGCTTACCTCATGTGATGTCATTAGGGAGAAATAAGTTAATCTATGTAAAGTGATTAGAGATGTAATTTATTTTTATTATTTTATAATTGTCAAATCAAAGTATGTTAATTATTTACATATTTCCCTGTTCTGTAGGGGAAAAAATAGTTCATCATCATTTCGATCCTCAACCTCCAATCCCAATCATGACCAAAATACTTTTCCCTGAAATACATATTATTTTACTGGATTGGAGTCAACTGTTTTTGAAAGGTTTAAACAAAGAAAGATAGGAAGAAAGAGGATAATACAAGTGGAAGGACTGAAATTTAAGAAGGATCACGTGTACTAACATTATATCATAAGCTTGCTATACCATCCATGTATTTTATTACTCACAGCACCTAGAGCACTGCGTTGTGAAAGAAATTAATAAATGAAACAGGTAATAAATGAATGAGAGATCCAAATGACCTTAAGGCATTATAAAATGTTTGTTCATAGAAGAGAAATTAGAGTAAATAGGACTTGATGATTATCGATTAATTGAATTAATTTATTTAGGTTGCCTTTGTCTTCCAGAAGTTATAATGTCTATCAGAAACTGTTACAGTCATATCTCAGCCTCATCAAAATGAAATTAAAGAACAAGGGAGGCTAGAGTACAAGAGAATCAGAGACCTATCTGTTAAATTCTGTGATAGATTATCATTAAATTATTAATAGTCTTATACTTCTAAATTTTAAACTTCAGAATGCTTGAAGTTAAACTATCATTTAACTAAAAACAAAGCAAGTACTAACCTAATATTGATATATTTTAGCTTAGAGTAAATTTTTCACATGAACATACTTATTTTTCATTTGCTGCCCATTGCCATTTTCATCCTCCAAACTTGCGCAAAGCAGAAGGAAATGAAGTAGTCAGCTTGGGGGCACAAGTGTTATAGGATGAAAAGGCCCACCCTAGGGAATCATCATCGATTGTACTCAGTGGTACTTAATTGAAAATAAATGTTTTTTTTTTTAAGAAACCTAACTTGAGAATGTCATAGGTGTTTGTTGATTTTAGAATAGAATGCAAATTTTGCATGAATGAAATTAAACTTTAATCCAAGTTCTTTTTCCACTTTCAATTTAGATCTGATTCCCAGAAACTCCCAGCCCCAGGTCCCCAAAGAGAGTCACTCTACTCTAAGCACTGCTGAAGAGCAGCATTTCTGAAGCTCTTTTGACAAGGACCCACTTAGCTAAGAGGAAAAAGAAAGGAAAAAAAAATGACCCACCATACTCCACTGATTCTACTAGGGAAAAAATTTTTGCAATAGGAAGAACTGGAGAGAAACAAAAGAACAACAAATGTAGTAGCATTTCTGCAATTTACACAGCATCAAAGCCACTGCAATCTAGGCATAATTCTACAACTAAATTAAACAATACAATAATGGGAGCAATTTAAAATCATGGCTTACTTAAAACAATCCTAATATAATGAGATAAGAAAATCTCTGAAAATTTGGGGAATTCCAATGACCTGAGTATGTATTAGAAGTTCTTGCCAATCATGACTTGCTAGTGAGGTTCCTTAGGAAAATATTAAATTTGGATCTTCTTAAATTTTAAAAGCATAATAAATTTAAGAATCTCAAATATTCATAATCCTTAATAGTTCACTAAGAAGACCACTCATTACTAGATAATACTTTTTGAACATAAAAATAAATGTCTGTGGAATTCCCTAAATCTTTTTTACTCCTGAAAAATGAGAAACAGATATTCAAAACTGTTCTTGGGCATCAGGCTTTACTGTGAGAGCACCCCAGGGTTCAGTGGTTTAGTGGCAGATTCTGTGCACTTTGGTGCCACCTGCTGGTATGAGGTGGTAACATTACAGAAGTTCATGGACCAGTGCATAAATATTTATCTTGCATTGTTCTGTCTCAAACACTGTACTGGATTTAGGAGCTACAATGGTCAGCAAACAGACTACTATACTGCTATCCGAGGACACAAACATTCATTAAATAACTATAAGATAAGGGCCAAGAAAGGAAGACCCTAGTCTCAAAGGTCAGGGAGTGCAGATGCTGAAGGCATGGTCAAGGGTCTCTTGGATAAGGCAGAGAAAAGGGAGGAATGGGAATATGGTGGGAGGAGCAGGGACAGGAAGGAGCCTGGCAGCATTTGCAGACATGAGGAAATGTAGGAACCTAGAAAGTTGGAGGGAAGAGAGGGTAATAGTTGTAGATGAAACTGAATGAAAAGATAATAACAGTAGCCAACAGTTCCCTAGCCAGAGTTTCCCACTTTGAATATGCTAGAAGTGACAGTAGAGAATTACAATAGCCGTTACAACGCCTATGGGAGATTTTTTAAATGTTTACAATGGTAACTTTTAAAAATTTCCTTAAAAACTTTTAGGCAGAGACCCTTATTATCCCTTATTATCTGACAGGACTGAGCTACTGAACATGCACACACAGAGATGGGGAAAGCCAGGCTTGGAGAAGATAGGTAACTTCTCAAGCTGGCCCAGCTAGTGAGTGTTAGGAGTGGAAATTGGTCCCTGGCAGTCCTGGCTCCAAAGTCCATGCTCTTAACTCCTATACTATGCTACATCTCAGGCCTTGGGTTGCTTGGCCTTTGTGGGATATCTTATCTTCACAACACTGGGCAGTCCCTGAAATGTTCTAAGGAAGATGGGACATGATGAGACATGCTTTAAAGACAGCATCCATCCTGGCCACAATATGGGGAAGAGGTGGGTGTGTTAGGACCAGGAGGACAATGATTAAACCCCAAGTGAGGAAAGTACATTCGTCCGGGTTTGGATAAGATGGTATCTGTGGGGAAGGAGAAAAGTAGACAGATGTGAAAGACACTTAGAAACTACAATAAACAGGACCTGGTGTTGGTTTGGCGGGGAGGTAGTTAGAGGGACGGAGAAGGCAATGGCACCCCACTCCAGTACTCTTGCCTGGAGAATCCCGTGGACGGAGGAGCCTGGTGGGCTGCAGTCCTTGGGGTCGCTAGAGTTGGACACGACTGAGCGACTTCACTTTCACTTTTCACTTTCATGCACTGGAGAAAGAAATGGCAACCCACTCCAGTGTTCTTGCCTGGAGAATCCCAGGGACGGGGGAGCCTGTTGGGCTGCCATCTATGGGGTCACACAGAGTCGGACACGACTGAAGCGACTTAGCAGCAGCAGTCAGAGAGAAGGAGCATACAAGGATGGCTTCTGAGTTTCTGGATGTAGAACTGGATGCTCCTTCACAGAAACAGGGAACTGAAACAAGACCCATTATCAATTGTTCCCCTGCAACTCCCCCAACTTAATAACCTCTAGAAACTCAAAACAACATGGCTTTTCCTTGGAAGACAAGATACTATGGTTAACTAACACTACAAAATTTTTAATGAAAGGAGAGAATACCCACCAAATAATCTCTACTTCTCTACCTTGAATATGCTAGAAATGGCAATAAAGCAGAAAGAAATTACTCAGAGAAGCATGCAGACAGGGCCAGGCCAATACCATCACAAAGCTTCCTTGGATGGTCTCACACTGTCTTTCCTATGACATACTTCTCTTTCTTTTCAAGTGACTATGAAAGTCACTTGAAGGAATGAGAGGCCTTCAGTCTTGCCAGAGGGCAAACGTATAATGGGAAGAAGTAGGTGGATATATAACATATTGAATATAATTATTTCCAACAACAGGATAATGATTAAATAATCATATTTTCACACAGTGCAATTAAAGATGATGCTGTAAGAAAATATGTAATGAATGGAAAAGACAGATCAGTAAGTAAAGAAAGTAGATGACAAAACAGGGTGTTCAGTTACAATTTCATTTAAAAGACAGATATATACCCATGGAAAAACACTAGAAGACATGCCCCAAGATATCAGCATTGGTTATGTTAAGACAGAGGAATTACTGGTGATTTTTATTTTTTCACTTTTCCTTGCATGTATTCTGTATATTGACCAGGCATCTGTTTTAATCAAAGAAAATGTAATTTTCTGAGAAACTACAAGAAAAAATATGCTGTTTAATGAATATAATTCTCTGTCCTCACTTGGCTGTAATCTGTTACTATTCAATTCAATTAAAAAGGATTGAATTGAAGGATTCAGTTATAGAGTTGGATTCTATTATAGAGTTACAAAGGATTCTATTATAGAGTTACAATGTTCTCATCCTCAAAGTCATTGAAATATTATCAATATTCAAAGTGTAGCTAAATAAATTAACAAACTCAAGATTCAAGATTACTTCTAATAACCAGCCACTGGGGCTGAAACAGTTGAAAGTTAAAAGAAAAGCAAAATTCTACATTTAAGATAACAAAATTGTACAAAAGGATGTGGCAGAAGCCTCATTTGTAAATATATATATATATATATATATATATATATATATATATGAATTTAAGTTAAACTCAGGTGCAATATATGCCAAAACTGTGAAAAAACACAGAATGTTAACTTGCAATGTTTTTAAGTATCCTATCTGGATCAACAGAGGTAAGAGTAAAAGGTCTTTACAGTTCTCTGCACTATATTTCAGGGAATGTGACAAACTAGAAAAGTGACCTAGGTTAATGGGGAGTTTAAATGAATGCCAAATGAGATTCTTAGCTAAGAGGGCAGGTGTTGTAGAGGACATGATAAGTTTTTCAAACGCTGGAAAACTTGCAGTGTAAAAAAGATATGATTCCTTTGGTGCGAAAGACAGAAGAAAGGCAAATGGATAGATGCTTCTGGGGGGTAGAGGTTACAGTGAAATCTTCCTGAAAACAGTAAACTTCACAAACATAAGCTATTTCAGCGATGGTAATGGTGGCAGTGGCAGTTATTTTTGAGGTAACTGTCCTGTATACAAGTCCAAACATGAAGAAGAAACCCCTATTTTTCTGCTCCTTATCATGGTGCATGGTATCGACAATGCTCTTGCTGGTCCATATTCCCTGGCTTCTAAAGTCATATAGAGAAGAAAGCAGAGAAAAGGAAGAAAACCTGATGGTATAAACTAAAGATGGTAAGGCAAAAGTCGAAATGTTAGTTGCTCAGTTGTGTCTGACTCTTTGCGACTCTAGCCCGCCAGGCTCCTCTGTCCATGGGATTTCCTAGGCAACAATACTGGAGTGGGTTGCCATTCCTTTCTCCAGGGGATCTTCCCGACCCAGGGATCAAACCCAGGTCTTCTGCAGTGCAGGTGGATTCTTTACCTCCTGAGCCACAAGGGGAGCCCCTATAGAGAAAGGCAAACATGAGCAGGGAAAAAGAAAAAGGAAGGAAGAAAAGAAGAAATCCTTTCTTTTTGCTTTCCATTATTTAATCTCTCCTGTGCCTTCTTTAACCCATATTCTGATTAATATTTTTCAACTGTCATTGTCTCCTTCTTCTGAAAGAATGGATACAGTATAGTTCAGTGAGTTCTAGAACACTTGGGAATTTAAACAGGGAACTTTAGAACCTCCATAACCACAAAGTTTGCATAGAAATCAACATCCCAAGAGACTGTACAATGTAAAAACAAAGTAGAGTTTAGAAATACTGATGGAATATGAATTGATAATGAGTCATTAAAGGGAGCTGGGGACACGTCCTGTTGAGATGATGTCACTGAGTCCACACTTCTCTGCCATATAAAAAGGCCCTGGGTTCTTTTCCAACCATTAAAAATCATACCCGGATGACTGGGGGTCCAGTGTTGAGCTTCCAGTGTTCCATACTGTCTCCTTTCTGAACATCTACCTTAAGGAAAAATTCTTTCTGAGCAGACTAAGCCTGACTTTGTTCAAGTGAGCTAGACTCACCTTTCTTGGTAAACAGAAAGGTTTTCGCTTTGGTTTGTTAATTTAAGCATAATTAAATATAATGAGTAGATAAAGTTAGGAGCTGCAATGAGAGATAAAAAGGAAGGGGATTATTGCTTCATAGGCACAGTGTGCCTTTGCTAGTTTTAAGAGATAGAAATAATTGTTGACTCCTGAGAAGAAGCAAATGATCAGTTGATCAGTATATAACTGCTTCTTGATAAACATTAGATGACATGTCAAATCCTAGATTAAGTCACAAAGATATCCTAGATTAAGTCACAAAGATGGTTTTACCTTGGGTCAATCTGATGGTTTTGGAAGAAAGAGGGAGAGTTGCATTTTACAATTCTCATTCGGAAACATCATTTCTGATATTATCTTGTGTTTGGAAGATGAAACAAGTCTATGCAAAATATTTACTTGTCTTAATTATAATTTTTGGTAGCTATAAATGGATACAATGGCCTGTTATCATTCCCCATGGCCGTGGCCAATGTCAGCTATGATTTGCATAAAATTGTTAAGCTACTATATACTATGGACTTCCTGAGGCTGTTTTTCTTTCTGTCAAAGAGAAAAAAGTAATTGTTTCAGAGGGGAAAAAATAAAGAAATTAGAGGTGCATGTGTGCTAATTCACTTCAGTCATATCCGACTCTGCGCAACCCCATGGACTGTAGCCTACCAGGCTCCTCTGTCCATGGGATTCTCCAGGCAAGAATACTGGAGTGGGTTGCCATGCTCTCTTCCAGGGGACCTTTCATGCCAGGGATCAAATCTGAGTGAACCCTGCATGGGCAGATGGGTTCTTTACCACCTGGGAAGCCCAAATTAGAGATGCCTCTGGCCCATGGGGTCGCAAAGAGTCAGATACAACTGAGTGACTAACACACACACACACGCACACTGGTCTAATATACTATTAACTTGAACAGTGAGAAGGAGTATAAATCTTCACAGTTACAAAAGTGCTTGCTAGTGTCATCGTGTAATGTACTTTCAGAGTTGGTGCTATTCTCCATGACTTACTTGCGGGTCTGTAACATGTGTTGAAGCGTCTTCCCAGTACATTTTTTTGTCTTCCTTTAGGTAGTAAAGAAGGCAAAAAAGAGTTGCTTTCCAAAACTTGGAGAACACACCTCTCTTCAAAAAGATAAAACTGTAGGGCAGAGGAGTGAAAGTGAAAGTAGCTCAGTCATGTCCTATTCTGTTTTCAGGCCACAATACTGGAGTGGGTAGCTTTTCCCTTCTCCAAAAGATCTTCCCAACACAGAGATCGAACCTAGGTCTCCCACATGGCAGGCAGATTCTTTGCCAGTTGATCCACAACGGAAGCCCAAGAACACTGGAGTGGGTAGCCGATCCCTTCTCTAGCGGATCTTCCTGGCCCAGGAATCAAACTGGAGTCTCCTGCATTGCAGGCAGATTCCTACCTGCAACGGTAAAGGTAAGAATTCTTTACCAACTGAGCTATCAGGGAAGCCGAAGAGAGGCACACAATTATCCGAAGACACTCAGGTTATCAAAACTGACTGTTTCACTGCTGGATGTGTTAACAAAACAAAGGAATGGATGGGCCTATCAGAGAGAAAGTAACATATTGGGCTAGCCAAAATGTTCGTTCTGGTTTTTCCACACCATCTTAAGAAAAAATCCAAACAAACTTTTTGGCCAATCCAATACCAGAGGATTCAATGTAGGAAATTAAAATTATACTCATGGAACCCTCTCCCCAACCTTGAAATCCTCTCTCTCAAGAGCACTACAGAACTGTCTCTGCCTCAGTCAAGAGGATAAGAAATGGCAAAATTGCCATGGAAACTCTTTTACTCAAGAGTATACCAGGATAGCTATGCAAGAATGAAAAAGTTGCCACCATTGCCACTGGTTCTCAAAGCAAGAGACTGGATGCCAGAACAGGGTCTAATTATCAGAAAAAAGCTAAAAGAATCAGAAAATAAAAATAGCTTCAGCCTCCCAACTTGCTCAAATATTGTACAGATGGATCTCACTGGAGAAAACCTACTTCACTTCCAGAACCCTAGTCAGACAGGAGAACAGGAATGGTAAGTTTCACCTCGCTAAACATTGCAGTGCGGGAATGCCCCCTACAAGGAGGTAGGAATGGATGTTGAAAGCCAGTCCACTATATCTGCCATGGGCACCAAGTGCTTTCTCAGGAACTAATGGTGCTTACATTCTGATAATAAAGATGGATGCATGAAATTCGCTTAATCAAAGAACTCTCTCTGAATCCCATGATACCAGACAACTGTCTGATCACAACTCTACTTCCTGTATACACATAAACTGGGAGGAAACACACTGATTGGAGGATTCTGGTCTTCCTGGGACTTGCATTTTACATTTTAATTGCCTTATTTTCTTGGTGCTAAGATGCCAATTATAGCATGTGTGTGTTTAGTTGCTCAGTCTTGTCCAACTCTGCAATCCCATGGACTTTAACCTGCCAGGATCCTCTGATAACAGGACTTCTCCAGGCCAGAATACTGGAGTGGGCTGCCATTCCTTCCTCCAGGAGATGTTCCCAACCCAGGGATTGAACACAGGTTTCCCTCATTGCAGCAGATCCTTTAACATCTGGGCCACCAGGGAAGCCTGATTATAGAATATGCCACTTATATTAAAATAACCTTAAAGAAAAATAAATACCATATGTTAAATGAGTTTTGCCATAAGAAACACCTTCATTTCAAAAATGTGGAAATTTTTTTTTTAAGTTACAGTTTAGAAAATATTTAGAAAATATAGAAATAAATTTGCATCTTGATTTTGCAACTTGTTCTGTAAGGTTAACTATTCTGAGAACCAGCTCCACTTCTGTTGCATACATACAATCTGGTTGCTAAATAGACATAGCCAAAGGCCCAACTCTGGACTGTGGTACTTTGATCAGGACACTGGTATCCTGTGCAGAGTCGCCTTGGTGACCGGCCCATCTTGAGTGAATATCAGTGTCTAGCCATTTGTTCATATCACCTGGTCCATTCAAAGCCATTAACACTTTTACATTGATGTCCATTTATTCAGTGAAGTTCTGTGAGGGCAAAAAGGCAGGCCAAATTCTGATCCTCCCTACCCTGCATAAACAGAAATAACACAACCTCAGAGAGAGAGGTTTCTGTGCCAGTGATACAGCACTGTTCTTATCTTTATCACTGTACTGTTTCACAGCTGTCTCAACTAATGATTATCATTGTTACATGAGGGGCCATTAAAAAAAAAAACTGATACAAATAAGGTAGATAATCAGAACTTCATGACTTATGTAGGACAACTACTACCATCACCATCTTTAGCTCATAAGTCAAGAATCCAGCAAGTTGCAGAAGGCTATAAAAATACAAAATATCAAGTCAATTCACAGACTGAACAATCTAGGAAATATAATACAGGTGGGTCCACAACTATTATATGTACATGCTTACATATTCTCTTATCTAAATAAGTGGAAATTGGGGGGTTCAAATCCCAACTTTGCCACTTCTGATTCTTGTGACTTTTGGCAAGTCACTAATGTCAATGAATCTGGTTCTCTTTCCGCTGTAAAACAGAAATAACAATATCTATCTCAAAAAGTAACTATATAGATGAAAATGAAGTAGTATAGGTAGGATGCTTAGCACAGAGCTTGGCAATAGGATAGGCTTAATATAGAGTTGTGGTTACTGTTTAGTAGCTAAGTTGTGTCTGACTCTTTTGTGATCCCATGGACTGTAGCTTGCCAAGCTTCTCTGCCCATGGGATTTCCTGGGCAAGAATACTGGAGTGGGTTGTTATTTCCTTCTCCAGGGGATCTCCCCGACCTAGGGATTGAGCCTATGTCTTCTACACTGGCTGGTGGATTCTTCACCACTGAGCCACCAGGGAAGCCCTTATATAGAGTAGTTATTGTTATAATTATTATTAAGCACATAATTGAGCAGGAAGCTGACACATAGCATAAGCATGAGTAAATGATGGACTATCATTCAATGGAAGACAACATGTAGCCACAGTGGAAGAATTCTTGAGAGGAGTCGAGTCTGGCCCTGTTTGTGAATTTAATAAAGAATTCATTTAAGTGGGCTTATGTAGTTGTGCATGTAGGTATGAGGTTTTCCAGGCATGCAGGAAAGATGTGGAGCATCAAACAAGTTTTGTTAGGGACCTTCACATGAACTACCTCCTACATTGCAAATGATTATAACATCTTCCATGAGTCAGCTCTCAGAAGGGCCAGGGTTGTCCTGGTCCTATTTAAACCTGTCTAGCAGAAACCTGGGACTTTCCACTGGCATTTGCATTTGGTTTATAATCTCAAAGCAGGTTTACGTAAAAATACCACTTGAAGAATTTATCTCAGTCTTATTTGCATATCTTAACTGTTTCCCTCCCCTCCTCCAATTCTGACATGAATTGGAAAACTAGCATTCTTGTAGGCATTATTTTTCAAAGACAAATTCATAACAGGGTAGACAAACTCATAAGAGTGTTTACTAATTCCTGCAAGTGAGACAGAAAAAAAAGAAGAAAGAGAAAAAGATAGGCTTGGCTGAAGTAAAACTGAAAAATAGTCAAGGTCAGGGGTTAACAGAGATTTGGATGGAAGACAGGGCTTCTCTGGTGCTCAGACAGTAAAGAATCTGCCTGCAATGCAGAAGACCTGGGTTCAATCTCTGGGTCAGGAAGATTCCCTGGAGAAGTGAATGGCTACACATTCCAGTATTCTTGCCTGTAGAATTCCATGGACTGATGAGCCATGGGCTACATGTAGATAAACGGATCAAAAAGAGTCAACTGAGTGACTACCACTTTCACTTGGATGGAAGAGAGGACCAGTCTCTTAATTTCATCTATTCACCCTTGGTCCTCTGTAGTGTGCTGATTGTTACCTATACCTTGGCCGACTTCAGAAGGGGAAAGTACAGAGCTGATCTTGAGCAGAAGAGAAGTCATCATTTCTCTGATGAATCAGATCTAGGAAGCATTATGGCCTTCTAGCCTGTAAGGACATTTCCATATCTCTTCTTTCCTGCTCGAAGCTATTGGGCATGATTCTAGCCTGTGAGGACATTTCCATATCTCTTCTTTCCTGCTCAGAGCTATTGGGCATGATTCTATAGCCTGCAAGGACATTTCCATATCTCTTCTTTCCTGCTCAGAGCTATTGGGCATGATTCTAATTCCACAGTCTTAGCTTTGATTCTCACCTGATTTGCAGTTTTATGTGCCTAGTACCTACAAAGGTCTCTAACTGGCAGTTCTGACAGTAACTCAACCTAACAAGAGTGAAACCAAACCAAGCATCTAACACTACTAGTCTGCCTCTACCGAAAATAAATTTTCATTCTCTCATTCTCCTGACTTTATCATTTCTGTCCTAAGCCCCACCATTCCTTCAGTCACAGAGACTGATACTCTCCCCATCATCTAGGACTTTCCTACTCCTTGCCACACACAGTGAATCAGTGTTCACTGAATCTTCTTCTTGACATAGATGTCGGGATGTCTATTAAATCCTTAACACGTGAGCCACAAGGGAAACCCAAGAACACTGGAGTGGGTAGCCTATCCCTTCTCCAGCAGATCTTCCTGACCCAGGAATTGAACTGGGGTTTCCTGCATCGCAGGCAGATTCTTTAGCAATTGAGCTATCAAGGAAGCCCCTATTAAATCCACCTTTCCCTATTTCCTTTGATGCCACTTTAGGTTAAGCTCTCAAAATTCGTACCTGGACTTTTATAATTGAATCATAATGTGTTCCCCTTTTTCCTAAATCTCCATGATCCAACCCATCCTCACTCCACTGTCGGCTTGACCTTCAGATTATATAAAACCCTGATTATACTTCAAAAAGTTTGCATGGCTCGTACTATTGCATCACCGACCTGATGGACATGAGTCTGAGCAAGCTCCGGGAGTTGGTGATGGACAGGGAAGCCTGGCGTGCTGCAGTCCACGGGGTCACAGAGAGTCGGACACCACTGAGAGACTGAACTGAACTGCTGCCTATCAATAAATGACAAACAACCCAGCCATCAAGACCCTCAATTATCCAGTCCCTTTAGATCCCCTGGAGAAGGGAAAGGCTACCCACTCCAGTATTCTGGCCTGGAGAATTCCATGGACTCTTCTCTGGTGGCTCAGAGGTTAAAGTGTCTGGCTGGAATGAGGGAGAACTGGGTTCGATCCCTGGGTTGGGAAGATCCCCTGGAGAAAGAAATGGCAACCCACTCTAGTACTCTTGCCTGGAAAATTCCATGGACTGAAGAGACTGGTAGGCTGCAGTCCATGGGGTCGCAAAGAGTCGGACACAATGGAGTGACTCTCACTTTCACTTTCACTTTACTTGCGGCTCACTGGAGGTTTATCTTCCATGGCTCCTATATCCCAATCTAAGTTCCATCCAGACTGAACTGGAAACACTCATCATCTCAGTCTCTCCTGGATGTTTCTGCATCAGGGCATTATACTGGCAACTAGAATTTTGCTAATGAATTGTCTGACCTCCCGCAGTGGGAACTTCCTGCTGGTACATCTTCATTAGCTGCTTCCTCTCCTTGTCTTACTCTCCTCTCTCGTCTGCTGTTACTTCTTCCACCTCCTTTGGTAGGTTGTACTAATGGTCCCAACTCTTTACCCTTCCTTTGCCCATAGTCTTTGCCATATCATCTTGATAGTCCTTTCACTAAAGAGGCAGAATATATTTTCCCACCTTCTGAATCTAGACTGGACTTATTACAACCATGAGAATGTACCTCCCAGGCCTTCAACCACACAAAGCATAATTGACCACTGGCCCTAGCCCCCAGCTTCTATCTCTAAATTTCACTGCTGCATTTATACTGAGGAAATGCTTCATGGGCACTGCTCCTAGCCAATGATTGGCCACTACTCTCAGGAGACACAGGATTCCTGTGTCTGATGGCCATTTTTGGCTTGAGGCTTTCCCAATAACTTTGCCAAAGCATTTTTAGAATGCAGGAGAGTCTAGGACACTTCCACACACTTCCCTTCCTTCCCTCTCTCATTCAGCAGGGTCAGACCTGCATCATTGTCCGTGGCTATCCCAGTGTTTCCAGGTCCTTTCCCTCATTCTTTCTCAGAGTTGTTTCCTGTAACAAAATCCTTGCATCTTTAATCTCATCTTGGCAATCTTGGCATTTGTTTTCTGAAACTGCTTTGTGACTTTACTGGGTGATTAACAAACATGACCAAGGCCAAGGCTTTAAAATGTACTTGTATTTTTCTCTGCGTTCTTGCCCTATGTCATCTTCATGAGAAGGACACATCCTGCTCCTGGTCTGAGGAAGAGAATGAGAGGCTCATGGAGCAGGATGAAGTCACCCCAATCTTCCCCTCTGAGGTCTTTCCATATCAATAGGTAGCCAGTTAAACTCCCAGGCAGATGAGCAAGTTCATCCAAGATCAACTGTTCAGTTCAGTTCAGTTCAGTCACTCAGTTGTGTCTGACTCTTTATAACCCCATGGACTGCAGCAAACCAGGCTTCCTTGTCCATCATCAACTCCTGGAGCCTACTCAAACTCAAACTCTTGTGTTGATGATGCCATCCAACCATCTAATACTCTATCTTCCAATTCTCTTCCTGCCTTCAATCTTTCCCAGCATCAAGGTCTTTTTCAAAGAGTCAGTTCTTTGCATCAGGTGGCCAAAGAATTGAGTTTCAGCTTCAGCATCACTCCTTCCAATGAATGTGCTGATTTCCTTTTGGATTGACTGATTGGATCTCCTTGCAGTCCACGGGACTCTAAAGAGTCTTCTCCAGCACCAAGATCAACTGAGCCTGACTCAAATCAGCTCAATGCCGCAGATCCTTAAGTTAAATGTCTGCTTATTGCTGTAGTGCGACACACAGAAATAGTTGCTTGCACTCAGAATTATCCTGTCAATAGAAAAGTGATAAGCTTCTCAAACAAGCCACTTGCTCTCAAATCTGTTTCTGCAGAAACAAAGACGATGTGCAAATACATTTTGTATTAAGTTGCGAGACATGTCCTCAGTGGTTTAGAGTTTGAAATTTATCTTCAATTTTCAAGAACACTGGGCTAAGGAATAGAATCTGGCACCCTACATGGTACCAAAGACAAAGAGAGCTGGTATAGAGATACAACACAGAATCTTTTGTCCCTTACCTGTGTCTTAGATGTTGAAGGAAGGCATTCCTGGTTAGAAAGTCAGCCTGTGCTCTCTTCAGGGCTGAACTGAGGGACTTTGTGCAAGGAAGTTCTGGAACAACTAACAGATGCTCAAAGGAACTGTTCTTTCTGGGTCAAACTATTATCCAGTTATAACTGGACTGGTTTCTGTTAATTGGCATGAAGGAACATCTGGCCAAAAAGGTTCTGTTAGCAAAATTAAGGAAGAGGAATCTTTCTACAGAGACCTTCTGCTTTCCTAAAAGTGTAAGAACAAATGAAGCACAAGGAAACCAGCCCAGCTGAGACTGTCAGACGGGCTGAAATGGTTTGGAAGAAATCTCTTCTGAACCCTTTTTCCAAGAGTCACCACGGGTTAACAGCTATCCTAAGAATGTGCAGCTAGAACCAGAGAGTCCATCATTGTACATCTTTAAATGAGGACAGATACCCATGGCATGTTGATAGCGTCAGTCCCCGGCAGAGTGCCTGGCACATGATGGATACTTTATACATATTTGAACATGTGAATAAATATTGTATGATTACTTTCAAGATTCAACAATGTTTTCAAGAAAAAAATTTTCTCATTAAAAAATGAATTTTGCTATCTTTGAAAGTCTAGGTTATTATAATAATCCTGACTTGGCCACTTATGAAGAGAATTGCTTAATCTTCCTGTGACTCAATTTCCGCTTATAAAAGTTGGAGATAATAATCACACTAATTCATGGAGTTGCTATTGGATAAATTACAATTCAAGTTCAAGCATGCATCCTCAGTCGTCCAATTCCTTATGACCCTATGGACTGTAGCGTGCCAGGCTCCTCTGTCTGTGGGATTTTCCTGCCAAGAATACTGGAGTGTGTTGCCATTTCCTCCTCCAAGGGGTCTTCCCAACACAGGAATCAAACTCACATCTCCAGCATTACAAGCAGATTTTTTTTTTTTAATACTGAGCCTCTGGGGAAGCCCTAATGTCAAATGCTTAGAACAATGCTTGCCATCTGTTACATGTGTTATTTATGTGATCTAGATGAAACAATAATAATAGTACTAACACTCGTAGAAGTAGTAGTTAAGTTCAGCCACTCAGTCGTGTCCGACTCTTTGCGACCCCATGAATCGCAGCACACCAGGCCTCCCTGTTCATCACCATCTCCCGGAGTTCACTCAGACTCACATCCATCAGGTCCGTGATGCCATCCAGCCATCTCATCCTCGGTCATCCCCTTCTCCTCCTGCCCCCAATCCCTCCCAGCATCAGAGTCTTTTCCAATGAATCAACTCTTCACATGAGGTGGCCAAAGTACTGGAGTTTCAGCTTTAGCATCATTCCTTCCAAAGAAATCCCAGGGTTGATCTCCCCCAGAATGGACTGGTTGGATCTCCTTGCAGTCCAAGGGACTCTCAAGAGTCTTCTCCAACACCACACTTCAAAAGCATCAATTCTTCGGTGCTCAGCTTTCTTCACAGTCCAACTCTCACATCCATACATGACCACAGGAAAAACCATAGCCTTGACTAGACGGACCTTAGTCAGCAAAGTAATGTCTCTGCTTTTCAATATGCTATCTAGGTTGGTCATAACTTTTCTTCCAAGGAGTAAGCGTCTTTTAATTTCATGGCTGCAATCACCATCTGCAGTGATTTTGGAGCCCAGAAAAATGAAGTCTGACACTGTTTCCACTGTTTCCCCGTCTATTTCCCATGAGGTGATGGAACCAGATGCCATAATCTTCATTTTCGGAATGTTGAGCTTTAAGCCAACTTTTTCACACTCCTCTTTCACTTTCATCAAGAGGCTTTTTAGTTCCTCTTCACTTTCTGCCATAAAGGTGGTGGCATCTGCATATCTGAGCTTATTAATATTTCTCCCAGCAATCTTGATTCCAGCTTGTGTTTCTTCCAGTCCAGCGTTTCTCATGATGTACTCTGCATAGAAGTTAAATAAGCAGGGTGACAATATACAGCCTTGACGGACTCCTTTTCCTATTTGGAACCAGTCTGTTGTTCCATGTCCAGTTCTAACTGTTGCTTCCTGACCTGCATACAGATTTCTCAAGAGGCAGGTGAGGTGGTTTGGTATTCCCATCTCTTTCAGAATTTTCCACAGTTTATTGTGATCCACACAGTTAAAGGCTTTGGCATAGTCAATAAAGCAGAAATAGATGTTTTTCTGGAACTCTCTTGCAAAGGAGAGAAGGAAAGATATAAGTGTCTGAATGCAGAGTTCCAGAGAATAGCAAGAAGAGATAAGGAAGCCTTCTTCAGTGATCAATGCAAATAAATAGAGGAAAACAACAGAATGGGAAAGACTAGAGATCTCTTCAAGAAAATTAGAGATACCTAGGGAACATTTCATGCAAAGATAGGCTCGATAAAGGACAGAAATGGTATGGACCTAACAGAAGCAGAAGATATTCAGAAGAGGTGGCAAGAATACACAGAAGAACTGTACAAAAAAGATCTTCACGACCCAGATAATCATGATGATGTGATCACTAATCTTGAGCCAGACATCTTGGAAAGTGAAGTCAAGTGGGCCTTAGAAAGCATCACTACAAACAAAGCTAGTGGGGGTGATGGAATTCCAGTTGAGCTGTTTCAAATCCTGAAAGATGATGCTGTGAAAGTACTGCACTCAATATGCCAGCAAATTTGGAACACTCAGCAGTGGCCACAAGACTGGAAAAGATCAGTTTTCATTCCAATTCCAAAGAAAGGCAATGCCAAAGAATGCTCAAACTACCGCACAATTGCACTCATCTCACATGCTAGTAAAGTAATGGTCAAAATTCTCCAAGCCAGGCTTCAGCAATATGTGAACCGTGAACTCCCTGATGTTCAAGCTGGTTTTAGAAAAGGCAGAGGAACCAGAGATCAAATTGCCAACATCCGCTGGATCATAGCAGAAGTAGTAAGTAGTGTGAAAGTCATTCTACACTATCCAGTGATATGTCACATAAAACTCAATTAAAATGTGAGTATTATAGGACAATAACAACAATTTCAGTAAACTTTCCCATGTTTAAGCAAAAAGTAGGTTAGATAGCATCACTGACTCAATGGACATGAGTCTGAGCAAACTCCAGGAGATAGTGGAAGACAGAGAAGCCTGCTGTGCTGCAGTCCCTGCGATTGCAAGGGGTCAGACATGACTTAGTGACTGAACAACAACAACAAAGGTCTTAATTATCAACCTATAACCCATACCTCAAAATATTTTACCGGAACTTGTTTCTAGCAATATAGCTAAGTAAACAACTGAAAGTACTAAAGGATTTGGGTCCCTTGAAAAATAGTAAAATATCAGACTTTTTATTTAAAATTTCCAATTATGATATCTTTTATGTCTCCACTTTTTCCTAAAATGTTTTTCACTCTTCTCCCTAGACCTAAGTTCAGAGTCACTAGCCAGACTCACCAAGGAGAGCTGACTGTCAGTCATTGGGTATATTTGCCTTGTACTCAGAAGAACCTCTCCATGCAGAGGTGGGTGGTTTCCTGTCTGTGTTTGGTTTGAATCTGTTCCAGGCTTGTGGTTTTTGGCCAAGCTCATACTTTGTGTTATCATCCTACTGAATATTTAACGATAGTGTTGATTTTGCAATTGAGCATATGACTCCTGCAGTTCTCAGAGAAACTTATGGGAATCCATCATGTTCTAATTTGCATGTTCTTTTCACACTTACACCTTGCAAGCGCCATCAAGCTTAATCTTTAAAACTTTTCCTTTATTTCAAGATGAGAAACACATTTTGAATAATGGTATCATAAAATAAAAAATAAGAAATTTAATTAAGCTAAAACAAGTAGGAATAAATTCCTCTTTTAGAAAATAAAAATTATTTTTGCTTTATCAAGATAGAGAGCAAGGCAATAATGAGATAATGTGGACTTGTCATGTGACCTGAGCAGACACAGAACAGGAAGTCATGAGTGCAAAATTATTTGAGAGGCACAGAGGAGACCCCTTTTCTTATTTTGCCTCCTTCCCTAGTAAAAAGGATGTCTTGCTCACCAGTTTCTTTCTTTTGCCAGAAATTCTACTATTGTGGACATATTTCTTAGTTTATCATTTTATTCTCTATTAAAAGACCTCTGAAAAGAACTCATGTAACTCAACATCAAAAAATAAAAGCAACCTGATCAAAAAAGGGCAAAAGACTTGAATAGACATTTTTCCAAAGAGAAAATGCAGATAGCCAACAGGCATGAAAAGATACTCAACCCCACGAATCATCAGGGAAATGCAAATCAAAACCATGAGATATCACCTCATACTTGTCAGAATGTCTGTCATCATAAAGAACCTAGAGCCTGTTATACAGTGTGAAGTAAGTCAGGAAAAAAAATCATATATTAACATATCATTTATTAATGCATGTATATCGAATCTAGAAAAATAGTTCAGTTCATTTCAGTTCAGTCACTCAGTTGTGTCCGACTCTTTGCAACCCCATGAATCGCAGCATGCCAGGCCTCCCTGTCCATCACCATCTCCCGGAGTTCACTCAGACTAACATCCATCAAGTCGGTGATGCCATCCAGCCATCTCATCCTCTGTCGTCCCCTTCTCCTCCTGCCCCCAATCCCTCCCAGCATCAGAGTCTTTTCCAATGAGTCAACTCTTCACATGAGGTGGCCAAAGTACTGGAGTTTCAGCTTTAGCATCATTCCTTCCAAGGAACACCCAGGGCTGATCTCCTTTAGAGTGGACTGGTTGGATGATGAACCAATTTTCAGGGCAAGAATAGAAACACAGACATAGAGAACAGACTTATGGACACAGCTGAGGAAGGAGAGGGTGGGGCGAATTGAGATAGTAGCAGTAAAACTTATACATTACCATATGTAAAACAGATAGCCAGTGGGAAGTTGCTGCATAACACACAGAGCTCAACCTGGTGCTCTGTGACAGCCTAGAGGGATGGGATGGGATTGGGTGGGAAGCGGGAGAGAAGTTCAAGAGGGAGAGGATATATGTACACTGATGGCTGAATCATGTTGTTATACAACAGAAGTCAACACAACACTGTAAAGCAACTATCCTCCAATTAAAAATGTAACTAAAAAAAAAGAACACAATAATAAAGGTTCGTGAGGATGTGAAGAGAAGGAAACTCTCATTTACTGTTAGTGAGAATGTAAATCGTTGCAGCCACTATGGAAACAGTATGGAGATTTCTCAAGAAAACTAAAAATAGAACTGTTATATGACCCAGCAATTCCATGCATCTCAATGTTCATATTGGCACTGTTTACATTTGCTAGGATATGGAAGGACTTCCCTGGTGGCTCAGACGGTAAAGCGTCTGTCTACAATGCAGGAGACCCGGGTTCGATCCCTGGGTTGGGAAGATCCCCTGGAGAAGGAAATGGCAATCCACTGCAGGACTATTGCCTGGAAAATCCCATGCACAGAGGAGCCTGGTAGACTACAGCCCATGGGGTCGCAAAGAGTCAGACACGACTGAGCGACTTCACTTCACTTCACTTCAAGATATGGAAGCAACCTAAGTGTCCATTAACATATGAATGTATAAAGGAGTTGTGCCACACACATACAATTGAGTATTACTCAGCCATAGAAAAGAATGGAATATTGCCATTTATGTGGGTGGACTTGGAGGGTATTATGCTACGTGAAATGTCAGATAGAGATGGGCAAAGACTATATGATATCACTTACATATGGAATCTTAAAAAAATACAATAAACTAGTGAATACAACAAAAAAGAAACAGACCTGCTGATATAGAGAGCAAATCAGTGGTTACCAGTGAAGAGAGGGAAGGGAGTGGGGCAATATAAGGGAAAGGGATTAAGAGGCACAAATATTTAGGTACAAAATAAGCTATAAGGATAAATTGCACAACAAAGTGAATATGGGCAATATTTTATAATAGCTATAAATGGATTATGACTTTTAAAAATTGTGAATCACTATAGTGTACATACACCTGTTAACTTTTTAGTAAAGGAATTCAGTCTTGAATAGTCATTGGAAGGACTGATGCTGAAGCTGAAACTTCAATACTTTGACCACCTGATATGAAGAACTGACTCATTGGAAAAGACCCTGATGCTGGGAAAGATTGAGAGTGGGAGGGGAAGGGGACGATAGAGGATGAGACGGTTGGATGGCATCACCAACTCGATGGACATGAGTTTCAGCAAGCTCCGGGAGATGGTGATGGACTGGGAAGCCTGGTGTGCTTCAGTCCATGGGGTCACAGGTAGTCAGACAAGACTGAATGACTGAAGTGAACTGATTATACATCAACTGTACTTTAAATAGAGAATATGTTAGGCTATTATACAACACTGACACCTTACCATCAATGTCTTTCTCATAAATCTCCCTGTCCCTCTCTCTCCCTCTTCCTCTTAATATTGGCAGCTAGATCAAAGGACCATTTGATGAAAATGGTGGAAGTGTGATATCTCATAAAATACTGTCATTCACTCCTCAAGAATATATTGCAAACTCATTTCTTAAAGATACTTCAGTAGACAGTAGAAGTGCAGAATCTAATAAGACATACATGCTCAAAATTTCTAAGCATGTCTGAGGAGAAAGCCACACATATAATAAAATCATTTTGACCTTTAGCCCTCAGAATTCCTCTGCATCACATTTGTGTACCACTGAAAACTCCTTCAAAGAACTGAAACCCCTGGGTGAAGCAGCATTAGTCTAACTTCACCCACAGTCTCTGCCGTGGTAGCATCAACTTGGTATGAACTCTGACTTCATGAATCTTATCCAAGAGCATCAAACAATGAACAGCTTCTATTCTCCTCGAATTTGTCCATTTGTCAGAGGGAATCCTGGGTTCTCAGGGGCACATAAATCTACTCAGCAAGTAAGCAGGCACTGATGTTATTCACGGAGCTGTGTAGGTGAGATAGGAGGTGTGTGACCCAGAGCGAGACATTCTAAATAGGACCACCTTTGCTCTCTCTAGGATTTTTCTAGTTCAGTGTCTTGTCCCTTTAAGGACTTTATGCCTTAACTGTATGGAATTCATTTCTAGATTATGTGGAAAATAATGATCATTTTTATCAAGATTTTGAACTCTCTGAAGAAGTAGTGAAAGAGTGATACAAGATTCCAAGGACCTATCTATAGTTAGTCCAGTTGATTAGCTAGAAATATTATTTATCTGGCCATCTTGCATTGGAAACTTTCCCAAGAAACTAAACAAAGATATCACTGTCTACAAAAGGACTTAGTTGCTTAAACACTTCAAATTGCTCTGTACTTGCTATAGGCTCAGAGAATATCAACGAAGTTGATTTTAGAAAGATAATCTCTGGAAGTAAAATATAGTAAAAATTTAGAACTATCACTTTGCTCCCAGTTTGATAGTTCTCAGGTCAGTAGGATTGACAGAAGGACCATACACACACACACACACACACACACACAGAGTAAATGATAGAGATGTTTCAGGTAACAATACCATATTTGTATAATACATTGCTATTTACAATGTATTATATGTTTGTATAATACAATACCCTTGAACATTCATTATTCATCATACAATCTTTAACACAAATGTTTGATTTTGGTAATATTATCTCCATTTTTTTCGGACAAGAAAACTGACATTCAGGGAACTAATATAATGTATTAGGATTCAAGTGACTAAGGATGAAGAATACCTGTGCAGTAAAAGTCTCACATTAAAAAAATGCCTAAGTTCTTTATATATGGAGGTTCATGTTTAAGAAAATCTAAACTATAACAAGAGCTTCCCAGGTGGCACTAGTGTAAAGAACCCGACTGCTGATGCAGGAGACACAGGAGGTGCAAGAGACACAGTCTCGATCTGTGGGTGGGGAAGATCCCCTGGAGGAGGAAAGGGCAACCCATTCTAGTACCCTTGCCTGGAGAATCCCATGAGTAGAGAAGCCTGGAGGGCTACAATTCAGAGGGTCACAAAGAGTCGGACACAACTCAAATGACTTAGCACTCACACAAATATTTAGAAATCTGATCTCAAGGTAAATTAGCTTTACTACTTTACAAAAAATTATTTACTTTATAAATTTTGTGATTTTGTGTAAAGAATCACGCAGAATTTCTTTAAATAGTAACTGCCTGGCATGTTAAGTATATTTTTACTAGTCCATTTTTTATTTATGCACAGTAGCATTGCAAAAATGCCTACTGGGCAAATACAGTTCAGTCGCTCAGTCGTGTCCAACTCTTTGCAACCCCATGAACTGCAGCACTCCAGGTTTCCCTGTCCATCACCAACTCCCAGACCTTGCTCAAACTCATATCTATCAAGTCAGTGATGTCATCCAACCATCTCATTCTATGTCATCCCCTTCTCCTCCTGCTTTCAATCTTTCCCAGCATCAGGGTCTTTTCCAGTGATTCAGTTCTCATCAGGAGGCCAAAGTTTTGGAGTTTCAGCTTCATCATCAGTCCTTCCAGTGAATATTCAGGACTGTTTTCCTTTAGGACTGACTGGTTTGATCTTTTTGCAGTCCAAGGGACTCTCAAGAGTCTTCTCCAACACCACAGTTCAAAAGCATCAATCCTACTGCACTCAGCTTTCTTTGTAGTCCAACTCTCACATCCGTACATGACTACTGAAAAAACTACTGGGCAAAGTGAGTTACAATTGTTTTCAAAAGAGGTAGCTCATGTATGAGATGCACCAACTGGAAGATCATTTAGTGAAAATGGTTCCTAAGTTTGAAAGAATCTGTTCCCACATTAAAAAAATTCAACCCTGAAACTGATAGGTATCCTGAGATGCTGGACTACAAAACTGATACTAGCCTATATGCTCAGACACTCAGTCATGTCTGACTCTTTGCGACTCCGTGGACTGTAGCCCACCAGGCTCCTATGTCCATGGGATTCTCCAGGCAGAATTACTGGAGTGGGTTGCCATTTCCTTCTCCGGGGGATCTTCTCAATCCAAGGATTGAACCTGGACCTCTTGCACTGCAAGCGGATTCTTTACCAACTGAGCCACTATAAGCACATGAGTCTGCAGGGATGGAAGTATCAAAGACAAGATGCTGTTAGTACAGCACTTGATATTTTAAATAAGTTTGTCTATAAAGGGACAAGATAAAGTAAAGTAGCATAATTTACATGGTGAATGACTGTTTTAAAATGGTAAGGGAGGGGCTGAGGTGGGAGTGAGCTCCCAGCCCTGGATGCTGAAGCCTCTGACTCATAAATGCCAAAAGTCCTCACCTGTGGGCTTTGGGTGCTATGGGGGAGCCCTGAGGGAAGGGTGAGGCCAGAGTGTGGATTTTGTGAGTTCACCCTCCCGTATTTTTCCAGGAAGATCTCAGCTAATGTCAGGTTATTACAGATCACCTAGACTAAATATATGATTTGGCTCTGTAGACCTGTGACCTCATCACCAAACCACTGTCTGGACGATAAGAGCCCCCCTACCTCCCACCCCACCTCTGATGTTGCATGACCTTCTTCTGTGTGTCCCTCACCCCCACATTCCATCCGTTGATCCCAGGAGAGATAGCAAGATGAGCCAGATGCGTTCCCCACTAGAATGCTACCACCTTCAGAGCAGACTCTCCTCCAAGTTCATAATCTCAAGCAACTATACTCTCCTTTTTAAAAACAGGTCCCAATACAATATTGTAAAGTAAAAAAATAATAATAATAAATAAAATAAAATAAAATCTGAAAAAAAAAAAACAGGTCTCATGAAGAAATAGAGGGGCTAAATTGTTTAATTCCTACCTCTTTAGAAAGAGACTATGAGAAACCCAAGCTCACCTCCAAAAAAGGCACTTATCATTACAGGTGACAGCAACAAAGGCAGGAAACCAGAACTCTAGTTCTGTCATCGTAAAGCAGCAGAAGACTCTGTGTGTTTGGCTGCTCAATCGTGTCTGATTCCTGCAACATCCTGGACTGTAGCTCACCTGGCTCCTTTGTCCATGGGATTCTCCAGGCAAGAATATTGAGTGGGTTGCCATTTCCTATTTGAGGGAATCTTTCCAACCTGGGGAATAGAATCCAAATTTCTCACACTGGCAAGCAGATTTGTTACCACTGAGCCACCAAGGAAGCCCTTGGTTTTGTTGCTCAGTCACTCAGTTGTGTCTGACTCTTTGTGACCCCGTGGACTGCAGCACACAAAGCCTCGCAGTCCTTCACCATCTCCCAGAGCTTGCTCAAACTCATGTCCATCAAGTTAGTGAGGCCATCCAATCATCTTGTCCTCTGTCATCCCCTTCACCTCCTGCCTTCAATATTTCCCAGCATCAAGGTCCCTTCTAATGAGTCAGCTCTTTGCATCAGGTGGCCAAAGTATCGGAACTTCAGCTTCAGCACCAGCCCTTTCAGTGAAATTCATGGTTGATTTCCTCTAGGATTGACTGGTTTGATCTCCTTGCAGTCCAAAGGACTCTCAAGAGTCTTCTCCAACACCACAGTTCAAAAGCAATGGTTCTTCAGTGCTCAGCTTTCTTTATGGTCCAACTCTCATATCCTTACATGAGTACTGGGGGAAAAAAGGAAGCCCTAGCAGATAACTAAGGTTAGAAGAAACTTTCAGTGAATTCTTTATCTACAGTTTTCAGATTTTCATTAGATGCTTCCTACTAACTGAGCTAAACATATGAAACCTGTAAGATAGTTGCTTTACTGTATACATACATACATACATACATTGTCTATTGTCTACATACATACTCAATCTCTACTTACACACATGTTGTTACTTAAGCTAAAGATGACAAGTATGCTTATTGAATATGAATTCTGAATCGAGTGGGATTGATGCTTAGGATGTCACATTGAAAATCCATCCTTGCCCCTGCTGAGAATGAGGAAGAAGCGGTAGCATCTTGCCTCAATGCTGCATTTTAGAGCCAAGTGGTTAGTTGTTGTTTCTGCAATCATATGGACTTCTCAGGTGGCCCAGTGGTAAAGCATCTGCCTGCAATGCAGGAGACTTGTGAGACACGGGTTTGATCCCTGGTTGGAAAGATCCTCTTGAGGAGGGTATAGCAACTCACTCCAGTATTCTTGCCTAGGAAGGTCTATGGACAGAGGAGCCTGGTGGGCTAAAGTCAGTGGGGTCACAAAGAGTCCAACATGACTGAGCATGCACCACCACCACCATCTGCAATCATACAGAAGACTAAACTTGTTTTCTAGACTGTGTCTTTGAAGATAAATGAAAAGTAAGAAAAACAAGCAATCTATACAATTTACTCTCCTTGTCATATAGAAATAACCAGAAGTGAACCACATCATAGGAAGGAAACCACAGTTTCTCCCTAAAACAAGTTCTGGTATTCTCCTTCCATGAAATACAGTAGAAGCAAAAAAGAAAAACTTAGCAGTTGTTAAATTCTGCATTTCAGAGTGTACAATCATAAGTTAAGAATTATACTCTAGGTTAACCATGTGAAAATCTAAGGGAAAGAAAAGAGAAAAATTTCTTTCCCTCTACCCTCCACTACCACAGAGAGAAATCTGTCAGTTTCTTCCTAATTAATTTTCTTAAATATGAACATCCATAGTAAAGTACCTAACATTTATTGACTGCTTACTATGTGTCAGGTACTACTCTATCTTCCCATATATTTAACTTAAACAAGCCATGGAGACAAGTATTATAATTCCCATTTTACAGATTAAAAAAACGAGGCACAGAGGATTCAAGCAATGAGTTCATGGCCAGAAGCTAATAAGTGGCAAAGCTGGGTTTTGGATGTGAGCAGTCTGGCTTCCAATTCCACTACCCTAGGTACTTCTCAAGATGAGACCACTTCAGAAGAGAGACAACACAATGGCAGTCTAAAGTTGATAGGCAGTATGCATTGATTACTTCTGAAGGATTTAGCTGTTTTGCTCTTTGTTAAATAGAAAATGATAATTCAGTATCAGTTTTTTTCTCTGAATTTCTCTTGTTTTCAATTTTTTTACTGTGAAATATATTTTTGAATACCTACTGTGTACAAGCTTTGATGTAGGCATTGAAGGACCTTTGAAGAAAAAGACAGGCATAATTATAACATTTCATTCACTAATGGCTGATGAACGTACTCTTCGCCATCTGAATAGACCTCAAAAACCAAAGAAAAAAGTTGTCAGGCAAATATATTTGTTGTCAGATATGCTTGGAAATAATGGAAATCCTACTACCTATCTTGACCTGGAACTGAACTCAGAAAGGCCTAGAGTAAAAATTGGAGATGGAAACTTACTCTTATACATTTAAACAGAAGTGAAAATACTACTTGTTCATTGTCTGGTTAACTTTTATTCTTTTCCTTAACTTTAGCATTTTTTTTTCCTGAAAATCTTATCTCTATATCAATATAATGTTATGAATGGTGCTTAATTTTAACAGATTATCTGGTTTTTCAACGTCGTTAATGTGATATATTCATAAAGTTTTATCTCCTTTTCCATGAAAGAGAATAATAAAAATATGCTTGAATTCTATAGATTCAATAGCTTATAGCTTCAGAAATAAAAAGTGAAGAATACATATTAAAAAAATAAGTCTTCCCTAATTTTTTCTCAGAGGACTGGGTCAAAATTGGGAAAAGAGTACATCAAGCTTGTATATTGTCACCCTGCTTACTGAAATTATATACAGAGTACATCATGTTTAATGCTGGGCTGGGTGAAGCACAAGCTGGAATCAAGATTGCCGGGAGAAATATCAATAACCTTGGATATGCATATGACACCACCCTTATGGCAGAAAGTGAAGAGGAACTAAAAAGACTTTTGATGAAAGTGAAAGAAGAGAGTGAAAAAGTTGGCTTAAAACTCAGCATTCAGAAAACTAAGATCATGGCATCTGGTCCCATCACTTCATGGCAGCTAGATGGGGAAACAATGGAAACAGTGAGAGATTTTATTTTCTTGGGCACCAAAATCACTACAGATGGTGACTACAGCCATGAAATTAAAAGAAGCTTCCTCCTTAGAAGAAAAGCTATGACTAACCTAGACAACATATTAAAAAGCAGAGATGTTACTTTGCCAACAAAGGTCAATCTAGTCAATGCTATGCTTTTTCCAGTACTCATGTATGGATGCAAGAGAGTTGGACCCTAAAGAAAGCTGAGCACTGAAGAATTGATGCTTTTGAACTCTGGTGTTGGAGAAGACTCTTGAGAATCCATTGAACTGCAAGGAGATCAAACCAGTCAATCCTAAAGAAATTCAACTCTTAATATTCATTGGAAGGACTGATACTGAAACTGAAACTTGAATACTTTGGCCACCTGAAGCTACAATACGTTGGCAAAGAGCTGACTCATTAGAAAAGACCCTGATGCTGGGAAAGATTAAAGGCAGGAGGAGAAGGGGATGACAGAGGATGAAATGGTTGGATGGCGTCACCGACTCAATGGACATGAGTTGAGCAAGCTCCCAGAGACGGTGAAGGGCAGGGAAGCAGGGCATGCTGAAGTCCATGCGGTCACAAAGAGTCAGACATCACTGAGCAACTGAAAAACAACAAGAAGGGCTTCCCTGGTTCAGTTCAGTTCAGTTCAGTTCAGCTCAGTTAAGCTCAGTCGCTCAGTTGTGTCCAGCTCTTTGTGACCCCATAGACTGCAGCACACCAGGCCTCCCTGTCCATCACCAACTCCAGGACCTTACTCAAACTCATGTCCATTGAGTCAGTGATGCCATCAACCATCTCATCCTCTGTCATTCACTTCTCTTCCTGCCTTCAATCTTTCCCAGCATCAGGATTTTCTCCAATGTGTGAGTTCTTTGCATCAGGTGGCCAAAGAATTGGAGTTTCAGCTTCAGCATCAGTGCTTCTAGTGAATATTCAGGACTGATTTCATTTAGGATGGACTGGTTGGATACCCTTGCAGTCCAAGGGACTCTCAAGAGTCTTCTCCAACACCACAGTTCAGAAGCATCAATTCTTTGGTGCTCAGCTTTATTTATACTCCAACTCTCACATCCATACACAACTACTGGAAAAACCATAGCTTTGACTAAATGAATCTTTGTTAGCAAAGTAATGTCTCTGATTTTTAACATATTGTCTAGGTTGGTCATAGCTTTTCTTCCAAGAAGCAAGCATCTTTTAATTTTCATGGCTGCAGTCACAATTTGCAGTGACTTTGGTGCCCAAAAAAATAGTCTCTCACTGTTTCCATTGTTTCCCCATCTATTTGCCAAGAAGTGATGGTATCAAATGCCATGATCTCAGTTTTCTGAGTGCTGGGTTTTAAGTCAACTTTTTCACTCTCCTGTTTCACTTTCATCAAGAGGCTCTTTAGTTCTTCTTCGCTTTCTGCCATAAGGGTGGTGTCATCTGCATATCTGAGATTATTGATATTTCTCCCGGTAATCTTGATTCCAGCTTGTGCTTCATCCAGCCCAGCATTTCTGATGTTGTACTCTGCTTATAAGTTAAATAAGCAGAGTGACAATGTACAGCCTTGACAAACTCTTTTCCCAATTTGGAACCAGTCTGTTGTTCCATGTCCAGTTCAAACTGTTGCTTCTTGACCTGCATACAGATTTCTCAGAAGGCAGGTGGAGTGGTCTGGTATTCCCATCTCTTGAAGAATTTTCCAGTTTGTTGTGATCCACAGTGTCATAGGCTTTGGTGTAGTCAATAAAGCAGAAATAGATGTTTTTCTGGAACTCTCTTGCTTTTTCCATGATCCAGCGGATGTTGGCAATTTGATCTCTTGTTCCTCTGCCTTTTCTAAAACCAGCTTGAACGTCTGGAAGTTCACGGTTCACATATTGCTGAAGCTTGGCTTGGAGAATTTTGAGCATTACTTTGCTAGCGTGTGAGATGAGTGCAATTGTGTGGTAGTTTGAACATTCTTTGGCATTGCCTTTCTTTGGGATTGGAATGAAAACTGACCTTTTCCAGTCCTGTGGCCACTGCTGAGTTTTCCATTGAGTGCAGCACTTTCACAGCATCATCTTTTAGGATTTGAAAAACTCACCTGGAATTCCATTGTCTCCACTAGCTTTGTTTGTAGTGATGCTTCCTAAGGCCCACTTGACTTCCCATTCCAGGATGTCTGGCTCTAGGTGAGTGATCACACCATCATGATTATCTGGGTCATGAAGATCTTTTTGTATAGTTCTTCTGTGTATTCTTGCCACTTCTTCTTAATATCTTCTGCTTCTGTTAGGTCCATACTGTTTCTGTCTTTTATTGTGCCCATTTTTGCATGCTATGTTTCCTTGGTATCTCTAATTTTCTTGAAGAGATCTCTAGTCTTTCCCATTCTGTTGTTTTCCTCTATTTCCTTGCATTGATCACTGAGGAAGGCTTTCTTATCTCTCTCTGCTATTATTTGGAGCTCCCTGGTGTCTCAGTGATAAACAAAATCCGCCTGCAAACACAGAGGACATGGGTTGGATCTCTGATCCAGGTAGATCCCACATGCCAAGGAGCAACTAAGCCCTTGGGCCACAATTATAGAGCCTGTGCTCTAGAGCCTGGGAATCACAACTGCTGAGCCCTCGCACCCTAGAGCCCAAGTTCGACAACTAGAGAAGCCACTACAAGAAGAAACCCATGCATCTCAAGAAAGAGTAGACCCTGCTCACTGCAATTAGCCCATCCAGCAACAAAGACTCAGCACAGCCAAAAATTAAAAATAAATTCATTAAAAAAAATAATATATAAAAGTAAAATCCATAAGCAAATTATCTATCATCTGATACATTGCACCTTTGAATTTATTACAATAAACCCCTTAATACAATAAAAGGTAAATTATCCACACTTGGAAACTGGAAAATATTTCTCCTGGGAAGGTAAAATTGAATCTCATGGCTCTCTTAAATAAATATGCATCTGCTGCAGAATCCTCTCCCTAACTAACACTCCTGCCATCACACTGGCTGCTTGTATCATCTGATATAAGCACAGGTATCTTCCTTTCATGTACTCCATCTGTTAATACCATGTGGAATAAGCCTGGATATCTGCCTTTCACAGTTTAAAAAGATAATAGCTGAGAAAGTTCAAGTAGTATTAAAAAAACACAACCCTTAGATAAAAGAAGTGTAACGTATTACCCAATAAAATAAAATAAATATAATAAATCTAAATAAAATAAACCTATTTTAAATAGATGGGAATAAAAATAAAAATCCATTCAAATAAAGATAAATCTATTCTTAGACATATTGTGGTGAAACTGATAATCACTGAAGACTTAGAGGAACTTATAAATAGAGGTGAAAGTATATATTCCACTTAAAAATTTATTTCAAAGAAATAGATGGAAAAATCATAAAATTATTTTTTTAAATTATCTTTCCACAGACCACACCAACAACAGATAGATTTATAGGTGTATTTTACCCAACTTTATATGACATTTACTTTACTTTACTTTGTATCACTTTACTTTTCTTATGAATAGAAAGGAAAAGAGAAAATTCTCAAACTAATTTTTAAAAACCAATATAACCATGATACTAATAATAAAATAAAAAAAGAAACAAGGGAGAAAACAAAACTACTAGCTAATATGACCCAAGAACAAGGATGTGAAATTTCTTAACAAAATAAAATAAAGTCAAATCTTGAAATACATAAAAAGAACAATATGCACGAACTATATCATCAACAGGTAGAGTCTACTCTAAGAGAGCAAAGCTGGGTGAACATAAGAAAACCAGTAAATGTAACCTGTCACGTGAATGGGCTTCCCAGGAGTGCTAGTGGTAAAGAACCTGCCTGCCAATGCAGAAGACATAAGAGATGCAGGTTCAAGTCCTGGGTCAGGAAGATCCCCTGGAGGAGAGCATGGCAACTCACTCCAGTATTCTTGCCTGGAGAACATTATGGACAGAGGAGCCTGGGAGGCTACAGTCCATAGGGTCACAAAGAGTCAGACATGACCGAAGTGAAAAGGATAAAAATTGTATGATTGTTTCAATAGAGACAGAAAAAGTTTTGCTAGCAAGAAGACTTTTCTTGATAAAAATGAAGAACACTATAACAAAATAACGGATTGCCAACATCTTTTGGATCATAGAAAAAGCAAGAGAGGTCCAGAAAAACATCTACTTTTGCTTTATTGACTATGCCAAAGCCTTTGACTGTGTGAATCACAACAAACTGTGGGAAATTCTTAAAGAGATGGGAATATCAGACCACCTGACCTGCCTCCTGAAAAATCTGCATGCAGGTCAAGAAGTAACAATTAGAACTGAATATGGAACAAGAGGCTAGTTCCAAAGCAGGAAAGGAGTATGTCAAGGCTTGTATGTTGTCACCCTGCTTATTTAACTTATAAGCAGAGAACATCATGCAAAATGCTAGGCTGGACGAAACACAAGCTAGAATCAAGGTTGCCAGGGGAAATATCAATAATCTCAGATATGCAGATGACACCACCCTTATGGCAGAAAGTGAAGAACAACTAAAGAGTCTCTTGATGAAAGTGAAAGAAAAGAGTTAAAAAGTTGACTTAAAACTCAGCATTCAGAAAACTAAGATCATGGCATCTGGTCCCATCACTTCATGGCAAATAGATGGGGAAACAATGGAAACAGTGACAGACTTTTTTGGGGGGGCATCAAAGTCACTGCAGATGGTGACTGCAGTCATGAAAATTAAAAGATGCTTGCTCCTTGGAAGAAAAGCTATGACTAACTTAGACAGCATATTAAAAAGCAGAGACATTACTTGTCCAACAAAGGTCTGTCTCATCAAAGCTATGGTTTTTCCAGTAATCATGTATGCATGTGAGAGTTGGACTTATGAAGAAGGCTGAGCACCGAAGAATTGATGCTTTTGAACTGTGGTGTTAGAGAAGACTCTTGAGAGTCCCTTGGACTGGAAGAAGACTCAACTAGTCAGTCCTAAAGGAAATCAGTCCTGAATATTCATTGGAAGGACTGATGTTGAAGCTGAAACTCCAATACCTCAGCCACCTGATGCAAAGAACTGATGCACTGGAGAAGATCCTGATCCTGGGAAAGACTGAAGACAGGAGGAGAAGGGAACGACAGGATAAGATGGTTGGATGGCATCACTGACTCAATGGACATGACTTTCAGCAAGCTCCAAGAGTTGGTGATGGACACGGGGGCCTGGTGTGCTGCAGTCCATGGGGTCGCAAAGAGTTGGACACAACTGAGCAACTGAACTGATCTGAACTGAAGATACATCCGATTAAGACAGATGTATTCACTGCCACCACTTCTGTTTAGCATTGTGATGAAGGCCCTCACTAATTAAATAAGCCAAAAATAAAGTTATATAGTTTGGGAAGAACATAAAATTGTAATTATTGGTAGATGATATCATTGTACATAAATCTAAACAATTTGCAAGCATATATTAGTTGTTTATAAGGATTTTGAAAGCAACATCAATGTGTAAAAGTTACAAGAGTACTTATACACCAGTGATTATTAACTGAAAATATCTAATTTAAAATTTTTATTCAAAAAGGCAAGAAAAACATGAGATACATAATACTTAATCTGATAACAGACACAAACTGTTAACATTTTGAAACTTTTGTTAAGGAACATTAAAAAGATCTGTAGAATGGAGAAATTTCATGAACTTCTCTCAGATAAATCTGGGGGGCTACAGTCTATAGGATTACAAAGAGTCGGACACACTGAGCACACACACACACACTCACACACACACACGTACACACATCCCACATTTATGAATGAAACATCTCAGTTAGTAGGTATGACAATTATCCTTAATTGAATCTAATTGCAATTAATTCCAATCAAAATACTAAAAAGATTATTTGAGGAATTTTATAAGCTCGTATTAGACCCTTATATAGAAAAAAATCCATAAGGCTGAAGAGGGTCAACCAAGTTTCAAAGCAGAACAAATTAAGAGAATTGCTCTATTAGAAATAAAGATTGCCCTGTTTCATGCAGTAATTAGCCTCCAGTTAAAATAAACAAATCAATTTAAATAAAAAGAAATGTAGATTGTAGAGAGCTATAATTACTAAGACAATATAATATTGCCTTAAAAATGAACCAGCTAAGCAATGGAAAAGAAGAGAGAAACTAGAAAGAGCCCAAACATATATATATATGGAAATTTGCTATGGAATACAAATGACTTTTCAACCACTGAGGGGAAGGACAGATGTTTCAATACTTCAATGAGAACAATTTGTTATCCTAGTGGAAAAAAAAAATATCAGATTCCTACAATGGGCCATTTTCAAAAGTTAGGTCTAGAGGAATTAAAAGATAAATATAAAAGGCAAATTTTTAAATTTTTTAAATAAACTCAAAGTAGGAAAGCATTTCTTATACAAAGAAATACTAAGAATTAGAAACATAATTAAATATAAGAAAAATATTTTTGAAATTTGTTTATTAAAACACCATTGAGAAACTGAAAAGATATGCTAGCAACTTTTAGAAAATATTTTCTACATATATAATCAATGAAACATCTTAATCAAAAATAATTTTTAAAAAGAAAGGCTATAGATGAAAAAGAATATAAACATAGAATAGAATAACAAATGAGACATTCATTTCAGTTCAGTTCAGTCCAGTCGGTCAGTCATGTCCGACTTTTTGTGACCCCATGAATCGCAGCACGCCAAGCCTCCCTGTCCATCACCATCTCCCGGAGTTCACCCAGACTCACTTCCATCGAGTCCGTGATGCCATCCAGCCATCTCATCCTCTGTCGTCCCCTTCTCCTCCTGCCCCCAATCCCTCCCAGCATCAAAGTCTTTTCCAGTGAGTCAACTCTTCACATGAGGCGGCCGAAGTACTGGAGTTTCAGCTTCAGCATCATTCTCTCCAAGGAACACCCAGGGCTGATCTCCTTCAGAAAGAACTAGTTGGATCTCCTTGCAGTCCAAGGGACTCTCAAGAGTCTTCTCCAACACCACACTTCCCAAAAGCATCAATTCTTTGGCGCTCAGCCTTCTTCACAGTCCACCTCTCACATCCATACATGACCACAGGAAAAACCATAGCCTTGACTAGACGGACCTTAGTCGGCAATGTCTCTGCTTTTGAATATGCTATCTAGGTTGGTCATAACTTTTCTTCCAAGGAGTAAGCGTCTTTTAATTTCATGGCTGCAATCACCATCTGCAGTGATTTTGGAGCCCCAAAAAATAAAGTCTGACACTGTTTCCACTGTTTCCCCATCTATTTCCCATGAGGTGATGGGACTGGATGCCATGATCTTCGTTTTCTGAATGTTGAGCTTTAAGCCAACTTTTTCACTCTCCTCTTTCACTTTCATCAAGAAGCTTTTTATTTCCTCTTCACTTTCTGCCATAAGGGTGGTGTCATCTGCATATCTGAGGTTATTGATATTTCTCCTGGCAATCTTGATTCCAGCTTGTGTTTCTTCCAGTCCAGCGTTTCTCATGATGTACTCTGCATATAAGTTAAATAAGCAGGGTGACAATATACAGCCTTGACGTACTCCTTTTCCTATTTGGAACCAGTCTATTGTTCCATGTCCAGTTCTAACTGTTGCTTTCTGACCTGCATACAGAGTTCTCAAGAGGCAGGTTAAGTGGTCTGGTATTCCCATCTCTTTCAGAATTTTCCACAGTTTATTGTGATCTACACAGTCAAAGGCTTTGGCATAGTCAATAAAGCAGAAATAGATGTTTTTCTGGAACTCTCTTGCTTTTTCCATGATCCAGCAGATGTTGGTAATTTGATCTCTGGTTCCTCTGCCTTTTCTAAAACCAGCTTGAACATCAGGGAGTTCACGGTTCACATATTGCTGAAGCCTGGCTTGGAGAATTTTGACCATTACTTTACTAGCATGTGAGATGAGTGAAATTGTGCAGTAGTTTGGCATTCTTTTGCATTGCCTTTCTTTGGAATTGGAATGAAACTGACCTTTTCCAGTCCTGTGGCCACTTTTGAGTTTTCCAAATTTGCTGGCATATTGAGTGCAGCACTTTCACAGCATCATCTTTCAGGATTTGAAACAGTTCAACTGGAATTCCATCACCTCCACTAGCTTTGTTTGTAGTGATGCTTTCTAAGTCCTGCTTGACTTCACATTCCAGGATTCTGGCTCTAGATTAGAGATCACTCCATCATGGTTATCTTGCTCATGAAGATCTTTTTTGTACAGTTCTGTGTATTCTTGCCACCTCTTCTTAATATCTTCTGCTTCTGTTAGGTCCAGACCATTTCTGTCCTTTATAGAGCCCATCTTTGCATGAAATGTTTCCTTGGTATCTCTAATTTTCCTGAAGAGATCTCTAGTCTTTCCCATTCTGTTCTTTCCCTCTATTTCTTTGCACTGATCACTGAAGAAGACTTTCTTATCTCTTCTTGCTATTCTCTGGAACTCTGCATTCAGATGCTTATATCTTTCCTTTTCTCCTTTGCTTTTCACCTCTCTTCTTTTCACAGCTATTTGGAAGGCCTCCTCAGACAGCCATTTTGCTTTTTTGCATTTCTTTTCCATGGGGATGGTCTTGATCCCTGTCTCCTGTACAATGTCACAAACCTCATTCCATAGGTCATCAGGCACTCTGTCTATCAGATCTAGGCCCTTAAATCTATTTCTCACTTCCACTGTATAATCATAAGGGATTTGATTGAGGTCATACCTGAATGGTCTAGTGGTTTTCTCTGCTTTTTTTCAATTTCAGTCTGATTTGGTAATAAGGAGTTCATGATCTGAGCCACAGTCAGCTCCTGGTCTTGTTTTTGTTGACTGTATAGAGCTTCTCCATCTTTGGCTGCAAAGAATATAATCAATCTGATTTCGGTGTTGACCATCTGGTGATGTCCATGTGTATAGTCTTCTCTTGTGTTATTGGAAGAGGGTGTTTGCTATGACCAGTGCATTTTCTTGGCAAAACTCCATTAGTCTTTGCCCTGCTTCATTCCTCATTCCAAGGCCAAATTTGCCTATTACTCCAGGTGTTTCTTGACTTCCTACTTTTGCATTCCAATCCCTTATAATGAAAAGGACATCTTTTTGGGGTGTTAGTTCTAAAAGGTCTTATAGGTCTTCATAAAACCATTCGGCTTCTTCAGCGTTACTGGTTGGGGCATAGACTTGGATAACTGTGATATCGAATGGTTTACCTAGGAGACGAACAGAGATCATTCTGTGGTTTTGAGATTGCATCCAAGTACTGCATTTTGGAGTCTTTTGTTGACCATGATGGCTACTCCATTTCTTCTGAGGGATTCCTGCCCGCAGTAGTAGATATAATGGTCATCCGAGTTAAATTCACCCATTCCAGTCCATTTTAGTTCACTGACTCCTAGAATGTTGACATTCACTCTTGCTGTCTCTTGTTTGACCACTTCCAATTTGCCTTGATTCATGGACCTGACATGCAATATTGGTCTTTACAGCATCGGACTTGCTTCTATCACCAGTCACAGCCACAGCTGGGTATTGTTTTTGCTTTGGCTTCATCCCTTCATTCTTTCTGGAGTTATTTCTCCACTGATCTCCAATAGCATACTGGGCACCTACCAACCTGGGGAGTTCCTCTTTCAGTATCCTATCATTTTGCCCTTTCATACTATTCATGGGGTTCTCAAGGCAAGAATACTGAAGTGGTTTGCCATTCCCTTCTCCAGTGGACCACATTCTGTCAGACCTCTCCACCATGACCCGCCCATCTTGGGTTACCCTGCGGGCATAGCTTGGTTTCATTGAGTTAGACAAGGCTGTGGTCCTAGTGTGATTAAATTGACTAGTTTTCTGTGAGTATGGTTTCAATGTGTCTGCCCTCAAATGCCCTCTTGCAACACCTACCATCTTACTTGGGTTTCTCTTACCTTGGGAGTGGGGTATCTCTTTACGGCTGCTCCAGCAAAGCACAGCTGCTGCTCCTTACCTTGGACGAGGGATATCTCTTTACCACTGCCCTTCCTGACCTTCAACATGGGATAGCTCCTCTAGGTCCTAATGAGACATTATAATGCATTTAAAGAAGAAAAAACTAATGATCAACAAAATATCTGGAAATATACTCAACCCTCAAAGTGATACTATTTTGAATTTTTCTGATCATATATTGCCCAAAATCAAGAAATATATTATCAGATATCAGTGAAAATATAAAGCCGCATAAACCCTTACAAATTACAAGTGGGTGTGTAACACTTTGGAAAATAATTTGGCACTGTATGTTCAAATTTAATGTAACGCATGCTTTTTGACCCAACAGCCACCTTAAAATTATCAAGGAAAAGCAAAAATAAATAAACTATCAAGCAGCTGACTCAGAGGACCTATAATTTCAGTCTGTTTTGTAGTGAATTCTAAAGGCATCCAAATAGCGCACTCTCTTACTGAAATACAGAGGAAAAGGCAAAGCTTTTCTTTTTCTCATTATGATTTAGAATGGCTTTGGGAGTTTTCTCAAAATAAGATTCTAAATGTAAACAGTGTAGACTGTTTTCTGGTTGAGTCCTTAGAGTTTCTGAACTGCAGGTGGTGGAGCTGAGATTAAAACTAAGGTCATCTAACTCTAAAACCCAAGTAATTTACCACCACATAGCACAACCTCCCAATAAATATGGGAAATGAGCTAGAAATATTTTAGAAAAGTAATTAAGAAAGGTTGGTCTACCAGCTATCATTGCATAGCATTACATAGCTATTGTAAGTAAAATAATGTGATTCATGTGTTCAGTTCAGTTCAGTTACTCTCGTGTCTGACTCTTTGAGACCCCATGAATCGCAGCATGCCAGGCCTCCCTGTCCATCACCATCTCCCGGAGTTCACCCAGACTCACGTCCATCCAGTCCGTGATGCCATCCAGCCATCTCATCCTCGGTTGTCCCCCTCTCCTCCTGCCCCCAATCCCTCCCAGCATCAGAGTTTTTTCCAATGAGTCAACTCTTCCCATGAGGTGGCCAAAGCACTGGAGTTTCAGCTTTAGCATCATTCCCTCCAAAGAAATCCCAGGGCTGATCTCCTTCAGAATGGACTGGTTGGATCTCCTTGCAGTCCAAGGGACTCTCAAGAGTCTTTTCCAACACCACAGTTCAAAGGCATCAATTCTTCAGCGCTCAGCCTTCTTCACAGTCCACCTCTCACATCCATACATGACCACAGGAAAAACCATAGCCTTGACTAGATGGACCTTAGTAGGCAAAGTAATGTCTCTGCTTTTAAATATGCTATCTAGGTTGGTCATAACTTTTCTTCCAAGGAGTAAGCGTCTTTTAATTTCATGGCTGAAATAACCATCTGCAGTGATTTTGGAGCCCCCCAAAATAAAGTCTGACACTGTTTCCACAGTTTCCCCATCTATTTCCCATGGAGTGATGCTACTGGATGCCATGATCTTTGTTTTCTGAATGTTGAGCTTTAAGCCAACTTTTTCACTCTCCTCTTTCACTTTCATCAAGAGGCTTTTTATTTCCTCTTCACTTTCTGCCATAAGGGTGGTGTCATCTGCATATCTGAGGTTATTGATATTTCTCCCAGCAATCTTGATTCCAGCTTGTGTTTCTTCCAGTCCAGCGTTTCTCATGATGTACTCTGCATATAAGTTAAATAAGCAGAGTGACAAGATACAGCCTTGACGCATTCCTTTTCCTATTTGGAACCAGTCTGTTGTTCCATGTCCAGTTCTAACTGTTGCTTTCTGACCTGCATACAAATTTCTCAAGAGGCAGGTCAGGTGGTCTGGTATTCCCATCTCTTTCAGAATTTTCCACAGTTGATTGTGATCCACACAGTCAAAGGCTTTGGCATAGTCAATAAAGCAGAAATAGATGTTTTTCTGGAACTCTCTTGCTTTTTCCATGATCCAGCAGATGTTGGTAATTTGATCTCTGGTTCCTCTGCCTTTTCTAAAACCAGCTTGAACATCAGGGAGTTCACGGTTCACATATTGCTGAAGCCTGGCTTGGAGAATTTGGACCATTACTTTACTAGCATGTGAGATGAGTGCAATTGTGTGGTAGTTTGAGCATTCTTTTGCATTGCCTTTCTTTGGAATTGGAATGAAAACTAACCTTTTCCAGTCCTGTGGCCACTGCTGAGTGTTCCAAATTTGCTGGCATATTGAGTGCAGCACTTTCACAGCATCATCTTTCAGGATTTGAAACAGCTCAACTGGAATTCCATCACCTCCACTAGCTTTGTTTGTAGTGATGCTTTCTAAGGCCCACTTGACTTCACATTCCAAGATGTCTGGTTCTAGATTAGTGGTCACATCAGTGATTCATGTGTTAGAATTCTTAAAATAGAAGGTGGCATATTTTAATTACTCAATAAATAGTTTGTTGCATGGATGAATTTACCAACCTCTCCATCTAAATGTAATTCATTATCCCCAAGGACCGAGACCAGCATTTGTCACACATTTTATTGTGACCAGAATTCAGTCCGAGGTGGTTAGTAGAAATGCAGAGCTCCACCATCCCCCTCCCCTCCCCACCCTCAGAAGACTCATTCTGAAGGGTGAAGGTGAGAATTTTTTACTTTTCAATAAGTCCTGATGATTTCTGGTATGGATAATTCCAGAAACCCTAAAAAATGACATGGTTTTGTGTGGACTCCGGGGGTTGGTGATGGACAGGGAGGCCTGGCGTCCTGCAGTTCATGGGGTCACAAAGAGTCGGACACAACTGAGCGACTGAACTGAACTGAACTGATGGCTGATTTATTTTGCTGTACAGAAGAAACTAACACAACATTGTAAAGCAACTATACTCCGACAAAAATCAATTTTAAAAAAGAGAACAATCTCTAACATGACCACTGAACCACTTTTGAGATCGAGATAAATAAAAATTATGCATATTCTGGAAAATCCTCAGTAAATATTATTTATCTCAAAAAATACTGCAAATTTAATAGTGTATTTCCCCCATCAACTGCTTCTTGTCACCTATAAATAACTAGTTTCATAGAAAGCAATAAACCATCTGTCATATCCACTCTCTACTCTTTGAACTTTCTTCTTCTAGATTAGAAACTGTAAAGATTGAGAAACAATTGCATCATTCTTTTTACTGATCTACTTACCAAAACCCTATGACTCTCATCTTGCAAAAATGACATGATTACATAAATGACATAGCATAAATCTTATTTAATACCATTTATGCTAACTCATTCTCACTCACCTTTCCAAATTAAAATTTATTTCCCTGTATTTATAACTGGATCATGAGATGCATTTTAATGGATCATGAGACTAATTTGTTGACTCTTGACCAACATCTTTTTTTCAAATGAAAAAAAATAGATTATGATAGAAAATATATCACACTGCAAGTAATTAGGGTAAATTTTGTTTCAGTTATGTTTGTATGAATGTATACAAGGTAAAGATAGGAAATATATTTCTTATTTTGAGTATTAGGAAATGCATGAAAATTTCTGGATTTGATAAAGTTAGATGAATTTTATGAGCTACAATATTTTTTTAAATTTTCCTCTACTAGAATGCATGTTAAATTACAAGGACTATTTCTATTTGTGGTCAACAACTTTGTCTTGCTAATTCATGACAACTTGAGCATCTCCGTTTAAAGCCCGTGTCTTCTTTAAGTAACTTCTCCCAAATCAATTTCTAGGACCTCTTACTCCCCTGAAGTTTCCCTCCTTTCTTCATTCTAAGGGGATCTAAACTTAAGGGGCTTGGATATTGTCCTTGCTTTCTGAGAAGGGTGCCTGGTCTACCTGACTTTCTCAGTATTTGTTGATAACTTCTGGGTATCTGTTGATCTTGACAAGTCCCTGCCCTTGTAAGCTGATTCCTTCTTTGAAAGTTGTGACACCCACCATGACCCATTCTCATAATCTACACACCCAGCCATATACAGTGTGACTTTAAGCTCACCACTCACTCTTAGCTACATGAACACCCTCTGTGGGGGTGGGGGAAAGACAGACTCTCTCTTTCAACAAAGCTTGACTTTTGAAAACCAAAAGGCTTTCAGATTCCTGCATTTGCTATTTGTTTACGAAATTTATTCAGAAATGTATTCTAGGCCTGCACTGTCCAGTTTCTGTGACAATGGAAATGTACTTTATAAAACCACACTGTCCTACACAATAACCATTGGTCACATGTGGCTGTTTCGCTCTTGAAGTGTGGTTAGGGTGACTAAGAAACTGAATTTTAATTTAATTAAAATTTAATTTAAATTAATTTAAATTCAAATAGCTGCATGTGTTTAGTGGCTCCTGTATCAGACAGCACAATTCTGGGCAGTATCTGTGCCCTCCATGATGTCAGCTTGTAAAAAACCTGTTCCTGATGACAAAATCACGGGGTCAGTGTAATGCACATAAGGATGAGAGAAGGAAAGCAACTTTTTAATATCTCTTTATATAATCCTACCTTCTTCCCTGGTGGCTCAGAGGTTAAAGCATCTGCCTCCAATGCGGGAGACCTGGGTTCGATCCCTGGGTCGGGAAGATCCTCTGGAGAAGGATATGGCAACCCACTTCAGTATTCTTGCCTGGAGAATCCCCTGGACAGAGGAGCCTGGTAGGCTACAGTCCACGGGGTCACAAAGAGTTGGACACGACTGAGTGGGCTGCACCTTATATAATCCTGGCACATAGATTTTTCTCATCAAAATTTATATATAATAAAATGTTCCTACTTTAAGTATAGAGTTCAGAGAGTTTTGACAAATGTATACACTGGTAGCTCAGACGGTAAAGCATTTGCCTACAATACGGGAGACCTGGGTTCGATCCCTGGGTCGGGAAGATCCCCTGGAGAAAGAAATGACAACCCACTCCAGTATTCTTGCCTGGAAAATCCTATGGACTGAGGAGCCTGGTAGGCTACAGTCCATGGGATCGCAAAGAGTCGGACACGCCTGAGCGACTTCACTTTCACTTATACACTGAGGCAGGAGGTAGATGGGCCCCTCCAAGGTAAAAGAATAGGAGATTAATTTCCTGTGGACTGAAATTCTAGGACGAAAAAGCAGGACAATTAAGAGAGGAGGCTGGGACCTGCCAAGACCACATAATTTCTCATTTTCAAAGGCAGGAGACTTCCCAGACCACACATACACAGAAAGACTCCTTGGAGGTCAAACGGGAGTGATACTTAGGGATGCTCTATCCATATGCCTCTGAGGTAGAATTCATCTTAGCTAAGCCATGTGTGTGTATATACGAGAGTATCCTGAGACACACAAACACGGACTGTGAACCAGGAAAAGCAAAATGACTGACCAAAGGAAACCCATAAGAAATGCCCCACATAAGTGATTTAAACTGGGGTATGACTCAGGGACTCTCCCTCTGAGGCTGCCCATGTGTCTATCCACACGTACTGTGCTCTTTTTCCTCCTAATAAATACTTTACTTGCTTCACTGCTTTCCATCTTTGTGGGAATTCTTTTCTGCAAAGCCTAAGAGCCAAGGCCCTTGTCACCGGTCTAGTGCTAGGATTTGCTGCTGCTGAGACTCAACCTCAATCTCTGGCTAGGAACTCAAGGCCCGCTCCAGGGCATTGCAGGCCGAGGCCGCCTGCAATCGTAATGACCACCATAATGAAGAAACAGAATATCTCACTACCCTCAAATTCTCCGCCTACTCCCAGTCCCTGCCAATCATTGATCTGCTTCCTGTCAGTGTTGTTTTGTCTTCCTAGAATTTCAAATAAATACAATTAGACATATGCATTTTCTACACCTGGTTTCTTTCAACCAGTATAATGATTTGGGATTCGCTTATGTTGTTGCTTGTGTAGGAGTCTCTCTCTCTCTCTCTCTTTTTTTTCAGTAAGTTATAACTGCATAGTACAGATATAATAATACAATTTGCTTATCCATTCCCCGTTTGACTAGGGATTTTTTGGTTTGAGACAATTACTTCAAGAGCTAATTTATGAATAAAATATACATCTTTTGTTGACATATGCTTTCATTGTACTTTGGAAATTTTCTAATATTGGGAATGGTGGATCATATGGTAAATGTATGTTTATTAAGCAATTGCCAAACTGCTTTCTAAAATGATTGTATTATGCATTCCCATATCACTATATGAGTTATAATTGCTCCACATCCTTACCATCACTTGGCTTTGTCACTTTTTTGGATTTTAGCCATTCTCATGTGTGTGAGGTGTATCCTATCACAGTTTTCATTTGCATTTCCTTGATGGCAAACGATGTTGAACATCTTTATATGTATTTTTATGCAGTTCATATATCTTTTTTTAAGGAAATGTCTGTTAAAGTTAAAATCAAGTTATCATTTCCTTACTTTGTGGTAAGAATTATTTATTGATATAATTTTGCAAGTATTTTCTCCAAATCTGTAGTTTGCCTTTTTAGTTTCTTAGCAACACCTTTCAAAAATGAGATTTTTTTTGGCCTATCTGAGAAATATTTGCCTACTCAAAGTTATGAAAATTTTCAAGTATGATTTCTTCAAGATTTATAATTTTAGTTCTTAGCTTAAGGTTCAATTTTCAGTTAAAGAAACTTTTTGAAGTGATCAAAACTCTAAGTTACTTTAATATTTATTCCAAATCTCAGGTTAATATAGAACCTGCCTCATGGAGTTATTGTAAGCCTGGCATATAATAATAGTTGGGTAGTTATTAGGCATGGACATTTATGTTTATTCCTCCAACAAATTCCCTCACAGCACCAAAGGAAATACTGAATATTATCAACTAAAGTAAGGTGCTAAGAGTTAGGAGGATGTAAGCAGGGGATTTATTAAAGATTACAAAGAAAACCTAAATAAGAACTAAAAGCAAAATTCATTCAAGAGGAGAAGATAGTTTAAAACTTTGAATGAAACCAGCCATTCTCAATTTCTTCTCTTTTGTGATACTCACTTGTCTGTTCTTAAGACTAAATGTCCACTGAAGACTAAAGATGCTTTGATGCCTGTTTGGTTGCTGGGATCATATTCTGTATATACATCTAGAAATTAGCACAAAGCAAGAGAGTCATGGATGAAAATAAGAATATTTTTCTATTGCCTTCCCTTCTAGATAAATCTATATAATCTCCTCCATCTTTAAAGTTATTAGATTCCAGGCATGAAGTTTAGCTTCTTTTTAACAATTTGTTGGGAAAGTAGAACATCAGTTTCAACCAAGTGTCTAGAAGAATACTTGCAGTGCTTTCTCTAGGATCACCTGTTGGCTTAATTCATACTTGTGCAAAACTGTGTAGAAGAGGAGCTATTTCCCACTGGAAATTAATGTTACCTACATGTGATTTTTGTCCCCTTCAGCCCTCCTGAGTTGAGAGTGGGGTTATTCAGAGTCAAGCCAAAGGTGATTGGACCCATGGATCCTGAGAAGGACACAATGGAATGCTTCAGTGTGGGTGTGGGGGGCAGTGAAACTGACCCCATCTCATCCTGATTAACTTGTGATTGCCCTGCATGTGATATTTGAAATGCAGCAAAAATTCCAGAGTATGTTCCTTGTTCTCTGCACTCACCTACCCGTTGCGTGCAAGGGAAAGCTAGACTCCTCGATCTGGTAAATGATTTTCTTGGATGTTGCAACCACAGAAGCCTTATCTAGTGGGTTATCTGTTTACCTGTTCTAGTGGACCTGTTGGCCAACTGACAAGTATTTCAATGTATATAGGGTCACACTTTCTGTTCCTCACATTGCTATGCATTTGTAAGTGAAAATCATGAGCATCACATGGATCTGAGATCATTAAATGAGTTTTCCTCTTCTGATCTGCCCCGACACCTGATGCCAGGGACATTTTTATCGGGGTCAAATGAACTCTTAGACTCTGACAAGCATGACAGAATTAAGGTCTTCACCAATGCATTGATTCAACTTTTCAATAAATATTCATTGCTCTTTTACCAGGTACTTTCCTAGACAACAGAAAATAAACTGAAGTCCTTGATCTCCTCACTGTTTGATTTAAAGTGGATAACCAACAAGGACCTACTGTATACCACATGGAACCCTGCTCAAAGTTATGTGGCAGCCTGGATGGGTGGGGAGTTTGAGAGAGAACGAATACATGTGTGTGTGTGGCTGCATCCCTTTATTGTCAGCCTGAAACTGTCACAACATTGTTAATAGGCTATACGCCAATATAAAATAAAAAGCTTTTTAGAAAAATCCTTCTTCTCATTGAGTGGGCTTCTAACAACTCATATATACTAAGGATGACAACAAGCTTTTTCTGCCTTTTTCATCCTATGAGACATAACACAGAGGTCAATGACTTTATTCCATTTCACAAACTCTACTTCTCTTACCCTCCAGTCGTTGGCAGAGAGCATAGAATTTTAAACTGAGGCAGATATATAGGACTTAGCTCCTCAGCCCATTCTCCTAAGGAGGGGAATTTAGGAAGGGATTGATCCTAAGATAACTAAAGATATCAGGTCCTAAGGTGGACTTTTTTCCTAATGAAATGGGACTTATTGAATCATGCTTGCTTCCTTTAGGACAAGGGAGCCCTACTCAGGTACTCCCTTGAATAGTCCTCTCAGTTTAAAGTTGAATTTAGCTCACCCCTTTTGACCCAGATGTATCCATACTGTGTCGTCTTTTCCATTCTGACATCCATAACTGGATCTATTTAGGTTGGGGCCAAAATGGACCTGCGGCATACATCACATTTGACATTCTTTTGTCCATATCTGGACCATTCCATATTAGCAGGAGTTAGCTGGATTCTTGAGCTAAGTCCTGGAATCCAGTACAGACATCAGAGATCCTGAGGCACAGTCTAAATGAACCTGTGTTCCTGAAATGCAGGTGCATGAAAGACAGCATAAGAGACTGGAATTTAACAAAAGTTAGCTATGAAAACAAAATTTATGCTGGAAAAGTGAAGAGGTACAAATGAGTTAAAGATGTGTAGACAAATATATATTTAATAATTACCTTTGTTGTTGTTCAATAGCTAAGTCGTGTCTGACTCTTTGCAACTCCATGAATTGTAGCACACCAGGCTTTCCTGTCCTTTACTATCTCCTGGAGTTTGCTCAAACTCAAGTCCATTGAGTTAGTGATGCCATCCAATCATCTCATCCTCTGTCACTCCCTTCTCCTACCCTCAGTCTTTCTCAGAATCAGGGTCTTTTCCAATGAGTCGGCTCTTCCTATCATGTGACCAAAGTAGTGGTGCTTCAGCTTCAGCATCAGTCCTTCAAATGCATATTTGGGGTTGATTTCCTTTAGGATTGACTGGTTTATCTCCTTGCAGTCCAAGGGACTCTCAAGAATATTGCCCCTTGGAAGAAAAGCTATGACAAACCTAGACAGCATATTAAAAACCAGAGTTCACTTTGTTGACAAAGGTCCATATAGCCAAAGCTATGGTTTTTCCCAAAGTTCTGTATGGATGTGAAAGCTGGACCATAAAGAAGGCTGAGTACCAAAGAACCGATACTTTTGAATAATCATCTTATGTAAATTTATATGGGTTTCCCCGGTGGCTCAGATGGTAAAGAACTTGCTGCAATACAGGTGACCTGGGTTTGATGTCTGGGTTGGGAAGATTCTGTGGAGAAGAGAATGGCAGTCCACTCCAGTATTCATGCTTGGAGAATTCCATGGACAGAGGAGCCTGAAGGGCTAACAGTCCATGGGGTTGCAAAGAGTCAGACACTACTGAGCAACTAACATCTTCACTTTCTTTCATATGAGTACACCTGAAATTTACATAATATTGTAAATCAACTATTGTTGTTCAGTTGCTAGGTTGTGTCCAACTCTGCAACAGCGTGGACTTCAGCACGCCAGGCTTCCCTATCTTTCACTATCTCCTGGAGTTTGCTCACATTCATGTCCATTGAGTCGATGATGCCATCTACCCATCTCTGTATCAACTATACCTTGATAAATTCAAAAGAGACTGGCATGGAAACAGACTTTACAGCCTTTAGCCTGGATTATAAGCATTGTCTGTTAAAAACAAAGGCATTATGCAGATTTCAGAGACCAAGTGTGCTCTTGTTTGGGAATAATAAGCCAGAAGACATGATCAATTCTCAGAACTTATATTTTGTCTACCTCTTATGACTGGCTTTTTGGGAAATGGCATCGTATCTTTGAAGACATGACTTGACTTTTCACTCCCTACTTTACCCTAGTGAAAAAAGATTGGAAAGATGGACCATTTCAAAGGTAAAAGGGTTGAACGTTGCTTGAAACTGAGCTCCAGTTTTAGGATTGCTTGTTGTGCATCTCCTGTCTTGAGTGGAGGCATGCAAAGTCTGTATCATTGTGACAAAGCACGCTTGGGCATTTCGTTTTCACTATTTCCTCTGCAAGGAAACTTGACGTTCCAGACAAAATGGACCAAGACACAGCAGTCGTGATACTCCTTCTCTCCTATATCCCAAAGAATTTAATATTTGGCAATGTGAAAACTAAGCCTAGCAGTTGGACCTCCTCCAAGAGTTGGGGCAGCCCCTAGGTACATTCATGTAGCTTCAGGTTTAGGGCATGAAGCCTGGAAGGAAGTAATTAAATAGTTTCTTCTTTTAGATTTCCTTGGTCTGTAAGTATATATATCCAAACATGACTACCGGAAAAACCATAGCTTTGGCTATATGGACCTTTGACAGCAAAGTGAAGTCTCTACTTTTTAAAAATATGTGGTCTAGGTTTGTCAAAGCTTTTCTTCCAAGGAGCAAGATTCTTGAGAGTCCCTTGGACTGCAAGGAGATCAAAATGGTCAGTCCTATTCATTGGAAGGACTGATGCTGAAGCTGAAGCTCCAATACTTTGGCCACTTATTGGGAAGAACTGACTCATTGGAAAAGACTCTGATGCTGGGAAAGATTGAGGAGGGGAGGATAGGGGGTAATAGAGGATGAGATGGTTGGATGGCATCACTGACGCAATGGACGTGAGCTTCAGTAAACAGGGAGATAGTGAAGGACAGGGAAGCTTGATGTGCTACAGTTCATGGGGACACAAAAAGTTAGCTACCGAACAACAACAACAAAGATGATTATTAAATTATATTAAATATATATTCGTCTACACATCTTTAACTCATTTGTACCTCTTCACTTTTCCAGCATAAATTTTGTTTTCATGGCTAACTTTTGTTAAAATGCTAGTCTAGTCCCTTATGTTGTTTCTCAGGCACCTACATTTCAGGAACACAGGTTCATTTAGACTGTGCCTCAGGACCTCTGATGTCTGTACTGGATTCCAGGACTTAGCTTAAGAATCCAGCTAACTCCTGCTAATATGGAATGGTCCAGATATGGACAAAAGAATGTCAAATGTGATGTATGTCACAGGTCCATTTTGGTCCCAGCACAAATATCTCCACAGTAGTTGATTTACAATATTATATAAGTACAATATTGTGATTCCCAATTTGATAAAACAAGAAATGTTGAACGAGTATTGCTTTGATCCATGGAAATTCTTTCCAGCTCCTGAAATCTATTAACCAGTGAAATCTCATGAATTCTCTGGACTACAGTGATTGTTCACAACTTTGTCAAGTCCTTTATTCCTTTTTTTAGCTGAGAACAAGTTTGTTAGGAAACGTATCCTCACTTTCATCTGTGTCCAAAAGTGACATTATACTTTGGCGTGGCCTCTGAACTAATTGCTATACATTCAAAGTGGTGTTTTGTCCAGCAGTAGTGTGATGAAGAGAACAATTCATTCATTCATCAAATACCTAATGAGCTCCTACTAAGTGCAAGACTGAGATCTACAATAGCAAACAGAAGACAGGCCCACTGGCTTAATAGAACTTTCAGTCCACTGATGCGAGAAACAAAATAAATGATAAACCGTAGTCAAAATTGTCTGGCTATCCAAGAGCTATATAGAGAATAGAACAACTGGATGAGTGAGTGTCTAGGTGAGTACTTTTGACTGGATATTTGAGGAAGACCTTTCTGAGGAAATGACAGTGGAGCAAATGCTTTCCTGACAAGGGGACTCAGATATGCAAATACCCCAAGCAAAGCAAACAGCAAGTACAATTTAAGTGGGAGTCAACTTTGTGTAACCAATTTTTTTTTAATGTGTAGATAAAATCATAAACAACCACAACCAAATGTCACTATTCCTGGAGCAGAGTGACCAGAAGGAATTGAGAGGTAAGTGTAGGCAAGGGCCATATTATGGAGGCTTAGGGGATCATAAAGAGTCTGTACTTATAGTCTGAGTATAGTGGGAAGTCACTGGAGCAATTTAGTCAGGGAGGGATATGATGGGATTTACTATGTAACTACTCACAGCAAAAATCTATCATTTTCAAAGGGGAAGGAACAGCTTCCTGCCCCAAAATCCCAACCCCCTAGGTAATAAGACAAATGAATTAACCATTCTATTTTATTGTTTATCTTAAAATGTCTCCAGCATAAAGCATCCTCCAGCACACTTATATCCACAAACATAAACATATGAGATGCCAATGAATAGCCATCCATTATATTCATCAAGGACAAAAAGAAGTAGAAAATAGTTCTTCCCAAAGCCTGATATTTCTTTCCTATGAAGGAAATTCAAATTATATAACTCCCAAACCCCATTTCCTCATTCCATATTTAGGGTGGTAACCGACTTTCTTGATTGGTAAATGGGATAAAAATAACTGGCTCACCGTCCAGATATTCCTCACGAGAATGGATCTGCCCATAGAGAGCCAAAAAAAAAAAAAAAAAAAAAATCTGTTCTGTGCCTCCATGGCCAAAGCATTACCAGCACAGGCCCCATCCTGGTGGTCACCTCTACCATCACTGCCATGATCAAGCTAGTGTGTGTGTGTGTGTGTGTGTGTGTCTATGCTTAGTCACTGAGTCGTGTCTGACTCTTTGCAACCCCATGGACTGAAGTCCACCAGGCTCCTCTTGCCTGGAGAATCCGTGAGATTCTCCAGACAAGAATACTTGTGTGAGTAGCCCTTCCCTTCTCCAGGGGATCTTCATGATCCAGGGATCAAACCCGGATCTCCTGCATTGCAGACAAATTCTTTGCTGTCTGAGGCACCAGTAAGTCTATCTAAATCTGAGTTCAACATTAGCAAGTCTGCTTAATTAACAAACATAAAGCCTAATTCTCTAATCTATTATCTATTAGAAATAAAAATATTTTGGCTTCCATGTCAATTATTTCTCAGCTTGTTTGAAAACAAGATGGAAGAAATGAGGTACCATTTTCAGTAGGGAATGGTGCATGGAGACTCCAGTTTCAGATGCCTACTGAGAACATAGCACTGGCTTAGAGTCTCTCAAAGATATAATGGGAAAGGTAACTATACCAGTCATACTGAGGAAATTTATAATCCTTTGTGTTAAAAAAAATTGTTTTGAAAGAAAAACAGCTTCTTAGACAGAATAGAAAACTCCATATTAAAAAATAGTAATAATCAATTTGGAGTCCCCCAAGGCTGCTTCATGCTCTGTTTACACAGAACTGGACGACCACAGAAGCAGAGGGAAGGACTGATGGGTAGGATGCGCACATTCCGCACTCAGCGTTCTCCTTGTCTGTTCATTGTCCTTCATTGTCTTCCGGGTATTGATCTGTAAGCTCTGCCTCTGATCACTGCTTTTATTTCAGCTATTTTCAGCTCTGTTTTCCACTCTGTCCCCAACAAGAGATAGTAGAGAGGAATACTGTTCTTGGCTCCTTTTATGCAATTTCTCATATGGTCCATTTGGACGTATTACTGAAACTCTATTGCTTAACATACAAAGAATAGCCATGTGGCATTTGAGAGCCTGCTCCAACTCTAAACCCAAAGAGAGGGAGCTACATGATGTAACTTCCTACCTAACTCTCTTGTGGAAAAAGTGAGAGGTAAATAAGTGAATTTAAACGCAGGTCTGAGAAAACACCATAGACATAATGGAGACTGATATGATAGAGACAGACTCTTTTGTCAGCTTTACAGTGAAACCACATATAGATTTATCCATCTTCATTAGAGGAAACAATGATTTACTGAGTGTGATGGTTGAATGAACTGAAGATCAAACTATGCTTGATTTGCCTCCATGTATTTTAACATATTTTTTACTTTTTCTAAGTGAAATAGTCACTTTATTAAATTTTAGAATTAGAATGAAGTAAGTATTGCATTAAAGTGTCATATAGCAGCTCTGTATAACAGTTTTCCTATATTTGTTTGCTTGGTTTTTTATTTCTTAGTTACTCTTAAGTACCTAAGATGGAATATTTCTCAGTCCAAATGAATGAGGCAATTATAGCACTTATTAATACACATCTGGGTGTACTTGATCCCCATTTCTTGGACCTACTCTAGAACCCTTACCCAAGGAATTTGGTTATCCTATTGGTCTTGTTCCATGAAAAATGAAATGGAAGTGAACCTAAACATAGGTTGTTGACCTTTTTTTTTCTATTATAAAACTTGTCCAGAGAGACTTAGAAAGGATGGTCATAGCCCTTTCATCTGATATGCACCCATGCCAAACAGGTTAAGACAGGAGTAGTGTAGGTGTATGAATTAAAAATTAAGGTGAAATTTCCTGCGGTGTCACAGGTAGTAAGTGAGCTTGCATAAACCACTGTATAAGCCATCCCCCCCACAACTGAATTTACAAACTTAATTCTCTAATTGTCCTTCTCTAAGTTCTGGGGAGTGAATTACCCATCTGGCAACCTGCCTCACTTCTGACTGACTCAGAAGCACTTCCACAGCAGCTGCCACATTTTTTTTTTTTTTGAAAAGAATGGGTGGAGTTGCTGCTATGAGTCATGGAAGAATGAGAAATTCAGGGGTAAGGTGAAAGGTGAAGTGTATATTCCAACACATTTCACAAGGAAGGGCCAGGGATAAGAAAGATCAAGAACTGAATTTCCTCTAGAAACTTGGGAAGGAATTATTAATTAAATTTTTAAGACTACTCTTCTGAGAGTCATCCTTTCTTAGTCTTCCCAGAAATAGGCACCCACGAACACTCACACCCAGTTGAGAGGGAGAGAGAGAAAACTGCTCTCATTTCAAATCCCTCTATGGTAAATATACTTTTCCCATGATATTCTATCATACAGCTAAGCTTAACATTCTGAGTCACTAATTATAGGTTAATTGAATGAAATCAAGCCTTTCAATTTCATCTTTGGCCATCAAGCAATGCATGGACTTAGGAGAATTCACCTAAACACCAAGAATACAGTTTAGTTATTAATAAGAAAATATATATATATTCTTAAAATTCAAGTAGAATCCAATTTTAAGCAGAGTATGTGCAAATGGATTCTTTTAAATTAGTTTACAATTGGTAATTTAAGATTCCCAAAATAATGTGACAATATGAATCCAAGGGTTTAACCCAGCCGATCTGAAGAGAGTACAGAAATCACTAATTGTGAGCACAAAGGCTTGGAGGTCACTAGCTTAGCCCTGTTCAGAGCAACAGCCTTGAAATTTAGCCAATAAGTCTCTTAGTCTTTTGGAAGAGCTTGTTGGGGACCCACAACAAATTAAAATTTTGTTTATAAAAAGTCAGTAATTTAAAATTTTTTATCTCCCAAGGGAAAGGATTTGGCTTCCCTGGTGGTTCAGAAGATAAAAAATCCGCCTACAATGCAGGTGACCTGAGTTCAGTCCCTGGGTTGGGAAGATCCCCTGGAGGAGGGCACGGCACCCCACTCTATTATTCTTGCCTGGAGAACCCCATGGACAGAGGAGCCTGGCAAGCTACAGTCCATGGGGTAGCAGAGTCAGACATTACTGAGCGACTAACACATGCACATAAGGAATAGCTTTAGAAAGGACTTCTTGAGCCTTAGTTGTTTTAGTAGACATATCTAAGCTTCTACTGATTCAAGGTCTGACTGGACACTGAAAATAAGGGAGAGAAATAAACAGACTCTTCCCAGGGAATTTCTTCCATTGTGTTTATGGATGAGGGGAATGGTTGGCACCACAGCATTGCACAGTGGTCAGTAACACCAGTTGTCATGAGTCTTGGTTCTGCCCCCTCCTTGCTCAGTCCCCTTAGATAACTGTTGACCTCGCCACATGTCTCTTTCACCACCCTTATGAAGACAGAGGCATTACTTTTGTGTTAGCATTGAACAGATTAAGTATAACATGCTTAGAACAGTGCCAAGCACATAAAAAGCTTCTCAAAACTGTACAGTCCAGGAAACACAGAGGTCTCGGTAGGTTAGCCACTTTTTCCAGGTTACACAGCAGCAGAGTTGAGATTTGAACCCAGATCTCTGACTTCCTCGTCAACACGCTCAGACCTGGTTTGCTCATTGTTACTTCCCCAGAATTGTGCGAACAATTGTCATGCTAAGGAATTGGTGAAAGTTAATTTAGCACTTCTGCCAAATAAGAAAGTTTTACTTAAAACTTTAAATGAGCTTTTTTGTTTTTCTGATACAGTGGTGGATGGGGACAGTAACCTCCTCTGAGATACTTTAATCTGCTCAAATAGGAAGCACTACAAATGAGTTGAGACCTGGAGTACGGACTGTAACACTGTGACTAATGGATAGTTCTTTCAGGGACCCATTTTACCTCCAGACCTCTGCATTTTGAAGAGCTGCTCTGAAGGTCATGGTACAATTTGTAACATAATCGTATTTTCTGTCCCAGCAATTCAACAGAGCTAGAGGGCAACAGAACAATGCCATTATCTGTACTTTAAAGTCACAATTATTTGGGTCTCAATGAAGTGTTTGCTGACGTGTGAGTCTTGAAGATCCCATTTATCTTCTCATGGAGTCATCATAACCCTTGCAGGTGGCTACAGTTTTCTTCCCCAAAGGAATGTATTTCTGACCCTAAAGAAGGAAGCCGGCTGTGACACAAACTCCCAGCCAAACAAGACTGTGTTTTCACTTGTTACAGGATAAGACAAGTAATGGATGTGATGAAACACAGATCTTGGAAGCAAGAGCACAATGGAAATGTCAGGTACTGAAGATTCCTTTTTCATATGACTCACTCAGGTGAGATAAAAGCTGTTAATTTTCATAGAGTGGCAGTCTGGGGCACAACTCATCATAAAGCCTTGCAAGAAATTCTCTGAACTATTCTATAAAATATCTTCTGACACTTGACAATGCCCAGAAGGGCCAGTTTGGGGTCTAGTCTGAATGTGACTCATTCTCCCACATGCAAAGAGAGTACATTAATCTGTACCAAATCTGTTTAACTTCCACTCCCGTGCCCATCGTAACTTCCCAGAAATTTCAGCCCAACCTTGAGTTCTTGTGTGAATTGGCTCTCCAGTTGTGATGACTGTTATGATAAAAGCTGAGTAAGAGTTTGTGACCACTCTCTACCTCAAAGCGGATCTCCTTGACACAGAAAACGTAAATAACTGGTTACTCCATTTTTTCAAGGATACAGTTTTCCTCTTGACAAATGATGAGTTGACCTGGAAACCACTTTTAAACAGAAAAAAGTGCCCTTCAGTAAAGTAACCCAATTTAACAGATTATTCTTATCACAGACTCAATGACCAGATTCTACATATTTATCCTGACTCTGAAATTACCCTTATTAGCTGTTTACAGCTTGCTGCCTGGAAGAAAAGCTATGACCAAACTAGATAGCATATTAAAAAGCAGAGACATTACTTTGCCAACAAAGATCAGTCTAGTCAAAGATATGGTTTTTCCAGTAGTCATGTATGGATGTAAGAGTTGGACTAGAAAGAAAACTGAGTGCCAAAGAATTGTTGTTTTTGAACTGTGGTGTTGGAGAAGACTCTTGAGAGTCCCGTGGACTGCAAGGAGATCTAACCAGTCCATCCTAAAGATCAATTCTGAATATTCATTGGAAGAACTGATGCAGAAGCTGAAGCTCCAATACTTTGGCCACCTAATGCGAAGAGCTGATTCATTTGAAAAGACCCTGATGCTGGGAAATATTGAAGGCAGGAGAAGAAGGAGAGGACAGAGGATGAGGTGGTTGGATGGCATCACCAACTCCATGGATATGAGTTTGAGCAAGCTCTGGGAGATGCTGAAGGACAGGGAATCCTGGTGTGCTATAGTCTATGGGGGCTCAAAGAGTCAGACATGACTGGGCAACTGAACAACGACAACAGACATGGAAACACCCCAGGTATCCATCAATAGATAACTGGCCTAAGAAAACGTGTCTTTTTACCAGCCATAAAAAGAATGAAACGTTGGTATCTGCATAAGCATGTGTCAATAGCTAGAGAATATTATACTTAATGAAGTCAGTCAGACAAAGACAATTACTATATGACAGCACTTATATATGGAATCAACAAAATAATACAGCTGAATCTGTATACAAAATAGAGACAGACTCACAGACAGCAAACAAACTTATGGTAACAGAAGGGGAAAGAGAGGGAGGGAGGGACAAATTAGGAGTATGAGATTGACAGATGTGAAGTACTATACGTATTGTATTCAATATCTTGTAATAACTTATAATGAAATATAATCCGAACAGAAACCAACTTAATCACTTTGCTGTACACTTGAAATTAACACGACTCTAAATCAACTACACTTCCACTAAAAAAATGTACAAGACATAAATAAATCAGTTAGATTAAATAAAACAGCAGAAAATAGTATTGCTGCAATGGTGTAGAAGGCATGAATAATGACACACATTAGAAACGCAGTGAGAGTTATAGGAAAACATAATTAAATTCCATGTTTTATGGAATTTGTCATAACATATATAACTGAAAAATGATATATGTTATTGAATATATATCATTGAATATGTATTATCAAAAGAATTATATATATTATAGGAAAATTTATTCAAGTATAGAATTTAATTATGGAAGACAATTGATGTAAGAGATCAATTCTCTTAAATTACGAAGATTCATTGCTACGTAGTTTACATACTTTACACACACCAGGGTTGGAGATACTATTCCAGAAAAGACAGTCTTACTCCCTGTTGTCCTAGAGTATACAGTCTAGTGGAGATGTGGCCAAATTAAGTGGGAATAACATTATCATCCAGTAAGTGTGGTGAGGTGGGTGGTACACAGAGACCTCAGGAACATATAGGATGTGCACCTTGTGGGTTTCAGGAGGCTCACGGAAGAAAAGAAGAGAAATCTGTTGATGGTGTAGAAGTTAATCTGACAAAGACGCTGAAGTTAAGAAAAGGAAAATATTCCCGGCAATGCATATGTGTTAAGTCGCTTCAGCCATGTCTGACTCTTTGCAACCTCATGGACTGTAGCCTACCAGGCTCCTCTCTCCTTGGGATTCTCCAGGAAGGCTGATAGAAAAGCAAATACTTAGAAAGTATGGACCATTAGCTCTGGAGATGGTCAGTTCAGTTAAGTTCAGTTCAGCTCAGTCGCTCAGTCGTGTCCGACTCTTTGCGACCCCATGAGTCACAGCACGCCAGGCCTCCCTGTCCATCACCATCTCCCGGAGTTCACTCAGACTCACGTCCATCTAGTCCGTGATGCCATCCAGCCATCTCATCCTCTGTCGTCCCCTTCTCCTCCTGCCCCCAATCCCTCCCAGCATCACAGTCTTTTCCAATGAGTCAACTCTTCTCATGAGGTGGACAAAGTACTGGAGTTTCAGCTTTAGCATCATTCTTTCCAAAGAAATCCCAGGGTTGATCTCCTTCAGCATGGACTGGTTGGATTTCCTTGCAGTCCAGGGGACTCTCAAGAGTCTTCTCCAACACCACAATTCAAAAGCATCAATTCTTCGGCGCTCAGCCTTCTTCACAGTCCAACTCTCACATCCATACATGACCACAGGAAAAACCATAGCCTTGACTAGACAGACCTTAGTCAGCAAAGTAATGTCTCTGCTTTTGAATACACTATGTAGGTTGGTCATAACTTTTCTCCCAAGGAGTAAGCGTCTTTAAATTTCATGGCTGCAATCACCATCTGCAGTGATTTTGGAGCCCCAAAAAAAGGATGTCTATAAAGAGTCTCAATTCAGGTTCCAGAATGTTCTGACATGACCTGAAAGATCAGTTACAGAAGAAGCAGTTGGCAGTTATATTTACCTAAAAGTGCCACTCTTGACCCACAAGATCATCAGCAGGCACACTTTGAGTACAATCAGAACTATTAAGTGTAACTATAAAGATACAGAGTTAGAAATTAAACATTTCATTTGAATATTTCATACCATTAAAGATGACACACAAAAATGGAGATTACCCCGATATGTTAAAATCTCTAGAGCAGATGTCATACAAAGGAAATGACTAAGTTCTTTGGAAGGGTATTATGTATACCCTCTTTATTGGGTTAAACCCTACCTCCTACCCAATAACTCTAACAAAATGTATATCAGGCTAGATAATAGGGAATACAGAAGGATTATGAGATCACATAGCTTGGGACTCCAAAGAGATTGCATTTTTCTTGGTAAACGGACAAAAAAAAGTAGAAAAGAGTAACTAACTAATAGTATAAATAATGTTGCTAGAAAGCACAGTATTTGCTTTATAGTCCATTGGAGTCTAATTTCTGATGATTAGGTTAGATCCCTTTTCCTTGAAGAGGAAACTTTCCTACGATTGGTGGAAGAAAGGAGGCAGAAAATGGAGAGGACTTCCCATACAAAGAAAACAGCAAATCTTCAGAGACAAGCATGGTCACGGCGTACACACACATGGGTCAGTGAGCCTGTCTCAGTTCAGTAGAGTAGCTCAGTCATATCTGACTCTTTGCAACCCTATGGACTGCACCATGCCAGGCATCCCTGTCCTTCACCAACTCCCAGAGCTTGCTCAAACTCATGATCATCGAGTCAGTGATGCCATCCAACCATCTCATTCTCTGTTGTCCCCTTCTCCTCCTGCCTTCAATCTTTCCCAGCATCAGGGTCTCCTCCAATGTGTCAGTTCTTCAGATCAGGTGGCCAAATATTGGAGTTTCAGCTTCAGCATCAGTCCTTCCAATGAATATTCAGAATTGATTTCCTTTCTGGTTGGATCTCCTTGCTGTAGAGAAACTCTCAAGAGTCTTCTCCAACACTACAGTTCAAAAGCATCAGTTCTCCAGCACTCAGCTTTCTTTATAGTCTGACTCTTACATCCATACATGACTACTGGAAAAACCATAGCTTTGACTAGATAGACCTTTGTCAGCAAAGTAATGTCTCTGATTTTTAGTATGTTGTGTAGGTTTGCCAGAGCTTTTCTTCCAAGGAGCAGGCGTCTTTTAATTTCATGGCTGTAGTCACCATCTGCAGTGATTTTGGAGCCCAGGAAAACAAAGTCTGTCACTGTTTCCATTGTTTTCCCATCCATTTCCATGAAGTGATGGGATCAGATGCCATCACTTAGTTTTCTGAATGTTGCATTTTCAGCCAACTTTTTCACTCTCTTTCACTTTCATCAAGAGGCTGTTTAGTTTTTCTTCGCTCTTTGCCATAAGTGTGGTGTCATCTGTGTATCTGAGGCTATTGTTATTTCTCCTGGCCATCTTGATTCCAGCTTGTGCTTCATCCAGCCCAGCATTTTGTGTAATGTATTTGTATACAAGTTAAATAAACAGAGTGACAATATACAGCCTTGACATATACCTTTCCCGATTTGGAACCAGTCTGTTGTTTCATATCCACTTTTAACTGTTGCTTCTTGACCTCTGTACAGATTACTCAGGAAGCAGGTAAGGTGGTCTGGTATTCCCATCTCTTTAAGAACCGTCCCCAGTTTGTTGTGATCTGTACAGTCAAAGTTTTTGGTGTAGTCAATAAAGCAGAAATAGATGTTTTCCTGGAACTCTCTTGCTTTTTTGATGATCCAACAGATGTTGACAATTGAATCTCTGGTTCCTCTGCCTTTACTAAATTCAGCTAGAACATCTGGAATTTCACAGTTCACATTCTGCTGAAGCCTGGCTTGAAAAATTTTGAGCATTACTTTGCTAGCATGTGAGATGAGTACAATTGTGTGGTAGTTTGAGCATTCTTTGGTATTGGAATGAAAACTGACATTTTCCAGTCCTGTGGCCACTACTGAGTTTTCCGGATTTGCTGGCATATTGAGTGCAGCACTTTCACAGCATCAGCTTTTAGGATTTGAAATAGCTCAGCTAGAATTCCATCACCTCCACTAGCTTTGTTTGTAGTGATGCTTCCTGAGGCCCACTTGACTTCACATTCCAGGATATATGGCTCCAGGTAGATGATCACCCCATCATGGTTATCTGGGTCATGAAGATCTTTTTGTATAGTTCTTCTGTGTATTCTTGCCACCTCTTCTTAATATCTTCTGTTTCTGTTACTTCTTCTTTGCTTTCTTTTAGGTCCATACCATTTCTGTCCATTATAGTGCCCACCTTTGGGTGAAATATTTCCTTGGTATCTCTAATTTTCTTGAAGAGGTCTATAGTCTTTCCCATTCTATTGTTATCCTCTATTTCTTTGCACTGATCACTGAAAAGGCTTTTTTATCTCTCCTTGCTATTCTTTGGAACTCTGCATTCAAATGGATATATCTTTCCTTTTCTCCTTTGCCTTTTGCTTCTCTTCATTTCTCAGCTATTTGTAAGACCTCCTCAGACAACCATTTTGCCTTTTTGCATTTCTTTTTCTTGAGGGTAGTCTTTATCACTACCTCCTATACAGTGTCATGAACCTCCGCCTATAGCTCTTCAGGGACTCTGCCTATCAGATCTAATCCCTTGAACCTATTTGTCACTTCCACTGTATAATTGTAAGGGATTTGATTTGGGTCATACTTGAATGATCTAGTGGTGTTCCCTAGTTTCTTCAATTTGAGTCTGAATTTTGCAAGAAAGATTTCATGATCTGAGCCACAGTCAGCTCCTGGCCTTGTTTTTACTGACTGTGTAGAGCTTCTCCATCTTTGGCTGCAAAGCATATAATCAATCTGGTTTCAGTATTGCCCATCTGGTGATGTTCATGTATAGAATCTTCTTTTGTGTTGTTGGAAGAGGGTGTTTCCTAAGACCAGTGCGTTCTTTTGGAAATACTCTGTTAGCCTTTGCCCTGCCTCATTTCGTACTCCAATGTCAAATTTGCCTGTTACTCCAGGTATCTCTTCACTTCCTACTTTTGCATTCCAGTCCCCTATAATGAAAAGGACATTTTGGAGGGTATTAGTTCTAGAAGGTCTTGTATGTCATCATAGAACCTTTCAACTTCAGCTTCTGCAGCCTTACTGGTTGGGGCTTAGAGTTGGATTACTGAGCCTGTCTAAAACCAAGGAAACATTTGAGGAGTTAGAAACCAGTTGCTTTGAACCGGTAGGTGGGATGAGATACTGGAGAAATTTGAAAACCAGAAGTCACCCAACTTGACACTTTAAGAAAGAAAAGCATTGAAGAATTGAATTGGAGAATGTAGAAGCAGTCTTTCCTTTATTCCAACAGTACCACAAAATAAAAATATAGAAGATAAAATTCCACAGCCACTGGTGCCAACAGAGATATACAAATGGCTGAGTGGTAAGACCTTGATTATGAAATAAGGACTCAATAGCAAAGACATTTCAAAAGAAAAATGTTTAAAAACTCATGAGACCACTCTCTGGATAAAGGACAGAATGTGAAAGACAAGGATGAGTTGAGCATGACTAAGTAGCTGTGAAAAAAGTGACATCACTTTTCTACTTCCGTAGAAAAGGAAGATGGAGTCATAGATGGTAAGCTTGGTTTTATTTCCATGGAGCTTAATAATGGGGTGCTCAAGTAAAAATGCTTATTTAGATGTGTTCACATGGGAAGAGAGGTTTGGAGTCATAGGACATATTTTTACAGAGGTTTTCTAATGAAAAGGTTAGAATAGCAATTGTTTCATTTACAGCAAAATTCTTACTTCCAACAAAACCTAAACCAAATGTCAAGTCTTTTCTGTTGTTTACAAACAAAAGAGAGAGGCACTTGGCAGGGGTGAGGTTTCTGGAGCTTCTTTCTTCACCTAATCCTTCACTTCATGGTATCCTAGGGACTATGAACTAGGAAATACAAGTAGAAAGACAATCATGGGAAGAAGTTGAACCAGCCCAGGGGAATTTCTTCACCAGAAAAGCCATGGCTCTCAGGAGTGGGAACAATGTGTGAACCACTCTGAGAGCCAAACTAGAACAGAGTGAGAGCTATAGGCAGTCGGTATAGGATCCGGTTGGGCTATCTTCAAATGAAGCTGACAGTTAAGCACCCCATGAACAGCCAGTCTGGGTCACAGTGCACAGGTAGGTGGGTCAAGGCACCTACGGTCAGACAAGGCAGTGGGTCAAACCAAGCGAGCAGTTCAGAAATCAGAAGCTCAACCTTGGCCAAAGGTCAGAGAGGCAGTGGGAACTCAAACAGAGGATTAGCCAGCCTGGTGCTATTGGCATTGAGGATTAGTCTTCAGGTCACTAGAGCTCATTTATTCATTCACACACACACACACACACACAAATATTTCCACTAGGGCCCAGTCACTCTTCTAGGCCCTGGTATACCAAGAGGAGGAAATAGAAGTTCCTTGTCTTCAAGCATTATGTGCAAGAAAATTACCTGGATTCCAGAAAACTCTGTGCTCTAGTCCCTCCTACTTGAAAGATGCTGTCTTTAGCCAGTGTCTACTCAACTTCACCCTATGAATTACATACACTTTAAAAGAGTAAATCTTGGGACTGCCCTGGCAGTTTAGTGGTTAAGACTTCGCCTTCTGGTGCAAGAAGTGTGAGTCAGATCCCTGATCAGGGAGCTAAGATTCCCACATGTCCCATGGGACAGAAGCAGTATTGTAACAAATTCAAGAAAGACTTTTAAAATGGTCCACATGGAAAAAAGTCTTTTAAAAATTTTTCCAAAAAAGACTAAATCTTATAATATGTGAATTAGTGTTAGTCACTCAGTCATGTCCGACCCTTTGCAACTGTAGCCCACCAGGCTCCTCTGTCCATGGGATTCTCCAGGCCAGAATACTGGAGAAGGTTGCCATTTCCTTCTCCAGGGGATCTTCCCGAGGCAGGGATGGAATCTGGGTCTCCCACATTGCAGAGAGATTCTTTACCATCTGAGCCACCAGGGAAGAGTCAATAATATATGAATTACATCTCAATAAATCTTTAAAAATATAACCTTAACCCTGCCACTTTCTAGCTGTGTATGTTGGGACAAGTAATTTCATTTCTGCACCCCTCAGTTTCCTCACCTGTAAAGTGGGCATAGTAAAAATTACCTTACAGGTTGCTGTAAGAATTAAATTAACACGTTAATGGCTTGGCAGAGTTCCTGGCACATACCAAAGACTCAATACATTTTGGCTTTATTAGCAAATAGGAGGAGAAGGAAGAGCATCCTTAGTAGGAGAAGGAGGAGAATCTTTTAGTTTGTTGATAACATGCAGCAGATAAAAGTGTATTATTAACATCGCCCATCTTTGTCAATATCATTTGAATGAAATATCATATTTTCTTAACTAGTCTGCTACTGCCAGATCTTCAGCTTGTTTCAAGTTAGTGGCTATTTAAGTGATGCTGTAATAAGTATGTCTGTGTGTCAAAGTTTTTTGTTTTAATCATTCGCTGAAAGAGATGCTCGAAGCAGAACGACTATTTCCAAGGGTATGACCCATTAGAGATTCTGTGTAAGAACTGCCAAAGCTTCCTTGAAAAGCTTCTTCTCCTTGACTCTGTCTGAAACCAACTCGGTTACAAGACTACCTTCTGCTTTACCACCACTCAGGCCCAGTGGCTGCCCTTTTTATGATCTTTACTAGTTGTGTCTCACTGTTCTTCTATATTGCACTCTGGTCATTGTTAAGGAGGTTGAATGCTTCTTTTCAAGTTTTTTTTTTTTTTTTTTTTTTTTTGCCCTGTTTACCATGTATCCATCTAGTGCCTAGAAAAGTTAAGAAAACTGAAGATTCTTTTCTTTGATCTCGAGAAACTTTGCATATACTGAGTCAATATCTTGCTATTTCATAAAGTGGGGCTTCCCTGGTGGCTCGGTGTTAAAGAATCTGCCTGCAATGCAGGAGACAAGGGTTCAATTCCTGGGTCAGGAAGATCTCCCCCTGGAAAAGGAAAGGGCAATCCACTCCAGTATTCTTGCTGGGAAATCCCATGGAAAGAGGAGCCTGGCGGGCTACAGTCCATGGGGTCATAGAGTCAGACATGGCCTATCGACTAACAACATGTCACAAAGTACAATTTATATAAAGGGGAAAAAGTGGCATCAAGCTAAGTACAGGACAGCAAGTTTTCATTTCTCAGTCATGTAGGTTTGGAGGTGTTTCAGTAACTTCAGGTAACATATTTCCTCTTAAAAATCGAGTTCCTATTTCTACTTTTCTGTTGCCGTTCTTGATTAGAAAGTGGTTCTGAAAAGACAAGAGAATGCCTTGTTGGTGAGAAATACTAACTGACAAGAAGTACGTTTGAAATTGTATCGATCTCATATTTTAATGAAATGAAAACATTATGTTTTTAGTGTGATATTTCTCTGACTTGAGAGGCCTTTTACTCTTCTTCCAGAGGGCATTCTGCCTTCACCCCACTATGTCCTAGGCAAGATTCAAGAACTACACCCCCTCAAAGCCACACCCCCTTGACTCTGCCCTCTCTCCCTTTTATTTTTATAGCTGTGTTCCCAGAGATTGTCCTGGAATGTAAGGTGAATACCCTCACATTTAATCTCTGTTCAGGTAAAATTCATCTGGCCTGGCAGCTGTAGTTTTAAAGAGATTGCATGTTTTAATGACTGTTTTATCACCACAAAACTGAGATATGCGAACAGCAAGCCCTACTGATATAGCTGCACCCTTTTTGTTGAAACACTTCTTTTGTTTTATTAAGCAAGGAATGTTTGTCTAGCGAATCATGGACATTTATGAATGATGATACATGATTCAATATCGTGTAACATTCCATGGACTTCGAAACACAAAACCATCTTCAAAGAAACAGAGGTCCCCAGGTTTGTTTGGAAAGAAGCATAATTAACTTTCAGCAAAAGGTTGTATTTAACAGGGGACACCATTTGGGAACAGGGTGTGGTTCCTCTAAGTGTCAGCTCCTTTTGTAAAAGCAAAAATACTTATCTTGTTCGAAATGAATTTCTGTTAATGCGTTTTTCACCAAAGTTGCTTTTTGGTTGTATTTGGCTTTGTTTGTTTATCTCACACCTCGCCTGTCTTCATGAGGATATAGGGTAGAAGTGGGGGCTGTGAAGGATGAAAGTGGTAGAGGGGGAAATGGATGGGGGAACATTGTTTAAACAACAAATGTAGGATTGTTAGAGAAGTTGTATAGACTAAGTGAAAATTCAGGGTACTCTTTTTTCACAGTTGTTGGACAGGATGGTTGAACTAAATCTGCAATTACTTAGATGTTGATCATAGCGTTTGATGTAAAGGAATGGACGTTACTAATTTTTTAAAAACATGTAGAAATAAAGTCAAACATTTATTCACTTGAACTATGTATTGTAGTAACTACTATAAGCCAGCACTGCACCACAAAAGGAGAATTCAAAGATAATAGAGTCCAAATTCCTGCTTTTACAATGTATTGAAATCTACGGTTTTTGTTTGTTTGTTTGTTTGTTTTCATTTTTTGGTAGTACCGCACGGCACATGGGATCTTAGTTCCCTAACCAGGGATCAAACCTGTTCTCCCTGTATTGGAAGCACAGTCTTAACCACTGGACTACCAAGGAAGCCCTGAAATCTCCTGTTTATTCTCTCCCTCCTTCCCTCTCTCCCTTCACTTTCCATGCTAGAAAGGCAGTTACATTCCAGTGTCTCCTGGTTTATAGTCTATAGGAACTTGCATAGAATCTGTACCCTGCTGTTGTGTGAGCACTGTATAAATCTTAATTATGTTTGAATTGGTTCGTCATACTTTTTGGGTCTACAGTATCCTACTTACTCTCGATTTATCGTATTAATTTCTGAGACTTTGATATTGAAACTCCAACTAAAAATTTTAATTTATCTACTTAAAAATAATTGCAATATACAGTGGAATGACACATAACTTTGCCCTGCATTTTCCAAGGCTCCCGTAAATGTGTTTTATCATACTTTCATAATTTAAAAAAAAATTTAATAAAAAGACAGTTACAAGACAATGGACACAAGGATCCAAGAGGATGGGGGAAGAAAGCCCTATAAAACCTTAAACTCCCTGGACCTCAGTTTCCTTTATGGTTAAATGGAAGTAACAGAATGTAACATATGAGAGGCTGAGAAATAAACCAAATTTCTTCACAGTGGCCCACACAAAGTAAGCACACAATAAATAGAGGTTAAAAAGGTTGTCTTTCATTAGCCAGAAAAGGGGGAAAGTGTTCTTCAGGCTGAGGCCCGTTGTAAAAAGTACTAAGACATTTTGTTCAAAACCATAAATGCTTCATTATAGTCCTTGGTCAACAGAAAGATGGTACAAAGATAAAAACGAAAAAACAGGCAAATCTTAAGGGCTTTGTTTTCCCTGTTGGAGACCTTAGATGTGATCTGCTGGAGAAAGGTTTAAGCAGGACAGAAATATGATTCAGAGAAGGCGATGGCACCCCACTCCAGTACTCTTGCCTGGAAAATCCCATGGACGGAGGAGCCTGGTGGGCTGCAGTCCATGGGGCCGCTAAGAATCGGACACGACTGAGCGACTTCCCTTTCACTTTTCACTTTCATGCTTTGGAGAAGGAAATGGCAACCCACTCCAGTGTTCTTGCCTGGAGAATCCCAGGGATGGAAGAGCCTGGTGGGCTGCCGTCTATGGGGTCGCACAGAGTCGGACACGACTGAAGCGACTTAGCAGCAGCAGGAGCAGTATGATTACACATACTGGAGGCAAGTAAGAGTTAAGCCAGGATGAACAGCTAGGCATCTGTTCCAACAGGGAGAGCCAATGAGAGACTAAGCGATGACAGTAAATGAGGGTGGAGATTTGTGGATGTTTAGGAGAAAAAAATAAATATGACTGTGGAAACATAGATGTTCAACAAATCTTCTCTCAAATAATGAACCACCAGGGCTTTGGTCCAGTGGTTAAAATGGATCTGCCAAGGCAAGGAACGTGGGTTCGATCCCTGGTCCTGGAAGATCCCACCTGCCATGGAGCAGCTAAGCCCATGCCCCACAGCCAGTGAAGCCCCGGAGCCTAGAGCCTGTGCTCTACACGAGAGGAGTTGCCGCAATGAGAAGCCGGGGCTAGGGAGTGGTCCACTCGCACCACAATGAGAGAAAGCCCTGTGCAACAGCGAAGACCCAGTGCAGCCCCCAAATAAAATGAATAATTTTTCATTAAGAAACTGGACCACCAATATGGCACTGAGTATCACAGTTCCCTTTTGACCCTTACCCTCTCACTTTCAATGTCAACTTATTCTCAGGAAGAACAGATAAATGTGAAGGATTATCAGTGTTTTGGTTGTTTCACTAGCTCAGTTGAAAAAAAGATGGTTCCTAAGATTCCGCTTTTATTACAAGCCTGGTATATAAAGAATCCCCTACGTCTTCTATAGGAAAAGATTCCAGTCTCTACTGAGCACAACCATCCTAAGGGCAGGGGCTTCCCAGGTGGTGCTAGTGATAAAGAATCCACCTTCCAATGCAGGAGACACAAGAGACTCGGGTTCAATCCCCAGGTCAGGAAGATGCCCTGGAGAAGGAAATGGCAACCTACTCCAGTATTCTTGCCTGGAAAATTCCATGGACAGAGGAGCCTGGCAGGCCCTAGTCCATGGGGCCACAGAGAGTAAGACACGACTGGGCACACACATCCTAAGAGTAAATGTTGTTGGTGCCACTTCACAGATGAGGAGTCTGCAGATCAGAGAAGTTTGGTAGCTTGGCCAAAGTCACACAGTTAGTATGTGATAGAATCTGAAATCATAGTTGAATTTGTATGACTCCAAATGTTTAAACTTTTCCATCATGAGGTACTACTCAAGTATAGTCAAAGACTATACTTCAAGATGGAAACCATTAGGGGATGATCTTAATGCAGAAATGTCTAAGTACTACTGTAGATTTACCAAATCAGTACTTCCTGGGAAAAAGCAGGGGCACTTATACCTTTTTAGACATCTTTGAAAAATTCCAGTGTGTGAGTAGAACTGAGAAATTACTTCATGGAAGTGAGAACAAAATTTCACCCACACTGGAGGGCTAAATGAAGTGAAGGGATTTACCCCTGTTTATTGATTGGAAAGATTATGGAATACACTTCTGTGTTCTCACTTACAAGACGACCATACCAGAGCAGAAGCAGTGAACTACAGCAGGGTGGAAAGAATTAAGTCTCACATCTTCTCATGACAAGTTTACTAAGTAAATGTGGTATGTAGTATTCCAATAATGTTTCAACTCATATAGAAACTGATAGATGGGACAGGCAGTCAATATTTCAGAGATATACAGGAAAGAAATGCATTCTTTCTAGATTCCCCTTTTTTTGGTTAATTTCCTCTATTGTGGTTTGGGCTTCCCTGGTGGCTCAGAAGTTAAAGCATCTGCCTGCAATGCAGGAGACCTGGGTTCGATCCCTTGGTCGGGAAGTTCCCCTGGAGAAGGAAATGGCAACCCACTCCAGTATTCTTGCCTGGAGAATCCCAAGGATGGAGGAGCCTGGTGGGCTTTAGTTCACGGGGTCACAAAGAGTTGGACACATCTGAGCGACTTCACTTCACTTCACTATTGTGGTTTAGTCGCTAAGTTGTGTCCAACTCTTTGAGACCCCATGGACTGTAGTCTGCTAGAATTCTCTATCTGTGGGATTCTGCAGGCAAGAATACTGGAGTGAGTTATCATTTCCTTCTCCAGGAGATCTTCCTGACTCAGGGACCAAACTACAGCTCCTGCATTGACAGGTGGTTCTTTACTACTGAACCACCAAGCAGACCCAAATTCCTCTATACCAAGGATCTAAACTAAAAGTTCCAAGTTTGGAGTCACAGTCTTTCCCTTCTCTCTACCCAGCTTCACATGGCTAACTCCTGCACAACTTCTATGACTCAGATCAAAGGAAGCCTTACCTGACCTCCTTGATGACTTGGAAGCCTCTCTGCTGAGTTCTTTTTTCCCATAGTGTCCACTGCTATCACAGCCTTAAACACACTGAAGTACAGTCATCACTGGTATTGCCTGTCTCTGTCGAGACTGTAAGGTCCCTGAAAACAAAGCCTGCTTCTTACTTTAGTTTATAGCTTCAGACCCTAATGTAGAGTAAGTGCTCAGGAAATATTTGTGGAATGAATGAATAAAAGAAGGAAAGAAGGAAGAAAGGGAGGGAGAGAGGAAGTGGAGGGGAGGAGTCAAGAAGGAAGACTAGGGAAAAAGAAAGCAAATCAAGAAGGAAAGAAACTAGAAATTTGGAGATTATCGTCAATACAACCCTCTCCAACCTCAAGTATGATGCAAAATGACTATGAAGTGAAGTCGCTCAGTCGTGTCCGACTCTTTGTGACCGCATGGGCTGTAGCCTACCAGGCTACTCTGTCCATGGGATTTTCCAGGCAATAGTCCTGGAGTGGATTGCCATTTCCTTCTCCAGGGGATCTTCCCAACCCAGGGATCGAACCCGCGTCTCCTGCATTGTAGACAGACGCTTTACCGTCTGAGCCACCAGGGAAGTCCACTACTGATTAAAAATGAAGACTCAGTGGGAAATACATTACCTCAGATCCTTAGGGATATAATAAATTTGACATTTCTTACAAGGATTCTTTTATTGTTGCATATAAATTACCTTTACTTTCCTCCAAATAATTTGTTACTGACATCAATGGACAAGAAAGGGCAACAATGCCTCCTAGAGGCCAAAGATATCAACAGGTTGCGAAGCAGCCAAGGTTTCCTTCCTGTTGGCAGAGTGCTCAGGGAGGTCCTGGAGAATGACCAAGAGAAAACACAGGTGTGTGCACAGAATGGAAATTTGAATGCTCGGGGCAGAGGGTAGGGAATAAAGCAGCAGTGGTGTGCGTGTCCAACTCCTTGTGACCTTATGGATTGCAGCCCAACAGACTCCTTTTTCCTTGAGATTCTCCAAGCAAGAATACTGGAATGGGTTGCCATTTCCTCCTCCAGGGGATCTTCCCCACCCAGGGATCAAACATGTGTCTCTTATGTCTCCCTCATTGCCACCTGGGCAGCCCAAAGAAACATAGGAGAGGGTTCTTTTATGTTACTTGTTCACTTCTAGGACGCTAAAGGCGGTTTAGTAACAGAAAATGCAATCTTAGTGTTTGCAATTGAGCAGCTGAACAAAAGATATTACAAAAACCTAAATAAAACAAAATTATTCCACATGTGTTCTGTAGTACAGATGTAATATTTAACTTTAATATTAGAAATTCAATAGATATATTGGGTAGGTAGCACAGTGGTAAAGATCGAACCCATGCAAGAGACATGGGTTCAATCCCTAGGTGGGGGAGATCCCTGGAGGAGGAAATGACAACCCATTCCAGTAGTCTTGCCTGGGAAATCCTACGGACAGAGGAGCCTGGTGGGCTACTGTCCATGGGGTCACAAAGAGTCAGACATGATTGAATGACCAAAAGATCTAGCTATAGATATACTGGATACATCCCTGGCTCCACATTCACAGGGATTCTCTGTTGCTGACTCCTCACTGACTGCCAGGTTACCTGACATAGAGAAGTTGGTACATAAATGTTTACTGAATGAATGAGTGGATGGATGGATACACATGCCTATCTGTTCTTTTAAGATGAAACTTCAAAGTGGAGATGAGCACACCTGCCTGCCTGACAGCTGACTCGCATGCATCCACAGCTTCTCAAATGGGAGACTTTGTGCTGAGCCTTCTATTCTCAGCAAGATTGTTTATTTGGCTTCCTTATTAAGAGGTTAAACCAGCAAAACAGTATTAACAGTAATTAACCTTGGGAATAAGAGCAGGCTCAAGCACAATTTCCTAATAGCTTATGATGAAGACAGGAATCATCAAAAATAAGTAACCCATTAGGCTGGGAATATGATTGTCAACAGAACCACTATCTCCTCATTGGCCAGGCGTTAGTCAGCCAATGAGCTCCAGCTATACCCTTGAAGTGTAAGAAATATAAGAATAAATTCCAATGCCTCACTGCCTAGAATCTCCTACCCAACCTTGGTCACTTCAGCTCAACACATGAAACTCAACACATACCTTCTCTGAGGCAAGAATTTCCTCATCAGCTGTGATCCATGAACGCCCCTGAGGGTGGCCGTCCCCTTTCCCTCTTCCCTTTCGTCTCGCAGGAAAATGAGCTCCCTTCTTCGGCTGAGCTATGCTCTGGGGCTCCTAACCCTGGATCCCCTGGATCCCCCAGGTCCTCTGGGTCCCCTCCCTCGTTATGAAGAGCGGGAAGCTTTCACACAGCCTCCTGATCATCATCCCAGCTCTTTGAGCTCTACTGGCTCATTCCTCAACCATACCTAGGCTCCTCTCATCCTCAAAGTTTCTCTTTGACCCTTTCCCTTACCTAATTCTTTCCTCTCCTTCTCAAACGTTCCCAAATAGAAGCTCACACAACAGGTCTCCTCGCCCCTCCTCCCAGCTACCCCTCAACTCACACCATCCTAGTTGTATACCTTCCATCCACCAAAACAATGATAAGCATCATCAAAGACTTCCTAACCAATAGGCCAGCGGACTCACTGATCATCCTTTATCTTTCTCGTTCTCACCCTCCACACCTACCCCTGGTATCTTCCCTCTTAAAGTGCCTCATTCAGAAAAGGCACATCGCATTATCTCTCTGTCTCATTCCACTGTGAGCTCCCAGATAGAGTGTCTCCCCTTGTATCTTGAACAGATTTCTGCTTATGCACTTTCAAGTTATATTCTAATTCAGTTGTTTATATTTCTGCCTTCCTTTTTAGATTATGAGCTTTTTGCAAGCAGAGAAAATGTCTGATTTATCTTTGTTTACAAGTCCCTGGCATAGTACTTGGAACATAGAAAGTGACCCATAAAACTTTAATAAAAAAAGAAAGAGGCAGGGAGAGAAGTAAAGTCTGACAGATATTGAAATATATCCAGAAAAAGCATGTGAATTAATTTATTTACAATGTCTGCATATTTAATGCAGAAAAATAGAAGTATTACATATATCAGAGATGACTCTGTGCTTTGCACATCCTCTCAGGGTACCGGGTTTCCTTAGGATTATCTTTAAGCAAAGAAAGAGAGGGACTGGAAGTTAAAGTTATTCATCAAAATCCACACAAGTAAGTAGTGAACAAATTATATCAGGAATCCGAAACTCCAACTCCAGGGCTGTTTTTGTTATATTCCATATTTACTTCCTTAAACTTAATTGGTATATGAACTAACTAATAAAGGTTTTAAAACATTGATTGAATGCTTACTAAGTATCAGGATTGTTGCAGGTGCTCAAAGAACAAAGCAATCAGGATCCCTGTTCTCGTGGGGTAGACAGAGGACATACCAACACAAAGAATAAAATGTCACATAATAACTGTTAAGAAGAAAAATAAAGCAATATGAAAGGATAGCTAGTGACTACATTTTTTAGATGAGCTGGTAATAAAAAGCTTCTCTGAGGAGATGATATTTGAATGTACAATAAAATTCTATTTTAAATGATTAGGAAGCACACCATGAAAAGATAGAAGGGAAAATATAAGTAAAGGCCCTGAGATGTGAATGATCTTAGTGTGGCTGCAAGAGAGTCATCGAAGATGGAAGCAAAGCGTAATGTCGAGTGATTCTGGCACCAGTCAGGTCAGAGGAAGTCTTGGAGACCACAATAAAGATTTTTGTTGGAGGCCTGTTTACACCTTGGTTACTGTAAGAGACAACAATCTTACAAAATAAGGTAAAATTAATGTAACTAGTAAGACTGGCAAAATCATAGTGTAGCAGGGAGACACAAATCATGAACAACTCGAAAACAAAAACCAAATTAAAACAATGATTAGCATAATTAGTTGTAATCCAGTTGTCATAAGTGGAGTCCACAGGAGAGCCAGCTGGAGAAGCCAAATTTTGGAACGATCAGGTAGAGAGAAGAAGATTTAATGCTTCATCTTTGTTTACAAAGGTATACTTCATCGGCTTGCTGTAAGTCAAAGCACAAGAGGAAAGGTTTTTTCCTGGAAAACAAAGATTAAAGTTAGTATATTGCCCCCAAAGTCATAAAGGTATTAGTCATATTCATCGGTTCATTCAGTCCCATGTAATTAATCCCTATTGATCTGCATGAAGTCATTAGGTTGTCCATTAGAATTTTGTCAGCTGAACTAACTTTTAAACGTCCTCCCATTTCCCAGCTCAGTTCTGGCTACTCTTTTGCTCAGCACCAGGGATGGGACAGAGGACGGTAGGGGGATGTAAGAAGATGGAGAGACTCACACTTGGCTGAGAAACTTCAGAGTCTAGGAGACAGGAAGCCAGGACTGTCTCTCTCAAGGGACCATCTTCAAACGCTTCTTACACTTTCCTGGACCAAGGCAAATGCTTCCTTCCTCAGCCCTTGAGCATCCAGTAACCAACCTCTTTCTCTCTTTGGATTTCCTGGTGGGAGGGAGTCAAGCTCAGGCCAGAGTCCCCTTTCAGCATTCCAGGCGAAGGTTGGGTACTTGTCCTCTAGGGATCTATTTCATAGTTTTCTGATTGGCGCCCTGAAGTCCATTTCTAGACTAAGGTTTGGATGATAGAAACTCCAGGATGGGGATTCACAGCAGGGCCATACATTCAAAAAGGAATTACCTTTACCAATCTCATAGCCACAAGCCCTCGCCAACACCTCCTCTCATCTCTGACTCCTTTTTATAACCCTTGTTTAACATAAATGGCAGAAGTGTTGTATAGCTTCTTTTTGAGATTGTTTCCTTTGTAAATATGCATATAAAGGATGGGAAGTTAGCCTCACATCCAACTGATACCTCGTTGCACGGATGTACCTGTGTATGTGTGAGTTGCCTGTGAGCTGCTATAGCAGATACATCTCCACAGAAAGCAAGAGACAGAGTGTCTGTCTGATTGTTCAGAGGCTGCCTCCCAATCAGAACTATCATTCATCCTGCATCTTTTATGACCTGCTTCCCTTTCCCTGTTTTGCCCAGCAATTACCAATTTTCATCAACTGATTTACAGAACTTGAAAAACTTCTGCTTAGTCGCTCAGTTGTGTCCGACTATTTGTGACTCCCTGAACTATGGCCCACCAGGTTCCTCTGTCCATGGGGATTTCCAGGCCAGAATACTGGACTGGGTAGCTGTTGCCTTCTCCAGAGGATCTTCCCAACCTTGGAATAGAACCCAGGTTTCCCTCAGTTCGGGCAGATTCTTTACCATCTGAGCCACCAGGGAAGTCCAGGAATACTGGAGTAGGTAGCCTATCCTTTCTCCAGAGGATCTTCTAGACCCAGGAATCTAACTGGGGTCTCCTGCATTGTAGCCAGATTCTTTACCAGCTGAGCTACCAGGGAATTTACCATAAGTATATCCCCCAGTGTAAACATTTGGTTTAAAAGGGGTTTTGTAGAAGAGCATCATTCCTATTTCTGTATTTTTTTGTTTGTTTTAGGGTCCTGTCTATCTGTTCCCTTGTGTCCATGTAATAGCTTGAATAATTGCACCCTCTTCTGGTGAAGTCCAAGTCCTGCAAAGTGGAAGATTGCTCTCCCACTAAGTGACAATTTCCCACCTGTGCTTTACTCCTAGAGGGTATCTGCGGCTTTCCAGGTGGTGCTAGTGGGCTTCCCTGGTAGCTCAGCTGAAAAAGAATCCGGCTGCAATGCAGGAGACCCCGGTTCGATTCCTGGGTTGGAAAGATCCTCTGGAGAAAGGATAGGCTACCCACTCCAGTATTTTGGCCTGGAGAAATCATGGACTGTATAAGGGTCCACAAACAGTCACCACAACTGAGAGACATTCACTTTTAGGTGATGCTAGGGGTAAAGAACCCACCAGCTAATGCACATAGACATAAGAAACAGGGATTTGATCCCTGGGTGGGGAAGATCCTCTGGAGGAGGGCACAGCAACCCACTCCAGTATTCTTGCCTGGAGAATCCTATGGACAGAAGAGCCTGGCCAATCCTATGGACAGAAGAGCCTGGCCAGGTGCAGTCCATAGGGATGCTCAAAATCGGACATGATTGAAGCGACTTAGCACGCACTCTCACAGAGGGTGTTTGGGCCTACTTTCTTCATGATTAGTCTAAACTTGAGTAACATGAGTGCTTTCAATGACTTTAAATCTCTATGCTTCATGTAGTTTTTACCTTGAAACATTTCTTTTGAAATTCATGTTAAGATCTCATCTCAATTCCAAAGCCTTTAAACACATGTGCAGTTCCTCTCTTTTGCTGGCACTAAGACAGTAAAAGTAAGTTAACTCCATTTTCACTAACTGCTTTACCTTTCTTAATTGAAAGTTTTATTTTGAGATCATTGTAAATTAACATGCAATTTATAATTGTAAACACACAATTTATAATTTCTTGCAATCTCTCTTATAAGAAATAATACAGAGAGGAACTGTGTACTCTTTACTCAGTTCAGTTCAGTTCAGTCGCTCAGTCGTGTCTAACTCTTTACTCAGTTTCTGCCAATAGTAACATCTTACAAAACTGTGGAATAATAACACGACCAAGTTACTGAGATTACTGCAGTAAAGATACAGGAAGTTCTTATCGCTAGGAGGGCACCTCATTTTACCCTTCCACGGCCATATGCTTTGCCCTCCTGCCCTCATCCACTGTCTGTATTTCCACTAACCTTTTCTGTATTTCTATACTTTTGCTATTGCAAGAATGTGATTGGATAAATGGAACCATACCGTATGTAATCTGGATTTAGCCATTTATCACATATCATAATGATCTGGAGAATCATTCAGATTGTTGTATACACCAGTTTGTTCTTTTTCATTGCTACATAATATCCCATAGAATGACTGGACCACACTTTCCTCATCCGTTTACTGAATGAAGGACCCCTGGTTTTTCCATTTTGGAGCTATCAAAAATAGAGCTGCTATAAACATCCAAGTACAAATGTTTGTATGGAACAAAAAGTTGTTATTTCTCTTGGACAAATGCCCAGGAGTACAATTGCTGAGTTGTATGGTAGATACATGCTAAGCTTTTTAAGAAGCTACCAAACTGTTTTCCAAAGTGGCTATATTATCACACACTCCCCCAAACAGTTTCTGAGCCATCCAATTTCTCCACATGATTGGCAGCATTGTTGCTATTATTTTAGTTATTCTGATAGGTGGATATTAATATCACATTGTGGTTTAAATTGGCAATTAGCTGATGGCTATCAGTGTCAAATATCCTTTCCATGCGATTATTTGCCATTATCCCCTTCAAAATTGTCTTATCATGTCTTTGGCACATTTCCTAATTGGCTTGTTTTTATCTATTGAGTTTTGAGAGTTTACGTATTCTAGATACCAGCCCTCTGTCAAAGATATGGTTTGTAAATATTTTCTCTCAGTCTATAGCTTGCTTTTAAGTTTTTAAATGTGGTCTTTACAGAGAAAAAGTTTTAAATTTTGAGGAAGTCAAATTTATCATTTCTGCCTTTGATGGATCATGGTGTTGGTATCAAGTCTAAGAGTTCTTTGCCTAGTCCTAGATTCTAAATAACTCCTCTTGTTTTTTTCCCTATAGTTTTATTTTATATATTTAAACCTGTGATCCACTTTGAATTAAGTTTTGTATAAGATCTTACATTGAGATTCATTTTCTTTGGCTTCTGAATGTCAAATTACTCCAGTACCACCTGTTGAAAAGGCTATCCTTCCCCCCATTGAATTTTGCACCTTTGTCAAAATCAGCTGGGCAGGACACAATCAACAGAGTGAAAAGGCAACCCAGGGAATGGAAAAAAAAATACTTCTATATCTGATAAGAGGTTAGTTCCCAGAATATGTAAAGAACTCCTACAACTCAATAGAAAACAAAAAACAAGCGTCTAATTTTAAAAATAGCTGAAAAGACATGAATAAACATTTCTCCAAAGAAGATATAAAAATAACCAACAAGCACAAAAAATATGCCCAGCTTCACTAATTATTAGGGAAATACAAAGCAAAGCCACAGTGAGATGCCATTTCACATTCATTAGCATAGTTTTTTTTTTTTTTTTAAGCTTTGGCAATTATGTGGAGAATTTGGAAGGCTTAACTGTTGGCACAAGATGGGACTGTAAAATGGTGCAACCACTATGGAAAACAATATGTAAGTTCCTCAAAAATTTAAAAATACATTTACCATATGACCTAGAAATTTCACTTAGGGATATGTACCGAGAAGGATTGAAAGCAGGAACTGAGACAGATATATATGTACCTTAATCACAATACCGAAAGTAGAAGCAACTCTGCTGCTGCTGCTGCTAAGTCACCTCAGTCGTGTCCGACTCTGTGCGACCCCATAGACGGCAGCCCACCAGGCTCCCCCATCCCTGGGATTCTCCAGGCAAGAACACTGGAGTGGGTTGCCATTTCCTTCTCCAATGCATGAAAGTGAAAAGTGAAAGGGAAGTCGCTCAGTCGTGTCCGACTCCTAGCAACCCCATGGACTGCAGCCTACCAGGCTCCTCAGTCTCAAATGCCCCCAAACCAAGTGTATTCATCTAAATCTTTGAGGATTTCAACTGATGTATTTTCTCCTGGTTGTTTTTATTTTCATCTATTATATCTCATTGCTAGTCTTCCAAGCAAATTCAGTCCCCGTCCCTGATTTAACCCCCCCATTAAAAGGTGTAACTTTAGAGAGTTTCTGCAAACAATTGGCGAATAATTTTCTGAAACCTGTTCATAGCTAAGAAAACACAGAGAACATAGATCTTGATTTTGTTTATTTATTCTTCCAGTTTTATTGAGATATAATTGACATACAATACTGTATAAGTTTAAGGCATAAAGCATACTACTTTGACTTACATATGTCATGAAATGATGACCACAGTAAGTGAATATTCATCATCTAATACAAATACAAAATTAAAGAAAAAGGAAAACTTTTCTGTGTGGTGAAACTTTTAGGATTTACCCTCTTAACAGATTTCGTATATAATATAGAGCAATGTTAATTGAATTAATCATGTTGTATATTTTACCCTTAGTGCTTATTTATTTTATAGCTGAAAATTTGCATCCTTTGACCATTTTCCACTAATTCTCCTTCTCCCTGGCCCACACCTCTGGTGACCACAAATTTGATCACTTTGTCTAAGAGTTTGTTTGTTTGCCTTTGAAGCATAGATGACTACAACACTATATCAATTCCTGGCACTCAGTATACTGGTATTTCTGCTGCTGCTGCTGCTGCTGCTAAGTCGCTTCAGTCGTGTCCGACTCTGTGTGACCCCATAGATGGCAGCCTACCAGGGTCCCCCGTCCCTAGGGTTCTCCAGGCAAGAACACTGGAGTGGATTGCCATTTCCTTCTCCAATGCATGAAAGTGAAAAGGGAAAGTGAGGTCACTCAGTCGTGCCCGACTCTTTGCGACCCCATGGACTGCAGCCCACCAGGCTCCTCTGTCCATGGGATTTTCCAGGCAAGAGTGCTCGAGTGGGTTGCCATTGCCTTCTCCTACTGGTATTTCTACACATGACCAAATGATCACCACAATACTCTAGTTACCATCTGTCACAATTCAAAAATATTACATTATTATTGACTATATTTTCTACACTGAACATTTTATGCCTGTGACTAATTTATTTTGTAACTGGAGTTTTGTACTTCTTAATCTCCCTCACTTATTTTTCTCATTCTCCCACCACCCTTCTCTCTAGCAACCACCTGTTTGTTCCCTGTATTTATGACTCTGTTCCTATTTTGTTATGGCTGTTCATTTGTTTTGTTCTTTAGATTCCACATACAAGTGAAATCACACAGTATTTATCTTTCTCTGTCTGAATTATTTCACTCATCATAATAATCTCTAGGTCCATCCAGGTTGTCAAAATAGCATGATCTCATTTTTTGTAGCCGAGTAATACTCCATTGTATATACATACCACTTCTTCTTTATCCATTCATCTGTTGATGGGCTCTTCAGTTGTCACCATATCTTAGCAATTATAAATAATGATGCAGTGAGCATAGGGGTACATACATCTTTTCAAATTAGTGTTTTCACTTTCTTCAGATAAATACCCAGGATTGGAATTGCTGGATCAAAAAGTAGTTTTATTTTTAATTTTTTGAGGAACTTCCATACTGCTTTCCATAGTGGCTGCACCAATTTACATTCCCACCAGCAGTGCGTGAGGGCTCCCTTTTCTCCACATCCTTGCCAACACTAGTTATTTGTTGTCTTTTGACAATAGTCACTGTGGCAGATGTCTGGTTGTGTTTTGCATTTCTCTGATGACAAGTGATATTGAGCATTTTTAAAATAAGCTTGTTGGACGTCTATATGTCTTCTTTGGAAAAATGTCTTTTCTGGTTTTCTGAGTATTTTTTAATCAGGTTGTTTGGTTTTTTAATGTTAAGTTGCATAAGTTCTTTGTATATTTTGGATATGAACTCCTTATCAGATATATTATTTATAAATAACTTCTCCCATTCGGTAGGTGATCTTTTGTTTTTATGATATCTTCCTTTGTTGAGCAGAAGATTTTTAGTTTGATATAGTGTTTTGTTTATTCATGCTTTTGTTTACCTTGCCTGAGGAGACATAGCCAAGGATATACAGTTAAGAATAATGTCAAAGAGCATCTTTCAATGTTTTTTTCTAGGAATGCTATGTTTTCAGATGTTACATTTAAGTCTTTAGTCCATTTGAGTTTATCTCTGTATATAGTGTGAGAAACTAGTCCAGTTTGATTCTTTTGCAATTGTAACTATCCAGTTTTTCCTTTTTTTTTTTTTTTTTTACTCTAGCCAAGGAGATTTTAAACCAATTTTGCAGCCATGTGTTATTTGCATTAGGATGCAGATGGACTTGGGAGGTGAGTTTTCTTTCTACACTGGACTGTGAACCTACCAGGGAAGAAACAGACCTAAGAAGTCCTCTAGCAGAGACTTCCTAAGATGGACAAAAATCCACACCCTTTAGAGACACGTGTAGCTAAATTATTTATCGTGACAGTCTTTAAGGCCCATTCTTATGACAGACTACACAACAAACCTTTTAGGGAGTATAAAGTTTCCTGGCAACAGTGAGGCCCAGGATTCAGGCAGCAATCCTGGCTGCAGGGGCAGCCAGTTAAAAAGGATTCTACCAAAAAAAGGGACTTTTACAGGAGAGATGTGAGATTTCATATTCAACAAAAGCCATTCTGCTGCTGTCTCTCCTTTTGCTAACCATGGACTAAAAATACCAAGTGAACATCAACAAACCTGCACACCTTATCCATCTTTGTCTTTGCCAGAAACCCTGTAACCCCTCCAGGGAAAAGTCTGACCAGGCAGGGCAGAGCTCCAGGGAGTCAAGAAGACGGGAAGGAGGCTTGGAAATCAGCCCAGACAAAGATTTCCTCAACAATTAAAAAAAATGCTTTTTTGGCTCAGCTGGTAAAGAATCCTCCTGCAATGCAGGAGACCTGGGTTCGATCTCTGGGTTAGGAAGATCCCCTGGAGAAGGGAAAGGCTACCCACTCCAGAATTCGGGCCTGGAGAATTCCATGAACTGTATAGTCCATGGGGTTTCAAAGAGTCAGACACGACTGAGTGACTTTCACTGAAAATGCTATTGAAATTTCTTCACCATGTCTTCATCAAAAATAGAAGAAACTTTGTGGGCAATTTCAGAAGCATTTTACATCCAGAGCTCTCACTTTACCAGGTGGAACGGTAGGGCTTTTTGGGTACTGACTTACACCTAGTAAGAAACAGGAGAGAAACGTCAATAGACCTGGAAGATCTAGGAACTTCAAAGACCTGCAGTGGATAAACCTCTAGTCATCCATCCTTCCAATGTTTTTCAGTATTAAATGCTTATCACATGCGTCACACTCTTTCAGTAACTTTTGGGGGGCTTCCCAGGTGGGTCAGTGGTAAAGAATCCACCCGCTAATGCAGGAGATTCAGGAGATGCAGGTTCAATCCCTGGGTTGGGAAGATGCCCTGGAGGAGGAAATGGCAACCCACTCCAGTTTTATTGCCTGGGAAATCCCATGGACAGAGGAGCCTGGCGGGCTACAGTCTGTGGGATCAAAAAGAGTGGGACACGACCGAGCCTTTGAGCATCACACACAGACGCAGTCTTCTTTCTCTGGAACAGGGGATTTACATATGAACAATTTGTAATAATATACATTTGCATACATAATAGAAAAACACATTTACATATTATAATAGAAAAGCAGAAGGCATAGTTAATTCTACAGGGGATGGGCTTTGAGAGGGTTGTCAAATAAAGCTGTCTTTCTTTTTTTTTTAAGCTGTCTTTTAAATACTGTTTTCTTTTGCAGAAAACTTTAGGACTTTATGTCCTTCTTGAATTGTCCTCATCTTTCATTCCCAGCTTATCTTTTGTAATTTCCCATCTACTAGGACCAGTTACCTCTCCTTCTGAAGAGACTAATACCAAGAATGTTCTCAATTTATCACGGCTCCGTTGATCTAACCAGACCGTCTCTCCCGGGACGACTCCTCTGATGAATGCAAATGTGGATTTTCATCATCACTCCTCTGGTGTTCTGAAAGATGCATCCCAAGTGTCAGATGGCTGTAAAGGACTCCACCCTGCAAGAATCATCTTCTTCTTTAAGAAATAAATAAAGGAAGAAGAACACCTATTTCATACATGGCGAAAAATCTAGTGTCTCCAAAGTTCAGGAGGAGAAAGGGACTGAAATTTTTCCCAGTCCCAGTCACCTTTTGTGCCCATCTGCCACTGAAGCATTGACACCCCGTCCCACTCCCACCCTACCCCCGCCCACCCCAGCATCCCATCTTCTGTCCATACACCCTTTCCCTCACCTGTTTACTCACAGACATTTCTCTGCTTCTTGAAGTTCTCAAAGTACCACCCAAAGTGTGCGTACCAAAGGAATCTACATCTCCATGTAGCAGTTTTAGCCATCAGCCTATATCCACATTAGCCTCATGCATGCATGTTAAATAGTTTCAGTCATGTCTGACTCTTTTGTGACTCTGTGGACTGTAACCCACCAGGCTCCTCTGCCCATGGGATTTCCAAGGCAAGAATATGGAGTTGGTTGCCATTCCCTTCTCTAGGGGATCTTCCCAAACCAGGAATCAAACCCATGTCTCCTGCATTGCAGGCAGATTCTTTACCCTCTGAGTCAGCAGGGAAGCCCACATTAGCCTCATTCTTTCTCAAACATGTCTTCTGCATTCTTGCCACTAGCGACCATTCTTTGCTCTCCTCTTGCTCTACGCCTCACCATTTCCTGGGAAAGAACTAGGTTGTCAGGAACCTGAAGCTTACACTATCTCAAGGACCCTTTTTAAGACAAGCATTACAAAATTATGAATACAAAATTAGATACTGGGCCTTAGAAAGTACACACACCAATAAATCTAAGCTTCATCATCCCCTGCCCATTTCCACACTGTTCTGACTTTCTTCCTGGTGTCAAGCAGGTTGCCAGCCTCCAACACTTCAATCTGTGTTGTTTTTCTTATGAAGGACCAAGAGAGATCAACTTTCATAACTTGAATATGTTAGAATGCATTTTGCTAAGCAGCATAATTTTTGTCTCCAAATATTTCAAAACCTACAGCTTTTAAATGAACTTCAGCATTTCACTTGCATTGCACTTAGCTAGCATATGAACGGTCAGTGCTGGATTCTCTCTGTCTAAAGGTCACCCTTCCCCTCCAAATGTGTCCACATACAAGACACATGACTTTAGGTTTCAGTCAGAACATACCTTCCCTAGGTTGAAAGAGCTGAGATGTATAAGTAGGTGAAGTTTCACAGTTCCTGCTCATGGATGTGAATAAACTGAGTGACGGCTGATGTGTGCTCCAGTCTTTGGCTGAATTGAGAGTAGCAGTTAAGGAAAAGAGGCCAAATCCTCTTTTGAGAAATACAAAATACAATATCAGGTTGGGGTGAGATATCATGACCTAATCAGTCAATTCTAAAACTGTTTTCCAGTAACCTGCATTTCAGGGCAGAAGCTGAGCTTCAGTGATGAGGAGTGGAGGGAGCTATCTGTGAGACTAAGTGATAAGAAGCCTCTGAAGGAAATCTGTGCATAAAGGCAGGTAAATTGCCCCCAGCAAGGCCAGGTCTCATAAAATCTCATGAGGAGAGTGCCCTCATCTGTATCTTATTAATGATAATTAAAGCCATCACAAAAATAACTGCCAATTAGAATTTACTTCCAGCAGAAACTGTGTCAAGTTCTTTGGATAATCCACAGACAGTGGACACTTGAACAACGTGGGTTTGGACTGCATGGGTCTACAAACACAGGTATTTTTTTAATAGTAATTAGTACAGTGCTACATGACCCTGGCTGGTTGAATGTATGAATACAAAACCGAGGATATGGATGGCCAATTGTAAAGTTATACATGGATTTTTTACTATGTGGGGGTCAGTGCCCCTAACCTCCATATTCCTTAAAGGTCAACTGTAATTTTCATCTCAGTTCTGGAAGAGAAATGTTACTATACTCTTTGTTAACCAAGAAGTGGAGTCCCTTCTGGTTCAGACAGTCTTTGCAATTCTTCACCAGTGGAATCTGGTATTTCCTGTGTGTCAGAGTGGCTGGGATTAGGTTGTTTAGTGATAAAGAATCTGCCTGCCAAAGCAGGAGACACAAAAGATGAGGCTTCAATCTCTGGGTTGAGAAGATCCCCTGGAGAAAGAAATGGCAACCCACTCTAGTATTCTTTCCTGAGAAATCCCATGGACAGGCAAGGAGTTGGATACAACTGAGCAACTGAGCATGCACACAAGCAGTGGACTAGAGACAATGGCTCTTCGTTTGTCATCTCCACCGTTGTATGCCATGTGTATTGAAGACAGAAAATAGTCGTGAGCTGCAATACATGTGCCTCACACAGAAATGCCAGAATGGGAATGTGGGAGGTATACTAGGGCATCGGGGGTAAACCTGAGGGGTCACAATAGTCATCTCGGTGAACACTGCCCGCAACAGGGAGTGACAGAAAACACCAGCAATCCTATCACTACAGCTCCGGGCAGGTATGACTCTGCACCTTCTTCTTTTTTTTTTTCCAATTCTTTCTTTCTTTACATTCACTCTGGAGAAGTAAGAAAGTGTGCAGGGAATAAAGGGTAGAAAAAAAGAAACCGTGTCCCTCTTTCCCACAGAAATCCCCAAACTAAAGGTCATTACTCAATTACGGGGGAGCGGGGAAGATTTTAATTGGATATGAGATTGAAGTTTTGATTGCTCTGCATTGTTAAGGTCTGAACGTCAAAGTCACCCAAAATGACCATTTTTTAAGTGCTGAAGTCAACTGAAAATATGTGGGAGTTGTCAAAAATGTCATCTAAAGTATGAAGGGAGATCAGAAACAGAATGTCTGAAGGAAGTGGTCAGGGCAAACTAAACCCACTTTCTGTCTGTGAGCTCACTGACTTCAGCACACTTAATAAGCTGGATGCATTTGCTGTTAATATTAAGACTGAACATGGACACGTACATGAAAGCAAAGAATAAAATGTGCAGAAACGGTAAGGGGATATTTTAACCAAGGTGTGCCCAGGATATGGGGTAAATATGGGGTAAAGGGGAGGGCCGTGAGCTTGAGCAAGGAAAATATTTACTCACAAAGTTATGAAGACAGATTGTGGACCTGCAGGAACACATGGAAAATGCCAGGCACAGCACCAGAGACCCTTTCCCCTACTGTATTAAGGCAAAAGCTATATTAGCTAAAGGAGGAGGATGGACAGATGTCTACTACTGGGAACTAGCTCTTTGGTTGTGATTTTTCACACATGGAATTTACCCAGAGAAAATAGTGTGTGTGTGTGCTCAGTTCCATCCAACTCTGCATCTCCATGGACTGTAGACTGCCAAGCTCCTCTATCCATGAGATTTTTCCAGGCTAGAATACTGTAGTGGGTTGCCATTCCATTCTCCAGGGGATCTTCCTGACCTAGGGATCAAACCCGGGTTTTCTGCACTGCAGGCCAATTCTTTACCATCTGAGCCACCAGGGAAAAAGGACAATGAATAATGAGGATTTTCACTGGGAAAGATAGAGGGGCTACCAGTTGGGCTAACCAAGAATTAGAGTCCCTTCTGGTTCACATAGGCTTTGCAATTCTTTACCAGTAGGATGTGGTACTTCCTGTGGGTCAGAGATGGCTCTCTGTTTGCCATCTCCATATTCGTATCTTTTGTATATTAAGACAGATCTTGTGTCTTCTGGTTCATGGGTCACCAGAGCATGAGCTACATTCAGATTTGATGGAGAGGACAGTATATCCCACAAGAGTCCTGAACTTGGAGCTTGATTTGGTAACTAGAGGAGACAGTGGTGTGGTCACCACTGGAAGAGGGAGAATTTGTTCAATGATGAGGAGGAAAGGCTCTCTGGATATTGGGTAGCCAAAGAATGGGCAGAGGCAAATATTTTAAAGATGCTCTACCTAAAGGCTATTCAGCACATGCTTCTCCTTGACCTTCTCTAACACTAAGGCTGAAAAGTGAAATTACTACCTCCAAGAGTGTTCTTGCCTGGAGAATCCCAGGGACAGGGGAGCCTGGTAGGCTACCATCTATGGGGTCACACAGAGTCGGACACAACTGAAGTGACATAGCAGCAAGACATGCTTGCAGCTTGGGGTGACTGAATGATCTGGCATTGGCCAGTGAGACATAAGTGGAAGTTACTCATTGAGACTTCTAGAAAATATGATTGATTTTTAAGGAATGGATTTGGCTGCCATTCTCTTTAGCCCTTCTTCCTTTTTAGCTGACCCCCCTTTTTTTCTTCTTGTCTAAATTAGATGTGCAATACCCAGAGGCAGGAGAACGGAGTGACAGAGGATGAGATGGTTGGATGGCATCATTGACTCAATGGACATGAGTTTGAGCAAACTCTGGAAGATAGTGAAGAAGAGGGAAGCCTGGCGTGCTGCAGTCCATGAGTTAGATATGACTGAACAACTAACTACCCGGAATCACAGCAGCCATTTTAAAATAATGAAGATGGAATTTTAAAATGGTGGAAAAGAAAGATAGAAGGAGCTGCTGTGACATCAGTGAACAGCTGTTCCAGATCCACACATCTTGTATGAGAAAAACAGACTTTCATCTGGTGAAACTACTGTGACTGAATTTTCTACCATTCTGATTTGAATAAATTCCTAACCTAAATAATGTGAGGAAATGCCCTATAGCCATAAAGCTATAGAAAGAAGAACGCTTATCAAAGTGCTAATAGATTTTTAATTAAAAAAAAAACCTGTGATCAAATGGTCTGGGAAACATCAAGGTAAACCTAATTAAACAGCTTGCTTTAACCAAGTAGATACAACATACTGTGCAACATACTGCTTTTACCAAACTAACCACAGGGTACCATTTCATTGTCTATTTTAATCCACTAATTTTCCTAGGATAAACTTTGGGAAATTCTATTCCATATAATATTAATAATACAGGAAATGGCTAATGACATTGCTAAATGGAAAAAGCAATTTATAGATCAAATGTATTTCTTTTCACTAAGGTTAAGTCTAATGAGTAATTTTAACTATTGATCTACTTGTTTTCCTTTTCCTAACTCTATAAGTAAATTACAACTACTACACATTATTTCTATAATTAGAAAATCACAATTAATATTTTTTCCCAGTAGCATTCTGTTTACTTGTATGGAATGAGTGGAAGGATGTTAAACTCTTAAATATTGTAATAAGTAACAGATCTGCATTCCTGCAGTTTGCCCACCTGGATAGCATGGCTATTCTATTGCCTCACAGCTCAGCAAAATAGTCTGTTTGCTTAAAAACCTGCTGACTGAGCACATGACCAGTCGGGGAGATGGGAAAGTAAGGAATTTAAGGGGTAAGGCCCAGGTCAGACTATTTTATGGCATCAACAGAAGCCTTCTGAGAAGATGGAAACTCTTCAGTTTAAGGATAACCTTTTTTTTTTTAATTAAACAAAAAAATTTTTTAATAGTCTTTATTGAATCTGTTGAAATGTTCCTTCAGTTTTGTGTTTCAGTTTTTTGGCTGAGAAGCATATGGGACTTAGCTCCCCAACTAGGGATCGAACCTGCACCCCCTGCATTGGAAGGCAGAGTCTTTACCATTGCACCATGAGGGAAGTCCCCATAAAGATAATCTAAACAAGGTCCTCACAGGAGTACCAATTGGATAAGCTCCTAGTGAGTACAGATGCTTTCAGTTCTGTCAAAATAGTAAACATATATTAAAGAAGGAATTAAAGAAAACTAAAATCATCAATACCTTATTCCTTCTGCATGTATTTAACCATAGGAATTAATTAAAAAATATCCTGCCACAAAAATAGCAGGTGTTTGTAATTTATTTGGATAATAATGGTTTTTCTGTTTCTTTTTGAGGGGGGGACAGGTCCAAAAAGAATACAATTACCAATTATCAAATCATTTTGGTATATGAGCCATTAAAAATTGAAATGGGATCCAAGAATTACTGGTGGCTCAGCCGGTGAAGAATCTGACTGCAATGCGGCAGACCTGGGTTGGACCCCTAGGTTGGGAAGATCCTCTAGAGGAGGGAATGGCAACCCACTCCAGTATTCTTGCCTGGAGAATCCCCATGGACAGAGGAGTCTAGCAGACTGCAGTCCATGGGGTCACAAAGAGTCGGACACAACTGAATGACTAAGCACACAGCACCCATTGTATGTATATCAATTTCAACTCCCTCATTTTGATAGTTGTCTCGTAATAACGTAGGAAATGTCCTTCTTAGGGCTTCTCAGGTGGCACTAACGGTAAAGAACGCACCTGCCAATGCAGGAGACATAAGAGACACAGGTTCCATCCCTGGTTCTGGAAGATCCCCTGGAGAAGGGCATGGCAACCCACTCCCATATTCTTGACTGGAGGATCCCATGGACAGAGGAGCCTCATGGGCTACAGTCCTTAGAGTCACACAGAGTTGGACTACAACTGAAGTGACTTAGCATGATCGTAGGAACTAGACATTAACATATTTGGGAATGACAGGGTATTGATTTGAAAACTTTCTCTCCAAAGATTCAGTGAAAAAAAAGTTCTTTTTTCTCTGAAAAGTATTGCCCTTGCAACTTTTCTGTCAGCTTGTGACAGTTTCAAAATGTAAAATATGTATTTTTTTAAATGGTAAAAGAAACAAACATACTAAATTTCACTTTTCACTCTTTTACCCTTTCCTATACATTACTTTGGAAAGGCATCCTCGAAATACAGTTCTTCCTCTATTTTAAAGTCTATTTTGTCTGGTATGAGTATTGCCACTCCAGTTTTCTTCTTATTTCCATTTGCATGGAATATCTTTCTTTCATTCCCTCAATATAGTTCTTTCTAGTGAGCACCTTGACAGCATCAGTATTTCTTGGAGGCTAAAAATACTTTACTATCTAAATAACTATTCTCATCAATGAAGATACTGTATACTCAAAAAAAATAGTGAAGATTGCTACTTTTATTTTTATACTTTTAAAATATGTTTATATTTCCTTTATATTTTCCAAAATGTTTTTACTTATCTTATATCATAGGGTTTTCATCAGATTGGAAGGCAACTTGGAGGAGTTGAAAAGAAGACCAGGGATGATGAGCACTGTGATTACAGCTCCATACATCCAAGCTATGTGACCTTGGGAACACCAGCTAAACTCTTTGAGCCAGTGTTTCATTATCTGAACCTTTGAATAGCAAATTTACTATTTACATAAATTACACTTCCCATTTTGAAGATTTAGTGGGGTATAAATAAATGTGTCAAGGTATGAAGCACAATCAAGGACCATCCATTCATCCAGCTGACAGTTATGGTGTCCCTGGCAGGTTCCAGGCACAGTTCTAGGCACAGGAGACAGAGCTGTGACCTAGAGATACAGTCCCTGCTGTCACAGAGTTCAGTTTAATGGAAGCAGAGACAGAGAGGACCATCACGTGCTGATGTCACAGAGAAACTGGGCTAAGGCATAGAAGGACTTTAGGTAAAGGATGTCACAGGAGACTTCTCTGAGCAGAGCTGAAGCCTCAGTACTGTGAAGTACCCCTGCTAAGATCTGGACAGAAACCTCCTCCATTGTCAGGCACCAAAGACTGTCATCCGAGGGGCAAGATGGCTTTGCGGAAATACGACCATGCTTACCAAGGGACAGCTTTCTGTTGGTGCCCTGTGATCTCACAGGTTTTAAAACACAATTCGCTTGTATTAGTCAGGGTTCTCCAGAAAAACAGAACCTATGTATAAAAGGTGGTTTGTTATGAGGAATCGGCTCAGTTAATTATGGAGGTAAAGCAGTTCCACAGTCTACCATCTGCAAGCTGAAGACCCAGGAAAGCAGTGATGTAATTCAGTCTGAGTCTGAAGGAGAATCAAGGAAGCTAATGGTGTAAATCCGAGTCCAAGATGAGATGTCCCACCTCAACCATGAGGCAGAAAGAAAGAGGCAAATTTCTCCTTCCTCCACCTTTTATTCTATTCCGTTCCTCCAGGAAATGAATGAGGCTCATCCACATGGGGGTAGAGGGTTATTGTTATTGTTCAGTTGCTGGCCATGTCTGACTCTTTGTGACCCCATAGACTGCAGCACACCAGGCTTCCCTTTCCTTCACCATCTCCCAAAGTTTGCTCAAACTCAAATCCACTGAGTTGGCGATGTCATCCAACCATTTCATTCTCTTTCATCTGCTTCTTCTCCTGCCTTCAATCTTTCAGCACCAAGGTCTTTTCCAGTGAGTCAGCTCTTCACATCAGGTGGCCATGATATTGAAGCTTCAGCTTCAACATCGGTCCTTCCATTGAATATTTAAAGGTGTGGGTCAGCAGTGTCTTGCTTTGGGGACAGGGGCACTGGAAGCAGCAGTCCTGGGAGGCACCTGTTGGCATAAGTTCTTTTCGAGGTCACCCTTAGCCCTAACAAAGAGCTTATAGACTTAGGACTGGGAGGGAACACAGCCCCACCCATCAGCAGACAGTTGTGGGGAGAAGGGTGGCTGCAGTCTACTGAATTCACCAATTCAGATGCTAATCCCAGGTGGAAACCCCTCACAGACACACCCAGACACAATGTTTAATCTGGGCACTCAAGGGCCCACTCATATTGACATATGAAATAAACCATCACACCCCTTGAGCCCTGCTCTTGAGGTGGACAGTGAAGAAATCCCACCAGCATGAATGAATGCACTCTATTTTCTGTACCCCACTCTCTAAGTCAAATAGAAGAGACTCAGCTAAGGCATCCTCCTAGGCTTCTTGGGACTATTATCTTAACAATGAAAATCAATAGTGAATCAATGAAATGAATAGTGACACTTTTCCAGGTTATACGTAGAGCAGCAATTTTTTAAAACAAAAAGATAAATTTAACCCAGCATATTTGATCATTCACTTGATGAAGAGAAGTGAGTAACTAAATCCACTGTTAATTTGGCAAAAATCATCGACATTAGTGAAGATAATATAAAACTCAAAATACACTGACACATCAAGATATCAAAAAACACTGACTAAAGAGTGCTGTCAATTAAAAACTATTTGTGTTCAATCATGGAAGAAAAACACTTGAAATGTTGGGGATATTTTTTAAAGCCAGTTTAGTGCTGTGTGTGTATGTGTGTGTGTGTAAGACTGGATTTTTTTTCATATGCTATTTTATGAGAATATTACTTGTGAAACCGGCTGTTTCCTGTTCTCCTAACTCAAACATTACACTCCCATTTAAAGACTATATTAGGGCAATCGTACCCAAGTGTGATGAAATTGCTAAGAAAGGTGCAAATGAAGTCCTTGTGGCAGCACACAGGCAGACTGCATTACCCTTGAACTGCCATGACCCATGGAAGAAGCAAGGAGAAAAAGAAGGGAGAAGTTATTCCAACTCTAAAACCTCCAACTACCTACCCTGTCTGTCGTGAATTGTCCACAAATGTGGACTATTGGTTTTATTGCTACTTATTGTGAACATTCACAACAGGAAAAGTTTTATCACTTGATTAATGCTTCCAAATTGCTTAATTAAAAAAACTTATCATGACTCAAAAGTGGAAAACTCCTGAATTAGAAAGCCTCGTTTGCATTTATGTGCCTATTGGTGCTGTAAATGATTTCTCAAGTCGGCATTAACATTCCAAGCTAAGATTGCTCACAGAGAATTCTGAAATGCCTTCTATATTTGGCAGAACTGCATCAGAAACCAAAATATGCCCATTTAATTTTAAGAAAACATACCATGCTTTACATGTAATTCTAGCTCCCTCTTCCCTTTGCATTTTTCTTCCATAGGGGAAAAAAAATGCTCTCAAACTATTTGGTCTGTGGCCAAAAATCTCCCAAAGACCTGTGGCTTCCTAGGAAAATGAGGACCCCCTCACAAAAGACCTGGTTCAAAAAGCCAGGCACACAGAGCATCCCTGAGGTTCTTATCCTCTCCCTCCTCACCTGATCTTCATCATGAAGAAGAAACAGACTCACAGATTTGAAGAACAAACTACTGGTTACCATTGGGAAGAGGGGAGAGGGGCTGGGGGTATGTGGATAGCAGATCAACAGGTACAAACTCCAGGCATAAAATAAGATTTATTGTACAACTTGGGGAGTGTAGCTAATATTTTTCTTGCCTGGAAAATTCCATAGACAGAGAAGCCTGGCAGGCTACAGTCCATGGGGTTGCAAAAGAGTTGGACAGGAGACTAAACAACATCAGGACTTCCCAGGTGGCACAGTGATAAAGAATCCACCTGCCAATGCAGGGGACACAAGAGAGGCAGGTTTGATCCCTGGGTCAGGCAGGTCCCCTGGAGAAGGAAATGGCAACCCCCTCCAGTATTCTTATCTGGGCAATTCCATGGACAGAGGAGTCTGGTGGGCTACAGTCCATGGGATCGCAAAGAATCAGACACAACTGAGCCACCACCACCACCACCATAAATAGAGTATAACTTTTAAAAATTGTGAATCACTATATTGTATACCTGTAGCATATATTATTGCTGTGTACATCAACCACATCAACCATACTTCAGTGAAAAATAAGAAGCACTCAAGTACACAGAGGTGTCAAGGAAACATTCCAGAATTAACTGAATGTTCAATGACTGCTAATTGTCTCCCAATAGCACCCTATCCCCTTTTCCTTTTCAATTCCTGAGTATCGGCTGAGCAAAAACCTAACCATGGGTGGACTTCTCCCATCTAGGTGGGGATCATGTAGCCAAGTGTTGGTAAGCAAAGCATGAGTACAAGCTATTCCTCCGAAGAACCTTCCCACCTTAAAGAAGCTTAAAACCTGATGGGAAAAGATTTGTGCAGAAGGAACTACACGGCAAGGGAGGACGCACTAGCGCCTCGGGGAAGGCACTCTGCCCTACCAACCTCTCACACTGGCAACCCACGGTGTTTCCGGAGCACCCACAACTGCGGAATCACAACCATCCTCCCAGAAAGTAACCGAGAAGCTTATTTTCACTCCTCTCTCCTGCCTCCTTCATAATCTTTCTTCCCACACCAGCTACCCAGAGTCACTGCTCTGCCACAAGCCTCATTTGCAAAGGTACCCCGTGTTCATATTCCCATCAAAATGTGTGTGTCAGTGTCCTTGTTCCTCAGGTTCTTACTTCCTGAAAGACTTCAAAAGGTTAGTTTGAGACCAAGTGTTGAAGGGATAGTAAGTTGCTTCTTTTCTAATGGTAACAGCTAACATTGATCCAACATTTACTATGTACCAGGTCCTATTCTAAGTTCTTTATATGTGACTCACTGAAGACTCACTGCAGTCCCATAGGAAGGTACTGTTAGTAAGGACTGGTCGGTATTTGAACCTTGGTAGTCTGATTTTTGAGCATCCAGACTCTATGTTCTCAGCCACCACATTACACAACTTTTAGTATTTCATCTGCCACCTTTGGAAAATAAGAGCCTTGAATGCTAAGTGGTATAATCACAGGAGTTAAAGATGCTTTGTCAGAACCATCAGGGAAGAGAATTTGGTGTAAAAAAAGTCTACACATCAGACCTTGAAGACAAGAACCTATCAGCTATGTGTCAAATAAGCCCACTGTCTTCTTCATGAGGTTAAATGAAAATTCTTTAGGAGACAAAAGATAGCTTCTCTCGTCTCAAGGGCTTACTACCTGAAAGACTCTGCAACAGTTCAATCTGTTCTAGGATGCTCTGGGGATTCTTTCAGGAAGGAGGGGGCTCCCATGATTAGGAAGAGAATCTGTCTGGGTACCATTCTGTATGATGTCAGTATTGCCTGAAGTGAGGAGTGCTGTGCTGTGATCGCCTCCTCTTCATCCCAGCGGTGAGAGAAGGATTTCCTCCCTAGGAATATGGGGATGGTCGGACACACGGCATCTAAGATTGGAGAGGAGACCTCAGCCTCCCATAGCATTTTACTTGGGAACAGAATGGACAAGCAGCACTTGTGGGGCAGCCTCAGTGGGAGAAAGAGGATAAGGTGACCCCTGGTTCCTGTAAAAGATGTGACTGGCTCGTTTTAACAATTCTAAAGGCTGAAGCCTGCCAGGGAGGCGTAAGTAGGCTCTGTGCCTGGTCTCTGTAATTAGGTGGGTTGTTTGGTCAGGGGACATTTTCCACAGAGCAGGGGGGCAGGGCATGTGGTTAGACCATCCAGTGCCTCCCAGTTTCATATGCCAACGCAGCACAAACACGAAATCTGAGTTCCAGACCTTAGACCACAAGAAGAGAAGGCAGTCATGGTAGGTAGTAAGGTGGGCTCAGGGAGTTCACATAATCACACTGAATCACCTGGTGAAAAAGTTACTGCCTTTCCAAGTCTCATTCAACCCTCAGATTGTCAAGGAGAAAGTCTGGGGTTAATGCAAATGTGTGTTTACATCCCTCGAACACTTGTTAATTTCTCTTTCCAACAAGAATGAAGCAAGCGCCATTCTGGTCCCATGGTCATCTAACACTGTCTAGTCAGAAGTTAGACATATTTCCTTTTCACTGCATTAGTATTTGTGGTTTACCTTCTGCTTCTAGTAGGTGATACTGATTTTCCAATGATGTGATAGAAGTCTGTTTTAAAATGAACATAAATTCAAAATGCAAATATTAAAATGCCAATACTAATATTGAATAAATGAATCTACAAACAATAGTACAGACAGAAGTAGAATTATTAACAAATTATCAACATTTAGGAAGTAATTCTCTATGTCTTTTGAGTTTCCTGGTCTATCCACTCTGGGCACATGACCCTTGATTAAAAAAAAAATTGAAGTACAATGTTATGTTAGTTTGTGATATACACTGAAGTGATTCAGTTTATATATATTTATATTCTTTTCCAAGATGGTTTATTATAAGATATTGAATCTGGTTCCCTGTGCTATAATGTAGGACTTTGCTGTTTATTTTATATATAGTAGTTTATATCTGCTAATCCCAAATTCCTAATTTATCCTTTATCCACTTCCCTCTTTGGTAACAATAAATTTGTTTTCTGTGTCTGCAAGTTTGTTTTTATTTTATAAAAACGTTCCTATTTTAGATTCCACATGCAAGTGATATCATGTGATATTTGTCTCTCTGTCCGACTTGTGTCGCTTAATATGTTAATCTCTCAGTCTATCCATGTTGCTGCAAATGGCATTGTTTAATTCTTTTTATGGCTGAGTAGTGTTCCATCGTGTATATATACCTCATCTTCTTTATCCACTAACTGTTGTTGGACATTCGGGCTGCTTCCATGTTTTCCATGCTGTAAATAGTGCTATTATGAACATGTGGGTGCTTGAATCTTTTCAAATTATTATTTTTTCCAGATATATGCCAAGGAGTGGGATTTCAGGATCATTTGGAAATTCTATTTTTTTTTATTTTTTTAAGGAACCACCATACCGTTCTCCATAGTGGCTGTAACAATTTACACTCCCACCAACAGCATAGGAGGTTTATATTTCCTCCACACCCTCTCCAACACTTATTTGTAGACTTTTTGATGATGATCTTTCTGTTAGGTGTGAGGTGATACTTCATGTTAATTTTGATTCACATTTCTCTAATAATTTGCTTTGTTGAACTTCTTTTCATGTACCTATTGGCCATCTGTATATAAGGACAATATTAATTGAATCCATCAATGCTGGGCAATGACACTATCTGAAGAAGTTCTTTTAATTCCAGACATTCAAGGACTAAATATCACCAAAAATAGTTTATTTGAAAAGACTAGCACCCTCACTATATGATTAGTTAACAGCAAATAAATATACACACACCATTCTCTCTCTTTCTCACAACACATAGAAGTTCAAGTACATGCCAGAATGGAAATAAAGATTAATTTGGAGTAACAGGCATCAAGTCCCTGCCCTGGTTCTAAACCCAATGTTCTTAAGGCTACACTGTTTACTTCTTTGTCATAAGTTTTATGTACTCTTTTTCCTTCTAGAAATAGAACTTCACAGCTAAACAGACTTAGGCTCAAATTCTGACTGTAGTAACCACTTGCCAGATAACCTCAGCAAATTACTCAGCCTCTCTGTGACTTATTTTCTCATCTATAAGCAAAGATCATTTGAAGAGATGCTAGAACTAATTCTTGAAAAGAGCCTAGCAGCATTAAGTCCTTGAGAGCTGGCAAATGCAGCCAATTGCTCAAAGTTCACATGTTAAACTTATATTGCCTCTCTACCTGGACTTCACATGACATCAAGTATTTCGCTCCTTATAGGTTTCATACTTGCTGCTGCAGAAACATGACATCCAAGGACCCTGTAGAAAGGTGTCTCCTCCTTTGCCAATACTTCCCAGCAAAATTGTTGTTGTTCAGTAGCTAAGTTGTGTCCAATACTTTGCAACGTCATGGACTGACACACATCAGGCTACTCTGTCCTCCACTGTCTCCTGGAGTTTGCTCAAATTCATGTCCATTGAGTCGGTGATGCTATGTAACCATCTCATCTTCTGCTGCTCCCTTCTCCTTTTGTCTTCAGTCTTTCCCAGCATCAGGGTCTTTTCCAATGAGTCAGCTCCTCTCATCAAGCGGCCAAAGTATTGGAGCTTCACCCTCAACATCAGTTCAGTTCACTCGCTCAGTTGTGTCCGACTCTTTGAGACCCCATGAATCGCAGCATGCCAGGTCTCCCTGTCCATCACCAACTCCTGGAGTTCACTGAGACTCGCGTTCATTGAGTCAGTGACTCCATCCAGCCATCTCATCCTCGGTCGTCCCCTTCTCCTCCTGCCCCCAATCCCTCCCAGCATCAAAGTCTTTTTCAGTGAGTCAACTCTTCACATGAGGTGGCCAAAGTACTGGAGTTTCAGCTTTAGCATCATTCCTTCCAAAGAAATCTCAGGGTTGATCTCCTTCAGAATGGACTGGTTGGATCTCCTTGCAGTCCAAGGGACTCTCAAGAGTCTTCTCCAACACCACAGTTCAAAAACATCAATTCTTTGGCCCTCAGCTTTCTTCACAGTCCAACTCTCACATCCATACATGACTACTGGAAAAACCATAGCCTTGACTAGATGGACCTTAGTCGGCAAAGTGATGTCTCTGTTTTTGAATATGCTGTCTAGGTTGGTCATAACTTTTCTTCCAAGGAGTAAGTGTCTTTTAATTTCATGATGAATATTAAGGGTTGTTTCCTTTAGGATTGACTGGTTTGATCTTCTTGATGTTCAAGCGACTCTCAAGATTGTCTTCTCCAACACCACAATTCAAAACAATTAATCCTTCAGCATTCAACCTTCCTTATGGTCCAGCTCTCACATCCATACATGACTCCTGGGAAAACCATAGCTTTGACTATATGGATCTTCATCGCAAAGTGATATCTCTGCTTTTTAATACACTGTCTAGGTTTGCCATAGCTTTCCTTCCAAGGAGCAAGCACCTTTTAATTTCATGGCTACAGTTACCAACCATAGTGATTTTGGAACACAAGAAAATAAATCTGTCACTGTTTCCACTTTTCCCCCTTATATTTGCCATGAAGTGATGTGACTGGATGCCATGACCTTTTTTTTTTTTTATGCTGAATTTCAAACCAACTTTTTCATTTTCTCTTTCACCCTCATCAAGAGGTTCTTTAGTTCCTCTTCAATTTCTGCCATTAGAATGGTATCATCTACATATCTGAGGTTGTTGATATTTCTCCCAGCAATCTTGACTCCAGCTTGTGATTCATCCAGCCTGGCATTTCACACTGATGTGCTTTGCATATAAGTTAAATAAACAGGTGACAATATACAGCCTTGTTGTGCTCATTTCCCAATTTTGAACCAGTCTGTTGTTCCGTGTCCAGTTCTAACTGTTGCTTCTTGACTTTCATATAGGTTTCTCAGGAGGCAAGTTAGGTGGTCTGATATTGCCATCTCTTTAAGAATTTTCCACAGTTTGTTGTGACCTGTGCAGTCAAAGGCTTTAGTATGGTCAATAAAAACAGAAGCAGATGTTTTTCTGGAACTCCCTTGCTTTCTCTATGATCCAACAAATGCTGGCAATTTAACCTTTGGTTCCTCTGCCTCTTCAAAACCCAGTTTGTATATCTGGAATTTCTCTATTCACGTACTGCTGAAGCCTAGCTTGAAGGATTTTGAGCATAACCTTGATAGCATGTGAAATTAGTGCAATTGTGCTGTAGTATGAATATTCTTTAGCATTGCCCTTCTTTGAGACTGGATGAAAACTGACCTTTTTCGAGTCTAAAATGCCTTTTAGAAAAATGCTTGCTCCAATTACAGAGGCAATGAGAGGAGTCCCATCAATCCGGCTATAGATAAGACAAAGTCTCCCTCCTGAACTTTTATCCATGATGAGCAACGTGACCAGAACTAGAAGCTTCTGAAGGGTCCACAAGAAGTTTTGAGACCAGGAAAAATACATTGGTACCAACACAGAGAAATAAAAATCTTACCAAATCAAAATTGACAAAATTTAGTTGAATAACCACAGAACTTAATACTGTACTGTAGTGGGTTGAATAGTGGCCTCCAACACATCAGATCCTACTGTCTAGAAGTCTATAGATGTTAGCTTATTTCAAAAAAGGATCTTTGTTGATATAAGTTAAGGGTTTTGAGATGCAGGTATATTCCTATATTATCTGAGTGGGCCTTAAATGCCATCACTGTTGTCCTTCTAAGAAAGAGATAGAAGAGTATATACCCAGGGACTTTCTTGGTGGTCCAGTGGTTAAGACTTCACCATCCAAGATCCCACATGTCTCAAAGCCAAAAAACAAAACAAAACAGAGAAGTAGTATTGCAACAAATTCAATAAAGATTTTAAGTTTTCCACACCAAAAAAATTTAAAAAATTTTTAAAAAGTGTACACCCATAGAAGAAAATAAGATGAAAGTGAGGGTAGTGACTACAGTAACACACCCACAAGCCAAGGAATGCTGGCAGCCTACAGAAGCTGCAAGTGGCAAAGAATGGACATTTCCCTAGAGTCTCACAAAGGGAGCATGACCTTGCCAACACCTTGATTTTGACCCAATGAAACACATTTTGAACTTCTGGCCTCAGTAACTACGAGATAATATACTTCTAATATCTCAAGCCATCCAATTTGCTATGGCAACTCAAAGAAATCCATTAATATGCCAACATGTCATACACACCTCACTCTCCTATAAACAGTATAAAGTTTATATCATAAGACCATAAATTCTTAATAACACTCAACTTTATAAAAACTTTTGAAATCAGTTTTATAGCCCCAAACACATCATTTGCAAAGTGAATATATTTTAATATATTTGGTATGGCAAAGAATGGAACTTCCAAAAATGAGTTATTAAGAATGTGAGCATCTGAAAATGTCCCTGGGTTTATGGGTCTTGAGATGCACCCTAATTACTCAGAGATGCTCTAGTGGCATCTTCCAGGATAATTAATTGGGATTAAAGTCCAATTTACTGTTCCTCCCACTCAAATATGAAAATAGGGAGATCAAACACACCTAGCAAGAGGAAAAGAAGTTAAAGTAATTTTGATGAGAATAGCTTTTCTTGCCCAGGCTTATTGTTAATTAACATTTTTATAAAGACTGTCCAAGTTATAAGATGTGTTTTGGTCATTACCACTAAAACAATCTGGGCTTTGTCTGTAACTCAGCATGTGTGTTTCCTTTACATAAGCTGTTGCTCTCTGAGAAATCTTGAGGACTGGAGGATTTAATGGTTTCTCTGGAATGGTTAGAAAATAAAATAATTGAACACAAAAGGCAGAACGATTTTTTTTTAATTAGAGTTAATTGCTTTATAATGTTGTATTAGTTTCTGCTGTGCAACAACGTGAATCAGCTCTCAGTTCAGTGCAGTCATTCAGTCACATCCAACTCTTTGAGACCCCATGGACTGCAGCACAGCAGGCTTCCTTGTCCATCACCAGCTCCTGGAATCTACTCAAACTCATGTCCATCAAGTCGGTGATGCCATCCAACCATTTCATCCTCTGTTGTTCCATTCTCCTCCCATCTTCAATCTTTCCCAGCATCAGAATCTTTTCCAATGAGTTGGTTCTTTGCATCAGGTGGCCGAAGTATTGGAGTTTCAGCTTCAGCATCGGTCCTTCCAATGAACATCCAGGACTGATCTTCTTTAAGATTGACTGGTTGGATCTCCTCGCTGTCCAAGGGACTCTCAAGAGTCTTCTCCAACACCACAGTTTAAAGCATCAATTCTTCAGTGCTCAGCTTTCTTTATACTTCAACTCTCACATCCATATATGACTACTGGAAAAACCATAGTTGTGACTAGATGGACCTTTGTTGGCAAAGTAATGCAAATATTAAAGTAAATTAAAAAAAACTTTTTAATATGCTGCCTAGGTTGGTCATAGATTGTCTTCCAAGGAGCAAGTGTCTTTTAATTTCATGGCTGCAGTCACCATCTGCAGTGAGTTTGGAGCCCAAAAAAATAAAGTCTGACACTGTTTCCATTGTTTCCCCATCTATTTCCCATGAAGTAAAGGGACTGGATGCCATGATCTTCATTTTCTGTATGTTGAGTTTTGAGTCAACTTTTTCACTCTTGTCTTTCACTTTCATCAAGAGACTCTTTAGTTCTTCTTCACTTTCTGCCATAAGGGTGGTGTCATTTATATATCTGAGGTTATTTCTCCCTGCAGTCTTGATTCCAGCTTGTGCTTCATCCAGCCCGGCATTTCACATGACGTACCCTGCATATAAGGTAAATAAGCAGGGTGACAATATATAGTCTTGATGTACTCCTTTCCCAATTTTCAACCAGTCCATTGTTCCATGTCTGGTTCTAACTGTTGCTTCTTGACCTGCATACAGATTTCTCAGGAGGCAGGTCAGCTGGTCTGGTATTCCAATGTCTTAAGGAATTATCCACAGGTGGTTGTGATCCACACAGTCAAAGCTGAATATTGGTATAGTCAATAAAGCAGAATTAGATTTTTTTTAGAACTCTCTTGCTTTTTTGATGATCCAACAGATGTTGGCAATTTGATATCTGGTTCCTCTGCTTTTTCTAAATCCAGCTTGAAAATCTGGAATTTCATGGTTTGAGTACTGTTGAGACCTGTCTTGGAGAATTTTGAGCATTACTTTGCTCATGTATGAGATGAGTACAATTGTGTGGTAACTTGAATATTCTTTGGCACTGCCTTTCCTTGGGATGGAATGAAAACTGAACTTTTCCAGTCCTGTGGCCATTGCTGTGTTTTCCAGATTTGCTGGCATGTTGAGTGCAGCACTTTCACAGCATCATCTTTTAAGATTTGTAATAGCTCAACTGGAATTCCATCACCTCCACTAGTTTTGTCCGTAGTGATGATTCCTAAGGCCCACTTGACTTCGCATTCCAGGATGTCTGCCTCTAGGTCAGTGATTACACCATTGCGATTATCTGGGTTGTGAAGATCTTTTTTGTATAGTTCTTCTGTGTACTCTTGCCACCTCTTCTTAATATCTTCTGCTTTTGTTAGGTCCATACCATTTCTGTCCTTTATTGAGCCCATCTTTGCATGAAATGTTCCCTTGGTATCTCTAACTTTCTTGAAGAGATCTCTAGTCTTTCCCATTCCATTGCTTTCCACTATTTTTTTTTGCATTGATCACTGAAGAATGCTTTCTTATCTCTCCTTGTTATTCTTTGGAACTCTGCATTCAGATGGGTATATCTTTCCTTTTCTCATTTGCATTTAGCTTCTCTTCTTTTCTCAGCTACTGTAAGGCCTGCTCTGACAAACATTTTGCCTTTTTCTTTTGTTTTTCTTGGGGATGGTGTTGATCATTGCCTCCTGTACAGTGTCATAAACCTCTGTTCATAGTTTTTCAAGCACTTTGTCTATCAGATCTAATCCCTTGAATCTATTTCTCACTTCCACTGTTATAATCATAAGGGATCTGATTTAGGTCATACCTGAATGGTCTAGTGGTTTTTCCTACTTTCTTCAATTTAAGTCTGAATTTGGCAATAAGGAGTTCATGATGTGAGCCACAGTCAGTTCCCAGTCTAATTTTTGCTGACTGTATAGAGCTTCCCCATCTTTGGCTGTATAGAATATAATCAATCTAATCTTGGTATTGACCTTTTGGTGATGTCCATGTGTAGGGTCTTCTCTTATGCTGTTGAAAGAGGGTGTTTGCTATGACCAGTGCATTCTCTTGGCAATACTCAGTTAGCCTTTGCCCTGATTCATTTTGTACTCCAAGGCCAAATTTGCCTGTTACTCCAGATATCTCTTGACTTCCTACTTTTGCATTCCAGTCCTCTATGATGAAAAGGACATCTTTTTGGCATGTTAGTTCTAGAAGGTCTTGTAGGTCTTCATAGAACCATTCAACTTCAGCTTCTTCAGCATTACTGGTTGGAGCATAGACTCGGATTACTGTGATATTGAATGGTTTGTCTTCGAAATGAACAGAGATCATTCTGTCATTTTTAAGATTGCATCCAAGCACTGTATTTCAGACTCTTCTGTTAACTATGATAGCTACTCCATTTCTTCTAAGGGATTCTTGCCCAGAGTAGTAGATTTAATGGTCATTTGAATTAAATTCACCCATTCCAGTCCATTTTGGTTCACTGATTCCTAAAATGTTGATGTTCATTCTTGTCATCTCCTGTCTGACGATTTTTAATTTCTGCTTTATTGACTATGCCAAAGCCTTTGACTGTGTGGATCACAATAAACTGTGGAAAATTCTGAGAGAGATGGGAATACCAGACTACTTGACCTGCCTTTTGAGAAACCTGTATACAGGTCAGGAAGCAACAGTTATAACTGGACATGGAACAACAGACTGGTTCCAAAAAGGAAAAGGAGTACTTCAAGGCTGTATACTGTCACGCTGCTTACTTAACTTACATGCAGAGTACATCATGAGAAACGCAGGGCTGGAAGAAGCACAAGCTAGAATCAAGATTTCCAGGAGAAATATCAATAACCTCAGATATGCAGATGACACCACCCTTATGGCAGAAAGTGAAGAAGAACTAAAGAGCCTCCTGATGAAAGTGAAAGAGGAGAGTGACAAAGTTGGCTTAAAGCTCAACATTCAGAAAACAAAGATCATGGTGTCAGGTTCCATCACTTCATGGCAAATAGATGGGGAAACAATGGAAACAGTGACTGACTTTATTTTTTTGGGCTCCAAAATCACTGCAGATGGTGACTGCAGCCATGAAATTAAAAGACACTTACTCCTTGGAAGGAAAGTTATGACCAACCTAGACAGCATATTTAAAAGCAGAGGTATTACTTTGCCAAGAAAGGTCTGTCTAGTCAAGGCTATGGATTTTCCAGTGGTCGTGTATGGATGTGAGAGTTGGACTGTGAAGAAGGCTGAGGGCTGAAGAATTGATGCTTTTGAACTGTGGTGTTGGAGAAGACTCTTGAGAGTCCCTTGGACTGCAAGGAGATCCAACCCGTCCATTCTGAAGGAGATCAGTCCTGGGTGTTCATTGGAAGGACTGATGTTGAAGCTTAAACTCCAGTACTTTGGGCACCTGATGGGAAGAGCTAACTCATTTGAAAAGACCCTGATGCTTGGAAAGATTGAAGGCATGAGGAGAAGGGGACGAAAGAGTATGAGATATTTGGATGGCATCACCGACTCAATGGACATGGGTATGGGTGGACTCCAGGAGTTGGTGATGGACTGGGAGGCCTGGCGTGCTGTGATTCATGGGGTTGCAAAGAGTCGGACACAACTGAGCGACTGAACTGAACTGAACTGAACTGAATTTGCCTTGATTCTTGGACCTAACATTCCAGGTTCCTATGCAATATTGCTCTTTACAGCATCGGACTTTACTTCCATTGCTAGTCAATCCACAACTGAGCATTATTTTCACTTTGGCTCTGTCTCTTCATTCTTTCTGGAGATATTTCTCTACTCTTCTCCAGTAGCATATTGGGTACTCACTGACCTGGGGATTTTACAATTCAGTGTCATGTCTTTTTGCCTTTTCATACTGTTCACATACTGAATCAGCTGTTTGTGTACACATATCCCCACTCTTGGGCCTCCCTCCCACCCCCGTATCCCACCCATCTAAGTCATCACAGAGTACCGAGCTGAGCTCCTTGTGCTATGCAGCAGCTTTCCGCTAGACACTGCTTTACACATAGTAGAGTATATATGTCAGTGCTCCTCTCTCCGTTGGTCCCACCCTCCCTTTCCCTCAGCCGGTGTCCATAAGTCTGTTCTCTGTGTGCTTCTATTCCAAGCTGAGTGATTTGGGCAGAATATTCTGGATAAGCAGGCTGTAAACTTGGATGCACTTGATTCTGTGGACTCAGCACAGACTCATCTGCCTGAACACCACCCTCACCTGGAAATCAAAGGGCTGGCGGCTTGACCTTTTGTCCTTCTGTAAAACGTGACTCTGACTCCTCAGAAAAGTATCAAAATCAGTTTGACACCCCTTCTGACTGGTGATAATGGGTGATTTTTCCATCTTATACTTTTTTGTACATCTTGAAATTTTTGACAATGAGGAGTCTTCCCTATCAAAATCAGAAAACAGTAAGAATAAAGGGGGTGACTTAAATTGCATTCAATTTGTATTTGTGTTCTAAAATGAAAATCTGGGCCCTGGTTTCTTTTCTTCAGTGCCTACTTACCATCAAAGATTCCTCCTTTACTTTGAGTCCCAGACTTCGTCCAAGGCTTGCTGGTAAAGAGCTTGGTGGCATAAAGTTAGTTCCTTTAACTCTGCATGACTCCTCTCTGAAGTCCTGAGGGCTGCAAAGGGCACCTTGCGTTATGACTTATTAAGGTCTCCGTAACAGTGAAACTGAGCAAGACAATTTCTAATGTAACCTGCCATTTATACAGCAGCATCTTTTTAGCCAAGACTAATTTAATTCGTAGTCTCCCTTTGGCTTGCGAGATGACCCAAGGAAGCTTGTTTTGGCTCAGGATGAATTCTAAATAACTATAAATCTTTATTATTCTTATCAAGCCCTTGCACATGCCCTCCTATTCAGGCAGAGACTAATCCACACAGTTTGGAAGCTTACATATGGTGAAATGGCACTTACCTCTCTAAAGTCTTTCAGTTTTGTCATGCCAAGCACCCTTATGTTTACCACGGAATATAATTAAGGTGAGGCTCACCCAGCAGATAATTCAAAATCCACAAATTCAGCCTTGTGTCCTTTCTAGTTCTTTCCTCTCACCTCCTTAGCTAGTTGTGAAAAACAATGCATCCCCCCCCAAAAAAAAAAACTTCAAAATCTGTCACAGATCATTGTCCTCCAAAAAGTACTGTTGCCATGGAGATAGATTCTTATCATATCTTTCTTTTCAACTAAAGCATGACTGGAATATTTTTAGCTGTGGACATTAAAGTCTGTTTATTAAAAGTTGTTATTAATTTGTGCAAACAAATTTCTGTGGGTTTAAAGCAACTGTGAATCACACATATCCATGATGGCTTGAATTTTTTTTTTTTTTTAATTTGAGCTTCTAAATTTTTTCACTATGTGAGTTATCTCCTTCCAGAGCTAATTAGTAAAGGAAGTAAGACAGGACGAGAATAGATAATTGAGGGAAGTGAGGGGGAAAAGGGCGGGGGGGGACAAAAAGACAGGTTAAGTATTTTTCTTGGGATCAGAGAGATCTCAATCACATAACAATGGTTTTTCACTCTGCTCTGAGAAAAACCAGCTTCACTGACTTGAGAGATGCTTAAGAAGAGAACTGGGTTTCTCAGTAAATCATGACTGGTACCCAGTCCTGCAGCTGTAAAAGGGGCCTTGGACCAGCTCGGTGAATTCCATGATGCACTTGGAGGAGTTTGGAGGGTTCCAAGCATGGGCCTTAGGAACAGCCTGGGTTCCCCACCCCCCAGTTTTTAACTGGTATATGCATTCACCCGCATAAGATTTTGCTACAGAGACATAGGATTTGGGGCACGAGATTATTGTTTGTTTAAAAAAAAAATGGAAAATGAGACTGGTTAATCTCAAATGAGATTAAAATGAGATTACTTTAATAATAAAGTATATTGTATATATTGTATAAACTGTTGCCCTATCGAGACTTTATTTCAACATTCCTTACTTCTAGTCCTCACAACAACTCTGCTGGGGAGACAATGTTATTTCCTTTCTACAGATGAGATCAACAGCTACACATACTTCCTCCTCCCTTCTCTAGCGGATCTTCCCAACTCAGGAATCAAACCCCGGCCTCCTGCTTTGTAGGCATATTCTTTACCCTCTGAGCCACCAGGGAAGTTCTGCCTTTTTACAGAGGAGATCAACAACAACACACACTCTGCCTCCTCCTCTTTTATTCAGATGATGACAAGCTCTAGTTGAGTGAATTACAAGGAAGCTGCCTCCGTGACCAGCGCTTCTACTTTCCCACATAGTTTCAATATTTTTCTCAGTTCTAAATTCTTTATGTATTTACTGTTTCTTTCTCAGGAAACTTAGGAAGCAGAGAACCAGTCCTTAGATTAACTCCCCTCACTAAGGGTGAATCCGTGACCTAAGACGACCCTGCACACACAGACTCTCATATTTCCTCAACTTGAGTTCATTCTTTCAAGCCTTCTGTGGAGTGGGCACTGGATATTCAGCAGCAATCAAAGTCAAGGCATGCCCTGTTCTTGAGGGGTTTCTCATCTGTGCCCCATAGTACAACTCCAGCCTTTTCAATGTCTTATCAAGAGCGTCCATGCTGACTTCCAGGAGCAAAGTGGTCACTTCCAAGTGTCTCCTCAATGCTTTCCTCAGTGGGCCTTTTGGTTCTCCTTGCAAAGAACTACAGCTATCATGACACTTACGGAGCCATTAGTTGAGTGTGTGGTTCAGTCACCAAGCAGCCTGAGATGCCATCTCTTTTCCAGCTTTAGGGCATTATCAGTCAGCTCTGCAATGCTGACTAGTTCATTTATGAAATGGCCTCCATAAAATAAAATAATAGTTAAAATGTGAATGGCCTGAAATTCTTCCCCTGTTCTAACATCTAAGAATTCTGAAAGCCACATCAAAGTTCCAGAATGTAAAGAATTTTTTTTAAGATAAATTAATCTGTTTGGATTAATCTCTCCTATTTGTTGGAGATGGTCCAGCATAACAGGTCTATCATTGCAGCATCTTCAAATCTGAAAGTGTTATTAACGATAATGAGACCAGGCCCCTCAACTTACAGATAAGGAAACTAAAGACCAGAGAGGTAAAGTGCCTTCCTTAGGTCACAACTCTAGTCAGGAGAAAGCCTAGAAACAAACCTTATCCAGTGATCTTTTAACAACCACAAAATGTTACGTTGCATCTCCAGGTTCATCTAGAATTAGTGTCACATTCAGTCCCGTGACACATTCAAGCTAGGCAGTCTTTCTTCTGAGAGTCGGTTGCCTTGTATGATATACAAGGATATAATCTCATTATTATGTGTCATAGGAAATATTGCCTAAAATTAATTAAACAAAAAATTTCCCCAGGAACATGGGAGCTTGCCCACCCCCTTCACTTTCCAAGTCTGGATCCTTCTGTGTCTAAGTGCCTGTATCATAGTAGAGGCTGATTTTACTAACTGTACTCAGATTCAGCTTGGCTAAGCCAAGAGCTAGGTGTTAGCTTTAATATTTTTAACATGCGTGCTCAGTTGCTCAGTCGTGTCCGATGCTTTGCAACCCAGAAACGATAACCTGCCAGGCTCCTCTGTCTGTGGGATTTCCCAGGCAAGAATAATGGAGTGGGTTGCCATTTCTACTCCAAGAGATCTTCCTCACCCAGGGACCAAACCTACATCTCTCATGTCTCCTACATCAGCAGGTGGATTCTTAACCACTGAGTCACCTGGGAAACAATATTTTTAATAGTCAATTTAAATGTAGTTTAAACAACAGTCATTTTATATAGCATCTACTTTTGTAACCAATAAAAGCTATAATCTTGAAAGTCAGATGCAATTGTACCTTGATATAAAAATTTGAAAACAGAAAGAGTAATCCAAAATTGTCTCTTTCACTAAAATCTACTTAAACCGACTATGTTAAATCATGTCTGTCTTAATGGAACAATCGCCAACTAAGATGACAATTTTTAGACCTAACCCCATCACCAATAATCATGTGAATTGGGGCAATTCAATCCTCTATGGTTCCCAATTTCCTTTCTGTACATGAAGAAAAAAGAGAACTAGAGTTGATCACCCCTCAGTTCCCTTCTAGCCCTAAAATGCTAAGCTCAGGGGGAAAAAAGTGAGACAGCATATGTACTCAAATGCTAAAATGTGAAACCTAACTCTGAGCATAAATCCAGACTATATGAGGGTTTGTGCTATGAAAAAGTAGTTTTTGTGTTGTAAATTCCTGAGATCTATACCCCTTCAATCCCAATCAGTGTGTCTGTGCTGTCACTTCTGTTGTGTCTGGCTCTTTGTAACGTATGGGCTGTGGCCCAACAGGTTCTTCTGTCTATGGGAGAGTCAGTTGCCTTGCTCTCCTCCAAGGGATCTTCCTGACTCAGGGATCGAACCCACGTCTTTTACATCTCCTGCATTGGAAGGTGGGTTCTTTACCACCAGCACCACCTGGGAAACCCAAACAGTAGGCAATATGTTTTCACTTCATATGTGTTCAAATAGTATAAGCTACCAGAAAACAAAAAATAATGGCTGTATCAGAACAGCTATTTGCCCTCAGGAAAGAATATAACAAGTGTTCTTTGTCTCCCGGGGTCCAGCCCCGGTGGATCCAGGGAATTCGAAGGGTGGATGGCGTTGGCGTGAGAAAAACTTATTTATTGATTGATATAAGATTAGATTAAGAAACAATAGTGTAGTAGGAAAATTAAGTGGAGGAAGAGGGCTGAATAACTTGGATTACGCAAAAGACCAATAAAATTCCAGACAAGGAATTTGCACCATCTACGTTGGGCTGCCGGTGCTCGCTTGAATATCTAAGGGTGCCTCACCTTAGGCTCCCTTTCACACGGGTCTTAACAGCCAGGGCAAGTAAGTAGACTTGGCGAGCCTCTGCGCCCCAGATGGGAATTCAGCCTGAAATTAGAGTGAAGAGGAGAAGAAAAAGAGAGAGACACACGGGGGAAACCAGTCCAGCAACTAGCTCCGTCCTCTATTGTTCAGAAGGCCTTTTATACTTTTGATAAAACATGGAGATCAATGGGTAACACAAAGTTATGCAGCGTTAGCAGTCCAGACTCTTATCAAAACCAGGCTTTTCTCTCTGCATACCTAATTGTATACACAAGTCTTAGGTAATTTGCATCATCTTCCAGCCAAAAGGGCCAATTAACATTTTACAGCCTTTTTTCTGATAAGGTTTTGTCAATCAGAAGACTTATTTGTGTTGATCTTCCCAAGGTCTGGTGCAACTCTCAGAAAGCACTAAATAAAGTTACATTCTTACACAGCAAAGATACAGCAACTTATAACAAGTAGACGGAGTACAGTGATTTACAGCAAAAGAGAAGCAATTAACTCAAAAGTCTAATGTTGCTAACATCAAAACTACTATGTATCTTTTTCTACATCCTGCTTACATTGAGTAACATCCTTCCAGGTGCCTAAAAGATAAAGAATATGGAGGTCTGGCAGCAATCCTTGAGTCAACAGTGAAAACCCTCTACCAATATAATTTTTGACTCTTTAGAAAAGGCTCTGTATCTTTAAGATGCTTTCAAGCTTTGTGCCTCTAGAGATTGGGGGGCTGTAAGCAATTCACAAGCTGTAAGAGGTCCGGGGGAACCTGTTAGGCAAGCTAGAGAGCTATCAGAGGGGTTTTAACGGAAACATCCCTTTCAAATGCAGAAGGCTAAAGCCCTGAATTGACTTTTTCCAGAGAGTGTCAGAAGAGTGGAAAAGCAGGCAGATTCTTATTTTTTGGGGGGGGTGGATGCTCAGGAAATTCCAGGGGGAAAACCTGAGGTCTGATTAGCCTTGCCATCAGAGCTCTTGCCACATGACCTTGTCATGGGTGGAATTCCTCATGCTGGCTCCCGGCATTTGTCCCCTGTCAGGCTCACTTCTTTTCAAGGCAAAGCCCTCAAAGGACTCCATCAGTATCTCCTGAAGTTCTCATTCACATGCGGAATCCTTACTTGCTCTTTCCTTCACCTAAAAATTAAAATGGTGGCTGTAGTGGGGGTGGGGGAGGCTCTGTTATCTAGGCTTCCCAGGTGGCACTAGTGGTAAAGAACCTGCCTGCTAATGCAGGAGACACAAGAGACTCAGGTTTGATCCCTGAGTTAGGAAGATTCCCTGGAGGAGGGCACAGCAACCCAGTCCAGTGATCTTCCTGGAGAATCCCATGGACAGAGGAGTCTGGTGGGCCACAGCCTATAGGGTCACAAAGAGTTGTACACAACTGAAGATATTCAAGTTGCCGTAGTAAAATACCACATACCAGGTGGATTATGGAATAGAAAGTTATTTCCTCACAATTCTGAAGGCTGGGAAGCCCAGGATCAAAGTGCTTGCCAATTTGGTTTCTGGTACAAGCTCTCTTTCTGGCTTGTAGATGACTCCCTTCTGACTATGTCCTCACATGGCCTTTCCTCCATGTGTGCAGGTAGATCTCTCTCTCTTTTCCTCTTTTTACAAAACTACCAATTTGATCAGATCAGGAAGGCATCTTATGACTGCATTTACCCATAATTAGTTATCTCCTAAACGCTCTATCTCCACATAGAGTCACAGTGGAAGTTAAGACTTCGACATATGAATTTGTGGAAGACATAATTAAGTTCAGTTCATAGCAGAGGAAGAGTCTGCAATTTTAACAAACTCTCCAGATTATTCTTTAGCACAATAACATTTGAGAACTACTGGCTAGACATCAAGAAGAATTAACTTCTTGTCAAACAGCAAAATTTGAGATCATATATCCTTCCTTCTTTAGAGATTATAATGAGTAGATGAAGGAAAAAAGAAAGAAGAGAGAGAGAGGCAAAGACAGGACAGAAATAGAGAACATGCCAAGTTAAAATGAGATTTATATAGTGCTTGTTATTCAAAAACTTATGAACTAACTAAAGACCCACAATGATGAGGATATGTCAAAGGGTCACAGGTGTCAAATGAAAGAGCTCCCACAGCCAAAGCTAGAACAATCTAAGCAACAAAATAAGCAATAATGTTGGATTATAACCCAAAGTATGAAATAAATATCCATGAATCCATACTAATATTGTTGTCTCTAAGTTGTGTCTGACTCTTCGCGACCCCATGGACTGCAGTACATCAGGCTTCCCTGTCCGTCACTATCAGACGATCCTAAGATGGCAGAGGAATTGGATGGGGAGACCTCTTTCTCCCCCACAAATTCATTGTAAGAACATTTGAACACAGATCAAATTCCACAAAACAACTTCTGAATGCTGGCAGAAGACATCAGGCACCCAGAAAGGCAGCCCATTGTCTTCAAAAGGAGGAGGACAAAATATGAAAGATAAAAAGAGACAAAAGAGGTAGGGACAGAGATCCATCCCAAGAACGGAGTCTTAAAAAAGAGAGAAGTTTCCAAACACCAGGAAACACTCTCTCTGGCAGGTCTGTGGTGAGCCTTGGAATCTCAGAGGGCAAAATAACTGGGAGGAAACATAAATAAATAATTAAAACCCACAGATTACATGCCTAACAGCAACTCCCAATGGAGCAGCAGCCCAGACACTTGCATCCCCCACTAGCAGGCAGGGGCTGGACAGGGAGCCGCAGGCTGCATTGCTTAGGGTAAGGACCAGGCCTGAATGCCCCAAGGGCAATCTGAGGGAACTAGCTTGAGATAGCAACCCAGGCTGTGGGATATCTATCCCGCGAAAAGCCCTAACCTAGGACATCGCCAGGCCCGCTCACAGAACAAAGGATTGGGCAGAGCTAGCCAGCCATGGACTGGCCCATCCCCTACCAGAGACAGGCAGGTGAGGGCAGCCAGAGCCGGAAGGGGGCAATTGCGGCCCCAGAGAGGCATCCTATACCAAACTGCAAGCAGACTTCTTGGGATTCTCGACAGTCGACATCTGCCGGGAGGGTTGCAGCCAGAGATCAGCTCCCCAGAAGAGACACACAGCTCACCTGAGAAGGCGCCCAGAAAACCGAGTGGCTGGGAAGGGGGAGGCAATAAGTCGCAGCCTTCGACTGCGGGCAACAGCGCTAGCCAAGCACCTCGTCACCTGAGCTGCTCGGGCCTGGGACGGGCACAAAATGCAGGCCCAACCAAGTCTGCGCCTTTGTGGAGTACCCGAGAACCTGAACCTAAGCAGCTTAGACCCGGGGAATGCATGCAACCCAGGGCCAGCATCAGACAGTTCCCAGGAGAGCAACCTAGAGCCTGAGCAGTGTAGACTGGGAAAGCACACACACTGTGAGCGGGGGCAAACCCAGCATGGCTGAATCACTGTGGGCACATGCCAGTGATATTTGTTTGCAGTGTTCCTCCCTCCCCACAGCACAACTGAACAAGTGAGCCTAAAAACAGTGACCACCACCGCCCCCCTTGTGTCAGGGTGGACATTAGACACTGAAGAGACCAGCAAACAGAAAAAGCTGAAGTAAACAGAGGGAACCACTTTGGAAATGACAGGTGCAATAGATTAAAACCCTGTAGTTAGCACAGACTACGTAGGAAGGGGCCTATAGACCTTGAGAAGTACAAGCTGGACCAAGGAACTATCTGAAAATGAATTGACCTCACACTGTCTGCAACAGTTCCACAGAAAGTCCTATATATATTCTTATTATTATCATTTTTTAAATTAAAAAATATATATTTTTATTTTTAAGTCCCCTATTACTCCTTTAATTTTCACTTTTATAACCCCTATTACCTTGCAAAAAAAGACCCTATTTTTAAAGCAAACTTCATACATATATATTTTATAATTTTTATGACTCTGTTTTCTTCTTTTTTTTTAATATTGTATTTTTGAGAATCTAACCTCTACTCTAGATTTTTAATCTTTGCTTTTTGGTATTTGTTATCAACTTTGTACCTTTAAAAACCCAATCTTCAGTACCCATTTTCACTTGGGAGTGAGATCACTGGCCTGATTGCTGTCTCCCCCTTTTGACTCTCCTTTTTCTCCACCGGGTCGCCTCTATCTCCCCCTTCCCCCTTTTCTTCTCTACCCAACTCTGTGAATCTCTTTGTGTGTTCCGAACTGTGGAGAACACTTAGGGAACTGATTGCTGGCTGGATCTGTCTCTCTCCTTTTGATTCCCCCCTGTATCCTCCTGGCCACCTCTCTCTCCTTCCTCCCTCTTCTCTTCTCTGTGTAACTCTGTGAACATCTCTGAGGGGTACAGACTGTGAAGAGCACATAGGGAAGTGATTACTGGCTAGCTTGCTCTCTCCCCTTTTGATTCCCCCTCTTCTCCTCCTGGTCACCTCTATATCCCTCCTTCATCTTATCTTCTCCATGTAACTCTGTGTGCCTCTCTGGGTGTCCCTCACTGTGGAGCAACTTTTCATCATTAACCTAGATGTTTTATCATCGGTGCAGTATAGATGGAGAAGTCTTGAGGCTACTGTAAGAATAAGACTGAAAACCAGAGGGAGGAGGCTTAAGCCCAAACCCTGAGAACACCTGAGAACTCCTGAATCCAGGGAACATTAATCAATAGGAGCTCATCAAATGCCTCCATACCTACACTGAAACCAAGCGCCACCCAAGGGCCAACAAGTTCCAGAGCAAAGCATACCACACTAATTATCCAGCAACACAGGAACATAGCCCTGAGCTTCAGTTTACAAGCTGCCCAAAGTCACACCAAACCCACTGACATCTCAAAACTCATTACTGGACACTTCATTGCACTCCAGAGAGAAGAAATCCAGCTCCACCCACCAGAACACCAACACAAGCTTCCCTAACCAGGAAACCTTGACAAGCCACTCGTCCAACCTCACCCACAGTGAGGAACCCCCACAATAACGAGTAATCTGTCAGTCACTATCCCCTGCAGTTTGCTCAAATTCATGTCCATTGAATCAGTTGTCTAACCATCTCATCCTCTGCTGCCCCCTTCTCCTTTTGACTTCAGTATTTCCCAGCATAGGGTTTTTTTCAATGAGTTGGCTCTTTGCATTTGAGTTGGCCAAAGTATTGGAGCTGCAGCTTCAGCAACAGTCCTTCCAATGAATATTCAGAGTTGATTTCCTTTGGGATTGACTGGTTTGATCTCCTTGCAATCCAAGGAACTCTCCAGAGTCTTCTCTAGCCCCATAATTTGAAAGTCTTCTTTATGGTCCAACTCCCCCATAATATAAGTAAATAATTAAATAATTTAAAAATAATTAATTAATAAGGGGAGAATAGAACAAATATTCCATGTAGAAGAATTTCAAATAATTTATGTAGTTACTCCACCCTCAAGTCAATGGAGCATAACTTCTCAACCGTTACATGTAGAATACACATAAGGACTCCCTTCCAAGAGTGAGGTATGGAAAACGTGAAAAGAGAAGTAACTTCACCATGAAGCGCCTGGGAAATATTACCTCAGCCAGATAATCAAGGTCAACATCAGCCGTGATAAGTCATGTTGATAGTGTACTCTACTGAATGTACCATGAAATGTACCAGGCAAATGGTCCTTTGCTTCTGTTTTTTTCCTCTGATAACACATGATACTAGTCTAATAATGAGAAAAATGTCAGACATATCCCAACTGAGGGACATTCTGTTACAAAATACCTTGCTCCTCAAGACTTCCCAGTTCATCAAAAACAAAGAAAGGCTGAAAACCTGACAGCCAGAGAAGCCTAAGGAAACTTAATGATACAATATAACATGGTATCCTGGACAGGAAATTAGAACAGAGAAACCAAAGGACACTAAGCAAAGGCTAAGGAAATTTGAATCAAATATGGATATTAGTTACAGTAATATATTAATATTGGCTCATTGCTTATAATAATTGTATCATATTACTATGTTAATTAACTATGAGGAATAACATGAGAATTCTCTGCACCATCTTCACAACTTCTTTGTGAATCTTTATTTCATTCTAAAAAAAGTTTATTTTTAAAAGTGATTTAAATAAATCAGACTGTAAATGTGAAGAAATTTTAAGAACATTTCAACTTATTAATTTTTACCTAATACTTAAAGCTCCTTAGAAGGAAAGTTATGACCAACCTAGATAGCATATTCAGAAGCAGAGACATTACTTTGTCAACAAAGGTATGTCTAGTTAAGGCTATGATTTTTCCAGTAGTCATGTATGGATGTGAGAGTTGGACTGTGAAGAAAGCTGAGTGCCAAAGAAGTGATGCTTTTGAACTGCGGTGTTGAAAAAGACTCTTGAGAGTCCCTTGGACTACAAGAAGATCCAACCAGTCCATTCTGAAGGAGATCAGTCCTGGGTGTTCTTTGGAAGGAACGATGCTAAAGCTGAAACTCCAGTACTTTGGCCACCTCATGTGAAGAGTTGACTCATTGGAAAAGACTCTGATGCTGGGAGGGATTGGGGGCAGGAGGAGAAGGGGATGACAGAGGATCAGATGGCTGGATGGCATCACTGACTCGATTGACGTGAGTCTGAGTGAACTCCGGGAGTTGATGATGGAGGGAGGCCTAGCGTGCTGCAATTCATGGGGTCGCAAAGAGTCGGACACGACTGAGCAACTGAACTGAACTGAACTGAATACTTAAAGAACTCTTTCAATAGGAATAAAGCAAGAATTCTGCATCAAAAGGGAAAATAAAAGAACTTAAGAATAACTATAATACCTCTTCAATCTCAAAAACAGAAAAGAATAGTAAGTTGCAAAAATCATATGAAAGTATTCCTCTATAGTAGATGCCATGTTGCAAATGCACTTAAAAATAGAAAGGCATAGCATTTATTTCTTTGACATCTGTCTTCCAAAGAGTTCAGTGTTAGAGTGTCAACTAATTCATGTGAAATTTTTAATTAAACCAAATTTACTGTGAAATTATTGCCCAGATACAACTTTTGATCTTATTGAGTTGTTTCTTGATTATTGAGCTTTTAATTAGAGCTTCCAAATATAACAAATGCCTGAAAAAGTAAATTATTAAATTGAGATTATAATCCACTAGTAGAATTATATATTGTTTTCCTTTGCCCAGTTACAGCACACGGTAACCATCTAGTAAAATATTGACTGCATGAATGAAGTTATTTCTTACTGCTCATTCAGCACACTAAGTTTATCCCTTGACTATCACATGGGTGTAATCAACAGTTGGTTTGTTAGCTTAGATTTCTTCTAAATGAGTCAACTCACAGCATAATACTAATCCTCTCTGAGATGCCTGATTATTGCAGATACAGATCTCTGTTCATTCTGGATTTGTGTAGTTGTTTGTGTGAGTGTCTCTGTGTGTGTTGGTTAAATTCAGAAGGTGGAGAGAAAAGCTGCTACAGCACATGAATTTCCCTGCACTGTCTTACAACTGCTACTCATTTAATGCTATTTATGAAGATAGAAATGGAACTCCATCAATTCATGCACATCCAACCAACATCAATGAGTTTCTACTGTATAACAGACCATCTCAACCTAATGGTTTAATTCAGAAACCATTTTGTTTTCCTTGTGATTCTATGGGTTGTCAGAGATTAATGAGGACTTTCTTTGCATCAAATTTTATCCTAAAGGAAGGTAATCCAGTAATTTTGAGAAGAAGCAAATCCCAATCCATAAGAATTTTTCAAATCTCTGCATAACATTTCCTAGCACCCCATTGGCCAAAGCAAGTCCCATAGGTAAATCTACATTCAAGGGTGGTGAAAAAATTCCACCTCTTTATAAAAGAAACTGCTAAATGTTATGGCCACTTGGTTTCCATCCACCACAGTCCATTCCCAATGCAAGCTACACTGACCTCCCCATAATTTCCCCCAAAATCTGATCCAATTTGGTATCCTGTTCAAATGTGGATGAAATCCTCAAATGTAGCATCTTCAGTGCACATTTTCTTCATTCAGCGACCTTTAAACTTATGAGAAGATAACTGCCTTTGAAACACCTAGCATGCAATGAAAAAACAGGGACAAAATAACCATAATAGGTATTGTCATTTAAAAGTGGAAGGAACACAACAACACATCAGCCACTTTTCCGGAGCAATTCTGAAATCCATCTAAGAATATATTGTCAAATTTCCCTCCTATGGGGAAAAGGAATGATCCCTGCCTAGAAGGCAACTCTTTTACCAGGAAGTGGTGGTTACTTTGTCCACTGTTTATGTCTCTTGTTTCCACTCCCTACACATTCCCCCAGTCATCTGAAATGCCCTTCATTTTCCATATGAAATTACATATTTGCAACTAAGTAGCTTTCTCAGACTGCTTCCTTCCTTCCTATAAAAATTTGGGAACTTAGCTAATTTTTATTTTAATTTCAAACTATCGTCTCTTCACCTAGTGTAAGTTTCCAGCAAAGACTACTTGAAGAAGCAATGTTTAAATTGAGACTTGAAGGATGATGACAATTATACTTGGCACAGAAAAGAGTAAGCAGTAAAAGGAGAATATTATAAGCAAAAGAAATAGTTTCTGAATATGAATCATGGTTTTGAACTGGTGTTGGAGAAGACCCCTGAGAGTCCCTTGGATTGCAAGCAGATCAAGCCAGTCAATTCTAAAGGAAATCAATCCTGAATATTCATTAGAAGGATTGATGCTGAAGCTCCAATACTTTGGCCACATTACCTGAAGAGCCGACTCACTGGAAAAGACCCTGATGCTTGGAAAGATTGAAGGCAGGAGGAGAAGGAGACAACAGAGGATGAGATGGTTGGATGGCTTCACAGACTGGAGTTGACATGAGTTTGAGCAAGCTCTGGGAGGTAGTGAAGGACAGTGAAGCCTGGCGTGCTGCAGAGCTTGGAGTCGCAAAGAGTCAGACATGACTGAGCGACTGAACAGCAACAACAGTGAATCAAAAGACCACAGGCAAGTTCCTTGAGCTCAGATTTGGAACCTAATTCCTTCTACGTGTGTGCATGTTCAGTTGCTTCAGTCCTGTCTGACTCTTTGCAACCCCGTGGACTGTTGGTTGCCAGGCTCCTATGTCCATGGGATTGTCCCAGCAAGAATACTGGAGTGGGTTGCCATGCCCTCTTTCAGGGGATCTTCCCAACCCAGGAATCAAACCCACATGTCCTGTGGTTCCTTCACTGGCAGGCAGATTCTTTACCACTGAGCCACCTGGGAAGCCCAATTCTTTCTCCACACCTAGGCAATAGTACCTAAACATAGAGTTCTCAAAGCTATAAGAACAAATAGAAATAAATTCGATTTTATTTGTAAAGGGCTTGATACTACACGTAGGAAATTACTAGTAAGTACTTCACAAATATTTTTCAGGGATGATAACAGTCTGGAGCCTGACCTCCTGCATGAGATCCTGAATTTGCTACTTAACTAATTGTGTGATCCTGGGCAAGATATTTGCCTTGTGTCCTTCAGCCTCCTCTGCAGGAAAACACTTAAGTACTTGCATATAGGAATGCTGGGAGAATTCCATGATTTTTAGATGAAGCATTAGAACAATTTCTGACATATGATATGCATTATATGAATGTTAGCTTATATTAGAAATAAAGAAACCCTGAAAGAGTCCAATTAGGTATTTAGAAATTATTCTATGATTTATAAGAAAGTTGAGACTAGAAAAGTGTTAAGTACATGCCCAAGTTCATTTAGCTAAAAAAATTCCATGGTTGGAAATCCAAAAACATAATTTCTGGTTCCAGCCTCGCTCCGTGATGCTTCCCTAAACTCCAGTAAGAACTGCCGTCTTAGAACCTCAAGAAACAGCCTTGGGCTAATCGAGATAATAATATTACCATTGATAATATTGTCCGTTGGTCCTTTCAGTGAAGATTTTCCTGAGAAGTTTCTGAGCTGTGGAGAAATAGGTGAGAATTCTAGGCACTCTGAATTACTTTGTGCAGAATATTTTAACCATAGCACTAAGCAAATTATGCTTATTAACAGGAAAGAAGTCTCAGATTTGAGTATGAGAAATAAGATGTGCAGAGAAAAATGCACTGGTCCTTGAAAGACTCTTCATATTTTTAAAACAAAACGAGAGCATTTCAACTTGAAGAATAAATTGTCAAGATATCCTTAGGTAGTAAGAGTCTCCAGTGTTAAAATGCTGATGGAAAAATATTGCCACGATGTTGAGATGCATGCCCAAGTCTGTCTGACTCCAAATCCGCGGTACCACTCCCACCAACACATGCTGCCAGCAGAGGTCTTTTGCAATTGCTCTTCTACTTGCTCCTGGGGAAAGGAGGTAGAGGAAGGGCTGGTGTAAAAGAACTAAATTGCACAGAAACCAAGGTTAGGGATGGCTTTAGGATTCACCTGGTATATCTCTGAAAGGGAACTGTGAACTGTAGTTCACATATTCATAGCCCAGATAATTGAAAAAAGAAAGAAAGAAAGAAATGTCATGTAGGCCAACCAAATCCTTAATATTCAGCCTTATCTCTCTATTCTCCTTTGGTTTGGTTTCCATGCCAACCTGTATTTATTGGGCAATTCTCCGTGTGTATTTGCTGAAGCCAGATGATTGCTTTTGCTCAGCCTGGAGGGCAGGAAAGTCTAGAGAGAGGTCATTTTAAAGAAAGAATCTTATTGTGTGTGTGTGGGAATACTTTAAAGTCTTTAAAAATAGCTGATGTTTAAGTGTTTCAACTTTGTGGTAGGCATTATCTGAAAGATGAGCTAAGTTCAAATCAATTATAAGAAGAAACGGAAGAAGTGGGAGAAGGAGAGAAGATGAGAGGGAGGGTGGCAGGGAAAAAGGAGAGAATAGACACAAGAATGGTGTGGGGATCTTCTCCGAGGACCCTAGCTCATTTCTAGCCGCTTCCACTGCTTGCCTTCATACTCAGGGTGTCTTGTTTCCATCCACTCCTCTCTCCCGCTCTCTCATCCTTCTGTCCCCTGACTTCTACCCCTGTCACTGCAGTGAAACATAAGAGAGAGGCTGGCAGGATTGCTGGAAAGTCATGTACCCAAGCCACCACCACCTGAACAACATTTCCACAGACATAGAAACACTACCTTCCCACATCACATGCCTCCAAGTATCTGCTTCTCTGCCTGAAGGCTTTCTCCAGCAGCACAGGAGATTTCTCTACCTGTGAGCAGGACCACCCCAAAGTACAAGGGATTTAACCCTCAACCAGGTAACAAAGATGTCCGTAGACAGAAACTCCATCTCAATCCAAGTCTTCATGGGACACTTCTGAGGGGCACTCCACATGGTTCCTTCATAGATCCAAATGGGATTAATCTCACTGTCCACAACAGAAATTCTCTCACCAACATGCCCTTCTGAAGCTTCTTTCATTTCTCTACCTCATTTTTTCCCCACTTCCTCACTTGTATATCCTAGAACTATTAATAGTTCCCAAATAAACAGTTGTGGCCAAGTGCTCATCTTAAAGTCTGTTTTTAGGTGAAGGGAAAATAAAACACTAAGGTATTCCTGTCTTGGCATTAACTTTCCGGGAAACAGTATTAATAATTCAATTCTATTGACTGCAATAGTTAAAGCAAAAGGAAGTTGATGCTTTTGAGGATCGTCACTGTCCCACTGGGCTTCACAGGTGGTGCTAGCGGTAAAAAGCCCACCTGCCAATCCAGGAGACATAAGAGACACAGGTTCAGTCTCTAGGTCAGGAAGATCCCCTGGAGGAGGGCATGGCAACCCACTCCAGTATTCTTGCTTGGAGAATCCCATGGACAGAGGAGCCTGGTCAGCTACAGTCCATAAGGTCACAAAGACTCAGACATGACTGAATGACTAAATACACACACTAAGAGCTTTACTCCCAGAGGTCTTGTCTGCAAAAGGGTAAAAATTACAACTTTCTATATTTTCTAGAAAACAGGTCAAAACCTCTGACTTTTCCTTAGTTTCATCCTTAAGCGTGTGCCACCACAGATCACCTGCTCCTGCTTATTTCCTTCCTCTTTCCCTTTGGCTTTCTTCCCAATGCACTTTCTTTGTTCTCTTCCCAACTCTGGCCTTTCTTTCTCTTCCAAGGCTGGACCTTTTTTCTTCTCAATTGGTTTTAAGACTTTACCCAAGCTTTTCCACCTTCATTTCTATGAAAGTTGTTAATACTTGATGGTGTAATAGATCACTTTGAGGGTCTGATAAACCTAAAGACCTCCAATATAGGAAAATGCATGTGAGTATGTATGGGGGAGGGGTATTCATTTTACTTTTCTCTTTTTGCCTCACTGAGGACACTAGCCTGCCCCGGCTTCCCTGTCCATGATAGTCAGCTACTGCCAACCAGGAATCTCAATTTCCCTGCAGGCATCAGTTTCCTTGTGGTCTGGGTGCTGAGTTGAGAGCTAGTCATTGAGCCATGTGGCCTGCTGCAGTAGAATAGGTAACTTTATGGAGACTGTGATGGACCATCCGATCAGAGGCCAGGTGGAGGGTGAGGGGTAGAAGCAAGAGCTATGAGAAGTCAAATCATCATGAACAGGATGGTTGCTGCTCCCTGGGATCATAACAGGGCCATCAGATAGGAACACGTGGTCGCCTTCATAGGAATACAGCATCCAAGGCTGGTAGAATATATCACAGTCAGGCCAAGGGACATCCCCCCAACAGCCCTGGGTATTTCTGCCAGAACAACCCAAGGATCTATGTGGGGCCAAAGTCCCTTTCCTTGCCCACTGCACACCAGCTTTGTGAAAGAAACAAGAAGAGATGGCAGTTCTCTGAAAGCCTGTTTTGTATTCTGAGTGATGCAGAAAGTTTCTGGAAGAAACTGTTTACATTATACAATTGGACTGAGTTTAAACCAGATTGGATGTTTCGTTAGCTTGTTTTCCCACTTCCTAGCATATGAGCACTCAAGAGAAAAAAAATCATCAGTAATGGACTGAATTAATTTGTGAGATTTTTTTTTCCCTGGAACAGCCAATTTGGAGTGTGAATTGCATTTTTTTTTTTGTACTGTAACACAAATTTTCATTTCTTTTCAAAGATTTCATAATATCTCTGAGGGCTAAGATGCTCTACATTTATGGTGAAATACCATCCACTTACAGCACTTTCACCCCCTTGCAAAATCTTTATTTTCAACTCCTGTGTATGATTTAGGCATTGCAACCACTAGCAAGACATCTTAACCTGGATGTTCTATAGACAGCTTGCGACCCAATCAATGTACAGCAGAACTTGCTTCTCTCCCTAAAGTCAGCTCCCACCTCGCCTGGCTCTTGCTGTCATGCGCACGGCATGTTTGTGTTCTAATCTCCCTTGTTCACAGCATCAGCTGCACCTGTCTCCTCCTTTTCTTTCTCATTTGTTCCCAACTGTATTTAATGTCAGGTCCCAATTGTTTTCTTTAGAAGTATGATCTCAGTTTTACCCCTTGTTGCTCCATTTCCACGTGCATGTTATTACTGCACATTAATATGCTGCAGATCCTCCCAGCTTCCCCTTATGACACATCCCTGTAGCTTATTTATTCCATACATAATAGTCTGCCTTCCCAATCCCCCCTTTCCTGCTCCTCGCTTCTTCCTTCCCCATCTTGGCAACCACTAGTGTGCTCTCCACATTGGTGAGTCTGTTTCTCTTTTGATATATTCACCATTTTGATTTACCCTTTAGAGTCCACATATAAGTGATATTCCACAGCATTTGTCTTTCTCTGTCTGCCCCATTGCACCCAGCATACTGCCTTCCCAGTCTATCCATGTTGCTGCAAGTGGCAAAATTTCATTCTTTTTTATAGCTGAGTGTGTGCATGTTCAGTTGCTCAGTTGTGTCTGACTCTTTGTGGCCCCATGGACTATATAATGCACCAGGATCCTCTGTCCATGGGATTTCCTGGGCAAGAATATTGGAGTGGGTTGCCATTTCCTTCTCCAGGGAATCAAACCCACATCTCCTGCATTGACAGGTGGATTCTTTACCACTGAGCCACCAGGGAAGTCCTTTATAGCTGAGTAGAATTCCATTATATATTATACATCACATTGTCTTTATCAATTCATGTGTTGATGGACACACGTTGTTCCCATATCTTGCCTATTGTAAATAGTGTTGCTATGAACATTGGGATATATGTATCCTCTCAAATTAGCATTCTCATTTTCCTTCCATGTATAGCCTGGAGTTGAACCACTGGGTCACATGGCAGTTCCATTCTTAGTTTTTGAGAAACTTTTATACTCTTTCCCACAGTGGCTGCACCAAGTCACATTCTCATCAACATTTGTTATTTGTGTTCTTTTTGATGATCACTACTCTGACAGGTGTGAAGTGATATCTCATTGTGGTTTAAATTTGCATTTCTCTGATTATTAATGATGTTGAGCATCATTTCCCATACCTACTTCTGCATTCCTTCTTTGGAAAACTGTCTCTTCAGGTCTTCTGCCCATGTTTTAATTGAATTGTTTGTTTTCTTGATGTTGAGCTGTATGAGTCACTTATAAATTTTGTATATTAACCCTTTATCAGGCATATTATTTATAAGTATTTTCCCCCATTCAGCAGTTTGTCTTTTTGTTTTTTCTATGGTTCCCTTTGTTGTGAAAAGTTTAAGTGTAATTAGGACTCATTTGTTTATTTTTACTTTTATTTCCTTTGGACCCAAATCAAAAAAATCACTGCTATGATTAATGTCAAAGATAATTCTGCCTATGTTTTCTTCCAAGAATTTTATGATTTCCAGTTTTACATCTAGGTCTTTAATCCATTTTTTAGTTCATATTTGTATGTGGTTAGAGAATGTTTCTGGAGAAGGCAATGACACCCCACTCCAGTACTCTTGCCTGGAAAATCCCATGAACAGAGGAGCCTGGTAGGCTGTAGTCATGGGGTCACGAAGAGTCGGACATGACTGAGCAACTTCCCTTTCACTTTTCACTTTCATGCATTGGAGAAGGAAATGGCAACCCACTCCGGTGTTCTTGCCTGGAGAATCCCAGGGACGGGGGAGCCTGGTGGGCTGCCATCTATGGGGTCACACAGAGTCGGACACGACTGAAGTGACTTAGCAGCAGAGAATGTTTCAACTTCATCCTTTTACATGTAGCTACCCAGTTTTCCCAGCATCACTTATTAAAGAGACTGACTTTTCTCCATTGTATATTCTCACCTCCCTTGTCATAGATTAATTGACCATAAATGCATGGGTTTATTTCTGGGCTCTCTATTCAGTTTCATTGACCTGTGGGTCTGTTTTACTGCCAGAACCTTGCTGTTTTGATTACTATATCTTTGTAGCATAGTCCAAAATCAGGGACAATGACTCCTAAAGTTCTGTTCTTCTTTCTCAATACTGCCTTGGTTATTCAGGGTCCTTTGTGCCTCTATACAAATTTTAAAATCATTTGCTCTAGTTTTGTGAGAAATGCCCTTGCTACTTTGAAAAGAATTACAATGATTTTGTAAATTGCCCTGGGCTTTGATTAGGAAAGAGGAATTATATCCTAGAAAATGGAGAAGAGAGAGAGTACTTGAAAGAAGAATACTGTGAGGTGGGTGGAGGAGGAGTGGAAAGGAAGAATTAGGGGAAAGGAGTTCCTCTGAAGGCCCAGCATGACACTGATTGGGTCCAAATTCCTTACTACCTGTTCTTAAACTGGATAGTTTCCGAATAATCACAGAAATCTCTTCAGAGATGAAATGGGTGCACCATAGAGGGTGTTCAACACAGATTGCTTCAAGGAAAAGTGGATGAGGCAGCACTTGGAACAGGGAGAGAATGAGTAACCCTGTGTGTTCTGGTCACAGGCTGACTGGTCTCCTCTTCAGGGTGGACTACTGAGGTCACTCCAGAGCATCTCCACACAGACAACGACCCAGAAGGAAAAGGCTTAGTTTGATCTCAGCCTGAACCTTTCAATAGGAAGCTAAAGACACACTCTAAAGACATAAAAATATTAGAAAATAAGAAATGGCTAAAGGTGGTCACAGGTAGAAACTTCCAATTATAAAATGAATAAGTCCTGGGAATGTAATATTTAACAAGGTGACTATAGTTAATAATATTGTATTATATTTTTGAAAATTGCTAAGACAGGGACTTTCCCCACGGTCCAGTGGTTAAGCCTCTACATTTCCACTGCAGATGGCCCAGGTTCAATCCCTGGCCAGGAAATGAAAGTCCCACATACTGCTGGATGCAGCCAAAAAGAAAAAAAAATAGAAAAAAAAAGAAAATTGCTAAGACAGTAGAATTTAAAAGTTCTAATCACAAGAAAAATGTTTTTGTAACTACGTGAGATGATAGATGTTAACTTATTGTGGTAATCCTTTTGCAATATAGAGATAAGTCATTTTAAAAACCTTCCACATAATAGCTCTTTACACTGTACTTAATGCCCTCTGCCTCACCTATGGGGAAGAATGACTTACTGAGGATGGCACTGGGTGATCCACTGGGAAGTAAAATCACATTGTTTACCCAGAGTGAATGAGTGTGCTGCTAGAAATTGCTCAAATATATTTCTCTTCCCTCTCAGGAATAGGCAGGACTTTGTGATCCTAAACCTTTGGACTTTTTGGGTCAGAAGATTATCAGCTTTTGTTTGACCACTGAAAAATGTTGCTAGAGGAAAGAGGGATCAGACCAATGAAATCATCAGCCAGACTTTGCGTCTCGATTCCATTCAATTTTATTGCTTAATAAAAATAAAAAAAGAAACAGACCTTTCATATTAAGGTGTTGAAATGGTGAAAGCAGCCCAGTTGCTGGGAAATGTTCATGGAAGAGGGGCTAATTGTGAAACATGACCCCCTTGGTGATTCAGATACTCCAGAAGATGCTGACGAATGGATACCTTAAGGACAGGACATGATCTGAGAGCTATAGAAGATTGTCCATGACTGAGGCATGCAGGTGCTGAAGGAGATACTTGCCTTAGAGTGGACCAGTTTAACGTGGGCAGGGAAGACCCTGCTTCTAATGGATGGTAACATAACTCTGAGGGACTGGGGACCTCCTTCCTTGACTGGGTGTATCTCCAGTGTTGGGACAATTCAAAAAGAGGGAAGGAAGTTTGTTTTCTCCAAAGTACAATTATATTTAAAGTCACCTCCCAGTTGTCTCTGGTATCCTTCCATTCCATTCTGGTTTTCCTAAACAGGAGATATAGGCCATAACTAACAAAGTTTTTTCTTTAAACCGACATATCCTCATGGGCTAAGCACAGGGCAAGAATCACTAAATATGCATGTGTGCACAAATCAGGGCTTCCCTGATGGCTCAGCAAGAAAAGAATCCTCATGCAATGCAGGAGGTAGGGAGGTTCAATACCTGGGTAGAGAAGATACCCTGGAGGAGGAAATGGCAATCCACTCCAGTATTCTTGGCTGGGAAATCCAATAGACAGGGGAGCCTGGCAGGCTACAATCTGTGGGGTGGCAAAGGGTCGGACACGACTGAGCACACACACACACACACACACACACACACATATCCACAAGTCAACTGCAATATAACAAGATTCATCACGGTGGATGAATGGATACTTTGCCATGACTATGACCAGCTACATAATTTGTGGGTTCTGGTGCCCAATGAAAGTACTAAGCACTTGTGTGGAGCCATTCTTAGAACAAGGTCCAGTGTGTTGCACAGGTCAAGTGCCCATAATGCCAGCTCTGGCCAGAAGTTTTCATGAGCAGTGTTTCAATTATGCTTGCCACCAACATGTGGTGTAATGGGTATTACTGTATCAAATTTACAGATTAAGAACTGTGTGAGCATGCATGCTCAGTTGCTCAGTCGTGTCTGACTCTTTGCAACCCTATGGACTGCAGCCCACTAGGCTCCTTTGCCCATAGGATTTCCCAGACATGAATACTGGAGTGAGTTTCCATTTTCTCCTCCAGCGGATCTTCCCCAACCTGGAGATTGAACCTGGGTTTCCTATGTCTCCTGCACTGCAAGTATATTCTTTACTACTGAGCCACCCAGGAAGCCCAGGGAATGTATATGATTTGCAACCTAGATAGTATATTAAAAAACAGAGACATTACTTTGCCGACTAAGTTCCATCTAGTCAAGGCTATGGTTTTTCCTGTGGTCATGTACGGATGTGAGAGTTGGACTGTGAAGAAGGCTGAGCACCAAAGAATTGATGCTTTTGAACTGTGGTGTTGGAGAAGACTCTTGAGAGTCCCTTGGACTGCAAGGAGATCCAACTAGTTCATTTTGAAGGAGATCAACCCTGGGATTTCTTTGGAAGAATGATGCTAAAGCTGAAGCTCCAGTACTTTGTCCACCTCATGTGAAGAGTTGACTCATTGGAAAAGACTGTGATGTTGGGAGGGATTGGGGGCAGGAGGAGAAGGGGACGACTGAGGATGAGATGGCTGGATGGCATCACGGACTCAATGGATGTGAGTCGGTGAACTCCAGGAGATGGTGATGGACAGGGAGGCCTGGCGTGCTGCGATTCATGGGGTTGCAAAGAGTCGGACACGACTGAGCAACTGAACTGAACTGTCCAAATACCTTTCACTAGCAAGGAAGAGTTCACATTTAAACTCAATCTAAAGATCTTATTAAATCTCTAGAATGATATTGGGAATAATGAAATGTAAAATTCACTAAGTTGTAGAGGAGATTTTGTAGTTGTTTGTTTATGAAAAGTTGCATGGAGAACTGCTGCGTTTAGTTTCTTCTTCCTTTTGTCAATAACCAGCTCTGGCATTAGCATGAGGGGAGTGAGCCTGACACTTGCTCTAGACCAAAATTAAAGGAGGTGCCAATGAACAGAGGACTGAAGATAAATAATGTGCAATGTGATTTTTTTAAATCAAAATTCATGCAAAAAAATCCACGATGAATAAACTATTTAAATTATAATTAAAGACCAACAAACAGTGGTTATTTATTTTACAACCTTGCATTATTATGCAACAGAAACACTCTGCCTTCAGTCAGCCTGCAGTTCCAGGCCTGCTGCCATCAGGTTCCCAGCAGGACAAGTTCATGAGCACTGAGGAGAGGCTGTGAACAGAGCATGCAATGCAGATCTTTATCGACTAATAGTCATGTATATTCACATGTATAGTCATGCTTTGTTATTACAGAGTTTTCATTATATTTTCTTTCTTGATTCAAATGTAAGAGGATGTTTTGATAAGTGTATATAAGGACTCACAATTTTCCTTTTGCCCCAGGCCTCAATATGTCACCCACTCCAGTGTTCTTATCTGGAGAATCCCATGGACGGAGGAGCCTGGTGGGCTACAGTCCACGGGGTCACAAAGAGTTGAACACGACTGAGCGACTTCACTCACTCACTCAATATGTCACTGTCAAATAATCTAGTATATCACTGCTGAAAACTTATTGTACTCTTGACAATATACACAGTGCCTTTGATTTGTGGTATACTCCATATGGTATGAAATGGGTACCACACATCCATTGACCATAGACATCCTAAAGAACATTTGGCCCATTGGGAAGCATACATTCCATTTGGAAGCAGATATTCCTTTTGGTTGGATGTACACTTGTCCTGTTCATCACCATCATCCATACAAACATTATGTCAGAGCATTTAAAGAAGCATATTCTCCCCTCCTTAATCAATCATGGATTCCCTGACGCTCTCATCTGCACTAAGCCAGGCACTCAAATTTCTGTCTTCTGCATCCCACTCATTCTTCCAGCCCTAGATAAATACCACCTCTTCTGAGAAGTCTTCCCTAATCCCTAAATCCCTAGTCCATACTGGCAAGGCATTTTTTGTAGGTATAAAACTTTCCTCTTGGCTGCTAGAGAGTAAAATTCTGTAGGACGGGGCTAAGTCTAATTCATTCTTTTATCCTGATCTCTTGGCACCATGCTATGCATATAACTGTGCTGAATATTCACTAGATGAATAAATAGAACTTATTTGGCTTTTTATTATAACTTTGTGAATAAGTCTTTTCTCCTATTTGAAGGAAATACACTGTATGTTGTTCTCCTTTCTACTCTCCGGGCACTTAACAACACTTTATGCACATTCCTGTTGTCCGCTTCTGGTAATATTTAACCAGTTGGATTAGGATCTGAAGGTAGTTTATAAAAATGACAAGTTTGATTTTAAACATGTACTGATGTCACATGAGGTGACGATATTACTATGAAAAAAAGGTTTTGTTGCTGAAATAACATTTTCAATGTACTGGAAGGGTTTATAACATTGACATCTACTGAATGTTGTTTTAAAAATACTATTTCTTCATTTTCATGAAGGTAAATATCTGCCTAGTCCATGCCTAATCAGTGACAAATTCTAGATGGGTGAGGTTTAAATTAATTAAGTTCCATTGATTCAAAGCACTTGAGCAATGCGGAGTCAATTTGGGGTATCAGAAAAATGTTTTTAAATTAAAACTGTTTGTATTATACTTCATTATTTGCAAAAGCTTCTGGAATAGGCAAATACTTTACAGGCTCCTTATTTCCTCATATCTTTTGTGACTCAAAGAATTACTTTATCCTATCAAATTAAGTACTCTCCAGTAAGAGTGTTATGTGCATGCCTTGAGTTAGTATGCATGCCCTGTTGCTCAACCTATCTGTGTTTTAGTCAATGTCCTTTCTTATTTCCAGATATTTTAACAGGTTTAAGAAAAGTCAGCTAAGCCTATTCAACCTGGCTGAGATGCTGAATTTTAAAAATAAATAAACATATTCAGCTGGTTGTTGCAGAACCCTCTTATTTTATTCCTGTTCAGTTTTCACTTTTTAAAATGTCTCAAAGTTTTGTCAGCCACATAGTCTTAGGGGGAATTTATTGAGCTAATCGGCAGACTCTGGAACAAATTTCTGTTTCTTTCCTTTTGGAAGGTAGATAATTTCAGTTGTACTTTTATTGCAGAGTCTGAGATACCAAGATAGTGCCAGCAAAATATTTAGTCTAGAGACTGGAATATTTTAAGCATTCTCTAGGTAAAGGTTCAGGTTTCCCTGGTGGCTCGGTGATAAAGAACCCTCCTGCAATGCAGGCGCCATTGAAGGCATGGGTTCAGTAACTGGATTGGGAAGATCCCCTGGAGGAGGGCATGGCAACCCACTTCAGTATTCTTGCCTGGAGAATTTCATGGACAGAGGAGCCTGTCAGGCTATAGTCCATAGCGTCTCAAGAGTTGGACATGACTGAAGCAATTTAACACACATACATGCAGGTAAAATTTCAAGTAATATTAGTTATTATTAGAAAGATCAATAATATTAAGGATTATCGTGGTGATGATTCTGGTGCTTTCTGAGCACTCTTATGGAAAGCAAGGAATATACCTAAGAAGCAAGTGACAATGATTTACTAGTAATGTGGTCTGGCAGGGGACTAAAGCTTCCTGAGCCTTAAGTTCATACTTGTATAAATGTGCATGATAATTCTTACTGTGCAAGAACACGATGAATAATCAATAGAAGAGGTTATTCCCAGGCCTGGGCTCAAACTATACTCAATTCAAGTAATGTTGAGCTTATAAGTGGTAAAAGTCCAACCCCAGTTCCAAAAATGACAAGCTTAACTCAGCATAGTTTAAAAATTATTAGCCCTTTCATTACTTTCAATAGCATTGTAATAATTCTTCCTTAATTCTTCTCATTGGGTACTTTCAAGGAAGAAACAGGGAAGGGAGAGAGGAAGAATACAGGGAGAGAAATGAGCAGTTGCATAGGGTCAGTCACTGAGTTGGAATCTTTACCTAAACATGGCTTGTTCAGACAAGAGTAGATTGACATTCCTGGGGATCATGAACTCTTAAAAATACAGAGAGCTTTTACTTTATCAGTGCAGCAATTTAAGTTCACAAAAGAATTCCTTGTTTTCCATAAGGGTGATCAGAGAACATCAGTATCATCACCACCATCATCCTTAGTATTATTGATCTTTCTAATAATAACTAATATTACTTGAACCTTTACCTAGAGAATACTAAAATTATTCCAAATGCTAGGCTAAGCATGTTACTGGCACGGTCTCATCTAATTCTCTCAGTCCACCATATTTATTATTTTTTTTCACTTTGCTGATGAAAACATTAGTAAGGTTAAGTAACTTGCCCAGGGGTTCATAGTAATTTACCTGGAATTGAAGCCCAAATCTGTCTGAATTATGATCTTGTGCTCAGAACCTTTATGTTATAATAGTTCAGAAGCAAGTTTCTCCCAACCCTATGCCATTTACAGAATGATCAGGACCACTGATTGATTAGAGTTCAGATACTTTGGTGTGCAGTTGAAGCTATGAGACAGAGGGGGACTGTACACAATGCAAGACCAGGTTATCTTCAGGAGTAAAACAAGACCAACCAACAAACAAAAAGCACTGTGCAAATTATTTTTTTAGAGTTGCTAGTTCTGGATCATTGAGTAAACAAATGTTCCTAGGGTATTAAAAAAAGAATATGCTAGAAACAGCTTTATTAAAATTAGTTTACACATGGCAGTAATATAAAAATGGCTTTATAGAGCAAGTCAGAAAAAGGTTCTCTCTCACTTCTTTCTAAAACCAGCATATGAAAAAGTTTTCATCCAGCTTGGATCACAGAGCTTCAAAATATTTTATATTCTGCACACACCATACAAGAATAATTACCCTTTCTGCAGCAAGTAACACTGAGTTCTGTATCTGTGAAGTTCTGTTGTTTTTATTTTTACTTAAATAAGCTGAAAAAGGAGAAGAGGGAAAACACCTACTGAAGTACTTCTGTTGCACTTTTTTCCTGGAAACTGAAAGTCGAGTAAGAATAAGAAAAAGTGGAAGAAAATGTCCTTGGAAACACATTTAAATAACATTTCCTTTATAATACAAGTACTGGCTGTAATTGTTGTATAAATGTTCCTAGATACCCACATTTTGAAATTTCCAATAGCACAAACATAATTTATCTCTTGAAAAATAACTGCTGATTTTGTTTTTAGAGTTATATCATTTATTTAGCTTTCTAATACAGAATTTCAGACTACTTCAGACACTAAAAGCTGACAGTCGCAAGGTTGAATGGATTTGCAAAAGTGCAAACTAGATGTTATTATAAGATACACACTCTCAGGATCCAGTCACATTAGCAAAGAGACAGGAATAGACTATTCGCAAGTTATGTTCCAGTGTCAGTGCTCACATGGCAAAGCAGGTCACATGGGAACAGGTTTCTTTGCAGAAAAATACTTTGAGGCATAGAAGAGTCTTTGAAGAACAGATGACCGAATGTAGCACCCATATTCACCAGTCATAAGAGAAAGATTGTATAAACCAAGATTCTTGCACAGAAGAAATATAAACTTTTTTTTCCTCCTGATAGTTATTATTAAAATACGTAAATTACTTGGGGGTGGAAAGAAAACTCTTTCTCTCACCATATACTGAGTTCTGGGAATGCACATCTTGAGTTTCATGCTCTAAGACAGTGGTATAGGTTGAAAGTCTGACAGTGTCCTCTGGATAACATAACTTCTTGGAAAAGCCCTGTTTTAAATTCAGTGCTGTGAAGGATTATATCCACTACAACATAAGCTAGTGACCCTGAGGTCACTATTTGTCCACTGATGAGGTCCCAGGACCCAAGGTACTTGGCACTTAGTAGGTAGTTAACAAATATTTTTGAGTGAATGAATGACAGCAATGCCCCAACATATTTAGGTTCTCATAATGTAGTGTATGCAGACTATATTAAAATGAAGGTTTCATGAAGGCAATAGCTTGGTCTTAAAACCATGGGCACTAAAATGTGTCCTAGACTTCCTTCATAAAATTTGGCACAAACCTGGGCCTTTTCCAAATAATAGGTTATTTGACCCAGAACATTTTACTCTACTCTCTATGTAACACCATGGGCAATAATATAGAGTGGAAATAATCCACTTCAGGAAGCAAATCAAAAGCTCTCTATCTCAGCTCATTGCTGTAACAGTATTGGAAGCAGAAACATCTTAGCTCACATGCCCATATACTTTACCCTGTCATTTACAGGACATCCTGAAACAAGGCATCAAGCCTTCATTCTTTCTCTTCTCATATTCTCTCATAGTAACACCCACTAGTCCCTCCACTGCTAAGGCTTTCCAAGAAATTCTGTAGAATTTGTTAAGGATCCAAGAACTATCTGGCCTTACCTGGGATATGGGGTAAAGACCTTTATTCTCAGAGCCAGGCATTAGTTCAGATGTAATTTCCCTCCAGAATCTTCCATGATTCCTTCTCAACTGGCTAAGTCATCCTCCTCTCTGATCCCATAATACCTGAGCCTCTCTTAGACAGCCAAACTGTATTGAAATGATCACTGAGTAGCTATTTCCTCCCAGTAAATTGTAGACTGTCCAAGGGACCACGTCCTATTCCTTCTTAGCATTTGTCACAGTGGTTGGTACAGTGCCTAGAATTACAGGAGATGCCTAATCAGTGCTTGCTGGACCGTCTACTTAATCTCCACGCTCCCCTGTAATCATTATCCTGAATGACTATACAGTGATAAATGGAATATCGTTGCTAGAAATGCTCCTCTAATTGAAGGCATTATTTGATAGTACTGTTTCATAAAGGACGTCATGTCTGCTTTAAGAAACTGTCATCCACGATCTCACAATACACTGGAGTTAATCAAGATCTTGGTTCCAAGTCATAGAAATCTAAATAGAACTAGCTTAAGCCAAAGGAGGAATTCATTATAAAGATACTGACAGGTCTCATGGAGGCTACACACAGGAACTGAATGAAGCTAAACTCTGAGATTGCATGGGACAGGAATTCAGACTGTCAGGAAATTCATCTCTCACCTTGGTTCCTCATTCAGCAGTTTCTTAGCTTTACTGGTGCTCATGGAACAAAACATGACTGTCAATAGCTTTGAACTGCACATCTGTATACTCCAAGAACCCAAAGAAGGATAACTTTATTTCAAGTTCCCAAGTTCCCAGGAAATGACTCCAATTGGCCCAATTCATTAATTGCCCACCTTAGACCAACCAAATACAGCTGGTGCTCATGCTCAGCTGTGGCCAACTCTTTGCAACCCCATGGACTGTAGCCCACCAGGCTGCCCTGTCCATGAGATTCTCCAGGCAAGGATACTGGAGTGGGTTTCCATTCCCTTTTCCAGGGGATTTCCCAAACCAGGGATCAAACCCACATCTCTTGTGTCTCCTGAATTGGCAGGAGGGTTCTTTACCACTAGCACCATGGAGTGAGGCTAAAAAATAAGGCCAGGCTGCTGAGTAGCCAGTCTCATAAGTGTCTACCACATTTTCAAATTATTTAGTTTCCAAGGAAAACTTATGGTCAGAGTGAACTATTTCAAAGGTATTCATGATAGTTGCTATAAAACACAAGGTTTTGTAAGGCAATAATGTTCAAATTTATTTCTATTAATAATGTGTGGTAACAATAGAAAATTCCTAAGCAAATATATATTTGCTTTGTTTTAAAAATAAATTTACTTTATTACATGATAATACTGACAGTTTACATAAATGAGGTCATTCAGTACAGGCAAAAAAATTTATAAAATACATTTTAAAAACATAGGAAAATCTTTGAAGCTCTTTCTTCGTAGTTCAGATCTACCAAATTTCAAGAGACACATTTTAGCATCAAAACAAAATTTCCAAGCTTGAATTGCCTTGAGAGATTCCACTGGTCAACCAACCTTGGTTAAGGAAAGAATAAACATTTATAGCATTTTTAAAATTTTAAATGCTCTAATGAACGTTTGTTTCAAGCACTCTTAGTATCAGTAAAGACTGAGAGAAAGCATGAAGAAACTCAGAGGAAGCTTTTGCAAAGAGTGTATACAACATGAATCAGGTGAAATTGACTCTATTTCAAGGATGGTCATTGTTTGACTTAGTTCTTACTAATACTTGAGCTATTTCTGTGTTATACTTAAGCATAGCCTCATTCTCACTTGAAATATGGTGTGTGATTAAAAAGCAATACACAACTTCACCTTTTCTCTGAATTCTCTGCTTCATATCAGGCATGGAGCCTACACTGCAAATTAGAGTTTGTAAAGACTCTGGAAAAGCTGCTTTGCTGATAGGCACAACAGCCAAACTGTAGTAATTTGAGGACATCTGCCATCAGTTTTTATAAATGATCCACATAGCCAATACAGGAAATTCCATATTTTATGGAATTTTGGCTAAATGTGCATTCTACTTTTTCAGATTTAAAAAGAATCTTCATTAAATGTAATATGGAGTTGGAGGAGCACTGGCAAGATGGTCCCAAGTAACAGGTGACTATGGTCATAATTTGATTGCACTAAAATTCATCTGAGAGCAATCACAGGTACTGTTTTCTTGTGTCCTAAGTCACTTCAGTTGTGTCCAACTCTTTGTGACCCTATGGACCACAGCCCACAAGTCTCCTCTGTCCATGGGACTCTCTAGGCAAGAGTGCTAGAATAGGTTGCCATGCCCTCCCCCAGGGCATCTTCCCAACCCAAGGATTGAACTTGTGTCTCTTAAGTATCCTGCATTAGCAGGTGGGTTCTTTACCACTAGCGCCACCTGGGAAACCCCAGAAGAACAAAAATGAGGATATATGCCTTATACATCCTGCCTGGGCTCTGCTGTGCTGCCCCTGACCATTTACCCCAGGATAAATAGCCTCTTCCAGTGCTTTATCTATCCTTTAACAAGCATAAACATTTATCTGGAGCTTAAAGATGATCATGCAATTACTTTCCATCTCTGTCATTTTCCTAACTGTGGGACAAAGCTGTTTGCTTTAGAAATGTAAGAATGCATGTATATCACTGAGAATTTACAAAGGAGCAAAGAAACATAATTAAAGTCAAGCCTATAAAAAGCATGATGGAACAGTTAACATATATCCAGGACTCTGCAATCTGAGTTTCTGCAGGAAAATGTACCAGTGCCTTGGTCATTACAAACACAGTTTAGTGTAAAGTCTTGGGTTATATTGTGCATTAGGTTGCAACAACTCCAGTGAACAAAAATGATGGTTAAGAGCGAACTTTGAACTTGGCTAAATATTGGTTCCAATTTCAGCTCCACCTACTCCTAACTCTAAAAATCTGGTTATATTATTTAACTTCTTGCGTTGTGTCCACCTCTTTGCGACCCCATGGACTGTAGCCTGCTAGGCTTTTCTGTCCATGGGATTCTCCAGGTAAATAATACTGGAGTGAGTTGCCATTCCCTTCTCCAGGATATCTTCAAGACCCAGAGATCATATCCAGGTCTCCTGCATTGCAGGCAGATTCTTTACCATCTGAGCCACCAGGGAATGTCCTTTAGTTTCTTAGGGCCTGTTTCTATACATGAGAAATGAGAATCATAGGTTTTTGAAGTATTTCAAACTCTTAGCACATAGTAAGTGTTGGATAAATGGTAGTTTTATTATTAATGCAATTCCTAAGATCTAAACTCCTTCCTACTCTTCTTTTTTGTTTGACTAGTAATTTTGGTGACAAAACTTAACTGGAAGTTTATTAAAATGTCCCTGCTTAACTGGGTGCTTTTCCCAAATACTGTATAATAATAAAATTATTTATTATTATTATAAAAACAATAGTAAATAACACAAATTAACATTATGGACAAAAAGTAAATACATTATTTAAAATTCATTTTGCTAGCTGTTTCCTGAGACCCATTCTGTCCATTTTCAAATGAGTAAGAAGATACTTTGTAACTTGCCATCAACCTGGAGTAATCTTCATAGACTATAGGAAAAAGGAAAAAAAGAAAAAAAATGAAAAGAGCAAGCCATTAAAAAGAAACTTATTATGTAATTACAAAAACAAAACAAAACAAAACACAAAACCCAAGCAGGAAACTGTAGGTACTCTGTGGGTACCTCTGTCAAGTTTATTATTAACCTCTCTATCTGAACCTTTATTCCTTTTCTTCTTCAAAACTCGTTCTCCTCAAGATTGAGGAATATATAAGAAAAGGGGGGAATTGTAACCAAGCAAGACCCTATGGGGGCATTCCTGAGACCTGCCTTCACCCATATCCTCTGCTTTATGTACTCTCTCAAGTACCTAATTAATAGTATTTGACGCAAATTTCCTGACTTATTTTGCCAATGGGAAAACCTCCCACCAAATGGAAGTTACCTACCTGATGACCCTGAACATGTAGCCCCAAGTTTCTCCTGGGGCCTAAAAACTGATAATGTTAATCCCTATGACACCACCATGCTGCCTCATCATCCGCCACTCAGAGAACTGTGCACAAGCTGATCATGTACCCAGCCATCCCGCCTCCCACCTGCCCTTTAAAAAGGCTTTGCCAAAACCCTTGGGGAGCTCCAAGTTTTTCAGGACATGAGCCACGTATTCTCCTTGCAATCTCATAAAACACACACACACACACACACACACACACCAAAAACAAAAACCTCCAGAGTCAGCATTTTTGTTTTCAATTCATTCATGTCATTCTGATAATAAGCCAGAAGAACATTATAATTTCTTGATAACCATTTACTGTATTCTATTGTTCAGTTGTGCATTTCTGGAAAAGGAGATTTTGTTGGGCAAGCTATGGAAAGCCACCACTTTCTCCTGCTGGATGAACAAGGCAGTGTGTGGCCATGGTTGCTGCTAGCTTCTTCTATGACCTAAGAGGACTTAGCCAAGGATGAAGTCAGCTCTTGGAATGGTAAGCAGAAAGGCAGAAATAATAGTTCTCTGCATAGGAACTCTGGTACAAGCAGACTGTTCTCTTTCCTCTGGACTGCCAGTCCTTGTGAGGCAATACATTTCTTTCATTTTAAACCAGCTTGGTGGAGTTTGATACCATTACAGACCAAATTGCCCTGCCTGACTCAGCCAGCTATGCTTCATCTGCCCCCTGGAGCCTTCCTCTGCTCAGCACTCCAGGGGGGAGCCCAGATTGCAGCCTGACCTATGGACTGCTTCACATGGGCTCCCCTGACCCCTGAGTTCCTGTTGGGTTTGGCTAGTGAAAGGTACCTGCTGAAGATCTGAAGGCAAGAGGACAGAGGTCTGGGGATATTCTTCTCCCGCTCCTGCCTCCTTCCTTGTTCAGGTGCTGACCTTGGCTATTCCCATCCATAGCTACAGCTTCTGCCTGGTGGGCCCTAGAGCACAGCCAGCTTCTCAGTGGCAAGGTAAGTGTTTTTCTGCTTTTTCAGGCACAGGTGGGGGACAGCCTCCAGCAGTTGCTAGACTCTGGGAGCCTCAATATTCCTATAAGTCCCCTCAACCCTGCCCTCCCAGCCCCTTCATCAAAATGTCTTTGTTGGATCATCTGAGAGAATTTGTGATTCCTGCTCGGATCTCAAATGATGGAACATTTAAAAGAGCCTCGAACAGTGCTTGGAATGTGGTAAATGCTCCGTAAATGTGGTTATTATCAAAACACTGCTTTTGCTATTTCCTTTCAATGTGAGATGTCTAAACTAAAATCTTTCTTATTTGTGTCCCCAAGTGAAAAATATATCAAATATCTTATAATATTTTATAAGAATATAAAATAGCCACCACAACCACACAGAACTAGAAACCAGACTGATCTAAGTGCATCAGAAAAACTGTGTAAAATTCTATATTCTATCGCTGGTACCATGCAAAAGAAAGATATGATAAAGTCTTTTATCTGGCTTCAGATTCAATGGAAAAATTGTCAATTTATTTTTAGATATTTTAAACATAATCAAATTCCAATCAATGATTTACTGGATGCAATTAAACCCCACTTCACCAGGCAAATGTCACCTGAAGAGCTCCCCATCTACTAAGTTTATCATACTTACCATTAAGCAATACTAGTCTCTTGAATATCATCATTTATAGGAGTTATATCTTTACCCAGAGTTTCCATTTCTTCTTCCTTCTTTCTTCTTTTCCGACGTTTCTGAAGAGGACTTGGAAAACAAAGTGTTAGAAATTAGAGTGGTCTTTTTAGTTAATGCAGTCACAAAATTAAACATCAAGAAAGCCTATGATCTTATTTCCAGACTGGTAAAAATGTACAGGTTCATTAAAAAAAATTTTTTAGGTCTGTCTTAACCCATCCCTTTCTCTAGGCTCAAACAGCTACAATAGAAAAGCACAGAGAGAATGTAGTTATAGCTACATAGGAGGAACATAGAACTTGGTTGTGTTTAGAGCTTGTTAAGCACAGGAAAACTTTTCAGGTCAAGTCATTTTACAAAATAGACTGATAAGCATTATTTAGTATGTAAATAAAAGATAGTACAAAATGGAAACTGACATAAAACTAAGAGAATGAGGGTAATCTCTGAATATGTTAATTAAGTTTCTAGATAAATTAACTAAGAAATGTATTAGATATTCTGTAGTGCAGTCCAGTTTTCTTAAAATATGATACAAAATGAATGTAGTAAAATAGAGCATTTCCCAGCGCTGCTCCAAACTTGGCATTCTAAAATTCCTTTTTGCCATAAAGGAAGTAAAATGTTATAAATATCTATCAATTTTATAGCTAGAAGGAATCCTACAGATTATTTGTAAATGAGAGTTTAATCTTCTCATTTTACAGAAAATAAAATTAAAGTTTAAAGAGATTAAGAAGTTTGTCCAAGTTCTCAAATGTGTTTGATGGCACAGCTGGGACAAAAATCTCTCTAAACAGCTGGTAGCTGTGTTAACGCTTTTCTACCAAGAATGCTGTAATGAAAGGAATCATGTAACACCTTCCTGTAATGAGAAACACAGTCTAAAGTACAGTTTAGGAGGCTTCTCGAGACATGAAGGTAGCATTTTAAGAAAATGCTTTTTCAGCACGCTGTGTGGGAGTCCTGGCCTGATAAAAAATTTGATGAGTTTCCAAAACTAAAGCATTGTACTAAGCCATTCTGTCTCAGAGAAAAAACAAGGATTTTCTTGATTAATAAAGTTGAGGTATATAATGAAAAATAAAGACAGTGCAGGCATCTTTTGTAAATAAAATTCATTATTTTAATGTGATGAATAAAAAATACTTTTGTTTCTATCTTTCAAAGTTTTTGTGTAGTATAGTTTAAGAAAAGTATTGTTTAAACTATTAACAAACTTACATAAAATGTGATGGACTCTAGGGCTAAATAATTGACTTTTTTTTTAGTTTCCTTGGACTACAAGGGGATTAAACCTGTCAATCCTAAAGGAAATCAATCCTGAATATTCATTAGAAGGACTGATGCTGAAGCTGAAGCTTCAATCCTTTGGCCACCTGATGTGAAAAGCTGATTCACTGGAGAAGACCCTGATGCTGGAAAAGACTGAAGGAAGGAGGAGAAGGGGACGACAGCTCAAACTCAAGGAGACAGTGAAGGTCCAGGCAGGAGGCCTGGTGTGCTGCAGTTCATGGGGTTGCAGAGAGTTGGACACGACTTAACAACTGAACCACAAAACTGACTTTTTAAATTGATATATAATTGATGTATAACATTTTATTCATTTCAGGTATGATTTGATATTTGTTTATATTGAAAATGATCACCACAATAAGTTTAGTATTTAATATCCATCTCTACACTTACAAAATTTTTCATTCTTGTGATGAGAACTTTCCAGATCTCCTCTCTAAGAAACTTTCAAATATTCCAGACTGTGTTATTAACTATAATCACTATGTGTACATTACATCCCATGACCTGTTTATCTTATAACTAGAAGTTTATATATTTGGGTCGCCTTCTTCCATTTTGCCTACTTCCTCTTTCTCAGAGTATTTATATAAATTTTATTTTAATTATAATAATTATGCTTAGAAAAAGGACAAAAATCATGTCATGTGTGCTTCAGAATAAATGATGGTGAACTGTAAAAAGTAATTTAAATTAAAAAAGGGGGGAAGGGAAAAGGCAGGAAGGAGGGAAGGAAGGAAAGAAGATAGGAAAGGAAAGATAAAAGTTTTTAGACTTCCTTAAAATTAAATTTAAAAATACTTACTGACAGCATGTGCAGATACTGACCACCAAAATGATAAAAATTACCATAACTGCTATCAAACAAATCACCAAAATCTGCCCTCTGTCTCCTCTTAGGTAAAACAAGTCAACTCTCTCACACCTGGCCCCAGCATAGCCTTCATCACAGCTATAAAAATAGAACAAAAACAGGGAAACAAGTTCAAACAGTAAAAGACTTTTAAGAATCTCTACTATTTCTTTGTTGAAGAAATTAACACTTTTTTCATTACTTGGAATTAACAAAGGGTACAATTCCTTTAAACAAAATGTGTTTAAGCTGTACAATCACTGTGTTTATGAGAAATTTCATTCTTTGCTTAAAAATCTGTCATCCTTTGAACATCATCAACAATATGTCTAAGATAAATAAACGGGGAGGGTAACACTAAAATCTACCTTGAAATTTTAGATTCTGAGTTTGAAAGGGAAGGGGTGATAAAATCCCCTATACAGCACTCTCAAGTGTTTAAATATCCCCGGACAGGGAATTCAAAAATCCCCAGGATTTCCCATTTCATCAGAGGGCGATACAAAGAGTTTCAGTGTGCCTGAGTTCTGCTATTAGAAATTAGATTTAAAGTATATGATTTTATACGATCAAACATGGAACGTACACAAAGCTCTGTAAATGTTATTTTATGGGATTCCTCTCCACACACCTTCCCCCACCCCCTGGCCTCTCTTTTGATCTTCTACACATCAGTTCTGGTTCTAATGCTTGCAGGAGTCACAGATTAGGTAAGTCTCTTCCATTCACCACCTCCCCAACTGCATCCCCTCAAAACACAAAAGATGTCCTGTCCAGTTCCTTTATCTGATCCTCTAAAGCCACAGATCTGTGCACCATTCCCTGTGTGTTTATTAGCTTGGTCGTGTTTGACTCTTTGGGGACACCATGGACTGTAGCCCATCAGGCTCCTCTGTCCATAGGATTTTTCAGGCAAGAATACTGGTATGGGTTGCCATTTCCTCCTCCAGGGGATCTTCCCCACCCAAGGATCAAACCTGTGCCTACTGCATTGCAGGGAGATTCTTTACCCTCTGAGTTATTGGGAAGCCCCACCTATCCCTCTGCTCTCTAAAGGCCCCTTTGCTGCATGGCCATGGCAAAGTGAAGTAATCAGAAATCAGCAAGCTCTCCAAATGCCCCAATTCCCCTCTCATCCTCTCATCAACTTCATCAATACAGTCCTGAGTTGACCTCAACTTAGCAGATGCCCCCTGTCTGAAGGTACAGAGCCATTTGACCAAGCAGCACTCAACCACCTAAAATTCAGTAATCTGGGGACTGTCCATTGCAGTCCCTGACTTGTGTCAGATGCCTAAAGGATGCATAAAAAGTTTGTCTGAAGATATTTGAAAACCAAAATGATATGTTGTAACATCACTACTTTTGGCTAAAAAATATCTTTTTTTTTTTTCTCCTCAGACTCATGCCAAACACAAAGAGATACTGGTCATATACATAATTATTTAAATCTCAGAAAGATGAAGCTCTGCTTCTTAGAAAGATGACTGTGTAATTTCATGTTTTGTTGCTATTGTTTGTTTAAGAAGATATCTATTGCCAGGCCATTCTAGAGTCTATGTCTGACAAAAAGCCAAGGCAGTTAGTTCCCACAAAGCCTTATTTCTCAAGTAAGGAGGTGCCTGACTGATGATATTGTAGCTGCTACAATGATTTAAAAAAAAAGAAAAACTAGCTCAGTCACAGCCATCAGTTGAAAGATGAGGCTCTATGCAAGCAAAGGAGAAAAAAACCACATAAGGCCATCTATTGCAAAATGACCCCAGGATGTATGAGGGAAAATTGCTTCCTGCAAGATAGCTAGACTCTTCATTGCAAGGTCAAAATAACAGGAAGAGAGCTTAGAAATATCTGAAATATCAAAAAATCTCTTGCACATAGAACTGGAAATGGGGGGAGAATCACTTTTAATTGCAAGTGTGGGAGGGAGGCTTAAATGGGTTTTTTTTAAGGTTATAATTAAAATCTACAAATATAGTCTCTTCTAATTAGCTGGAATGTTTCTCTAACAAATTTACTAAATACTTCATTTTTAAACAATAACTTTGCCCATAAAGTACATGGTAATTACTTGCTACTCTTTTAGAATGTTTTTCCTAATTATAAACTCTGGTTTCAGTTACTCACCCATGCTTTAAATGAATTTCTCAGTAAGCAGTCCTTCCTATTAGTTATAACCCAGTGAAGCTATGTAGAAGGTCAAACCCTTACACAGCTAGTTACAATGACTCATGTTATTTCACTGCTCATCTAATTAATAACGTATCAGCTAATGGTCATTTCAGTGGGAAAGGAAGAGGAAAGGGTGAAAGATGCTAGCAAATGTTTAATAAATGTTGAGCAAATGAATGAGTTTTTATTTAATAAACATCTCATAAGTTAAAAATAACATTTAAAGATGCTATGACCCTTGAGGACTTTGGGATCTTTGTTCTGAAATAATCACTAGGCACTATTGTAAGAACTTTATAAGTATTAACTAATTGATCCTTATAACAACCTTTGAAGTAGTATTATTGACCCCTTTTGGAAGATGGAGAAACTGAGATATAGAGAAAGTAGGTGAGTGGGGGCTAGGACTCAAATGCAGGAAGTCTGGCTCCCAAGTTGTCCAACCCCATGTAACACTGCCCAGGGATCAAACCCTCATTTCCTGAGGCTCCTGCCTGGCAGGCAGATTCTTTACCGGATGAGCTATTGGGCTTCCAAGGTAGCTCAGGGATACAGAATTCGCCTGTCTCCTGCAAGAGACTTGGGTTCAAGGGTTCAGTCCCAGGGTTGGGAAGATCCCCTAGAGAAGGAAATGGCAATCCACTCCAGTGTTCTTATCTAGGAAATCCCATGGACAGAGGAGCCTGGCTGGCTACAGTCCATGGGGTGGCAAAGAATCGGACATGACTTAATGACTAAACAATAACAAGTGAGCTGTGCCATCTAAAATAAAAGTTATGTATCTGGAAACAAATCATCCCCATTCCCAGCACCCCCCTCCAAAAAAAAAAAAGATACTGAGAAGATTAAGAAGGGATTGAGTTATTTGAAACACACACTTTGGTTTTCTATATAAAGACAGGAGTCCACAAACTCCTATGATTCCAAGCAAAAAGAGAAATTTCTGGTTTCTCAAAATGGCATAATCGCCCACGGCAAGACAGTTTTGCCTGAATCTGTGCTACACCAAATCACCTAAAAGGTGAAGCCTAGTTGAATAGCTCCCATTCAATTCAATAGCACATTTATGGAATATTTACTCTGTGCTGGGTACCACAATAAATATTTTTGCTTGATGTATTATTTTGCTTAATTTTCAAGACTTGACAGAAGGATATTATTATCTTCTTTTAGAGATAATTAAACACCCAGGAAAGGTAACCAACTCATTGTTACTGCTGCTCATAGTTGGTTGAACCAAAATCTTAGGTATATTTTACTCCAAAGACTCCAGTGTTCTTTCTCCCCATCACCCCACTGCCCTCCTCGGTCTTGTACCATATCACCACTAAGAAGGTGTTCCTGGTTCAGATTAAAGCCTTGGATTTGACATTTAGCACAGCAATAGATCAAACCCGGATCTCTTGCTTTGCAGGCAAATTCTTTACTTCTTTATTGTCTGAGCCACCAGGGAAGCCCCCAGTGGTAAAGAATCCGTCTGCCAGTGCAGGAGATGTTCAGTTCAGTTCAGTGCAGTCGCTCAGTCGTGTCCAACTCTTTGCGACCCCATGAATCGCAGCACACCAGGCCTCCCTGTCCATCACCATCTCCCGGAGTTCACTCAGACTCACATCCATCGAGTCAGTGATGTCATCCAGCCATCTCATCCTCTGTCGTCCCCTTCTCCTCCTGCCCCCAATCCCTCCCAGCATCAGTCTTTTCCAATGAGTCAACTCTTCACATGAGGTGGCCAAAGTATTGGAGTTTCAGCTTTAGCATCATTCCTTCCAAAGAAATCCCAGGTTGATCTCCTTCAGAATGGACTGGTTGGATCTCCTTGCAGACCAAGGGACTCTCAAGAGTCTTCTCCAACACCACAGTTCAAAAGCATCAACTCTTTGGCACTCAGCCTTCTTCACTGTCCAACTCTCACATCCATACATGACCACAGGAAAAACCATAGCCTTGACTAGACGGACCTTAGTTGGCAAAGTAATGTCTCTGCTTTTGAATATACTATCTGGGTTGGTCATAACTGTTCTTCCAAGGAGTAAGCATCTTTTAATTTCATGGCTGCAGTCACCATCTGCGGTGATTTTGGAGCCCAAAAAAATAAAGTCTGACACTGTTTCCACTGTTTCCCCATCTATTTCCCATGAAGTGATGGGACCGGATGCCATGACCTTCGTTTCCTGAATGTTGAGCTTTAGGCCAACTTTTTCACTCTCCTCTTTCACTTCCATCAAGAGGCTTTTGAGTTCCTCCTCACTTTCTGCCATAAGGGTGGTGTCATCTGCATATCTGAGGTTATTGATATTTCTCCTGGCAATCTTGATTCAAGCTTGTGTTTCTTCCAGTCCAGCATTTCTCATGATGTACTCTGCACAGAAGTTAAATAAGCAGGGTGACAATATACAGCCTTGACGTACTCCTTTTCCTATTTGGAGCCAGTCTGTTGCTCCATGTCCAGTTCTAACTGTTGCTTCCTGACCTGCATACAGATTTCTCAAGAGGCAGGTCAAGTGGTCTGGTATTCCCATCTCTTTCAGAATTTTCCACAGTTTATTGTGATCCACACAGTCAAAGACTTTGGCATAGTCAATAAAGCAGAAATAGATGTTTTTCTGGAATTCTCTTACTTTTTCCATGATCCAGCAGATGTTGGCTATTTGATCTCTGGTTCCTCTGCCTTTTCTAAAACCAGCTTGAACATCAAGGAGTTTGCAGTTCATGTATTGCTGAAGCCTGGCTTGGAGAATTTTGAGCATTACTTTACTAGCATGTGAGATGAGTGCAATTGTGCGGTAGTTTGAGCATTGCCTTTTGCATTGCAGGAGGTGTAAGAGACACCATTTTGATCCCTGGGTCTGGAAGATCCCCTGGAAGAGGAAATGGCAACCCCACTCAGTATTCTTGCTGGGAGAATCCCATGGACAGAAGAGCCTGGCAGACTGCAATCTATAGGGTCTCACAGAGTGGGACACAACTGAAGTGACTTAGCATGCATGCGGCACAGCACTAGATGAACTGTGACAGAGGGTCTTGTTCATTTATTCATCAGACATTTCTTGAGCACCTAGTAAATTCTAGGCACTGTGCTTGGCACTGGAATATGAGAACGAATAAGCCATCATCCCTGCCTTCTAGGAGCTCACAGTCACAGAAAGGAGGTTCAGAGAAACCAACAGTGATATTCCAGGGGGAAAGAGCTTTTCATTGAAATGTGACTAGATCATTGAGGAAAGACATCCAACTCAAGTCAGTGCAGGGATCCAGGGCAAGCTGATGTTTGAGCTGTATCTTAAAGCTTCAATAAGAATAAACTTTCCAGACTATGAGAATAGCTTATCTAATAAACCCTGCAAAAGAATGTAGGATTTCATAAGGACATTTGAGAATGTGGTGAGAGAAATGGCTGGAAAGTCAAGCCATTCAACTATACTTCAGTGAAAACATATATATAACCAAAAAGGTCAGTGAGAGGAGTGACTCAGGCTGATATTAGAGAGGAGACTAGAAATCAGATCTGCTGAGAAGTTATGATTATTCTGGAAACAAGTAAGAAGAGACATTTATGGTTCAAAGCATGACCATGACTTCCTTTACATATAGAGATGTCAGCTCTCCCGGAATTAGTTTGTAAATGCAATATGATCCTAATAAAAGAAAAACAAAATAAAACAATTGAAAAAGAAAGTTAAGGCAGCATCAGAGGAGCTCTGGAGGAAATGGGTTTTAACCCCTGACTGAGGGAGACAGGCTGGGTAATTTTGTTGTTGTTTAGTTGCTAAGCCATGTCCAACTCTTTGTAACCCATAGGCTGCCAGGCTCCTCTGTCCATGGACTTTTCCAGGCAAGAATACTGGAATGGGTTGCCATTTCCTCCTCTAGGGGATCTTCCCAACCCAGGGATTGAACCCTTGTCTCCTGCACTGCAGGCAGATTCTATACCACTGAGCCACCTGTGAAGACCAGGCAGGTAGATTGCAGCTGTGGTTTTCATTCTCAAAGGCATCGATATTAAAGAACAATACATGTACAGACATAGGGACCAGTAAGAGGAATGTTCTGGGTTAAGAGGCATTAATCTTTTAAAGATTCATTATATTCTCCCAAGCCAGTAAGCAATTAAATGAAATTTTAAAAAATCAGCTCTTTCCCAACACATGTAACCACATTTTCCTTATTTCCTTACATTAGGCTTTTTTCTCATTCCCCTCTAAGTATTAACTATTTATATTGTTTTTTTTAATTAAATTAAATTATAATCTAACTTTGAAGAAGTCCTCAACGCTTCAATTTCCCACTATATCAGGGCTTGCAATCACTGTCCTGAGATACTTGTGGGGGAGGTGGGGGTGGGGAGAAGAATACTGGGGCGACTTCACAGGAGAACATAAATATTCTATGAACATTAGATTAAAATTATATTTTTAAAAAATCACCTTGTTCCTCTACGAGGTAAGGTCTCAGCACTTTAGCAAGACATCTTTAGCAGAAAATAAATATTTAAGATATGCAAAAAATTTGTTTGTGCCTGAGTAAAATTAAACTTGGACTCAATCTACCAAGAGTTGGAACGAGAACTCTCCTCCCAGTTCCCTGCTGCACTAAACAGGCTTTATGAATCTCTAAAAATAGGACTGATTTCCATGCACTTAATTGACACCTGCAAAAGTAGGTTTGAATTTGGCAGAAATTTCCTTCATATTTACATTCACAGTAAACTACCTAACAAATGCCAGAAGAATGTGTTCGAGTTTGAACCACAGCAGAGTTTATTTGAGCTGAAAAGCATCCTTAACACTAGACAGAAACAGTTTTGCTTGCTCAAGACAGCAGAGGAACACGCCCCCTCCCCGCCCCCAAGGCGATCCGGACTCTCGTATGCTCAGATTTCAGCAAGAAAGTGTGCGTCAGTTTCTCCATAAGTCACTGCCCCTAAACAAGTCGGGGGGGTTGGGGTGGGTAGGACCAGGAAAAACTGCACCCGACAGATGGCTGGGTGAGCTCAGACTTTCCACTCCTGTCACCCCCCCACCCCAAGCCAGCACCAGTCTGTACCCCTTGGCTTGTAGGCTCCGTGCTCCACTTACACGCAGGAGGGCGTCTGCTCGGCCACCACGAAACGACATCTCCCTTTAATGCAGTAATGCTTGTACTGCTTGGGGCACCGAGAGAAGTGGCCTCTTCGCTTTGGTTGTGTGGTGCTAACTGAAGAAGGAGAAATGACTCAGTAAATCAACTCACTTTCAATGCACATTTGTAAATATAATAGAATTATATTCCTACCGGTGTTGCCAGTGTTTCTATAGAATATACTCCAATTTCTCATTGCTTCTTCTCTCCACACTGATACATTAGACTTTGGGGACCAGAAACTGGCCCTAGAGATTGGCTATTGGGGAATGTGATAGGAACGTTTCAGATTTTAACTAAGATTTCTGTTTAAACGACCTCTCAGAAACGTCAGCGCTGTTTAAAGGGTAAACATAATTGTAATAAAAGAGAAGATTGGAAAGATTGTCAGAGGTGTGGGGCTGATGGCATTGAAAAGAGAAGAGGGTTTTTGTTTGTTTGTTCATTTGTTTTTGCTTTCTTCTTTTCCTTTTTTAAAACTTAAACACAGTACTTATTAAATGCCAGATGCTGGTCACTAAGCTTTATTTAGAGACAATATCTGAGGAGACTGATTCCAGGACCCCAGCTGATACCAAAATCCACAGATGCTGAGGACCCTTATATAAATGGCGTTTACAGTCAGCCTTTGGTATTGCTTGGTTGGCTCTTTGGTTGCTTGAATCTGAGGATGCTAACTGGAACCCACAGGTTGGGAGAGAGGGCTGTATTAGCTCATTTAATACTCATAACAGCCTTGTGAGGGAAGCACCATTCTAACTCCTACTTATGGATGAGCACAGCACAACACTGGGAAAGACTGAAGGCAGGAGGAGAAGGGGACAACAGGACAAGAGGGTTGGATGGCATCACCGACTCAATGGACATGAGTTTGAGCAAGCTCCGGGAGAGGGTGAAGGACAGCGAGGCCTGGAGTGCTGCAGTGACTGAACAAGAACAAAGCACAACAACACATGAAGGATAAGTTACTTTCCCACATCCCGCAGCTCGTATTTGGCAGAGCTGGGACGCAGACCCAGGCAGTCCGTGCATTTGACTGCTCCACTCTGTTAGGCAGGTAGCTGCTCCCTGCCTGAGGCACTCACAAGTCCTGCTCCTCTGAATTGAGATTACCCTACTCATTGGATCCCTGGAGGGCTTTTCCTGCTCTGAACGAAAAGACTGGAAGCTTCATATCCAGGATTTCGTTCCCTATACTGACTTTTTTCTTACCTTTTAGAATCTTAATTGCCTAATTTTTCAATTAGCGGAATGGGGCGATAATATGGAGCAATTTCTCCATCATTTACCTGTAAAAAATTTCAATAAACAAGAGCTGTCAAGAGAAACACTAAAAAAAAAAAGCTAACTAGCTGTTTCATGGGTTGATTCACAATAAACACCTACCCACACCCAGAGAAACAGCTAACTAGCCAGCTGACCCAGAGTTGGACTTTCCATTGTCATGGTATGACCAACAGCTTGCAGGACTCAGACACCTGTGAAATCAGAAAGCCCACAGTGGTCACCGCAGAAGACCACTTCACACTAGGTTTGGTATGGCACTGGCACCCCAATGACGTTAAACGATCCTTTTAGAGATAGCAATGACCGCTAAACTTTTAATTAATATTATGAAATGAGTAAATATATAGCTTAGAGATAGCAATGACCACTAAACTTTTAATTGATATTATGAAATGAGTAAATATATAGCTTAGAGATAGCAATGACCACTAAACTTTTAATTGATATTATGAAATGAGTAAATATATAGCTGCCCAGGGTCACCACAAAGGACACTCGCAAAGAACTCTGGATGATCGATACAGAGGAAATTCCTGGGATGCCAGGTCACAGAGTTTCAGAGGGTGGAAGAACGTTGCAGAGGAACTGGCTGACCTGGTTTTGGTCGGTGACTTGATTACCAGTCGTGTTGATTGCTTGTACGTGCCAGACATTTGCTCCCATGCCTGCCAGTCAATGGGACTCTCCCATAAATAACTGCAAAATGTCTCAAAGGCAAAGATCTGTGTATTTTGGCAAATAAATTGATTGACTGAAAATCAACTTCCATTCATTGAGTATTTCCTCTTTCCAGAGGCCTATAGTAAGCATTAGAAAACTTCAAAGAAATAAGAGATACCCTATCTAACTAGCTACATTGGCATGATAGAACAAATTTAATTCAATAATAAGCAACAAACCAGTAAAAACAACCATAGTAACCACATAAACAGTGTGATACACTGGAATCAGTGGAAAAAACACTGGCTTAAAAGGAAGGAAATCAGTGTTTCATTTTCAGCTCTGCTTTACAAGAGCCATATGGGTCCAGGCAAGCTAATTAAGCTGTCTGAGCCTCAGTTCCATCATCTGGAAATTGAAGATGATAACATCTACCTTAAAGAGCTGTTGAGAGGCTCAAGTAAAAAAATACATGTGGAAATTTTTAACTTCCCAGGTGGTGCTATTGGTAAAGAAGCTGCCTGCAATGCAGGAGACCCAGGTTTGATCCCTGGCTTGGGAAGATCCCCTGGAGAAGGAAATGACAACCCACTCCAGTATTCTTGCCTGGAGAATTCCATGGACAGAGGAGGCCTGTGGGCTCCAGTTCATGGGGCTGCAAAGAGTCAGACATGACTGAGCAACTTTCACTTCACTTCATGTGCAAATTCCTAGCAAAGTGCATGGGACAATAAAGTCCTTGGTAAATGAGTTGATTCTAGAATCTTTAAAATCTTGACAATTCTAAGAGAAGTCTTGCAGCAGTACAAAGAGGGCTTATCTAATTAAAACATAAATTCTGGACAATGCAGATTTTTTTAAGAGATGCAAGCATGCGTGCTCAGTCATGTCGGACTTTTTGTGACCCATGGGCTACAGCCAGGCTCCTCTGCCCATGGGATTCTCCAGGCAAGACTACTGGAGTGGGTTGCCATTTCCTCCTCAAGGGCATCTTCCTGACCCAGGGATTAAGCCAGCGTCTCCTGCATCTCCTGCATTGGCAGGCAGACTCTTTACCATTGAGCCACCTGGGAAACACTTTTAGGAGATGGTGAGCACACAACAGAGTTGTGGAGAATTTCAAGAGTGCAAACTTAGTCTTCAGGAATATGCCAGCCTTATGCAGGAGGAGGGAGGCAGATTTAATAGACATGGAAGAGACCTGAAGGAGAGCAGCCAAGGATGGCTGTGAATGGAAGTCAGAGACCTCAAACGTCAGCAGGCTGAAGTTTTACCCTTGAATGAGGTGGGAGAGAGTTGAAGAAGGTTCTTACAGGTTAAATTAAATGGTATGTGTGAAAACTAAACTGTGAAGCATCTTGCCAATGTATTAGACAATAAAGCACAGAATGGATTAAAGTAAGATGCCAAGGGGGAAAGGAGGAAACTAAGGCATGTCTGAGCCACACAGACATACATGATACAGGCCTGGGGCAGGGGAATGGAGGGCAAGGAGATGAATAAAAAGAATAGAGAATCATCAGTACCATTTCCATCATAAAATACAGAAAATTTAAAACATGATTAATACAATAAAATAAAAGAACAGGTAAGAACAAGGACCTACTGTATAGCTCAGGGAACTCTACTCAGTACTGCATAATAACCTATATGAGAAATGAATCTGAAAAAGAATATGTATATGTATAACTTCATCCCTTTGCTGTACAACTAAAACTAACACAGCACTGTAAATCAACTACACTCTAATAAAGAAGCAGTGAGACTTACTGACGGATCTGCTGGGCTCCAGAAAGGTCTTTTCTACTTTGTAAAGCACACCTGACTTTAAATATAAGCTATATGGCTCTGTATCCTGAACTCCACTAATTCCTCTGGCTGCCATGCCCTGCTAAACATAGCCAGCCTTTTTAATAAACACCATACAGAGCAAGATACCAGAGAGCGCCTTAACCAGCAGCTGCTGGATGCAGTGATTTGATCAGCCTCGGTTCATCCAAGCAACACAAATCCATGCCAGGGAAAGGGTTGCCAAGTCCTGTTTTGATTGCTCACAGAGTTCTCTCCTTTGCCAAATAAGCATGCCCTTAAATATTCCCAGCATTATTTGGATTTAAAAACCCTTCCATGTCACCAAGCAGAAAACGTCCTATGATTTCTCTATGGAAATTTAAAACCTGGAAGAAAAATTAATCATACATATTGCCCTCCCCACTCCCCACTCCCCTGCAAAAAAGCTAAATGGGAGCCTCTCTCTCTCTCTCTTGCATGGAAATGAGAAGGCTTTATCAGCATTTCCTCCTTTGAAATGCACCTAAAATTCCAGTTGCTTTCATCTAATATTCGTCAAGGTCACATTTTCTGAAAATTGAACGGCTGTGAAATCCAACATTTTCTGCCTATCATGAGACCTGATGACATAGGGAAGGGGACAGTAAAGTCTATCCTTCCATTCCAGAGATATTTATCAAGAAAAAGGAAAAGTTAATCTTATGACAAAAGAATGACTAGTCCTACGTATTGTGTTTCTCTATTGACAAGTGAATGGCATGGTCTAAAAAATGTAACAGCCATGAAGATTTCTCTGATACTGAGGTTTGTTTGCTGTTATTTAGTCACTAAGTTGTGTCTGATTCTTTTTCAACTCCATGAACTGTAGCCTGCCGGGTTCCTCTGTCCATGGGATTTCCCAGCAAGAATACTGGAGTGAGGTGCCATTTCCTATTCCAAATACTAGGGGTGGTGGAACTTAATTGCTCTTTTTCCCTCCCACTTGCTCTTTTCCAACTCACACTCCCCAAACCAAATCATTTCTCTGGGAATGAGTTTGTTCCACACAATTACATGGGAAACTTGCATGTACCAGATCACAGCACAATCTTTTAAGTGAATGGGCACGGCAGGTAACATATCACAAACTCTTCATGAGAAACAGTATTCCAAAGATTCTACAGCCAATTAAATAAGAAACCACCAGGGCTACTGGAGGTCAATGATGTCAAAATGTGATTCCAAGAGTTAGTAGAGGGATCAGAAGTAAGAATATCTTTCTTTGATAGTATGGGCAGGTAGATAGGAAGTGGTCACATTTTGGGAGTCATAAGAATCATTAGAAGAGATGTGATGGATTTTCTTGGGCCAAACTAAAGTGGAGGAATACAGCAGACACCCAGATAACCTAGTTTAAATATAGAATTTTCCTCATTTTGATGGATGCTTTGATCAAACAGTATGGTTCTTTAGTCTTTCTGTGTGTATGTGCTAAGTTGCTTCAGTCGTGTCTAACTCCTTGTAACACTATGGACTGTAGCCCCCCAGAATCCTCTGTCCATGGAATTCTTCAGTCAAGAATACCAGAATGGGTTGCCATGCCCTTCTCCAAGGGATCTTCCAAACCCAGGGATCAAACCCATGTCTCTTACGTCTCCTGCACTGGCAGGCAGGTTCTTTTCTACTAGCCCCTCCTGGGAAGCCCTAGTCTTTCTGTACTTAATTCTTATTCTCCAGCCAAGCAGGCTTTGTCATGCCTTTGTGATTAAAACTCTTCACAATTAATACATTAGGCTTATTTTCATAAAATCGTTCCTTACCTATTCTGATAAGGTATGAAAAATCTATTTAATGATTTTGCAAATAATATCAATATCAGCAACTCTTCTGAAATCAGTTACTGGGATAATGCTTTTTTGGTAAATCTCATTACAGTATTTATAACCTCTTGTATCTCTAAACCTTTAGTTAAATACATAGTTAAATCTCTAGGTAAGAGATTTAAAAGAGGGGAACTAAATTCAGGCTTCCCTGGTGGCTCAGATGGTAAAGAATCTGCCTGCAATGCAGGGGACCCAGATTCGATCACTGGGTCAGGAAGATATCCTGGAGAAGAGAATGGCTACCTACTCCCGTATTCTTGCCTGAAGAAATTCACGGACCGAGAACCCTAGCAAGCCAAAGTCCATGGAGTCGCAAAGAGTCGAACACAATTGAGCAACTAACACTTTAAACTTCTCAACTTTTTATATTTTGAGATAGAAGTCCCACAAGTGTTAACAAAGAGAGAGAGGAAGGAAAAAAAATCGTTATAAATTGACCTTCCTACACAGATATCTGACCTAAAAAGAGGGGGAAACAATCAGTGCACTGAACAGTTCAAATGGTCACAGCAGAATCTGGAGAAAAGTTTCCTCTTAGACTATGAAGCACAGCCTGAGACTTTAATATTTTAGACATCTTCCCAGTAGGGACTTCTTCATTTTACAACCTTCTTAAACCAAGAGGGGAGGAAGAAGGTTTTATATTTTTTAAGTTAATTTTTCTTCTTATCTTGATAACTATCTCCATGGGACAGGGGAGTGTAAATTCAGGATGTTCTTGAAAAAGTGCAACATCAGAAAATGTATTGTAATTGAGGGTTCCCATTTGTCTTATGTTCAATGCTGTTTTTTGTCAAAATGTGAATTGGTCTATTTCTCCAGGAAAAGAAAAATAAATCTCACAGATGTACTTGTTACCCTCCTGAGCTTCTAGGATATGCTTATACAGAGGGCCATCAGGCCTCATCAGCAAGTCTTTTACCCAGAAGGACTGTGTTAACCATTTGTGAGCTTACAGGAGTGGACATTCACTTACAGCTGCACTTTTCATTCTAGCCCTTTTAAAGGAAGAAGAAAGAATTCAGTGTTGAGATTTGAGTGTATTTCATATATGTAAAATTATTCTTGGCTAGGAGGTAAATATGAATGGACAGGAAAAAAACTGTATTTCTTTTTGTTTTTCAAGAGTGCAGGTGATGCCTCCTTTGCTCATTCTCCCTGGCTGGTTTGACTTCAACTCCCTCAGCTCCTAAATTTTGCAATGCATGGAGGTGCAACACTTTTTCAGCTTTTCTCCTTGCTCCTCTTCCTCTCTGGGGGTTTCCTGGCCTCAAACAGCTTAATGATAACAATGCCCAAATTTGTTTCCATCCCAGATCTCTTCCTCCCGTGCTAACTGCCTCATTAACATGTCTAACTGGCATTTCAACTTAACACTTCCAAAATGGAACCTAGAATTTCCACCCCCTCAAATCTTGTCCTTCCTCATCTCAGTAAATGGCCTCTACCTCTTTTTTCCTATTATCTTTGTGACCTCATCTTTGACCATTTTGTTCACTGCTGCATCCTGGGCACTTGGAACGGGGCCTCCTGTATAGTAGGTAGCTCATAAGTACTGACAAACTGAATACATGTTTCATTCAAGGTCGAAAATGATGGACTAAAAATGGAATGCTTAAAGACTGGGGCTGTTGGCAAGTAAAATCCTGAAATCATTTAGAAACAAGAAAGACTCTTAAAAATCATTTAATTCAGGGGTCCCCAACCTCCAGGGTGTAGACCGGTACTTCCCGTCAGATCAGCAGCATTTGAATAGAAATAAAGTGCACAATGGGCTTCCCTGGTGGCTCAGAGTAAAGAATCTGCCTACAATGCTGGAGACTTGAGTTCTGTCCCTGGGAAGATCCCTTGGAAGAGGGAATGGCAACCCACTCCAGTATTCTTGCCTGGAGAATTTCAAGGACAGAGGACTCTGGCAGGCTACAGTCCATAGGGTCACAAGAGTCAGACAGGACTGACTTCCTAATACTTTCACTTTTTCACTTTCAAAGTGCACAATACAAGTAATGTAATTGAATCATCCCCAAACAACACCCCCATCCCAGTCTGTGGAAAAATTGTTTTCTATGAAATCCATCCCTAGTGCCAAAAAGGTTGGGGACCACTGAAAGTCACTTCTTTATTTTATAGGTTCCAAATTAAGTCTTTGAAAGCTTAAGCAATGTGCTCAAGGTCACATAGTTACTCAACAGATACAATCTGCTCCTGTTTTACATTAATTTCTCTTTCAAGAAACTACTGCCATTTGCACTTTCAAGCAATTGTTTTTTTTTTTTCAGAATTTTTCTCATATATTGAGCATTCTGGTCTTCTAAAGTGATTCTAGAATATTACCATGGGAATTAACAATACACATTCTAGAGCCAGTCTTTCCAAGTTCATGTCAGGCTTACCTGTGATCTTAAACAAACTAGGAAACCAACAATTTATAGACTGAAAGGGCAATCTACAGCCTCTATAGAAAACAGCAAGGAGTTTATTCAAAAATTTTAAGTGGAACAGCCGTATGATCCAACAATACCACTCCTGGATATTTATCCAAAAATCAGGATCTCAAAAAAGAAGCTGCACTCCCATGTTAATTGTACCATTTTCACAACAGCCAAGATGTGGAAACAGTGAAAATATTTATCAAGAGATGAATTGATAAAGGAAATACAGTATATACAGACAATGGAATATTAATCAGTCTTTAAAAAGAAGAAAATTTTGCAATATGCAGCAACATGGATGAACCTGGAGGACATTATGCTAAGAGAAATAAACCAGTCACCAAAGGACAAGTAATACATGATTCAACTTATATGAGCATCTAAATAGCCAAATCCACAGAAACAGAGTAGAATGGTGGTTGCCAGGGGTTGTGGAGAGAGGCCTTGTTTGTTGTTCAAGGGCTATAAAACTTCAGTTCTGTAAGATAAATAATTTCTAGAGATCTACTATCCAACATCAGAGGCTATCGTTAATAATATATGCTAAGTCACTTCAATCGTCTTTGACTCTACAGCCCTATGGACTGTAACCTGCTAGGTTCCTCTGTCCATAGGATTTCCCAGGCAAGAATACTGGAGTGGGTTGCCATGCCCGCCTCCAGGGGATCTCCCTGACTCAGGAATCAAACCCAGGCCTCTTAGTCTCCCACACTGGCAGGGGGGTTCTGGGAAGCCCCAGTAATATTGTATTGTGCACTAAAAATGTTGTTAAAAGTGCTCATGATAATAACAAAATTTAAAAATACATTTAGGAGGATAAGTAATATTTTTTAACCCTGTCAATCATCAGATTACAGAATAATCTCCCAAAGGAAATGTGAAAGTGTCATTTAAGACATATGAAACCAGACTGAAGGAAAGCACACACATAAAGTAGGCTTTGTCCTCCTCACTACACAGGGGACAAGACCCACATCATCATGATCTAAAATAGCCGTGGACTCCACAGCCCATGGGCTCTCTCCAGACCACCCACTAATGGGAGGGAGGAAAGAGGAAAGTTGGGCTAGCACTGATGACTCACATCAGGATGACTTGCTCAGCGTGTTCCTGGCTCAGTTACAACATTGCCAGGACACTAGGAAAGGAGTACTTGCACCAGGTCACCATACTGCAGCTCAGAGAAGTTTCCAGAGGTTCTTCTCCACTCTGCCCTACTTTCAGAATTGGCCTATGTTGTGTTGTGTTTTGTTTTGAAATAAGAAACGGCCCCTGTAGAAGATCAGACCATACAATATGTAAATGACAGACAGACCTTAGACCAGAAGTCAGTCAACTGTGACCCAAAAACCAAATCTGGTTCACAGCTTGTTCCTCTAAAAAAAAGTTTTATTGGAAGACATCCAAAGCCATTCATTTGCATACTGTCTATGGCTGAGAGTTGGATTGTGAAGAAAGCTGAGCACCGAAGAATTGATGCTTTTGAAGTGTGGTGTTGCAGAAGACTCTTGAGACTCCCTTGGACTGCAAGGAGATCCAACCAGTCCATTCTAAAGGAGATCAGTCCTGGGTGTTCTTTGGAAGGAATGATGCTGAAGCTGAAACTCCAGTACTTTGGCCACCTCATGCGAAGAGTTGACTCATTGGAAAAGACTCTGATGCTGGGAGGGATTGGGGGCAGGAGGAAGAGGGGACGACAGAGGATGAGATGGCTGGATGGCATCACGGACTCGATGGACATGAGTTTGAGTGAACTCCGGGAGATGGTGATGGACAGGGAGGCCTGGCGTGCTGTGATTCATGGGGTTGCAAAGAGTCGGACATGACTGAGTGACTGAACTGAACTGAACTGAACTGATGTCTGCTTTCAGTGGTTAGAGCAGAGTAGTTACAAAAAAGACCATAAGCCCCATAAAACTTCAGTTTTTACTATCTGACTCTACTAAAGCTGACCTCTGCCTCAGACTAATAACTTTGAGAATACTAATTCAAGCATCTGTAAGGTAAAATATGTTTTAAAAATTGATGACTTCTTCCCTTCTTTTAAGTTATAAAATAGAAAATAAAATTTGAATAGAATGTGCCAACTTTCTATGAATCTAGTCTAAGATATCACATGATGCTAGAGGCTGGAAGTCATGTCTATGATGGAATGAGAAAGACCTGAGTGTGAATCCCAGAATTGTAGTATACCAGCGATGTGACCTTTGGCAATTACATATTCTTTCTAGCTTCACCTTGAAAAAAGTAAAAAGTGTTACTAGCTCATAGAGTTCTTGCAAGGAGTGAATGCATTACTGTATGTAAAGCCCAGTGCCTGGTACATTAGCAAGTGCTCAAAAAACTATCTGGTTTTATGATTACTGTATTATCAACAACTTAAAATTTAGGGAATTCAGCTTTCTGAGATTGAATACAAAGCTGATGAAATACAACGACATCACTAGTTATGCATTACCTGGGCAGTTTTCTGCATGATCTCCACAGAGAAGGCCATCATTTTCAGGACTTCTGGTTGAATTCCCATCTGCCAGAACACAGTGGAGGATCACTAGACCTTCAAGTTCAAAACAGAACCAAAACAAACATGAAACCTTGAAAATGTGCTCAAGACAAAAGATTCTATCAAAGTCGTGACCATTATGAAAATAACAAGCCTGTGGCTCCCATTTCCAAGTTATTCTCTTGCATCACGGAAGGGGCACCCAGGCCAGCATGTCTCATTTTTTAAGCTCAAGGCTCAAGACAGGATTTTCAAGCCAGTATCACTTTCTGGGTTTCCCTAGTGGCTCAGACATTAAAGAATCTGCCCACAATGTGGGAGACCTGGGTTCAATCCCTGGGTTTGGGAAGATTCCCTGGAGAAGGGAATGGCAATCCACTCCAGTATTCTTGCCTGGGAAATCCCATAGACAGAGGAGCCTGGAGGGTGACAGTCCACGGGGTCGCAAAGAGTCAGACACGACTGAACAAACAACACACACACATCACTTATATCTGATGAGACTTGGCCCTATAAGTGAGAAGACTTAGCCATAGCTGTGATGGAGCCTTATCCTATAAGCAGAAGAACAAAGGGAGTTCTCAGCCACCTGATGAATATGCACTGGTGAGCTTCAGGGAGGAGGGATAATGAACCCATGTGGCAGTGTATTTTCTCCACTGGTCTTCATACACCCAGTGCTTCTCAAGTTTTAACTATTCAGTGTGCTTCCTTCTGGGGAGATGCAAACTAGATATTCAATTCATAGGAACTATTTTAAAATTTGAAGTCCCTCCAGCTTAGTAACTCTGTCTCTGAGAAGGACAGGCCTCATGGAAAAGCAGGGGGAGGAAAGGAACACTGTGCTGAGATTAGGAAAGTTTAGAATACCAAGGGTAGTCCTTGCAGGGATTCTGATTCAAACAAACCGACAGTAAAAATCACAGGAAAGATAATCAGGGGAATCTGACAATCTTAAGAAATTGTTAGAGTGTCAAGTGTGACAGGAGAAGGAAATGGCAACCCACTCCAGTATTCTTGCCTAGAGAATCCTGTGTACAGAGGAGCCTGGTGGGCTCCTACCCATAGGGTCGCATAGACTCAGACACGACAGAAGCGACTTAGCATGCATGCATGCATTACAGAAGGAAATGGCAACCCACTCCAGTATTCTTGCCTGGAGAATCGCAGGGATTGAAGAGCCTGGTGGGCTGCCATCTATGGGATCGCACAGAGTCGGACATGAGTGAAGCGACTTAGCAGCAGCAGCAGCAGCAAGTGTGATAATGATATTGTGGTTTAGATTTTAAAAACAGAATTTATATCTCTTAGAGATATGTATTTAAATACTTATTAAAGAAATTAATGTATCTCTGATTTGCTTTAAAATAATCCAACAAGGGAAGACAGGTGTGTGGCAGTGAGGGAAAGACAGATGAAACAAGATTGCCCACATATTGATCATTGTTGAAGCTGGGTGGTATGTATGCCAAGGTTCACTCTGCTGTTGTCTCTACTTTTACATATACTTTAAAATATCTATAATAAGAAGCTGGAGAGGAGAGGGCAGAGGAGGAATGATAAAACTGCTTGGGAGCTGGATGATCCTGAGTTCATAATCTGTTTTTGCCACTTTACAGCCCTGTACCATGGGCAAGTTTCATAACCTCTCAGTTTCCTCATCGGCAAGATGGAGATAATTATTATCCCTTCTTCAGAGTGCTGTCGTGAGGCTCAAACCAGCTAAGTATGCAAAGCACTTAATGCAGTGCTAACACTTAATCAGTACTCAGTTAAATTATTAAATCAGTACTCAGTACTCATTATTATGCAACTAGTAGGAACAGAGTAACTTGCAAGAACAGAGTAACTTGCCCACTGGTTGTGTTGACAAGGTTCTAAACTCCACATGCCTTTCAAGTACAATTAAGCTCAACAAACATCCACAAGCACCCCCAAAACATACCTGTGGACAGGAAATGCCCTATTCTCAAACTCTTCCAACGCTGCTAAGGCAGGAAATCAGCCAACCAAGTACTCAAAACACAAAGCGATAGTATTGTACCAGATAACAATAGAATCTAGAAAGTTCAAAGGCTGAAAGAGTTTCAAAAACAGTTTTTTCAAAACAGAGAGTTTTTTCTATCTCTATTGAATTGGGGGGAAAATTTTTTTTTTTTTTTTAAGAGATGGTACCTAGCACTGGAAACAGTGAAGAGAAAAAGAAACTTATATCCATTGATAATAGACAAATTATTACTACTCTTCCACAGGACAATTTATCAGGACTCTTAGCTTTTAGCTAAAAGCTTAAAAATTGTACAAGTGTTTAAATCCAGTAGTCTCATTCCTAGCAATTTTTCCCAAGGAAATAAAATACATAAAAAGATTTCACTACAAAATTTCTACATGTGATGGCTTATAAAAAAAAAAATTAGAAATTGGCCTAAATATCTAACAATAGAGAACTGATTAAATATATAGGAAATACTTCCATGTAATAAAATGCTCTTCAGTCATAAAAATTTGTTTCAAACATTTAAAAATATCCCTCAGTAAGAGAAGCAGTTTATAGAATAGTAATCAGTGAGATCTGAGTGTTTTTCCTGCATGTGCTTGTGATAAATATAAAAATATCCACATAGATAAATAGTTTAAAAAAAGATGGGTAAGTAAATAGATAGAGTTGCCCACATGGTTAGAAGAATTTTTCCTTAATTATCCTAATTTGCACTTTCTAATTTTTCTACTTGACTATTCTGTTTGTTGAAACAAGAAAAAAGGAGCAGCTCAAGTTAAAAAACAAAACAAAACACAATTTGGCACAGCTTGGATACCAAATTTCTATATTTTTTTCTGCCTTTAACCCTATTACCTAGCTTCTCCTTTCACACTTAGAACAAATCAGAAACAATCATTTAAGACTTCTCAAGTACAGGAATTGTATATTTCCCAGCTCTGAAATCTTGTTATTTAACACAGAGCACAAGGGATCTTCAACAAATGTTGACAGATGAGCAATCTTAGATTAATCTATGAACATACAAAACAAACATTAAGTTCAAAGATCCCAATGTCAATGTCCAGTGGAAAATTTTATCCTTTTTTATTATAAAACAGGTTTAAATCATTTTTAAAACCCCATATATGGGCTTTCTTCATGGGTAGAATCAGAGGCATTAATTCTTCAGTTAATCTGTTCAGATGATGAAAATTGAAAAAAAAAAAAAAACCTAAATCTGATAGAGATTTAACATCTGCAAACTAAGGATGGCAATATCTTCCTCTTAGGAGTATTGTAAAATGTAAATTAACATAAGAAAAGATACACACATGGCTCGGCAGATAGTGTACAACTTTTAGTCTTCTTGAGCTCCTTCCCTTATCACTTTATAATTTAACACAACATTCTTTATTCCCACATGACAGAGGGAGTCCTGATTCCATGGAAATCCTGCCGGGGCCTCTGAACACTCTGGCAGGCTGTGCCCAGGCTGTCTTCTGTTAAGGCTTACTCCACATGCTGGCATCAGCTGGCAAAGAAATTCCACTAAGGAGAGCCCCTGGAAGGATCCCTTGGGTTAGACATTCTCGGGCTAATCAGACACCAAGTTCAAGGCTCTGGGATGAGGTACACAGTTCCTCCTACTCCCATGCAATAAACTTCATCAGCTAGTGGTCATGAACCAAATCAAGCTTGATTTTGAAGAACAATTTACTTGGTCTGCATAGTTTTTTAAAACTGAATCATGATGGTTCATATCAAGCCTGGATTTTTCTGCTTCTGTTTTAAAAGTGGAAGTCTGAAACACCTTCATAGCAACAACTAGCTGGAACCTAGTAGCATGTGACCTCTTTAAATGCCACAGACTCCACCAGGCTTGCTGAGTTCATTTATTTTAACTTCCTAGACCCTGACAGGAATCTGAGTGTGTGATCCATATGGAGAGTCTCAGAAATCAGAGACGTGCTCACAAAAGCATCTACTCAATATTGAAGGCTGCTTCAAAGAGAAAGGATGCTCCTGTTTCATCCATAATTCAACAGATATTTATTAAACATTTTGGGTTTGGCACTGATGCAAGACACTGAGTGCTCAAAGATAACAAATATTATCACTACCTTCAAGGAACTCATATTCTCATAAGGAAGATCAACACGCAAATCTATAAGATATAATGTGATAAGCAGAACAGAGGTAGCATGGGAATAACACAGGGTGGAGAATCAATTTGCATACCAGCAAAACCTTCACAGAGAAGGTGAGAATTACAGTGACTTTTTAATGGGTAATAAATGCTTTTTTAAAACATCAATAACTTCTAGAAAACAAATACTGAGTTATCAAGATAACATGATTATATTATATTGCTTCAGCAGTTGACAATATTTATGTGGTAATGATAATGTAAATACTGATGAAAGTGAAAGTCACTCAGTCATATCCGACCCTTTGCAACCCCATGGACTATATAGTCCATGGAATTCTCCAGTCCAGAATACTAGACTGGGTAGTCTTTCCCTTCTCCAGGGGACCCAGAGATTGAACCCAGGTCTCCTGCATTGCAGACAGATTCCTTACCAGCTGAACCACAAGGGAAGCCCAAGAATACTGGAGTAAGTAGCTTATCCCTTCTCCAGAGGATCCTCCTGACCTAGGAATCAAACCATGGTCTCTTGCATTGCAGGTAGATTCCTTACCAACTGGGCTATCAAATGTGTCATAAAATCAAGACCAGTGATTAGCCAACATAGACCACGTAGAGTAACTAGTTGTGATTAACTGTCATCTATGCAGTGCTCATCATTAAGTGTTTAGAGTATTACCCTTATAGTCACTATACTGGAATGAGAAGATAAACTCAACAAGTCTAAACCTGACAACTCAAGAAATAGTATTACAAGCAAATGGTTTAGCAATACAGAGGTAAATACAGAAGAAGCACCTTAAAGAGTCAAAAGTGCTTGATTCTAGCAAGGTGAAGAGCCAGGAAGGCAGGAACAAAGATCTGCTAGTCACTATTATGATCTTTTTAGCACTATTTGATTTTTTAAAATCTGTGTATGTGTATTACTTTATTAAAAACAAAATTAATTTTTAAGAAAAAGACAACTAAAATTGTAACTAACCAGGGCATTCTAAATGAAAGAGACAACTTATAAAAAGGCATGGCATGAATAATACAACTTGTCCAGTTCTTTGGAGGGGGGGTGGGGATTGTGATGGAAGAAAAGATTGGAGGGCCTGTAGGTCACAAATGGCTAAGAGCCATGTTAATTACTTTGGATCTGCTTCCCTGGTGGCTCAGACAGTAAAAAAATCTGCCTGCAATGTGGGAGACCCAGATTCCATCCCTGGGTCAGGAAGATCCCGTGGAGAAGAAAATGGCAACCCATTCCAGTATTCTTGCCTGGAAAATCCCATGGACTGAGGAGCCTGGAGGGCTACAGTCCAAGAAGTCACAAAGGGTTGGACATGGCTGAGCAACTAACACTTTCATTTTCATGTAGTTAAAATGGGGTCATTGAAAAGTTTTAAGTGAGAACCATTGTGATCATCTGTTTTTCCACTTTGAAAAAGTTCCTTTAATACCAGTACAGGTGATTCAGACACACCTAAATGAAGGTGGTGGCAACATAATCATATGGAGAAGAAGAAATGAACATGAGAGATATTCACAAAGTGAAGTATAAACAAAAAAAGACTTGGTGACTAATAAGCTAGAGTAGGAGGTGGGGTAAAAGGAGTCTAGGATGACTCCAGAGTTTGTGACTAGAGTTACTGGTTGGATTGTGGTACCAACCACAGGTATAAGGTATACAAGAAAACAAACAGGTTGAGGATTGCTATAGACTGTTTTGTTGAAACCTAATCTCAAATGTGATATGACTAGGTCGTGAGGGTGGAGCCCTCATGTTTGGGATCAGACCTTATGAAAGACACCTCACAGAGCTCCCTTGCTCCTTCTGCCATGTGAGGACACAGTAGAAAGATGGCTGGGTATGAACCAGGAAGCAGGCTCTCTCTAGACACTGAATCTGCTAGAGATCTTCATCTGGGGCTTAACAGCCTCCAGAACTGTGAAAAACAAATGTTTGTTGCTTATAAGCCACCGAGTCTATGTTATTTTATTATAGCAGCCCAAACTGAATAAAATAGGCATGGTGAAAAATTCATTTTTAGACATTCTGAATCTGACATGACTGTGCCTCATTTACAAATAGTAGATAGATATTAGATCTGGAACCCTGGAGTGAAGTCAAATCTACAGGTTCTGAATTTTGGAGTCATGAAAAATAAACTGGTATTTAATGGCATTGATATGGATCTGTTAGAAAGAACTATATGAAAAGAAAAAAAGCTGACTAAGCATACAATCCTGGGGTGGGGGGTGGGGAACCTAGTATCACAGAAGAGCAGAAAGAGAAGAGCTCTCAAGGGATCAAGAAGGAACAGCCACAGAACTAAGAAGGAAGTTTCCTAGAAGAATTTGATCAACTGTATATGGTGACTTAGCAGTAAAAAACCACCTGCAGTGCAGGAGACTTTGGTTGGATCCCTGGGTCAGGAAGATTCCCTAGAGAAGGAAATGGTGACCCACTCCAGTATTCTTGCCTTAAAAATCCCATGGACAGAGGAGACTGGCAGGCTATAGTCCCTAGGGTTGCAAAGAGTTGGACATGACTGAGCAAAAGCAGGGATAAAGGCTGATGGAGAATTAAAAATAAAAACTGAACTATATGCATTAGATTTGAAAAACAAAAAGCACTAACAATATCTTGCTAGATGGAAATGGCATGAAATGTGTGCAAATAACTGTAGATTACTCTTCAAAGATTAGAAAGGGAAGGGTACCATTAGTCAATATGTACAGAAAAGAGAATTACTTTGCTTTCATCTTTATTATGAAAGACAATTGACAGGAAGATGCCAAAGGTACCGGGGAGAGGCAAAGGATGAGTTAATAACAGAGGCAGAGAGTTTGGAAAGTGTAGCCCAAAAGGCAGGGCCACTGCAATTGCAAGGTAGTCCTTTGCCATCAAAGTTAGCAGTTCTGGCAGGTATAACTTTATTTCAAGTAAATGAAAAGTCCTTGGTGAATAAAAGCTTAAAGATATCTTATATTCAATATATCTTACCTCACTGATCAAAGAAACACACGTTCTGGTTAAAATGAGTGGGAAATATCTAATGGGTTTCTCCACTTTCACACTACTAGCATTTTGGAGCTGGATAACTCTGTTTTGGGATGCTATGCACTGTACTATGACTAGCAGTATACCTGGCCTTTGCCCACAAAATGCCAGTGTCACCCCCCTTCCTTCCTCCATCCAACCCTAAATGTCACAATCAAAACTATCTCCAGACCTTGCCAAATGTTTCCTTGGGTGAGAAATTACATTGGTTGAGAACCACTGAAATTCTCTTCAAACCATTTTAATGTTTTTTTTAATCCAAAACATAGTCTCTTTTTTTAAATAGATTCCTTTAATCTAATTCAACTGCATAGCTTCAAAGGCTCAAATTTTGACTTAAAAAATTTCTTAGGGAAAATGCCATTATCTTATGGAAAGATCACCAGATTCGGTCATTAATTCACCACTTGACCTTGAGTTAATTAACACACTATCCTGACCTTTTTCCCAAAGAAAAAGTACAATCAAAGGCTCTCTGCCTATCCCATGATCTAGTTCACAAAAATCAAGTGAAATAATTTAACAAAGGAATTTTTAAAAGAAGACACATTATTAAAATTATCAGAGAACTTATGGGTTTTATTTTAGAGAAAAATGAAAGAAAGTATGATCCTAGATGTGTAAAACATAAGATTTTCATTCAAGAGTCACAAATTATATTAAATTTTAGAATTAGTAAGAACCTCAGAGGTATTCAAATCTCCTGCCAACCAACTCTCATGGCTAAATTGTCTCAGTCATGTGTGACTCTTGCAACTTTATGGACTGTAGCCTGCCAGGCTTCCCTGTCCATGAGAGAGACAGGCAATACTCCAGGCAGGAATACTGGAGTGGGTTACCATGGCCTCCTCTCTGGGATCTTCCCAATCCAGGGATTGAACCCGTGTCTCTTACGTCTCCTGCACTGGCAGGTGAGTTCCCACTAGATCCTGGAAAGCCCCCAACCAACTCTCAGCTTCTCTATAAAACATCCCCTGAGAGAGTTCATTAAGCTCACCTTTAAAATTTTGGCACAGAGACTTCTAAGGCATCCCATTTCAATGAGACCATTCATCCATTCTTTTGATCACAGTCATTCATTCAAAATAAATATTAAGCATCTATTTCTAAACCTCTATAAATGCTTCCTGATATTGAACTAGTTTTTTCCTTCCCATAATTTTACTCTGCTAATTGGAATCACATAGAATAAGTCTCATCTCTCTCATGACAGATCCTCACATATCTGAAGCCAGAAATCAAGCCTTCCTGAAAGAATTTCTCTTCCTCAGGTTAAACGTCCTGGTGACTTCAATCATATTTTCCCTGAAGTCACCAAGACTTCTCATAAACCTTACATCCTCCTTAAACACAGGGTTAAAATAAAGCACTATTTTATATGGTTCAGCAAAGACAGAGTGGGGCTCTCAGCCACCACACTAAAGGCACCATAAGCAGCCCCATAGCATATCAGCCCTTTTAAATTATTCCATTAATTTCAGGGGTTTTATGCTGCTTAGAATAAAAAGAAACTCCTAAATTTCTTATATGCTAGAAGGCAGTGTACTGATGGATTTTTTGTTCCTTTGTTTTGTTTGGTTTCAATTTTCATCTAAACATGAATTTGCACTTGTCCCTTTATATTGCATTAAACTTTAGCTGTCATCCAAATATTTCACAATCTCTTTGTTTTCTTATTCTTTCATTCAATCTATTATCCATGTCTCCCTGCTGCACATGACCTGCAGAATTCTCAGATGCATTCAAGCAATAAAAACAAAATAACACACAAAAAAGTTAAATTAGCTGCACTTACTAAGTGACTAGACATTGAGTCTGTATTTCTGGGGTTGGTTTTTAAATGGCGAATCTACTCATAAAGACAAAAAGGAAAAGAAACTTAATTCTACTTTAGTGAGTCAAAGCTCCATTTACTTTTCTGCACTTTGAGATTCTCAAATTAAAAATTATGGAATTTATTAGAAGTATTATCCCCGTCAGCCAGCATAGAGAATGAAGTCATTGGGAACAATACAAGCATTCAAAGAGACACAGTTTGACAAGGAGCATGACCCGTCATCTCAAAGCTACTGCTAATGCTGAGGTAAGTCAAATACCAGCTGGGTCAACTATTTAAAAAGATCAAATGTGACCAAGCCAAATAGTCACATATGTTGTATTTGCCTCATCTTGGAGCTGAACTTTCCATTTTTAGACCCAAGTGCATTTTATATTTTTAAAATAAATATAACATTATCACAAAATATCCGTATGTCTATATTCTGATAATTTAGGACATCTACTTGTGTCTACTAAATCCAGTGATTTCCTGTGATATCATATCAACCTTATTTTAGGATTCAAATCACACACCATGTCCCACTAGGCAATCCAACTGTAAATCAACAGAGAATATATCAATTTACAAATACAAGCAGAAATCAGAACAATACTTCATAGTCAAATTCCCAAAAGTTCATTTATATTAGAGGAATTAATAAGAAAAGGATATGTTTGGAGTCAAATGGAGCTGTATTTGAATCCTGAATGTACCTTTTAATTTACTAGCTTTGTGATATGATTAAGTTACTCAACATGGAACTACAGGGTGTCCATCTACAAATGGAGGCCCATAATACATGACTTTAAGGTAACAATTTAGCTAGCTGCTTAAAGAAACTGGAAAAAGTAAATTATCATCATTAACCTTGACAATACCTGTCACAATATAGGACTCAACACAATAGCAGCTATGGGACCAAAAGCAAAAAAATTCTTATTACTCTAGTAAAATATAAATTCTCGTTCTCATTAATGGATACTGACATTTCCACATTTATGGTGTGATTTGCCTCGTGTATAAAGTATTCCTATGAAACAAACTACAAAAGATAAATAAATGTACATATACCTATTACACTTCTAAAGTGCAAGATGAAATATGTTCAGTGAGAAAAACCTGTATGTTGGTCTTTTCACATGCTGTTTTTCTCTAGTGTTTTTTAAAAAATAATTAATGTGAACACACTTCAACCAATTAATAGAAATACATCATCTTATGCATTTCTGTTTCTTTATATTTTCAGTACAGTCTGTCAGCGACTCAGCATGCTGTTTATGTCAGATGGGTGCTACTGATTCAGTTGGTTTGTTAAATAAGTCACTGATACAAATATAACAGATAAATTCAGATCTTAGATGATACTATTTAGCAATCAAATGTATTCTATATCTAATTTTTAATTTCTGAAAAATAAAATTAATAAAGTTTTAAAATTTAAATCAATGTTAGAATTTAGGCAGTTGGGAAATTTCCCCAATGTATCTCTATTGTTAAAAAGAAAAACAGAATCCTAAGTATGCATACTATACACAAAAAGTATTTTCTACATCCAAAAAGAGGACATATCTAAAATGGATTTGAAAAAAATATTCATGGGTAGAAATCCTTTTTAACATTGAGCTTGTGGGTGGCTGAGTAAACCACTTTGAAATAGATTAAGTTTGACATTGATGTTCTCCTCCATCTTTTGGTGACTCCTTTCCTATCCTTTTTCCTTGTTGTCTTTTCCCCTCCTATAAACGAGTATCCTCCTATTGCTTTAACACTTCCCCTAATAGAACATAATTTCTTCCTAGATTTCCCTTTCTAGATGCATTTGCTTTCAGAGCATACCTGCAAAGAAAGAAATTAACTCAACAGAAATATTCTAGAACCAAGTGCCTCAACTGGGTCTTCTGAGAGCCTGAGGTACAGATTAAGGGATTATCACTTTGTTGGGGACGTACAAGCTCTGGGTCATGAGAATGAGAAAAAAGGAAAGGAACAAGACAATGCAATGTTGTGAGTGTACCCATCAGTCTGGGTGCAGCTCCAGAGTGAGTCACAAAGACAGAAACGAGTGACACGTTCGCTCCTCCGTGGTCTATGTAAAAAGTCTGTAAAGGAACTGCATCTTGAAGTAGCACAACGGGAGAAAGAAGGCGGGAGGAATTTCTCTTCCCCAGTCACTTCCATCACCCATTTCCCACTGGATGAAATTTATCCCACTGGGTGCTGCCTGCCCCTCTCTTTGACTCCTTGGTGAGTGAGAGGCTGGAATGCCTGCCCTGGGACATGGCCTTGTATCTAAGTCCCGAAAGAGGGGCAACCTGGTATGAATAGAGAGTAGATCAAGGGACAAGGGAGGTAGTTGAAGGGCCCTTAAGAAATGCCTGACTTTGTGTCCCAATATAGTGAAGTATTTGGTGGCATCAGAACACCTCAGAGGGAGCCTTGTTCCAGGACAAGGAGAGATTTTTCTAATATCTCTCAAATCACACCACCGGAAGGACTATGTATTCTTAAAAAAAATAAAGGACAAGTTCCAGATTTTCAGGGCTAGGAGAGGAGGCCTAGAAAAGGGTAGAGAAAAAAATGAGAGTCTTCACAAATAGTTATATCCATTCAAAATAAGGAAAGTAGAATACGAACTCCTTCCTCCTTCAACACAAAATTTTATTCAAAATGGTAGAAACAATATCTCGGTGTTTAAGAAGGACTTACAATGATGGATTGTGTATATTTAACTCATAAAAGAACCCCACTATAATATTTTTAAAGCTCAGAAGGGGAAGCAATGTAACAACCTGTCATATATAAACTAACTCATATATCTGAAAACTGTCAACACAATGCCTTTGCAGTAAATCAACCTTTCTATTTTGGCCATTGACCATTATTAAATCAATGACAACAATGACTAAATTGAATAAGAACCCTATAGTAACCTCGAGTTAGTTTCTTAGAAATCATCAGTTGTCAAAATTTGACTTTTTGAATCCTATTCCTTTATGATAAGGCCAGACAAGACAGTCAGACATTGTAGCATTTTAAATGAAAAGCTCTGGGCTCACTGAGTTTCCATAATAGTTCAACGAGAGGATGCAAAAGGAACCAAGGAAAAAGAAAAATGTGTTATCAAGGAGGATTATCTGAGTGCAAAGTGAGGAAGAATAGCAAAGTTGGTCTCTCGATCAAGCGATAACACAGCCTCTAACCCATGAGGAAACAGTCATCAAACTTTAATAATGGTAAAGAAAAGAACATAGGGTTTTGGAGTAAATGCTTACCCAACCTAAAAAAGTCCCAGCATTTAGGCCCTTAAAATAAGTTATGGTATGTTAACCCAACTTAACATTAACCCATTATTATCTTTATTGATCAAACCATTCACAGAGACCAGAAATATCAGTCAGTCAATATCAGACAGTATATTTATAAGTGCCAGGGCTCCCCTGATTGGCTCAGATGGTAAAGAATCTGCCTGCAATGCAGGAGTCCTGGGTTCGATCCCTGGGTCAAGAAGATCCCTTGGAGAAGGGAATGGATACCTATTCCAGGAGACTTGCCTGGAGAATTCCATGGACTGAAGAGACTGGTAGACGACAGTCCACGTTGTCACAAGGAGCTGGACACAACTGAGTGACTAACGGTAAATAACTATAAAGAAAATAAATTCTAATAGCGTTCCAAAAAGAGGCAAGGTGTTGAGCTGAAGAAATCACTGGGAAAAGTTTCACAAAAGAAGTTGGAACCAAACTGAAGCAAAGGTAATGACATAGAAAGGAGCTGAGTATGCTCTGGGGGACAATGCGTAAAGATGTTCAATCAGAGTGAAGAATTATACACAGAACTATTAAAGAAACAAGGGCCTTCTTGATGTGTGTGGTGTGACTGTGAAGTAATTCAATTGATTTTCTTGTGTGACCTATGAAAATAAGACTCATTAAGAAATAGTCACACCTCATATTTCTAATTGAAACTTTGCAACCTCTGTTCACCACATCCTGAATAAAGCATCTGACTGATCTAGAAAACCACTCAAGAAGTATTTAATAGGGGTGGATGCTGTTGGGTAGAAATCAGTGAGAAAGAACAGAGTGCATTTTGTTATGCTTCTGTCAAGGCCAATGAAAAGTGTATTCATTTCATCTGGCATCTAAGTCACATTTTTGTCCTTCTTGCCCTCTCTTACAGGGTAATTTTCATTTATTTAAAAGTGAGTAGAGAATCTTCTCATGGACGTTTCCTATCACAGGATGGCAATTTTATAAATGTATCTCCTGAAATAATAACATTTGAAATTTTAGTCTACAGAATTTATCAATTATAGTTATGTCAGGGTTTTTTTCCCCTTTGCAATAGGATCCCAGGTGATAACTATTATCCTAACAAATGGTAAAATATAGAGTCCAGGGTCTTTAAGGCAAAAACTGAGCCTATGGCATGGGATTGATACTATATCCCAGGATATACTTTCATCACATCGTATGAGGGGTACATGATGCTGTATTGGCATTGTTGGTTGTGTTAACCTTGATAATTATAGCTGTGGAAAGACGTGGTTACTGAATACAGTTTGGGGCAGGGAGAGGGAGGGAACAAGTGATTTTCTTGTTCGAATTCTTTACTGTTGGCCCCCAAGGTCTCCAAATGTCCTGCCTCTTTTCCTCTCAGGGAAGTCAGCCGTCAGTTTCTTAGTTTGAAACTCTATCTACCAACCTCCAAAGTATCCCCAAAGTGAAGTGGCATCATAGTAACATCCATCATTCATAGAGACATAAGAACCCTCGGTGGTCATTTGGTCCAACTCCTACCTCACCTGGGAATCACCTCTATACAACCTTCCTAAATGCCACCCAAACCACAGACATATCCAGGCTCACAAAGCTCACCACATCCCAAGGCAGTTGATTCTATTTTTTTTCAGAGCCCTACTGGGAGAAATTTTCCTAAATTAAGGTAAGAGTATCTACTATGTACAAGAATCCTCAATTCTATATTCCCTCTACACTGGGAATATAGCTGTGACAAATCAAATAAAAACCCCTGACATCATGAGTCCCATTTACATTCTAATGGAACTGTTGAAAACCTGGTTATAATGAGGCAGATTTCTGCTTCATTTTTTTCCTTTGCATGCTTCCAGTGGTGAATATGATAGCAATTTCCTTTGATCAAAGTACAAACAACACTCCAATAGGCTTAATGAACACAATGATTCTATTTTTCCTTTTTAGACACATCTATGAAATAATATAAAAGTTATCTACATATTCATGAAGTTAAGAATATTAATAAATTTTGAGCAATTTTTAGCCAATTATCTGCTAAAATCTTTTCCTGCATTATCCTATTTTATCCTCAATACACTCCCATGTCTCTAGATGATAAGTACTACTATCATTATTGTCATTCTATAGATAAGAAAATGTAGCACAGAGAGACTAAGTAACTTTCTCAACCTTATAAGACAATTATTATGGAACAACTTAATATTTATGCAAGGCTCTTGGCTCTTTAACATCTGAGGAAGTTATTCTGCCAAAAGAAAACTTTTCCAAAACAACCAGGTTATTTTCCATTTGTCTGACATTTAGAAATGAATTTTGACATTGCATCATCATTCATTCTTCAAAAATGACAGTTTATTCTCTTTATATAAGGTAATTATTTGCATAACTCCTAATAAATGAGACAACCTAATTTTGATGAGATTAAAAGTATCAAAATTATCTTGTAAATATTTTATTTTTCTCTGCTAGTGAAGAATGACTTTTTATCTGATTCACCTTAAGATGCTGGGTTTGGGGGTCAATGTCAGGCAAGTGCTGGAAAGCTTTTCATTGCACAAAACTAGGATCAGCAGATAAGCATTTTGCAGCACCTTTTCTTACATTTGTTCCTTCCTATCAAAACCAGCCAAAATAGAACTTTTTTGAGAATTTGTATCTATTGCCTGTTTCATAACTAGTGGGAGGAGGAATCTGAGAAATAAAGGCAAGGGAAAGTTTTCCCACAGGTTGGTAGGTGCTGATTGTATTTTAGAAATACCCAGAATCAAAATATCTACAATTTTTAAAATTAATACTTTCATCTATGCTTTCCAATTATCCATTATAACAGCCCGTGTTAATCTAGAACTATATTGCAGGCACAGCTTAAGCGCTTTATGCAGTAACTCACTCAGTCCACATAACAATCTCAGTTCTGTTGCTGTCAGCTTTTACAGATGAAGAAACTGATGCCAAGAGGGTTTAAGAGATTTGTCCAAGATGAAGTTGTTAAACCACAGCGCCAGGGGAGTCATGCCTAGATGGTCCAGCTCAGAATCTATACTTTTGCCCACGGCATCACATTGACTCAAGATATGCTCTTTTTACTCCTTCTCAGTAATAGACCTACAGATGCAATCAGGAGGAATCTAAAGCGAGATTACCCCTCTCCATCTGCAGTAAGGAGCGTTCCCCAAGTGTCACAGTGTTGCAAGCATTCCAGGAAAGTGCAGGAGTCACCCAACAGGTTCACATTTGTTTAAGGACAGGATCAGACTAGGATGGTCAAAGTGATTTTAGGCACAGACCAAAGGAAAACACCTGGCCTGATCAATGCCAACTGTTCACTACCAGCTGGAATGGCCTGGGCCTGGGACATGAGTGGGCAGGTTTCCTGGCTGGGAGGAAGAGCCAAGAGTCCAAGAACCTGAGGCGTAGCCCAAGCCAAGGATGCCACAGATGTGCGGGTAGGCAGCAGGGAAAGCAAAGATGGTAGGAAAATAAACTTAAATGCTTTTTAAATAAGAACTATGTTCCTCTTAAATACAGTGATACATATTGCGCTTTAGTGTTCTATCCTCTGCTGTCTTTCTCATTCAGCCACAGATACTTAGCTACTGTGATCCAGGCATTGCCACTTCATCATCATTGTTCAGGCTCATAAAGCCAGAACAAGTTACATAACGCCTCTATGCCTCATATCCTTCAACATAAATGGGAATCATCATTATGTCTAGCTTGTGTGTTCAGGGAATTGTGTTACATGGATGAAACCAGATATTACACACTTAGAATAGTGCCCAACACGCATACTACGTAATTGCTCTGCTATTATTTTTGGTGTAAAGATCAGTGAGGTAATGGTATTAATATGGAAACACTTTATCAATTGTGAAGTTCTCCAGAGTGTAAAGAGTTATTATGCTGAGGTTTCATACCCAAGGTTAAGCAGAGATCTGAGTACATAGCAATGTCTTGGGTCAGTCACTCTAGGAGATTGGACTAGTCAAATGCCAGAAACCCAGTAGGAAGGTGGTCATGAACAAGTCAAGTCTTGCTAGGTCACTTCAGTCATCTCTGACTCTTTGTGACCCTATGGACTGTAGCCCACCAGCCTCCTCTGTCCATGGGATTCTCCAGGCAAGAATACAGGAGTAGGTTGCCATTCCCTTCTCCAGGGAATCTTCCCAAGCCAGGGACTGAACCAGTGTCTCTTACATTTCCTGCATTGACAGGCAGGTTCTTTATCACTAGCACCACCTGGGAACCCCCAAGTCAAGTCTGGGTCTCCTCAAATGGCCTCATTCAGCTCTGATGAGAATTCCCTGTCCTTTCTACTAGGCTGTTTGCATTAGAGGAAGAAATAAGCCTTCCTCTCCTACTCTGGACAGGCCTGAGCCATTGGCTCACAATGCTAACATCTAACCATCAAGGAATCCATACAGTGGATAGTTATGAAATACTTCGACATAATATTAGGTAAGTCAGAGACTCCCTCAAGACTGCATTCAGCCTCCACAGCAAATCTCTCTCAACTTCTATGGGAACCATCAAAGGTTTTCATATATTTAATACTAAGCAGAAACCCATAAATAACCAAGTTGTTACTCCCAGCTAATGAAACACACATGTGTTAGGAACAGTTCTAATCATATAAGAGAGCAAGTCACCTCACACCTCACAAAATCCAAAGGGCATTTTCTTTAATGAACCAGTGGAGAATGCCCTGAGTCCAATGCATTTCCCTCCCTGCTTTAAACACCTGCTCTAAAAGCCTATATTTTGACTGATGAGATCTGCCCTTGAACCAAACATGTGAGACACAAGTAGCAGTTCTGAACCTAAAACAGAGGTAAACTTACTATTTGCCAAATAAAGTCCCTTTGTGAAGGCATCTCTAGCACCACCGGAGGCAAGTTCCAAGTAAGAAGAGATGAAGAAATGTGTCTTTCTACATCATCTCTGAGTTGTGAGCATGTTTTGGCAACAAGAAACAGCTGTTTTCTTTACTGAAACTACTCTTCCCTTCATGCCTGGGCACTGTCACCAACAGCCACTTGCACTCATTCATTCATTCATCCAATAACTAGCATGTTTTCAGCTCCTACTATGTGCCATGCACTTTTTATACATCTCAAAGATAAGGCTAAATTAATGAATAAATCCATGATTTTGCAGAGCTGTTGTTTAGTCACAAAGTCATGTCCGATTCCTTTGGGACCCCATGGCCTGCAGCCCACCAGGTTCCTCTGTCCATGGGCTTTCCCAGGCAAGAATACGGGAGTGAGTTGCCATGTCCTTCTCTGGGGGATATTTTTGACTCTGGAATTGAACCTGCATCTCTTGCATTGTAGGCAGATTCTTCACCACTGACCCACTGGGGAAGCTCTTTGCAAAGAGAAATGCTATATCAGTAACTCATCCTATTATACAACCAATTGGGGCACTTTGAAATAAGAAGCCTGGACACAAACACTGTCATACTTTCTGTCACTGTTTTGGAATCAGTGATTCTGGTCTGGAGGTCAGGTAAATACTATACTGTGTGTGCTCAGTTGCTTCAATCGTGTACAACTCTTTGTAACCCTAATGACTATCGCCCACCCAGCTCCTCTGTCCGTGGGATTCTCCAGGCAAAAATATTGGAGTGGCTTTCCATGCCTTCCTCGAGGGGATCTTCTGCACCCAGGGATTGAACCAGCATTTCCTTCAGCTCTTGTATTGCAGATGGATTTTTTACCACTGAGCCACTGGTGAAGCCCAAATGCTATAGTATATATCCTTTAAAAAACAAACATAAAGAATGCATAAAAGTACTTCTTGGCTATCTGACTTGGTGTTGCTGATAATCAATGTAGGTTACTGCCTAACTGATACTAGTTAAGATGGAATACCCCATCTCTCTCCAACCATCTAAAAAATCTTTTGTAAAAAAATATAGCAAGTACAGATTCATGTGAGCTACCAAGATTCCTTTTTTTAAGATACAAATATGCCTGAGCAAGTTAGCAATCATTAGCAGCACCAAGTATAGCCATTTTAATCAGATTGCTTTCCTCTTAAATTTTATTTTGGGAGACTCTTGACCAACTAGAATATGGATTCTTTGTGGATCCAAGGGTTGTCTACAAATTTGGAAGTGTATCAGGATTATGGATTAAGCCTAAACTGCCTGCAGCTCAGATTCTGGATAATCTATTTGGACTACCCTAGGAAGACACTAATTGTAACAGCGTGCTATACCTTTTGCTCAATCAAGTCTGACTCTCTGGGATCCCATGGACTGTAGCCCAGCCAGGCTCCTCTGTCCATGGAATTTTCCAGGCAAGAATACTGGAGTGGGTTGCCATTTCCTATTCCAGGGGATCTTCCCAGCCCAGGAGTTGAACCTGTGTCTCTTGAGTCTCCTGCACTAGCAGGCAGATTCCTTACCACTGTGCCAAAGCTGATAATCATGGTTTAGATGGGTGCCTCAGGCTTCAGTTTGGTACCTGTTTCACTGACTCACCTGTAACCTAGGCTCCTAGTAGTATTCATGCCTGTGTCCTGACATGAGCTGACTTCTATTAGTATGTGTGTTAGTCGCTTAGTTATGTCCAACTCTTTGCAATCCCATGGACTGTAACCCACCAGGCTCCTCTGTCCATGGGAATTCTTCAGGCAAGAATACTGGAGTGGGTTGCCATTTCCTTTTCCAGGGGATCTTCCTGACCCAGGGATTAAAACCCCATCTCCTGCATTGCAGGCAGATTCTTTACCATCTGAGCTACAGGGAGGGTGAGAAAAAAACAAGAGGAGGCTTTCCCACTGGGCTCTTGACAGATTTCAAGAGCACACGGAACTGGAGCAAGGAGTCTCAGCAGAGATGGAGCAATGGCCGGGGTGTGGACAGACACAGGTACTCTCTTTCCTGGGCACCTTTGACTTTAGCACAGATATTTTCAGGCCAAGTTGGCGGAGCCATTTTCAGTGGGCACAACAAAGCCTGTCTGCAGTACTGGGGTCTTTCTTGCAGAATTATTTGGGAATTTCCACACAACAACTGAGACTGGAGCAATAGCAAAATTTGATTTGTAACACTTGTTAATATGCAAGTGTGGCCTATAAAACCTGGAATTTTTGAAAAGGAAAAAAAAAAAACTCCCAAGGCTTTTCTAAGCCAAAAAAGCATAACTGAAGAGGCAAACCCTAAAATCCTCACTGTGTGGGCCCTCAGCTACTTCCTTTCTATAATGAGAATTTTACTTGCTGCCACCTACCTGCTTTACAACTTGAGTCAGATATTACATCATGAATACATTCATATCTTCAAGAAGAAAAAAACAACTTACATATATTAATGGTGCAGATGTTTATAAGGAGCAGAACATATTTTTGATCTTAAAACTCATTCATTGTTTTTTATAAAGCATTTTTTCCCTTTTTCACTGGTTAGGATTTTAGCTTTAGTCTGTTACAGCAATGGATGAGAAGGAGCAATTTATAAGGAATCCAACTTCTTCAAAATTAAAAAAACTCTTTAAACAAAGTTATTGCCCTTTTACTATATTTATCAAAGAAAGGAGCATGTATGATTCTTTTTTGTAAAGATAAAGTTTATAGAAAACAGAATCCATTACAAGTAACTGGAAATTAAATGTTATTGTAGAAAGATTTTTCTCTTAAATTCCCAGGAGAAATGTTGGTTAAAGATCAGGAGAGTGTTGAAACATCCCTGGTGGTCCAGTGGCTAAGATTTCACACTCCCATTGCAGGAGGCCCAAGTCTGAACCCTAGACAGGGAACTAGATCCCACATGCCTCAACTAAAAAGAGTCCACATGCCACGACTAAAGATCCTACAAGTCTAACAAAGATCAAAGATCCCAAATGCTGCAGCTAAGACCCAGTGCAGCCAAATAAATAAATATTTTTTAAAAGATCAGCAAAGTGTCAAGTTGATAAGGACCTTAGTCTCATCTAAAGCAACCTCTTTACTTTACAGAATGAGAAAAACAATGCCCAGAAAATTGCAATTTACAGACATCTCAGAGTCATGGAATGGCAGAGCTGGAACCAGGTCTCATGTCTGTTCACTGCCAGCTCTCAAGGCACTTTTGCTATGAGACACACACACACACACACACACACACACACACACACACACACACACCCTAGAACATCACATAAGCCATTGCTCACATTCTTTTCAAGAAGTAAATAAAATAACATGTGACTTAAATTAGGAATGAGACTTAAAAATTAAGTATGTGTGAGAGAAATAGAACCACTTAATGGAAACACTGAGGTCAACAAATTACATCCTTTGGCATTTTGCAAGGAGTGGAGCCTCTTAGGGAATCTCGAGACTGAATTCAATTCACTAAGCCAAACATTCAACAAGGCAGTTGCACACTTAGCTTACCCTCAGTTACAACAGCACTGGATTAGAGCTCTGTTTGGTTTTGCTTTTTCATTTCTGCCTTTTGACAAGTTTTGAGAAAAAATTAAAAAGCACCATGTGATAGTTAATAGGAAAGAATGCCCATCAACCTGGAATAGTCATTTCTACTATAGCCATTTCTGCAGGCACATCACCCTAATCTTTGTCCCAAATCAGCTCTTGCCTGGATTATGTCTACGAGACAATCATGTACTCTGGCCCCCTCTCCTTTCACACTGCACTCCACTGCCAGGCTTGTCTCCTTAAATCATTGTTTGCATTACATCACTCTGCATTCAAGACTTATGATGGTGTATGTTTAATTGTTTATTGATTCATCAAAATATTTTAATCTGGCTTCTTTTGGCTCTTCATAATCTGTCTGCCTCTCATCAATTCTACTTTCTGGCAAGCAGACTCCAGGAAATTGATCTCATTCCTATCACCAACATTTTGGTAAATCCTTTTCCCCCTTCTCCTGCCCCTCTCTCCACTATTTCAAATCGTATGTGTGTGTGTATGTGTGAATGCGTCTGTGTTTGTGTGCACACACGCTCAGTTGTGTCCAACTCTTTGCAACCCCATGAACTGTAACCCACCAGGCTCCTCTGTCCATGGGATTTTCCAGGCGAGAATACTGGGGCAGGTTGCCATTTCCTTCTTCAGGGGATCCTCCCGACCCAAGGACCAAACCTGTGTCTCTTGGGTCTCCTGCACTGGCAGGTGGATCCTTCACCAGCTGAGCCATCGGGAGGCCCTCCCTCTCTCTTAACTATTTAAACCCAGCCAAGCTCCAATCCAACCCACTCAAGTCCTCCATGAAGCGTCCCCACTGTTCCATTCCTCCCTATTGAGTTCTCCTTTCTCTGGTTTCATGACATTTTCTCCTATTGTATCATATCTGTTAGTCCTGCGTTTCTAAATTTAACACATATCTTTTAGGTCAAGAATCATGTTTTAAGACTCTCTTGAGCCCTCTTCCCACCCCCATCCTAATATGCTCTAGCCTCTTGCTCACTGTAGCAGATTCTCAATAAACACTTTGACAGTAGGACAGAGCAGATAAAAGAGGACGAGAATGCTAGTTTCACCCAAGTGATGCTGGTGAAAACGTAGTACTGTCTCTAGCCCTACCTCTCAGGCTCACTGCCCTTCTTCAGGCTCCACATCACTCCATCTCTAAATTATTTCTGACTTCTCCCTCTGCAGGCTCTGTACATCAGTTCTTTCTTTCTAACCATGGTCTAAGTCTGATCTACTTCCAACCAAGGCCATGACACCTTTTAGGCACCAATCTGACTCCAAGAACACAGCCAAATGGAAGTTTTCATTTAGACCTCACCTCTTTTCCTCCATAAGAGAAAGCCCAGTCCTTTCCAGACTGGAAGATAGTGTCCCCTTCACATAGACACTTCAGCTGTCACACTGGTGCCCCAAGTCCAGATGTCCCTCCCCCTCGTCCCAGCCAGGACTACAGAATACTGCCAGTTGCCCATCCCTCTGCCCGCACCCCCTACCTCCAATGATCAGGATGCAGAGGGGACATCTTCAAGTAGCAGGATCTTCCCACCTGAGTATCTTCCTGCTACTTTCGCATACTGGAGAGCGAGGGGAGCCTTGCTTCCAGCTATATAAAGTCGCCAGCATCCGAAGTTGCAGCTCTCTCTCTGCCAGCCCTGACTCCCAAGGAGGTGAGGAGAGCCTCCAGGGAGTCCCAGGCACCCTGCCACTCCTTCCATTAACCACTCTTCCCTAACAGGTGACCACACCCAGTAGTCCCTAACCTACCCACTCAGGTTTCACCTTCGAGGTGAAGAAAAGTCTTCTCTCTGCAATTTCTCCTTAAAACAGGAAATCATATATTCTAAGTGGAGCACCTATGTGTTTCATCAGCACTACTAGCCCTCAGTGAAATACCTCATCTCCTTTTTCTTTACTTTCCTATCAGCAGCGGAAGACCCAGAGGATCTCAAAAGTTGAGTCTTTTTTCCTCCCCTTCTCCTGTTCCCCCTAACTTGGCCAGCAACAAGGGAGTGTAATAATTCTTCCCCGGGCCCTCTTCAGCTCCCTCTGCCTCCCAGGTCCTCCCCCTCCTACCTCTAGTACCCGCCCAGGGCGCACACACAGGCAAATAGCTCTCCACCAGGCTCCACACTCCCCGAGGCCTGCATCGCCAGCCAAGGAGCGCCTTGCCTCCTCCTCCCCGGGATGTCTTCTAGACTCCCACTTTAGTGGGTTTCCCTGCCGCCACTCCTCGCTCGCGGGCATCTGCGCCCCTGCCCTCGGCTTGGCCCCCGCCAGCAGGATCCTTACCGCCCTCGGGCCGCCCCCTGGGCCCAGGGCCGCTGCAGCAGGTGCAGCCCCAGGTGCCCAATTGCTGGATTCTCCAGCTACCCAAAATCCTGCAAGTTCTTCGACCCGCCCCTGCCAGCCGCAGGGCGCTCTCGGAGTCCAAACGCCGGGCGCTCTCGGAGTCCGAACGCCAGCGCGGAAGATTTGCCCTCCTTTGCGACTCCACCCGAGACTCTCCTCCCGGGTCTCCAGTGCCCAGTGCGGCCACTTACCCAAGGCGAGGGCCGGGAGCAGGGGCAGGGGGCTGGCGCCGCTGCCCGGGGCGGCCCGGGCCATCAACCGTGCTGCGGGGCCGCGCAGCCCCTAGACGAGCCTCCCGCCTCCTCCTGCGCCCCCTTCCCGAGCCGCGAGCGCCCGACCGGGTGCCTGGAAACGAATGCCCGGAGCCAGCAGGAAGCGAAACTACTCCCCAGGCTGGCACCCGGGCTACCGCGCGGGCAAACACCCAGGGCAGGCGGCCGGGAGGTTCGGCGAGTGTCGCCGGGAGGAGGGAGCCTCCTATTTATCCTCACTCGCGTGGCACACACCCCACCGACCGGGCGCAGGACTCCGCTGCGGTGACCTCCACGCCGTTCCCACCCAAGTTACCCCACACCCACACCCACACTCCGGGACACTTTCGGGCTGCCCCGGGGCCGGCTCACCCACTCCCCCTACTGGGTCGCACCTGGCGGTTCATTTCCCTCCCCCGGGGAAGTCGAGGAGGTTGGGAGGGCACCTGGAGAGGTCCGAGATATGGGGCCTGCGGGCGGCCCAGGGGGAGGCCGGCTCTAAACTCTTGGAGCCCACGGGGCGAGAATCAGAGCTCCGGACCGCTCTGGAATTCCAGGTTCTCTTATTTCAGCCGATTGTTGGCGTCTTGGACAGACCAGAGCCAAAGCTCACTGTGGTTAACCTCAGGCATTTCCCAATTTACAAACTTCTCTTTTCCGTATATAATTAGTTGAATATCTGGGAGTTTGGCCGCACCAGGAGCTACTTTAAGAATGTCACATATATATTTTTTTATATCTCCATTTACTCGTCTATTCATTGCATTTTCATTTATTTGTTTAATTCACGAACTCTCCTGGATCCCTGGATCTGGACGATACCCTGGAGAAGGAAATGGCTACCCACTCAGGTATTCTTGCCTGGGAAATCCCATGGACAGAGGAACCTGGCAAGCTCCAAGAACTGGAGTTCATGGGAGTTGCAAAAGAGTCCAACACTACTTAGTGGCTGATCAACAAACATCAACAAAATGGATCTGTTAGAATAAGGAGAAAGCCTCCGGCTTGCCAAGCACTATCTCTGTCTCAACACCCCTATTCTTGAAGGAGGAGTGGGACTTGATGACTCAGCATCAAGCATCTTCTGGAACACAAAGGCACCCTCACAGCTTTCAAAGACAAAGGCAGCGTTCAGTTTTACCTTACATGATTAATACGTTCATCTCCAAAATAACTAAAGGGTATAGCAGTTTTCATTCTGATCTATGCTCCTCCTGTAAGATCAATCTGTGTCATCACGCCCCTTCAATACAGAAGTTTATCTCTATAGCATCCAAAAGTCCAATAAACATTCATTTACATAAAATATGCAGTTCAGATATCTTCCCCTTCTTCCCCACTGTTTAAATTAATTATTATGTGCTTCTCTTCCATAAGTGACAGCTCATTTCAAAACCGATTCACGTTGTTTTAGTGCATCAGGCAACCAATATATCCAGAGGAATAAATATCAGTTGTTCATTTCCAGAATCCCATTCTAGCCCCCACACAACAGCTCATAAAGCGTCTTTGGGAGGACAGGCATGAGGTTCAGAAAATTCAAGGTTGTGAGACAGACGGTTACTGCACCCCAGATCAAAAAGGCAAGAGCACAGGAAGCTCAGGGTTCACATCATCTCCCTTCTTTTCGTCTCCATCCTTCCCTTTTCCTATCTAATATTCTCTCCTTCCCTCTGGTCAGGACCCTAGATTAAGGGACCTTTCAGTCCGAGATGGCACCTTAGCCAACAATTGTCATGGTGTCCTCAACCGAACCTTACTGTTTTATTTTCCTTCTCCGTAGATACTAATAAAAAATAAAACAAACCTAAGCAAAAAATACCAAATGTTTGTCGACTGTTGTAAAGTGCCAAGATTTTGCATAGATGGTCACCATTCATGCCATTCAGATGGTATGAAATTAACTTTTCAGGCCAGTGGAGTATGAAATAGTGTACTTTAGTATATTAACTAGACCAGATAAACTAACAACCTTTCCTAAGGGCTTTATTTACTGCCAGAAGTAAAATAAGTACTCCGGAGAGTAGGCCTTCCAAATTTCCTGGCACCAAAGATTCAGTCTCTTCAAGATCAAGGAACTTTCTTTTCGTTCCTCTTGCCTGCCTTCCTTTGGGACTTCCTTCCTCCTTTCTCTCTCTTCTTCCCTTCCTCTTTCCCCTTCTCTTTCCTTTCCTCTTCCTCCTTCTTTTTCTCTCTCTCAATTCACCCACCATGGGGGAAGGTAAATCTGGGTTCCAACCACTAACTTTGGAAGAGTAGGAGACAGGAATTGACGTTTATGAGGCCTCATTTGTGTAACTGAGGTGTGTCTCAATGCTTTAGACTATAAACTGAGTTGTTACTAAGAGAAGTGAGAGGCTAACAGGCAGGAAGGCCAGGGGACTCCAAACGGAGGAAATAGGCTGCATGTGTCAAATGTGTCAAACATTTTTTATCTAAGCAGCAGGAGGAAACAAACTAGTGATACATTTTTTTTTCTTTCCCTTCTCTATACTAATTTAAAAGGAGGTTTCTCTTAAAATACTGTATTGCCATAATGACACCTGATTCCGCCTGAAGGTAACTGTTCTCAAACCTTGAGTTAACCAATGCATTCTTCTTATGGAAATATTTGTCTTAAGCTATGTTAATGTACTATGCATTTACCCCAGACTCTGTCTTCAAGTTGGTATGGCTCAGAACCCACTTGACAAACCAGTATGTTATACTCAGACATTGTTCCCCTAATCTGTGTAAACAAAACTATTTGTATGGTAATCTGCCTTTCTACAAGATTCAAGCCAATCGTTTTATGGCCCAGGATGAATCCTCTGGTGCCAAGATTACCCCAAAATACATCTTTTGGATCAGGGGTCTGGTGTCATTCTGAGTTTTAAGACATTCCTTTCTTTCATTAACAAACTGCTAGTGACTATATAGTGTAAGTAAGTGTGTCAGTTGCTCAGTCGTACCCGACTCTTTGCAACTCCATGGACTGCAGCCCACCAGGCTCCTCTGTCCATGAGATTTTCCAGGCAATGATACTGGAATGGGTTGCCATTTCCTTCTCCAGGGGATCTTCTCAACCCAGGGATCGATCCCGGGTTTCCTGCACTGCAGGCAGATTTTTTACCAACTGAGCTACAAGGGAATCCCATATAGTGACTATATAACATCCAGCTAAAAATTAGTAGGGGAGTATTCTTTCTGCCCCCTTCTGATGCCTATGTCAGAAGCTTTCTCTAGCTCCTTTATATTTTAATAAAACTTTATTACACAAAAGCTCTGAGTGATCAAGCCTCTCGTCTGGCCCCGGATTGAATTCTTCTCCTTCGGAGGCCAAGAATCTCAGTGTCTTTTTGTAGTTCACCAACAACCTTTCAGAAGAACAAGAGAGTTATAAGGTAGAACTTGTGTCCTCAGAATCCTCAAGCCAGGGATTTCTTGAAAGGTATCTTTCCTCTGCCAGCTTTAAGCTGGTCTAACCAGCCCTCTGGAATCTTAGCTGGGTGCCTTTGAATTCCTTTAAGCATCAATTTTTCTCTTCCCACACAGAGTGGCCTCCAGTGGGGACACTCTTCCCTCTCCTCTGGACAGTACAAACTAAGCTTGTAGTTATTTTGGGCATTTGTGGTTATTGTGGTTATTATGGGACACAACACCTAAACAGACACAGCAGTGGTGGTAGACAGGAAAGTTCTGGAACATATCCATTCAAGATCAGCATATATCCTCCAAATTATAACTTTAAGGTATCCAAGGCATAGAAAGATTTCCTAGTGGTCATTAACATTGTTTAACTCAATAAGAGTAGGTAAATAAAAAATATATTAATGGTGAATATAATGTTTTTATAGTAATGATAAATATTATGCATTGTAGATTATTAAAAATTAGTAGTATAATCTATGTGCTCGGTTGTGTTCAACTCTTTGTAAACCTATGGACTGTATTCCACCAGGCTCCTCTGTCCATGGCTTCCCTGGCAAGAAATACTGGAGTGGGTTACCATTTCCTCTTTCAGGGGATCTTCCTGACCCAGAAATAGAAGCTACATCTCCTGCATTAGCAGGTGGATTCTTTACCACTACCACTATCAGTGCGCTAGTGCTAAGTCGCTTCAGTCGTGTCTGACTGTTTGTGATCCTATGGGCCATAGCCTGCCAGGCTCCTCTGTCCATGGGATTCTCCAGGAAAGAATATTGGAGTGGGTTACCATTTCTCCAGGGGATCTTCCTGACCCAGGGATCAAATCTGTGTCTCTTAGACTCCTGCAATGGCAGGCAGGTTCTTTACCACTAACTCCACCTAGGAAGCTGAGGTTTTCAAATATTCTTGAAACTATTGAATAAGTCTCTAAGGAAAACCAGTGAAAAATCATGCCTAAGAGCTGTCTTCAGGTGATCTTGTTTTACAATCTAGTTTTTTTTCTGGGGAAAGGAGATTATTACTTTTTTTCTATTCTTTTCTATTTTCTATGATTCTTTTTTTTTTCTATTTTCTCATACCTCTTCTTCAGTCCTTCAGGCATTCAGTTTTTACACGTATGCCTCAATCTGACTTGCTCTTTTTTTAAAATGGCAACTTAATGGAAGTTTCAGTTCGGTTCAGTCCCTCAGTTGTGTCCGACTCTTTGCCACCCCATAGACTGCAGCATGCCATCCAACCATCTCATCTTCTATCTTCCCCTTCTCCTCCTGCCTTTAATCTTTCCCAACATCAGGGTCTTTTCCAATGAGTCAGTTCTTCTCATCAGGTGGCCAAAGTATTGGAGTTTTAGCTTCAATATCAGTCCTTCCAATGAACACCCAGGACTGATCTCCTTTAGGATGGACTGGTTGGAACTCCTTGCAGTCCAAGGGACTCTCAAGAGTCTTCTCCAACACCACATAAATCTCAAATATAATCGTCTCTGTGATATCAGTTTCAGCTCTCTGTTATGACCTTTTCCTCTGACCATATTCATAAACACTTGAAAAATATACTTCTGCTTAAAAAAAAAAAAGTCTACGCTTTTGTACAGGCCCTAGTTGTCGACTAAGTAGGCAAGCACCTAAGAGGCATAATTTTAATGCTGTAATATGGTCAGGTCTTAAACAACCCTCCCTAATACACCTGGCACAGCGGCTTCATCCCTTCCTACACAGTTACATTTTCCCATTAGGGTCAACACTCCTCTATGTGGGACAAAAGAGTGGACTACTCTGTACAATTGGTTTTGGAGTTTGTTTAGTCTGTTCATATGGGAGTCTGTCATTGAATGCCTGGATCACAGATTACTCATATGAAGTTTTGCAATCTATATAACACATGTAAGAATTAAAGATTTTAAAATTTTTTAAAAATGTGATGGTAATGATTGACATAGTTTTTATGAGGTCACAATGATATATATCTCTAAGGCAAAAATTTGGCATATTAGAAATTATTCAGTGTATCAGAGTTATGTTATTTTGCAATCTATGTATTGGTTACATAGGGGAGAAGAGTAAGAACTGGCTTCCTTCACTAACCCTCTCTTACATAGTCCTAGCAGAGGGAAGGAAAGAGCACTGAGCCTAAAATTACTCACTAGGAAAGTTAACAGTGAGCCTAAAATTCAGTGAATTGGGAGACTATTTGTGCCTCTGGAACTCCCTTAGTCCCCTCTGACCTTCTTTCATTTGGTAGCTTCAAACTTACCCCAGGATTTGGTGCCATCGTAGCAATCATTGGAACAGAATGTTAGAAGCAGAGTTATTAGGAGAGAATGTGGAAACACATCTGTGGGAACCTCAAGTCCTAAAGCAGACATTACGGGGCATAGTGGAAAGTATTAGGGGTAAAAAAGAAGGAAGTGGGATAAAGAAATAGAAGTAACATTATTGTGGGAAAGCTTGCAAATACCTGGCCAGATAGAGAACGTTCTCCTGACCCATACAGTGGCAGAACTGTCCCCCTACACACACACAGTTTTTTTCCACTCTGGTTCCTATCTTCTAGTTCCTCAAACATTGAATACCTTACCTTGCACCATGCATTGTCTTAGAAGGTGCTGATATTACCCAAATGAACACAACTAATGTGAGGACATTTTTCTTATAGTACATTTCACCCTATTGTGGACACACTCATTGTGGACAAAGTGAATATTCCTAAATCCTCCCTGCTGTAAGTCCCCCTCACAGGGAGGGGAGGAATTTTTTCAGCTAAGTTTGCATGAGTTTATCAACCCACTGCCAGAGTAATAATAACAAAAAACACTTATTGATGCTTATTGTGTGGCAGATACTATTTTCAGCACTTTACATGCACCAACTTTTTAAATGACAGGTGAGGTTGTCTAGTGGTAAAGAAAGCACCTGCCAATGCAAGAGGCTTAATAAACATGGGTTTGATCCCTGGGTCAGGAATATGTCTTAGAGGAGGGCACGGCAACCCATTCCAGTATTCTTGCCTAGATAATCCCATGGACAGAGGAGCCTGGTGGGCTACAATCCATAGGGTACCAAAATAGGTGAAGGAGTGTGTCAAGACTGTATATTGTCACCCTGTTCATTTAACTTATATTCAGAGTACACCATGCAAAATGCTAGACTAGGTGAATCACAAACTGGAATCAAGATTGCCAGGAGAAATATCAAAAATCTCAGCTATGCAGATGCTGCTGCTGCTGCTAAGTCACTTCAGTTGTGTCTGACTCTGTGCGACCCCATCGACAGCAGCCCACCAGGCTCCCCCTTCCCTGGGATTTTCCAGGCAAGAACACTGGAGTGGGTTGCCATTTCCTTCTCCAATGCATGAAAGTGAAAAGTGAAAGTGAAGTCACTCGGTCATGTCCAACCCCATGGAATACAGCCTTCCAGGCTCCTCTGTCCATGGGATTTTCCAGGCAAAGAGTACTGGAGTGAGGTGCCATTGTCTTCTCTGGTATGCAGATGATACCACTCTAATTTGGAGAAGGGAATGGCAACCCACCCCAATATTCTTGCCTGGAGAATTCCATGGACAGAGGAGCCTGGCTACAGTCCATGGGTCACAACGAGTCAGACATGCCTGAGAGACTAACATACAACTCTAATAGAAGAAAGCAGAGAGGAACTAAAGAACTTCTTTGATGAGGTTGAAAGAGGAAAGTGAAAAAGCTGGCTTAAAATTCAACATTCAAAAAACTACAATCATTCCATCCTGTCCCATCACTTCATGGCTAATAGAAGGGGGAGAAGTAGAAGCAGTATTTTCTTTTCTTGGGCTCCAAAGTGACTGTGGATGGTGACTGCAGTCATGAAATCCAAAGACACTTGCTCCTTGGAAGAAAAGTTATGACAAAATTAGACAGGGTATTAAAAAGCAGAAACATCACTTTGTCGACAAATGTCCATATAGTCAAAGCTATGGTTTTTCCAGTGGTCATGTACAGATGTGAGAGCTGAATGATAAAGAAGGAAGGGTGCCGAAGAGCTGATGCTTTTAAATTGTGGTACTGGAAAAGATTCCTGAGAGTCCCTTGGACAGCAAGGAGATCAAACCAACGAATTCTAAAGGAAATCAACCCTGAATATACCTTGGAAGGACTGATGCTGAAGCTCCAATACTTTGGCCACCTGATGGGAAGAGTCAACTCATTGAAAAAGACCCTGATGCTGGGAAAGATTGAAGGCAGGAGGAAAAGAGGGCTACAGAGGATGAGGGGGTTAGATGGCATTATTGACTCAATGGACAAGAGTTTGATCAAACTCCAAGAGATAGTGAAGGACAGGGAAGCCTGGAGTGTTGCAGTCCAGGGGGTTGCAAAGAGCTGGACATGACTGAGTGACTGAACAACAACTTTTCAAATGCTCATCAAATATACTGTGAATTATGTACTTTTATTATTCTCATTTCACAGTGAGAACATTAAAACACCAAAGTTAAATAAGTTGCCCAAAGTCACGAAGCTGATATAAGGCAGAGCTATGCTATATAAGCTCACATTCTGAATCCTGAATACACTCTTCACACTCAGTGACCTAGTAGTAGTAAATCATTGCCTCTGACTTTGAGTAGCTCAAATACTTGTGGAGAGTGAGGTCAATCCTCTAGCTACCTGCTGGAAGTCTCATTTGGGAAAAACAGTGTGTTTGATGAGTTCTTCACTTGACTTCCTGAAAAACTGCATCTTTTCAAAATATAGAGAAAAAGATGGGGAATTTGCTGAATTGGATATAATTCTAACTCACAAGGTAAGATTGGCTGTAAAATTAAGAGAAAAATAAAACATAGGAGAAAAATGACTATGCAACCCTAGAATTAATTATGGCCACTTAAGGGAAGACTATTATCAGCTACATGACATCAATTGAAAGAAGGCAGACTTCCAAATGTAACCCAGAGGAAAACAGTCATGGGAAGAGGGCTTGAGAAGCTAAAAAGGACGAATGTTTCAACAGAGTTAAAAGCTCTCAAAAAAGCAATTCCTTATGTAATTATTAACAATTTCAGTTAAAATTAATCTAAAACCTGGAGGGGAAAGCACATATTCATGTGCAGACAAAAGTGATTGTCATAGAGCTATGAAAATAGCCCCTGAAGAGGCTGAGATGTGTGAAAGTGACTTGGGACCACAGAGCTCTCATTGTGTTCATAATGAAAATTTCAAAGAAGGGCATGGCCAATTGTTCAATATGGTGCAACATACATGAATCTCTCACACATGTGTGCGTGCATACACAGACACATGGGTTTTTTTTTTTTTTCACTTCTTTTGGGATTTAATTTTCTTCTGCCAAGCAGATTTTTTTTAAAAGAGCATCTGAAGAGATACCAGCATTCACAATTTTCTTTTTCTTTTTTTAAGGCTGACTAGTATTTTGTTGTTGGAGAAGGCAATGGCACCCTACTCCAGTACTCTTGCCTGGAAAATCCCATGGACAGAGGAGCCTGGTGGGTGGCAGTCCATGGGGTCACTAAGAGTTGGGCACGACTGAGTGACTTCACTTTTGCTTTTCACTTTCATGCATTGGAGAAGGAAATGGCAACCCACTCCAGTATTCTTGCCTGGAGAATCCCAGGGACGGGGGAGCCTGATGGGCTGCCGTCTATGGGGTGGCACAGAGTCGGGCACGACTGAAGCGACTTAGCAGCAGCAGCAGCAGTATTTTGTTGTATGTACACACCACATTTTCTTTATCCATCCATTTGTGTGTAGACATTTAGGTTGCTTCCACATCTCGGCTACTGTGAATAGTTAAGCAATGAACATGATAGGAGTGCCAATGTCTCTTCAAGATCCTGATTTTAGTTTTGGGAGATAAATACCTAAAGCAGGATTGCTAATCCATATGGTAGTTCTATTCTTAACTTTTTGAAGAAACTCTGCATTGCCTTCCATAGTAACTGCCCTATTTTACATTCCCATCAGCAATGAGCAAGAAGTTCTAATCTCTCCTCATCCTCACAAAAACTGTTACCTTTTTTGTTATAACAGCCATTTAGCAGGTGAATCCTGCAACATGCCTCACCAGGGATGAATCTGGAAGACATTATACTAAGTGAAATAAGCCAGTCCCAGGAGGAAAAATATTGCATGATTTCATTTACATAAAGTGCCTAAAGTAGTCAGACTCATAGAGTCAAAGTGTGGAGCAGTGGTTTCCAGGAGCTGGGCAGACAGAGAAAAGAGGAGGTACTAATCAACTGGCATGAAGGGTCAGTTAAACGAGATGAATAAATGCTACAGACCTGTTGTCCATTGAACCCATAATCAACAATAACATCATGGACACTAACAATTGTGTTAAGATGAGGCTGGATTTTAAGTTGCGTTCTTACTACAATAAAACAAAATATTGTTAGGACCAAACTGAAGCCAGGACAGGCTCTAAGGGGCAGGCTAGGCCTGAGGTTTAGTCTCTAGGAAAGCTGAGGCACTGGGAACTCCCGCAGGCAGTGTAGCTCGACCAATCAGAAAAAATCCCCGTAGGCCACACCCCCCCCCGCCCACGCCAGACCTGAGCCAATCAGGATAGGGATGTGAGGTTTAAAAGTCCCATGCACAATAGAATTACCTTATGACCCAGCAATCCCACTGCTGGGCATACACACCGAGGAAACCAGAATTGAAAGAGACACATGTACCCCAATGTTCATCGCAGCACTGTTTATAATAGCCAGGACATGGAAACAACCTAGATGTCCATCAGCAGATGAATGGATAAGAAAGCTGTGGTACATATACACAATGGAGTATTACTCAGCCGTTAAAAAGAATTCATTTGAATCAGTTCTGATGAGATGGATGAAACTGGAGCCGATTATACAGAGTGAAGTAAGCCAGAAAGAAAAACACCAATACAGTATATTAACACATATATATGGAATTTAGAAAGATGGCAATGACGACGCTGTATGCAAGACAGGAAAAAAGACACAGCTGTGTATAACGGACTTTTGGACTCAGAGGGAGAGGGAGAGGGTGGGATGATTTTGGAGAATGGCATTCTATCATGTATACTATCAAGTAAGAATTGAATTGCCAGTCCATGTCTGACGCAGGATACAGCATGCTTGAGGTTGGTGCATGGGGATGACCCACTGAGATGTTATGGGGAGGGAGGTGGGAGGGGGGCTCATGTTTGGGAACACATGTAAGAATTAAAGATTTTAAAATTTAAAAAAAATAAAAAAATAAAAATAAATTGTGCTCCCCACCCACACATTCATAGTTTGAAATTCTAAACTCAGTACCTCAGAATGTGACCATATTTGAAGAGTAGGCCTTTATAAAAGGTAATTAAGATAAAATGTTATCATATAGCTGGGTCTACTTCACTGAACAACCACTTGAAAAATATTCATTGAATAAATGAAAGTTGAGTTTAAAAAAATAAATAAATAAAAGTCCCGCGTGTGTCCGGTTTAACCAATCAGCTATGCTGTTACAGAAACAAAGAACCGTCTGTATAAAAGTAGATGTGATTCAGAGCTCGGGGCTCTCGTCAAAACTCCACTGCGCTGGATGAGACTTGAGCCCTAGGTAGAGCTAGAAATAAAACCCTTTTGTGCTTTTGCATTGCTGTGAGCGTCTTATTCTCTCAGTCTTGGAAAACCAGACCGTGGACATAACAATATAAAAATAAGAAGCCCAAGATGAATGTAGACATTTTGAGAGAGTTTGCAAATCCTTTGATGAATTCAAGTGTTTTGATTCATATGAGTTATATTCCAAGACACTGGGAGGAAGAGGAGCTATCAGAATTCTAAGTGAAATCAATTCCAAAAGAATGAAGATAAGGAAATACATTTTTAGTGTTCCTCAAAGGGAAGAATGTATATCTCCTCAATGATAAGTTGCTAAACTTAATCCGACTGGTGAGGGTTCTTGCCTGTCTTTCACAAATAACAGTTCTTTCTGGGTTGTTTAGCTTTAAGCAGAGAGGACAGAGGCAAGAAGGGAGGGTGGGAAGCTGGCTTGCATGATAGATTTTTTCAAATATTTGAAGAGTTGTCACATGGAAAATGAATTCTATTCATACAGCTTAGTCCCAGGGGTTGCAACAAGGACCTAAGGGTTAGAGGGAGATAAATTTGGATTCAATATAAAGAATATCTGTCTAAAATCCTAAAGAGAGAATAGATTTCCTCAGGAAGTAATAAGTTCCTTGGCACTGGAAATACACATACTATGAACCGTAGAGGCAATTCAAATAATTTCATCTCATTCCTAACCTGGAGATGCTCAGATGCTAAGGCTAGATGACTTTAAATGGGCCTTTTCAACCATAAAATGCTAATACAACATTGTAAGTTTTCTTCCTTCAATACTTTTTTAAAGTGACCAGATGGACACTAAGAAACCATTTCTGCTCAAATCTGCCATGAAACTAGACACTTAAAAACTAATTTTGAAAACTAATTAACATACAAATGGCTATGAATTCTACTTATGCTAGACTATCTTCTAAATTTAAATTGCAACTTAATTTAAAATTTAATGTAAAACTAGTACTTTTAGTTTATAGCCCATAATATTTATGTGATCACCAGCTGCCAAAGAAATAAAAAATAAGTAGTAAAATGTACTTATTACAAATCATGGTTGATTGGTCTCACAGATGATACAGTTTAACAATTTCTGCTTTCTTAGCCTATCAACAAGTACAAGATGATGTCAATTATCAAATAATTTAAATGTAAGTTGCAGAAGGTTACATTTTGACACAGTTCAGATCACCATCTTTAAGCTATCTAGTACTCCCAGAGGCACAAAATGGAGATTTAATTTAGGGGTATAACATAAAATTGCATTTAAATAGAGTAAATATTCCCATGAACAAAGAAATCTAAAGGAAAGATTCTTTTTAACTACAGTTGATGCCCAAGAAGATGAAATCTAAGACTTGCAATGTAGTCTAGACTGAAAAGCTGTTATGGAGACTTCAGCTGTGATGACAAATGACATTTGTAAATCATAATAACTTATAACTGCTGTATCCCTTTCTTTGGGTAAAGTGTCAAAATGGCAAATTCAAAAGAAAAATTCCCTAGAGTGAGTAAATAACCTTAACTTTCTCCCTTCAAATGTTCCTAATTTAAGATTTTAGATTTTTATGAAGTGTCTTTCATCAGGTACCTCCTTCATCCTCAAAACGCCTTGGAAGCATCCATTCTAAGCTGTCTCTTATAGCCTTTGTTTATAAATAAGATATAAAGAAGTTTTATAAAGCAAGCTTCAGCATTAGAACTAGAATCAAGGTCTTTTACAAATGAATCCAGTAGATAACTTAGTACACTGGATCCTTCTGCCACCCTAATGCTGACAACTTCATTAATAAAACCTATTTCAAGTAATTTCAAACTTGCAAATGTCATTGCCTGTCATCCCACAGGTAAGATCGAAATTATGCCCCTACTTTAGAAATTTACCTAGCAGAAAATGGTGAGGCAAAGAAGCTAAAACATTTATTATACAAACCCTCCCTCAACCCTCTCAAGTTTTATGTTTTCACCATCTCTCTTGGTTTAAGGATATATTTTCATGGCAGTTATTTTCCACTATATCCTTTATTATCGTCTGAAAGACTTTCCTCCATGAATCAAAATGATAGCTCTGAAAAAAAAAAAAAAAAAACAGTGTCTCTTGGAGCTTTATAAAGAAAACGTTATCAAAAACACTTCTGCCTGGAGAAGAGACTCAAGCTCCCTGCACCATCTTAATGGCCACTTATGCAGTGCCCAGCTCAGAAAGAAGGAAATAAAATAACTAAAGATGGAAAATATTATCTTCTCTGCCCCGCCACTTCACCGCCTGATTTTCTGCTTCATTTCCAATACTATTGCATTAACTCGGACCCTTATCATCTCATGCCTGGAATAAGCTTCTGATTTTCCCAACTCCAATATTATTTCTCTGCTTCAGTCCCTTCATGTGTAAAGTGGAGAATAATAATGATTCCTCTTTCAATTGGATTGTTGTGGGAAATAAATGAGTACTGCTGCTGCTGCTGCTGCATCACTTCAGTCATGTCCGACTCTGTGTGACCCCATAGATGGCAGCCCACCAGGCTCCCCTGTCCCTGGGATTCTCCAGGCAAGAACACTGGAGTGGGTTGCCATTTCCTTCTCCAATGCATGAAAGTGAAAGTGAAAGGGAAGTCGCTCAGTCATGTCCAACTCTTCGTGACCCCATGGACTGCAGCCAGGCTCCTCCATCCATGGGAATTTCCAGGCAAGAGTACTGGAGTGGGGTGCCATTGCCTTCTCCGAATAAATGAGCAGATACATAGGAAGTGTTTGGACTACTATCTGGCACACAGTTAAGCACTCAGTAAATGTTAAGTAAAAATTTACCCTCTATGCGGCAAGACTGGTAATTCCACAATGAAAATCTGAATATATCCAGAATCTATGTTTCTTATTTATTCTATTGCTACCACTCTGGTTCAAACCACCATCATTTCTTGCTTAGATTATTGCAAGAGCCTCCTCACTGGCTTTTCTGCTTCTGCTCTGGAGAGGCTGTGCTGAGCTCAGTAGCTGAATGACTGTTTTTAAAGTGATGTGTCAGATTTATTACTCCTCTGTTTCTCTCTCTTTATCTCTCTCTCCCTAATGGCCATTCATCTCTCCACAATATAAACCAAAGTCCTTAAAAGGTCTGTAGAGTCCTGCTCAGCCCCAAGTCCCCTTTCCATTACTTTCTTGACCTCATCCAGTCCTCCTACTTGATTTAACTCCAGCCCTCAGGCCTCTTCCAGATTCCGCATACTGACCTTGTCTGCACCCACCTTCTGGTCTTCATACCAGAGCTTTCTTCTGCCTGAGGCATCTTCCTTCTCCCCACACAATGCGTTATTCACGCCTTGGCTCCTTCAGATCTTTGATCAGGACAGTTCAGTTCAGTCGCTCAGTTGTGTCTGACTCTTTGTGACGCCATGAATCGCAGCACGCCAGGCCTCCCTGTCCATCACCAACTCCCAGAATTCACTCAGGCTCACGTCCATCGAGTCAGTGATGCCATGCAGCCATCTCATCCTCTGTCGTCACCCTCTCCTCCTGCCCCCAATCCCTCCCAGCATCAGAGTCTTTTCCAATGAGTCAACTCTTCACACGACGTGGCCAAAGTACTGGAGTTTCAGCTTTAGCATCATTCCCTCCAAAGAAATCCCAGAGCTGACCTCTTTCAGAATGGACTGGTTGGATCTCCTTGCAGTCCAAGGGACTCTCAAGAGTCTTCAACACCACAGTTCAAAAGCATCAATTCTTTGGTGCTCAGCCTTCTTCACAGTTCAACTCTCACATCCATACACAACCACAGGAAAAACCATAGCCTTGACTAGACGGACCTTAGTCGGCAAAGTAATGTCTCTGCTTTTGAATGTGCTATCTAGGTTGATCATAACTTTTCTCCCAAGGAGTAAGCATCTTTTAATTTCATGGCTGCAATCACCATCTGCAGTGATTTTGGAGCCCCCAAAAATAAAGTCTGACACTGTTTCCACTGTTTCCCCATCTATTTCCTATGAAGTGATGGGACCGGATGGCATGATCTTAGTTTTCTGAATGTTGACCTTTAAGCCAACTTTTTCACTCTCCTCTTTCACTTCCATCAAGAGGCTTTTGAGTTCCTCCTCACTTTCTGCCATAAGGGTGGTGTCATCTGGATATCTGAGGTGATTGATATTTCTCCTGGCAATCTTGATTCCAGCTTGTGTTTCTTCCAGTCCAGCGTTTCTCATGATGTACTCTGCATGTAAGTTAAATAATCAGGGTGACAATCTACAGCCTTGACATACTCCTTTTCCTATTTGGAACCAGTCTGTCGTTCCATGTCCAGTTCTAACTGTTGCTTCCTGACCTGCATACAGATTTCTCAAGAGGCAGGTCAGGTGGTCTGGTATTCCCATCTCTCTCAGAATTTTCCACAGTGTGTTGTGATCCACACAGTCAAAGGCTTTGGCATAGTCAATAAAGCAGAAATAGCTCTGATCACCCTCTTTCAAATTGTATCTCTTCCTCCTCCTCCCAAGGCCACCCTTAATCTGCACTATACTTTTACCTAGCACATTTGGCCTATCAACATACTATATTGAGTAACTTAATGATAATATATATTAATATATATTGTTTCCCATCAGTGGAAAGTAAATTCCAGTTGGGTTGTTTTTGTTTTAAGATTCCAGCCATTTTTTTTCAAATTAATTAATTGTTGGTTGCACTCGGTCTTTGTTGCTTTGAGGTCTTTCTCAAGTTGCAGTAAGTGGGGGCTACTCTTTGCTGCAGTGCAAGGGCTTCTAACTGGGGTGACTTCTCTTGTGGAGCACGGGCTCTAGGGCATGGAGGCTCAGTAGCTGCTGCACGCAGGCTCAGAAGTTGTGGTGCACTGGCTTAGTTACTCTGCAGCATGTGGAATCTTTCTGTACCAGGGATCGAACCCATGTCCCCTGCATTGGCAAGCAGATTCCTATCCACTGCACTACCAAGAAAGTCCAGGACAAAGATTTGTATCTCCTGTACATTGTTCAGTTCAGTTCAGTCAGTCGTGTTCGACTCTTTGCGACCCTATGAATTGCAGCACGCCAGGCCTCCCTGTCCATTACCAACTCCTGGAGTCTACCCAAACCCATGTCCATCGAGTCGGTGATGCCATCCAGCCATCTCATCCTCTGTCATCCCCTTCCCCTCTTGCCCCCAGTCCTTCCCAGCATTAGGGTCTTTTCCAATGAGTCAACTCTTCGCATGAGGTGGCCAAAGTATTGGAGTTTCAGCTTCAGCATCAGTCCTTCCAATGAACACCCAGGGCTGATCTCCTTGAGGATGGACTGGTTGGATCTTCTTGCAGTCCAAGGGACTCTCAAGAGTCTTCTCCAACACCATAGTTCAAAAGAATCAATTCTTCAGCACTCAGCTTTCTTCATTGTCCAACTCTCACATCCATACATGACTACTGGAAAAACCATAGCCTGATATGACCTTAATTCCTGGAAGTATGCCTGGCATGAAATACCTTATTCGGTAAAAGTGAAAGTCGCTCAGTCGTGTCCAACTCTTTGCGACTCCATGGACTGTACAATCCATGGAATTCTCCAGGCCAGAAAACTGGAGTGGTTGGCCATTCCTTTCTCCAGGGAATCTCCCCAACCCAGGGATCGAACCCAGGTCTCCCGCACCAGGGAAGCATAGACTGAACACATGGATAAATGTGTTGCCACCCTGCTGGATACCCTTCAATACTTCCCCATGGCTGGGGATCAGTCCAGACTCCTCAGCCAGCATATAAATAGCTGGCCATCTGACTGTCTGGCCTCTTCTTTTCTTTCAACCCTGCTCTCCGAAGAGTGCCTCCACATGCTACAGTCCCAATGAAGTATTTGAATAAATGCAGCTTCCTGGCCAAAAGCTTGTCAACTTAATAAAAAAAAAAGCACAATGTGAGAGTTGCAAGTTAAGTTTTATTGGGGGCAATATGAGGATTGCAGCCCAGAAGACAGCACTTCAGATAGCTCCGAGAGACTGCTCCAAAGAGGTAGTAGGGAAGGGAAGCATATATGTGATTTTGATTAAGAGGGAGCAGATGCAATCAAGCACGTATTATTTTCTGTAGAAAATTTCTGCTGTTCCCATGAAGCTTCTGCTAGTCACAAGAAACAATCATCATCATGAAGGATGTTAGTGTTTTTCAAGACGTGAGAAGATACAGGAATCGGGCTCTAAAATCAGCTCCTGAGAATATCTAACTATCTAAAGACCTGTCCTGCCAGTTTCTCAGAGCACACAGCGCCTCTGTGCTGCTCTCCACATTGAACTTCTTCAGAGGGTGTTGGAGGTCAGCAGCTTCAGCAGCACATTAATCCTTGTAGAGGTAGATGGCAAGCATCCGTGGCAAGTGCCAATTTGTGGTGGACAAGCTGAACATCTTTTGCTGATCTGAATGTCTGTGCTTTCTTATCTACCTGGCGAATCCTTCTCGCTTTTCAGGATGTCAACCTTGACTGTGAGACTCTTTTTTTTTACCTTCCTGTCCCTGGTAGAATATATCTGCCTCTCTTTTGTGCCCCCAGTATAACCTGAAGAGAGTTCTAGCTCAGCAGGAAAGACCATAATGGCTTTCTTTTTTTTCCCATACCTGTCTTCTTCAACCACATCATAGGCCTCCTGAGGGCAGAGACCCTATTCAGATACCCAGCATCTTACACAGTACCAACTAGGCCATGTGGGTCACAGAAGCTCAATATATATTGTTGCATGTTCACAGGAATGAGTGAAAGATGTCAAGTGGATTCAGCTAGTTCCGATTCTAATACCAGTGGCTACGTTAGACAGTAAATCTCCTCCAGGTCAAAGATTCTGCCCGCGTCATTCAAAGGAACTCAAGACACATGCTGATGCCATCAAGGAAGATACCAGAGGTGAAACAGGGACTGCTGAACATGGGGAAAGGGCAGAGGTCTGACCACAAGCACACAGAGATCTGGGGTTCTGTCTTTACATGTGTTAGTGGAGGCATCTCTGTCAAGGGAGGGTCCTACCTGGACTACCTGGATCTCTGGATCTTTCCTAAATGACATTAACTTTAACGGAGACGCTACTGAGGTGTGGAGACCAGGGGAAAGGCAGCCACACACCGGATGATGACTCCAAGGAGACTCCAGTAATGGAAGGTAATAAAGTGTTGAGGCAGGAACAAGCAGAGAAACTGAAGAGACGAAGATGAAGGAGAAAGAGAGAAGGAAGGAAGGAGGGAAGAAAGAGAAAAAGAAATTGCTACTTCTTTCTCCAACAAAATAGTCCTTGCAATGCCTGTTTGTCATTAGCCCAAATTTCAGCCCACATCCCTGCTATGGGGATAGTCCCTGAGGATCAGTCTCATAAAGCTTTTATTTATCACTGTCCTTGAAGTACGGCTTTCAAGTATCCTCTCCTTTTCCCACTGATCAGAAACCTGCTTCTCGGGCCAGGCATTTTTCCTTGTTTTGTTATCAGATCTTTGGGGCAGGGTCACATAGCATGCTGACTAAGGTTAATTACTTCATTAATTCATCCACTTTCCTGATGCGCAGTATTATTTTTATCACCTTCTGTTCAAAAATGAGTTGAATTCATTACTAAGATTTTGTGCATGAAGGTCAGTTGAACTTCAAATTGTAGGCCAAGACACGAGGAATAAAAAAAAGCCTGCCATACTAATGCTGAAAGTTGTCCCCAGATGTACAGCTGTGCCCTCAGTCCTCTGGAAATATCATGACACAGCCTGGGCTCAGCTCCGTTTCCTCCACAACCTTTCCAGCAGGATACACATCTATGGCTTCCCTGGGGGCTGCTAAAGAATCAGCTGGCAAAAATTCCTCTTACAATGTGGGAAACCTGTGTTTGATCCCTGGGTTGGGAAGATCCCCTGGAGAAGGGAACAGGCTACCCACTCCAGTATTCTGCCTTGGAGAATTCCACGGACTGTATAGTCCATAGAGCGGCAAAGAATCGCACACGACTGAGTGACTTTCACTTCACTTCACACATCTATGGCATAAAGAGGCCAGAGGGTCTCTGTCATCTCTTCCCAAAATACCTCCTTCACACTTACATCCATTCAATTCATTCATTTAATAATCAGGGGAGAAGCCCCACTCTGTGTTAGGTACATTGAAAGCCTTAAGGCATATCAGATCCCGTAAGACTAGTCTATGCTTCCGGTATGTGCAGTGCAATTAAAGAACAGAAAACCAAATCAAAAGTTGTTGTAAAGTATGATAAATCAAGTAACAGTGACAATAACAAGAGTAATAATAGTTGCTGAAATTTATTGAATTTTTACTGTGTGTTGGCTGCACATTACTTTTCATGTATTAATTCATGTAGCTAATTCATTCACTTATTAAGTCAAACAATCCCATAAAGGCAGATGCTATTATTAGTAGGTGAGAAAAATGCAAGATTGGAGAGGTTAAGTAATTTGTCCAATTGGTTGGTAAAGGGCCAAGCCCTGATTTTACCCCAGACACATGCCCTGAAGCATTTATAATTTTAAGCATTCTTCCCCACAAAAAAAAATAATAAAAAAGGCTTTTAAAAGTGTATTGAAGGACTTGCCAGGTGGCTCAGTGAATAAGAATCTACCTTCCAGTGCAGGGGAGAGAGTTTCAACTCCTGGTCCGGGAAAGTTCCCCATGCTGTGGAGAAATTAAGCCCATTCCCCCAATTGAAGTTTGCACGCTCTAGGGCCTGAGAGCCACAATTAATGAGCCGCTGTGCCGCAACTACTGAAGCCAGCACACCTAAAGCCTGTGCTCAGTGTCAAGGGAAGTCACGGCAATGAGAAGCTCATGCACCACAACTGGAGAATAGTCCCCACTCTCTGGGACTTCCCTTGTGGTCCAGTGGTTAAGACTTCGCTTCCCTGGGGGCTCAGACAGTAAAGTGTCTGCCCGCAATGTGGGGGACCCAGGTTCGATCCCTGGGTGGGAAAGATCCTCTGGAGAAGGAAATGGCAACCCATTCCAGTACTCTTGCCTGGGAAATCCCATGGACGGAGGAGCCTGGTAGGTTACAGTCCATGGGGTCGCAAAGAGTAGGACACGACTGAGCGACTTCAGTTTGTTTAGTTCAGTTCTGCGACTAAAGTCCACACACAGCCACCAAGACCCAGCGCAGCCAAAAATAAACAAATAAACAAAAAATTTTCTAGCCTTTTTTTAAAGGCTACTTTTAAAAAAAGCGCATTGAAAAATGTTTCATTATATTGTATTCTAAGACAATGATTTACACGTAAATGACCAGGTAAGGAAGTAAGTAAGTGAAAGTCACTCAGTCATGTTCGACTCTTTGTGATTCCATGGACTATACAGTCCATAGAATTCTCTAGGCCAGAATACTGGAGTGAGTATTCTTTCCCTTCTCCAGGGCATCTTCCCAACCCAGGGATCGAACCCAGGTCTTCTGAATTTCGGGCGGATTCTTTACCAACTGAGTTACAAAGGAAGCCCAAGAATACTGGAGAGGTTAGCCTGTCCCTTCCCCAGTGGGTCTTCCGGACCTATATCTTCCTGACTCAGAAACTGAACCAGGGTCTCCTGCATTGCAGGTGGATAAAGAATCCAATTTTTTATCTCTACCCAATATTGGGTAAAGAACCAATTGAGCTATCAGGGAAATCCAAATGACCAGGTGGATACCCAGAAATTTAAATACTGTTTTGGTAAATGGTTTAAAACTATATATATATTTAAATTTGCAACATTAGGCAGTGTAATTTTAACTCCACTTAGAATATGGTGAAGGAAGAGATAAAGTAAATATATAAGTAATAACACATCTAATTAAAATATCTTTTCTCCACTAATGCCCTGAAGCATTCAAATCAAACCAACTGACCCAAGACTCCATGCCTTAACTCTACCCTAGCTATACATACCTATCTGTAATCTCTGTACCTGACTTGTCTGCTAGAAAAACTATCACTTTCCTGACAGTGATAACTATTCCCACGGAGATACTGCCGCATCCTAGCATCTGATGTGCTAAAACAAAGACATACCTACAACCAAGGAAATATAAGAGAAAAAGGTGATCAGAATAAAATTGTCAGTGTCTGGCTTCTCCAGAGATACAGAACCAATCGTATTTACTATCAGCAGTGGGCTCGCCTGATTACATAATTGTTCAAATTCCAAATTAGGTAAGATGATGTCAGTCCACATGTTGAACCAGCCCTCCACACTGGCAGCTGGCTCATTCAGTGACACACAAAGAAAGCAAGCTTCTGTTTTACAGAGAGTTTCTGAGTTGGCCCTGGAATTTTGCAGGGTCACTTCACTTCCCATCAGTCAAAACACAAGTTAAGACAATGGATAAAGAGAAAAGGTCTTCTCAGCCTCTAAGCCAGTAATTCTCAAACCTCATTGTGTATATGAACCTCTTGTGAAGTTTTTTTTTTTTCTTTTTAAATGTGTATCCTCAAGCTCTAACCTCAGAGCTTCTCCTTCAGTAAATTTCAGGTGAGATCCAGGAATCAAGGCTATGACAAGCAACCACATGATTCTAATACGAGTGTTTGATTTTCAGATCATCTTAGGCGAAAAGATTTTAATTCACTCTCATCTTCTCCTTTCCTAGCCAGGAACTGCAAATTATGATTTGATTATGCCTTGTAGTACAATCATCCTATTACATTTTCTCCAGACTCAGGAATGGTCTCCCCTTGTGTTCCAAATGGCCCTTCACCAGAATCACCACCTCTAGGGGGACAATGTTGGAGAAGGCGATGGCACCCCACTCCAGTACTCTTGCCTGGAAAATCCCATAGGCAGAGGAGCCTGGTAGGCTGCAGTCCATGGGGTTGCTAAGAGTCGGACACAACTGAGCAACTTCACTTTCACTTTTCACTTTCATGCATTGGAGAAGGAAATGGCAACCCACTCCAGTGTTCTTGCCTGGAGAATCCCAGGGACGGGGGAGCCTGGTGGGCTGCCATCTATGGGGTCGCACAGAGTCAGACACGACTGAAGCGACTTAGCAGCAGCAGCAGCAGGGGGACAATGAGGCTTTCCCAACCCTCTGCTTTGTAGTTCATTTCTTGAGGCTGTTATTCTCCTGAACTCCTTATCTTACCTTACTTTATTTCCCTCCTGCCTATTTCTTCTTATGAAGTAAACAGGACTGCATCTATTAAGGAGACAGCATAGAGATTTCCTTTTATTTTTAACTGCCTTTCATTCCTACTGATACATTTCTGAACACTTGAGCCATTTCCCAGAACTGCCTGTTAGCAGTTACCAAAGGACATTCAGACCTCATGAGGCCAAAGCTAGTTTGACCAATTGATCTAGAGGGTTTTACCTCATCAGGAAGGTTAGCCTGAAATAGACAGAAGAGAGAGCCAAATGCGATCAGAGTTTCATAAAGCAGTGAAAAATCCTCATAATGAATCTGACTAAGCTTTGGCTAAAAAAATAAGTAAAATGCTGATTTGTCCATTGAAGTTAATTGGCTCACATTTGCCCTTTAAGTTAAAGAAATTCTGACTCTGAGCATCTGCAGTTTTCAAAGTGAACTTCCCACAACTATTGAGGAACAGATGGTTCTCTTTTATTATCCTCAGAACCCTATGCCCACCATCATTTGTCTCTCGTTGAAATTTTAAGATCAATACCCATCAATTGTCATTTATGGGGTAACGAAGATTCAGACATGACTTAGCAACTGACAAGAGCAAGAACGTGAATCCCTTGGGCAGCAAGGAGATTAAACCAGTCAATCCTAAAGGAAACCAACCCTGACTATTCATTGGAAGGACTGATGCTAAAGCTCCAATACTTTGGCCATCTGATGTGAAGAGCCGACTTGTTGGAAAAGACCCCGATGCTGGGAAATACTGAGGGCAGGAGGAGAAGAGGGTGACAGAGAATGAGATAGTTGGATGGCACCACCAACTCAATGGCCATGAGTCTGAGCAAACTCCAGGAGATGGTGAAGGACAGGGAAGCCCAGTGTGTTCCATCCTGTAGGGTCACAAAGAGTCGGACATGACTGAGCAACTGAACAGCAACCATGGGAACAATTGTTTATCTTATTTCCACTTATTCCTTCAAGATATCTCTCTTCATTTTCCTTTCTTTATTCCTACCATTTTTTGCACACTCATCCATCCCAACACAACACACACATACAAACACACACACATACACAGTGGCCTCAACACAATCCTCTTGAGTCTCAGCCCTCTGAAATGAAGCCTTGCAGCAGGCAGCAGTGCTCATGTGTATTTAACAATTAACTTTAATTTTTTAAAAAAGAAAATCTAACATAAGTTTAATTTGTGACTTTTGTAAGTAGGAGTTATAGGATTTATAGTTTGACCAGAATAACTATATCATTGGGCTTCCATCATAGCTCAGCTGGTAAAGAATCTTCCCACAATGCAGGAGACCCCGGTTTGATTTCTGGATCAGGATGATGCCCTGGAGAAGGGATTGGCTACCCACTTCAGCATTCTTGAGCTTCCCTAGTGGCTCAGCTGGTAAAGAATCTTCCTGCAAGGCGGGAGACCTGGGTTTGATCCTTGGATTGGCAAGACCCCCTGAAAAATGGAATGGTTACTCACTCCAGTGTTCTTGCCTGGAGAATCCCATGAACAGAGGAGCCTAGCAGGCTACAGTCCATGGGGTCACAAAGAGTCGGACACAACTGAGCAACTTTCTTTCTGTTTCACTTTTGTAGGAGGGATTCAGAAAGCATTTTATTTGCCTTTTGCTTTCTTTGTAGCTGCTAGAACCTGCCCTGATTCCATGAATAAAGCTGGAATTGAGTCAGACAGTGATGCCATCACCTGCTGCCCAGCAGTCATCACTGCCCATGGCAGTTTGTGTGCCATGGACTTAGGAAGAGAGAACTCACAGAGCTTTTCCTGCCAATACCCTGGTGAATGCATGCTATACATAAACCAGTCCACAATCTCTCATGCTTCTAACCTGTACTGTGATAGTATTTGGAAATGGGGCTTTCGAGGTATTTAAGGTTAGATGAGATCATGAGAATAACCACTCGTGATGGAATTAGTGCCCTTTTAAGAAGAGACACAAAACCTCTCCATCTCCTTCTCTCTATCTTTTTCTCTTTTCCTCTCTCTCTCCCATGTGAGGACATAACCAGGAAGAGCTCTTGCTGTTGTTGTTGTTGTTTAGCCACTGAGTCGTATCCAACACTTTTGTGTCCCCACAGACTATAGCCTTGCCAGGCTCCTCAGTCTATGGGATTTCTCAGGCAAGAAAACTGGAGTGGGTCGCCATTTCTTTCTCTAGTGAATCTACCAAATCAGCCAGATCTTCACCTTGAACTTTCTCTAGGACTGTGAGAAAATGAATTTCTGCTGTGTAAGCCTTGCAGTCTGTGATATTCTGTTAAGGCAGCTCAAGCTGACTGGTACATTATGAAATCATTGTTTACTAAACAGAAGGGGAATGTGTAGCAGTAAGTTATATCACAAGATTCATAGTCCTGGACATTTATGTAAATCCTCTCTCAATAAAAAGGATAGCTTTCAGCAATAAAGTTGTGATAGCATTTTTGTTATATTTCACGTCAGTCAGTCAGTCAGTTCAGTCACTCAGTCGTGTCCGACTCTTTGCAACCACATGAATCGCAGCACGCCAGGCCTCCCTGTCCATCACTAACTCCTGGAGTTCACCCAGACTCATGTCCATCAGGTCAGTGATGCCATCCAGCTATCTCATCCTCTGTCGTACCTTCTCCTCCTGCCCTCAATCTCTCCCAGCATCAGGGTCTTTACCAATGAATCAACTCTTCACATGAGGTGGCCAAAGTACTGGAGTTTCAGATTCAGCATCAGTCCTTCCAATGAACACCCAGGACTGGTCTCCTTTAGAATGGACTAGTTGTATCTTCTTACAGTCCAAGGGACTCTCAAGAGTCTTCTCCAACACCACAGTTCAAAAGCATCAATTCTTCGGTGCTCAGCTTTCTTCACAGTACAACTCTCACATCCATACATGACCACTGGAAATACCATAGCCTTGACTAGACGGATCTTTGTTGGCAAGCCAACCTCATTTGGAGTAAAATGAGGCAGTAACATGCATGGCATGATTTCTGAAATCTCAGCCTTTCCTCCAGCTTTGACATAGTGCCTGAAATTCTCAACCCTTTAGGCTCACTCTTAAGGAACATCAGGAAAATAGGCATTTTTAACTGGGCCATTTTCAAGGAATAATAATAATAAAAAAAAACTTGTAACATATTTAGAGGCATGACCAGATGTTTCCATTTTCACATCTGATTCTCACAGCAGACATGTGAAATACCATTACTTTTGTTGGAGAAACAAGTGTCACGGAGAATGGATAAGGGGCTTGCCCTTATGTTGTGTACACAAGGTGGCAGATCCAAAATAGTAGAAATACATCACCATCCTTCAGTGTCCTTGGAATCAGGGAAGAAATTAGGAAGTTACTTACTAAGCTGGGATCAGAACAAGGGGGCTGAAGAGTCCATGGTATTTGGTCCAAACCATGAGACCTGATGCCATGAACCCTCCCCCTGTCCACTACAGCAGACACCTCACTCAAGGAAAGTGTTTCTCTACCTGAATGATGCAGAATTACCACATGTTCATTCCTGGCCCTGATCTCCAGGCTGGCCCTGGTCAAACGCCTTCTTTTTGCTCTAATAACACCTGTTTCTGTGATCAGAGCTCTACATAATAGATATGCATATTAAAAAAAAAGACCAATAGTTAATTTACAAAGGCAACAGTAGGTTTTGAGTTAGGATGTATAGGTGATCTTTCTACAAGGCCATTATAACAATTTTATAAATTTAAAATACAGTAAAATACTATCCAAAACATTTTTTTCTGGGAATTCCTATCTTAAACTAATAGATTTAACTAACACTTTTATTTTTGTTGTACCAAGTGTGCTGCTGCCACTGCTGCTTAGTTGCTTCAGTCTTGTCCAACTCTGACCCTATGGCTTGTAGCCCGCCAGGCCTCTGTCCATGGAATTCTCCAGGCAAGAATACTGGAGTGGGTTGCCATGCCCTCCTCCAGGGGATCTTCCCAACCCAGGAATGAAACACAGGTCTCCTGCATTGCAGGTAGATTCTTTACCACTGAGCCACCAGGGAAGGCCCCTGTACCAAGTATACTCTCTTTTTATAGCTCATCAAAAAGAAAGAGCATGCGGGCTTTGTAGCTATGGAATCATCCTTTTGATGCTCTCCAGCTATGTTTATTTAACATCTCTGTGCCTGAGTTTCCTCATCTATAGAACTTCAATAATAATCCTTACCTCGGGAGACTGTGATTAAGGTCGAGAGGCAATCTTTGTAAAGCAGTTAGTACAGTGCCTGACACAGAGTCAGCATGTGACACAAGCTGGTTCTCATTTCATCACGAGCACTTTCACAGCCAGAAGCACACAGTCCATCTCAAACCCTGTGGTGCCCAGCAGAGGCCCCAGCCCAAAGTAGGTGTTCAAAAAATGTTTGTAGAATAAATAAGTCAGCCAATGAACAAACACAGGATACACAGTAATTTCAAGTTACTGGTAAGTAATTTGCTGAAGTACCAGATCAATGTCCTCTAGCTAAAGACGTACTAGTAGTTGAACAAATTAAATTTATTATTGTCACAGCCAGGAAGAAATTACACCATGGGTAACTATGGGGCATCTCAGTGAGACTGTTAAAAAAGACTTACTGGATTCAGGATTCCTGTTAAGAGACTTTGGGGAGAGGGTTTAAGGGAAGCAAGGCTTGATCTTGATTGAGTGCACTCAGGAAGTATATTTAAATCTATGATTGGGTCCTTTCATAAATCTTATCTAGAGAGAGGACAAACAAGAGTGAGCTTAATGCTGTACTTGGTAAAGAGTCAGCAGCCACTTATTTTAGGCAGGACAGCAAGAAGTTAGGTGTTGTTGTGGTTTGGGCAATGTTCATAATTTTGAGAGTGTTCAGACATGATAATGGAATGGTCTGGTTGTCTTCTCACCCTCTGCCTCCCTCTTCTCCTTTTGCTTTCAATCAATGACATGGTTGGATAGCATCACCGACTCAAGGCACACGAACTTGAGCAAACTCCAGGAGATAGTGAGGGGCAGGGAGGCCTGGTGTGCTGCAGTTCATGGAGTTGCAAAGAGTCAGACATGACTTAGCAACTGAAAAACAACTGGTTGTCTCAGTCCATCATATCACAGAGTGACCTTGTCTGATGCTGGTGTGCTATGAAATTCTCCAGCAGGAGAACACCAAAGCCTAGTTGTGAGTTCTAGACCTTCCCTCAATACTGGGGCAATGTTTCTTTTTTTCTCACTCTGAAGCAGCTTCTTGGTAACAGGATATAATTCTTGAAAATACATCTCTTAGAATGAGGATCTATTTCTCTATAGGACATTTCTCTAGTTTTCATTGATTATAAACCAAATCTATATTTAATCTGGTGACTGTTGGTTCAATTTTCACCAAAAAACTACACTTGATAATTCCTGTGGCTCCTGCATTACAGGCAGATTAGTAAGAGACATATATATTACTTTTTAAATCTCTCAACATTATAAATTATATTACCCTCATTTTACAGATGATGGAAACGGAGGCTCAGAGATGTAAGTAACTCTCCAATACTAGGTGATAAAGCTGGGATCAGAACTCACGACTGCCCCACTGCCAGGACCACAACACTACTTCCCTCTCCTCCTTCCTGGAGTGAAGTCATTGATAGTATTAACAAGACAGAAAGATGAATTGGAAAAAGGCAATGTAAAACTATAAGCAAAAAACACATAATTTTGAGAATTGTCACTTATTATAAAACTATATTAAAATGAAGATAATGTTGTCAAGACAATTGCAAAAATAAAGTACGGAACAAGATGGAACCAAATGGGGAAAGCACTTGAGTTTGTTTTTGGTTGTTTCAGCTGTTTTTTGTTTGCTTGTTTTAGGTGATGGTGCTGAGGCAGCATGGAACCGTGGAGAGAGACATGACATCCAGTAGACGTGCCAGTTAGTAACTAGAAAGGAATGTCAGCCGACTCTGAGACAGAAGTAGATATGCAAGAGGTTTATTGGAAAGATGTCTTAGTCCACTAGGGTCGCAATAGCAAAAACACTATAAACTGGCTGGCTTATTAAAAACAGAAATGTCTTTCTCACAGTTGTGGAGGTTGAGGAGAAGTCAATGGCATTCTCTCTCTCCCCTCCCTTTCTGATTACACACTACAAAAGACAAAAAGGAAAGAAGACACTGGTTGGGCAGGAAGAGCCTTTCAACCACAAGGTTGACTTGTCACCTGTACAAGGAAAAGGAGAAGGAAGCAGATTGGACAGGGAAAGCCTCCAGCTGCAATGTGGCTCTAACAGGCCTCTGCCAACTCAGTGAGCATTCCAAGGCCATTGGGTACAAATGACAAGGCCCTAGGAATCCCAGCCTACCCACTTGCTGACTAAGAGTTGCCCAGAAAGAGCCTGGCTTTAGCTTGCAAGCTTTGGTAGGTGCTGAGGGGGCTTCAGCTAGAGGTTGTCATCTAATTACCCTCCCTGCGGCTGGAAGGCAATTTCTTTCCTGAAGAGAGTTCAGAGTGGTCCATCTCCATGGCTATCACAGGATGTACATTTGATTAAGAAGTAGGGGCTCTTCCTCAAGATCTGCTGAAGCCAAGGTGAAATATCTCCAAGTACATTCTTTTCTTTAGTCTTGGGTTCATGCTCATCAAGCAGCATTCAGCCACTTGGATTAGTAGGTATTCCAATCCCAGGAAAGAAGTAATTGAGAAAGCCAGCTCAAAGTATGATAACTGCTAGGAAGAGAAGTTACCCATTAAAATGAATGCACAGACTATCAAAACAGCATGGCTACTGGCCTACTTCTTGATTTTACAGATAAGGAAACCAGCCCACAGCAAGGTTAACTCATCTGCCTATAATCCTAGAATGATGGAATGAAGAACTCAGGTCCTCTCAAGCCTCACTTTTGTTAAGAAGCATCAGTACACATTAGACCCATCACTTCTGCATACCAGGTAGAAATTCTGTGTCTAAACATGAAAAGCTAAGTACCTGGTTTGGATACTGTTAATCGTATCAACACTTAACAACCCATGGGATTTCTTCAGAAACAGTCTGTTAAATATTATTCTCACGCATCACACACTGTGTTGTAGCAGGCATTTTTAATATCTTTGGATTTTCAGTCCATTAATGCTGCTGGCAGCTGAAACAATCACATGTACCAAGATAAAGTTCTTTCAAGGTTCTTCTTGATGAAGTTTCCTAACTTTCACAGGCTTTTTATTTTTGAAACTTAGTAGAAATTTCTATACTCCTAAGTGAAATATTAGTGTCTTATATGTCTTAGTACCTGACTCTATTTTGAGATCATAGCCAAAGATCACCTGCATTTTAAAGCAAAAATCCACAAGGATATAGTGCATATAGTATACAGAAGAGATAGGAAAATATTTAACTTTTAAATCAGTCCTCATGTTTAATATTTTATAGAAACTGCTAACTTCTCAAACTTGCTTTTATATGAATAGTAATCCATATTTAATATTATCAAATAGTTTTTAAATTTATTGGAAACTCCTGATTATTTTTGATGAAGTGTCCCCTTAGCAATTTTTAAACAGTTCACTGTGTTTATCAGGCTCAACCATGAGACAAAGGAGAGATAATCTTCACTTAAATAAAATGTTATTCTCCATTTCTTCCTGGCTCAGTTTTGGAAGGTTATACCTTTCTAACAATTTGTCCTTTTCTTCTAGACAGTCCATTTTATTGGCATATAGTTATTTGTAGTAGTCTTTTATGATCCTTTCCCTCTTCATGGATCACAGTCTTGTCATTGAGAAGGGGCTTGCATAATTCAATGAAGCTATGAGCCATGCCACGCAGGGCCACCCAAATTGGACAGGTCATAGAGGAGAGTTCTGACAAAACATAGCAGAAAGTGAAGAGAAACTAAAGAGCCTCTTGATGAAGGTGAAAGAGGAGAGTGAAAAAACTGGCTTAAAACTCAAGAAACTAAGATCATGGCATCCGGTCCCATCACTTCATGGCAAATTGAAGGGTAAAAAGTGGAAACAGTGACAGATTTTATTTTCTTGGGCTCCAAAATCACTGCAGATGGTGACTGAAGCCATGAAATTAAAAGACGCCAGCTTCTTGGAAGAAAAGTTATGACAAACCTAGACAGTATGTTAAAAATCAGGGGCATTACTTTGCCTATAAAGGTCCATATAATCAAAGCTATGGTTTCTTCAGTAGTCACGTACAGATGTGAGAGCTGGACTATAAAAAAAAATCTAAGGGCCGAAGAATTGATGCCTTCAAACTATGGTGCTGGAGAAGGTTCTTGAGAGTCCCTTGGACAGCAAGGAGATCGAACCAGTCAATTCTAAAGGAAATCAATCTTGACTATTCATTGGAATGACTGATGCTGAAGCTGAAGCTCCAATACTTTGGCCACCTGGTGCTAAGAGCCTACTCATTGGAAAAGATCCTGTTGCTGGGAAAGATTGAAGGCAGGAGGAGAAGGGGATGACAGAGGATAAGATGGTTGGATGGCATCCACCAACACAATGGATGTGAGTTTGAGCAAACTCTGGGAGATGGTGAAGGACGGCAAAGCCTGGTGTGCTGCAGCCCATGGGGTGACAAAGAGTCGGACATGACTGAATGACTGAACAGCAACAACAAATTGTTTCATTCCATCACAGCAAACCCAGGACCTGCACCTTGCCCAAAGCAAGGTGAATCTATATTCAATAAATATAGATTGAATGAATGAATGAGGTTTCTGATTAGCTGACTATCTGTAACTAAGAACCGATTTATTGTCAACCAGAGAAAGAATTTTCTTCATTTGAAGACTTTATAAATTGACTTATACATATCCACATTGCTAAATATTACTAAAAATATTATCACATTACTAAATCAGACTCTGATTTTTCAAGGTAGGGATTTTAAATGATGAAACCATATAAGGAAACACTAAATATCATAGCTTTGGTCAAAATTACTTTTTCTTCTTCTATTTCATTTTTTCATATATAAGATTCAACCAAAAAGCAAAACTCTGTACACAGAGTATTTAAATAATTCTATTAAGCAAGCCAATTAAATTATAATTAAAATCTGGACACTAAAGTTAAGATTGTTTCAAGGACATAACAACAGAGCAAGAAAAGAAAACACTTTGGACTTTCGATAATTAACTGGATACCAAGGAAACTGTTATAACTCTAGGGAATGTAGGTGAGATAGAATGCATGGGTTATGTTCTGCCTTGTGAGACATTAATGCAAATATTATAAAAGTTCTATCACATTTTTATAAAACACAGATATATACCTTTGTGCGCACACCTGCAAAAGCTCTCCCATTAAAGTTCACGTGGTTGTTGCATGTATATACCAGGCGACAAGACTTTTAGAGATCTTAATTAGTACAACTTGTATTCAAAAGCCTGTGAATGCCAGGTTACAAGGGCCTGGTGAAAGGAACTGCAGAGTTCCCCTGAGAATCCCTAAATTCCCACACCCTCTGAGTTATGGAGGTCACCATAGCAACATCTGTGTACATCACTGCTTCCATGTGGATGGGCCACAGCTGCTAAGGCCTACTGGGGATCCATCACACCCTGTCTGGCTGCATATTAAGTCACAGTCTCATTCCAAGATTTCTGAGCCTCTCTGAGTCCTTGAGCTCATCCCAGGAGAAATAATTAAAGTCACACTGATTTGAGTAGCATATGGGATAACAGTATGTCATTAGCTATTTTACAGTTCTAGGGTGACAGTCGTTTCAGAAGACAGCTGACTGCACCTGAAAGGTGTGGCCCCTCTGAGTGGCTCAGAGAAAAATGCGCTCAGAAATGGTGTCCCAGACTGAGTTATCTCAGTCAATGAGGCTGGACAAAGCTCTGTGGTGCTGGATCCCCAAACACACTGTCTCGTAAGGGCTATAGGTCTTTTCTGATTGCTGTGACTTCAGTTAAGAATGGACTATTCCTCAGGTGCCTGGGTAAATATCTCTGGGACTGTCAAGTTCTGAAAATGTCTAAACACAGCTAGGAGATCTGCAGTATAAAGATATCCAAGTGGGGGAAAAGAACCTCAGATATGCTTTTCACAGGCTGCCAGATCTAATCCACCAATGATCTGCTGTCATTAAAGAGACAGATAGTATGTAAGTTTTTATTTCTCAAGTATGGCCCTCTAAGCATCAGGCCTAGTGTATGCAAAGGCTTACTTGTTAAGACCCCTGGCTGAATGTGTTGAAAAACCAGCCACTCCTTCCAGTCTTCATGTTTAGTCTGTGTGCTACACAATTATGACTCATCCACAGGGCCATGGTTCACATTATGTACACATATTTGAGAGCACATGGGTCAATGTAGAGATCCAGCCTATCAAGACCCCCATCCACATAAACCCACAATGGAACCCATGGTCGTGCATACACTTGGAAAAGCATGGGTTACCCAGTCCAAGATTGCACTACTCACTGCACAACACTGAGAGATGAGTTGTTGGGACAAGGAATATTGACTTCATTCAGAAAGCCAGCAGACCAAGAAGATGGTGGACTAATGTCCCAAAGACCCGTCTTGTCCAGGTTTGTATGCTGGTTTCTTTTATAGAACAAGGTGGAGGGGGAGGAGTGAGGAGGTAAAGTAGAAAAAGATGTAAGTTGTTGCAAATGTTTCCTGGTGCTAACCAGACCCCAGAGGGGATGTGTTAATTTCTTCTTTCCTGCAGCTCTTCACAAGTGAGCCTGGTCAGATGTTTCCTGTGAGCTAAACAAAGGCAATGGCACCCCACTCCAGTACTCTTGCCTGGAAAATCCCATGGACAGAGGAGCCTGGTAGGCTGCGGTCCATGGGGTTGCAAAGAGTCGGACACGACTGAGTGACTTCTTTCACTTTTCACTTTCCTGCACTGGAGAAGGAAATGGCAACCCACTCCAGTGTTCTTGCGTGGAGAATCCCAGGGATGGCGGAGTCTGGTGGGCTGCCATCTCTGGGGTTACACAGGGTCAGACACGACTGAAGTGACTTAGAAGCAGCAAACAAAGGTATTTTAGCTTAACACTCAGACATGGAAAGCAGGGCTCCCAGAAACGAGCCATTATGTATACTTTAAGCTATAGACAACATACCTTTAGTGATTAACCTGTAGCAAAAGCAACAGAATACAAAGGTTAAAATAAAACAGATCAAATATGGAATTATATTTGCTCTCCTCTATTACATTTGCATGTACACACCCATCATCACACATATATGTGCACAGCTGTGCCCTATCATGAGGATATTCCCTAAAGTCACATTTGGATATTCCCTGAGGTCACATTTCTTGTCTGTCTTGTCCACTGCTCTCAGAGACTTTGTCCCCTACCACACACCATCCCGACCTGACCTAGCCATCTCACCTGTGGTGAAGAAGAAGCAAGCAAGCTGCTGCTGCTGCTGAGTTGCTTCAGTCGTGTCCGACTCTGTGCGACCCCACAGACGGCAGCCCACCAGGCTCCCCCATCCCTGGGATTCTCCAGGCAAGAACACTGGAGTAGGTTACCATTTCCTTCTCCAATGCATGAAAGTGAAAGGGGAGTCACTCAGTCGTGTCTGACTCTTCACAACCCCATGGACTGCAGCTCACCAGGCTCCGCCATCCATAGGATTTTCCAGGCAAGAGTACTGGAGTGGGGTGCCATTGCTTTCTCCGAGCAAGCTGCTAGTGCCTACCAATGTCCACGGACACATGAGCATTCCAGAGAGTGGGAATATGTGCATGCAGCCAGGACCGTAGGCTTCTGGGATTCTAGAGCGCATATCAACAAGGTCAAAAAAATGAAAGAACAGAGACCAGATATTCTAGAGTGCAGCATCAGAAAGGAAGCTTAACAATGCAGTTCTGAGGATTTGTTACAATAAATAATTACAAAGAATCCTTATGAAGAAAGGAAGGGAAAGCTTTGTAATAAACCCACATGACTGACAGCATGTCAGTGAGTCTTGATTTAAATAAAGGAGAGGTGTGATGGGTGGCCAGGATGGGGGAGAATATGGAACAGTAGCAAGAGCTTGTACGAACAGCATCAGGAATGCAGATCAAGGCTGGTAAAGACCAGGAAAGGAAACAAGGAAATGACACTCCATAGAGAAGTATAAGATGGCACCCCACTCCAGTACTCTTGCCTGGGGAATCCCATGGACAGAGGAGCCTGGTGGGCTGCTTTCTATGGGGTCACACAGAGTCGGACACAACTGAAGTGACTTAGCAGCAGCAGCAGCAACAGAGAAGTATAAAGGTAAGCTAATTGCCTAAGACTGCATAGACCCAGGTAGTAAGCAGCAGAGCCAGGATTTGAAACCAAGTCCACCACACACTGTCACAATACTGCTCTTCACATGCAGGGAGTTAGCAAGTTCTCCTCACGGTTTGATCTCTGCTTTTGCTCAGACTCTCATCCAGGTAATTTCTCCCAACCCATCTCTGCTCCTCATTTTGCCCAACTGAAATGTATCATCTAGGATTCACCTAGATTAAAGCCATTCTCTTAAAATCTCACCGTGTTGTTCTTCTTCCAAAACCCTCCAGGGGCTTCTTTTCACTCTGGAAATGGCGTCCATGGGGTTGCAGAGAGTGGGACATGACTGAGCAACTGAACTGACTGAATTGATTGGGTCTCCTTGATTTGACCCCCACAGTTTCTGGAGCCACATCTCATGACCAATCTCCATGACAAAAGGGAAACACAAGTACCAAGCATGTAAAGAGTCTTCAAATTTTATCATGTTTTCTGCTCTGTGTTCACACTGTTCCCTCTGCCCACCACCTAGGACACTGTCCTTCAGAACGGAGCACAGGCTCCACTTCCCACCTCAGGATCCTTCTCAGACCTCCCAGCAAGCCCTGCTCAGAGTGGCCGGGGTGCCTTGTCCTCTCACCACACTTATGTTGTGTGGAACCTTCCTCAGCCATTTGTGAGCTTGTCTCCCTGGAGTTTGAGCTTCTTATAAGAGGGAACATGGCTGACCCATTTTTTCCTCCCCAGTATCTATATATTGCCTGCTCCAGATATATCTGCTGAACTCTAAATTGCATGAAGTATAAATTCTTCAGATGGACTATAGGGCTTTCCATTATTTGGTCATCAAATCTATGCAAAGTTTTCCTCTCCCCACACTTTCCTAGGGGATGCAGTCTTCACAGCAAGAGTAACTAGTCTCCTCGCTGTCCCAAATGCACACCTTTTCAAATATATGGTCCCCTCTCCCTGAAACACCCTCTATTATTGGTTATGGAGATGTTGGCTCTCCTTGGTAATTCAGTTCAAGGATAAACATTTGCATGAAGTCATTCCTCATGGCCCTGGTCCTCTTTGTTCCTGCCTATGCAGTAAAGCCACTAAGTGCACACCAGGTAGAAACTCACGGCGCGGGCAGGGCTTCATGACCACTCACTTCACTCTAGATTTAGACAGTGGGCCAGCTTGTTTGTCAGAACCCACCAGCAACACTATTTATGGGTCTCTTTCTTGGACAGTTGAGGTTCTTCCTGATACTAATCCTTCACACTTCATGTTGGGGATATACCTCTGACTGCAGCTTTTCGGGAGCAAGGCTGGATAAAGAATATTATGGGATTCACCCTTTACCATGTAGATATTCATTTAATTTCCAGTTTTCATTTCTGCTTTCTGTTGTGTCCAGTGTCTTTAGTCTCTTTCATGTACAGTTTCTCTAAGGAGTAAACCCATGCTTTCTTCTGGGAGTGAAGAAAGGGTGCAGGCATCCATCTGCTCCATATAGTCTTTCAGGCAGTGTCCAGTCTTTTCAACCTTCCTTTCCATAACCTTCTGAAGTAACTGGTCCCTCCAACTTGTGAGCCCCTCTGGGGTTCTATAGAGTGAGCAGGCTTCCTAGTATTTATCCTCCTCAACAAGATGATACATTTCAAGATCTGTATTAAGTTGCAATATCTTTAAAAGATCACTTTAAAAATTTATTTTCCAGCTTTCATCAAAGTATAAGTTGATGAAAGCAGGAACTCTGTTGTGTTCACTTTAAAGAACAAAGCCTGGCAGCACTACACACGCACACACACACATATATAGACTGCTGAAATGGTTTCTCTCCTTTTCTCTCTTTCTTTATGAATTTAAAATTGTTTTACTTATATACTGCAATTTTAGTTGAATTTTAGGAGAAATATGAGATAAATGCACATATTCAACCCACTGGGTTTAAAGAGAAGTCATATATATACACACATATATGTATACACACACACACACACACACACACATATATATGTGTGCATGCATGCTAAGTTGCTTCAGTCGTGTCCAACTCTTTGTGATCTTTTGGGCTGTAACTCTCCAGGCTCCTCTGTCCATGGGATTCCCCAGGCAAGAATACTGGAGTGGGATGCCATGCCCTCCTCCAGGGAATCTTCCCGACCCAGGGATTTAACCCAAGGGTTCAATCATGCTTTCTTCACTCCCAGAAGAAAGCATGAGTTTACTACTGTCTCCTGCACAGGTAGGTGGGTTCTTCACCACTAGTGCCACCTGGGGTGCAGGTGGCATTAGTGGTAAACAGAGTTTATATATGTGTGTGTGTGTGTATATATATATATATAATCCTTTTACAGTCTATTGTGATCTTGTTGAAATTAAAGACAAATTATATTTTTTCTGTGCTCATATTCCTCCAGTGACTTCCCCATTCACTATAAGTAAAATCTAAAATCCTTCTGTGCTTACACAGTCCTACAGCCTGGCTCCCTAGGACCTCCCTACAATCTCTTTCCTCTCCCACTTCCCACCCCTATTCTCACTCTGTTCCAGCCACCCAGCCTCCTTGCTCTTCCCAGATCACACAAAGCACATTCACATCACAAGGCAAATATTTTCTCTGTTCCGCTCTGCCTGGAATGCCCTTTCCCCAGAAATTGCAATACTAACTTCCTTCACCTCTCAGGCTTTTCACAAATTATGTCCTCAACAAGTCCTGCACTGACAACTCTATTTAAAACAACAATTACCTCAACACCCCCATCTCTTGTTCCATCACCACCTTATTAATCTCCACAGAATTATGACAATCTGACATTCTGTGCATTCAATCTATTATTCCACTTAGTTTCCACTTTTGTTTCAAAACATAAGTCAATGAAGACAGAGACTTTATTTTTTTCATTGATAAGAACAGCACTAAGCACGAATAGGGGCACAATAAATACCTGTTGCCTGGATGAAAGAACACATGAGGGAAAGAACAACCCCGCTACCCGAGAATTCAAGTCAGGAAAAATCTGTCATGTGGCAAAGGGTGACCCTGACCAAGGCCTCCTGGTAGCTGGAGATCCAGTGAGATGTGTGGAGAGCTTGTCAGGATGGAGGGGCGAGTCCAACCTGGTGATCCAACATCAACAAAAGACCCTAAGGCTTTCTGGCAGGGGCTGCCTCTAGCACGGCATGTGGCTGGTTCAGGATGCCTCTCCAAATCTAGCCTTCCTGGCATGGTACTGTTAACCTAAAGAACACACTCACCAACTATGTGAGTGTGGGCAGAGCCCTCTAGACCAAGCGTGGGCAAGACCACAGGCTGACCATACTCTGAGTCAACAAGAGCTTGGCCACAGGATGGATGCCTATGGGTGTGCCCACCCAAAGCCGATGGTCAACAAGGTAGGCACCACAGGGTTTGAATGAAAACAAGGCTTGGCAGTTTCCTCTTTATGCTTGACCTATTGTTACCGAACCAAACTTGGGTCCGCTTGCCCACACGCAGTTAAGCCAATCTACTGATATGAGGTTGTGATAAAGGAAAGTGCAACATTTATTGCAGGGCATCAAGCAAGGAGTCCAGGGCAGCTAATGCTTAAAAGACCCTGGACTCCCCATGGCTTTCAGGGAAAGGTTTTTAAAGACAGGGAAAGGGAGGGGAGTTGTGAGGTGTGTGATCAGCTTGTAGACAGTCTTCTGACTGGTTGTTGATGATCGGGAGTTAACATCCTCAGTCTCCTGGTCCCGAGGATCTGGTGTCTGCGTGCTAGTGGGCCTCATACAGTTAACTTTTTTCAGCTGGTGGAGGTTTCAGTATCTGCAAAATAGCTCAAAACATGTGGCTCAGAATAACATCTATAGCCCTCGAGGAGGAACTAAAGGTCCTTGGCTTTGTTTAATGGTTAAATTATTACTATTTTCTCTTGCTTGACTGTTTTCCTTTCTTTACGCGTTTTCTCACTTCTTTGATTAAATGTACTCTTTGTAACTCAAGAAAGTCTTAGGAGGTTACAGTTTTTTCTACAGACAAGAGACAGGGGAGGACATGTTGGAGGGGGGTGGTCTCTTCCAGAAAGGCCCCATAGAGTCCTGCTTGGTTTCATTATTATGACTGAACTGGGCTTTTTCACTTAAATCAGCCCTCAGGATTCTGGAACAATTGTAAGGAGGAGTGGGAATAGAGAACAGGGCCACGGGGACAAAGTATAAAAGGAGCAAAAGTGAACTTCTCAATGCCTGGGTGCTACAGTGATTAATTTGGGAAATAGGAGATAATTTACTTATTATTTCTATGAAGCTGGTGAAATGACCATACTGGCTAAAGTAGCTAGCATTTAATGGGACAGTGATAAGTATTACCTGTCCTTTAGACCTAATCTGATTATTCCTTATAAAGCACCCAGCCACATCTTGCACAAGAAAGTGCTCAAAAAATGGGTACCAATGCCATTACTGGACAAGTAGGAGAGCACCCCAAAAATTTACTTCCATTTGAATGTCCATACTGCTAAAAATTAGGTCAGTATAATTTTTTCAGTTACTCCTCATTGGCAAATTTAAAAGTTGGACATCTTCCCTCTAGGCACTGAAGCTGTCACTAGCATTCTACAGGGGAAAGGTTACATCAACTTTAAGGAAATTAATATTCGTCACTTAATTGCCTTGCCTTGCAAAATAATGTAGGCTTTTATTCCAGTGACTTTTTAACTGCATTTCTCCCATTTTGATTTCGATTCCCTCCCCTGTAAAAAGGAAGTAATGCCTACCTCACAAACATTTTATGAGGATCAAATGAGATCATGTTTGTCAGCAACATAGAAGCGTAAGGCTTTGTCATCACTGTCATTGTCACCCATGCCCTTCTGAGCACACACTCACTTTATGCTTTGAAAGGTACCCTTTACACAGTCCCTGAAGCAATGTGCTTGGAAGCTTCTGCGGGCACAGCTTAGGCCAAACGTCTTTGCTGACACCCTGGGCCCTCTGCCACATGCGGAATAGGAATGATTTATGTGAATGTTCCATGTGACGGCATTAGGACACTTTACTTATTTTACTTATTCTTGGAATTAAGGGTTTCCCAGGTGACACAGTGGCAAAGAACCCTCTTCCAATGCAGGAGATGCAAGAGATGTGGGTTCAATCCCTGGGTCAGGAAGATCCCCTGGAGAAAGAAATGGCAATCAACCCCAGCATTCTTGCCTGAAAAATTTCATGGACAGAGGAACGTGGTGGGCCACAGTCCATGGGGTCACAAAGAGCCAGACACGACTGAGTGACGGAGCACGCATTACTAAATCTGATGCCTTTCTACAAAGCTGACAATGCTGACAGTGCAACCGCCATATTTCCATAGTATGTTACTCGGAAGTATAGTAACCAAAATTTGCTAGGTACGTAATTCCATGGGGTGAATGTGAAAGCCATGATAGATAATTCAGAAATCAAATAGTCTTGGGCCCTCGGGGGTGGGATTTTTATGATAGATTTGAATGGATTCTTTTGTTATTCTAGTGTGTTTGCTTTTTATTTATTTATTTGCAAATTCTTAAAGGGTTTCCCACTCTGGCCTTCAAGGTAGAGCTGCCAGATATTACAAACAAAAAATTACAGGACAAACCCAGTTGAATTTGAATTGTAGACAAATAGTAAGTCATCTGTAGCTTTTTTTTTGAAATGTTACCACTTATTTTTGTTTTAATCCAAAGCAAACAATTTTTTAAAGTCATTTAGGGGAAAAAGGAATGACATATTTTAAAGCAGCAAGAAACTTACATTTTCATCTTAGAATTTTTTCTTAATATAGTCTGCGACTAGAAGAAACTGAATGTTTTTAAACACGGGCATCAGAGAATCAGAACTTCACTTCAGGATGAGAGTTCTAGCATGTAATATATACGACAGATGGAGATCAGTAAAATCAGTCAAGATCTTGCTGTTCAGGGAGAGAGTGAGGTCTGAAACTTAGAGGCGGAAATACAAATAGAAAAGAAGGAAACTGTGTGGGAGATACCAGGGCAATGAGGAATTAACTAAATGAGGAGGAAAAGAGAAAATTAAATGTCAAATGTAATTCTTGAGGTCTAAGTGTAATAGAATAGGTCTCACTCAAGGAAAATAAGGAAATCAACAGCATAGGCTGATTTTGAGGACAAAGATTGTAAAATATCTTTAGGACTTGCATAATTGTAAATGTTCTATTAATTAGGCATGTCTAGAGCTGAGGAGCAGAGAAGGCAATGGCACCCCACTCCAGTACTCTTGCCTGGAAAATCCCATGGACGGAGGAGCCTGGTGGGCTGCAGTTCATGGGGTCGCTAAGAGTCAGGCACAACTGAGCGATTTCACTTTCACTTTTCACTTTCATGCACTGGAGAAGGAAATGGCAACCCACTCCAGTGTTCTTGCCTGAAGAATCCCAGGGATGGGGGAGCCTGGTGAGCTGCCGTCTATGGGGTCGCACAGAGTCGGACACGACTGAAGCCACTTAGCAGCAGCAGCAGCAGAGCTGAGGAGGGACTTCCTAGGTGGCTCAGTGGTAAAGAATCCACCTGCCAATGCAGGAGCCTCAGGAGACGTGGGTTCAATCCCTGGGTCAGAAGATCCCCTGGAGGAGGAAATGGCAACCCACTCCAGTATTCTTGCCTGGAGAACCCCATGGAGAGCAGAGCCTGGCGAGCTATAAGTCCATGGGGTTGCAAAGAGTCAGATGTGACTGAGCACACACTCATGCACACAGAGATAAAATGTTTAAGTCTATATAAAATGCACTAAAGTAACCTTCCAATAAAAGGAGAAAACAAACACATGCTCACACACACACACACACAGCCTTAAACATAACAAAAAATATATATAATTTTCCTGGTGTGACAAGTTCTGATTGTAATTTTATCCATTTGATTATCTTCCTTCCAAGAAAAGAAAAGCAGTCACTACTATTATTATGTAATTTGCTTAATCTAACCACTAACAAGCCCTGACAGGTCCTGCATTGGTCCACCCACTGGGCAAACAGAGATGGAGCTGGACAAGGCTCCCACCTTCACGGAGAAGGGCAAGTACACAGGAGATGCATAATATAGTTTATCATTTCAAGGAGAGATGAGTGCTAAGAACAAAAGCAAAGCAAGATAAGTGTTAGAGTGTGACTGGATTCTTGGGTCTCTATCTCAGGGGAAAACAAGAAAACTCCCTTTGATGACGTAACCATTGAACAAGGACCTGGACAAAGTGAAGAAATGAAATTGATGAAAAAGCAGCCTGGACAGAAGTAACAGCAGCAGCGCAAAGGCCCTGAGGCCAGCAGGTAGAGGGTATTGCATGTTACCCGTCTCTTTCCCACCCAGACCCACCATGGCCCCTGTGCAGTTCCTCCCCTTACCCACCTCAGGCTTAGGTGTGAGTGGTGCTTTGGGTCCAGCTGTATGGGGCGGGGGGGTGCCATAAAGTCACACCTGCCCTAAAGTTTTGAGTGTTTTCATGTGATTTTGCTCGGTCACCAGTCTTCCTGACATCTGTCATCCTAAGCACATGCTTCAATGGCCACAGCCTGCAGGATGAGAGACCGGTGGGGCACACCTCCACCTAACCCCAAGCTGAAGCAGAGGTGTCCCCATAGTGCCCACATAGCCCTGAGCAAGAGATAAGTTTTCATTTTAAGCCACTAAGATTGGAGGTGGATACTAAACAGCAGAATTGCAGCAGAAATATGACTGATGCAACAGAAAGGACCTTGAATACTGATGGAATAAGGAAATGCAAGAATAGCTGGAGTAGAATACAGGGCAGGGAGGATACTTGGACACAAGGTGAGAAAGGAAAGTGTTTTAAAAGGTGTCAAATTATAGAAGGCCATGGGACCCTTCCAACCCCCAGGACTGCTTATTTATACTAACATTCCCTGTTTTCAAAAAAGAAAAATTTTTAACTTAGAAAACAGGCCACTCAAAAGGGTTCAAGTTTGAAATGTCCTCCAAGTATGATAGTTAGGACTTTAAGGCTTATGTTTTTAATAGATCTTTCTGGAAAGCTGTGAAGAATAGAATGAAAGGTGGCAAAAGTGGAGAGTGCTGCTGAGAAGAGATGTTTCAAGTCATCTAGGCAAGAGACAGCGGTGGTTAGACCCTGAGTGAAAGTGAAAGTTGCTCAGTCATGTCCGACTCTTTGCCACCCCATGGAGAGTCCATGGAATTCTCCAGGCCAGAATACTGGAATGGGTAGCCTTTCCCTTCTCCAGGGAACAACCTAGGGATCGAACCCAGGTCTCCTGCATCACAGGCAGATTATTTACCAGTTGAGCCACCAGGGAAGCCCTGAGTACAGCATTAAAAAAACTAAGATCATGGCATCTGGTCTCATCACTTCATGGCAAATAGGTGGGGAAACAGTGAGATTTTATTTTCTTGGGCTTCAAAATCACTACTCACTGTCACTGCAGCCAGGATATCAAGATGCTTGTTCCTAGGAAGAAAAGCTATGACAAACCTAGACATATTCAAAAGCTAAGACATCACTTTGCTGACAAAGGTCCATCTAATCAAATCTATGATTTTTCCAGTAGCCATGTATGCATGTGAGAGTTGGACCATAAAGAAGGCTGAGTGCTGAAGAACTGAGGCTTTCGAATTGTGGTGTTGGAGAAGACTCTTCAAAGTCCCTTGGACAGCAGGGAGCTCAAACCAGTCGATTCTAAAGGGAATCAACCCTGAATATTCATTGAAAGGACTGATGCTGAAGCTGAAGCTCTAAGACTTTGGCCATCTGGTGCAAAGAGCTGACTCACTGGAAAAGCCCCGGGGATGCTGGGAAAGATTGAAGGCAGGAGGAGGAGGGGGCAACAGAGGATGAGATGGTTGAATGGCACCACCAACTCAACAGACATGAGTCTGAGCAAACTCTGGGATATAGTGAAGGACAGAGAAGCTGTTGTGCTGCAGTTCATGGGGTCTCAAAGAGTTGGACACAACTTAGCAACTGAACATCAGAACAACAGTGCAGAGCGGAGACATTGACACATCTCTGAAGGGTGAGCTGGCAGAACTTGTTGTGTTTTGGAGGTGGGGTTTCTGGTCCAGAGACCTGGAGGGTAATTGATTCCCTAGAGTTTGGACATGAGTAACACCCTAAAATATTCCCAGTACTGCGGTGTGCTCCATAGGAAACAAGAAACATAAGACATACTTCCCATCTATTGAAACCTTATAAAATATTGTGTAATTTTTAACTTTAAGTAGCCTTTGCTTTAGGACAAAAGAAAATTAAAATCTTATAATACATATTGAAGATTTCCAGGAACAAGTTGAATCAGAAATAGCACTGTTTATATATACAGTACACACACAGATTGTATGCCTATATTCACACATCCATGTTCACACACACGTGCAGGATTTTAATCATGATTTATAATGACCTTAAGGAGGACAGACACTCTGAGTTCTGTGTGAATTGCCAGTGACATTCTAATTTGAATTAGGTTGTGTAGTAGCAGAAACTGAAAGGAAAGGACCAGTGGGAAAGACTTACAGGGAATTTGCTGATATATTCAGATGAGCCGGAAGTTAAGCATGGCTTTAAAGTTTTAAGTAAGGTGGCTGGGAAAAGCTGCACTCTGAGGAAAAGAGAGAGAGAGGCCAGTTTGCAGAGGGAGGACATGTTGGGTTTTAGAAGTCTCATGTTCAAGGTGACAGCAGAGTGGAAATGAGTAGCAGCGCCTGGAGAGAAAAGACTGGAATAATAATAATCACCCACTAACACTGAGCACTTACTGGTTGCTGGGCACTGTCTCAGCACTTTGCATGTATTATCTTATTTGACCCAACCCTTAAAAACCAGATTCCAGTGAGGAAACTGGCTGAGAGAGTCACTCAGCTTTGCGGGGAGCAGAACCAGGCTGATGGAGCCAGCCAATCTGGTTCCACAGCAGATGCTGTGCTCTGGATGCCAGAAAGAGGGGACAGGTGTAGGGAGCTTAATGAATTAAATATATCCTCAGCATCTCCTTGAGTCGTACTTAGACTGGTTCTCATTAGCATTGTGGCAAGATATCTGCTCCGGGTTTGTCTTCCCTCCCCATCCAGGCTTTTAAGCTCCTGGAGAAGCCCCATGGTTTTATTCTTGCCTTTCACTGATTAGCACAGTGTTGGACATCTTCATTCCTTCATTCATTCATTGATACTGCAAATTTTTATTGGACATCAACGATGGACCAGGCACTGTGCTGGGAGAGGGGGCAGATTATGAGGACCACCAGGATCTCTACCCTTGAGGAGACACCCTCGCGTAGAAATGAGCGAGATGTGGATTTCCCTGGTGGTCCAGTGGTTAAGATGCCATGCTTCCACTGCAGAGGGCGTGGGTTCATTCCTGGTCGGGAAACTAAGATCCTGCATGCTGCGAAGATCCCACGTGTTATAAAGATCCTGCTTGTTGTGCGGCTGTCCCCTTGTCATCTAAGCAGAAGGACTTTCCCCACGGCAGCCCCTGTGCTTCCTACCTGGACAGGTACAGAGACAGTCACGAACCCACCTATGGCATCTACTGAGTGACCGGCCATGTCATCCACTTCAGAGAGTGAACTGGGCCTTTCAGGCCACACTGGCAGGCTGCACAGGCAGGAACAATAGAGATACAGCACACTGCCATGCCTGAGGCAGCCCCTCTGCCAATGCCACCCTCCCAGCAGCTCCAGGGCTTAGGAATGAAGTAGGCTGGGGGTGGCGGGAGATATAAAGAAAGATTTTTGCTGTTAAAAAAAATTAAAAAGGGATACGTGAGCTTATCACTACAGAGTAGTGTGATGATGGCTATAATCCAGGTGAAGTGCTACAGCCTCCCTCGTGTTAATTTCTTAATTGTGACCAAATCTTTGCGACCCCATGGACTGTATTCCACCATGCTCCTCCATCCATGGGATTTCCTAGGTAAGAATACTATAGTGGGTATCTATTTCCTTCTCCAGGGGATCTTCCCGGCCCAGGGATTAAACTCAGGTCTCCTGTATTGCAGGCAGCTTCTTCTTCTTTTTTTTTTCTTCAGCTAAGACAGCAAAAGAGATGATTTATTGTACACGTTACATTCAGCCACAACTGAGAAGAGAACTAGTCCATAGTTATCACAGGTCCAGGGCAATGGACCAAAAGGGACGGCTTCAATATGAGCAAGGTAGGCCTCTCAAAGGTGGTCAAGGCGATCAGAATGGCCATAGATGCTCCAGATCCACTGAGAAGTTCTAGATAGTAGGCATGCAGTCCACACTTTGTACCTGCGTCCCTGGCCTCTGGTTTCCCCTGTTTCTGCTTCTGTGGCTTCCATAAGTGTACAAGTTTACTTGGACCTCTGCCCCATCTTTCTTCTTCTGCGCTTCAGCCTGCGCATCGCTTCTTCCTCCGCTTCGCTCTCATGGTGCAGAGGTTTCTCAAAAGATGGCTCTAAGGCCGCAAGCTGCAGGCGGCTTCTTTACTGTGAACCACCATGGCCTCCCTTAGGTACTCAAAAAGCAAGAGATGCTTTTGTTGTCTTTGACCAGATACTAGATGAGTCATTAACTTCTGAGGACTCTCATCATAAATTACCACAAATTGGGTGGTTTAAAAAAGCAGGAATTCTTTCCCTCTAGTTCAGGAGGCCAGAAGTCTGAAATCAAGGTGTAAGCAGGGCCGCCAAAGGCCCCACACATCCTTCCTTGCTTCTTCCAGCTTCTGGTAGCTTCTGAATTCCCTGGCTTGTGGCAGCAGGACTTCAGTCTCTGCCTGCATCTTCACACGGCCCTCTATGTGTGTCTGTCTGTGTCCTCCAAGGAGAAGACATCTTATAAATACAGCAGTCATTGGGTTTACAGCCCACTCAAAATCCAGGATGATTTCTGCTCCAGATTCTTTTTTCTAAATGTAATTTTATTGGTTTATTGCCTGTTCTGGGTCTGGGTTGCTACACAGGCTTCTCCCTAGTTGCAGCAAGGGATGGGGCTACTCTAGTTGCGGTGCACGGACTTCTCATTGCAGTGGCTTCTCTTGCTGCAGAGCACTGGCTCTAGGGTATGTGGGCTCAGTAGTTGCAGTTCCCAGGCTCTAGGGCACAGACTCAATAGTTGTGGTGAATGGACTTAGCTGCTCTGTGGCGTATGGGATCTTCCTGGACCAGGGATCAAACCTGCGTCTCCTGCATTGGCAGGCAGATTCTTTACCACTGAGCCACCAGGGAAGCCCCTTCAGATTCTTAATGAATCACATTTGTAAAGGCCCTATTGACAAATAAGATCACATCCCAAAGTTCTATGATTCATACTCAGAGAAAAATGAATCATCTCCCTAGCCAAAAACCTCTGGCTGCAACCCATTTCAGCTAATCTGGGAAAAGGGGGAAATCGGGGCTCATGCAAGCAGAAAGGGCCAGAAGCAGTCTCGACACTGCCGACTTGTTTCTCCCTCTTTGTTACACATTTATTCTGGTACCCCTATGCCAGCTTCATTCTCTATACTTCTTTGTAAACCTGGAGACCTATGGACCAGTGACAGCACCAGCACTCATATCTTTCTATCTTCATGGTCAGAAAAGAAAAGCCAGTTACCCAGCTCCAGAACTGAAAATCCCAGGACACAACCAGTTATGCGGGCTTTTCCCAGAAAAAGAGAGCTATGCTGTCTGAATCATGAATAAAAGTAAAAAATATGTCCTCAGGTGGCCAAAAAGGAATAGAAAAGGCTGAGATCATCACCAATCTAAGTAATCAAACAGAAATTGTATGACTTCAAATTTTGATAATCACGCACAAAAATGATTACTGGTCTTCTGATAAAGTAACAATTGAGAGCTTTTTGAAGTGCTAATTAAAAAGCTAAAGGAACGATGAATTTTACTCATGGGAAAATGCAAGATCATAATCCACCTTGAAAAGAAGGATGGAGTAAACCTTCCTTTGGTAATTAAAGATCACCACAAGGATTTCCATTTTCACTTTCTATGTAGGATGTGAATAACACAGGAGTTGGCAAACTTTAACTGTAATGGGCCAGATAGCAGGTATTCTAGCCTTTGCAACAAAGAGGTGAAATTGAAGAGATTATGTAGGTACTTATACAACCATTTAAAATACAATCTGAAGTTCTTAAAAAAAAAACAAAACCCTTCTCAGCTCACATATCACACAAAAACAGGTGGCAATCTGAATTTGTTCTTCAGCCATGCTAATCCCAGATATAAACTTTCAGGCAGCAAAACTTCAAAGTCTACCAGTTCGATTTAATATTGGTTTTCTGTAAATTCATAATCAAATACCCTTAGGATGGTAGCAATTAGCTAGTGTGATTTTTCCATTTGTGCACAAGGAAATGGCCCGGAACTATGAAATAACCTACTCACGCCTTCAGCTCTAGTCTGTAGCAGCACCGAAGCAAGAATTTGGTTCTTGAAACTCCTAACCTAGGACCTTCCCTCTAAACCAAGGTGCTCTTACAGATTCATTCTTCTTCAATAACCAACAGCAAAAGACTCAAGTTTAAATTTTCAAACATTATTGCCTAAGCTAGGCCTGATCTCATATTTGGTGGCAATTCAGAGATTGATGGGAACGGCATGGCAAACTTAAACAAAGACAGGTTGGGGTAACTGTTGTCCCATTTGAGGTGTGCTTTGTTGAATTCCCAAGGCATCAAGTGCTACTATAGTCCAGGCCACCAACCTCTCAACACCTGCATAAATGGCAACAACAATACCATGAACAATGAGAGTTATTAACATTTTTGAATACTTATTCTAAACCAAGCACTTTTGTTACATTTTATAAGCATTCACTTATTGTTTTAAGATTCTATAAAAGGGAGATAAAATCACCTGTATAGGTTTCTTTGCACACCATCAGGAGACAGACACAGCCTAAACATGGTAATAAGACACATTACATGACCTGATTCATTTGTCATTATTGAGACTGGTGTTTTCAGCTTATAATTTATAGCTCTGACATGCCACTATAAATTAAAACAGGGTGGGTGTCCAATATAGCTCACAGGAATGACGTTCCACCCATGATACACATATTCTCCAAGGTGGAAAGCAGCCAGGGTGAGTGACATGTTACAACCTTATGTATGATAACTTCATGTGTCCCTTGGCATGCCATACACTTATTTCCCAAGACAGACACCTCCCCTACCAGTGGGTAATTCACTGTCATCTGTTGTGAATTTTCACAGCATTTCATCAAGAACCCACACCTGGAGCCAGAGAGGCTGACAGTGAGACCACCATGGAAACAGAGCTGCAAAGTTCCAATTTTGAAAACTGGAGTCTGTTTACTGCCAGAAGGCAGAAGAACAGAAATGTAGAAAAGACCAGTTTAAAGTATGTAAATAAACAAAGGAAAGTATTCTAGTGACCAAAAAAAAAGCATCCGAAGTCCTAAAATTTCCTCACCAAGCTTAATCTTCAGTCAATCCAAGCTATTTTCTATTTTCCTTAGGCCCCTTTGAGCCCCAGACTTTGCTTCTTTCTCCAAGCTGAGCACCTAGCACTCCCTTTCCCTATCTGTCCTTGCAATCAGTGCTTCTCAGTTTTTCCTATACAGATACAACTAGGGCCTCCACCCACTCCTGGTGGATGATGACGGCTCCCATTAACTATGTGAAGCAATGGAGACATGTCTCCAAAGAACCACTGGCCATTTGAAAACATTGCTCAGGTTAAAGGAAGGAGTATGCCACCTCCCAACAGAGAATTGTTAGCCTATGTCATTGGTTCTCTTTGGCTGCTGCTGCTGCTGCTAAGTCGCTTCAGTCGTGTCCGACTCTGTGCGACCCCAGAGACGGCAGCCCACCAGGCTCTGCCGTCCCTGGGATTCTCCAGGCAAGAACACTGGAGTGGGTTGCCATTTCCTTCTCCAATGCATGAAAGTGAAAAGTGCAAGTGAAGTCGCTTAGTCGTCAGTAGTAAAACATTGCAGGCAGACGCTTTACCCTCTGAGCCACCAGGGAAGCTGGTAGTAAAACCTAGAAAGTCTTAAAAAATCTGATGCCCAGGCCCAAACCCAGATCAACTGAATCAGAATCTCTGGAGGCAGCACCAGGGCACTGCTAGGTTTTAAAAACTCTACAGGTGATTCTATCTGTCTTAAGGACCACTGGCCTAAACTCTAAAAGCTATCTAATCCCTCAAAATCTCAGTTTTCTTCAATCTCAAGTGAAACAGCAATAAATACTGCTCTATGATATCTTCTCTGAAACCCTGGGGTCAGAGGTGTTTCCCAATTCAGAGTTATTTTTGGATACCCAGTGGGTGTGTGTGTGTGTGTGTGTGTGTGTGTGTGTGTGTGTGTGTGTGTGTGTATGTGCACACACGCACGGCAATGTAATAAAATATGAAATGCCCTCAGGAGTCTAGGGCAGCACCCCATAATCAAATACATTAACATTCTGCAGTGGAACAAATAAACATCCATAAATAGACTATAAATATATTTATGTTAGTTGAGGTCAGATTTTGTTCCCAAATGAGTCAAGAAACATTTTTCCATTTGTGGAGCTTTGAGATTTTGAAATCATGGGTAATACATTGTAGACCTGAGTTCATCAAGGAGCTCCATTTCCCGAAGGACACGCATGAATCACAAAGATGAGCCAGACTTGAATTCCTCTTTCAACAAGCTTGCAAGCTTGCTATCTAACTGGGAAATAGGGTAAGAGTCAGGCTAGCTTTTCTCAAAGCACACTTAGCACCATGGCTCTCAATCCCACCTATACGTAAATGTCACCCAGGAAATTGTGATTAAGGTCATCACCATCCATCAGAAATAATTAAATCAAAATTGGAGCAGATACTCATTTTAAGTGTGAAAAGTAAGTTTAAAAATCATCACAAAGAAGAAAATACGTTAGAAGAAAGTCACTTGGTATTCTGTTGCTGAATGTAAATAAACATGATTTTGAAACATGGTCTTGGGGTTTGGACAGTTGGGAAAAGAAAAAGGGTGTAGGGGGAGGTTGTGGAGGGATGGGGAGGAGTGATAAGGCTTCATTCAGGAAGAGTAATTTGATTTCAGTTTAAAAAAGCCGGGGGGAGGGGAATATTTGATGTGCTCTTCTTTCAAGCAGAGCTTCTTGGTTAGGCTGAGGAAGAGGGTGGGTGGATGAAGAATTTGGAAGATGCTTCTCAGCTTTTTTTCACCCTCTGTCTCCAGCCCCCATCCCAACACCAGGTAAAGGTGGTTCTCTGAATCTTCTGCTCTCATGTGGCAATTCACTATATAGTATTCTGTGACATCTCATCAACTTTTTGAGCTGTAATTTAAGTCTTTTGTTATGAATTAGGTTTTTACATATTTATGCCTATGTTCCTAAACAGATGATAAACTAGAAAATAGAGGTTATTTCTCACAGTTTCTTACATTTTCCCCCACAATACCAATTACTGTGCCATACATAATTCAGATTTTCAATCATTTTATTTTAATTTATTTTGCATCCAAACCATAGAACTCCATGGCGGCTGACAGAACTGGAAACAATATAAATCAAACTGAGGAATACATGAATGTTTTTTTGCTGGTCTAAAATTGTGAATGCTCACCCTTGACCTTAAAAAGTTCTATAAATCACTAAGCAAAAAGAGAATAACAGGTGGATGGATGACTTTTTCATCCTTATTCTGAGTCTACATGACCTAAGTTGCAAAAATAACTCCATCACTCAAGCAATGGAAGGGAAACTAAGTTATAAACAGAAACCCTTAATTAGATTAATTGCTAACAAGAAGGAGAATGATCACTGTAAGCTCACAAGTGAAACTGGGAGATAGAAATCTAGCTTGATAGCAATAAAAGGACACTTCAAGAGCAATGGCGTAAGTGGTCTGAGCCTCCATTCTTCTTTCTAAATCACATAGAAACTGCTGGCACAGTGCGAAACATGCTGGGTGTGATCAGTGATGTCTCGGTACATATACAGAAAAACTCTAGGTTATGGCGTTGCATTAGCAACATTGGATGTCTCTTCAGGGAAGCCTAGAATGGGTATGAAGGAATCAGTCAGGCCTCAATAGGAGAATCAGAGTACTAGAATGCTAAACAAAAGCAGATTGTGGGAAATGCAATTCAGCCTAGTCAAGTCGATAGGTTAGAAAGTCATCAAAGTTCTTTAATTTAGATTGTTTTTTAAAAAAATATTTTCACAGGGGGAGGGGAGAGAGGGATGCTTCAGTTCAGTTCAGTTCAGTTCAGTCGCACAGTTGTGTCTGACTCTTTGCAACCCCATGATTTGCAGCATGCCAAGCCTCCCTGTCCATCACCAACTCCCGGAGTTCACTCAGACTCACATCCATCACATCAGTGATGCCATCCAGCCATCTCATCCTCTGTCGTCCCCTTCTCCTCCTGCCCCCAATCCCTCCCAGCATCAGAGTCTTTTCCAATGAGTCAACTCTTCGTATGAGGTGGCCAAAGTACTGGAGTTTTAGCTTCAGCATCATTCCCTCCAAAGAAATCCCAGGGCTGATCTCCTTCAGAAGGGATGCTTAAGTTACTTAATTAAAGATTATTTTTTTATTTTTAGAAGAAATAAATCTAAATCAGTAAACTATATCACATGAACAAGAAATCAGTCATTCTCTGCTTCCTGATATAATAAGCTAGTTTATATACAGCACTGTACAGGTTTAAGGTGTTCAACCTAATGATTTGACTTCAACTCATCATGAAGTGATTACCTCAAGTTCAGTGAATATCCACAATTCCATAGAGATGAAAAATAAAGGAAATTTTTTTTTTCCTTGTGATGAGAACTCTTAGGATTTACACTCTTCACAGCTTTCATATCCAGCATATAGCCGTGTTAATCCTGTCATATGTATCATGTTATACATGGCATACCTAGTAATTATTTATACTGTGACTGGAAGTCTATACCTTTTGACTACAGTTTAAGGCTGTCATGACACTGGTAACATTCAAGGCAATGATTTAGGTAAATAGGCAAAAAAAAAAAAAAAAACAGCAGTGATATGAAGGCTGGATATTTGAAAACCTCTGAAGGATCAGCTAAGAGGTTGACACACCTTTTATAACTTTCCACATCTTGCATAATCAGAGGTGGGGTTCTGTGATCTTCCACCAATGCAGAATTTCTAAAGTTTCACGTCTGACATGTCTTTTACCTTATTCACCACCAAGACTTTTATCTCCAGTAAACTGCTCATCACATTTTTACATAATTCCTTTCCCACTAATTCTGCCTTTTTAAGAAATAAGTGAAAAGATCCTATATCGAAAACAAAGAGACTCTATGTCTCTACCAACTGTTTTTTAAAATAAAAAATCAGCCTTTTGTAGAACTTAAAATAATGACACTTCTGTAAAGCCTCCCTAAGTTCTGCCCTTGATAGAACATGTTGTTGTCATTATTGTTTTTTATGCAGCCCAAGTAAGCCTGAAGACTGACTCAAGGTGGGGCAGTAAAAAATACAAGCCTAATAATGAGAGGTAATTGCATCCTCAGCGATCATAAGTATCTGATACATTTGTATGGCACTGACATATTGGTATAAAGAACTTTGAAAATCAGAGTTTCCAAGCCATGGGTCAACACAGTGTTGGCCTTTAACCAAAGTTGTAAATGTTGATCTAATCCTTTACATTTACTCCAGTCCATTCTATGGCCAATAGCCAATGAAATCAGGCTTCAGGTCCTTCATTTACATATCATTAACCTTATAACAGAAGCTTCCCCAGTGGCTCAGCCATAAAGAATCCACCTGCAATGCAGATGTCATAGGAAACACAGGTTTGATCCCTGGGTCTGGAGGATCCCCTGGAGGAGGGCATGACAACCTACTCCAGTGTTCTTGCCTGGAGAATCCCTATGGATGGAGGAGCCTGATAGGCTACAGTCCATAGGGTTGCTAAGAGTGGGACACAGCTGAAGTAATTTAGCACACAAGCATGCAACCAACCTCTTGACAGGCAGCCAAGTGCTAAGCACTTCATATACTGCTGGGGTCCAGCCACGGTGGATCCAAGGAATTTGAAGCAGGGATGGAGTTGGCGAGGAAAAACTTATTTATTTAGAAATATAAAGAGAGATTAGGAAAGAATAGTGTAGTAGGAAAATTAGTGGAGAAAAGAGGCTGAATAACTTGGTTTACGTGGAAAACCAATAAAGTTCCAAGACAAGGAACTTGCACCATCTATGTAGGCCACTGGCGCCCGCTTGAATAGCGGAGGGTGCCCCACCTTGGGCTCCCTATCGCGTGGGTCTTAGAAGCCAGGGCAAATAAGTATACACGGTGAGCCTCCATGCTCCAGATGGGAATTCAGCCAGAAAAGGGAGAAAAGAACGACATGGGGGAGCCAAGCATCGGTGCCAGACCCACAACTTTATTTTCAAAAGCAGCTTATATACCCCAAGTTGTACATAAAGAAATAATGCAATATGCAGAATTATGCAGAGGCAGCAGTCCTGACCCTTATTGAGACCAGGCTTTCTTTTTGCATACCTTCCCATATACAAAAGGTCTCAGGTGTTTTACATTATCTTCTGGCCAGGGGGCCTGTTAACATTTTTATGGCTCTTTTCCTAGATAAATGTCTATCAACCAGAAAATTCTTTTTCCCTTGAAGTGTTTTTTTCTTTAATCTGCAACAAAGTACTAAATAAAGTTACATTCCAGTAGAACAAAGGTGTAGTGGGTTATAACAAAGAAAATACTTAACTCAAAGATCTAATGTTGCTAATACCAGGGCTGCTACCTGTTTTTCCTACATGCCAACTATATCTACAAATAAAAGATATGAAAACTTGGCAGCAAGTATTGGCTCAACAAATGAAACCCTTAATCAATCCTATTCTAATGATTTTGACTCCTTGGAAGCCCCTACATTCCTAGGATGTTTTAAGCTTCCTGTGCCTCTCACTGTCAGGAGGCCACAAACAGTCACATGTGCAGCTGTAACAGTCTGGACAAACCTGTCAGGAAGCCTAGAAAGCCATCAGAGGGGTTTTTGGATTGAAACACTCTTATTATGCCCAGGAGACTTATTATCTAAAAGCTCTAAATTAACTTTTTCCAGAAAAAGGTGATGGGGGGACAGCCCCCTGTTAATGTCAGAGGAGTTGGTGAAAGCATAATGCATAAGGTAGGCAGACTCTGGTTTTGGGGGTAGATGCTCGAGAATTTCCAGGGGGACCCCTGAGGCTAGATCCCACCTTTGCGTATGCCGAGCCTCCTTCCTCATGACCTTTGCCACAGGCGGGGTTCCTCACGCTGGCTCCCGGCAATATACACTATTTAACTTCACCTCACACCAACCAGTGAGGTATTGATAGTTATTATCTCTGTTCCACTAATGAAGAGAGGGCTTGAATAACTTTCCAAAGACCTGTCTGATTCCAAAGCACAAATATAACTACATTCTATAGTATCCTATCCTTATTTAGCTCCATTCATGATCACAACCTAAGGCCTTCTTTGACCCAGTAATAACAGCCCATATTTACAAAGCACTGACCTGTAAGAGATGTGCATCTAAATGATTTAGGACATTATAACCATCTAATCTTTTCAGTCATCACATGAGCTATAAACTAGCAGCATTATGTGCGGCTATACCATGAGATACAGATGAGCAGCATTATAAACAAAAGGAGAGTGAGGCCAAATGAAGTTCCTTTAGTGAGAAAAAAGAGAAAGGATTTGAGCCCTGTTTTGTGACAAGAAGGAAGAATTCAGATTCTGAGGTTGGTTCAAATTCCAATACTGCCACCTTCTACCTCTTGAGTTCAAAGTAAATTAAGACACTCCAAGCCCACCCATTTACCCAATGAACTTCAAGAGGCTTTATTTCTTTAAACATTTATTTATTTATTTTGTTGTGTTGGGCCTTGGTTGTGGTAACACTGGATCTTTGTTGGGGCTTGTGGGCTCTCTAGTTGCAGCGAGCAGGCTTAGATGCCCTGCATCGGGTAGGATCTTATTTCTTGATCAGAGATAAAACCCACCCCCTGCATTGAAAATCAGATTTTAACCACTGGACCACCAAGGAAGTCCCAAGCTGCATTATTCCTTGCTCTCATTACATTGAATTACCTCACACTTTTGGTTTTCTCTAATTTGGCGGTCTGCTCTTGCCTTTGTTCTTATCAAATTTTCTTGGTTTTTCTTACTTGACCCATTACACACTCTAAGAACTTTGACTGGCAGTCAGTCTCCAGCTGTAAAGACATTCCTGATGACTACGGACAATATACTCCACTTTAGAACCCAAGGACCCCAAGCCTGGATCTGGTCCCTGCAGCTTCATAAGGGGGTTTAAGACATAAGCCGGGCCAAACTTCTCTTTCTAACTCTTCTCCAAGCACCCTCATGCTGCCCCCTAGGATCCCAGGACCCCACTGGGAAACGTCCCCAAGGCCAATTCCCTCTTATCAGAACTTACAAGTCAATTTCCTCTGACTCTCACTACAAATAGATTCATCCTGGTGTGTAGAGTCATGGTCTCTGAAAAGTTAAAGCTAGCCCAAATACTAATCTGGGTTGTTGAATTTCCAGGAGTTAAAGGACTAAAGTTAGAATCAGACATGGAACAATAGACTGATTAAAAATTGGGAAAGGAGTATGTCAAGGCTGTATATTGTCACTGTGCTTATTTAACTTATATGCAGAGTACATCGTGCACAATGCCAGGCTGGATGAAGCACAAGCTGGAACCAAGATTGCAGGGAGAAATATCAATAACTTCAGAAATGCAGATGACACCACTCTTATGGCAGAAAGTGAAGAGGAACTAAAGAGCCTCTTGATGAAAGTGGAAGAAGAGAGTGAAAAATCTGACTTAAAACTCAACATTCACAAAACTAAGATCATGGCGTTTGGTCCCATTACTTCATGACAGATGGGAAAACAATGGAAACAGTGACAGACTTTATTTTCCTGGACTCCAAAATCACTGCAGATAGTGACTGCAGCTAAGACACTTGCTCCTTGAAAGAAAAGCTATGACCAACCTAAACAGGATATGAAAAAGCAGAGACATTACTTTGCTAACAAAGGTCTTTATAGTCAAAGCTATGGATTTTCCAGTAGTCATGTATGAATGTGAGAGCTGGACCATAAAGAAAGCTAAGCACCGAAGAACTGATGCTTTTGAACTGTGGTGTTGGAGAAGACTCTTGAGAGTCCCTTGGACTGCAAGGAGGTCAAGCCAGTCAATCCTAAAGGAAATCAGTCTTGAATATTCATTGGCAGGACTGATGCTGAAGCTGAAACTCCAATATTTCGGCCACCTGGTGCAAAGAGCTGACATTAGAAAAGCCCCTGATGCTGGGAAAGAATGAAGGCAGGAGAAGGGAATGACAGAGGATGAGATGGTTGGATGGCATCACCAACTTGATGAACATGAGTTTGAGCAAGCTCCGGGAGTTGGTGATGGACAGGGAAGCCTGGTGTGCTGCAGTCCAAGGGGTCACAGAGTCAGACACAACTGAGCAACTGAACAACAACAAAAGGGCTAAAGTAGTTTCTTAAATGTATTTAACTATAAGGCACTTTAAAACTTTTGATATGTAAACACCCAAAGGAGTTTGTAAGACATAATGTAAACTAAATTTTAAACGATTGGCAAAAAATGGTCAAAAGAGCTCATTATTTCCCTTGGGAAATAAGTAAAATTAGTTCATGTGCATTTCCTTACACTTTGTAACAGAACAAATGACACCAGTGAAATATATATAATAAGTGGTACTGATTCTCTTAGCAAAAAAAGACAGTATGTGAAGGTTGCTCAGTCATCTCCGACTCTTTGCTACTCCATGGGCTATACAGTCCATGGAATTCTCCAGGCCAGAATACTGGAGTGAGTAGCCTTTCCCTTCTCCAGGTGATCTTCTCAACCCAGGGATTGAACCCAGGTCTCCCGAGTTGCAGGCAGATTCTTTACCAGCTGAGCCGCAAAGGAAGCCCAATATATATAGTAAGTGGTACTGATTCTCTTAACAAAAAAACACAGTATTGTGAAGTTAAAATATCATGAACTTTACATTTTGTCATATTTATAAGAGAAAATAGTATTTAGTGTCTGGTATTGCTTTGTATTAGGTTTGTTGCTGCCTTGTCAGAGTGTGTATCAGAGGTAGTCTTAAGTTTATTCCTTTGTTTCCATTATAAGATCCTATGAAAATCTTGTTTTGCATAGACATATGGTAGGAAAGCTAAGAACATAAAACTGAGACTTTCTCAGTATTCAAGTGGGCTCACATTTGGCCATTGAAAGTCTTTATTTCATCTTGAAAAATATGCTTCTTGATTGTTAAGGATGAGGAGGCTATGATGGTTCACATTCTATGAGGCCACCATCACCCTAATACCAAAACCTGACAAAGATGTCACAAAAAAAGAAAACTACAGGCCAATATCACTGATGAACATAGATGCAAAAATCCTCAACAAAATTCTAGCAATCAGAATCCAACAACACATTAAAAAGATCATACACCATGACCAAGTGGGCTTTATCCCAGGGATGCAAGGATTCTTCAATATCTGCAAATCAATCAATGTAATTCACCACATTAACAAATTGAAAAGTAAAAACCATATGATTATCTCAATAGATGCAGAGAAGGCCTTTGACAAAATTCAACATCCATTTATGATAAAAACTCTCCAGAAAGCAGGAATAGAAGGAACATACCTCAACATAATAATAGCTATATATGACAAACCCACAGCAAACATTATCCTCAATGGTGAAAAATTGAAAGCATTTCCCCTAAGGTCAGGAACAAGACAAGGGTGTCCACTTTCACCGCTACTATTCAACATAGTTCTGGAAGTTTTGGCCACAGCAATCAGAGCAGAAAAAGAAATAAAAGGAATCCAAATTGGAAAAGAAGAAGTAAAACTCTCACTGTTTGCAGACGACATGATCCTCTACATGGAAAACCCTAAAGACTCCACCAGAAAATTACTAGAGCTCATCAGTGAATATAGTAAAGTTGCAGGATATAAAATCAACATGCAGAAATCCCTTGCATTCCTATATACTAATAATGAGAAAGTAGAAAAAGAAATTAAGGAAACAATTCCATTCACCATTGCAACGAAAAGAATAAAATACTTAGGAATATATCTACCCAAAGAAACTAAAGACCTATATATAGAAAACTATAAAACACTGATGAAAGAAATCAAAGAGGACACTAATAGATGGAGAAATATACCATGTTCATGGATCGGAAGAATCAATATAGTGAAAATGAGTATACTACCCAAAGCAATTTACAAATTCAATGCAATCCCTATCAAGCTACCAGCCATATTTTTCACAGAACTAGAACAAATAATTTCAAGATTTGTATGGAAATACAAAAAAACTCGAATTGCCAAAGCAATCTTGAGAAAGAAGAATGGAACTGGAGGAATCAACTTGCCTGACTTCAGGCTCTACTACAAAGCCACAGTCATCAAAACAGTATGGTACTGGCACAAAGACAGGCATATACATCAATGGAACAAAATAGAAAGCCCAGAGATAAATCCACACACATATGGACACCTTATCTTTGACAAAGGAGGCAAGAATATACAATGGAGAAAAGACAATCTCTTTAACAAGTGGTGCTGGGAAAACTGGTCAACCACTTGTAAAAGAATGAAACTAGATCACTTTCTAACACCGAACACAAAAATAAACTCAAAATGGATTAAAGATCTAAATGTAAGACCAGAAACTATAAAACTCCTAGAGGAGAACATAGGCAAAACACTCTCAGACATAAATCACAGCAGGATCCTCTATGATCCACCTCCCAGAATTCTGGAAATAAAAGCAAAAATAAACAAATGGGATCTAATTAAAATTAAAAGCTTCTGCACAACAAAGGAAACTATAAGCAAGGTGAAAAGACAGCCTTCTGAATGGGAGAAAATAATAGCAAATGAAGCAACTTACAAACAACTAATCTCAAAAATATACAAGCAACTTATGCAGCTCAATTCCAGAAAAATAAATGACCCAATCAAAAAATGGGCCAAAGAACTAAATAGACATTTCTCCAAAGAAGACATACGGATGGCTAACAAACACATGAAAAGATGCTCAACATCACTCATTATCAGAGAAATGCAAATCAAAACCACAATGAGGTACCACTTCACACCAGTCAGAATGGCTGCGATCCAAAAATCTGCAAGCAATAAATGCTGGAGAGGGTGTGGAGAAAAGGGAACCTTCCTACACTGTTGGTGGGAATGCAAACTAGTACAGCCACTATGGAGAACAGCGTGGAGATTCCTTAAAAAATTGCAAATAGAACTACCTTATGACCCAGCAGTCCCACTGCTGGGCATACACACCGAGGAAACCAGAATTGAAAGAGACACATGTACCCCAATGTTCATCGAAGCACTGTTTATAATAGCCAGAATATGGAAACAACCTAGATGTCCATCAGCAGATGAATGGATAAGAAAGCTGTGGTACATGTACACAATGAAGTATTACTCAGCCGTTAAAAAGAATTCATTTGAATCAGTTCTGATGAGATGGATGAAACTGGAGCCGATTATACAGAGTGAAGTAAGCCAGAAAGAAAAACACCAATACAGTATACTAACACACATATATGGAATTTAGAAAGATGGCAATGATGACCCTGTATGCAAGACAGGAAAAAAGACACAGCTGTGTATAATGGACTTTTGGACTCAGAGGGAGAGGGAGAGGGTGGGATGATTTTGGAGAATGGCATTCTATCATGTATACTATAATGTAAGAATTGAATCGCCAGTCTATGTCTGACGCAGGATTCAGCATGCTTGGGGTTGGTGCATGGGGATGACCCACTGAGATGTTATGGGGAGGGAGGTGGGAGGGGGGTTCATGTTTGGGAACACATGTAAGAATTAAAGATTTTAAAATTTAAAAAAAAAATAAAAAAAAATAAACTGATTAAGTAAATCATGATGATTAGCCAACAAACAGAAGAAAAGTATTTTCTTCTAAGAGGAGCAAAACATTCTCCTCAAATTATAAAAGAAAAATCAATAATAGATTGTTAATACAACCACATATAAAATAACTTGTGATTCTCAATAAAGAATTGCTTTAATAATAAAAAAAAGAGTTGATTTGTTTATTTAAATCAGTTTAAATGCTCTTTATTTAAAGCTTCTTTCTTCCAGACACAGATATATAAGAATACATAAAAATTTTGTGTAGTATGAGTGTTTAACAAAAAGTAAACAAAATCATATCAAAAATATGTTGCTGTGAGTTTACCATATCAGACAACACAGACACTAAGCAGTACATTGACAGCCTTATGGGTTACTCTGAAGATATTTGCAGTAAGTCCTTAGTGTGTATCAGCGTGCAGACCAGCCTCTTGGGTTCCTACATGTGGCTTCTTAAGGACTTTTGACTCATTTTATTCTTAAGCAGATTATCTCAAAACAATAAGTGCAGCTGTGAAAAATGAATTTTATTTCTCTCTTACATATATATTGCAAATACATTTTAGGAAAAAAGCATTTCCAGAACCTCTGCCGCCATACACACACACAATAGAGTAATTCATAACAACTTAAGGAGTGCTAAGATTCTACTTCTGGCACAGTGCCTTGACCTGAATGCCTGATAGATTCTTAGCCAGAATACCAACAAGCAAAGCAGATGATGAACCACTCACCCAGCTTTTTGTGTTTCAACCGAAACAGTTTCCTTGCTTGGGGCTTGTCTATCATGATTCATCAGTTAGTGAAAGGGAAGGATTCTGAAGTTGAGTCAGAGAGTCCAGAGCTCAAATCCCTGCCTCCTTTCACAAGGTATGTTCCCCCTTTGCTCCTGACCATCTGTAGATTGTGCACAGGAAATAACATCTTTGAACATTTTTAGTAAATAATTTGAGTGCTTACTACATACCACAGTCTATTCTTGGCAATAAAGATACAGCTGAGAAAGAGACAGACTGCATCTCTTAGGGAGCTTACAACCTAGTGAAGAGAAGATAGATGACTAGCAAGGAAATAAAATATAAAAAGATAATTGCTCCCTGCATCATACAGCAAATTTCCGCTGCTCTGTGATAACCTAGAGGGGTGGGATGGGCAGGGGAGTTGGGAGGGATGCTCAAGAAGCAGGGGACATACATATATACCTATGGCTGATTCATGCTGATGTATGGCAGAAACCAATACAGCATTGTAAAGCAATTATCCTCCAACTAAAAATAAAAAATTTTTTTTTAAAAAAAGATGTACTATGAGGATGACAAAACTAGTTTTGGACTAGAGCTGTGCTATCAGATATAGTAATCACATGTGGTTATTCAAATTGAAATGGGTTAAAATGAAATAAAACTAAAAATTCTGTTTCTTGATCACAGCAACCACATTTCAAGTCCTCCAAAGTCATATGAAGTTAGTGGCTACCATACTGGACAGCTCAGATATAGAATTCCAACATCATCACAGAAAGTTCTATTTAAAAGCATTGTGAACTACAGTGATAAGGAGAAGTTAGAACAAGGGAGCTCTTTAGATGCCATTGTTATTTAGTCGCTCAGTTGTGTCTGATTTTTTGTGACCCCATGAACTGCACCTCACCAGGCTTCCCTGTCCCTCAAAACCATCAGTTGGAGCTTGCTCAAACTCATGTCCATTGAGTCAGTGATGCCATCCAACCACCTCATCCTCAGGGTCTTTTCCAAGGAGTCAGTTCTTCGCATCAGGTGGCCAAAGTATTGGAGTTTCAGCTTCAGCATCAGTCCTTCCAATGAATATTTAGGATTGATTTCCTCTAGGATTGACTGGTTTGATCTCCCTGCAGTCCAAGGAACTCTCAAAGGTCTTTTCCAACACCACAGTTCAAAAGCATCAATTCTTTAGCGCCCAGCCTTGTTTATGGTTCCAACTCTCACATCTATACATGACTACTGAATGCCATAAGTATATGTGAATGACCTTGAGATGAGAAAAACAAACTGTAGCACGGACTCCATAAATTAGAATTAATCTGTTGTTGTTGTTCAGTTGCTCAGTCGTGTCCGACTCTTTGTGACCTCATGGACTGCAGCAACCCAGGCTTCTCTGTTCTTCACTGTCTCCTGAAGTCTGCTCAGACTCATGTCCATTGAGTTGATGATGCCATCTAACCATATTGCCTTATTTCATGGCTCTGTATCTATTTATTCCTCAATTTATAAAGTTTAGGAATCAACTTATTTAACTGTAGTGTGGGGACTTCCTTGGGGGTCCAGTGGTTGGGAATCTGCCTGCCGAAGCAGGGGACACAGGTTCAATCCCTGAGCCAGGAAGATCCCACATCCCCAGGGCAGCTGAGCCAGGCACACCACAACTGAAGCCTGCGTGCCTTACAGCCTGTGCTCTACCACAAGAGAAGCCATCACAGCTGAGAAGCCTGTTAAGCACTAGGGAGTAGCCCCCATTCGTGGCAATGAGAGAAAGCCTAGGTGCAACAGCAAAGACCCAGCACAGCCAAATAAATAAATAAAATTTTAAAAATCATAATAATAGATATAATTTGCTCTTTACTTCTAATCATGGATTTCTAATAACCTGAAATTCTAAGCTAACTGTTCAGGCTCAGCAGCACACTGAAGTAAAGGATCATATTTTTCTTTTCTGCATAGTTTCCTTGATCAAAAAGAGAAAACAGTCAAGTGCATTAAGCAGAAAGAATAGTGGGAACAATTTCTTAAAGGTTAAAATTTTATTTGAAGTTAGGACACATGAGACTTTAGAAAAGTCTAACTTTGAAAAGCGAATTCTCTGTCCTTGGTTTTCTGTAATCTATCACTAAATACTTCATCCACCACATCTTAAAGATCTTTAGGGCAATAAAACATGACCTTGTTTTATATACAAAAGGCTATGTATAAAGTTAATTATTTGTGCATTGAATCCTATCTCCTAGTGAATGTTGCTTTGAGAATGTTTTACTGAGATTAAAATAGCACAAATACATAAATATAGCCAATGAGTATTTATTATATTCCATCTTAAAAAATGACCAACAGGAGAGGAAGAAAGCTCTCCTTAAATAGTTAATTTAAAAATTAATATTCACTTAACTATAGTCAGCAGTACATTTTCATATGTAAAGGCAGGTAAGGTAATAGATGAATAAGTCAGTTAGTCGTTGCACATGTGTTTAAGAAGTACACACAGGTTAATATATGCCAGTCATATTTTATTTCTATTTCTTTGAAAATGATTAAGTAGCAACATTGTTTATGCCTCAGAGAGGAATTTAGCAAAATTAATGCAGTAAAAGGGCTTCCCTGATGGCTCAGACTGTAAAGCATCTTCCTTGCAATGTGGGAGACCCAGGTTTGATCCCTGGGTCAGGAAGATCCCCTGGAGAAGGAAATGGCAACCCACTCTGGTACTCTTGCCTGTAAAATCCCATAGACAGAGGAGCCTGGTAGGTTACAGTCCATGGGATCACAAAAGAGTCAGACATGACTGAGCAACTTCACATGGTCACATGGTCAATGCAGCAAAAGATACATATGTGTGTTAATCGTTCAGTCATGTCAACTCTTTGCCACCCCATCAACTGTAGCCTGCCAGGCTCCTCTGTCCATGGAATTCTCCAGGCAAGAACACTGGATTGGATAACCATTTCCTTCTCTAGGGGATCTTCCTGACCCAGGGATTGAACCTGGGTCTCTCACATTGCAGGAAGATTCTTTACCATTTGAGCTACCAGGGAAGCCCAAAAGATCCATAAGGGAATATATTTCCAACTAGAAGTGGAGGATTAGTTGAATTCCTGTTTGTCAATCTAACAGCCATGGTGTTAATATTTGTATTAGTGAAAATCATAAACTCCTGTAACAGCCATCAAAGTTTTGTTGACCAAACGGTTAAATGAAAGAAGAGGTTAGCTGTCTCCTTAGAACTGAAAAGTGTTGATTGAGCCAGCAGGAGCTCTGGAAATGATTTTCCTCTTCTTAGAGCTGCCACCTGGTGCCCTCAGAGTAGACAAAAGTGGCATGTTAGCCATGTATTTGGAAATTGCGTCCAAATTTATAAAGAAAACAACTATGATATGTAAAGCCTTCCCAGGTGGCACAGTGGTAAAGAATCCACCTGCCAATGCAAGAGACACAGCAGATACGGGTTCTATTCCTAGGTTCAGAAGATCCAGCTGGAGGAGGAAATGGCAACCCGCTTCAGTATTCTTGCCTGGAGAACCCCATTGACAAAGGAGCCTGGAAGGCTACAGTTCATAGGGTCGCATAGAGTCAGATAGGACTGAAGCAACTTAGCAGGCATGCACACATGAGATCGCTTTAACCTTGTCTTCCTGGGAAAATCAACCAGTGAAACAAGCAAAGCAGTCTATTTATACCTGTTTGGTGTTCAAAGAAAAATCTCAAAACTATGTCTTTAAAAATGCTTTAAGAAATGGACTGTGTCCAATTATAAAATAAAGCCCTGGTTATGGTACACACTTCACAGTGATTTAAATTGCATCTTCTTCCACAGCCCCACTACCAACTCTTAGAAGCAAAATATAAGCCTTAGAACAAATTAATGAGTCTTTAGGGTCACGCAAGAAATAATTTGCTTTTTGTCTCAGCCACAAGACCCATTAGCAGACTTAGAGTGGCAGCTGCATGCTCAAGCTTCCTGATTATTACTGATCCTGGGAACAGTGAAGCAATTGTTCATGACCTTTTGCACCGATATTCTATAGGAATGTGTTTACTGAACAAAGTTTCAGAAGAGATATCTTAAAGGACTTGTTACTTTGAAAAAAGTCAAATATACCCATATTTGCATATTTCCAAAAACATTAACACATTCAAGTCTTTGAAAGGAAGAAATATACAGAAAACCAAAAGCAGGATCATAGAGCTTTCCTTGTTATTTTAATTGGTTTTGCTCACTTTGTAATACATCATAAACATTTTCCCATGTCATTAGATGTTCCTCTAAAGTATGAGCACACCATGTAATGGAACACTCTAATTTTAACAATCCTTATTTTTGAACATTTGGGTTGATTCCAAATTTGCTATTATAAATTACACTTTGACTCTAGAGAACATGCTTATACATAAATCTGTCTGCATGCCTTTCTTTGAGATATATTTTTTAAAGTGGTGGTCAAAATAAGCCTTTTTAAAGAGTTTGATAAGTGTGGTCAAATTCAGACAGTCCCTCTGATTTATGTACAAGAGAAAATGAAAATAAATAATCCTGTGGAGTTATTTCCTGGCAAGTCAGTTCAGTTGAGTCGCTCAGTTGTGTCCGACTCTTTGCGACCCCATGAATCGCAGCACGCCAGGCCTCCCTGTCCATCACCAACTCCCGGAGTTCACTCACACCCACGTCCATCCGGTTGGAGCAGACCACAAAATGGTCATGCCTTTGCTTGGACAGAATTCTTTACTGAAGGGGTGATTGGTTGATCCTTTATGACCACCAGATGTCAGTCTAAAACAGGGCAAACTGAATCTAGACTGACCGGGGAAAGGGGAATCCAGTGCTGGCCCGAAGTACTTGACTACCTTGCTAGCGAGACTGGACTTAGTCAAATAAACAAGCAAAAATAATGAATATCATCCATTAGATCAAGCAAAAAGACACTGAAGGACCCGATATCTTTCAATGGAATTCAGGTTTAGAGGCACTTATTTGGCTTGTTTTGTATTTCCCTAAAACTCTCTTCACACACTGGTCTCAAGCTGAATCTTTTCAGCGTTAGTTTATTATCAGGTGGTTCAGTGGTAAAGAATCAGCCTGCCAAAGCAGGAGATGCAGGAGACATGGGTTCAATCCCCTGGTCAGGAAGCTCCTCTGGAGGAGGAAATGACAACCCACTCCAGTATTCTTGGCTGGGAAATCCCAGGGACCCAGGAGCCTGGCGGGTGGCAGTTCATGGGGTCACAAAGGAGTGGGGCACAACTCGGTAACCAAATAACAGCAGCATCGTTTAGTATTAGTCTCAATATTAGTTTGGTATTAGTTTCCTTGGAAGCTGTCAAACATTTCATGCCAACCCATCAACTTGTTCATTAGTTCTCAATAAGACATGTCTCCTGGGGTAAAATGAAATGCTTTAATGAGATGTTTTTGAGTTTTTCTGTTTTGTCGCTAAACAGGGAGTGTCATCAAGCAAGGTAGAGTGGCCACTATGAGATGCCCCTCCACGTGGACTCTGGACATCCATTTCAAAGGATGCTTCTTTTTCCTGTCTCTGAGAAAAGGATGCACCACAGAGTAATGCATTAGCAGTTTCCAAAGATATGGGAAAGCTATTCTCAAGATGCTTGGTTAGTGCAGAAAGCTGTGCTGCAGCTGACGCACTGATGCCACCACCATCACCCACCAAATGCAGTGGGAAGTTCTAGTGGCTGGGTGAGTGCAGCTGAGCAAAAGATACATTAAAAAAGCAAAAACACAAGAGTGCCTCACAGAGTGCTCACACTATAATAATGAACCAAGGGGCTTCACGGTGGCTCAGTGGTGAAGAATCCACCTGCTAATGCAGGAGACACCGGTACGGTTTGATTCATGTTCTGGGAGGATCCCACATACCATGAGGCAACTAAGCCCATCAACTTCTGAGCCTGTGCTCTAAAGCTTACTGAGCTCATGTGCTGCAAATACTGAAGCCTGTATGCCTAGAACCTATGCTCACAACAAAAGAAGCCACCACAATACAAAGCTCCTGCACTGCAACTAGAGAACAGCCCTGCTCACCGCAACTAGAGAAAAGTTTGCACAGCAGTGAGACCCAGCACAGCCAAAAATATATAAACATTTAAAAAATATATACAGAGGCTTTACTCTAAATTATGTGAAAAAAATTAAAAAGATTTATTATCAATATGGTGCTTTAATCATAAAATCATTAAAAATATGCGCAAAGAATAGTTGGCCCACTATTTGAAAATAAGAATGCTAATATCTGTTGAATAACAAACACTTCATACAAGCAAAAGTGGTATTTAAAAAAAAGCAGGGATAAAGGAAAAGTCCTCAATCTATATTCAAATAAGTAAATTGTACAAAATGAGCTGTGTATTAAGCCTGAGTATTTTAGATGACAATTGGGTAGTGCAACCCACGGAGAAAAATAAATGCATCATCTCTTAGCCTACATTCATAGAGATGCAGTGGCTGTGTTGTTAAAGGAAATGTCTGCCTCACTAACTGGAATACACATGGAGTGTTTGCTCAGATCAGAGGGGAGATAACAAACCAGATTCCATCTTCAGGGGAGATAACACAGTCAAAGTCTCAAACCCATGTTCTTTCAACGAAGAATGAAAGTTTCCTTGAAGAGAAGTCCAAGGTGACAATGTGATGGCTCTCTTCAAATACTGAATGACTGTCAAAAAAAAGACAATGGAATTTAGCTCATCCTCTCAAGTTCACAGAACTAGAATCAATGTGTGAAAGTCACAGGGAGATTGATTTGGAGACAAAACCAGGGCTCATAGCTCTGTATTGTATGTACTCTGTACAGATGTTGATTGAGAGGAAGAGGTGGGTGCCACCGTCTCACTCAGTTCACTTTTATCTTCAGACAAAGATGCCAGCCCCGCCCCCACCATATGAACAGCTGAGAAGGGACTTCCTGATAACAGTGCCTCTGGTGGGTACCTCCAGCCTCTGTACTCTCCCCAGCTTCATTGCTTCTAGCCTGGACTATAGCAACAGCATCTTGTCTGTGATGGGGATACAATGTGTCCATAAATTCTTTACATTTCTTCCTTCAAAAAATGGAACCCAATTCTACTGCCTTCCAGTGTAGACTGGACTCAGTGACAGTCTCATTTCTGTCGAATAGAAAACAGTGGCAGTGAGTGTGTGACCAGGTCATTAAGTCATCCTTATTCTTTAGTAATGCTATCTCCTGGATGCCTGACTCGAGAGGAGGTGAATCACCATGCCATGGGAACCCTCAAGCTGATCCCATGGTTTATGAGACACAGAACCAAGGCCTCTGGTAAGTAGTTGGCAAGGACCTGAAGGCTCTTGAAAGAGACCAAGTGAGTCTTCTTGAAAATGGATCCTCCAACCCCAGTCAAGTTTTCAGGACCGAGGTCCTCAGCCTTTTTGGCACCAGGGGCCAGTTTCGTGGAAGACAATTTTTCCAAGGACTGGGGTTGGGGGGTGGTTTCAGGGTTGTGTATTTTGTTGCTGTTGTTCAGTCACCAAGTCATGTCTGACTCTTTGAGACCTCATAGACTGCAGTGCACCAGGCCTCTACAGAGACGTCTATTTCTATTATTGTGTATTTTGTTTGTGTATTGTGTATTGTGTATTTTGTTGCTATTGTTCAGTCACCAACTCATGTCTGACTCTTTGAGACCCTGTAGACTGCAGCACACCAGGCCTCTCTGTCCCTTTATGTGTGTACTTCATTTCGATTATTGTGTATTTTGTTTCTATTATTATTCCATAAGTTCCACCTCAGAGCATCAGGCGTTAGATCCCAGGGGTAGGGCACCTCTTTTAGGTGACTGTGGCCCCAGTCAACATTTTGACTGCAACCTCATGAGTGACTCTGAACTAGACCCATCTGACTAAGCAGCTCAGGAATTTCTGCCCCATAAAAACTATGAGATAAGAAATGTTTACCGCTTTAAGTTACTAAGTTTGGGCGGCAATTGGCTATAAAGCAAAATGACTACTACATGGTCTATCTCCCTCATACATCTCAAATTTATCCTTTTTTTCTAGGTCAAACCACAGTCTCCACCAAGACAGCAGTAAGCCCAGCCCCCAGCTGGTCTCCTCATATATTTACCCAGCTCTATCCAATCCATTAAAGCCTAAATGATCATTTTAAAGCATGAATCTGGTCAAATTAGCTCCCTGTTGACTCTGAGAGTGGCTCCCCATTCCTCATAATGCACAGTTTAAAGTGCTGAACAAGGGCCCGTATCCCCGGACGCTTAGCTTCTTCTCCAGCTTCCTCAGCTCTCACTCTCCAACCACATGTGAGGCCAGATGTGTCCTACTTCCTTGCTATATTAGCCTACTGGGGCTGCTATAACAAAGTGCCACAGACAGGATGATTCAAATAACAGAACTTACAGTTGTGGAGGCTAGAAGTCCAAGACCAAGGCGTCAGCAAGGTTGGTTTGTCCTGAGGCCTGTCTCCTAGGTTGACAGACAGCCATCTCCTCTGTGTGCTCACACAGCGTTCTCTGTGCATGTCACTGGTGTTTCTGTTTGTCCTGATTTTCTCCTCCTATAAAGACTCCAGGGACTAGATCAGGACTCACCCTAATGGCCTCACTTTAACTCAGTCCCTCTACATGCCTTACCTCCAAATACAGTCACATTCTGAGGCACTGGAGGTTGCGGCTTCAACTTATGGATTTGGGGGAAACACAGTTGAGCTCATAACAATGACTTTTGCTCTGTCCCCTCTATTGGAAACGGTTTTGTATTGGTTGGGGGGGAGTTTGAATCCGGATAAAGAGCACACATTGAAGGCAGAGGATGAGTGGAGGCAAATCAGAAGAGGAGAAAACACGGACAGTAGGAGAAATGGAGATAAGTCAACTTCAGGTAAATACTGCCTACCTCACTAATTTGCTAAAAAGATTTTATTCAAGCATGGATAGTTTCTACCATCAATTACAGAAAAGGATTTGTAGAAATCAAAGCACAATCTCATGGGCAAATGAAATCATAGAACAGGAAACATACAGGGAGCATAAAACATGCAAGCAAGCAACTTCTCCTACCAGGAAGGGATTACAGCACAGGGGTCAGACAGAATGTTAGGCCATTAGCCTGAGAAATGAAACATAAAATACCATACGAAATATATAAATACATCTGTTCACGGTCAGTGTCAAAGTGAAACTGGCTTTGATGAAGTACATCTGCAGAAATGAGTTGAGAAGACAGAAAGGAGAATTTTGCACACTTCCAAAGAGAAAATCAAAATGTAAGTGAACACTAACTATTAATAAATGGGCAGACAAATAAATGTAATTTCATGTTTCAGGGATATTTCGCACCTCTTTGAATCAATTGATATTCTGAAAAGAAAACTAATTCAAATATGCCTGCCTGCTCAGGCATAAACAAAAACAAGTTCTTATATTTATTAAACGTGAATTACAAACACTACGCAACTAATGAAAATAAATGCATGCCATTATTCTCACTAGTAGCAAATGCCTATTTCTGTCCAAAAGTTACTCTTCGGTGCTCTTATTTTCATAAATGTTTGCTAGTATCTAAGCGTTGATCACAACAATTATACTACCTGATGTTAGAATAAGTCTTAATAGCCTACAAGGTGCTCTCACATACATTTTGTCTGTAAAAGCTCAAAATAAGTGGGGAAAACTCTGCAGTTTATGTGTAAAGATTAGCACAAGATAAAGGCTCAAAAATATAGAACTGAGGGTCAGAGGAACTTCCCTGGTGGTCCAGTGGCTAAGACTCTGCACTTCTAATACAGGAGGTTCGGGTTCAATACCAGTTGGGAAATGAAGATCCAGCGTGCTGTGTTATTCACTTTCCTGTACATCCAAAACTAACACAGCATTGTAAATCTACTAGACTCCAATAAAAGTTTTTAAATAAGGAAACCTTATTTTAGAAATGGAACAAAAAACTGAGAGTCAGAAAGTTTAAATAACTTGCCTAAAGTCACACAGATGATAATTAGTGTAGTCAATACATGAGCCTCAGGTTTTAAATGTTAAACTCGGTGTGGTTTTCTACTCCACTAAACAGTTGTTCATTCATGCATTCCTACAACTGCATGCCAGGCTTCGTAGGTGCTGTGGACACACAGATGCACAAGGGTCAATCTCTGCCCTCAATTTCATTAGCATCTAGAAGGGAAAGGCAGATATGTAAACAAGAAAGTGTAACCTAGTGTCAAGAAGTTTTGACATGAAGGACACAGAGGGAGCACCAAAGACAGAAGGCATTTCTCCCTGAAGAATCTGAAGAATGGTGAAGGGGTGAAGAAAGTTTTCATAAAAAGAAAGAGCTTCAGATGAATAGATAATCATCAAATGATTACATGGGTTATTTCTGGCCAAGGGGCTATATTACCAAAGGTATACATATGTGAAACAGATTTAATATTCTTTTACTGAAGACTGTAAATAATCTGAAACACCTAGAGCACAGAGGCTGTATATTGTCACCCTGCTTTATTTAACTTATACGTGGAGCACATCATGAGAAACGCTGGGCTGGAAGAAGCACCAGCTGGAGTCAAGATTGCTGGGAGAAATATCAATAACCTCAGATATACAGGTGACACCACCCTTATGGCATAAAGTGAAGAAGAACTAAAAAGCCTCTTGATGAAAGTGAAAGAGGAGAGTGAAAAAGTTGGCTTAAAGCTCAACATTCAGAAAATTAAGATCATGGCATCTCGTCCCATCACTTCATGGCAAGTAGATGGGGAAACAGTGGAAACAGTGGCTGACTTTATTTTTGGGGCTCCAAAATCATTCCAGATGGTGATTGTAGCCATGAAACTAAAAGATGCTTACTCCTTGGAAGGAAAGTTATGACCAACCTAGACAGCACATTAAAATGCAGAGACATTACTTTGCCAACAAAGATCCATCTAGTCAAGGCTATGGTTTTTCCAGTAGTCATGTGTGGATGTGAGAGTTAGACTGTAAAGAAAGCTGAGCACCGAAGAATTGATGCTTTTGAAGTGTTGGTGTTGGAGAAGACTCTTGAGAGTCCCTTGGACTGCAAGGATCCAACCAGTCCATTCTAAAGGAGATCAGTCCTGGGTATTCATTGGAAGGACTAATGTTGAAGCTGAAACTTCAATATTTTGGCCACCTGATGCAAAGAGATGACTCATTTGAAAAGACCCTGATGCTGGGAAAGATTGAAGGCAGGAGAAGAAGGGGACGACAGAGGATGAGACGGTTGGATGGCATCACCAACTCAATGGACATGAGTTTGGATAGGCTCTGGGAGTTGGTGATGGACAGGGAGGCCTGGCATGCTGCAGTTCATGAGGTCGCAAAGAGCTGGATGCAACTGAGCGACTGAACTGAACTGAACTGAGAGCATAGAGTATGCAGATAGGAGGGACAGCAAGAGGTATGACCTAAGAAGGAGCCTAGGACTTGACTACATAGAGCCTTCACAGCAAAGCAAAAATTGCAGACTGTGTCCTGTTGATAGGCATTATTCCAATCATCAGCATAGTTTGAATTGATAGGTACTATAACAGTGGGTACTATAACAGGGCTTCCTGGGTGGCTCAGAGGTTAAAGCATCTGCCTGCAAGGCGGGAGACCTGGGTTTGATCCCTGGTCCAGGAAGATCCCCTGGAGAAGGAAATGGCAACCCACTCCAGTACTCTTGCCTGGAGAATCCCATGGACAGAGGAGCCTGGTGGGATACAGTCCACGGGGTCACAAAGAGGCAGACACGACTGAGCAAGTGACTTAACTTATAACAGTGGGCAGGCTTCCCAGTTGGAGCTAGTGGTAAAGAACTGCCTGCCAGTGCAGCAGACATAAGAGATACAGGTTCAATCCCTGGGTTGGAAAGGTCCTCTGGAGGAGGGTATGGCAACCCACTCCAGTATTCTTGCCTATAGAATCCCATGGACAGAGGAGCCTGGTGGCCTATAGTCCATTGGGTCGCCAGAGTCGGCCATGACTGAAGTGACTTAGCATACACATAAAAGCAGTCACTGGGCTGCGAGACAGGAGGAAAGTACATAAGTTAGGTCTGTTTCTCTAGAGGAGGCAAAAGATAATGACCTGAACAGTGGATAAAAGGGAGGAAATTCAGTTATAAGAACTCCTTAAAATGTGGCAAGCCTTCAGTGTTGAGAAGAAAAAGAATAGTAGCTGGGATGACACAGGACCAATTTTCATTAAGGCAGAAAAGTAAGGAGGAAAAGCAGGTGATAAATTCAATTTTGAACAAGCTGATATTTAAAATGCCTGTGAAATGCAACAATAGTAATCAACTTCCAGTAGGTGGTTTGACATAAAAACCAGAACTTAAAGGAGGGATGGGAAAAAAAAAGAAAAGGAGGGATGGGTAGAGATTTGAGTCATTTTGAAAATGTGGGAGTAGACAAGATTTCTCAGAGAGGCACTGTGGACCAGTGGTACCGTTTACCATAGCCAAGACATGGAAGTAACCTAAATATCCACTGAAGATGGATGGATAAAGAAGATGTGATACTTATATACAATGGATTATTACTCAGTCATAAAAAAGGATGAAACAGTGCCATTTGCAGCAACATGGATGGACCTGAAGATTATCATACTAAGTGAAGAAAGTCAGACAGAGAAAGACATGTATTATATCGCTTATATGGGGACTCTAAAAGAAATGACTCAAATGAACTTACTTACAAAAGAGAAACAGCCTCACAGACTTAGAAAATGAACTTATGGATACCGCGGGAAGAGTAGGGGGTGGAGGAATAGATTGAGAGTTTGGGATTGACATGTACACACTGCTATACTTAAAACAGATAGACAACAAGGACCTACTGTAAAAATAAATAAATAAATTTCAATGAGGTCAAAGAGAGAGTATGTGTTTGGAGGTTAGAGTAAAAATGGACTTTAGAATTCCAAAAGTGGAACAGTTGTATGAAATAAGATCATAAGTGTGCCCATGGATATATTGATAGATTTATCAGTCTAGATGGTAATTATTCAAGGTAAGAATACTAGGAACTGTGAAGCCAGGTTGGTGGGTTATTAATGACGCCAGGGATGATGAAGTCATTCATTATGTGACTTGAAGAGATAACACAGAAAGACAGAGACCATGAAGAAAGACCAAGAGTTAAGCAGACATGAATGAAACCAAGGAAAGTGATAAAATCTCATGCTAGGAAGGTCAAGAGGGGAATAGATTTTTCTGGGAGGATGAAAATTAATGGTTTAGAAAGAGTTATGATAGCCTGATAACTGGTAGAATTCCAGCATCATCTTCAGACTCCACTGCCAATGAAATATGTGAAATAGTATTCATCCCGCACAAGAAAGCTACAAATGAAACATGAGATTGAACTTGGATGATACATACACCTTAAAATGTTATCACCTGAATTACTCAAATAATTACTGCCAAATAAAATATAAGAGCTTAAACTACCTGAGTAAGCAAGTTTCAGACTAGGAAGTGATTTTTATAGGTGTTTAGTTCAATCTCATAACAGTGTAAGGGTTCTCATCCTCACCTCAAGTTGGAGGTATATCCCTGGCCTCACAGTCAGCCTTGAGTATGTGCCTGACAGTAAAGAATCCACCTGTGATGCAGGAGACCTGGGTTTGATCCCTAGGTCAGCAAGATCCCCTGGAGGAGGGCATGGAAATCCACTCCAGGATTCTTGCCTGGCTATAGTCCATGGGGTCGCAAAGAGTCGGACACGACTGAGCGACTAAGCACATTCATGTGCCTGAATGTGAGAGAATAGAGAGAAAGAATATTTGGTGACACATTGTTCTAAATATGTTGATTCAGCAGATTATTTTTAAATACACCCAATTTAAACTCTTTTTCTCCTTTAGATTCCAGAACAAAGGGGCTTTTTCCCAAAGAAAAAGCACTTGTAACTATAAATATACACTGACAAATTGCATCCTGAAAGCCTCAGAAAATAGGTTAGTACATCAGAGCACTAGCATCCCACAGTCTGCAAAAGATACTAATAAATATGTTTGAAAGTGAAAGCATTAGTCAGTTATTTCTGACTCTTTGCGACCCCATGGACTGTAGCCCCCCAGGCTCCTCTGTGCATGGAATTCTCCAGGCAAGAATACTGGAGTGGGTTGCCATTTCTCTCTCCAGGGGATCTTCCCAACCCAGGGATAGAACTCAGGTCTCCTGCATTGCAGGTGGATTTTTTACCATCTGAGTCACAGGCGAAGCCCAATATGCTAAATAGGTTTACTACATAGTTACATAGATATGTTTAATACATGTCACTTCACTTTTTAGATTTTTGAAATACTAAAATTACACCTCCAAAGTGAGGTGCTTCTTCTTTGACCTTTCAGAAATTTACCAGACCCAGAGCCGTGAAGGGAATAATGTTCTCTTAGCATCAGAGAAAGCTATTGACTTATAACTAAATCAGTCTGAGCAAAGTACATTACTATCTTTTCTCCACTTTCCCTCTTCTATTAAAAACAAAGGGGGGAAAAAAAGCAAAACGATCTGAAAAGTGCTTACTGCTGGGAGAAGAGGCCTCTCTAGATTTAGCAATTTGTCAGGCTGACATTTACCGCCTGATAAATATCAGCTCGGGAAACTTTGTGGAGAGCCAGACTGTGAGACAGACCTCTCTGGCTATTAGTTAGAGAGCTCATGAACACAGGTATGCGTTTGGATTGGATTTGTGAAGAATGAAGAATAAGTACTGATTAAGCACATGGAAATTATATGATGGAAAAGCATAGCATATCTGAGGCTGTAAATGTCTCAATTTTTAATAAGTGAGAAATGCTCACTGTAAAGGATTCCCAGAAATAACGAAGTTTAGAAGGCCCCCTGACTCCCCTTGAAGTACAGAAAGTTAAGGTGAGAAGGCAAACAGCTCTGTTCACAGACAGGAATTAGCTGTTACAAAAAAATTCATTTTATATTCTCTGGGGTCAAAAAATTAAATTATTCCTAGAGACAATATTTTCAAAAACCTGTGGTTCTTAAATGAAATGAAGCTCCTAGGATATATTGATACAAGGCTATACATCTTTCTTCGCTTTTCCATACTTCCACTTGGCTTAACAGCCCCAATTTTTTATTGCAAATAGAAATACCTGATGGTACTATTTCAATTTAATTCTTAGGGCTCACAGCTTAGGCTCTTTGGGTTCATTTCTCTTCAATTCAAAGGGAGGGTTTACTCCCTCCCTTACTCCCAGTTTCATCTGGAGTTAGGGAAATTGATGTAGCATCTATCTACCCATCACTAGTTGGTGGGTAGATGAGGTGCACTGAATCTGTGCACTTACCTCTTTTCTATTAAACAGACACAAAAAATAACACTGATTCTGACACTTGTTAAAATGTCAAGGAAGGTTTTATTCAAGACTGTTGAAGTAGAGATTTGCAGAAGAAAAAGAGAAAGGGGAGTGTGCAGAATGAGGGGGGGTGAGTGGGTAGAAAACTATTCAGAGAAGATGCCAAGGGGAGGCAAATGCTTCTCAAACTGACCTAATCAGAGTCTTGCTAAGGATGGGCCAAGGATTTACCCATAAAAGTGCAGGATGAGGAACTTGATCAGATGTCATAGATGGGACATGATTTAGTAGAACTCTTTGCTAAGACTGGGTTGGGCAGGTACAGGACAGGATCAAGGTTGAGGCCAACTTGAAAAGCAGAGGGGGGTTCAGGATGAGGAACACATGTACACTCATGGCAGATTCAAGTCAATGTAAGGCAAAACCAATACCATATTGTAAAGTAAAATTAATTAATTAATTAAAAAAAAATAAAGTACCAGTCAAACATGTGATCCTTCAAAAAAAAAAAACACAGAAAAAGTGGGCTCAAAGAAGCCAGAGTAATGTTTGGGTCATGGAGGGAGCTTTTGTAGTCCTTGTCAAAGTCCTGGGAAGCCCAGATCACTCTAGTTCTGGACTTCCATCCCTGTCCTCTTAGCATTTGCTGCGGAGGCCCTCATTCTCTGTCCACTCATCCATTATCTTTCTAATTTCACTGCCAATGTCTTTCCTGATCAGCTGGCTCTGTACCTTCTTAGTGGCTCAGGGACTCCACTCTGCATTCCCGCATTATATTAGAGTGTCCAAGAAGAACCCTGTGGGAATGCCTTCAGTATCTTCCACCCAGACATCTGACAGAGTCATTGTTATTCTAGCATTCTCTTTGGCTATTTTGTGAAAGCTGTAGCTGTCCCTTGTATTCAGAAAAACTCCATAATTCACCAAGTGTTTCCACTCATGGGGACTAATAACGAAGGAAATAATCATTCCGAATCTGCCAACCTTTAACTTCAGATCTGGAGAGAACCATGGAGAAAGCCCATATGAACAAGAACATGAGAAAACAACAAAAAGGAGGAAAACAGAGCAAAGATTTTCTTCTCTTATGCAATTTTTTCCAACTGGCTATGTTGCCATCTAGGACTGGCAGACATTCCATATATATAGGATTCTGAATTCAATTCTGTGGATGTAGGTATGAGGTATGTAATGTTACTCACAGTTTTCTGAACATATCATCTTTTCCACGTAATTTCATTATATCACCACCTGCTAAGGACACCTGAAGTGGAACGAGTACTTGTCACGATGTCAGGAGGTCTGAAATAGTCTTCATTTTGTCACTAACAAACTGGATGGTCTCAGCCCAGTTGCTTTTCCTTTCTCAGCCTTGGCTGCTACATATGCCAAATGAGATCTGAATATGTAAACTTTTGTTTTTTGTTATGATACTTGAAGGCTGCGTTACTGGAAGCTGGGCATCCCAGCTTGAGGTCAAAGAATGTGTGGACATGTCTGGGCATGTTCAGCAGACTTCTGTAGACACCAGCTTGCTAGCCATTGTGGGAGGACTCAGATCCGGCTGTGAGAACTCATCCCTACAGAAGAAAATGCCAGTCTCCAGGAGCCTGACAGGAAACAAAGCTATAGTTGGCAGAAAACTGGTTATTTTCAATGTGTAGCCATGTTTATTATTACTTGTCTCCTAGCTTCATGTCTAAATTCAGTGGAAAGTAAAGTAAAAAGTGAAAGTATTAGTCACTCAGTCACATCTGACTCTTTGTGATCCCATGGACTGTAGCCCTCCAGGCTCCTCTGTCCATGGGATTCTCCAGGTTCCTCTGCCCATGGGATTCTCCAGGTTCCTCTGTCCATGGGAATCTCCAGGCAATAATATTGGAGTGTGTTGCCATTTCCTTCTCCAGGGGATCTTCCAGACCCAGGGATCGAACATGGGCCTCCTGCATAGCAGGCTGATACTTTACCATCTGAGCCACCAGGAAAGCCCAAGTGGAGAGCTAAATAATTAATTAATAATAAATTGATAAAAACTGAAAGACTGGGTTCCCTTGAAAGTATGGCGTTAAAACACAGTGTTTTGTGACCCGTCTAACAAACTGTCACAAGGGAAATGAGCATTTCTTCACAAGGTCAAAGCCAAGGTAGAATTCTGGCACCTGGAAGCCTCCACTGATGTTGCATTGTGGAGACCCAGCTGCACACAGAGAGGCTGGGATGCCCACAGGGCAATGGTATAACCTCCCAGCATTACCCAGAACTTGGCCATTTCTGGCATGAATAGTGAGTGGTTCATAAGTTGTTATGAGTTATCTCCAAGGATTTCCATTAACTTCTGAAAGACTTGGACAAAAGCTAGGGGACCTGAGTGAGCACAAATATAACACACAAATACTGCTTTTGATAGACTGTGTTGTTGTTGTTCAGTTGCCCAGTCATGTCCAACTCTTCGAGACCCCATGGACTGCAGCACGGCAGGCCTACCTATCCCTCACCATTTCCCGGAATTTGCCCAGGTTCATGTCCATTGATGGGTTTCCCCCATAGGTTTCCCTCCTGCAATGCAGGAGACCCCAGTTCAATTCCTGGGTTGGGAAGATCTGCTGGAGAAGGGATAGGCTACCCACTCCAGTACTCTTGGGCTTTAGTTGTGGCTCAGCTGGTAAAGAATCCACCTGCAATGTGGGAGACCTGGGTTCGATCTCTGGTTTGGGAAGATCCCCTGGAAAAGGGAAAAGCTACCCACTCCAGTATTCTGGCATGGAGAATTCCATGGACTAGACTTAAATTGAAGAAAGTAGGGAAAACCGCTAGACCATTCAGGTATGACCTAAATGAAATCCCTTATGATTATACAGTGGAACTGAGAAATAGATTTAAGGGCCTAGATCTGATAGATAGAGTGCCTGATGAACTATGGAATGAGGTTTGTGACATTGTACAGGAGACAGAGATCAAGACCATCCCCATGGAAAAGAAATGCAAAAAAGCAAAATGGCTATCTGGGGAGGCCTTACAAATAGCTGTGAAAAGAAGAGAGGCAAAAAGCAAAGGAGAAAAGGAAAGATATAAGCATCTGAATGCAGAGTTCCAAAGAATAGCAAGAAGAGATAAGAAAGCGTTCTTCAGTGATCAATGCAAAGAAATAGAGGAAAACAACAGAATGGGAAAGACTAGAGATCTCTTCAAGAAAATTAGAGATATCAAGGAAACATTTCATGCAAAGATGGGCTCAATAAAGGACAGAAATGGTATGGACCTAACAGAAGCAGAAGATATTAAGAAGAGGTGGCAAGAATACATGGAAGAACTGTACAAAAAAGATCTTCACGACCCAGATAATCATGAAGATATGATCACTAATCTAGAGCTAGACATCTTGGAATGTGAAGGAAGTCAAGTGGGCCTTAGAAGGCATCACTAGGAACAAAGCTAGTGGAGGTGATGGAATTCCAGTTGAGCTGTTTCAAATCCTGAAAGATGATGCTGTGAAAGTGCTGCACTCAATAATGCCAGCAAGTTTGGAAAACTCAGCAGTGGCCACAGGACTGGAAAAGGTCAGTTTTCATTCCAATTCCAAAGAAAGGCAATGCCAAAGAATGCTCAAACTACCACACAATTGCACTCATCTCACATGCTAGTAAAGTAATGCTCAAAATTCTCCAAGTCAGACTTCAGCAATACGTGAACCATGAACTTTCTGATGTTCAAGCTGGTTTTCGAAAAGGCAGAGGAACCAGAGATCAAATTGCCAACATCTGCTGGATCATGGAAAAAGCAAGAGAGTTCCAGAAAAACATCTATTTCTGCTTTATTGACTATGCCAAAGCCTTTGACTGTGTGGATCACAATCAACTGTGGAAAAGTGTGAAAGAGATGGGAATACCAGACCACCTGACCTGCCTCTTGAGGAATCTGTATGCAGGTCAGGAAGCAACAGTTAGAACTGGACATGGAACAACAGACTGGTTCCAAAGAGGAAAAGAAGTACGTCAAGGCTGTATATTGTCACCCTGCTTATTTAACTTGTATGCAGAGTACATCATAAGAAATCCTGGACTGGAAGAAACACAAGCTGGAATCAAGATTGCAGGGAGAAATATCAATCACCTCAGATATGCAGATGACACCACCCTGATGGCAGAAAATGAAGAGGAACTAAAAAGCCTCTTGATTAAAGTGAAAGAGGAGAGTGAAAACATTGGCTTAAAGCTCAACATTCAGAAAACGAAGATCATGGCCTCTGGTCCCATCACTTCATGGCAAATAGATGGGGAAACAGTAGAAACAGTGTCAGACTTTATTTTGGGGGGCTCCAAAATCACTGCAGATGGTGACTGCAGCCATGAAATTAAAAGACGCTTACTCCTTGGAAGAAAAGTTATGAGCAACCTAGATAGTATATTCAAAAGCAGAGACATTACTTTGCCGACTAAGGTCCGTCTAGTCAAGGCTATGGGTTTTCCTGTGGTCATGTATGGATTTGAGAGGTGGACTGTGAAGAAGGCTGAGCACTGAAGAATTGATGCTTTTGAACTGTGGTGTTGGAGAAAACTCTTGAGGGTCCCTTGGACTGCAAGGAGATCCAACCAGTCCATTCTGAAGGAGATCAACCCTGGGATTTCTTTGGAAGGAATGATGCTAAAGGTGAAGCTCCAGTACTTTGGCCACCTCATGTGAAGAATTAACTCATTGTAAAAGACTCTGATGCTGGGAGAGATTGGGAGCAGGAGGAGAAGGGGATGACAGAGGATGAGACGGCTGGATGGCATCACTGACTCAATGGACGTTGAGTCTGAGTGTACTCTGGGAGAGGGTGATGGACAGGGAGGCCTGGAGTGCTGCGATTCATGGGGTCGCAAAGAGTCGAACACGACTGAGCGACTGAACTGAACTGAACTGTATAGTCCATGGGGTGGCAAAGAGTTGGAGACGGCTGAGTGACTTTCACTTTCACCTTCAAGTCCAGTGATAGACTATAGAACACACATTTGCCCTTCTTCAAGTAAGAGAACCCTAATTTTGGAACCCAGCAGGACCCTGTGTGTTTCCTAGGCACAAAAGCCTTTCTGCGTTCCCCATCTTTTGAGTACTGAGTTCCAAAGGACAGGTTGGAACAGTTGCTAATTGAAGAATGGAGGGGCTATGGAGACAAGGGAGGAGCAGTCAAGAAAAATAGTTCAGGTTTGGGGCAGGGTCCTGGCTACCCTCAAGGGATATACATAACAATACCTTTTAGCTGTTTTGAAGGCACTAAAACCCCCATCAGGTGAAAGAAATTAATGGTAGTTGCCACTATCACTAGACCTCAAAAACTAGTAAGAACGGGAAGGTTGATGAGGGCTACTCCCACTTACCTCACCACCAACCAATCAGAAAAATGTCCATGAACTGAATGTCAGGCCCTCCTCTTTGGACCCTACGATAAGTCTCCTCACTACCCCCTGCAGGTTGAAACACACAATTTTGAGGGCCCCACTGTGGTCCCCTTTGTCTGTCAAAGCAATAAGGCTATTCTTTTCTACTTCACCCCAAACTCTATCTTCAAAAGTTAATTCAGGTCAGGGTAAAGAAGCCAGATTTAGTGTCTATTTTGCTTCAGGAAGCCACCCTTACCTCACTCTTAGTTTTTGTAGTTTAAATGCAACTGACCTATTTCCCAGCTCCATAGGTGAGCATGAGCCACAGGAAAGGTTAATTGATATATTCCGTCTTTTTGGCCATTGTGATTGTATCATGGGCTGGAACACAACCAAAGTCAGGCCATGAAATGAAAGTTCAGGGCTTTTATGGAATTTTTGGAAAAGACATATTTTTTTTCCACTGATATTGTGCACAATAAGGAAAATTGATGTCTAGAACTGAAGATTCTAGAAGATTGACACATGGCTAAAGCTTACCTGAGAAAGAAACAAATACAGGAGGAAGTAGACCCAAGTGTTATGAAAAACTACACAAAATTTTGGGATAAGGCAAAAAAATAAGGCAACACATCCTTTCAGAGATAAAGGATTCCCAGGGATTAATTAAGGGAAATGAACTTGTTTGAGTCACTTTTCACTATTGATTAAAGATCCAGAGATAGTGAAATCCTACATTAACTGGTAAATATTTGTCTCATAGAGATGCAAATAATGTCTGTCCAATGGAACACTTCATCCTAAAGGCTACAGTCTATTGCCCTTTTGGCTATTAACGCATTTATATCTCCATCTAGCAATCTTATGTTAGCATGCCTTTTTAGGTTGCCTATAAATGCTTATGGAGAAGGCAATGGCACCCCACTCCAGTAATCTTGCCTGGAAACTCCCATGGACTGAGGAGCCTGGTAGGCTGCAGTCCACGAGGTCAATGAGAGTTGGACATGACTCAGTGACTTTTCTTTCACTTTTCACTTTCATGCATTGGAGAAGGAAATGGCAACCCACTCCAGTGCTCTTACCTGGAGAATCTCAGGGACGGTGGAGCCTGGTGGGCTGCCATCTATGGGTTCACACAGAGTCTGACATGACTGAAGCGACTTAGCAGCAGCAGCAGCAGCATAAATGCCTATAGTCTGTTGGAGAGCAAAGAGATCAAACCAGTCAATCTTAAAGGAAATCGACCCTGAATACTCTTTGGAAGGACTGATGCTGAAGCACCAATACTTTGGCCACCTGATGTGAACAGCTGACTCATTAGAAAAGACCCTGATGCTGGGAAAGATTGAAGGCAGAAGGAGAAGAGGGTGACAGAGGATTAGATGGTTGGATGGCATGACTGATTCAATGGACATGAACTTGGGCAAACTCCAGGTGGCATGATGCCGTCCATGGGGTCTGCCGTCCATGGGGTCTCAAAGAGTCAGACACAACTTGGCAATGAAACAACTATAACACAAATGCTTAACTTCTCTAGTGTTTTGGGGCCCATTTTATATCTTTGGTTCTTTTGTTAATGAATTCGATAAAATCTTTGGCATGGGTTAATTTTGTATTTTCCAAAGAGTCGCAATTTTACTTTTTCAAAAATTTGAATTTAACACTAATGATGAAGAGGAAAAAAGGTTACAGAAACAAGTCCTGACTACTTCAAACAGGACCTGGATCCTCCTACTCCTGTTTATGAACTGTACCATCCTTTGAGCTAATATATCCCATAATTTGGCAAGCCAGTGTGAGGTAGGTTTCTATTAACAGTGGTGAAAAATAATGACAAGTGCTATAGCCAGGAAAATACAGCTTGATACCAGTTTGAATATGCAGTTTGATGAGACCTGGGAAATGAAGAATTACATGTTAAAATAGAACTATTTAGTCTTAATTTCAGTCTTAAATGATGAATGCTATGTACCACAGCCGCAGTGTAACATCTTTACAAATTAAAAAAAAAAAAAAAGGCTATTTTGAAAAACCATTCTGTGACCCTCAGCTGACCATTAACTCTAATCTATAAAAAAGAGATTTGAGGGACTTCCTGGTGGCCCAGTGGCTAAGATTCTATGCTTCCAACAGAGGGGGCCTAGGTTCGATCCCTGGTCAAGGATCTAGATCCCACATGCTGCAACTGAGAATTCGAATGTCCCAACTAAAGATCTTACATGCTGCAACAATGGAGAAACAGACATAGAGAATTGACCTATGGACACAGTGGGAGAAGAGGAGGGGGAAGGGGAGATGAATGAAGAGAGTAACATAGTAAAACAGATAGCCAATGGGAATTTGCTGTATGACTCAGGGAACTCAAACAGGGGCTCTGCGAAAGGCTGAAGGGTTGGATGGGGAGGGAGGCAGGAGGGAGGTCCAGTAGGGAAGGGACACAGGTGTACCTGTGGCTGATTCTTGTTGACGTATGACAGAAAACCACAAAATTCTGTAAAGCAATTATCCTCCAATTTAAAACGTCGTTTTAAAAAATCAATAGGAAAATAAAAATGAATAATGGAAATTTTCTGTTGATAAGGACCAATCAATAATTTCATTCAGAAGTTAAAACCTTTGAACAAATGACACAGAAAACCATCTAATATTCTAACCATCTAATATTCTAACCATCTAATAAACTATAAGAGATAAAGAATATGAAATTTTACACTTTAAAAAATCAAAAAACATTATAAGGACTTCCTGGTGGTCCAGTGGTTAAGAATCAACTTTGCAAGGTGAGACATGGGTTGGATCCCTGATGAGTCCCACATGCCACAGCAAAGATCCTTAGAGCCTCAGCTAAGAATTAACACAGACAAATAAATAAAGAAACAAATATTAAACAGAAAAAAAAAGAAGATTCTACATGCTGCAACTAAGACCCAGACAGCCAAATAAATAAATATTAAAAAAAATAAATAAACTGTATGTTTAAAAAAGAAGAAAGAAGAGGACTATCTGAAGGTTCAAGGTAACTTAAGGAGAAAGAATTTAGAAGGGTCCTACTAAGTCTGTAGGGGTGAGGGAGGGAGTCAGAGCAATCAGATGGACCAGTCACTTTCTCTTGTGCCAAACAGAGGTCAAGTGACAGATCTTAGTTAATGGAACTTCACAGTTCTTCTCTCTCCTCGCTTGGTTTGGACCTATTCAGTCCTGAACTGAGATTGCAGGTGGGGACAAAAGTGCGACAAAACATTCATGGACTTTGGTTTAAGATTCATTTAAATGGATGGGAAAGAGCTACCCCTAAAAACTTCAAAATGGGCTTGGATGAGCTGTATGGAAAATAAATAAATTTGTTTTCTCAATCACACTCCATGAGTTCAGCTTGGCTAATGCAATCATTACATATCTATGAAATCTCTATACTGCCTTGATCATTAAATAAAGGTTTTCCCTGTCAGTTTAATGCTTCTGAAATCAGGATACACTTTGGAATTAATGTGTTGGAAGGCATCACTGACTCAATGAACATGCATTTGAACCAACTCCAGGAGATGGTGAAGGACAGGGAAGTGTGGCGTGCTGCAGTCCATGAGGTCACAAAGATGGGGTCACAAAGAGTCAGACATGACTGAGTTACTGAACAACAACATTATGGAAACAGTGTAACCTTTTTTTTTTCCTTTCTAAAAATATGTTTTTAAGTTGATAGCGAGATTTAGACTGAGATACATCTGGTAATAACTGAAAACAGTGCATTCCATTAGCACTCCATTCCCATCACCACATCAGAAGGTACTTAGACCGTATTTTTATAATGAAATCTGGCAGCCTGACAGCAGGGCCTTTTGACTCCTATTTGGGAGACAACCACATATCTAAAATCCCAAAACTGTGTTGCCAGGTACCCAATGACAGATGACGTGACAAACTTGTTATTGGCCATACTGTCCAGCAGAAAAGGCCTCAGAGCCTGGCAGATTCCCTAAATTCCACTGATGATTTTGGCAGCATCACTTTCAAGGAACCCAAATGTCAGTGCCAGCTCATATCTCCAGTCTCAGGGAACAGGACAGGACAGGAGAGCTGAGATTGCTTTCCAGCCAAAAATTGAAGGGTCTGTTAGAGATGGCCAGAAAACTACCTGAACAGAACAAAGTGGGTTTATTAGATGCAGAGGGCAATAAATGATTAAATTTTATTCCGTTACTTAGACTCCTGAAGAAATGCAATATTCTAGGGAGGTAAACAGTGACAGCAGAGCACAAGCTGTTTTGTACCTTTCTTTACACCCTGGGTCAATATCAATAACCTCAGATATGCAGATGACACCACCCTTATGGCAGAAAGTGAAGAGGAACTAAAAAGCCTCTTGATGAAAGTGAAAGAGGAGAGTGAAAAAGTTGGCTTCAAGCTCAACATTCAGAAAACTAAGATCATGGTATCTGGTCTCATAACTTCATGGGAAATAGATGGGGAAACAGTGGAAACAGTGGCTGACTTTATTTTTTTGGGCTCCAAAATCACTGCAGATGGTGATTGCAGCCATAAAATTAAAAGACGCTTACTCCTTGGAAGGAAAGTAATGATCAACCTAGATAGCATATTCAAAAGCAGAGACATTACTTTTCCAACAAAGGTCCATCTAGTCAAAGCTATGGTTTTTCCAGTGGTCATGTATGGATGTGAAAGTTGGACTGTGAAGAAAGCTGAGCACCAAAAAATTGATGCTTTTGAACAATGGTGTTGGAGAAGGCTCTTGAGAGTCCCTTGGACTGCAAGGAGATCCAACCAGTCCATTCTAAAGGAGATCAGCCCTGGGATTTCTCTGGAAGGAATGATACTAAAGCTGAAACTCCAGTACTTTGGCCACCTCATGTGAAGAGTTGACTCATTGGAAAAGACTCTGATGCTGGGAGGGATTGGGGGCAGGAGGAGAAGGGGATGACAGAGGATGAGATGGCTGGATGGCATCACCGACTTAATGGACGTGAGTTTGAGTGAACTCCGGGAGTTGGTGATGGACAGGGAGGCCTGGAGTGCTGTGATTCACAGGGTCGCAAAGAGTCAGACACGACTGAGCGACTGAACTGAACTGAACTTTAGAATGACGTGCACGGGGAGGCAAGGGTCTTGAAGGGAATCTTGATGATCACCCTGTTGGTCTTATTTCTCAGGAGCAAATAGTTCCTGGAGCAGGAGACTAAGTTATTTTGTGCTTGTTCTCAGTATTATTTAACATAGGGACAGGAAAGTCTACCAGATATTATTTAGCTCAGAGACAAGAAATTGTTTTGGTTTCAGCTCTCATTTCCTAATTTTCTCTGGAAATAGCAAGAAGAGAACAGGAGTAAAAGTGAAGTATGGGATTATCCAGAGCTAGAACTGCCAAGCTGTGTAAGATCCTAATGAGGGAGGTGTTGTAGTCAAGCCTGTTAAAGGGAATATAGCTGAAATAATGAATCATGGCGGGGAAATGCAGGTCAGGATGGAAAACAATCCAAAGACCAGTAGAAGGGAAGGAGCAGAGGTTGAAATAAATAGTGGACTCAGTGAGAGTGAGGATTTCAAAAAGGTTAAATAATAAGAGGGTGAATTGACAAAGAATACCAACATAATTTAAATAAGTGGGGTGAAAAAGTGATAGCACACTTTAACGAATTACAAGTGATACACTCCCCTAGTTGTACTAGCATTTATACAGTAACCTGGAATAAATGCTTCTCTTGTCCTTTCCCCCATTTTCTGACTGGTACATTCATTCTTACTTTCAAAACCAGTTCAGATCTCTAGGAAGCTTCCCTGCCTTTCCCAAGCCCCTCTTCTGGACCATCATACCACATTCTGCCTCTATCTCCACATTGATTCTGCTCACAGGATGTTTTTAAGCAAGACAAGGAAGGGAAAACTACATGGATTTTGTGTTTTGTTTTTTATCTTAACTGGAGGCTAATTACTTTACAATATTGTGGTGGTTTTTGCCATACATTGACATGAATCAGCTATGGGTGTCCATGTGTTCCTCATTCTGACCCTCCCTCCCACCCCCCTCTCCATCCCATCCCTCAGGGTCATCCCAGTGCACCAGCCCTGAGCACCCTATCTCATGCATCGAACCTGGACTGGTGATCTGTTTCACATATGATAATATACATGTTTCAATGCTATTCTCTCAAATCATCCCACCCTTGCCTTCTCCCACAGAGTCCAAAAGTCTGTTCTTTACATCTGTGACTCTTTTGCTGTCTCGCATATAGAGTCATTGTTACCATCTTTCTAAATTACATTGCTTTTTAAAACCAAAACTGCCAACAGCCATTTGTGCCCCTAAGGGAGTGGCAGATTTTCTCTGTAGAGGGTCCTCTATTTAAGCAAAATAAGTTCACAATTCATTATGGCTGTGATCTCCAAAGTATGATTTGGAAGGATCCAATGAAACTAAGAGAAAATGAAATGGCTTTGCATTTTAAATAAGCAGAAATTTGAGGACATTGGAGGCAAACAAGAGGAAAATGTAAGGAGATTACAGAGAGAGCAAAGGAACAAGCTGCCTCCATAAATAGGGGATGGTGGAATGAAATTGTCCTATTCTCAGTAGTGAAGGACAGGGAAGCCTGGCATGCTACAGTCTCAGTTCAGTTCAGTTCAGTCACTCAGTCATGTCCAACTCTTTGCAACCCCATGGACTGCAGCACACCAGGCTTCCCTGTCCATCATCAATTCCCAGAGCTTGTTCAAACTCATATCCAGCAAGTAAGTGACACCATCCAGCTGTCTCATCCTCTGTCATCCCCTTTTCCTCCTGCCTTCAATTTTTCCCAGCATCAGGGTCTTTTCCAATGAGTCAGTTCTTCTAATCAGGTGGCCAAAGTACTGGAGCTTCAGCTTCAGCATCAGAACTTTCAATGAATATTCAAGACTGATTTCCTTTAGGATGGACTGGCTGGATCTCCTTGCAGTCCAAGGGACTCTCAAGAGTCTTCTTCAACACCATAGGTCAAAAGCATCAATTCTTTGGCACTCAGCTTTCTTTATGGTCCAACTCTCACAGCCATACATGACTACTGGAAAAACCATAGCTTTGACTAGACGGACTTTGTTGGCAAAATAACATCTCTGCTTTTTAAAATGCTGTCTAGGTTGGTCATGGCTTTTCTGCATTCTATAGTCTATGGGAGCTCAAAGAGTCAGACACAACTGAGTGACTGAACAAGAACAGCAGCTATGAAGGTGGCCTAAGAGATTCTAAAAAGAGAGTAGGGTAATATTCACACTCAGTTATTTACTATTTGGTCCTCAGTCACTACATCACTCCAAACATTTAATAAAGTCTACTGCACGCAAGAATGCCTTGTTTTTCAGGAAATTAAGAAAAAAAGTGCTGAACTCCATATCTGGGTCTGTTCATGGATAAAAAATAGAATAGCCGTGGAAGAAAGGATACCAAAAAATCAAATTATTGGAGTCATCAGAAAATTAGAGTGAGGTGAGCATGACAATATAAGCCCATGGAATCTAAAACAACAACAACAAAACTTTACAAGGGTGACAGGCTTCCTCTGGGATGTTCAGTAAGTGTTTGAGCATTTTTTCCTAAATATCTGAGGAAAGAGGATCCTAGTTTCCATCTGGGACACTTTCATGATTATATGTACATTCCACTTTTGACATAGAGTAACTGGTCAAGAAGTATTTGTTTTATATATGTATCAGTTCAGTTCAGTCGCTCAGTCATGTCCGACTCTTTGTGACCCCATGAACTGCAGCACACCAGGCCTCCCTGTCCATCACCAATTCTCAGAGTTTACCCAAACCCATGTCCACTGAGTTGGTGATGCCACCTAACGATCTCATCCTCTGTCGTCCCCTTCTCCTCCTGCCTTCAATCTTTCCCAATATCAGGGTCTTTTCAAATGAGTCATCTCTTTGCATCAGGTGGCCAAAATATTGGAATTTCAGCTTCAACATCAGTCCTTCCAATGAACACCCAGGACTCATTTCCTTTAGGATGGACTGGTTGGATCTCCTTGCAGTCCAAGGGACCCTCAAGAGTCTTCTCCAACACCACAGTTCAAAAGCATCAATTCTTCGGCACTCAGCTTTCCTTATAGTCCAACTCTCACATCCATACATGACCACTGGAAAAACCATAGCCTTGACTAGATGGACCTTTGTTGGCAAAGTAATGTCTCTGCATTTTAATATGCTGTCTAGGTTGGTCATAACTTTTCTTCCAAGAAGTAAGTGTCTTTTAATTTCATGGCTGCAGTCACCATCTGCAGTGATTTTGGAGCCCAAAAAAATAAAGTCTGACACTGTTTCCACTGTTTCCCCATCTATTTCCCATGAAGTGATGGGACCAGATGCCATGATCTTAGTTTTCTGAATGTTGAGCTTTAAGCCAACTTTTTCACTCTCCTCTTTCACTTTCATCAAGAGGCTCTTTAGTTTCTCTTCACTTTCTGCCAAAAGTGTGGTGTCATTTGCATATCTGGGGTTATTGATATTTCTCCCGGCAATCTTGATTATGGATGAAAATATAATATGTGGATGAAAAAAACAACTCTATTTTATTAGGGCAAGAAGATCAGATCATTTCTTGCTGGTGTGAAAAAGCATCAAAAGGCAGAAAAACACATCTTAAATTACATGTTCAAAAACCGATAACAAGAAAGTGACTCATATATTTACATGTCATATACTACCCTTAAAAATATGAATGATAAAGCTGCAGAATAACAAGCAGTTATTGAGAGAAGGTAAAACATAAGGAGAAATGAAATCCTTATGAAAGAATAGAAGGATGAGCAAAGACTATCAGAAAGAAATAATAACCAGGTTGAGAACCTTAGCCTTGACAGTACAGTGTGTTATGTATTTCCCTATCATCTCAGTAGGGCAGACAGCAGCAACACCTATACAACAACAGATCAGAGGTATACACACAAAATTGTACTGGTCTAGAACATTCCACAAGTCAGTGATAAGGTCCAAGCCCAGTTTCCTACTCTGACACTGACTGTGGGGAAAAAAAAAAAAAAGAACAACAAGAGTACAAAGGAAAGACCACTTGGAAAAATCAGAAGATCCTCCACCAACCTTCCCAGAATTCTAGAGCCTTGATGGCATTCCATTTCACTACCCATCTCACTGCAGAAAGACCCACATCTGGCACATACTGACTGTTGTTTTTAACAGTTACTTTTTGGAAACTTTCAGATAATGTTCTAGGAAATTAAGAATCACTATGTTAGAAGTAAATTATGATTTAAAAATATTGTACAGAAGCTTAGAATTTCAGACACCTAAATCATTTTTTTCATAACATTGTGATTTGAGTCTAAAGCAATAAGCCTTGCTTCGAAGAATTAGATTTACAGCCATATTTATCTTATTAAAGTACTTTACAAGCTAAATCAGAAAAATGAAGATGAAGGCAAGAGTTTTTTCCTTCTTTATTTATGGAATCAAGGCAAGGAGAGTAAACTCAAGATGATAGAAAGTATTGTGAATGGAGCAGAATTGAGGTGTGAGGATTACCTCGAGCCAGAAAGTCACTCCACATAAATATGTAACACTAGTGCAGGCTTTCTTCACATGCTAGAGAGAAACAGACTAGAGTTAAAAGCCAAAAGCCGTTGTCTTGTTGTATTGTTAGGAGTTAACCTAGCATACATGATATATAAAAGTATAAAAGCCTGCCCTACAGGCTAGTTTATGGAATAATATGGTCCTGAAATAATTATTAGACTATTTAGTGGGAAAGTACAAAATCTTTATTCTCCTCTCCTGGAAAAGTCCACAGCACTCGCATTTCTTATTTTTGAAAGAAGATTTCTAACACTTGACACCAGATGATTTTTGCAAAGTGCTTTTAGAATTTGGATAAGACTGTTCTGAGTCACAAAGCACTGCACATTTTTTCCCTTTCTTTTCTTGTTGTAAAAAATAAGAACTTCATTCAGCCCATCAAGTCATTTTACAAAGCCAGCCAAATCATTTATTTTCTTCCCCTTCCTATTTCCCAGAAGATTTCTAGGCAATTTTTCAGAAACTTCTTTTCCTTCATTTTAAGGAAAGAACCTTCCCTCACTATCCCCTCACGGTTACCTTTCCTGTCTGTGACTGACTATAACTTTCCAGTCCTTAGGTCCATTGTTACAGAGATCCTGAAACAAAGCTGAGTCATTGTCCAGAAAGTGCAGAAATAAATGAAGACTGCTGAAATCAGGACAGACGAGGCTACTTATTCACAGTGTATAATGGTAAGGAAGTCAGCCACTATCACTTTCAATTAGCACAAACTCAAAGATGGACGACTTTCACTTCACTTCACTTCACTTTCACTTTCACTTTTCACTTTCATGCATTGGAGAAGGAAATGGCGACCCACTCCAGCGTTCCTGCCTGGAGAATCCCAGGGACGGGGGAGCCTGGTGAGCTGCTGTCTATGGGGTCGCACAGAGTCAGACACGACTGAAGCGACTTAGCAGCAGCAAAGATGGACAGTTGGAGGGAAGTGAGAAAGCTTGATAGTGGAGGCTCCAGGTGGGGTGCAGTGGGAAGGGATCAGAGCTTCAGGTATGATCTTGTTGGAGATTGCTGGCATTGGGAAGCTGAAGAAGGGAAAACTAAAAGCAGAGAGTCACAAGAGGACAAGAAGCACAGTCCCAACCTCATGGAGCCCCATAGAGAATTTCAGCCATCATGCATTTCAGTCATCAAGGGATAATATTATAAAAGTCTTCTCTGTATTTTATACCACAGGGGAAAATCTATGGTTGTTGTCATTGCTCAGATTTTCCAGTGATAACAACAAATGTATCCCCACCATTAAAATAAAATAAAATCAAACAAAAGCAGGGTGTCAAATGTCTTTAGATTGGGGAGCATATTTGACTTTTTCTGGTTGGTCTTGAACTGGAGGCAGAGGCAGAAAATACAGAAGTTGACAGCGACTAACCATGCCCTTCCCACTCTTGTACAGTTGTTTGGAGAGGTTGGAGAGGTTGTAGTTTGACTTTCTGCAATGGTTGTTGCAGAGATTCTACTGTCATATATGAATATGGTTTGGCCAATGTTGTATATGCAGTCTCTCTTCTCCCTATGTGGAAAATATCTTGTGAAAGGGCAACCAATTTATGGAAGGTTAAAGATCCAACTTCCATTTCTCAGGAATTGTTTGGTCACTTTCATAATTAACTGTATAGCAAGACTGTCTTAACCTTTTTATTACATAATCATGGTGATCGTATGATGAGAAAGTGGCTATTCAAGGCAGAAAGCAATGGACCAACTTAATGACAGCCATGAGAGAAACAAGAAAAATTAATAGTTCCCATGAAATTCTTGAACCAAGAATTCCAATGACTCAACCCAGGCCGCGAACAAATTTCATAAACCGTGAGAACTGACCTTAGAGAAAAAAGTATCTTTTTCATTATGGTGATGTATAACCTGTTCACCCATGTTCTGTCACTGATACAAGTAGAGCAAGAATTAGCAATGGCAAAAAAAAAAAAAAAAAAAAAAAAACCACCATGACCAGCCAACAAGAAATCAGAGCAATATGACTGTGCACCTCTATTCATGTGAATGTGTTGAGACTCATCTGTATTCCATCTAAAGCAGAGATGGTATCATTAATACCTCTGTCAAAGCTGGTGATAAGTTTCTAACAGCCTTTTCAATTTATATGATTCCCACTGGTAGGAACACTGCTCTGATTGTTTGCATAAACAATGAGTCAGTAATTCCCTGAGGTAGAATACCTGAATAATCAAGGGTTGCATTGTTTTCGAGTTTGTCTGAATCAGAATTTTCAGCCTTGAGGATTTATAGAATTAGGGTCTCTATGTACAGACAAGTCTCAGAGTGAAGTGAGTGAGTGAAGTCATGCAGTCATGTCAGATTCTTTGCAACCCCATGGACTGTAGCCTACCAGGCTCCTCTGTCCATGGGTTTTTCCAGGCAATAGTACTGGAGTGGATTTCCATTTCCTTCTCCAGGGGATCTTCCCAATCCAGGGATTGAACCTGGGTCTCCCACATTGTAGACAGATGCTTTACCGTCTGAGCCACCAACCCAGGGTACTACTCCTAATGTTTATGAGGTTTTGGTCTGAGGCAAACAGGACCAGGTATTCTGGATGCCAAGGAAGTGGTATCTGGTAGGGGCATACAGACAGCCAGGAAAAAAGTAGTTCACGGCAGAAGGTCAGAACCAAGACCTTACATTAGTCATGTCAATAGCTGTAATCTTCATCTCATACAGGTAGCAAGTGTTTTGTCCACCATCCTTCATAGATTGTTGTTCAGTTGCTAAGTCATGTCCAACTCTATGATTCCATGGACTGCAACACTCCAGGCTTTCCTGTCCTTCACTGTCTCCTGGAGTTTGCTCAGATTTATGTCCACTGAGTTAGTGATGCCATTCATTATAGGTTATTGAGATCAAATTTAGAATAATTTTGGTTATCATCAGTAGATTGTGACTTTGCTGTGTCCCTCTCTTCAAGAAAAAAAAAAAATCAATTACTATAGGCTGATTTGTTTAAGTTCATTTGTCCACCCTTTGCCTCTCCTTCTTCTTCCCTGGTGGCTCAGAGGTTGAAGCGTTTGCCTGCAATGTGGGAGACCTGGGTTTGATCCCTGGGTCAGGAAGATCCCCTGGAGAAGGAAATGGCACTCCACTCCAGTATTCTTGCCTGGAGAATCCCATGGACAGAGGAGCCTGGTGGGCTACAGTCCACAGCATCGCAAACAGAAGCTCAAAGAGAGCAGGATGGGATGAAAAAGAATGGCTGTTTTCTACCAAGGATGACAAGTGGATGACAAGAACAAATCTGCGTCTTAAACTGCAAATAGATAGCTGAGGAATGCAAAGAGTGCAAGCAGAGGATTCAAATCAGGTGCTGACTTACCATGTTGGCATGAACCTGACAGGCCATGAGCAATGCGCATAAGGGCCTCTATGGATATACCACACTGAGCTGAAGGCTGGAGTCCACAGCACGGAGCAGTGCACGCTGTATCTTGGTGGGACCTCAAAGAAAACATGAGTAAATAAAGACCACCCAAATAAGAACAATCACAGATTATTCAAATTTGCTGTAGCAAGGGAGTCAACACCACCACTTGTGTTTGGGAGAGACGGAAAGATGCGCAAAAGGATACAAAAAGTTTATGGGGGAGTGGGGAGGGAGAGCTTCAGGTATGATATGCTTGGAAGTTACTGGATGGGAAAACTGGAAAGAGGCTACCTAAAAGCAAGGCATCTAGTATGATTGATCTGGGGAGCTTGCTGGCCTTCTTTGGTTGGTCCTGAGCTGGAAACAAAGATAAAAATAGGGAAACTGGCAGTAATTGACAAAGTCTTGACCATTCTGGACTGATTGCTGCAGAGGCTGTGGGTCAGAGTTCTCTTGTCACATATGTTCTAGCCATTGTTCATCTGGTCTCTTGGAGCCAAAGTATCTATTTTTCTTTCATTAAAAAAGGTATTGTTATACAGTATCTTCATCTGTTCAGTCTGTTACAACAGAATGCCATAGACAGGGGGCTTATACACAGCAGGAATTTCTTTCTCAGAGTTCCAGAGGCCGGGAAGTTCAAATTAAAGCACCAGTAGACTTGGTATCTGGGTGTAGTTAGATTTAAATTAAAGAATATTTCTCAGTATAGTAAAACAGAGTTGAACCTGGTGGCTTCAAAGATCTCTTTTACCCCCATGCTGCTGCTAAGTTGCTTCCATAGCTTGATGAAATAGCTCACCTTCATGTGAAGTTTACTATGTGCCAGACACAGTTCTAAGCATTTTATAAAGGAAATTTCTGTAATGTGATTCTATTAGTAATGCTTACTGAGGGTCTACTGTGTGCTGGATACAGTTACTACCTTTTCAGTCCTTAAAATAATCTGGTAGAGGGCCTCTATCACTCTCTTTTTAAAAGTAACAAGTAAGATTCTGGAAAAATAAAAGGCAGCGTCATGGCTTCTCTGGTGGTTCAGATGGTAAAGAATTCACCTACTGTGCAGGAAACTCAGGTTTGATCCCTCGGCCAGGAAGATACCCTGGAGAAGAGAATGGCTACCCACTTTAGTATTCTTGCCTGGAGAATTCCATGGACAGAGGAGCCTGGCGGGCTACAGTCCATAGGGTCACAAAGAGACAGACATCACTGAGCGACTAATACTTAGGAAACAGTGCTGCCGAAGAAAAGAGTAGGGCTTAGAAACAGTCTGGGCTCTGTCACTTAGTTGATGTGTGACATCGGGGAAAGCCTTTTAGCTTGTCTGAGCTTTAGTTTCTTCATCTCACAAAATGGAAATAGTAAAACCAAATGGGCTATTTTTCATCTGATATAAAATAATCACCTTGTCAGAAAGTAGATCAACAAATCTCATCCAGTCACTGACCTTCAACCTATCCCTGACCAGAACTGGAGCAAAACGTTACAACCAAAACAATTTGCTTTGTCCAAGAAAACAAATTTACAGAACCTGGAACATAATAGGAATGTAATCACTAGTAGCAATTATAACCATTGCTTTTGTTATACACAATGGACCAGGGGAAATAAAGAAGACCTCTCTAGTGAGTAATTCTCTCTTGGGCTGATAGGTGTTCAGCTGGTTTCTCCTAATTAACTATACCTAATCCAGTCTGCAGTTGGTGATTGCAGCCATGAAATTAAAAGACGCTTACTCCTTGGAAGAAAAGTTATGACCAACCAAGACAGCATATTCAAAAGCAGAGACATTACTTTGCCAACAAAGGTCCATCGAGTCAAGGCTATGGTTTTTCCAGTGGTCATGTATGGATGTGAGAGTTGGACTGTGAAGAAAGCTGAGTGCTGAAGAATTGATGCTTTTGAACTGTGGTGTTGGAGAAGACTTTTGAGAGTCCCTTGGACTGCAAGGAGATCCAACCAGTCCATCCTGAAGGAGGTCAGTCCTGGGATTTCTTTGGAGGGAATGATGCTGAAGCTGAAACTCCAGTATTTTGGCCACCTCATGTGAAGAGTTGATTCATTGGAAAAGACTCTGATGCTGGGAGGGATTGGAGGTAGGAGGAGAAGGGGATGACAGAGGATGAGATGGCTGGATGGCATCACTGACTCGATGGATGTGAGTCTGAGTGAATTCCGGAAGATAGTGATGGACAGGGAGGCCTGGCGTGCTGCGATTTACGGGGTCGCAAAGAGTCGGACACGACCAAGCAACCGAACTGAACTGAACTAAATCCAGTTCTGATGCAGAGAAGGCAATGGCACCCCACCAGTCCTCTTGCCTGGGAAATCCCATGGACAGAGGAGCCTGGTAGGCTGCAGTCCATGGGGTCGCTAAGAGTCGGACATGACTGAGCGACTTCACGTTCACGTTTCACTTTCATGCACTGGAGAAAGAAATGGCAACCCATTCCAGTATTCTTGTCTGGAGAATCCCAGGGACAGAGGAGTGTGATGGGCTGCCGTCTATGATGTTGCACAGAGTCAGACATGACTGAGGCGACTTAGCAGCAGCAGCAGCAATCCAGTTCTAATGAAACTTTTCTCAACTCTTTTTTAACAGAAGTATTACAAGTGCTTTGTGCTTTCACAGGCTGCAAAAGTATAGTGTGATTCAGCACAAAATTGTTTTGCTTTTCCTTGAGTTCTGTGTCTGTGTTATACATGAGGAACTCAATGGCCAGAAGAGAGTAGGGGAAGGGAGAGCTCAAGGAGTATTTTTGATATGATAAATATTTCAAAGTACCCAAATATCCAAGGCTCCTAGATGCCAGGTGACACAGGGGCTCCCATGATTCATTGTTAACTGGTGTTCATTCTTCATGAACTCCTAGAGATGTACAATACGGAGCACCCACACTCAGTCTATCAGTCATGTCCAACTCTTTGTGACCCCACGGACTTCAGCCTGCCAGGCTCCTCTGTCCATGGGACAGACAGGCAAGAATTTTCAGGCAAGAATACTGGAGTGGGTTGCCATTTCCTACTCCTGGGGATCCTCCTGATGCAGGGATCCAACCCACGTCTCTTGCATCTCCTACATTGGCAGGCAGATTCTTTACCACTGTGCCACCTGGGAAGTCCATCAGTCAATCAGTTCAGTCACTCAGTCGTGTCCAACTCTTTGCAACCCAATGGACTGCAGCACACCAGGCCTCCCTGTCCGTCACCAACTCCAGGGCATAGTCAAACTCATGTCCTTCGAGTCAGTGATGCCATCCAACCAGCTCATCCTCTGTCATTTCCCTTCTCCTCCTACCTTCAATCTTTCCCAGCATCAGGATCTTTTCCAATGAGTTACTTCTTCGCATCAGGTGGCCAAAGCATTGGAGTTTCAGCTTCATCATCAGTCCTTCTAATGAATATTCAGGACTGATCTCTTTTAGGATTGACAGGTGGGATCTCCTTGGGAAGCCTGCTCAGTTCAGTTCAATTCAGTCACTCACTTGAGTCCGACTCTTTGCAACCCCATGAATCGCAGTACACCAGGCCTCCCTGTCCATCACCAATTCCCAGGGCCCACCCAAACCCATGTCCATTAAGTCAGTAATGCCATCCAACCATCTCATCCTCTGTCATCCCCTTCTCCTCCTGCCCTCAATCTTTCCCAGCATCAGGATCTTTTCAAATGAGTCAGCTCTTCGCATCAAGTGGCCAAAGTATTGGAGTTTCAGCTTCAACATCAGTCCTTCCAATGATCTTCCAGGACTGATCTCCTTTAGGATGGACTCGTTGGATATCTTTGCAGTCCAAGGGACTCTCAAGAGTCTTCTCCAACACCACAGATCAAAAGCATCAATTCTTTGGCACTCAGCTTTCATTATAGTCCAACTCTCACATCCATACATGACTACTGGAAAAACCATAGCCTTGACTCGATGGACCTTTGTTGGCAAAGTAATGTCTCTGCTTTTTAATATGCTGTCTAGGTTGGTCATAATCTTAGTTTTCTGAATGTTGAGCTTTAGGCCAACTTTTTCACTCTCCTCTTTCACTTTCATCAAGAGGCCCTTTAGTTCTTCTTCACTTTTTGCCATAAGGGTGGTGTCATCTGCATATCTGAGGTTATTGGTATTTCTTCCAGCAATCTTGATTCCAGCTTGTGCTTCCTCCAGCCCAGTGTTTCTCATGATGTACTCTGCATATAAGTCAAATAAGCAGAGTGACAATATACACCCTTGACGTACTCCTTTTTCTATTTAAAACCAGTCTGTTGTTCCATGTCCAGTTCTAACTGTTGCTTCCTGACCTGCATACAAATTTCTCAAGAGGCAGGTTAGGTGGTCTGGTATTCCCATCTCTTTCAGAATTTTCCACAGTTTATTGTGATCCTCACAGTCAAAGGCTTTGGCATAGTCAATAAAGCAGAAATAGATGTTTTCCTGGAACTCTCTTGCTTTTTCAGTGATCCAGCGGATGTTGGCAATTTGATCTCTGGTTCCTCCACCTTTTCTAAAACCAGCTTGAACATCAGGAAGTTCACGGTTCACGTATTGCTGAAGCCTGGCTTGGAGAATTTTAAGCATTACTTTACTAGTGTGTGAGATGAGTGCAATTGTGCAGTAGTTTGAGCATTCTTTGGCATTGCCTTTCTTTGGGATTGGAATGAAAACTGACCTTTTCCAGTCCTGTGGCCACTGCTGAGTTTTCCAAATTTACTGGCATATTGAGTGCAGCACTTTCATAGCATCATCTTTTAAGATTTGAAATAGCTCAGTTGGAATTCCATCACCTCCACTAGCTTTGTTCGTAATGATGCTTCCTGAGGCCCACTTGACTTCACATTCCAGGATGTCTGGCTCTAGGTGAGTGATCACACCATTGTGATTATCTGGGTCATGAAGATCTTTTTTGTACAGTTCTGTGTATTCTTGCCACCTCTTCTTACAATACAGTAATTAAAAATATTCTTTGCCTATAGTAATTTTTACCCAAATAAATCTAAAAACTGTCTTCCAGAAGGGGAATGAAGAGAAGGAAAAGGAAATGGGGGAAAAGAATAAAGTGGGATCAAAATGACCCTACTAGTTTTGGTTCTGATTTAGAGGTGCATCTATGTGAAAAAATAATAGGACAAAATATTTAAACCAGAATCTGCCATAGAATCAGAGATGCATCATTGCCCATACCAGTAAAGGACAGCCGCTGAAAGTCTGTTCATAATTAGGCTTGTTCTTAGTCTGACACAACAACAGGACAGCTTGCAAAAGAAAGACAGAGCTAATCAGGTCATGGGAACTATCCTCATTAGCTTCACATTCCAGGTAGTGCTGAAACCAATGTTTGACTTGAAAGAACCATCATTTCAAACAACGCTGAAAATATTAGTACTTTAATTTGTTTCCCTACTAAAGAATGCGTGCGTGCTCAGTTGCTGAGTCGTGTCTGACTCTTTGTGACCCCATGGACTGTAGCCCACCAGGCTTCTCTGTCCATGGAATTTTCCAGGCAAGAATACTGGAGTGGCTGGTTATTTTCTACTCCAGGGGATCTTTCCGACCCTAGGGATCAAACTAGAGTCTCCTGCATCTCCTGCACTGCCAGGCAGATTCTCTCCCACTGAGCCACCTGGGAAGCCTCTCTACCGAAGAACAACATAAATAAAATGATATATTAGCCATCATCTTCTTTTGGTTACCAAATGTGCTTTGTTTTTCTAAGTCAAGGGATTTCACATATGATGTGGCCTTTGCTTTTTTCTTATTTCTTTAATTTTGTATCTGTATAAGATGATGAATGTTCACTGCACTTACAATGATAATCATTTCATGATGTATGTAAATCAAATTGGTAGCCTGTACACTTTAAACTTATATAGCACTATATGTCGATCATAGCTCAATAAAACTGGAAGGAAAAGAAAATAAAGCAAAACAAAATAAAGTCCCAGACTGGAAGGGGCACAGACACTCCTGGCCACATTCCATTCAAGAGGACTGATCATTTGCACTTCTCAAAGCCAACACCACACATGAAAATGAGCTCAGTTTTTAGTGAGCAACCAATCCTTGGGTCAGGAAGATCCCCTGGTGGAGGAAATGGCAACCCACTCCATTGTTCCTGCCTGGAAAATTCCATGGACAGAGGAGCCTGGTGGACTACAGTCCATGGCATCAAAAAGCATCGGACACAACTGAGTATGTATGCACTCATTAATAACATATAAGCCACCACAAACATATAATTAGCCAGTATGAATAATTCAAGCTAAAACAACCCTCCCTGCCAAAACCTAGAAGCCCAAATTCTTTGGTCTGAACTGCTCTAATTATACAACCTACTTCATTTCCAGTGTGAAATCATGGTTCTATTAAGACTTTCCTTATACTGATATTTTAAATTATTGAGTAAACTCCACAAATTTCTCTTTGGTTTTTGCAAAGCTATTGTGGCTTTATTGTGTTACTGTTGTAGCTTTAATATGTTGACATATAGTACAAATGACTAGTATGTTTCAATGTTGCCTTCCACTGTCTCTTCTAATGGTCAAGCCTGTGTACTTGTGTCCAACTCTTTGCAACCCTGTGGACTGCAGCCTGCCCGGCTCCTCTGTCCATGAGATTCTCCAGGCAAGAATCCTGGAGTGGTTTAAACTACACCTGGGGGTGTGTGTTTTATTAGCATCAAGGAGAAGAAATAATACAAGGATCTCTCATTTTCAGCAAACTCTTGTCGTATCTAAAGATGAAAATTACTAGCTAATCACTTTGGATGTTTTATAAACACAAAACATTAAAATATTAGCAAATATATGCCCAATGTCAAGAGGAATAAACAGAAAAAATATTGCAAGTTATAGTCAAAACAAATTTATTAGGACCATAGTTTTATTTGGATATCATATTGGAAAACAGATCCTTGTCAATACAATCATATTTTTACAGAATAATATTCCTGTGAAGTCCCATTGAGTTAAGAAGAGGGTGCAGTGCTTACCATCAAAAGTAGGTGATGCTGATTGTATGATGGTCGCTACTGTAGTGACTAATTCAGCTCTCCTGAGTAATCGATATGCTCTCATATTGCAGCGTAGAGGTAGTTGTTCATGTCACCCCTGTTGATCACACGGTGAATGCCTCACAGAGTAGATTTATCAGCGCTTTTCAACTAAAGGAAATTGGGTTGACCTTATAATTTGTGCGGTTTTATTTTCCTTCCAGACAAGTGATTTGTTACTAATGTAAGGATCAAGTAATATGAGAGTCAGTTTCACTAGAGAAGTTACACTGCCGTAAGTTTTCTAGCATGAGCTCTTTAGGATGGCAATGATATCAAAATTGGTTAAATAATGAGACTAGGTTTACAACACTACTGACATTCCAGTGATTACCCAAAGGGTCTATTTTCATTGGCTTGAAAGGATTCAGAACCATCCACATAATTTCTATCCCCAAACACTGTAGAGTCATCTTCATTAGCCTTCTTAGTTTTAGTTTTTTCACTTCTCAGGCAGTAGCATCTGTTTTCCTGGGGGACTTCCTAAGCCAAGCGGTAGAATTTGACTCATTCACCTAAGGGTCTTGTATAGGGTCTTTAACAAATAAAAATGGTTAGAAATCATTCTTGTTGAACCTCTTGGGGTCAGGGGTGCTGGCTAGAGAAACAGAGTTCTTTAGTCCCTGCAACTTGAGGTGATCACTGATTCTGAAAGCCTGATGTTGAAATTTTCCTTTTATTTTGAACTACCTACACCCTTCAAATAGACTCACTTTTTTGCCTAAATTATCTAGAATCAATTTCTGTAAATTGAAACCTAAGAACCTGACAATACAAAGACTAAAATTTGTGATCAAATAGACATCCAAAGACAAGATTTTTCTAGGATTTGACTGGGTATCATTTTTACGTCTTTAAGAGTTGAAGGGTTCTACCAAGTAGACACAGATGAAAGAAGGTCTGTCAAGTTCAAAGGATTTATAACTATGTTAACAGCCAAAGAAATGCCAAATTCAGTCAAGCCACACAGATGGAAATGAAGATTTCCATAAGCAGGGTAGGGAAATGACTACATAGATTAGCAGACAAAACTCTTTACATTATGAAGTCCTTCCAATAATTGATATTGCAAACCAGATTCCAGTCATCACCTCTACTAATAACCTTGGCTGCTACTATACAAGAGGAAATATCCCTAAGGTGCCTTAGGATTTGGCAAATGTTTATGTAGTATGTGGGCTTTCCTGGTGGCTCAGTTGGTAAAGAATCCACCTGCAATGTGGGAGACTTGGGTTCGATTCCTGAATTAGGAAGATCCCCTGTAGAAGGGAATGGCTACCCACTCCAGTATTCTGGCTTGGAGAATTCCATGGACTATATAGTCCATGGGGTCGCAAAGAGTCAAACATGACTGAGCAACTTTCACACAAACACACACTTATGTAGTAGCTAAACATAAACCTAGAAAGATTTAAAATTGAGTTTTAAATATTTCAGAGAATGATATATAAAACAAACCCATTATAATAATAATCATGGCTTAGGAATCTCGACATACTTTGTATTTTGTGTACTACTACTGTTTCAGAGAATTTGGCCTATTAGTATCATTCACTTCATAATTCTATTTTAAAATACATCAATATGTAATTTAGACTGGTGATTTTAAATAGAAAATGTTTTAGTTTTTGTATTATCAGAATATTTAAAAGAACTTAAGAATCACTGGTATTTGCAAATTTAATTTATTAGATTTAAAAGAATGTTCAAGAACTCAGAGAGGTTTTGTTCATTAAGCCTGACAACAGAAACACCTAAAAGAAAAATAAAAATATCACATTTATAATTGCAGTTTAAAATATATTAAGATTTTAACTTGCTTTGTATAGAAGGCTATTACTAAAACTTTAAAAATAACATATAAAATTTGACTAATTAATGATAGAATAAAATTTGTAAGCTGAGTACAAAAATTTCAGCATTTGTAACTTTGATAAATACAGTCGTATTTTCATACTCAAAACAACTCCTCCTAAATTACATTGACAGAATCTATAAGGATGGATGGAAAAGGGAGAGACATTAGGACGTCAGTTTCTAAACCAATTGTGTTAGCCATGTTAATTTAACAGTGTTACATACAATGAAAATGTATTATTTACATCCTACATAATACAAATAATTATTGGATCAAGTCTTTTTTCTCAGCCTCAAATTTCTCCTTTGCTTTCCAAATACATGATTTTTTCCTGTCATCATATAAAACAGTTAGAGCTTATATTTATTCTCCTGAAACAACTGGTCTATGACTTTCTCAGGCATTGCCTGTATGCACAAAGGCAGGAGAAATTATATTCAATTAAAGGGCAGAATGAAGAGAGTACCAAATTCGAAGCTGTTTGAACTAAGTTTAAGTTTCTCTCTGAACCCAATTAACTGCAGTTTGGGACATAGCACTTAACTTCTATAGATTCCTCACCTGTGACATGCGAAGAGTAGACAATATCTCCAAGGTTTTGCCCGACTCCACTATAACTATTAACTGTGTTAATCATATAAATCACTATCATAACTATTTTATTACTCAAGAAGAATTTAGACTAAAGATATGAAACATCATGCATTATGATTAATCTGTTAAAATAATTTTAGAAACATCATTACATAAAATGTATATCAAAGATTTTATTTATCTCTTTATTAAATGAGGAAACCAGTAAGATGCTACAACTAATTCAAAGAATTTGAAATATCATACATTTAAAACAGATAAGAAACAACAAGATGAATTTATAAACGGATGCAAAATTGGTAAAACTGGTCAATATCCACAAAGTGATAGTCAATTTCATACCACTGGACATAATTCGCATTTCTGTAGACTAAAATTTTTTTCTATTATTTGAGTTTGCTACATATTTTTACAGTTCTACAAAGTTGCAAAATAGTCAAGATAAAAGTGTACATTCTGGGGCACCTCCAACTAAAGTTTATTCAGTAATCTCTTTCATCCATTTCAAAATATTCCTCAGTTCAAGCATAAACAGAGCTGTCAAGACAACTTTGTGGAAGACTAGAAATGGTAGAAGATAGAAGTAAGGGTTAGTTCTCTACATCTGTATTCATTGTCTCAGACAACTGAGGTATGATTCTATACTCAGGTAGAAAAATGGATATGAGAAAGTTCTCAGGAACTTCCCTGGTGGTCCATTGGCTAAGACTCCACTCTCTCAATTTTGATCCCTGATTAGGGAATTAAATCCCACATGCCACAACTAAGAGTTCACATGTCACAAGTAAAGATCCCTCATGCCTCAACAAAGATCAAATATCCCTCATGCCACAGTGAAAACCCAGTCAAATAAGTAAATATTATTTATAAATAATAAAGTGCAAAAAGCGTTTCACTTAAGAACTCCCTTCAAGAAGGGTAAAAATTATTAATTTTGTTCAGTCTTGATTTGAATATGTATATTTTTCATATTTATGTAAATAAATGGCAAGTGTGCATAAGGCCTATTTGCTGCATGGCAGAAGGGAGTGACTGTCTCCAGGAAATGCGATTGTGTGATTATTTGAGTCACAAGCCGAGCTAACCACTTTTCTGTGGAAGATAATTTTTACTTGAAAGAACAATTGACAAACTATGGTTATTCAGACTTGGATATTTGCACCGCATTTTTTCCATGATGTTTGACTGTCACTTCAAGGAAAACTATAGTATTTGGTGCAAATGGTAAGGTTCAAGCTTTCCAGTGAAAATTAGAATTCTGCCAAACTTGTATCTTTCACCACTAATGACAGCTTCCCAATATTTAAAGACTTTTTTTGATGATGGAAGTGGAGATATTAACAAATACAATTTTTGATGTTGCATAAAGAAGTGTGTCAATTTGAAAGTGAAAGTGAAAGTTGCTCAGATATGTCAGACTCTGCAATCCCATGAGTCCATGGAATTTTCCAGGCCAGAATACTGGACTGGATAGCCTTTCCCTTCTCTAGGGGATCTTTCCAAACCAGGGATTGAACCCAGATCTCCCACATTGCAAGCGGATTCTTTACCAGCTGAGCCACAAGTGAAGCCCAGGAATACTGGAGTGGGTGTCTACATAGTTCAGTGAACCAATATTTTCTATATGAACAGTGCATGATATTACAAAATCACCCATGGGTAAAAGATACATTCAAAGTACAAGATAAACCAATGGATTTTAATGTAACAGAATATGAAATTTTTATTGAGATGCTTTCAGATTCCACCTTGCTGCTAACTTTTAGGAAATTACTATTTTTTGAGTTTGGGTGCAGTACAAAAGAATAAAACCATAATTTCTGAAAAGACCTTTAAACAGTTTTCAGAGTTCTTAATTTCAGGAGTGCAAAGGGATCCTGAGACCAAAATCTTTGATAAATGATGCTCTGTGTACAAGTAGAATTTTAGGGACAAGCTATATTGTCAATGCCTCCAAGTGGTAAGGAATCACCAGTATTACACTGACAATTGGGGAACTTCCATTGTGGTTCAGTGGCTAAGCCCCTGTTCTCCCAATGCAAGAGACCCAGGTTTGATCCCTGGTCAAGAAACTATATCCCACATGCTGCAGCTAAGAACTCGAATGCTGCAACTGAAGATCCTGCATGTTGCAACAAAGACCTGGCACAGCCTAATAATAAATAAATGAATATTTTAAAATACACGGACAATTGGGAAGATTTTACTATGAGTATTCTTTTTTTATCATCATCATAACCATTCATACCAAATATAACAAGAATTATTACTAAGGCTCTGCCCTGACTAGGGTCTGTTCTAAATGTTTTTGATGCATTCTTTAATAATATAAGGATTATAAGTCTTTACAATGATCCTTTTAAGTAAGGTGTCATTATTATCATCATGTTCACTTCATAGAAGGGAAAACTGAGATCTACAGAGGCTAATGAGGGTTAGAGGTCATGCAATCAGCAAGTCTGAGGCTCCCAACTACTCCACTATCATTAAGAAAGTCCCTCTGCAGAACATATGCATGAGGCAAGGCAAGAAACCGGGCCCAGTGTTCTACAAACACACTGCCCATTGTGACAGCTGCTCAAGGAACTAAAGAGCCTCTTGATGAGAATGTAAGAGGAGAGTGAAAAAGCTGGGTGGAGATTCAACATTCAAAAAATTAAGACTATGGCATCTGGTCCCTCACTTCATGGCAAACAGATAGGGAAAAAGTGGAAGCAGTGACAAATTTTATTTTCTTGGGCTCCAAAATCACTGTAGATGGTGACTACATCCATGAAATTAAAAGATGTTTGCTGCTTGAAAGGAAAGCTATGAGAAAACTAGACAGCATATTAAAAAGCAGAGACATCACTTTGCCAACAAAGGTCTGCATAGTCAAAGCTATGGTTTTTTCAGTAGTCATGCACAGATGTGAGAACTGGACCATAAAGAAGGCTGAGAGCCAAAGAATTGATGCTTTCTAATTGTGGTGCTGGAGAAAACGTTTGAGAGTCCCTTGGACTGCAAGAAGATCAAACCAGTCAATCCTAAGGGAAATCAACCCTGACTAGTAACTGTAAGGTCTGTTGCTGAAGCTGAAGCTCTACTATTTTGGCTAACTGATGCCAAAAGCTGACTCATTGGAAAAGAATTTGATGCTGGGAAAGATTGAAGGCCAAAGGAGAAGGGGTGGCAGAGGATGAAATGGTTAGACGGAGGCACTAACTCAGTAGACATGAATTTGAGCAAACTCTGGGAAATAGTGGAGGACAGAGGAACCTGGCATGCTGCAGTGACGGGGTTGCAAAGTGTCGGACACGACTTAGCTACTAAACAACAACAGTCATGTTTGGTTATTTAAACAGTCATGTTTGGTTATTTAAAATTCAACATATGCCTAGTCTGGGGACTTCCTTGGTGGTCCAGTGGCTAGGATTCCACACTCCGAATGCAGGGGGCCAAGTTGGATCCCTGGTCAGGGAACTAGATCCCACATACCCCAACTAACAGTTTTCATGCCACAACCAGAAAAAAATATCCTGCATATAACAACTAAGATCCAGTGCTGCCAAACAAATAAATAAAATGAACAGTTTTGAAATGTGTCTAGTCTGAATTGAGATATTATAGAAGTATAGAATAAACATTGCATTGAGAAGCTTTAGAATGAGAAAAAGAATATAAAATATCCTATTAATATTTTGCTTTCATTACATGCTGAATAATATTTTATTTGGATACATTAGGTTAAATAAAGAATAGCGTTAAAATTAAATTCATTTGCTTCTTTCTCCTTTTTCAAAATATGACTTCTGGAAATTTAAAAATTACATTTGTGATTTGTGTTGGACGACGCAGTATAAACTTAATCAGGTTTTAGACTTGTTTAAATAAGAGGTTTCATTGTGTGTATCACCTCCAAGAGGCCAGTTTCTTCCTTCCTGGGATATTTTAAGGGTTTCTTCCTTAATTAAAATAAAAAATTAGTGACAAGTGGTTTGGTATCCTTAAAGAGCTCACACAGCTTCAAACAAGTTTATTTAAATCAGGGAAATAATTATGTTTCATCAAGCCCTTTTTTCTGTTTTGTTCTGGTTTTGTTTGTTTTTTCATTTTTTTAATTTATTTTTTAATGGAAGGATAATTGCTTTACAGAATTTTGTTGGTTTCACACAAACATCAACATGACTCAGCCATAGGTATACATATGTCCCCTCCCCCTTGAACCTCCATCAGGCCCTTTTAAAACTGCCTTTGTTCAAACAAGTATTTTTTTGGCAAAGTTCCAAGGTCGGTTTCCCATATTGCATCATTGCCTTTAATCTTTTTTATCATTAATATTTTAAAAAGGAAATTGGAATTAAAAAGAGAGAAGCAAAGTTATGTAATGAAATACATAGCAGAACCCACAGAGGTATTTTTGCAATGCAACTTGGGAAGAGAAATGAAATCAAGACAAAAAAAGAAAGAAAGAAAGAAAATGAGTTGGCCAAAAGCTTCATTCGGGAACAGCACACCTTATGTTGAAACCGAATGAACTTTTTGGCCAACCCCAAATATCAGGGTCTTGAGGCTGCTGCATTCCTGCCTTTGGGAGAGAGGGGGTTGGGGGAGGAGCTGTCAGAGACCATTTAGAACTTCCCCCTGCAGCTCAGATGTAGGAGGAGTAGAACTGCCCAAGGCACAGTTCAAGTTTCATAACTGCATATGAAAAAATAGTCACAGCAGTATTAATATTTTCTCCCTGTACTTTAGATCCCAAAATTATTTTTAAACGTACCTCAATACTTTGGCCAACTGATGTGAAGAACTGACTCATTGGAAAGGATCTTGATGCTGGGAAAGACTGAGGGCAAGAGAAAGGGCCAGCAAAGGATGAGATGGTTAGATAGCATCACTGACTCAATGGATATGAGTTTGAGCAAACTCCTGGAGATAGTGGAGGACAGGGAAGTCTGATATGCTGCAGTTCCTAGGGTCACAAAAAGTTGGACATGACTTAGCGACTGAACAACAACAAAGTTTTTTCTTTAATAATAACTTACATTTATTGGTGCCTATAACATGCCAAGCATTTCACATATGTAACCCATTTAATCTTCGCCATGTCAGAAAGAAACCAAGGAAACAGACGTATCAAGTAATGTCAGTTAGTACATGGAATGGCAGGGATTAGAACTCAGCCTTCAGGGATCATGGGCTAGACATCAGAATTCAGCCTCTTAACTACCACACCACCTCTCTCAACCGAGTTATTCTGTCTCTACTTGGCTATGATGAATCAAGAGTCAAAACCTTACACTTCCATACTACCTAATATGCATTATCTGACTTTATCTATACATTATGATAAATTCAGGATGTTGAAGACTAAGTCAGCCAAGAGCAATTTTTTTTTTTAATATCGAAAGTCTAAAATCCCAGAAATTCATTTTAACAGTGATCAAAAAAGAGTGGAAGTCAGTCAAAGGCAGGCTTATCTTACATTTTATCCCAGAGGAACATTATGAAAGAACCAGGATATCTATGAAGAAACTGGCTTTTGCTATAAAGATGTGACTAAGAGGTTACATGCAAATTCCATCCCTGATCCCACTGTGAGGACTGCAAGTCTCCCTGCTTTAATATTTTAGCATCTTTTGGTTTCCTTCATACTTAAACTTTCATAAAGTATATCTCAGTCTCTTTATTTGTAAAATCTGCGTAACCTTATACAGTGTAAAGTTTAGACAGATTACTCAAAATGCTTGAAACAATTCCTAACATAACATAGAGGAGAGACTCAATAAATGTTAGTGGGCATTTATTATTTATAGTATTTCACATAATAAAGTATTGCATATATTTTGAGTTCTTTTTTATTCAGTTCAATAAACAACAACTATAAAACAATTCACTCATTTCTCCCATCCCCCTTTCACTTTAACATAACAAATTACCACATATACTTTGGAGATCATTCAATGATTGGCTTCTCACTTCTAGAATATAAGCTTCCTGGTGGCAGGGACAATTAACCACTGTGGCACAATCACAACCATGAAGAATGTGCTTCTTGGCGGTGAAGAATCACCTGCAATGCAGGAGATGCAGGAGATGGGGATTCAACTCCTGGAGAATAAAATGGCATTATTCTTGCCAGGAAAATTCCACCGACAGAGGAGCCTGGCAGGCTACAGTCCGTGGGGTCACAAAGACTCAGACATGCCTGAGAGACTGAGCACATCATCAGTAAATTATGAGCAGAACAATCACTTCCGGGTGGAAAACATAAATGCTGCACTCAGTTCTCCTCCACAGTCTTTCCTGAGTGTAGAAGACAGGGAGTACAACACTGAATCCTGATGTAGAAGACATCTGCTCTGGGGAGTAGCTGGATCCACAGCCGATGATGATCAGAGCGAAGTAAACCTCTATTGTTTAAGCCTCTGAGCAATAAGTAATAATGGGGTGGTATATTACAGCAGCATAACCTACCTACATTGACTATTACAACACATTTCATTCCCACAACCTACTATAAGGTCTACCACCTAGTAAGTAATCAAATATATTTTTACTAAATTAATAAATCCAAAGTTTTAATGATTGATAAAGACTTATTTTAGTTAAATTATTTTCAACTCTATTCGGTATACAATGAAAAGCTTTGGAAATTTTAATTCACACATGGGGATCATAATCTGCTGTTGCTAAGTGACTTCAGTCATGTCTGACTCTTTGCAGCCCTATGGACTGTAACCCACCAGGCTCCTCTGTTCATGGGATTCTCCAGCCAAGAATACTGGAGTGGATTACCATGCTGGGTACCAAACCAGCATCTTAGATATCAAAGCCAGTCACACATGCTTTGCACTACTAAGGGACTCCATTAAAGTTTTATTGAATTTCAATTGAATAATTTTTTCGGTGAAGTGTTTTTGAAAAATATTTCTGTCACAGAGCCTCTTACTTAAATGACCCTATCTAAAGGCACCAGTGCCTTAGAGAACGTGCTTGCAGAACTCTGTGTGTGGTCCCTGCCTCCCCACCAGTCACCACACAGGTGCAGAAATTCTTCATAATCACATAGATTACACTAGAAACCAGAAGGACCTGAAGGTCAAAAACATTAAGACAACTTGTTTAATAAATTGAATTTGCAGTTTCTCTGGTCAGGGAGGAGGAAAGGGGGATGGGCATTTGGTTACTTATTTCAGCAAGAATCAATACATTTACCAAGACAAAAGAAAAACCATGACCTCAGTTTAATCTGGTTGGGGAAGCATGACAAGCTGTATCAGTGGTAATGGTGGGGTCAGGCAGAGGAACTGATGTCATCATAGAAAAAGTCATGAGGTCCAAGAGAATGAGAAAATGAAACCTGAGGCTCTGTCTCGTAAATGAGAAAGAAGTTACAGAAAAAAAAAAAAAAATGTTGCCCTCCAGCACTGCCCATGGTTCTGAGCAAATCCGTTCTTTAGAACACTCAATTTCTGCAGCATCCCAGCTCTAGTGTCCAGGGGACCACGCTCAGTCACTTCGGTCATTCCAACTGTTTGAGACTTCATGGACTCTAGCCCACCAGACTCCTCTGCCCATGGGATTTTCCTGGCAAGAATACTGGAATGGGTAGCCATGCCCTCCTCGGTGATCTTCCTGACCCAGGGATCAAACCTGTGTCTCCTGCATTGCAGGCAGATTCTTTACCACTGAGCCTTTCAAGAAGTCAGCCTAGGGGACCACCAGGCTCATAATAACATAGATATTGGGAGGTGATCTGGCATCTGGTCTTATAGAAATGTAGAAATAAGCAGGTCTAAGGTGGTGGGAGGATAAGTAAAAGGTCAGTGTTGACCTGTGTGAACACAACAGAAACTCTGGGCTTTGAAGAGAGAGTACCAGGGTGACCTGGGATCCCTAGGCAGGCATCTTATCTCTACCATTATCTAGTCGTATGAACACAAGCAAGTACTTAAACCTCTCAGTACTTTCATTTTCTCCCCTGAAAATGAAGATATAACAGTGTCACTTAAAAGGATTGTTCTGAAAACTTGACTTGGTTAATACATGTACAGCACAGTTGTCCAACACACAGCATTTCTCAGGAAATGACAACCTTTGCTATTATGCCCTGGGACATAAACTCGTGACTTGTGGAATGCAGTCCTTACCAGTTCTGTGTCCCTGGGCACGTTACTTACCTTCTCTGTGCCTTAGCTTTCTCATCTGTAAAATGGAGTAATAATTCTTATGTCATAGGGCCGTTAGAAGGCACCATGATAGACCTAGTAGGGTTCCTCGCTCATAGTTATCCCACGATCACTGACATTATCTGACATTAGTACTATTTCTTCTGTTAACAGTAGGAAGCTGAATAGGATAGCAGACATTTTGGCTCAGGCACCAGGAAATGCAGTGGGGCTGAATGGGCGTGAGGGTTTAAATGTACACACAGAATATTTGGGGAAATGAAAAAACGAAAAAGGCTCTCATATTTGGAAAAAAGTGTATGTGCTTAGAACGGTGGGGTCTTGGCCCTTCGAGGTGACACCTAAGATGGCATATGGTCACCAAGGTTGTAACTCATGTAAGAAACCTGAGATAAATTCCTGAGAACAGAGATCTGCTCTCACTTCTTTGCATTCCCTTAGTTCCCAGCACAGTGCTAACGGCCCCAAACATTTGCTGAACCGGGTCAGTACTCGGGTCTCGCGCCCTGACTGTCCAGCAGAGGCCGCCCTGGGCCGGGACTCTCGGGACTCGAGCGCCGGGAGAGGAAAGGCCAGGGGTGGCCTTGTCATCGCCGCGGGGCCCGGGTGGGAGGGGTTTGGCGGCGGCTGTCGCGGCGGCGGAGGCGGCCCCGGGCTCCGGCGGCTGGGATGGAGCAGAAGCGCGCCGGGCGCCGGAGGACGAGCAGCTGACGGAGCCGCGCGGCGCTCGCCTCGCTTCCCCTGCCGCCGCCCGGGCCGCCCGGCTCCCGCCGCAGCCAGCGGGCCGAGGAGAAGCTGCCCGCGCTCAGGGGCGCTCGGTCAGTTCCGGCAAACTCTCCCGCCGTCCGCGCCGGGCTCGGCACGAGTACCAAGGTACCATGGTCTGCAAGACCCTCTTCGCTCTCTGCATCTTCACGGCAGGTATTTTGGGGCGCTGTCCCTGGCGGAGGGGTCGGGCGCTGTATGGGACCCGAGGCCAGCGCTGGGTTGGGAGCTGAAGCCGGGGGATCGGGAAGTAAGTCGCCGCGAGCGGTTGGCAGGAGTGGTGCGAGCCTCTCGGGTTGCGCAAAGGTACGAGCGCACTTGGTTTTGGGGTGATGCGCGTTTTTGGAGATTCTGTGCCGAGGCGGACAGAGGGATTGACAGGGTTCTTCCCGCCGCAGCTCGCCCCCGCAACAAACTCCCGCCTTTGTGAAACAGGTGGCTGTCCGACGCGTTTGAAGCCAGGCTTGGCGACGCTGGGGTTTCTCGGGTCTCCGAGCACACCATGCCAGAGCTGGGCATCAGACTTCCTGACGCGATTGCACCCAGAGAGGGATGAGAAAGAGAAGCGGGGGGATGGGGGGGATAGCATCTGGGAAAGCGTGAAGTCTTGGCTGCGCACCCGGCCGGGCTGGTTTGCGTTCTCCGAGTTTTGGTGGGCTGTGTCTCCGCGTCCTTTCCTATTTACTCTTGAGGATGGTGCGGCACTAACAGCCCCGCTCGAGCTTCCGATCACCGCTGGGGAGTTACCACTTCTACCTTGTGGCCCCTGGGCTCCCCAGAATCCGTGCCCCTGGCTGAAACTGTTAACTTGGCAAACACTAGCATTCTCCTGGTTCCACCCGTGCCCCTCCGGCCGGCTCGGCTTCCCCACGCGCGTATTTCTCTGGACCACGGACGGCAGCGGCCTCTAAGCAGAGGACTGGGGAGAGAGGAGCCCGAGGATTGAGCTTGGCTTGGTGGGGAGATACAGAAAGGCGCTTTGAGTTAGAGGTTGGGGTACCCAGTTTTTCTAGAAAATGCAGGCCGACAAGGGACAGGGATAGGCGGAAAAAGCCGCCGAGTGCGCGGACGCCGGCGTGTTTAAAGATAAGAATGTCCCAAAGCCACGTCCATACACAAATCATTTGACTCACGCTTGTAGAACGTGTATATATATTTTTCGTCCTGAATTGCTTGGGTTCCTGTAATCATGGACACAGGTCATCACAATCCCATAAAAAGAAACTAAGGATTTCCTGGCAGCTCAACAAAGGATAATGCAGTTTTGAGGAAAAGTTTCCCAACTTGAGGCTAGAGAGAGTCTTCTTCCTCTACTTGCTGAGCGCCTCGGAAAGCTGTCTTTTCTCTGGTGTCTGCACGGTTCGGAGCGTCCTCAGCCTTGGCCAGGCTGGGAGCGCACGGATCCCGGCAAGTGTGACAGCGAGGGTCCCGGCATTGCCAAGAAACGTTTATGAAATGACAGGGAAGGTGCCTTCCATTCTCCACGCTAGAAATCTTTTCATGAGGCTCGGGGCTCAGAAAACCGTCAGTTAGCCAGTAGAGCTGGTAGGTAGGTTTGTTGGCTAATTTTATTTAGTGGCTTGTCTTTTTAATTTCTTCCTTTTTTTTTTTAAACAACTCTAGCAGTTGGCAACGCTGGGATTAGGCAGTGTATTGTGGACCAACCCCCCTGCCCCCCAGCCCCGGCCCCCGCGCAAAGAGCTCACGATTTTTTCTCCCTCCTTGGCCAGTTTTAGAGGTTAGCTTTGCTGTTTTTTCCAGCTGAAATCTTGCCCTTGTTCCTGGACAGAGTGAGGAGGCTGGTAGCTCAGGGACTAACTGAGTAGCCTCATTCTCATCCTAAAGCACCTGTGTTGAGGTCAACGTCCAGAAAATCACAGCCTCCGACCTCCAGGGCTCCCCTGACCCCCCGGAAGACATAGTTATGTTGCTGGGTCCATCTCCCAAACAGAGCCTGCGGAAGCTTCATCCTTTCCTCTGAGTTTGTGCCAGGGAAGAAGTCTCTTTAGGGATCAGTGTGTTAGATCTACCTACAGTAAGTTATCAGGAAAATCATATAAAAATATGTATAAATACCTTATGAGCTTCTCTACATCCCCAAGTAGGGTGCTTTCAGAAACTAAAATACAGCTTTTCTAGAAAAAGTTGGTAAAGGAGAGAGGGACTAGGGTTCTTAAGATGAAAGTGGCATGCGTGTTTCAGTGGATCGTACTGGCTCCCTTGGCAAAGCTCTAGCTAGTTTCACCAGGCAGTTGCTTTTTCTTTTCTTTGGTTCCTTTTTTAATCCCTCCAACTTTAGTGGCTTCAGGAAATTTTCTGTAAAACTCTCAATGATACTTCTTGAGTCAGGAATGGGGCATAGCAGGGAACTTTTTTTTTTTTAGCCTAATAAATCTACTCATTATAAATACTTAGCATTTCTTCCAACCTGTATAATGGACAGTTGTAAATATCTGCATTGTCAACAACACAGCAAAAGTAGACCTCTACCCTTAGTTGTATTTTAAAAAGAAGGAAGAGAGAAATCTTGGGCTGTCTTCAGTTCTTCCAGAGGCGATTGTGGTAGAAAACGAGCGTGGCTATTTTACAAACCATTCCCAAACACCTCTAAGGCCAGTACTCAGGCATACAGAAACACTATCTCTAAATTACAAGCCAGAACCTCTGAGGTTTGGCATCAGAACCAAGCGGGAAGGGAGAATGAAGGGCCACAGGAAGTCTCCATCTTCATCCCTCTCTGTTTCTCCACTGGATTCAATTCTGTCATTCCCACCACCATTGTTGCCACCCTCCAGTGCTCTATGGCGCAATATGTTTAAAAATTCCCTCACTGAGACATCTGAGATTTACTGGAACTTTCCAAAGTCCTTTTCCAAACATTCAAGTAGTTCAAAGGAGAAACAAGCATAGATAAGACAGACACAAAAACCCTTGACTCCATGTTTTCTGGTGTGGGTTCTGCCCTGTATGCCCCTGGTCTCCCCACCCAACCCCGGGAAGAATGCAGCATTCTGCCCCATTACCCAAGCTTGGTGATCAAGACCAGCAAGGCTAGATTCCAGTCTGCCACCCAGCTCGAGAGCCTATTTGTGTTTTGCGCCTGTAACATCATTCTTCAGGTAACTAACATCTCAAATGTCCTTCCTGGAAGACCCCACCCTCCACATTTATGGCTGTGTTCTCACTATAGCTCCCAATATATGGAAGGGCCTTATCATAAGCATATTAAAGGAGTATCATAAATCTTACCATAAACGTGTTAAAAATAAACCCAAAAAATGCACACATGTTTAAGGCAACAGCTGGGTTGCCTATGGTTGGTTGAGAGTGGAGGTGAAGGGTGGCATGCATCTCTTTAGCCTGGTTACCTCCTATTCCCCTGAAGTCTGCGTCACACAGGCACACATCCTTCACTGGGAAACCTACCTGAGGAGGTAGAAGTTTTCTATTACTATGGGATACATTTGTTGACACAGTATTGCAAAGTGGTGAGCACTCAAATTCTGCAGTTAGATTGCCTTGTACAAAGCAAAATTATTGCCACTAAATTGTATAATCTAGGAACCTAATCTAACCATTCTTGACTTTTCTTATCTACAAAATTGAGGGACTAAAACCTCATTAGGTTGTTGAAAGTGGTAAATGACTGTTCATACCCATAATGCCTGGGACATAGTAAGCACTCAGTAAGTATTAGCAGTTGTTATTGCTATTATTCTGATTTATAAAGGTGACTGTGTTCAGCTCCAGTTAGGTCATCCTCTCTGAAGTGTATGTGTTTCTGCTTGGCCTGTGTAAATTGAAGATCTCAACTAATATTCCAGCACAGTGCCAGCTGTTCTGGCAAATCTTCATGTGCAAATTAAGAAAAGATTCAGCTGAGCCTACTAAATGCCTAATTTGAAAAGGTTAATAATGTGCCAGCTCAAATTTAGCACAACAGTCCAAAAAACACTCAGTAACAAACAGAAGTGTCACTGAAGACTTTATTTCTTCCACAAAGTCTTTTGCAAACTGATCTGTTTCAAGAGTCCAACTCGGCTAAACCTTAAGTTCAAATAAGGCTTCTCTGGTGGCTCAGGGGTAAAGAATTTGCCTGCCAGTGCAGGAGACATGGGTTTGATTCCTGGGCCTTAAACATCCCACATGTCACACCACGACTATTGAGTCTGTGTTCTAAGAACCTGGGAACCGCTCTAAGGTCATGCACAGCTACTGAAGCCCGCACCATAGAGTCCATGCCCCACAACAAGAGAAGCCACTACAGTGAGAAGCTCCAGTGAGAATCACTACACTGCAATGAAGAGTGGACTCCGCTCACCGCACCTAGAGAAAAACCTGGGCAACGACAAAGACTCAGCATAGCCAAAAATAAATAAATGAACAAATAAAATTTAAAAAAAATGTCAGGTGCCCAGATCCACAAATTTTGGATAATTGAGATCAAACAACTTAGGAAAAGGCATTTCGTGGTGTATGAATGACCTAGCATGGCTCTCTCCAGAATCCAAAATCATCAGTAATGGCCAGATCTCTAATTTAACCTGATCATTTGGGCCTAATCTAGTAGTGCTTATGTTTTCCTAAGAAAAATATTGGGCAAATGTTTACACTGCTTGAGCAGATTTTCTTAAACAATAATTTTGCAGGGGGCAGGGGTAGGGGGTACAGCATTCACTGGAAACAATGAAGAGGGATGTTAAACATAGTTTCAAAAGGGATTGGCTGTTTTTTAACACCCAAATGAAAGGAATCTTGCTATAGCATTTACAATAGTTTTCTCCCTTTTTGAAATATCTGTTACTGAGATTGTATATGTTAGTTTAGGAAACAAATAGAGTCATCCCTCAGTATCCACAGCCTGCCCTCACCATAAAAATCCTCAGATGCTCAAGTTTCTTATATAAAATGTATATAGTATTTGCATATAACCTACACATGTCCTTTTGAATACTTTAAATCAACTGTGGTGTTGGAGAAGACTCTTGAGAATCCCTTGGACTGTAAGGAGATCAAATCAGTCAATCCTAAAGGAAATCAACTCTGAATATTCATTGGAAAGACTGAAGCTGAAGCGCCAATACTCTGGCCACCTGATGTGAAGAGCTGACTCACTGGAAAAGACCCTGGAGCTGGGAAGGATTGAGGGCAGGAGGAAAAGGGGTTGACAGAGAATGAGATGGTTGGATGGCATCATCAACTCAATGGACATGAGTTTGGGCAAACTCTGGGAGATGGTGAAGAACAGGGAAGTCTGGCATGCTGCAGTCCATGGGGTTGCAAAAAGTCAGACAAGACTTGGCAACTGAACAACAACAATAGCAAGGTTGCTTAAAATACCCAATGAAATGGAAATGCTATGTCAATTGTTTCAGGCATGCAGCAAGTTCAAGTTTTGTCTTTTGGAACTTTCTGGAATTTTTTTCCCAATATTTTCAGTCTGAGGTTGGTTGACTTTATAAATGCGGACCCCATGGATATGGAAATCTGACTGTATTTGCTTTGCTAGCAATATATTGAATAAAGCAGTTGCCTAGAAAAAATTAATTCTTCATTTAGGATATATCAGTGGCCATGAAAAAAGGTAGGCCAACAATGGGTACCTGCATTATGCAATGATTGCTTTTTACTTGGAGTGTTAGTTGCTCAGTTGTGTCTGACTCTTTGTGACCCCTTGAACTGTAGCCCGCCAAGCTCCTCTGTCCATGGGATTCTCCCAGGCAAGAATATTGGAGTGCGTTGCCATTTCCTTTTCCAGGGGATCTTCCCAGCCCACGGATTGAACCTGGGTCTCCTGTATTGCAGGCAGATTCTTTACCGTCTGAGCCACCAGGGAAGCTCTAACCTATTAACCACTTTTACTTGGAAGTACAAGGTTAATAGGTTATCATTCAGTTAATGTACAAGTAGAGTGAATCCCATGGACAGAGGAGCCTGACAGGCTACAGTCTTTAGGGTTGCACAGAGTCAGACATGACTGAAGGGACTTAGCACACACAAAGGGTTACTATAAAATAAGACTCATTTGTGTACGTAGCTCATGGCATTACATTTCGTAGTCACAGCTTAAATTATTTCAGTGATGGGGATTGATGTGACATCAGATTTTCTGATGTGTGGATCTTTAAATAGTCTTCATGATCCTTTACAGCAGCTTAGCTCATTTCTTTTACCTGTTCTAATATTGTTGAGATTTTTGCCATTTATAAGGTAATAGAAACCATTAAAGCACAATAAATGATTATGTAATTGTTTCCACCTGTGTTTTTCATTGGTGCAAGATAGTATAATATTTATTGAAAATAAACTATTTTAATTTTCCTTGGGTAAGTATTGCCAGATTTAGCAATGAAAAGTACAGGTTGTCCAGTCCAATCTGAATTTAAGTAAATATGAATTCTGAGTCTATCCCACTTAGTGCTTGGGACACACTTAAGCTAACTAATTCTTCCTTGTTTGTCTTGAATTCCAATGTAATGAGGCACCCTGTATTTTGTGTAGCGGCGCTACCTTTGGCCTTCCATATGTGGTTCATCAGAGCAATGTGTTTGACATAGAACTGGCTTTATTTTGAACTGTGCCTCACCCAGCTTTAGCTGCCCTACACCATTTCATTCATTCATCACAATCTGTTCATGGGAAGAAGACACCGAGATTTCAAAGCAGCTCTGTCTCTGGAAACAACTTACAAGGTTAGGATTCAAAGGGAGCTCTGCAGTGGAGCATTTCGAATTGGATTGCATATCCATTCACTGTGCGCTGTGGTGGGTTTCTGAACAAGTGGTGGGATTTCTTTAGCCTCCCCAAGGCTACCTTACTTTACCCCCCCTTGTGACCTTTCCTTCAACAACAGAAAAAAAAAGTATATAGTTTAAAATGGTAGCAGTGTTCTTGCATAGGAACTGGAACTAGTAGCTTTGCAGAATCCAGCTGGCAGCTGATTAAAAAAGAAAGTTATAGAACAGCTTTGGATTTCAAAGTTCTCTTCTGTGCCAGGATTTTAACACATCTCACAAATATTACATAAGGTTTGCATAATTCCTACAGGAAAGGTCTATACGTATCACTTGAAAGCTGTGGCTCTATGAAGCCTAAAGCAGCACATTAGACAGAATTTCAAGGCAGATTGGGGAGGAAAAAAATCCTTGAAGCAACTAGGCTGTGCCGGAAATTTGTACCTTTATACCTAAGGCCAAAAAATTGTGGAAAGTTACCAGGTGTGATATTTAGAAAATATGTCTATTCAATACAAAATAAGATGGATGATAGAATACAACTTTGATAATATCTTACACTTGCAGTCCAAATTCTGACACTTGATTTTCTTTTCTATCAAGGAGGAAATAAGGACAGAGATTTTAGGGCGGGTGCTGCACATGAAAAGAATTGGGAGAGAGGGGATTTTGTTTATTTGATTTTTCATTTTTTTGGTCATGGTTGTGAACTTAAAGCTACCATTCAGGCTTCCTGCTGATTAGAACACATTAAAATATACATTATCTTTAAAATTAGGATATTCTTGCCAGGTTTGTGTAGTATAGACGCATAACCTCATTACTGAGAGGGTTTATTCACCACTCTTGTATCCAGGATGAGTTGTTACCGGTGCTGTCTGCCCTTTATGAAACCTTTTCATTTTCCATTGGAAAAGCTTTTGTGATCCTACAGATAGACAGCAGACAGATACCATTATACTGGCACTGAACAGTTATTTCACCATTAAACCCTCTATATTACATGATTCTTGCTTTGTAATTTGGACTGTAATTTGGAGTCTTTAGAAAGAACAATAAAAATTTTTGTGAGGATAAAAAGATGCCCTCTTTATTCACCATGCAAAAAGCTGCATGTGTTTTGTTGTTTCTTGCTCAGTGGCTCAGTCATATCCGACTCTTTGCAACCCCGTGGGCTGCGGCACGCCAGGCTTCCCTGTCCTTCACTGTCTCCCTGAGTTTGCTCAAACTTCTGTCCACTGAGTCAGTGATACCATCAATCATCTCATCCTGCCCTCAATTTTTTTAGGGAAATGTTTAAGATCCCAGTCATTCTCTTGAGTTAAAGTAATGTGCCACATTAGGAGAGGACTCAGTCCATCTCAGAATTACAACATGAGGGTGTCTCGAAGCCCATTTGTCCATCAGAAGGTGCTAAGGAATCTGGTGGTCTGAACACCTCTTTCTTGGTTTGGGAAAAGTAGGTTATTGGTGGATCACATACTACTTACTGGTCATGGAAATTCTCTCTGTTGTTGGATCAGCTGGATGAGGGGTAACATCAAGCTGAATATGGCCATCATCCAACTGATGGGAACTCAGCATGTTTTATCTTAAAAATTGCAATGTTGTCAGAGATGGCAATCCAGAAGAGAAATCTCTAGAACTGAACTTTCTGAAGAACTGCACAGACAGTTCTGAGTAGGAGAAAGAATTACAAATTTTTGAGGATAAATAATCATTTAAAGTTGGTTGTTGTTTAGACATTAAGTCATGTCTGACTCTTTTGTGAACCCATAAACTGTAGCCCACCAGGCCCCTCTGTCCATCAGATTTCCCAGGCAAAAATATGGAATGGGTTGCCATTTCCTTCTCCAGGGGATCTGCCCAACCCAGGGATTGTACCCACATCTCCTGCATTGGCAGGTGGATTCTTTACCACTGAGCCACCAGGGAAGCAATATGGTTTATCTTCCAGGAGATGTAGATGGTAAAGGAAGTGTGATATCAGATTATTGTATATATGGAAAGTGGATGAGAAATGGACAGAGGGCAGAGGCCATGGCTGTTTTAGAATTTCTGTGGAGAATATGTGGAAGAGGCTGGGGGTGGTCTGCTGCATGACATGGTGAGACTGTCAGATGGCTGAGAATGTCAGATGGCTAAGTGAGGCTGAGAAGTGAGCACTGAAATTATTGGGGGCTGCTGAAGTCCAAAGCATCTCCTTGATGATGCTGCTGGGAATGGAAAATTAATCCAGTTTCACTTTTAGGCAAGGGGGATAAACAATTTTCCCTCAAAATTTATATGCATATCAAGTGCCTTTTAGTCCACCTTTCTAGTTTTGTGAAAGGTTGCAAATTGAGCCTTTCAGAGGAATCATTGTGATAGTCCTTAAATACCCTGAGATTTCAAGAGAAATTCAGCTGCATGGTTTTGTTCCATGAAGGAGGACTGAGTGGAGCTGAGTGACTGGGGCTTGCCCACTTCCAGGCAGTCCTCCTGGACTGCACGTCCCAAAGAGTCCTATCTTTGAGCAGATTTTTCTTTCAATGCTTATATGAAGAGAAACACAGCCCTGGTATTTACCTGGTAAGGATAGGATTTGTGTTACTTCCTCTGAGAGGCAGCATGATATGGTGAAAGGAGCTTTGGAGGAAGACAGGCTGGTGGGATGCCAGCTCCAGGGTCTTGATTTCCTCCTGGTAGAGTCATGATAATATGTTTATTATCATAAACATTGAGCGCCATGTAGGTAAACATCCAGCGAAGGCTTATTAAACAGGTACATCAACAGATAGAAGATTTCTTTTATTTCATTTGTTTATCTGCCTCTCGCTCCTAGAATGTCAGGTGCATGGGAATTTTAGCTGTTTTGTCTCTGCTGTCTTCCCAAGCTTGGAGAACAGAGCAAGACATGGAATGAGTGCCTAGCAAATATTTGTTAAATTAATTTTTAATAGAGAACCTACACGTCTGTCTAAGGCTTTGGAGATATGGCAATGAACAGAAGAGATGGAAGACTACCCTCAGAGAACTTACATTCTTTGAAGATGATGAATTTTGACTTGGTCAATAGTTGACTGTTTCACAGTCATCTCAAATCCATCACGTCAAAATCTTGAAATCTGAATGCAGCCATAAGGGTTAATTTTGAATCCATACTGGATCTGTTTCTGTGACTTTAATTCTTACTTTGCCATTTTTGTTATTATAGGCATACATAATGGCCTGCCTCGGTAGTGCTACCCACCCACCTCTGCTTGACCCTTGGGCTAGGGTGCCATTGTTTGGCTCATAGGGAGATAGCCTGATCCTGTCCACCTGTTAAGGGCTGTAAGGAAGTGAAACTAACATATGCCCCTGCTGAGGCTTGTCATTCTAGAAGATATTTGCATGAATTAAATGGTCTTCTTACTTTGTTTCCTCACCTCCCCTCATCTCTGATCCATAAAATAACCTGGCATCCAGGCCCCCAAAAGACGGTTACTTTGAGGCCCTGATCTGCCATCTTCTCCGCCAACCAGCTTTCCAAATAAAGTTGTCTTCCTTGCCTCAACACCCCATCTCAGATTTATTGGCCTATCCTGCAGTGAGCTGAGCAAGCTTGGACTCCGTTACGTGTACGCTTGGACTTTTCTCCTTACACAGGCCCCAGTGGAGGCCATCTTCACCCCAGTTAGTGGCAACCCCACCTTTTGAATTGCTCATGTTGAAAATCTTGAGTCATCTTTTTTTTTTTCCTTTTAAACTTTTTATTTTGTATTGGAGTATAGCCGATTAACAATGTTGTGATGGTTTCAGGTGAACAGCTAAGGGACTCAGCCATACATATACCTATATCCGTTCTCCCCCAAACTCCCCTCCCATCCAGGCTGCCACATTAAATTGAGCAGAGGTCCATGTCCTATATAGTAGGTCCTTGTTAGTTATCCATTTTAAATCTGGCAATGTGTACATGTCCATCCCAAACTATCCCTTCCCCCATCCATCTCCCTCAGCAACCATAAGTTCATCTTCTAAGTCTGTGAGTTTCTTTCTATTTTGTAAGTAAGTTGATTTGTATCATTTCTTTTTAGATTCCACCTATAAGGGATGTCACAAGTATTTCTCCTTCTCTTTCTGATTTACTTCATTCAGTATGACAATCTCTATGTCCATCTATGTTGCTGCAAATATCATTATTTTATCATTTTTAACAGCTGAGTTATACTCCATTGTATATATGTACTACATCTTCTTATAATGAATCATCTTTGAGTCTCTTTTTCTCTCAGCACCCCTCATCCAATGCTTCAAAGGCTTCTGTTCACCCTGCCTTTAATGTTCATACAGAAGTCCGACTCTTTCTGACACCTTCATTAGTGTCTGTGGTGTGATTCCCCCATACTCTTTCTCTTGGAATTCTGCAGGGGCCTCCTCTCAGGCCTTGCAACTTTAACCCCTTACCCCACAAGGTCTGGTTTCTGCAGAGCAGTGGTCAATCCAGAGGAAATGTATCAAATGATACCATTGCTCTGTTCACAGCTCTGCCACAGCTTCCTGTTGCAACAGAGTAAAATTCCAGCCCACGTCCTTAGAGCTGCCATCCAGATCTTCCTGAGCTGCTCCCTGTTCATCCTTGGACTCAGATTTCTACCTCTCCTCTGGTCCCCTGGCACCTGTCACACTGGTTTCCTTATCACATACCATGGCTGGTTCCTGTCTCTGGAATATCCATGTGGATATTCTCCAGATATCCACACGGTTAATTTCTTCACCTCCCTAAAACCTTTGCTCAAATGTCACCTTCTCAGTGAGACTTCATCCTGATCAACAATTTTTTTTCTTTTTTTTTGTTTATTTATTTATTTATTTATTTTTAAAAAATCTTTAATTCTTACATGTGTTCCCAAACATGAACCCCCCTCCCACCTCCCTCCCCATAACATCTCTGTGGGTCATCCCCATGCACCAGCCCCAAGCATGCTGTATCCTGCGTCAGACATAGACTGGCGATTCAATTCTTACATGATAGTATACATGATAGAATGCCATTCTCCAAAATCATCCCACCCTCTCCCTCTCCCTCTGAGTCCAAAAGTCCGTTATACACAGCTGTGTCTTTTTTCCTGTCTTGCATACAGGGTCATCATTGCCATCTTTCTAAATTCCATATATATGTGTTAGTATACTGTATTGGTGTTTTTCTTTCTGGCTTACTTCACTCTGTATAATTGGCTCCAGTTTCATCCATCTCATCAGAACTGATTCAAATGAATTCTTTTTAACGGCTGAGTAATACTCCATTGTGTATATGTACCACTGCTTTCTTATCCATTCATCTGCTGATGGACATCTAGGTTGTTTCCATGTCCTGGCTATTATAAACAGTGCTGCGATGAACATTGGGGTACATGTGTCTCTTTCAATTCTGGTTTCCTCGGTGTGTATGCCCAGCAGTGGGATTGCTGGGTCATACGGTAGTTCTATTTGCAATTTTTTAAGGAATCTCCACACTGTTCTCCATAGTGGCTGTACTAGTTTTCATTCCCACCAACAGTGTAGGAGGGTTCCCTTTTCTCCACACCCTCTCCAGCATTTATTGCTTGCAGATTTTTGGATCGCAGCCATTCTGACTGGTGTGAAGTGGTACCTCATTGTGGTTTTTGATTTGCATTTCTCTGATAATGAGTGATGTTGAGCATCTCTTCATGTGTTTGTTAGCCATCCGTATGTCTTCTTTGGAGAAATGTCTATTTAGTTCTTTGGCCCATTTTTTGATTGGGTCGTTTATTTTTCTGGAATTGAGCTGCATAAGTTGCTTATATATTTTTGAGATTAGTTGTTTGTCAGTTGCTTCATTTGCTATTATTTTCTCCCATTCAGAAGGCTGTCTTTTCACCTTGCTTATATTTTCCTTTGTTGTGCAGAAGCTTTTAATTTTAATTAGATCCCATTTGTTTATTTTTGCTTTTATTTCCAGAATTCTGGGAGGTGGATCATAGAGGATCCTGCTGTGATTTATGTCTGAGAGTGTTTTGCCTATGTTCTCCTCTAGGAGTTTTATAGTTTCTGGTCTTACATTTAGATCTTTAATCCATTTTGAGTTTATTTTTGTGTGCAGTGTTAGAAAGTGATCTAGTTTCATTCTTTTACAAGTGGTTTTCCCAGCACCACTTGTTAAAGAGATTGTCTTTTCTCCATTGTATATTCTTGCCTCCTTTGTCAAAGATAAGGTGTCCATATGTGTGTGGATTTATCTCTGGGCTTTCTATTTTGTTCCATTGATGTATATGCCTGTCTTTGTGCCAGTACCATACTGTTGTGATGACTGTGGCTTTGTAGTAGAGCCTGAAGTCAGGCAAGTTGATTCCTCCAGTTCCATTCTTCTTTCTCAAGATTGCTTTGGCAATTCGAGGTTTTTTGTATTTCCATACAAATCTTGAAATTATTTGTTCTAGTTCTGTGAAAAATATGGCTGGTAGCTTGATAGGGATTGCATTGAATTTGTAAATTGCTTTGGGTAGTATACTCATTTTCACTATATTGATTCTTCCAATCCATGAACATGGTATATTTCTCCATCTATTAGTGTCCTCTTTGATTTCTTTCATCAGTGTTTTATAGTTTTCTATATATAGGTCTTTAGTTTCTTTGGGTAGATATATTCCTAAGTATTTTATTCTTTTCATTGCAATGGTGAATGGAATTGTTTCCTTAATTTCTTTTTCTACTTTCTCATTATTAGTGTATAGGAATGCAAGGGATTTCTGTGTGTTGATTTTATATCCTGTAACTTTACTATATTCATTGATGAGCTCTAGTAATTTTCTGGTGGAGTCTTTAGGGTTTTCCATGTAGAGGATCATGTCATCTGCAAACAGTGAGAGTTTTACTTCTTCTTTTCCAATTTGGATTCCTTTTATTTCTTCTTCTGCTCTGATTGCTGTGGCCAAAACTTCCAGAACTATGTTGAATAGTAGCGGTGAAAGTGGGCACCCTTGTCTTGTTCCTGACCTCAGGGGAAATCCTTTCAGTTTTTCACCGTTGAGGACAATGTTTGCTGTGGGTTTGTCATATATAGCTTTTATTATGTTGAGGTATGTTCCTTCTATTCCTGCTTTCTGGAGAGTTTTTATCATAAATGGATGTTGAATTTTGTCAAAGGCCTTCTCTGCATCTATTGAGATAATCATATGGTTTTTATTTTTCAACTTGTTAATGTGGTGAATTACATTGATTGATTTGTGGATATTGAAGAATCCTTGCATCCCTGGGATAAAGCCCACTTGGTCATGGTGTATGATCTTTTTAATGTGTTGTTGGATTCTGATTGCTAGAATTTTGTTGAGGATTTTTGCATCTATGTTCATCAGTGATATTGGCCTGTAGTTTTCTTTTTTTGTGACATCTTTGTCAGGTTTTGGTATTAGGGTGATGGTGGCCTCATAGAATGAGTTTGGAAGTTTACCTTCCTCTGCAATTTTCTGATCAACAATTTTTTAATTGGAGAATAATTACTTTACAATGTTGTGATAGTTTCTGCTGTCCAGTGAAATGAATCAGCTATATGTATACACATATTCCCTCCCTCTTGGACATCCCTCCATCCCAAATTCTCTAGGTCATCACAGAACAATGAGCTGAGTAGTCTGTTCCACCTGCCGACATCATATTCCCCACGCCTCTGCTTTTTCCTTAACGTCTCTCTCCTTTCATCCCTAGTCCCTTACCCCCCTGGGATTTTTGTCTTTTACTGTGATATCCCCAGTGCTGTGGGCATCCCCAGTGCTGTGGTATCCCCAGTGCTGTGTGGCACTAAGGGGATACTCAGAATATATTTGTAAAACTGAATGATTCAAATATATTTTTGAGGATGGGCAAAATGAAGACTTAAATTTTACCTTCTATCCCCTCAAAAGGAGACATGGGCAGACTGAATTACTATCAAGTGCTCGTGTCTATTGTTTCCAAATAGCTTTAAAAAAAAAATGAGTCAATCTATTCATTTTCATTGAGGGTTACAGAAGCTGAACTTGAAAATCAGCTTTTTTAAAGCTATGCATATACAAAACACTTTTTTTTTTTTAAAGGCAAAACTTTTTTTTTTGCCATGGATATCATTTGAAGATAGTTGAAACTTCTTAGTCTCTGGCCAATTAAGGAAATGTCACCTTTGAGCTAAGCTAGAGAAGATAAAGATACTTTCACTATTTGAACATCTTTGAAAATTTTCTGAATAGCTAAAAAGAGCCTGATGATGAAAATGATTTGAGCCTAAGGGAAGCATGACTGGCAATTTCCCAGTGGTGTCCAAGAAACTTAAGTCAATTCAAATGCTGAATGCTGAGGGTGTAATTAGTCACAAATAAGCTGAAGTGTAACAGAATGGGAGTTTTCCTTACCGACTCTGCATTCTTGCTTCATCCCTGATTCTGAACTATGAATTGTGTTTGAAGCATAAGCAATAGGTATAAGTGATGTGAAACCCTGACTAAAATCAGAGTGGCATCTCACGAGCACTTGGTCTTCACCCTGCAGGACTGACACCCCTTGACGTGGCTAGCGCCACCCCGGCTGGCACGTCCCCCAGCTGCATCCACCGGCAAAGACCCATAGTACTTTCTGGCTGAAATAAAAACACCTACTCATTTAGCAGCTGCCAAAAAGAGCATGATCTTGGAAAAGAACAAGATACTGATCTTGAAGCCTAAGGGATAATAGTAAAATTTAAGATTATATCCTGGATAACTAGTGGGATCTTGGTGTATAGCACAGGGAACTCTGCTCAGTGTTCTTGGTGGGGTGAGATGGGGGGGAGGGGGTGAAAAGGAGGTCCTATATATATATATATATATATATATATATATATATATACATATATATAGTATATACAGTTATATAATTAGTTATATAACTGATTTAATTCATTGTGCTGCAGAAATCAACACAATGTTGTAAAACAACTATACTCTAATAAAAAATGGAAGTTGTTTAGTCATTCAATCATGTCCGACTCTTGCAACACCATGGACTGTAGCCTGCTGGGCTCCTCTGTCCATGGGATTCTCCAGGCAAGAATACTGGAATGGGTTGACATTTCCTTCTCCAGGGGATCTTCCTGACCCAGGAATTGAACCCCAGGTCGCCTGCATTGCAGGCAGATTCTTTACTGACTGAGCTATGAGGGAAGCCCATACTCCAATAAAAAATAATATAAAGTAAAAAACTTCAGGGTAAAAAATAATAATAAAAATAAAAATATCTGTTTTAAAAGAAAAAAGATTGTATCAAGTTGAAGGGTGCCTTATAAACAAACCAAAGAAGGGAAAAGATGATCCTTTACATGAAAAACATACTCCTTGCTTGTTCAGTGAGGTCTCTGGTTCATTTCTTAGGTGGGAAGATGCTCCACCATCTTTAGAGCAACATGGACTGTGAACAGAGGAAGGACAAGGAGGGGAGCCCAGGCTTTGTGCTGCAGAACCCACTGGGTACTGTGTCTAGGGTTGTGGGTATGACCCGGGAGGACAGGGGACCATGTTGCCCCCCTTTCCTCCATGGGAGGTACCATATTCCCTGACTGAAATAAAAAATAAGGCCTAAGTTTTCACTGGAAGAAAAAGGAACAGGCATATGACACCCAGAAATCTCAAAGCCAAAGGTGGCTGCTGAAACACTGAAAATTACTGCATCACTGAGAATAGGGTTTCAGATTGGAATATTATCAAAACTAGGGGAGATGTGGTTGTTGAAATTCAGGAATTTACAGTCGAGTTTTTCTTTTAAAAAATGCAATATCGGTAAGTTACAGTTGTCGCTTGTTCTATAACAGTTTTTCAAAACTGCACTCAAGGACTGATTTGTTTTGTATTTTTTATTATGGAAACTGTAAACATACACAGAAATTGACAAGAATGTATTTAACCTCTGTCCAGACCTGATTCGGCCTTATTTGTTTGTTTTGGTTAAGAGCTTTAAAAAATATTAATCAATTCAGAGCGATGAAGAAATGTCACTATGAAGTATCAGTCAGATCACAATAAAGAGTTCCATGTTTATTCAACTGGGCGATATTCAGCAGCTGTTTAAAACAGTGAAGTGACTCATTTATGTCCTGACAGGTAGAAATGGTGGCAATATATTGAATTACTATTAGCAACTTTATATTTTACAGTATATTGAAAGAGCAGGCTAAGGAATAAAATGAATTTTGTGATAAAATATTTAAAATGTCATGCGTATGCCTATGGAGGAAAGAGTTTAGAAGGATGCAGTGGTTATTTCTGGCAAATGAATTTTGGGTCAGTTGCACTTTTTATTTTTTATACACTCTTTTGTTTTGCCTGAAATTTATTTTAATGGGTTGTTTTGTCTTCACAATTTGAAAAGTAAAGATATTATCAATATTTTATTCTCTTCTTATCAGTACTTAATGTGACTACAATAACTACTAGATGGTTACTTCTATCCTCAAAATGTTGATTCAAATATCACTCCAGTGGAGTCCTCAAAAATAACATCTTAGAAAAGCAATAACTTCAAAAAGGTTTACAAGATATCACTGACTTAATGGGCAGGGGAGGTTCTGGGAAGGAACTGACTTAAAGTAATGCTGTATTTTCTAACGCCAGAGTACTGCATAAATCATTGATCAGGACAACCATCTTGGAAAGTATTTTAAAAGGCTCTGAGCTAACTGTTTGTGTTTAAGCTGCTTTCTTAGTTTTTAATATCTTCAGCATTGGTCACTTATGGAAGCAATTTTAAATTAAAACATCACTCTAAATTTTTCTAGAATGAAATTTGTCAACTTTGATGTCAAATAAGAAAAAACAGCCCTCAGAAGAATATGTGATCTATTGTTCTTTTGGCAACATTAAACTTATTATATCATCTTTTCAATAAAATAATAAAATGTGGTTTAGGTAAATGCTGGGGGAACCATTATTAATACTCCATGGAGTTACCCGAGACCAATGCAAGTGTTAATTGGGAGAGGGGACTGGGAGGAGACTGGGCTTTCGTGTGATCTGGGCCAACCCCATGTGAATTTCCCCTCTTCCCAACAGGTCTAGATTTTTCACATGTTTAACTATGTTCATTTCATCCACAACTTCATCTAATCCTCTCAATCACCCCAAGAGACAGGAAGTCTGTTCTCATTTTGCAATTCAGTTTCCTGAGTCTTAAAAGTTGAGTAATGAGATGCACATCCCTCAGTCTGTAAGTGACAGAATTAGACTTTGAACCCACCACTGCTGTCTTTTACCCTTCTTGGCCCCTCCTGCCTTGAACTTGATAAATCCTCTTGTGTAAATTTAGTCTCTAGAATCTCTCCCAACTCTGATCCTCTTCACCATCCCCACAGCAACAGCCTTGGCTAAAAATCTATCATCTCACCCTAGACTATTATAGTAACTCCTCAGTAATCACTGGTCACCCTTTCTCTTCTCACAATCTCTTGCCTCTCTCATGGAGCTCTTTCAGCCCAGGCCCAACTGGCTACTCCCCTCTGAAAAAGGAGAAGCAGGCCCAGATGTGCCTCAGTCATCCAGGTGCCAGACTATCATTCCTACATCCCATTTCCAGTACGAGGAATGAAGGCTCCTGGAGAAATGGCTAATTCCAGGTCTCGGTTCAGTTCAGTCACTCAGTCATGTCTGACTCTTTGCAACACCATGGACTGTAGCACAGCAAGTCTCCCTCTCCATCACCAACTCCCGGAGCTTGCTCAAACTCATGTCCATAGAGTCAGTGATGCCATCCAACCATGTCATCCTTTGTCATCTCCCTTCTCCTCCTGACTTCAGTCTTTCCCAGCATCAGGGTCTTTTCCAGTGAGTCAGTTCTCATCAGGTGGCCAAAGTATTGGAGTTTCAGCTTCAGCATCAGTCCTTCCAATGAATATTCAAGACTGATTTCCTTTAGGATGGACTGGTTGGATCTCCTTGCAATCCAAGGGACTTGCAAGAGTCTTCTCCAACACCACAGTTCAAAAGCATCAATTCTTTGGCACTCAGCTTTCTTTATGGTCCTTCTCTCACATCCATACATGACTACTGGAAAAACCATAGCTTTGACTAGACAGATCTTGACTAGATATGGGTTAGGAAATATATAAGATGAGCCTGGATCATCTTGTTATACCAGATAGCAAGGATGCTCTCAAAGACTACCAGCCTCCTGTCCAAAGGACTCAGAACCACGTAATGAGGCTCTACTGGCCAGAGATAGAACAGTCTGAGCATCAGGAAGGATAGTTGATCACCTTCTTTAAGCTTATGAGTTCATTGTTGTTATGGTTTAGTTGCTAAATTGCATCCAGCTCTTTGTGACCCCGTGGACTGTAGCCATCTGGGCTCCTCTGTTCATGGAATTCTCCAGGCAAGAATACCAGAGTAGGTTGCCATTTCCTTCTCCAGGGGATCTCCTGCATTAACAGGCAGATTCTTTACCCACCAGAGAAGTTCTATGAGTTCATAATTGGAAAAGGCAATAGCACCCCACTCCAGTACCCTTGCCTTGAAAATCCCATGGATGGAGGAGCCTGGTAGGCTGCAGTCCAGAGGGTCGCGAAGAGTCAGACAAAGCTGAGCAACTTCACTTTCACTTTTCAATTTCATGCATTGGAGAAGGCAATGGCAACCCACTCCAGTGTTCTTGCCTGGAGAATCCCAGGGACGGGGGAGCCTGGTGGGCTGCCGTCTCTGGGGTCGCACAGAGTCGGACACGACTAAAGAGACTTAGCAGCAATGGTACCTAAAACAAAACAATGACTGCGGAAGACTTCACTGGTCTCCATTGGAAGATGCTAATAAACAAACACATCATTTTGAAAAATAATAGATTAAATAATTTTCTTGATTGATTGATCATTCGATCTTACTCATTTAAATTAGGTGTACACTGGGTGACCAAACATTAGATGATACAATAACTGTCTTCTTACAAGTATTCCAGCTAATAACTTGAGACAGCATGATAGAAATAGAAGATCACCATATTGCCACACCCTCGTGTATAGATGAGAACAGAGCTTGAGGAAGTGCCCTGAGGACAGCTACCTGTGATAGTGGAGAAAATCTGGGCCACCACCCAGATCAGGAGTTGTATAGTTCAAGTCATTGTGAATGCACTGAACACCAAAAGGCCCCAGAGGAAGCACAGAAAGGAGAGGGGATCCAGTTAGCCTACTTCATGTCATTACATGTCAGCACAGGAACTCTGGAAGGAATTAGAACTGACTTCCAGCCAGGCTTGCTATCTTTGTGCAACCACGCTGCACGTCTTTATGAAGTAAATTTTCATTCTGGCTGAGTGAATGCAGTGAAGTTTGTCTTTAAATAATCCACAAGGTAGAGGAATTTAAACGGAAGTGTGCTCTCCTGGATAGAAAGGAAAACCTTTTCCTGACTCTCCGTTACCCTGTGGAGGTTGCTAGTTAAGTGAATGTCTGTCCCCAAACCTCATTCGCCCTCAGTTCAGTTCAGACACTCAGTCATGTCTGACTCTTTGAGACCCAACGGACTGCAGAATGCCAGGCTTCCCTGTCCATCATCAACCCGCAGAGCTTACTCAAGCTCATGTCCATCGGTAGGTGATGCCATCCAACCATCTCATCCTCTGTTGTCCCTTCTCTTCCCATCTTCAATCTTTCCCAGTATCAGGGTCTTTTCAAATGAGTCAGTTCTTCACATCAGGTGGCCAAAGTATTGGAGTTTTAGCTTCAGCATTGGTCCTTCCAACGATTATTCAGGACTGGTTTCCCTTAGAATGGACTGCTTGGATCTCCTTGCAATCCAAGGGACTCTCAAGAGTCTTCTCCAACACCACAGTTCAAAAGCATCAATTCTTTGGTGCTCAGCTTTCTTTATGGTCCAACTCTCATATCCATACATGACTACTGGAAAAACCATAGCTTTGACTAGACAGACCTTTGTTAACAAAGTCTCTGCTTTTTAATATGTTGTCCATGTTGGTCATAGGTTTTCTTCCAAGGAGCAAGTATATTTTAATTTCATGGCTGCAGTCACCATCTGCAGTGATTTTGGAGCCCCCCAAAAAATAAAGTCTGCCACTGTTTCCCCATCTATTTGCCATGAAGTGATGGGACCAGATTCCATGATCTTAGTTTTCTGAATGTTGAACTTTAAGACAACATTTTCACTCTCCCCTTTCACTTTCAACAAGAGACTCATTAGTTCTTCTCCACTTTCTGCCGTAAGGGTGGTATCATCTGCATATCTGGGGTTATTGATATTTCTCCCAGAAATCTTGATTCCAGCCTGTGCTTCATCTATCCCAGGTGGCTCTGTGTGGGGCCACCCAAGACGGGCGGGTCATGGTGGAGAGTTCTGACACAATGTGGTCCACTGGAGAAGGCAATGGCAAACCACTTCAGTATTCTTGCCTTGAGAACCCCATGAACAGTATGAAAAGGCAAAAACATAGGACACTGAAAGATGAACTTCCCAGTTCAGTACGTGCCCAATATGCTACTGGAGATTGGTGGAGAAATAACTCCAGAAAGAATGAAGAGACAGAGCCAAAGCAAAAACAGCACTCAGCTGCGGACGTGACTGGTGATAGAAGCAAGTTCCGATGCTGTAAAGAGCAATATTGCATAGGAACCTGGAATGTTAGCTCCATGAATCAAGGCATTAGAAGTGGTCAAACTGGAGATGGCAAGAGTGAATGTTGACATTTTAGGAATCAATGAACTAAAATGGACTGGAATGGGTGAATTTAATTCAGATGACCATTATATATACTACTGTGGGCAAGAATCTCTTAGAAGAAATGGAGTAGCCATCATGGTCAACAAAAGAGTCCGAAATACAGTACTTGGATGCAGTCTCAAAAACGACAGAATGATCTCTGTTCGTTTCCAAGGCAAACCATTCAGTATCACAGTAATCTAAGTCTATGCCCCAACCAGTAATGCTGAAGAAGCTGAAGGTGAATGGTTATATGAAGACCTACAAGACCTTTTAGAACTAACACCCAAAAAAGATGTCCTTTTCATTATAAGGGACTGGAATGCAAAAGTAGGAAGTCAAGAAACACCTGAAGTACAGGCAAATTTGGCCTTGGAATACAGAAAGAAACAGGGCAAAGGCTAATAGAGTTTTGTCAAGAGAATGCACTGGTCATAACAAACACCCTCTTCCAACAACACAAGAGAAGACTCTACACATGGACATCACCAGATGTCAATACCAAAATCAGATTGATTATATTCTTTGCAGCCAAAGATGGGGAGACACTCTATACAGTCAGCAAAAACAAGACTGGGAGCTGACTATGGCTCAGATCATGAACTCCTTATTGCCAAATTCAGACTTAAATTGAAGAAAGTAGGGAAAACTGCTAGACCATTCAGGCATGACCTAAATCAAATCCCTTACAGTTATACAGTGGAAGCGAGAAGTAGATTTAACGGACTAGATCTGATAGACAGAGTGCCTGATGAACTATAGACAGAGGTTCGTGACATTGTACAAGAGACAGGTATCAAGATCATCCCCAAGAAAAAGAAATGCAAAACAGCAAAATGGCTGTCTGAGGAGGCCTTACAAATAGCCGTGAAAAGAAGAGAAAGTGAAAGTGAAGTCGCTCATTCATGTCTGACTCTTCGCAACCCTGTGGACTGTAGCCCACCAGGCTCCTCTGTCCATGGGATTCTCCAGGCAAGAATACTGGAGTGGGTTACCATTTCCTTCTCCAGGGGAATCTTCCCAACCCAGGGATCGAACCCAGGTCTCCTGCATTGCAGGCAGACGCTTTAACCTCTGAGCTACCAGGGAAGCCCAAAAAGAAGTGAAGTGAAAAGCAATGGAGAAAAGGAAAGATACACCCATTTGAATGCAGAGTTCCAAAGAATAGCAAGGAGAGATAAGAAAGCCTTCCTCAGTGATCAGTGCAAAGAAATAGGGGAAAACAACAGAATGGGAAAGACTAGAGATCTCTTCAAAAAAAATTAGAGATACCAAGGTAACATTTCATGCAAAGATGGGCACGATAAAGGACAGAAATGGTATGAACCTAACAGAAGTAGAAGATATTTTAAAAAGGTGGCAAGAATACGCAGAAGAACTGTACAAAAAAGATCTTCATGACCCAGATAACCACAATGGTGTGATCACTCACCTAGAGCCAGACATCCTGTGAAGTCAAGTGGGAAGCATCACTACAAATAAAGCTAGTGGAGGTGATGGAATTCCAGTTATTTCAAATCCTAAAAGATGATGCTGTGAAAGTGCTGCACTCAATATGCCAGCAAATTTGGAAAACTCAGCAGTGGCCACAGGACTGGAAAATGTCAGTTTTCATTCCAGTCCCAAAGAAAGGCAATGCCAAAGAATGTTCGAACTACCACACAGTTTCCCTCATCTCACATGCTAGCAAAGTAATGCTCAAAATTCTCCAAGTCAGGTTTCAGCAATACGTGAACTGTGAACTTCCAGATGTTCAAGTTGGTTTTAGAAAAGGCAGAGGAACCAGAGATCAAATTGCCAACACCTCCTGGATCATCGAAAAAGCAAGAGAGTTCCAGGAAAACATCTATTTATTCTTTATTGACTATGGCAATGCCTTTCACTGTGGGATCAAAATAAACTGTGGAAAATTCTGAAAGAGACGGGAATACCAGACCTCTTGACCTGACTCTTGAGAAATCTGTTTCCAGGTCAGGAAGCGACAGTTAGTACTGGACATGGAACAACAGACTGGTTCCGAATAGGAAAAGGAGTGCGTCAAGGCTGTGTATTGTCATTCCCCCTAATCTACTGCAAATGCCTTGCTTCCTTGAACTTTGCCAGCCTACCACATGTGCATGCATGCTTCATCACCCAGTCATGTCCAACTGTTTGTGACCCCCTAGACTGTATTCCACCAGGCTCTTTTGCCCATGGGATTTGCCAGGCGGGAATACTGGAGTGGGTTGCCATTTCCTTCTCCAGGGGATCTTCCCAACCCAGGGATCAAACCAGTGTCTCCTGCATTGGCAGGCAGATTCTTTTACCATTGAGCTACTTGGGAAGCCTGCCAATCTACCACACTTGGGACAAATATAGATTAGCTATTATCTTAGGGTTGCCATAACAAATTACCGCAAACTTGGACGGCTTAAAACAACAGAAATTGCTTCTCTCACTGTTTTGGAAACTAGAAGTTTGCCATCAAGGTTTCAGCAGGTCATGCTTCCTTCAAAGCCTCGAGGGGAGGATCCTTACTTGCTTCTGCCAGTTTCTGGTAACCCCTTGAAATGGCTTTCTGCCCATTTCAGGTTTTCATTGGCTCCTGAAAGTATTAACTCTGATATGTGACCTTCTTCTCTCTAAGTGAATCTGGGTTCAGATTCCCTTCTCTTAAAAACATTAGTCATCCAGTCTTGATCAGATTAGAGCCCACCCTAATTCATTATGCCCCATCTTAACTCAATTACATCTGCTAAGACCAGATTTCCAACTATGTCACATTCATAGGTACTAGATAACCCCTAGTTAGGAATTCAACATATCTTTTTGCAGGGACACAATTTAATCCATTCCAACTAAACTATTTTCACATCTAAGCCATGTTCATGAAAGACCCTCCTCCACTGATAAAAGAAGCAGTTAAAACTTTATCAATTATTGGGACTTCCCTGGTGGTCCAGTGGCTAAGACTCTGAGCTCCCAGTGCAGGGGCCCCAGGTTCGATTCCTGGTCAGGGAGCTAGATCCCACATGCTACAACTAAGACCCAGAGCAGCCAAATAAATAAATAAAATAAAATAAAAAACTTTATCAATTATTAATACAAGTCTGATTTCCCTGACAGCTCAGCAGGTAGAGGAATCCATGTGCAATTCAGGAGACACGGGAAATGCAGTTTCAATCCCTGGGTCAGGAAGATCCCCCGGAGGAAGGCATGGCAACCCACTCCAGTATTCTTGCGGGGAGAGTCCCAGGGATAGAGGAGCCTGGTGGGCTATACAGTTCAAAGAGTTGCAAACGGTCAGACACAACTGAGCAACTAGGCACACACTTTTGTTCAAGATAGCAACTGCTATCACCTTGTATTTTTCAGTTACTTGTTTACCTACTTATTTATTTATTACCCTAGATGGTAGAAGGTAGGTTGAGTCTATTTGAATCAGCCATTTTTCAACCAGATTGCTCTGTGCATTTGAAGGGGGATATACTATGGGGACAGCCTCCCTCAGCCCTGACTACTAAATAACAATAGTACCCCACAGGCAGTGACAAGCAGAATAAAAGAAAAAAAAATTTTTTTAATGAAGGGAAGAAAGGAAGGAGGGAGGAAATGCCTTCACATATTTCTAAACTTAACAGGCTCATTGAAGACCAAAGGTCTACTTTAATGAGATTTTTAACAACTCTCCTTAGAGCCTACACAAAATGGGTTGTTCTTAGCAATCAGAGTTCTGCTTACTCAGAACTTACTCAGCCAGTCTGCTGGCTGTGAGAGGATGCTAGATGCTTCAGGAACATTCTGATTTGGCTCATAGGGCATGTGTAATATTTGCTTCCCTGATAAGTCAGGTGATAAAGACTCTACCTGCCAATGCAGGAGATTCAGGGGACATGGACAGGTTCAATCCGTGTCAGGAAGATCCCCTGGAGAAGGAAGTGGCAACCCACTCCAGTATTCTTGCCTGGGCAGTCCCATGGCTAGAGGAGCCTAGCAGGCTACAGTCCATGGTGTTGCAAAGAGTCAGACTTGTCTTAGTGACTATACATGCACGCATGCATGCCTGTGTACTATTTGAGAGGTATGCGGTGGATCTTGAGGGCACTGTTTCCCTTCTTTTCTGCCGTGTTTAATACGGTATTATTTGCAGCACTGTGACTGGGGTAGAGTCAGGAAGAGAAGAGAAAGAGCGAAAGGTTGCAGGAGATGAAAATAGATTCTGCTTTTTTGTGGTGAAGCTCACTGCTCAGAGATATGACACCTTTCCTCTGTGCAGAGAGGGTAAGATCCACTCCCTAAAGATCCCCAAGAATACTGAAGTGGGTAGCCATTCTCTTCTCCAGGGGATCTTCCCGAAGCAGGGATCGAATCCCAGTCACCATATTCCAGGCAGATTCCTTACTATCTGAGCCACCAGGGAAGCCCAATAAATGTCCAAGTTCTTCCAATTAATATCCTAGTTACTAATCAGAAGACATGGATGTACATAATTAGGGCTGTTGTGGTGGTTGCGGTTTAGTCATTAAGTTGTGTCTGACTCTTGCGACCCCATGAACTGTAGTCGGCCAGGATCCTCTGTCCCTAAAAAGGCTCTTTTCCTCAGTTCTAAGTAATGTATTATTTCAGGGATTCCCCAGCCCCCAGGATCTAATGTCTGATCATCTGAGGTGGAGTTGATGGAATAATAACAGAAATAAAGTTCACAATAAATGTAATGCTCCTGAATCATCCCAAAACCAACACTCCCAACATGGTCCATGGAAAAAAATGTCTTCCATAAAACCAGTCTTTGGTGCCAAAAGAGGGGGGCCACCATATTATTGGATGTAGGACATAGGAGGTCACTGGACTCTTTCATGGGAAAATGTGGAAATTGTGACACTGTAGAACAGTGGATTTCTGTCTCTCAGCATGAAGAGTGTGTACGTGTCTGTGTATGTGTGTATAATGTGTGTATTTGTGGGTAGGATGTGTGTTTTCCTCCTTTCTTGCTTGCTTCCTTCCTGTCTAAAATATTTAGAAGAATTTTAAAAGGAAGAGACCAAGTAGCATAGAAAGAATGTCTTTTTCAGGGAAAATTAATGTTCAGCGGGTTCATATTTTTTCTGTAGTATCTAAAATTCAGCACTTTGTCTCCATAAAATAGCAAATTATCCTATACATTCAACAGTCACAGGCATCCCTGATGGCTCAGCGATAAAGAATCTGCCTTTAATTCAGGAGACACAGGTTCAGTTCCTGGATCAGGAAGATTCCTTGGAGAAGGCATGGCAACCCACTCCAGTATTCTTGCGGAAATTCCCATGGGCAGAGGAGCCTGGCCAACTATATAGTTCATGGGGTTGCAAGAGTGAGATACAACTTAGCAACTAAACAACCACCACCCCAAGACCCTAATTATGTACATCCATGTCTTCTGATTTGTAACTAGGATATTAGTTGGTAAAACATGGACATTTATTGGCTTCCCTGGTGGCTCAGACTGTAAGGAATCTGCCTGGAATGTGGTGACGGGGTGTGATCCCTTCATTGGGAAGATCCCCTGGAGAAGAGAATGGCTACCCACTCCAGTATTCTTGCCTGGAGAATTCCATGGACATTTATTTGGTTCTGTGGCTGCCTATTCAATGTTTTTTTAAATCATAGCTTTCCTTGTAAATCAAAGTGAAAATCCTCATTGGGAACTTTTTCCTCTGGGAAAAAACATAATATTACTTATAGGAGATTTAATTACTTAGATAGTTTTGCTTATATAGGCAAGAGAAGTAGTCTAAGAAAATTAAGAGTCTACTGTTTAAAGCCTTTATTGATTTGGTTTATTCTTAAAGGGATAAAAAATAACTTTTTAAAGTTCTGACACTATAAACAGAGCTCCTTGATGAGAGCTGAGTTCATGCTGAGATAAAAAAAGTTACAAAGCAAAAGAACAGTCTCATTATATTTTTAAAATCCCAGGGAGAGCCATTGTTGCGCCAAAGCAGTGTGGTCAGACAGCCTGGGACCCAGTGTCAGTGCCCAAGAGACTAGGAGTAAAGAGCTTTACAAGTTTTGAATTTTTTCTAAAACAATTAAGATTAAAGGAGTTAATCAGGAAATCTGAGGTTATATAAGGGGTGAGCTGGTCAACCAGCTCATGTATCTGGTTTGGGGTGCATGTTTGGAGTGACCACACTTTTCCGTGGAAGATTGGACTTCAGGATAATTCTTCCAGAGTGAAAGAAATGGCAAGAAACATGAAAGTTTGAAAAGTGATCCCCACTGCACTGACATCTGAGAGCATCCTGGTCCCTCCAGAGACAGCTGACTGAAAGAAGCAGATGAGCCATCTGGGACTCAAACCCTGATAGAACTCAAACCTCGGGCCCTGATAGGAGAAGGAAGGAAAGTGGGTCATGTCTAATGGAACAGCTTGCCTCCCTTAGCAAGTCAGGCTGGCTGATTTGGAGGCCAACAATGGCGGATAGGGAAGATCCTCTGGAGAAGGAAATGGCAACACATTACAGTATTCTTGCCTGGAGAATCCCATGGACAGAGGAGCCTGGTGGGCTACAGTCCATAGGGTTTCAAAGAGGCATATTTGACTGAAGTGACTTAGCATGCACGCAAGCAACTATATAGTAACTGGCCACCTCGAAACCTCCTCCCTGAAGGTGGCATGGCTGCTGCATGAGAATACATGACAGAAACCAGGAGGGGCTCTGGAGTATATCTTCTGAAGTGCTAAGGCTCAATATCCACCATAAATTCTTCTTGAATTAGTGGAAAGAGATCATTCACTGTGTAAGTAAGAACTACCCAGGAATACTACTCAGCCATAAAAAAGAATAAAATAATGCCATTTGCAGCCACATGGATGCAGCTAGAGATTATCATACTAAGTGAAACAAGTCAGAAAGACAAATACCATATGGCATCACCTATGTGTGTGTGTGTGTGCGCGCGTGTGTGTGCATGCGTGTGTGTGCATGCTCATTGATGTCCGACTCTGTGACCTCATGAACTTCAACCCACCAGGCTCCTCTGTCCATGGGATTTCCCAAGCAAGGATACTGAGTGGGTTGCCATTTCCTCCTCCAGGTGATTTTCCCCACCCAGGGATCAAACCTACATCTGCGTCTTTGTGCATTGGCAGGCAGATTCCTTACCACTGAGCCACCTGGGAAGCCCATGATATCACCTATATGTGGAATCTAAAATATGACACAAGTGAATATATCTATGAAACAAAATTACCCACATAGAGAATAGACTGGTAGTTGCCAAGGGGGAGGGGTTGAGAGAGAGATGGAGTGGGAGGTCCGGGTTAGCAGATGTAAGCTTTTATACATGGAATGGATAAGCCACAAGGTCCTAGTATAGCACAGAGAACTATATTCAATCCTCTATGATAAACCTTAATGAAAAAGAATATTTTAAAAATATAGTGTATATATGTATGTATATGTGTACCTGAATCACTTTTCTGTACAGCAGTAAATAACACAACATTGTAAATCACCTATGCTTCAACTAAAAATATAAAACAAAACAAGAAGTACCCAGGAAAACCCCAAAGCCTTCTGCGATGATGTATGAAGGGACAGACATTCTAGGAAAACATTCAATTCTCTTGGACTTAGTTGGAGCTGGGTTTCTAGGAAGGCACATAAAACTTGAATTAGGGACACAGGTTCCTTGGTATGTGCCAGTTGTACTTCATCAAGTCTAGCCAAAATGACATCATTTATCTTCTATAGAGCTGTGCCAAACCATTCTGATCAACCTTTATTGACAGTAACAGCTTGGATATGGAAGGGCACCTATGTTCTTTGCTGAGCACTTAGTGCCAGGTTTCTAACAACCCAAATTTGACCTTGTTTGACTCATAACGTCCAACAACAACAACAAAAAACTGCTATGTAGAAATCACACAGCAAGCAATGTGTCGATCAGGACTTGCTGTAAATGCAGCTGTTCTACCTGCCCATTTTCTCTTCATTTGTGACGCTGATAGCCTGTTCTAGCATCGTGTTCAGAAAACATAACCAATCCACTGCACCTGCAAAAGAACCATTTCTGCTGGCTGTGCGGAATAAAAAATAGGCACCAACTCCCCATCTGCAATTGGAACGTTGGTCTCATTACCCGGACTCTGAAACATGCAGATTATATTGTTCACACGTTTTCTTGATTTTATTTTTATAAAAATGCATTTTTCTTAGCATCAGACCTCAGCAACACTTGATTTTTATTTTTGATGAGGAATCTGGCAGAACATAGGCAATTAGCTAGGAGCTGTGTCAATTTGGGAAACCTGATTAGCAGTTAGATCAAAATTCATCTCAGAATTTAGGTGTAAGTCCAAGTGGATAAAATATCCTTCTGAAAGCATTAGCAGTTTGGCTTTCAATGGGACATTGGATTAATTCAATCTGTGCTTCCTTACTACACAACATCATTTCAAGGAATAAATTCAATTTATGGTATGGAAAATGGATAAGATATGCATAAGCTGGCCTTGATTTAACAGGGATGACAAATTAAGTATTCTGGTAAATGAAACGGTCCAAATAACTGAGCTTTCTCTGTACCCTAATGTTGATTTTTAAAATCAGAAAAAAGCAACATAACATATTTTAAACCATGTCTAACATTTATGATAAGGCCACTGATAAATAAGAGGATTAAATGAGATGAGTTTTAGTATCTATTCTTTATGATCTAAAACAGATTTTAAACCTAAGATCTATCAAACTTAGATAATCCATAAATGAACTCCAGGAAAGTCACAAAACATCATATCCAACACTGCATGGATGAACTTACATGCCTTTTTTTTGTTGGGAGACAATCCAGAGATTGTATCCTGTACTTGAACTCTGGCTCTCCAATAGATTTAAGAGGGTCTAATTTTCAGTCTGTGATTCAATTAGCCCTTAAAGCTTTATTCTTTCTTTGACAGTTCATAAGGTTCCTAGGGGTGGTCTGGTGTTTAAGGGTATCCTTACATGACTGTTGGTAGCACTGGCTCATGTTTATTTGGACTGTGACTTCCTCAGTACAGATTATTATTGCATGCATTCACCTTACCTTGGGTCACCCACAAAGGTGGAGACTGTCCTTTCAAATTAAGGCTAAAGATGTCAGGTGGAGAAAACAGTATGGCTTAAAGATGTGTCATTGAGATGGTCAGTGAGAGCCTGGGGAGTGAACCTTGGGTGTTTTGACTTCCTAGGCTGGTGTTCTTTCCGTTACAGTGTGTTATGTAGACTGTCATAAAAGCTACATTTTAATGAATGCGGCTCAGTATTTCAGAAGCCATTTAGGTTACTTAAGGTCTCCAAACTCTAGCTGCCCACCTCTCCCTCAAAAACGGATCCAGAATGAATTAGACTAGTGGCTAATATGAATTTCAGTCTAAAAATGGAAAATCCTGCCCTGAGCATACAGCTCTTTAGGCTCCAGCTCCTTAATTCTAACAAAAACATCCATCTTGTGGATTCCACAGAGCTTTCAGGTACAAAATGCTGCCCAGTCTTCACAAGTTCTTGGAAGTCAGCCAGTACCCCCATTATATAGACGAGCAAAATCAAAACTCATAGAAGTGAGATGACATGTCCAAAGCCACGGAGAAAGGGGCAGAGCCAGAAAGCAGTGCTGATCTCAGAACTCCAACTCTGCACCTGTTCGTGGCAGCACAGCTGTTTCTACAATATTCTCATGGCATTGGATGGAAGCGATGGGTACACTTGCTGGGACATATGTCGTCAGGTCAGACCATTTTCATAGACTTACGCACTGGAGAAGCTGTCTGCAAAATAAATTCTATGGTAAAATAAGCAGTGTGTTCCCTGGAGTGTAGATTTGAAGAATTTTTCTAGAAGTTCAGAATCTTTCTGCATACCAAGCAAAGGACAAATATATCTCTAACCAGCAAGAAAATAGCAAGATTAAATTCCTCCCCAGTTCTAAACACAGCCAACACCTTTTTGCAAGAACTTTTTTTGTGGACTTACATTTTTTTTTTTTTTCTAAAAGCAAACAGAGCCTACTTCAAAACAGGGAGACTATGAGAGAGATTTAGGACAAGAAAGGCTGTTATTTCTCCTTATGTGTTACTTACCTTTTGCAAATTCAATAGGCACTGAAACCCAATAATTGTTCTATTATCTTCTGCCAATTTTAAACCTTTTTCCTAAATAGTTATATGATGTTAAGTGGCTGGAAGAGGTATTTTTGTGATCAGGCTGTACTGAAGGCACATTATAATACACTGGAGAAAAGCATGATTTATTTGTTTCGATTTTGACTTTTGAAAGATTTACATCTGGACATAGATATATAAAACAATAGAGTGTTTTGCCAGTACAAAGGTAAGAACGGCTCAACTTCAACTAGTTTGATTTTGTCACTGCAGTGGTAGATCAGCAACTCCAAAATGTTCTCATTATAGACGTGCAAAGAGCTTGGTTTGGGTCCTGTGATCCCGCTTTTGAACTCCAGCCCTGCTGTTTTGGCGACAAGCCAAGAGGACGGGAATCTAACATGAAACCCAGTAAGATGCTTGCCATCATGTTTAGGCACCTTATACACATTTTCTTATCCAACTCGACAACAGCCCTGGAAGGTTGGTGCTATTGGTTTCTACTTCTGAATGAGAAAACAGAGGCTTGAGGAGGTCCAATCATTCCTCCAGAGCCACAGAGATAATGGATTCCAAATTTGAACCCAGATCTCTCAGCTATTAAACCCATACTCTTTTGGATTATTCAGCAACTTCTTTCCTGGGTTTCCATGTTTCCAGCTGTAAAACATGATCACTAAACATATCTTTTAGGGCTTCCCTGGTAGCTCAGTTGGTAAAGAATCTGCCTGCAGTGCGGAGACCTGGGTTTGATCCCTGGATTGGGAAGATCCCCTGGGGAAGGAAACCACAACCCACTCCAGTATTCTGGCCTGGAGAATTCCATGGGACTATTCATGGGGTCACAAAGAGTCAGACACAACTGAGTGACTTTCACTTAACAAAACCTATCTTTTAGAATTGTTGACTTATAAGATTAATTTACCCAGAACAATACAGATATACAGGAGGTCTTCATTAAATTATTTTTCTCTTCCTACACTTTGTTCTGATAACAATTCTTAGTTTAGTAAATCAATTAGGGGGTTTTATTTCTTCTTCTTCTGTTTTTTTTTAATTTAGATTTTTTAACTTTAGATTTTGACCTAACTCAGGTCTTTTTAAAATGTAGAAGCAGAAAGATGACTCTCAATATAGATGCCAGTGTGATTTTAGAGGACAAGGGAGACAGGAGTAACTTTCCTTCATTTTCTGTCTGGTGTGAGTAGCTTCAGGGTAGGGAGTAGGGTGGTGCTGTTCCCATCCCAGGGAGAAGGTGTGGGGTGGCCAGGTGTCTTTTTATCTGTGCATCAAGACCCTGATGTTGGGAAAGGTTGAGGAGAGGGGAGAAAGGGGACGACTGAGGACAAGATGGTTGGATGGCATCACCGACTCAATGGACGTGAGTTTGAGCAGATTCCAGGAGATAGAGGAGGACAGGGAAGCCTGGCGTGCTGCAGTCCATGGGAGTCAAAAAGAGTCGGACAAGACTTAGCAACTGAACAAGACCCTTGTAAATACTTTTAATTTCACTTTATAATGCTGCTGACGTCCTGTTGCTTTGGGGAAGGGTTGAAACAAGACAACAGTCAAGCTGCACCACGTTGGCCTGCAGTATTTCTGATTGGCCTCTGTTGCCATAAGCAGGTTGCCCAGGGCACTGCCCAGGCCTGGTGTGTGGTGGAAAATGTGGACAAAATTTCACCAGAACTGGTGGGAAGTGTCAGCATTTCCTTGCTGGTAGGTGACAATCTGCTTACAGAGAGACTTGGGAAGAATTACTTGTCTGCAAGATGACTATATATGTGTGTATATTCGTATTTATCTTTGCTCCCTGGCTGAAGGCCCTGGAGCCCTCTGCATGCAGATAGGGAATGGATCTAAACCGCAAGTGCCAGGGAAAGTGGAATGAATCAGGGTAAGCGGAAGCAGTTGAGAGAAGTGGTGATTCAATCTTAGAGATTTTGACATTTTCATTTAGCAAGCATTGACTCAACACCTTTTTTTAAACTGAAAGTACTGGACACGCACTTCATCTTGAATGCACTGACCATCTGGTGGAAGACCAGACTTCCAGACAGATACTATAATACAGTATGGTGGGTTCCATGTTTGAGGTATGAATGGAGTGTAATGTAAACAAAGCAGACAGGGTAACTATTTGGCCAGATAGAAAAGTAGCAATAATATCTAGATATTTTTAAAAGATAAATAGGAAATTTACAAACAAAGGAAAGGAGGAGATGGAGAGCATGCTAGACAAAGCATGTGCAAAGGCGCTGTATCCACAACAGGGGAGTCGTGAGGAATCCATGAGGCCTGGCCATAAAACAGCAAGACCAGAGATCAAAACTGGGGCCAGGGTGAAACGTCAGGGGTCTGGATGACAACAGACAAAAGACTCAGGCCTAGGTCTGCCTCTTCTCAGATGTGGCTCCGAACAACGCACATTACCACTCTGAATCTTGTTTTCCTCATTTATAAAATGAAGAAACTAACAGTACCTGTCTCAGAGAGTTGTGGGGTTGAAATAAAAATAGCCTAATTGCTACAATTCCAGCAGTAGTAGGGCTCAGTAAATGTCTACTCTTAGTAGCTGTAGCCATCATAGCAATCATTAATTTTACAATAAAATCAATAACTGAAAATGTGAATAGTGTTCGTATTAGACTTCTCAAGTGTCTTTCATAAAGAGAGTTTTATTGGGCTGTCCAGTAAAACTCTCTGTGAAAATGGAAAAGTTCTTCTGCACCAGCCAGTTCATTAGCCATTAGCTGCATCTGGCTCTCGAGCATTCGAATGTGACCAGTGTAGCTGAGAAACTGCACTTTTTGTTTGATTTTATTAACTTCAAATACTACGGTGTAAGACAGCGAAGGTGCAGAGTCATGAAATCATAGAATGTTTAATGTGCAAGGAACTCTAGGGATTGATATAAACTTTCCTCTTTCTTCCCCCACCCCCCCCCCCACTACCATTTTTCAAATACGGAAATGGAGGCTCAGAGAGGAAAACTGACTTTCCCAGGGTCACACAGCTAAAAAGACTTAGCAGTAGAACTCAGCAGGTCTTCTGGCCTCCTCGGGCCAGGCTCTTATCATCCTGAAGTTTGGTCAGATTGTCCTCTCCACTTAAGAAAGTATAATATCTGTCGCCTAAGCTTCCTGGTTTCTGGTGTCATCATCAGCCACCCCTCTTTTCCCCACCATGTACATTTCTGCTCCTTTTTGCCTCATACACATGCTGTATCCATTAGATCCTCAATAATTCATAACTCACTGACAGATGTCTTAGTCCCGGATTTGACACATGCTAATGGGAAACTCTATGTATTGGCAACAGCTCATTTAGAACAAAATGCCCAGACCACTGTTTTCATAACTAGTACTTTTTTGTTGTGGTTGTACTGGAGTATCATTGATGTCGTTGTTGTTACTTTGCCTGGTGGTTAAAACAAAGTGTCAACAAAGACCTTCTTTTAGTATTTATAAAATATGAACCTAAATTCTTTATCCTTGGAACACTAAGGTGATTGAACAACCCACTTAGCAAGTCACTGGTTGAAGAGAGATGATCAGGTACAGACAGAAGTCCTTGCAACAACCGGTGTAGTCATCCTTAAACTCAGAGGCAGATCTGCTGCAGGCCTCTTGTGGTACGTGGTCTACAAATACAGCTCTTTCTTTCCTCTGTGGACAGAAGCTTCAGCCCTTCTCTGGTGCAGACCCTGGTGAGTGGCATGTGGTGTCCGGGAGCTGACCTGAAGGTTTGCAGCCTGGTTCTCTTCCTTCCTGAGCCTTGGGTGGGTCAAGGAGGGGCAGGGTGCATAGCTGAGGGAGACATGGGCAGGTCAGCTGCTGCTGCTGCTGCTGCTGCTGCTAAGTCACTAGCACTGACTTATTCTTAGGTCTCACAGTGCTCTACTGTGAAGTGGAAGAGGTCCTTAACTCTTGGCATCCTGAGCACTTGCCATCACGCCCTGCATGGAGAAGGGCATTCACAATCTTGAACTCAGTCTTCTCGTGGCCTGCAGGATTGCTGAACTCTGTGCTCCAGACACACTGTTGTCTGCAGTTCTAGAATTCCTTCAGGCTCCTCTTTCAGCCTGAACTGTGATTTTTCAGTCAGTTTAGCTCATTCTTACTCACTCCTTGAAAATGAAAGTGTTAGTTGTTCAGTCGTGCCTGACTCTTTGTGACCCTGTGGACTGTGGCCCACCAGGCTCCTCTGTGCTTGGAGTTCTCCAGGCAAGAATACTAGCATGGGTTGCCATTCCCTTCTCCAGGGGGTCTTCCCGACCCAGGGATCAAACCTGGGTCTTCCACACTGCAGGCAGATTCTTTGCCATCTGAGCCACTAGGATCTCCTGCAAAAGCTACTCCTCAGATAAACATTCCCTGACCTCCACCCTCAAGAAGCAAACTAGCATCTCCCCACTCCCTGAAAATCTCTCTCACAAACTCTCTCTCTCACACACACACACACACTCTCTCTCACACACACACTGTTTCTCATACACACACTCTCTCACACACACACACACTCTTTCTCACACTCTCACACACATACCTTCTTTCTCACACACTCTCACACACACACACTCTCTCGCTCTCACACACACATACTCTTTCTCACACACTTTCTCTCTCTCACACATACACACACCCTCTCTCTCTCTCTTCTCTCACACACACAAAGTAGATCTCATTGCATCTTTATTTGATATTTTCTTTATGATTCTTGTCATCTGCTCATAGTTTGAAATGACACATCATTTCATGATTATTTGTTTAATATCGATCTCCTCAGACTATAGATTCTATGAGGGTAGGGATTGTTTCTGTTTTATTCTGAAGCTTTAGTCCAATCCCAGAAATTGTGTTGGAGCTTAGAAAATATCTATTGAATTACAACATAAATGAAATAAAAGCAGCATACCAGTTAGCTACCAACTGGTTTAGCAACTAAAAACAAGGAATAATGGTTGAGTGAATGAATGAACGAATGGCCTGTCCTACTGAGATTTCTATGTAGCTTCTCCTTCAGTGGATGGTTTAGGGGTGATATGGCCTGAAGACTAGCTGGACACAGCTAAGAGTGACTGACAAACAACAAAAGCAAAGTAATGAGTGAATTTGTGGTTGCCTTGTAAACGTGACTGTGCAAAAAGCCAATATTGAATATTTAGGAAAACGAAAGCTCCTACTCACTCATCCCACCCCCTCCCACCTCTATACCACACCCCCCACCCCACCCCCGCCTACCCCAAAACCAGGGCCAAGACAATTTGCTCAACTCTCCATTTCATTGTGAATGAGTGGATATTGTGTGGAAGTCATTTCTTGTCTGACAGATTGTAGGTACAAAAAAACTTGTTTTTAACTTTCTTTTGTGGAAAAGAAGAACAGCTATTTGTGATTGAAAAAAAAATTGGTTTTTATCTACTGTCTCCAGGTTCCTTCTCTGCAGATGGGTCTTCAGAAGGGCCTTTGCTGAACAGGATAATGGGTGTAAACATGCATGAGATGGGAGTTGACGAGGTCTGGGCTGTAGATGGGTTGGAGCTAGGGGATTCCAGGCAAGTAGAGGCCACGTGGGTTGAATTTCCTGGGCAAAAAGGGGAAACACTGCTATTAGTGGTGATTTTCATTACCTTTTGCTCGTTATATGCCATGTCACTTTCTCCTTACCTTTCTCCACCTTCCACCGTGAAAAATCTTCAGCAAAATTCCTCACTGATGCCTTGGGTGGTAGGTTTCCCTTTGGATAGCTGTGGAATTTGAAGAGTCTTACTTAAAGGTTAACTAGCAAAAGCTGCCATGGCTGCAATACTCAGAACAATCACAAAAAAACATGGTCGTGTAATGAAAAGGACACGTCTGTGATATTCTTTCCAAAGACCCATAGCCTCTGTCTAATGAGAAAAACATCAGACCAACGGAATTGGGAGATATTCTCCCGGATGTGCATGTGTGCTAAGTCCCTTCAGCTGTGTCCAACTCTTTGCAACCCCATGGACTGTAGCCCACCAGGCTCCTCTGTCCACGGGATTCTCCAGGCAAAAATACTGGAGTGGGTCGCCATGCCCTCCTATCAGAGAGCTCCCAGCCCAGGGATCAAACCGACATCTCTTCTGCCTCCTGTATTGGCAGGCAGGTTCTTTACCACTAGCGCCACCTGGAAATCCCTTTCTCCTGGACACCTGACCAGTGTTCCTGAGGACTGTCAAGGTAATGAAAAAGAAAAGACTGGAAAACCATCACAGACAAGACGAGACTAGGGAGACAGCAAAACTGACTGTGATGTGGTACCTGGAACAGAAAGAGGGCATGAATGGAAAAAGGATGAAATCCAAATAAAGTCCAGTTAATATTGGTTTTAATTAAAAGTTTAATAGGCATATATCAATGATAATTTCTTTGTTTTGACAAAAGTAGGATGTTAACAGTGACAAAACTGGATGAGGGGTAAGGGGCAGTTGTCTGCAACACTCCTGCAGCTTTTCTGTAAATCTGAAATTCCTCCAGAACAAACAGTTTATTTAAAGGTAAAGCCTCATGACTAAAATAGTGACTGCTTTCTGTAAATCTAAAATTATTCCAAAATAAGCAGTTTATTTAAAGATAAAACCTCAAAACTAAAATAGTCAATGTTGGCTCTTTGTTAAACTAGTAGGGGAAGGAAGTAAAATAAATTACTAAATTTTTTTGTTTTTTGGTTTTTTTTTTAGTTTATTTAAACAAGGTAATCATGAAAAGGAAAACTCCTTGCTAAGCAGACAGTGACATTTGTTGTCAGTGTCCCTGTTGCCAAAGGTCAAGGTTTTGGCTCCCTCATGCAGCACGGTCATCACTGCTAAAGGAAAAAAAAAATGATTCTGACACTTGTTGAAATGATGAGGAAGACTTTATTCAAGACCATTGAAATACCAGTCAAGACTATAGAAACAGGGGAGAGAGATGGGGCTTATCTCTGAATATAACAATTTCAAATGGGGATTTATAGCCAAGGAGCAGGGTGAGAGGGTCAATGGATGGAAAATCACTAAGAAGAGATATCAAGGAGAGGGGGCTTCTCACTAAACCAACTTAGCGGGAATCTTGGCGAAAGCAGGCCAAGTATGCCAAAGGTGAGGGATGAGGGACTTGGTCAGATATCCAAGGTGATAAGAAATCAAGGGGGCAGGGGTAGTTCATCAAACTGACTTAGCAGGATTCTGGCTCAGACTAGGCTAGTTGTTGTTGTTCAGTCACCGAGTCATGTCCGACTCTGTGACTCCATGGACTGCAGCCCGCCAGGCTCCTCTCTCCTCAGCTACCTCCTAGATTTTGCTCAGATTCATGTCCACTGAGTCAATGGTACTATCTAACCATCTCATCCTCTGCCACCCGCTTCTCCTTTTACCAGACTGGGCTAGGCAGGCCACAGACAGGATGAGGAAGGGCACAGAGGGGCCCCAAGGTTGAGGTCAAGACAAGAAGAGGGTTCAGAGGAACCTGACTTAGGCTGCTGCTGCTGCTGCTAAGTTGCTTCAGTTGTGTCCGACTCTGTGCGACCCCATAGACGGCAGCCCACCAGGCTCCCCTGTCCCTGGGATTCTCCAGGCAAGAACACTGGAGTGGGTTGCCATTGCCTTCTCCAATGCATGAAAGTGAAAAGTGAAAGTGAAGTCGCTCAGTCGTGTCCGACTCTTAGTGACCCCATGGACTGCAGCCCACCAGGCTCCTCCATCCATGGGATTCTCCAGGCAAGAGTACTGGAGTGGGGTGCCACTGCCTTCTCCGGACTTTGGTTGAGAGGGGCTTTGTCATCATCAGTCATGCCAGCACCATGTGATTCCCATTTGAGTGATGCTATATTATGAGCATTTACCCTGCTTGATTCCTATCCAGGTGATTTGGTTGCATCCACAGTCACGTCCATAGTCTTGGGGGGCTTCCCTGATAGCTCAGCTGGTAAAGAATCCACCTGCATTGCTGGAGACCTGGGTTTGATCCCTGTGCTGGGAAGATCCCCTGGAGAAGGGAAAGGCTACCCACTCCAGTATTCTGGCCTGGAGAATTCCAGGGACTATAAAGCCCATGGGGTCAAAAAGAGTCGGACACAATTGAGTGACTTTCACTTTCACTTTCTGTCATAGTCTTGGCATAGTACAGCCTGGGAGCAGATTTCACCTGTGATTTCACATTCACCATCTGGATCTTGGCCATTGGCTTTTCTGGGTTGATGTTACATGAGCCAGTTTCCTCCCAAATTGATTGGGTTGTGGGTCTAGAGACAACAGGCTTTGAGAATCTGGCCTGTAATTTTACAGATGGTTTGGTACCTAGAATCCATCAGGCAGTTCTCTCCCAGAGCAGAAGTCATTGTTTCAGTCAAAAGATCCTTACGCAGATGTAAGGACTTTACTTACGGAGCAAACACGAATCCCATCATCTGATGGTTGAGGTCAAGGGCCAGGAGGGCTTTATTTCCCTCTGGGCCGGCCCAGCACATTCATTCGCACTAACATGTCCAGGTCTGCAGGGCTTTGCAAAAATCAATAAGCTCAGTCCCCATTTGCATTACTCTCGGTGTAAAATGTCATGGCTAAAATAAATAAATAAATAAAAAAAATAAAATGTCATGGCTACTTGTCATTTGGGCAAGTTTTGGATCAGTGTGCTTCCGCATAAAGCCAAGTGACGAAATGAGGACAGCCAGGCAATATCAAGCAGAACCAGTTTCGGTTTTTGGCCTGTATTCTGGCCTAAAATTATCTTCACAATAGCCCCATTTCTCCACCTGGCTTTGGCTGTGGGGCAGCTTAGAGCTCCATCTGCAGAGAGATAGACTGTGTCATGGGGAGAGCTTGGGGGAAGGGTTGATGGAGGTTGACATTGGCACATGGACCGAGCTGTTGAAAACTTAAGTTCAAAGTTGTTTTTGTTTTTTTTTTTTGGTTTCAGTTCCAAAAAAAACTTCATAAACTAACACATTCTGACTCTCCCAACTCTTAAATAAATTCTGAAAGGACATAAAAGAAGGTCATAAAATCCAAGAAAATCTATGTCTACCTGTAAGGTCCTCTTGTTCTGCTGTTACTGAAATTGTGTTTTTTCCCTTAGGGGATATTTTAATATATGGAGAAGGTGAAACGGTGGCTAGCATATTGGGCAAAATGTAACCATTATTAAGCAACACGGTGACAAGTTGTCAGCTTTTACCCTAACATTGGTGGTTTTTTAAGTATCCCACCAGTGAATAAAGCAGCAAACACAGGAGCCTTATGTCTTGGAAGAGGCAGGCAAAAAATATATAAACGTTTCATTATTTCTGAAGTCTTCACAGGGTTTTTTTCACCCTCTTTTCATTTTCCTTCTTGCAAATTTCTTTAATTTTAATGCCACCTCTTAGCCAGCTTTCAAAATAAAATTAATATATGTCTATGACTTCATTTCTTTTCAGCAGTTTATAATATTTAAGGACAAGCCAGTCATAATTTATTTATAGAATTTGATCCCATTTCTGTTTCTCCATTTTGTCTCCTAGAAAGCAGAGGAAAATAGCCCTAAATAGATCTGAAAAAAATTAGACATTGAACTTTACTTTCCCCCAAATACTACAAATAAAATTAGAGCCTTTGTCTCAAGAAAAATTAAGGGAAAGAACATTGCATCATTTGGAAATCAGATTACTAAAATATCAGGTCTGGATAATTAAGTTTGTACAGATCAGGAATAAGAAAGTCAATTTATTCTGGTTTTATGCCTCATCTTCTGTGTGGGTACTGTTTTCTGTAATAAGACTTCTGTGCTTCCTGAATTCTATACCACCTCAACGTCAAATGAGTTTTGAAAGTTTCACTTGTCATACCCTGATTGTTGGTCAGTGTACATGGAAGAAGAAAAGGACGGGAAAATGATACTGACACTTAAATTAACTGAAACAATATTTAATTGTGGAGCCAGCCTCCACCCCCTGCCATGGCCCCTCTGACTACAGAAAGAAAAGGCACTTTAGGATCAATTGTCTCTTATATTACCTGTTGCCAGTTTTCTTTCTTTTTTCCTCTAGTACAAAAGAAGGAACTTTTCCTTTTGATCATGTACTTCTGTCTCCTCAGTACTCAAAGGTAGCAAAGTAGATGGTGTAATTTCATTGGGCAGAGTCAAACCCAGCTTGAGTTTGGGAAGGTGTCAAAATTGTAATCTAGAAATACAGGCAAATCTGTAGGGCTGTTGGTTTCCACTCATACCGAGAGTCATGGTGCTTTCCCATGTTTAAGAAAGGCTGTGAGGAACTGAGAATGCCTCCAACTGCACAATCAGTGTGTTGAGGTTTGATACTGTCATTTCAGTGTTATCACCCCATCTCAGAGCACTTAACCCGAAACTGGGGATGAGCTTGAATGTTGGTAATATTATAACGTCACTGCATGATTTTAATGTACAGCTCAGGAGTGAAAGCCACGCTTGTAAAAATATTTCTTTGTAAAGGGAAAGAAAGAGAGAACAAAAGAAAAAAAAAGGAAAGGAGGGAGAGAGGAAAGAACGAAAGAAAACAGAAAAAGAAATGCTGTGTAAGCCAATTATAGACTAGGATGAGCTTGTTTGCAAAGCCGTTCATGTTCAAAAATAGAAATAACATTCTAGACAGAGACCCAGACTCAACTGCGTACAGACATGCATTAAGCTGTGTTTTGACTGCAGGTCTCTCCTTGCAGGAGGCTGTTGTCAAGGTCACCACCGTATGTGAACACAGGGCTTCTCCTGACAAGGAAGAGGGTAGGGCAATGGGGGGCATCTGATGTCCTTCTGCCACTCCATCTTACTTTCAGCAGTGCCCAGAGAAGCCAAGCCCACGGACCCTGGTGGTCACATTGGGGGGTCCGGGGCACCTTCCCAGCTGTGTCAGGTCGCTTAAAGAGGGTTTGCAGGCATTTGGGGGAAATCACAAACCATAACTCTTGCTCAGTATACAGACCAGCAGGGACCCCCGGGGCAGGGAGTACAGTCCAGCACAGAGAAGGCTGTATTATTTAGGTTGCTGGATAATAGGCAGATAAAGCTGGATAAAGCAGACACCACATCTGCATGCAGCGGCCACTCCATCTCATCCAGCGCCAGCACCCGGGTCTTGCCTTCCAGACCCACACAGGGCTCCTTCAGAGCCAGATGAGGGCGAGAGGGCAGGCAGCCTCCCATGTCATCACAAGAGCTAAAGTGCCCATATTGGTGGTCAGAACAGCATCTCAAGGGCAGTGATATGTTCTCTCCAGCAACTTGTTTGAAGGCACAGCTCTGAGAGTGTTGCCTTTCTTCATAAGGTCAGAGAAGGCAAAGACAATTAAGGCCAGAAGATCAGGCAGTGGAGTGATGGAACCGAATACCCGCCGAGAAGGCCAGGCCTTTATTCCTGCCCTTGGCTCCATCTCTTCGGGCACTCCCCAACCCTTTGCCAACAGGCCACCGGCAGCAAAGTGGCCAGGGAGCCACGGGTTGGGTTTCCCACTGTTTTTGAGATCACAGTGCACTGCACCCTCCTCATGAGATGATCTGTGGGCTGAGTTCCCAGGGCACCTTACAGGGGCCAGCCAAGTGAGGCTGCATACACCAGCTGCTGGGCTAGGTTCACCTGTAACCCAGATGTTGGAACACTTTGAGTTAAAGGAAGCTTGTCCCCATGTGAGGAATTAGAGGCTCTGCTTCCCTAAGTTAAACTTCAAAGTGACAGTGTGTGAACGGGAAGTACACAGTGTCTGGGATTCCTGGAGCACCAGCCAGATGAGACATTCCAGATCTTTCTCTTCCAAGTCTAATTTATGCCTGGATGCCAGCCTGGGCAGAAAAGGCCCTGTAAGGAGTGCTGTCCTCTTGTGTGGCCTTGTCCCTCTTCTCAAGTCTGAGGGGGTTGAGGGCCACCTGGGGCTGAAGAGTTCCCACGTCAGTCCCTGGAGCTTGTAGTGACAAGCAGGCTAAACTTTCACCATTTATTCATTGGCACAGGAGTTATGGAGGAATCTTAGCACGCTAACTTTGGGGTGGAGGAAAAGATCAGGCTCATGAAAAACAGAATTGTTCTCAGCCCTCTCCCATATTCCAGTATGACCTAATAAAACATCAGATCTAGCTGCAAGAAGTAGCTCTTTAATCCCAGGCCTGTGGATTACCTACTTGGTAGATTTTCCTGAGCACACTGTAAATCCAGAGGCAATGTCCTCCCCACTGGCAAATGCCCACCCCAGTTACTGCCAACCTCTCTGCAAGTATTCAAGGCAGCAGTTTATTAATATTCATATTATCATAAGTAAAACCTAGTCAAGAGACACATCTTCTGCAGAGGAATTCAGTTTAGATTTCCAGAGCCAGAGATCAATAGCTTGGAGCAAGAGTCCAAGAGAGTCATGGGCACCATCTTGAAGGGGTCCTGGGTCTAGCTGGAGTCCTGCCTCTCTCCTTATTAGCCCAGTGATTTTGAGTAAGTCACCTAGGCTCTCAGCTTTGGATTTTCTGTCCATGAATGGAGCTACAGAGTGTAGTGGAGGGGGAAAAAAAACCCTAAGAACTGAGCTCTGAGCATTTGAAGGTAAGTGACTTGGTGTGTCTCACCCATTCTAAGGCACCCACTTTTTTTCTGTGTTTGCCATCTCTGAAACTTGGATGCATCTCACAATCAATGACTGAATTTTAATGGTGCATGAGATAGTGGTGCATCTGAGAACTACTTCCTTTGAGCTTGTGCTTCTGAGCTGGGTTTGCTCATCTGAAAATGAAGCAGTTGGAGCTCTGAATGGTCCACTCTTGGGCCTTCCCCCACTGGTGGGGTTAATGAGGACCTGACTTAACCTTTTAGTGACCTTATCCCACCTTTTCCTTGCCTGGTCTAGTTTATTCTCTCTTGGAGAAAGTTCTGAAGTTTCCTGAGATGTCCAAGAAGTAGGGACACATTCTTTCTGCAGTGACGATTAATGAGATGGTGCCAGTCCCCACCAGGGTCAGAGGCTGGTCATGAGCATAAGAATTTGATGTCCAAAATGCTTCTTTGTTCACATACAGCTCCTTGATGTGACTGGCAGTGGGGACATGGCTGGGACTGTGCACAGGTGAGTTAGGGCAATGATTACATGCATCTCCCTGGTTCTGAGCAGGTCACAGGGTGGAAACCCTGAAGATCCTGAATCACACCCAAGGAGCTCCCTGAGCATCTTCAGAGATGGAGAGAGAAGGAGCTGGAGGCAGGACCACATGGCCCTAGAACCTCCCCATCATCTGTAAGACCTACCTCATCCCACCATTAGGATCCCTGCTTTCCTGCCCTAAACATTGGGTTTGTTTTGCTTCTTCTTTCACAGTATATATATAAAAAATTACTTTTAAAGCCTACGACCGCACTTACCTTTCAACCGCATTTGCTTACTTGATTTTGAAGCCTCTCTGTTTCTTTCAGAATGCTCCATTTAGTCGGCTTACTATCAAGTTGCATGTGGGTGTTTCATAACAGCAAGATAACTTCAGAAGGAAGCACAAATCTAAGAGAAAACCTTTCTGAACTCTCTGCCTTTGTAAACATCCCTAGCGGAACTTGAATGTTTTCTCAACATGTTTTTGACGCAGTTTTCCAGTCAAATCATGTGAGCTCTGACATTCTGCTGGAAATAGCTTCTCGATTCAAGAGCTCTATTTGGGGGACTTGTCTTCTACTTTCACACCCTTGTGAAACCTCTTCTGGTAAATACACAAAGTAGTACTCCATGGTTTCTTATTCTGATTGGCAGAGACCCTAAGAAAACAATAGATTGGTCTGAGCTTGCTAACAGCTGATTCTTTCTGGTCTCTGAATTTTATTTCCAGTGGGAAGTCCCTGACGATGCCATCTTGATGATGCCCCTTGTTTCCAGGCAGTGAGAAGAAATGAAAATGTACAATTTTGGTACAGGAGGGTTGAGGGCATCTGGAAACTGGTGTAGCACCGAGGAGAAGGCATGAGCTTGGATTTCAAGCAGGTGGCAGTTGAAAACGTTGGCGCTGTCCCTTGTCTAGCAGACCTTATTTTCTGTGACCTTTCTTTCTCTGAGCTTCATTCTCCTCACTTGTAAATGAGGAGACCATAGTACCTCACAGTGTTATTCTGAAGATTAAACAATCTTATATACGAATGTGCCTACTACAGTCCCCATCAAGCAGTAGTATTTGAACTTACTCCTTCCTCTCACTTCCCCATTGCTTTTAGAAGCCTTGTTTATGACTTTGTTGGTTTGAATTTTGATTTTATTTTTGTTTTTCAGTCAGCAAAGTGTAAAACCTGGGTGTTTTTATGGCAGTTTTCATGGTACACATTGTATGCATATAAACTTGAGAGAGAAAAATGAGCAAAATCTGTGACTTAGACAAGGCTGGAAAAAATGTTATGTGGAAGAGAGTAACATTTTTTCCCAATAACTATGAACAGACTTTAAAAAGTCTAAAAGAATAAATGGCTTCAGCATATAAAATGCTTCTCGTGTGTGTGTGCTCAGTTGCCTCAGTGGTATCCAACTCTTTGTGACCCCATGGACTGTAGTCCGCCAGACTCCTCTGTCCATGGGATTCTCCGGGCAAGAATACTGGAGTGCGTTGCCATTTCCTGCTCCATTTCCTTCTCCAGGGGAGCTTCCTGACCCAGGGATTGAACCTGGGTCTCCTGAATTGGCAGGTGGATTCGTTACCACTGAGCCACCTGGGAAGTCCATAAAATACTTTATGGCATCTCCCAGGACTAAATCATCCTCCCAGGGTAGTGCGGGGGACGTGGTCTCTTCCAGACCGCTGGAAAGTCAGGTCTCCTCGGCTGCATCAGAATTCTGGAAGGGAGTGGAAGGTGAAAGCCAAATCCTGCCCTGAAGGTCTGGGTCACCTCAGATTCTCCTCCCAGACCCTCTTTCACTGGCACAAGCCTCTAGCTGGCCATTAATTTAAATATACATTTTTTCAGGGACTTTCCTGGTCCAATGGCTAAGACTCCATGCTCCCAATGCAGGGGGAGCAGTTTCGATCCCTGGTCAGGGAACTAGATCCCACATGCCTTGACTAAAACCTAGGTTGGCTGCACTGGGTTCTAGTCGAGGCGTGTGAGATATGTATTTTATGTATGCATTTTCCAATGTAAAAAGCCTGTACTGTCCATACGCAAAAGATTCTGGTTGTCTCTTCCTTCCCAACACAAGTTCCTAAGGTGTTGGCCAAGAGAACCCAGGCCGCCTCCCTCAGATTTTAGGAGAGTGAGACCCACAGCTCTGTCCTGACCTCGCAAAGACATGCTGGGAGGTCGGCTGTTGTGAAGTGTTGAATCCTACCAAGAAGATTTGTTCAGATTTTTTAGACTTCCATATTTATTTAAGAGGAAGTTTTTTTTTTAAGTTTACGTGTCTGAATTTTCTAATTTTCTATAATACACATATATTGCAACCATAATAGGGAGCTTCCCTTGTGGCTCAGATGATAAAGCGTCTGCCTGCAATGTGGAGGACTGGGATTCGATCCCTGGGTGGGAAAGATCCCTTGGAGAAGGAAATGGCAACCCACTCCAGTATTCTTGCCTGGAAAATTCCATGGACAAAGGAGCCTGGTGAGCTACACAGTCCATGGGGTCGCAACCATAATAATACAAAGTTCATTTTTTTAAAAAAGAAAAGTATACCCAAGCCATTGTGGGAGAGTTCATTACATGGAGGATAATATCCAATTGGCTTGCCTCTCCTAACCAGATTAATCTGGTTAAGACAATGGATGGAGTCAAAGGTGACTTAATATCAGTATGTTACCAACTTCCCTGGTTCTTTTTTTATTTTTTGCAGTTTTGAATCTCACTTATTTTAGCAATGACAGTATTCTTACAAAAGGATAATTTTAATAAAAATCCTTTAATGAGCAGCTCTCACTTATACATATTTATGAATCATCTTTGATTCTGTAAGAGCCCATAGAAGTAATAACATCATACAGAGAAATGTAGTTACATTGAAGAATTTAAAAGATCACAGGAAAGGCATCTGGCTCCTGCTTTAACTTTTCCTAAGTTGACCATAAATAAGCTGTCTGCAGTAGCTGCCCCTGAGACAGGGGACAACAGAACATAGTCACACATGATGAGCTGGTTTCCAGAGGCACTCTCTTCCAATCTAGATCTCCTCGTTCAAGGTCAGGACACATGGAGACATGGAAATCTTTTATTGGCCATGCTAGCCTGCCAGAATATTTCCATTCCGCATTCTGGTTTATTAACAAAGAATGTGGAAGTGGTTGTAACCGCAGTAGAGGAAGGTGAATGCAGAGACGAACATTATTGTGTCCATTTACAATTTGAGGAAGTGACTCTCAAGGGCAGCACTGGACAGTGCAGCCGCCCTCCTGTCCATTCTACTGTGACAATCAGACTGTGCCCAGCCCAGCCCCGCTCCGCTCTGAAAGCTGAAGCTACCATCACATATCCCTCAAGAGATAATTTGTACATTTCTCTTCCCCATTCCCAGCCCCAGCCTTTAAATGTCAGTGCAGTCTCTAGAAACTAAGACAGGTAGATCATGGCATCCAACTTTTGAAAGATTTCAGCCTCTGTTCAGTCAGTCAGTTCAGTCACTCAGTCTTGTCGGACTCTTTGCGACCCCATGGACTGTAGCACACCAGGCTCCCCTGTCTATCACCAACTCTCGGAGCTTACTCAAACTCATGCCATTGAGTCAGTGATGCCATCCAGCCATCTCATCCTCTGTCGTCCCCTTCTCCTTCCACCATCAATCTTTCCCAGCATCAGGGTCTTTTCCAATGAGTCAGCTCTTCTCATCAGGTGGCCAAAGTATTGGAGTTTCAGCTTCAGCATCAGTCCTTCCAATGAATATTCAGAACTGATTTCCTTTAAGATGGACTGGTTGGATCTCCTCGCAGTCCAAGGGACTCAAGAATCTTCTCCAACACCACAGTTCAAAAGCATCAATTTTCAGCGCTCAGCTTTCTTTGTTGTTCAGTTTTCACACCCATACATGACTACTGGAAAAACCATAGCTTTGACTAGATGGACCTTTGTTGACAAAGTGATGTCTCTGCTTTTTAATATGCTATCTAGTTGGTCAGAACTATTCTTCCAAGGAGGAAGCATCTTTTAATTTCATGGCTGCAGTCACCATCTGCAGTGATTTTTGAGCCCCCCCAAAATAAAGTATCTCACTGTTTCCATTGTTTCCCCATCTATTTACCACGAAGTGATGGGACTGGATACCGTATTATTTTTCTGAATGTTGAGTTTAAAGCCAACTTTTTCACTCTCCTCTTTTACTTTCAAGAGGCTCCTTAGTTCTTCTTTGCTGTCCACTGTAAGGGTGGTGTCTCTTGATTCTAGCTTGTGCTTCATCCAGCCGAACATTTCACACGATGTACTCTGCATATAAGTTAAATAAGCAGGCTGACAGTATTCAGCCTTGACGTGCTCCTTTCCTAATTTGGAACCAGTCTGATGTATAACTGTTTTAAAACACATCCTTAAGGGACTTCCCTGGTTAAGACTCAGGCTTCCAAAACAGGGGGTGCAGATTCGATCCCTAGTTGGGGAATTAAGATCCCACATGCCATGCAGTGCAACCAAAAGAAAATATATTAACTAAATAAATTAATATCCTTTACATTTTTCAAAAATGAAAAGGATCTTTAGCTTCTGTTGTTGTTTAGTCATTATGTCCAACTCTTTGCAACTCCATGGACTGTAGCCCACCAGGTTCCTCTGTCCATGGAATTTTTCAGGCAAGAATACTGGAGTGGGTTGCCAGTTTTCTTCTCCAGGAAAGCTTCCCAACTCAGGAATCTAACCCACATCTCTTGTGTCACCTGCATTGCAGGCAGATTCTTTATCACTAAGCCACCTGGGAAGCCTGATCTTTAGCCTAGCTTTAACATTAAATGAGCTCTAAGTAGACATAGGGATCATTCCAACCCAGGGATCAAACTCAGGTCTCCCACATTGAAGGCAGAGTGTTTACCAGCTGAGCCACCAAGAAAGCTTAATTAGACATAACCAGACAATATAGTTAATGAGAGTCTGGGATTTCTCAGTCATGCTAGTTTGTGATTTTGGTTTTGTTTCTGGAAAGCAAAACAAAATAAAACAATACCATAGGACATAAAGCTCCAACCAGCAATGGTTTAGTGATCTCTGGTTCCTCAATCCACTTTATAAACTTTGAAACAGATGAAAGACAGAAGTGTATCTGTGAATTCAAGAGAATGGATATCCCTTACTAGATTTGGACATTTCCCAGACATTTTAGAGGCATCAACATACCAGAGAAGCTTGTGAAAACCTGGTATTACATCACCTTTGACTCCACTCATTGTATTAATTAGGAGAAGCAAGCAAATTGTAAGCAAGCAAGCACCTTCCAAAACAGCATCTACTTTGATGTCATTGACTATGCTAAAGCCTTTGACGTGTGGATCACAGCAAACTGTGGAATATTCTTAAAGAGATGGGAATACCAGACCACCTTACCTGCCCCCTGAGAAACCAATATGTAGGACAAGAAGCAACAGTTAGAACCAGACACGGAACAACAGACTGGTTCAAAACTGAGAAAGGACTACGTCAAGGCTGTATATTGTCACCTTGCTTACTTAACTTATATGCAGAGGATATCAGGTGAAATGCTGGGCTGGATGAAGCACAAACTGGAGTCAAGATCTCTGGGAGAGATATCAGTAACCACAGGTATGCAGATGACACCACTTTAATGGCAGAAAGTGAAGAGGAACTAAGCCTCTTGATGAAGATGAAAGTGAAAAAGCTGGCTTAAAACTCAGCATTCAAAAATCTAAGATCATGACATACAGTGCCACCACTTCATGGCAAATAGATGGGGAAAATGTGGAAACAGTATCAGATTTCATTTTCCTGGGCTCTAAAATAAATGTAGACAGTGACTGCAGCCATGAAATTAAAAGACTCTTGCTCCTTAGAAGAACAGCTATGTCATACCTATACAGTGTTTTTAAAAGCAGAGACATCACTTTGCTGACAAAGCTCCATATAGTCTAGGCTATGGTTTTTCTAGTAGTCATGTATGGATGTGAGAGTTGGACCATAAAGAAGGCTGAGCACTGAAGAATCGATGCTTTCAACTTGTGGTGCTAGAGAAGACTCTTGACAGCCCCCTGGACATCAAGGAGATCAAACCAGTCAATACTAAAGGAAATCAACGCTGAATATTGTTTGGAAGATCTGATGCTGAAGTTGAAGCTCCAATACTTTGGCCGCCTGATGTGAAGAGCTGACTCATTGGGAAAGACCCTGATGCTGGGAAAAACTGAGGGCAAGAGGAGAAGTAGGCAACAGAGAATGAGATGGTTGGATGGCATCACCGACTGGATGGATGTGAGTTTAAGCAAGCTCCAGGAGTTGATGATGAACAGAGAAGCCTGGCATGCTGCAGTCCACTGGGTTACAAAGAGTTGGACACGACTTAGTGACTGAACAACAACAAGCAAATTGTACACCAACCTCTGTGTGATGAACTGTATCCCAATGGCTTGGATATAGTTCTTTTTATAATGAGCTTTGCGTTATTACAGTTTTGATATATATGTACTGTAGAAAACTTGAAAATTCCAGAAGCAAACTTAAATATATAACAGCTTTCTTTTCTAACCGCTCAAAAATCACCACTGTTCATCCTTAGCACATAAGTGTATTTTTTCAAAGAAAGTTATTGATGCCTGGGAACAAAGCCTGAAGCACTGCCACCACTGGTAAACGTGGACCTACTCCAGAGGCAACGGCCCTCCATTTCTGGGACAACTTTCAGGCACACTTCCTTCAGGAACATTTCCTGAGAAGTGCAGTCAAGCTTTAAAAGAGAAAATTTGTGAAGCGAGTTCCCAGAGATGTGTCTGAATTAAATTGCCTTTATTCTAAGACAAGTATAGTTTTTTCATTCTAATTCTTTTATATGGGAAGTCATTATCACCCCTTGAGACAATCAGCTCAGTATTCAGAGGATTCTGGTCTCTGACCTCATAAAACCTGCTTGTTAGCCTCATGCATCTTTCCCTACTTTTCCATTAACACTTGAACAGACAAAAAAAAAAAAATCAGATTTTCACTGCCCTCCCTCACCCCCCAACATCATAAAAATAATTGTTCCAGGGATCAGATACTGTCATGTATGTGCAAGGATAATTCAGAATCTTGTACTCAGTCAGAGGGAAATCTAGAGGAACCAACTATAGTTCAGGACTATGAAAAGTCTCAGTAAAACCATCGACCTGCACTACCCCTTATACATCATGAGGTTCATAGTAGAGTATGGCTTTGCTTACTGAATATGGTCTGGGAATGAGTGTTTTTTGTTTTGTTTTGTATCAGAAAGCTAACATCTCTTTCCTTGAAGAAGGGAGCTTTTGAAATCTTACCTTATGACTCTTTTTTGACACATATCTTCCTGAAATGTTATACTTTCCTGACTCAGAAAAGAAAGCAGGTTGTGCATGAGCCTTGCAGCTCTGGGTGACTCAAGGTCATTGTTACGGAACCTCAGTGGTGCACTGATGCTGTGGGATGCTGGGGTGGTTGGTTCCATTATTCACCCTCCCGTCCTGAAGCCTGGCTCTGCTGGGAGCCATGACTGGCCCTGACCTGTGCCACCCTGGCAGGGTCTCTACCCCCTGTGCAGCCCGTGGCCCCTTACCTTCAGCTTCCTGCCCTCCTCCCTTCCTGTTACTTCTTTCTTCCACTACTTTGCTTCTCTTCCTTTGTTTTAGGTTTGGCATCTGGAGAGTTTGGCTTTGTAATCAGAACCAGTGCCTGCAAGTTAGCTCAACTGTTGCTTTTCTTTGGCTGTGGTTCCCCCTGGAGCCTTTACCTTCCAGTCCCACAAGCCTTCAAGACCTATCTTGTTACCTTTACTCTTCCTGGCTGTTTTTTGTTCATCTTTCTCCTAGGTGGCTCTCTGGACTATCAAGAGTTAGTCAGTTCGTGTGACTTATTTTTACCACTTGTCCAGTTGAAAGACCATTCTGCAATCACCTGGGATCCATAAAGTAGTCCATGAGCCCCTCCGAATGCCATGCCTCTCACACTCTGGTTGAAAGTAGTGCTCAGAAAATGTAAAACCTCCTTCTGTTATGCCAAAGTTGTACTTTGTGAAACAATAACTTGGTGACTAGTTCAGTTCAGTTCAGTTCCGTCACTCAGCCGTGTCCGACTTTTTGCAGCCCCATGAATTGCAGCACGCCAGGCCTCCCTGTCCATCACCAACTCCCAGAGTTCACTCAAACTCATGTCCATTGAGTCGGTGATGCCATCCAGCCATCTCATCCTCTGTCGTCCCCTTCTCCTCCTGCCTTCACTCCCTCCCTGCATGAGAGTCTTTTCCAATGAGTCAGCTCTTTGCATGAGGTGGCCAAAGTACTGGAGTTTCAGCTTTAGCATCAGTCCTTCCAAAGAACACCCAGGACTGATCTCCTTTAGGATGGACTGGTTGGATCGCCTTGTAGTCCAAGGGACTATCAAGAGTCTTCTCCAACACCACAGTTCAAAAGCACCAATTCTTCGGCGCTCAGCTTTCTTCACAGTCCAACTCTCATATCCATACATGAGCACTGGAAAAACCGTAGCCTTGACTAGATGGACCTTTGTTGGAAAAGTAATGCCTCTGCTTTTGAAAATGCTATCTCAGTTGGTCATAACTTTCCTTCCAAGGAGTAAGTGTCTTTTAATTTCATGGCTGCAGTCACCATCTGCAGTGATATTGGAGCCCCCCAAAATAAAGTCTGACACTGTTTCCACTGTTTCCCCTTCTATTTGCCATGAAGTGATGGGACCAGATGCCATGACCTTTGTTTTCTGAATGTTGAGCTTTAAGCCAACTTTTTCACTCTCCTCTTTCACTTTTCTCAAGAGGCTTTTTAGTTCCTCTTCACTTTCTGCCATAAGGGTGGTGTCATCTGGATATCTGAGGTTATTGATATTTCTCCCAGCAATCTTGATTCCAGCCTGTGACTAGTAGCAGGACTTAATAACTTTCGGCAGGCCTTGGCACACATAGAGAATGATAACGTTTGCACAACACATTAGGATAAACCAGAGGACAAGTGGAGTGTCCAGGGCCAGTCGCCTTGCTGCCCTGAAGGTTGAGGGATTCAGTGTCTACATAAACACCTGTAACCTACTCTTAGTACCCCTTTGGGAAGCCTGATATAAAGAGCCGTCCTGTTACCAAAGAAGCAGAACTCACTTGTAGGAATGGGAAAAACTAGCAATTGTGCTTTATGTGTGTGTATATGTGCTTAGTCATGTCTGACTCTTAGTGACCCCATGGACTGTAGCCCCCAGGCTCCTCTGTCCTTGGCAGTTTTCAGGCAAGAATACTGGAGTGGGTTGCTGTTTCCTACTCCAGGAGATCTCCCCGACCTGGGATCGAAGCTGCATGCCCTGTGTCTCCTCCATTGGCAGGTGGATTCTTTACCACTGCACCAGCTGTGAAGCCCATAAAGCTGTTGTTTAGTCACTCAGACATGTCCAACTCTTTTGAACCCCATGGACTATAGCTCACCAGGCTCCACTGTCCCTGGGATTTCCTGGGCAAGACTCATGGAGTGGGTCAGCATTTCCTTCTCCAGGTTTAGAAATGAACAAACAGTAAGTATTAATTCAAAGATAGCTAACATTTATTGACTTTTCACTAGTCTAGAACACGCTGTTTTAAATGCTTTGTATGGCTATCAGGGAAGAAGCTAGGCTTCATGAGAGTGGGGTTATAACCTGTTCTCAGCCTATTTTTGTTCAATCTATGAATTACAATGGGTTTTAAAAGGTTATTAAAGAAGTACACAAAGAAAAATACACAATAGACATGACTGTAGCCCCAAAGCCTAAAAATTTATTGTCTAGTCCCTATAGAAAGTTTGCCAACTTCTCTCAGAGAGGTTGGCAAAGGGTAACAAGTCTCCAAAAGAGATGCCAAGGATATGGGTGAGCAGAAAGAAGACTGGCTCACCACTGCACAGTGGCTGAAAGTCAACAATGAGACTCAGCAGATAAGAACAAGACAGTTTTTATTTACAACGCAACAAACAGCAGGAACATCACATGGTGTGTTCCTCTGCCACGAAAGCCCACAGGACACGATGGGCCCAGATGGTGCCAGGGCAGGCAGTTATGCTGCAGCTGAGCAGTCCAGAATCCATGGCTCACCTCTTACAGGGAGCAGTGAACAAGCCAAGGGAGCCAGTAGTTAGATGGTAGTCGTTGTTTAGTCACTAGGTCGTGTCTGACCCTTTTGCAACCCCATGAACTGTAGCCCACCAGGCTCCTCTGTCCATGGGATTTCCCAGGCAAGAACACTGGAGTGGGTTACCATTTCCTTCCCCAGGAGATCTTCCTGACCCAGGGATAGAACCCACATTTCCTACACTGCCGTGCGTGCTAAGTTGCTCCTGCTGTGTCTAACTCTTGGCAACCCCATGGCCTGTAGCCCGCCAGACTCCTCTGTCAGTGGGATTTTCCAGGCAAGAATACAAGAGTGGGTTGCCATTTGCTTCCCCACTCCTACACTGGCAGGCAGATTCTTTACCACTGAGCCACCAGGAAAGCCCCACTCAGATGGTAGTCACCCTGTGTCACTTTGACTGACTTAATTGGCTACGAGAGTAGCTGCAGAAATGGCTCAGGATCAAAGGGCCATGAGAGCTTGTAGTTTGACACACACGGGAAAGAAGTATACAGGTGTCTACACCTTTGGCAAGCTGCTTTTCTGACAATGGACTGTCCCTTTCATCCTCACTGCAATCCTGTGAAGGAGACAGAACTCATCCCATTTTGCAGATGAAGAAATTGAGCCTCAGAGAAAAGAAAGTAACAAATGAGCTTGCCCAAGGTCAAAAGTGACTGGCGCAAGGTTGCACAGCTCATAGGTGGTGAGAAGTGATTTAACCCTGACTTAACTCTGATCTATCCAGATGCAGAGCCTCAACAACATACAGCTGCCTCATTTCATTGGGCAGGAAGCCAAGAACCACAAGGCCTAGACTGAAATCACAGACCTGATAAAGTAATTCATTGTTTTGCCTTCTTCCTTTGAAACCAATACTGCTGAAATTTGGCATTTTTACAGTGTATGGGGCCAGCAATGCACAACCCATTTGAAGATTTACATATGATTAGATGCCAGCAAAAGTTTGCCAGAAACTTTCCTGGTAAAAAATGGATTTGGCTAGGTTTTACCTTTCCCAATTGTTTTGAAAGGTTTCCTTTGAGATGGGAAAGACAAACACAGATTTAATTATCCTTCTCTTGCTAATGTTCAAACTGCCTAATTAGACTAAAAGCATTAATTGCAAATATTACAAAGAGCAGCTCACTATAAAATATTCCCTCATAATTTCTCAAGGTCCATCAATTAAATGAAGTCTCCGACATCTTCCTAATCCTTTGCATCATTCTCCCTGCAACTCCACAGGCAAATAATCATTTTACATAGAGCAGAGAAGCAGGTGCAAAGACGTGCTGAGTGTGCATGCCTGTGTGTGGAAAAGGAACTCAAACAGCAGAGAAGGTTGCTGGAAATGGGAATGTGAGCATATGCACATGAACTTTGGTGACAGTGCTGGCTCTCATGTGGAGCTAGTGTAAAGAACATGCCTGCCAAAGCAGGAAACTTAAGAGAAGTGGGTTCGATCCCTGGGTCAGGGAGATCCTCTGGAGGAGAGCATGGCAACCCACTCCAGTATTCTTGCCTGGAGAACCCCATGGACAGAGGAGCCTCATGGGCTACAGTCCACGGGGTCGCACAGAGTCAGACACAAGGAAGTGACTTAGCATGGCACACAGTGTAAAGCGAGGGGGCGGGGCTGTCCTAAGTGCCTTTGGGGTTACAGGTAACTGAAACCTCTCAAATCTTTCAAACAAAGAGAGAGACCTTAATGAAAGAAATTGGTCCTCCCAGTACCCAAAGGTAGGCAATTTAGACAAGTCTCAGGCAAGACCAGTAAATCTAGATAAGGAAGCCAGCTGGCCCTGCTCTCTGGAGTCCTGGGGTCCCTCATCCTCTCTGGAGTCCCGGGGTCCCTCGTCCTCTCTGGAGTCCCGGGGTCCCTCATCCTCTCTGGAGTCCCGGGGTCCCTCGTCCTCTCTGGAGTCCTGGGGTCCCTCATTCTCTCAGCTGCTCCAGGATAGGAGAATATCATGTTCACCAGCTGGGCCTTGAAGTCAGATTCCTGGGTTCACCTCCCAGCTATGTCACTTCCTATTATCTCTCTTTGCCTCAGTTTCCTTGACTGTAAACGCTTGAGTTTCGTTCAGTTCTGTGAGAATTAGATGAGATAGTACCTTGTTGTTGTTCAGTCCCTAGGTCATGTCCAGCTCTTTGCGGCCCCGTGGGCTGCAGCACGCCACACCTCCCTGTCCTTCACTAGCTCCCGGAGTGCCTGACACATACTAAATGCTCAGTGTCATTTGTGTTTCCCTTTCATGTTTGCCTCATTACTTCTCATTTGCAAATTGGCTTCTCCTTCTTCTTCATGTACATGGGAAGATGCCCTCCCAGTTTAAACAGTAATCCTGGTAGACCACCTAATGGTTCAGTCCTAAATATTGGGTTGGCCAAAAAGTTCATTATGGAAAAACTCGAACTTTTTGGCCACCCCAGTACAATTTCTTGAAGGGTGGAATCTCATTGGTCTGGCTTGAGTCAAGTGTCTGCCCTCCATCAGATCAGCCGTGATTGGAGAACAGGACCAAGGTGTTTGTGTACAACCACAAGGGCCATTCCTTTGGTTGCGGGGGGTGGAATTTGTTCTCAGAAGAAACATAGCATTTTTGTAACATTTGCACATCCACTATAAATATGGATAGTTATCAGTGAGAGACAGTGAATGTTATACTTCAGTTCAGTTCAGTTCAGTTCATTCGCTCAGTCGTGTCCAACTCTTTGTGACCCCATGAATTGCAGCACGCCAGGCCTCCCTGTCCATCACCAACTCCCGGAGTTCACTCAGACTCGCATCCATTGAGTCAGTGATGACATCTAGCCATCTCATCCTTGGTCGTCCCCTTCTTCTCCTGCCCCCAATCCCTCCCAGCATCAGAGTCTTTTCCAATGAGTCAACTCTTCACATGAGGTGGCCAAAGTACTAGAGTTTCAGCTTTAGCATCATTCCTTCCAAAGAAATCCTAGGGTTGATCTCCTTCAGAATGGACTGGTTAGTCCTATCTAAAACCAGGAATTATATTAAAGACAAGTATGTAAATCGAACCTTATCTTAAATAGTATGAACAAAGTTCATGCACTAAAATTATTTGTCGGAGAAGGCAATGGCACCCCACTCCAGTACTCTTGCCTGGAGAACCCTACGGATGGAGGAGCCTGGTGGGCTGCAGTCCATGGGGTCACTAAGAGTTGGACACAACTGAGCGACTTCACTTTCACTTTTCACTTTCATGCATTGGAGAAGGAAATGGCAACCCACTCCAGTGTTCTTGCCTGGAGAATCCCAGGGACGGAGGAGCCTGTTGGGCTTCTGTCTATGGGGTCACACAGAGTTGGACACGACTGACACAACTTAGCAGCAGCAGCAGCAAAATTATTTGTAAAGACTTTCTAAAATTTTGAAATAATAGCTATACTGAATATTCATTTTGTATATTAAAAATTAAAATACTTGAGGTGTTATCTCACCAGGCTGCCAAGGTCAGGAGATGAAATGGTGAAGTTTTAAAGTTGCTACTCATTTAGCTTGATTACCTTTTGAAGAAACTGAACTTGACAGAATTTGTGTTGTTTGTGGTTTTCTCTTTAAGACTGATCACTAAAGACAGACTGTTCTGTTTTGAAAGGCATTAAAGTCCAATACAAAGAAGCAAGTCAGCACCTACTTCCCCCTAGGAAATTAAATGATCTTTGTCCTCCTTTCAGTTGTTTGGGACATAAACAGATTGTCAGTATCCTGACTCTTGTTTGAGCTGTGTTTATTTTGTTAATTCAGAAGATGATTTGTTTCTATTCCATTAAGCATTTATTTTGTGTTATACGAGGTCCAGTGCTAGGGTCTATGTGTGAAGCTATGAGGAGTAGGATGTGGTCTTCCCTTGGGGACCTCACTGTGGGAGAGGAGGCCATACATACAGTGGACACACTCACACCGCCTTGAGAGTGATGCACATGCATACAGCTCACACTGCTGTGAGATGACCATTCTTCAGTTAGTTCTGTAGTGTGGAACCTGGCACACTTAGTCATTTCTTTTTGAATGAAGGAACTAGTCGGTGCATCAAGGCAGGGTGATGAAAGTGCTACTAGGCAAGTATGAAATGTTATGAAAGTATAAAAGAGAAAAGGTGGTTCACTCTTCAAATAAATACTTGCGTGCCTACTCTGCACCAGACACTGTTCTGAGCATCAACACATTGCTGTTCCTTCTGGCTAGAAAACTTTGAGAAAATGACATGAAGGAGTTGGCATGTGTGCTGAACCTTGAAGTTTACATTCATGGATTTAAACAGGCATCAGTGGGCCTGAGAGGATTTCAAGAGAAGTTACAAGTCCAATTGGGCTGGAGTTGACAGCAGTGGGGAGGCGTACAATGGCCAAGCTTACAAAGGTAATATAAGCCAAAATCACTGAGGAAAGGGCCTTTAGTGTTGGAGGATTCATTTGGGCCTGGTTTTGTAGACGGTGAAGAGTGGTTGAAACTTGAAAGGGAAATTCACGTGATCACTAGTCACTTCCTAGTGATCCCCACTTTCTGGTATAATCTCTCTTCCCTGTGCATGAGATGGACCTGGAGACTTGCTTCTAATGAATGCTTTGCAACAAGAGTGCTGAGACACCACTTCCAAGGTATGGAATGTAAAAGACTGTGATTTCCATCTTCCTCACACTCTTTCTCTATTTCTTCTGGCTCACCGGATGATACAGTCTCTTATGGTGTCTGCTACACTATAGAGAAACCCACGTGGTGAACAACTGAAGACAGCCTCTGGCCAACAGCCATGAAGAAATTGAGGTCTTCAGTCCAAAAGTTCACCAGAATCATGCCAACCACCACATGCCTGAATGGAGGGGACCCTCCCCAGTTGAGCCTTTTTTTGACTGATGATCTGGACATCCTGCTTGTAGCTCTGTGAGAGACCCCAGCCCAGAGCACCTAGCTAAGCTGCACCCTAATTTCTGACCCACAGAAACTGTAAAATAATGCATGTTTTTTTTTAAGCTGCTCGGTTTGGAAGTGGTTTGTCAAGCAGTGATCTGTAGCTGATATACCAGGAGAGAGGAAATGGACTATATATGGGGATAAATATAAAGTACTTTTCCCCTTATTGTTTTTTACATATCTTTACAAGATAATTGAGTGTTTAAGGCAAGAATAGCAATAATGGAATGTGATTTTATTACAAATTTTTTAAAAATTAAATATATGGCAATTTTATATTTTTGGTGGACTGGGGTCAGGGCTGGGTATGAAGAAGGGTGTGCTTACCGGAGGGTATGAGGCAACTTTGTGGGGTGATGGGTGTGTTCCTTATCTTGATTTGTAGTGATGGTTTCATAGACATACATACGTCAGATCTCGTCAGTTTTGTATACTCTAAATATAAGCTATTTATGGTACATTCATTATACATTATTTCTATACTAGAGGAATATATAAATAAAAGTATAAAAACAGACAATAGAAGCTTACGGAAGAGAAACCTCAGTGAGAACTGTCTTTATTCCAAGAGACTTCACAGAGAACAGAGGACCTAGTGCGTCGGGCTTTGGTAAAATGGTAAAACAAAGATAAGGAGGAACTGAGGCAGAGGATAGAGAACCAGCAGGGCCAGGAAGCAGCAACTGGTAACTTGAGTGGAGGGGAAGAAGTCAATGCCCGACATTAAGCAGAGTATGCCTTTTGAAGAAAACAGTCTTCTTCCATCTTTCCAGGGTAATTTCTTCTGGAAAATCTTCATACGGCATATTCCTATAAAATCTAAAAAATACTTACTGCTAATTTCAAGAGCTATTGATACTTCCTGAGCCCTGAAATGAAGCCACTTATATTAAAACAACACCAAATCCCCGTAAAATGAACATTCTCACTTCAGTAGATGACATTACTTGTCATGGCATGGCCTCCCAAGGCAAGTTCCCTTCATTAAGTCTGAATAAAGACGGAATGCCTTTATTCAGTTAAGTTCAGTTCAGTCACTCAATTGTGTCTGACTCTTCGCCACCCCATGAATCGCAGCACACCAAGCCTCCCTGTCCATCACCATCTCTCAGAGTTCACGCGGACTCACGTCCATCGAGTTGGTGATGCCATCCAGCCATCTCATCCTCTGTTGTCCCCTTTTCTTCCTGCCCCCAATCCCTCCCAACATCAGAGTCTTTTCCAATGAGTCAGCTCTTTGCATGAGGTGGCCAAAGTACTGGAGTTTCAGCTTTAGCATCAGTCCTTCCAAAGAACACCCAGGACTGATCTCCTTCAGAATGGACTGGTTGGATCTCCTTGCAGTCCAAGGGACTCTCAAGAGTCTTCTCCAACACCATAGTTTAAAAGTACCAATTCTTCGGCGCTCAGCTTTCTTCACAGTCCAACTCTCACATCCATACATGACCACTGGAAAAACCGTAGCCTTGACTAGATGGACCTTTGTTGGAAAAGTAATGCCTCTGCTTTTGAAAATGCTATCTCAGTTGGTCATAACTTTCCTTCCAAGGAGTAAGTGTCTTTTAATTTCATGGCTGCAATCACCATCTGCAGTGATTTTGGAGCCCAAAAAAATAAAGTCTGACACTGTTTCCACTGTTTCCCCATCTATTTCCCATGAATGGATGGGACCAGATGTCATGATCTTCACTTGCTGAATGTTGAGCTTTAAACCAACTTTTTCACTCTCCTCTTTCACTTTCATCAAGAGGCTTTTTAGTTCCTCTTCACTTTCTGCCATAAGGGTGGTGTCATCTGCATATCTGAGGTTATTGATATTTCTCCCAGAAATCTTGATCCCAGCTTGTGCTTCTTCCAGCCCAGCATTTTGCATGATGTACTCTGCATATAAGTTAAATAAGCAGGGTGACAATATTATAGCCTTGACGTACTCCTTTTCCTATTTGGAGCCAGTCTGTTGTTCCATGTCCAGTTCTAACTGTTGCTTCCTGACCTGCATACAGATTTCTCAAGAGGCAGGTCAGGTGGTCTGGTATTCCCATCTCTCTCAGAATTTTCCACAGTTTATTGTGATCCACACTATTCCATACCATACACTTAAACCTTTACTATCCTTTTTTGGCCCACAAAAGACAAATCAGCAAAAACAATGCAAATGGTGTATAATATTGTCACTACTGTAGATTGCAAACCAAAAATACTGGGAATACTTCACCATTGTGGAGATGACTTCATAGGGTCTCTTGTTTCCTGGTGTTCAGCTACTTGGGCACACTATCCAAAGTAGTTCTCTTAAATGTGAATGAATACATCATCACAAGCCAAAGCAGAGTTTACATGAAATCTCTTGCAAATTTAGATCCCTGTAAACCAAAAGGGCACACACAGGAGTATTACTAAACTGGGAAATAAGGTTAGAAAAGAATAAGTAAAATCAAGTTAAGAAACAGGTTTAATCGTGAGATTAAGGATTTGGCAGTACTCTTGCCTGGAAAATCCCATGGATGGAGAAGCCTGGTAGGCTGCAGTCCATGGGGTCGCTAAGAGTCAGGCACAACTGAGCAACTTCACTTTCACTTTTCACTTTCATGCAATGGAGAAAGAAATGGCAACCCACTCCAGTATTCTTGCCTGGAGAATCCCAGGGACAGAGGAGCCTGGTGGGCTGCCATCTGTGGGGTCGCACAGAGTCAGACACTACTGAAGCGACTTAGCAGCAGCAGCAGGGAGGTTTATAAAATCTGGAAATGGGGGGTGACATGGTGAAAAATGTCTTAAAGATTAACCTAAAAGTCATATACAGAGTAGAATTAGGTAAGGGAAGAACAGGATGGAAAGGCTATTTTAGAGCCGTTTTGGAGTAGACTTGGTAAAGTCTGATGACATTGCAAACAAAGGAAATAACAATACAGTACCAAACACGTTAACAATAATAATAATAATAATTAATGTATGTTGAGTGTTTCATATGTTCCCAGCACCATTCTAAATCCTTACGTGTATTAACGTGTATGCATTTAATGTTTATTTGCTGTGGAATATATAAGAATATTATCCCTATTTTACATTTCAGGCCCCAAGAGGTTAAATAACTTACCCATGGTCACAAAGCTAATGAGGAGCAGAGTTAGGGCCTGAACAGAGTGGTCTCCAGATTTCTGTGTGTGCTCTGCTGTTTCTCAAGCACTGACTCTGCACAGGTCCTGTGATGGTACCGAGAGTGACAGTCAAGCCCAGTCCAACACAGAACCGGAGTCCCTGCCTTCTCTCTATCTCCATGGCTACCGAGTCTGAGAAGTGACTTCTCTTCTCTGAAACAGCTTCTGCTGCTTTTCCTGGCTCCAAGCTTGCCAGCCTCCAGTCAATTCTCTACTTTCACCAGGGCAATCTACCAAAAGCCTAAAGTTGGTTGTGTCACTCTTCTGTTCAAAATCATTGGGATGAAGTCTGGAAGTCTTATGTGTCTTATAAGGCCTACAGGATTCGGCCCCAGGTCATTTTGCCTTCTGGGTTCCAGACAGAAGACCGTGCTCTCTCATTCTGGGATACTGTGGATGATGTTCTTGCCCTTTAAAATGTTCCCTATCCTTTCCACCTTCCCTGTTCTTTATGGACTAATCCCTACTCACCCCTCACATCCAATCTGAGAGGTCACTTGCCCCAGAAGTGCTCCTGACCCAAGTGTGCCTCCGGCCTCCTCTGATGTGTCTGGACAGTGCCCTGCCCCATCACTCATTAGACAGCGCTTTAACATCATGCTTAGTTACTGGCTCACTCTACTGAATGTTAAGTTCTGTGAGGTCAGTGACCTTGTTCATCCTTTTCTCCCCAACACTTAGCATGGTATCAAATACATGTGTGGGGGGAGTTAGTCACTCAGTTGTGTTAGTCACTCAGTTGTGTCCGACTCTTTGCGACCCCATGAACTGTAGCCCACCAGGCCTCTCTGTCCATGGAATTCTCTAGGCACGAAGACTGGAGCCAGGCTTCTCTGTCCATGGCATTCTCCAGGCAAGAATACTGGAGTAGATTGCCATTCCCTTCTCCAGAGGATCTTCCCAACCAAGGGATTGAACCCTGGTCTCCTGCATCGCAGGCAAATTCTTTACCACTTGAGCTACAGGGAAGTCCTATCAAATATATAACAGACTCTAGATAACTTTTTAAGTTGAAGGATAAATAAGGACTGAGTTTGATAGGATATAAAAAATGAAAATGAGAAAGCAAACTTTTTTAAATTTATTTTTTGAGGTAACATTGATTTATAGCATTACATAAGTTTCATGTGTACAACATCACACTTCTACTTCCATATACCCTACAACATGCTCACTGCCAGAAATTTAGTTTCCATCTCTCACTACACAGTTGATCCCCTTTACCCGTTTCATCCAGCCACCCATCCCCACTCCTTTACCTCTGGTAACCACCATTCTGTTCCCCTGTACCTACTACATCAAACTGTCTTCTAAACCATCATACCTAACTGGCACCATTGGCAGCATCAAGCAGGCATTTAAGAGAATTATTTTGGAATTGCTCAGTTTAGATAGGGACTTGTTGAATTTGGTGAGAAGATGTTATCCAAAAAGAAATGACCTGTGTGCAGCTGGAATGATAGAATCAGGGCTCATCTGTGAGGCTGAAGACTCAGACTTGCTAATTCTACTCTTTTTAAAAGATAATTTTACTTTCCTTTCTTTGCTCAGTAGTATTTACCTAGACTGACTGTGGCTTTCTTACAGTGAATCATAAATCAAAATTAATACCTGGTATAGTCCTCTTTAGGTTGTGTATACAATTGTCCATAGGAAGGAAAATTAATCTTCTCTATATGATTCAGAAAGCTTGCTTGTATCTTTTTCTATTCTGCTGTTGTTTGCTCAGATTGTGAATGAAAGGGAGGATTTCAGAGAGGAGAAGCCAAAGCTGAAATGCTCTGGATTCAATTACACAGTGAATGAAAATGCTATTCCTGAGCCTGTGAAGGATAATTTTGGCTTTTCAATATATTATTATTTGATAAGAACTTAGTAAAAAGTAGATTTTTTTCTGGATGAAGACTTGTGAATGCAATTATAGCCCCGTAGCCTTACCAAGGAGAAGTGCTTGTGCTCTAGCCCTCAGAGACCTAACAGTTGATAAATGCTCTTAGGATGAGATGTGAATCTGTCTGCTAAAAGCAGCCTCTGAGATAGAGAGACAGTCCTCATAGTCTGGCTGGCAGATCGCCCCTGCCAAAGGACGTGAAGACATCTGTCCTACAGACTAAGAAATGACCCACTCATTTTCTTCTGGCTAGAGACAGGAGGAATTTGTATGTTTGGCTAGGCAGAAAAAATTCTTCCTTTCCGATGGATCATTTAGAAGGGTGTGTGTGTCTCTCTCTCTATGTGTGTTATTGTGTAGCTTAATGTTTCACCGCAATGCAAACAAAGTGCTTCCTTTAGTAGCCTCCGTATTTACAGGGATAAGATCCATCTTACAAAAAGACCCAAAGGATTCCTAGAAAGACATGCTGCTGCTGCTGCTGCTGCTAAGTTGCTTTAGTCATGTCCGTCTCTGTGCAACCCCAGAGATGACAGCCCACCAGGCTCCCCAGTCCCTGGGATTCTCCCAGGCAAGAACACTGGAGTGGGTTGCCATTTCCTTCTCCAAAGACATATCTGGACCCAAACACTAAGTTTGCTTCATGTGAGCTGTGACTTTGGATGAATGGATTAAAAAGATGCCATTTGCCCCAACGTGGATGAACCTCAAGGACATATGCTAAGTTAAATAAGCCAGACATAAAAAGAAAAAAAAAAATGACATAAGGTCAGGAAGCAACAGTTAGAACTGGACATGGAACAAAAAACTGGTTCCAAAAAAGGAAAAGGAGTACATCAAGGCTGTATATTGTCACCCTGCTTATTTAACTTCTATGCAGAGTACATCGTGCAAAATGCTGGGCTTGAAGAAGCACAAGCTGGGATCAAGATTTCTGGGAGAAATATCAATAACCTCAGATATGCAGATGACACCACCCTTATGGCAGAAAGTGAAGAGGAACTAAAAAGCCTCTTGATGAAAGTGAAAGAGGAGAGTGAAAAAGTTGGCCTAAAGCTCAACATTCAGAAAACAAAGATCATGGCATCTGGTCCCATCCCTTCATGGGAAATAGATGGAGAAACAGTGGAAACAGTGTCAGATTTTATTTTGGGGGGCTCCAAAATCACTGCAGATGGTGACTGCAGCCATGAAATTAAAAGACGCTTGCTCCTTGGAAGGAAAGCTATGACCAACCTAGATAGCATATTCAAAACCAGAGACATTACTTTGCCAACAAAGGTCTGTCTAGTCAAGGCTATGGTTTTCCCAGTGGTCATGTATGGATGTGAGAGTTGGACTGTGAAGAAAACTGAGAGTCGAAGAATTGATGCTTTTAAACTATGCTGTTGGAAAAGACTCTTGAGAGTCCCTTGGACTACAAGGAGATCCAATCAGTCCATCCTAAAGGAGATTAGCCCTGGGATTTCTTCGGAAGGAATGATGCTAAAGCTGATACTCCAGTACTTTGGCCACTTCATGAGAAGAGGTGACTCATTGGAAAAGACTCTGATGCTGGGAGGGATTGGGGGCAGGAGGAAAAGGGGATGACAGAGGATGAGATGGCTGGATGGCATCACCGACTCAAGGGACATGAGTCTGAGTGAACTCCGGGAGTTGGTGATGGACAGGGAGGCCTGGCGCGCTGCGATTCATGGGGTCACAAAGAGTCGGAGACGACTGAGCAACTGAACTGAACTGAACTGAAGCTCAATTATATGTGGAATCTAAAAAAGTAATAGTAGAGAATAGAGTGATTACCACCACTCTGGTGGTTACCAGAGGTGGGGAAGTAGGGGCAATGGAAAGACATTGATCAACAGGTACAAAGTTCTGGAGGATCCAGTTCTATAGGATGAATAAGTCTAAACAGCTCATGTTCAGCATGACAACTATAGTTAATAATACTGTATTGAATTCTGGAAATTTGCTAAGAGAGTAGACTTCAGGTGTTCTCATCCCACACCAAATATGGTAACTATATGAGAAGATGATATGTTAGTTTGCCTGACCATAGTAATCATGTCATTGTGTATGTCTATCTAATCATCATGTTGTATACCTTAAATATATGCAATTCTAATTTATTTTATAGGAATATAATTGCTTTACAATTTTGTGTTAATTTTTGCTGTACAATAATGTGAATCAGCTATATGTATACCTATATCCCTTCCCTCTTAGACCTCCCTCCCACCCCTCTAGGTCATCACAGAACATCGAGCTAAGCTCCCAGTGCTATACAGCAGCTTCCCACTAGTTATCCATTTTACACACACTAATGTATATCTGTCAGGGCTGCTCTCTCATTTTGTCCCATCTCTCCTTACCCTTCTCAAAAGTCCACTTGCCTGTTCTCTATGTTTGTGTCTCTGTTCCCGCCCTGCAAATAGTGTTCGTCAGTACAACCTTCCTAGATTCCATACATATGGTTTCTATATGATATTTGTTTTTCTCTTTCTGACTTACTTCACTCTGTATGGCAGACTCTAGGTTCATCCACATCACTACAAATGACCCAGTTTCATTGCTTTTTCGTGGCTGGGTAATAGTCCATTGTGTATATGCATCACATCTTCTTTATCTATTCAATATCTGTTGAAGGATATTTAGGCTGCTTTCATGTCCTGGCTATCGTAAATAGTGTTGTACAGAAAGAAATAAAAATAACTTGGATAAGGGGAAAGTGAAACTGAAAGTCGCTCAGTCGTGTCCGACTCTTTGCAAGCCCATGCCTATACAGCCCATGGAATTCTCCAGGCCAGAATACTGGAGTGGGTAGCCTTTCCCTTCTCCAGGGAATCTTCCCAACTCAGGGATCGAACCCAGGTCTCCCACATTGCAGACAGATTCTTTACCAGCTGAGCCACAAGGGAAGCCCAGATAAGGGGAAGGATGATGACAAAAATAAACCCAGAGGAGCTGGTTGGATGGGGAAGGAAACACAGTTGATAGACTTACTGACTTTGAGGGCAAAACTCAAAAGGCTGGAATTAGAGGACTGGAACACAGGGAAGAATGCCAGGCTGGTTATTTATACCTGGGAATTACTGTTGAAATAAAGCCATGAGGTAGAACTGCCTCTGCCTCCAGTTCAGCCTGTGTGCATATAGAGGGACCCTTTCTAACCCCAGCATCGCCAGAGGGAACCCAGGAATAGAGGAAAGAAGTGTTTCATGAGGTACAGGATAGGCAGTGTTAGTTTTTGAATAATTCTCTTCCAAGCAGCAACACTTATAAATGTATTCTAAATAAGTATACCCAAAGCAAAATCATTCTTCATGTTGAGCTATCAGCAGAGCAAATTTTTATCCATCTTGCTCAGTTCACCTACGTTAGCTTATGAAGCCAAAGTCTGTCCTTCCAGACTGACATGTTTAATTGCATCTATCAGCAGTGGCTGTCGAGTAGCCTTTTAATGGATCCCAAAGATTTTCATCAGAAGATGCTGTACTTCAGTAATGGTGCCAGTGGTGCCTCTCCAGTTGGCATTGCTGATGCTTTTCCTAGCAGAGAATGTGATCCTGCAGGCGTTTAAGAGATACTGAGGGTAACAGCAATTGGACATTGGTTAACAAATGAAACCAACTCTGAAAATGATATTTATGTGGCTGTGTGTACTCGAGTAGTGATTTATGGTATTTTCAGCTGAGGTTCGAATTCTGTAAGGAGAGTAACCTGCTGCCTTCTGGAGTCATGAATATCTTAGGGAACAAGAGCATGAGAAGATCTGGACTTTTAGGCAAATTAAAGTCAGCATGCTTTACACAGGTGACAAATTAGGTGGTAATTAATTGCATTAAATAAGGATTCACCACGGAATTCCTTCAAACAGCCTGTTCCCCTCATTGCTTAATGTACTTGATTAAAATTCATTACCCACAACATCTCTTACATAAAGCATGGTTCCTCATATCAATTTCAGTGGATTTTGTTCATTAGGAGGCATATTTCTGCAGAGAAGATTCACCCCTGCAGAGTGAATAGATTACCCTCGTCACACACAACAAGAAACAAGGTTGTGTCCACCCTTAGCTTGTGCTTTTCATATCATCGTGTGAGCTCTTAGCTTGCAAACATACCTGGAACTTCCTAATGACAGATTCCTGTTCTTCCGGCCCCTTCTCTTTATTTGGGAGCAAAGGGGCACCCAGTTCCCAATCCCCAGAGATGGTCCATCTATCTTTGAGTGCATATCAGGGTTTGGGCCACATTCCAGGAGACAGTAAAACACCAGATCCACTCCTGGAGTCTCTGGTGATGAGTAGGGCCTTGCTGCACATGGTTCCATCCACAATTGTCATCTTCCATCCAGGCCTAGTTCTGAAAATGAGCTCTCTCAGCAGAGAGGCTAAGCACAGCATGGAGGGTCCCTTATGGGGAAATGGGTTAATAATGCCACAATAGGAAAGTGGTTCTCAAAGAGGAGAACTGTGCATCCAAGGAATGATGGCCTCGACTCCCATGAAACCAGGTCGACTTCAGGGCTGCAGATTCTACCTCTGCACGCCCAGCCTAGAACTTGACTCGAGTGAGGAGCAGCTTCATTCTCATTTCCATGTCTGTAGAGGACAGAGATCCTTAGACTCTAGGAAATCTGCTCTGATGCCATAAGTTTTTAAGCTTGCAGTTTTAGTGTAGTTTTTGCCGTTTAGGAGATAGCTTGAAAGGCAGAAACAGGATTAAAGGGTAGAAATGATAATTAATGAATAGGAGTGGCTCAGACAGCAAAGAATCTGCCTGCAGTGCAGGAGACTGGAGTTTGATTCCTGGGTCAGGAAAATCTCTTGGAGAAGAATAGCAACCAACTCCAGTATTCTTGCCTGGAAAATCCCATGGACAGAAGAGGCTGGTGGGTACAGTCCGTGGGGTTGCAAAGAGTCAGACAGGACTGAGCACACACGCACACACACACACCACACAAAACACACACACGCCACACACACACACACCACACATACACACACACCACACACATACACACCACACACACACACCACACACACACACACACACACACACACCCCACACACACCCCACACACATACACACCACACACACACACCACACACACACAAACATAAAGGCCCACAAGCATTAATATGCATGAAGGGAAAATAGAGTCAAATTGCAGCTGTCAAAAGAAAGCCTATATAAAATATAAAATAAATTTCTCTCTCTTCCTGTTTGCTTCATCCATATAGCCTAGATACCTGGGTGCCTTGGTCAGAGCAGGCACTCAATACTTATTTGTTGAATTGGACCTAGACAAACAAAAGTCTAACTGAATTTTTAAAAAATAAATTGCTAAGTGATGCTGAAAATTTAAAATCAAGAGTAGGTTGCCATTCTACTGAGCATGTCTAACTTACATCTCATGGCTCTGACCAATGTGGGCCAGCTCGTGTAACAGTAACAAGTCCGAGGTCCCTGATCGTTGTTGAGGGGTCTTTGTTCTACTTCCTCAGCCTGCTGCAGTCACCTAGTCACAAGCGTATTCTTACCAAGACTGTGTTCTTGCACTGTTGGTGGGAATGTAAATTGATACAGCCACTATGGAGAATAGTATGGAGATTCCTTCAGAAACTAGGAATAAAACTACCATATGATCCAACAATCCCACTACTGGGCATATACCTGAGAAAACCATAATTCAAAAAGACACATGTACCCAATGTTCATTGAAGCACTGTTTACAATAGCCAGGTCATGGAAGCAACCGAGATGTCCATCAACCAATTAATGGATAAAGAAGTTGTGGTACATACACACCATGGAATATTACTTGGTCATAAAAAGGAATGAAATCGGGTCACCTGCAGTGAAGTGGATGAACCTAGAGTCAGTCATACAGAGTGAAGTAAGTCAGAAAGAGAAAAACAAATATCATATATTAACCATATATATGGAATCTAGAAAAATGTACTGATGAACCTATTTGCAGGGCAGAAACAGAGACCCAGACATAGAGAACAGACGTACGGACACAGTGGAGGAAGGAGAGGGTGGGACTGTTTGAGAAAGTGGCCGTGTGTAAAGCAGACAGCTAGTGGGAAGCTGCTGTATAGCACGGGGAGCTCAGCCCAGGGCTCTGTGCTGACCTAGAGGGGAAGGATGAGGAGATTGGGAGGGAGGCTCAAGAATATAGCTGATACATGTTGTTGTACAACAGAAACTAACACAACATTATAAACTAATTATCCTTCCATTTGAAAAAAAAAAAAGAGATGCTGACAATTGTCCCACAAACTTTCTGAACTGTTTCTTTAGCTAAATCATAGCTAAATCACTATTAGCTTTTTTTTTTTTTTCCTGATGCATTCTGTGAGTTTTTGAGGCAGCTCAGCTTTCATAGGCATTAGCCTAGAGAATACCTCTGGGAACGCTGACAGGTCCAGTTGCTCATTGCTCTGTTGAAGAATGTCAGGGGTGCTCCATTCCTGAGGCTTATAGCTGATGCCAGGAGGAGGAATAGTGTCTCTTTAAGGATGCCTATTGAAAATCATTAGCAGATTAAAGAAGGCAAAGGCATTTGGACCCAGGTTCCAATTAAACAGATCCACATAATAGCCTAGTATTTATTGAGCTCCTACTTTGTGCCTGGCATTGTGATAAGCATTTTACAGGGTCTGTCATCTATACTGCTAATAATGGAAAATCTACACAATACCTTAATCCCCAAAGGCATGTGTTGTTTATTTAATGGGAAGTCTGAAGTTTGACATTCTAGTCTTGTCATGGCAAGATCAATAGTATCATCAAGGAAAAAGTTTCTTTCTGTCTTTCACTTCCATCTTCCCCAGTGGGTTGACTTTCATCCTTGGCTTCACAGGATGGTTGCCACTGTGCCAGACATCACATCTACATTAAAGGGAAGAAGTGGGAGGGACAAGTAGGCACCAAGAGAATTTCTCTTTCTTACATATTCTTTTTATGAGGAAGTGAAATTTCTCCAGAAGTCCCTTAGCCTATATCTTATCAACCTCATTCTGTGGAACTGGGGCACATAGACATTTCTGGGTACAAAGAAGGCTAGGAAGGGAGCATTTAGCTTTTATAGTTTTGGTAGGGAGGCTAGCAGAAGGGGATTGGGAATGACTATTGGGTTAGTCAATCAACAGTGGCTGCCTTATATAGATTATTTATTTAACCCTCACAATAACTCTGTGAATGGAAGTACTGGTATCCTAAGTTGGCAAACGAGGTGATCCCCCTTCTCCAGGGGATCTTCCCGACCCAGGGATTGAACCCTGGTCTCCTGCATTGCAGTCAATTTCTTTACCATCTGAGCCACCAGGGAAGCCCTTATATTATAATAACTCTGTGAATGGAGGTACTGTTATTATCCCAAGTAGGCAAATGAGGAGATAATAATTAACAGGCTTGCCCAAGGTCATGCAGCAAATAAGTGGTCTAGCTAATATTGGAGAAGGAAATGGCAACCCACTCCAGTGTTTTTGCCTGGAGAATCCCAGGGACAGGGGACCCTGGTGGGCTGCCATCTGTGGGATCACACAGAGTCGGACATGACTGAAGCGACTTAGCAGCAGCAGCAGCAGGAGCAGCAGTTAATATTAGCTAGATGGTTAAGAAGACAGGTTATTGAGTTAGACTACCTTCTAGGGTTTGAATCCTAGTTCTACTTTCCAGTTCTATATACTGGGAAGTTATTTAACCTCCTTCTGCCTCAGTTTTCTCACTTGTCAAAGGTGGGTAATAATAATTATCCTAGGTTTATTGCAAGGATTAAGTGACTTAATACTTGAAAAGTATTATAGGTATTAAAAGTATTACAATATTAATGCCTTTTAATAAGCATTAGAGAAATGTTAACTAAGAAGCTGTGAAGCAAGCATCTTCATTTATAATAACCCTAAACTGGAAATAGCCCACCTGTGCACCATTGGTAAAATGGATTAATAAATCGTGGTGCTGCTGTGCTGTGTTGGACTGTGCTGAGTCGCTCAGTCACTGTAGACTGCCAGGCTCCTCTGTCCATGGAATTTTCCAGGCAAGAATACGGGAGTGTATAGCCATTCCCTTCTGCAGGGGATCTTCCTGATCCAGGGATCAAACCTGAATCTCCTGCATTGGCAGGCAGGTTCATTACCACTGAGTCACTATAAATTTGGTAATAAATTGTGGTATATTCATGCGATTGAATGCTGTCAGCAATGAGAAATGATGAGTTGTTAAAACACAGCAACATAAGAGAGTCTCATGGTGAGTGAAAGAATCCAGACAGGAAAGAGGACACACCGCATGCCTCCATTGATGTGAAGTTCAAAAACAGGGAAAGCTAATCTCTAGTGATGAAAGTCAGAACAAGTTTTCTTCAGAGGATTATGTCTGTGAGAAAGTATGAGGGAACTTTCCAGGTGCTGGAAAGTTTCTGTATCTTGATCTCAGTGGTGCTTATGCAGGTATATATATGTGTGTGTGTGTGTGTAAAAATTCACTGATTATGCACTTAAGATGTATGCATTTTATTATACATACGTTATATTTCTATTCAATATTTTAAAAGGACATGAATTTTTTTTTAAAGAAACTAGGAATCATAACCGTTTGTGCTGACTGGCATCTTTGCTGAAAACCCTTAGAAGAAAAATGTTGGCAGGAAGAGAAAGGAGGCCCACCAATATCATGGGTCATTCGTCTTCTCTGAGAAGTCTCCCACCACCCTCTCCCACAGCCCAGGAAACTTGCTCTGAGTCATATGGCTCTGAGTCTGGGAGATGTGTCTGCAACTGGAGCCATCCCTGCCCTCTTGCCTGACTCCTAGGTGATCAGTGGTCAGCTTTGGTGGTGAGACAAATGGGAATGCATTTCACGGGTATTTCCCTGTGAGTAGTCAGGTTGCCTACAGATTCGCCAGTCAGAATGCCTGTATGGGTCAACTTGGAATCCCTCCCACCAACCAGGACTGTCCTGTCAAGGGCAGATTTCCAAGAAGGCATGGATGGGACACCCACTGAGCTGGAGACAAAGTGGTGGGGAGAAGTGGTCAAGGACATTTAGGCTGTGAAAGCGCCAGGGTGGCCCCAGCTCTTTGAGTAATTCCTAGCTTCCCAACGGTCCTCTGAAGGAAACGGTTCAGAATCAAAGCAGACCGATACTACAGACTTTCTTAAGTTCTGATACTTCCTAGTGGCTGCAGAGTATGAGAAATGTCTTGATTGTGATTTGGACCTGGGGGCAGAGGTGGGTAGGGGAAGGCAAAGGAAAGGGTGTGACTTTGACCAGACAAGAAACCACTGCATTTTGTGACACCTGAACACAAAGACTTTTTTTTTTTCCTTTTCAATTTCACAGGAGAAATTTTTTTGGAAATTTCAGGAACCTGCTGAGCAAACAGGAGAGTGATGGGGAGCTGGATTGGGCCCCTGGATCACAGGGTGTGGCTCGCAGTGGGCATGGGGAGGACAGACTCACAGCCTCCGCTATGGGTCACCAGAGGAGGGGCTGTCTTTGTTTAAAGCCAATCACCACGGATCACTCAAGATGCTCCCTGCACACTCCCTTCCTCCCCCCTGCCTTAAGAATGCCTGAAAATCCCTTCAGAAAACCAAGGCCTGGAGGAACAAAGCTTGCCCAACAAGGCTGCCTGAGAAACAAGTCCGGGTCAGTCTCCATCCTCAGTTCAGTTGAACCCAGGTCCAGCTTCGGCTGGCGCTGCCCCAGCACATCTTGGTCCCCCTAGTGTCCGGTCACCAGAGGGATACCCCGCAGAAGGCTGCAGGGTCCAGGTGGAGCCCAGTCTGTAACAGGGACACATTCTCTGTGTGGGCCTCTGTGTGCACTCTTGCCCTGGGCTCCACACGTGTTGGAAATAGGCCCACTGCAGAAGGCAACGCTGTTGTTCAGAAGATCCCCCGTGACCTGAAGGAGGCATCAAGTCACTTTCCTCTCCCATCCCGCTACCCACCCCGTACCCACCTTAACCACAAAGCAGCTGAAGACAAGGCACTTGCCCTCCCTACATCATCTCTCTCTCTCCAGCTCGCCACCCTGAGACACCCCAATATGGCTAGTCCAGAATTTTGGGTGTCTCTTGGCATCTCTGCTCAGCACCACCTCCTCCTGAGGCCGACCACCACAGTCTACCCCCAACTTAAAGGTAATGACTTTGAGGGAGCATTTGACTGACAAAGATAGCTGCTGCTTCCGGTGAGAAGAAAATTTTTTAAAAATGATGTACTATATTTTTTTTCTTCCCCAGAAAGCACAATTTTCTTCACAAATGTTATTCTGTCAATTAGCATGCACAGCCCCCACATGGAGCTTGGTGATAACAAGAGTCCAGACAGAGAAGCTGAGTCATACTCCATGTCTGCGGGTTCTGATTCAGTGGCTGGAAAACAGAAGGGCTCTTCCTCTTTTGGGACTAGAACTGGATCTCATTTCCACCAACGAAACTCTCAGGAGGATGTGGCGCTTCTCCTTCAAACAAGCGTCTTCTTAAACACAGTTTGATGGCTTTGGGGCATATACATTTTATCTAGACATATGACAGCTCTCAGATACCATATGGTTGGACCAGACAGATTAGTAATGGTTTTGCAGATGTTAGATTAACCTTCTGGAGTGTTGGGTACCCTTACCAGCCCAACCAAACACACCATGGGGAATTTTTGTCAGTGTGAGGAATCCAAACAATAGCTTTGCTCAACCTAAGCACCATTAAGGCCTAGCTTATATATTAAACTATACATATTGTTTTAAGATTCTTTTGTACTCTTTCTCACTCAAACACTTGCTAAAGTTTAGTCCATTCAGTGCCAGGATGGTGAGGCCCACCTGTGTTTGGGCCAGTTGATTGACAGGCCAGCATTTCAAAAGCTGGTGACTCTGGTCTATATCATGCACAAAATGAAGACATCCCTGCTATTTCCAAAGTGAAAACAAGGAAGCAAAAAGTATGTTTAGAGAGCCATCCAAAATTTCCTCAGAGCTGGTAGTTTTTATGGAGCTTAAAGGCAAATCAAAAGGATTATGCATTTCTGCTATCAAGGCCCAACAGATAAGACAGAGAACATTTTCATTTTTCAAAGGGTAGAAAATCCAGGGTTTTACTGAATATTTATAGAGCACTTTCTCTGCCGGGAACATGAACGGCATGCTGTGGTCCCTGTTATTAGGGTTCCTAGTCTGATGGGAGACAAGCATTGGGAGAAACGACTCAGTATAATGTGTGCTATGATTAGCCACACAGAGGAGAAGGGCTCATTCAGGTTGGGGAATCTTCATAGAGGAGGTAAAGCTCCAGAGTTTTCAGGACTGGGGTAGGGCGGGGGAAGCCACGGTGGGAAGAAGTGCAAACTCAAAGGCTGGGAAGAGGAAGACAGCCAATGTTTCAGAAATGCACACTGATTCAGATTACTGGAATCACAAGGCTCACCAAGAGTGGGGTTGGGAGATCATCAAAGGTGTTATGTGCTGTGCCAAGGAGTTCACAATTTATCCTGAGGCCATTAGAGAGCTTACAGCAGGATAAAGGGGGGGAAAAAAGGGTCACATGGTCATTAATTTTTTTTTAAAGCCCTAGATTTAATACACTAGAGAATGTATTAGGGGAGATAGAGGAAAACTGGTGTTTGTTTGCCTTTACAAACATGGGGCCCAGGCTTCAAAGACATCTTTGCATGTCCCAGTACAGTACAGTGGGATGGTTATAAGATCAGCCTGGAGCCAGACAGTTTCAGGTTCAAGCTCCAGCCGTGCCATGTTCTAGCTGCATGACCTTAGGGTAGATACATAACTTTTCTGATCTTCTGTTTTGTCATCTGTGAAACCAAGATAACAGTGGATATTATGATTGAATGGGGTGATGCATGTGAAATGGTCAGCACAGTACCCTTCATAGTGTCCTCAGCTCATTCTGTCATTCATTTAAATGTTTATAGTTGAACTCCTATTATGAATCAGATAATAAGGATATGTGAGGAGCAAATCCACTACAGCCCCTGTTCCATGTGAATCTTAGATTCTAAAGGGGAGTCACAAAGCTTCCCGTAAGCAAGAATGTAGTTACATGACAATTTCAGTGCTGTGACATTAAAATACAAGATACTCTGAGCACGTAAGGGCTTGAGGCCGGAGATGGGGGCATGGGGGTTGGATTTAGCAGGAGAATCAGCAAAGGCTCTTAAGCTAGCACTGGCAGGATGAACAGGAGATTCTCAGGCAGGCATGAGAGGGAGAGCTGTTTGGGCAGAAGGAATAGAGTACAGTGAAAAGTCTGATGTGTTTTTGGGCCTGATGGGGAGCAATGCTGAAGAGGCAGACTGTGCTTGGATCGCAAAGAGCCTTCTAGATCTCAGTGGGGTCTTGGAGTTTTATCTCCTATGCAGGCTTCCTTTCCTCCCCTCAGCCCTGCGAGGGGAGTGACACAGTCCAGTTGGCCTTGACTGTTAGCAGTTCCTTAGCAAGCAGACCTTCAGCAGGGCTGGGACCTCTGCCAGGCAGGCCTGGCACGATCCCCCGAGACCGCGGGCAAAGGCACCCCTCAGGCTGACTTGGCAGCCCAGGAGAGGGCTTGACTGTGTTTTGATCAAATTTCACCGAATTTGCCAAAGCTTTGTCACATGTTTTCTCAGCTATTTAACAAGCCAAGGGCAGGAGAGGACAGGATATAGGGGGGTGGGGGGTAGAGAACAGGTGAGCAACACAGGCAGTCGGGCCACCTGGGACTTTAGCACTGGCCCAGTTTGCTGCTCACAAGACCCAGGAAGAGGTGACAGTTAAGGGCACTCCTTGTCCACCGGCTGCCAATGTTGCCGCCCTATGTTCTTGACACCCAGGCGGGCAGGAGGCAAGAGCGCATGCGCGGAATGCAGACTCTACCCTGGAGCATCTTGTAATTCCCTTCAGCACCGGGAGACTTGCCTACGTGTCCCAGCCATCAGCCGCCAATCTCTCCTCCTAGCAACGCAGGAAATCCCAGCTCAAGTCAGACGTGGTTTTTTTGTTTGTTTGTTTTCACACATTAAAGGACAATATACAGTGGAAACAACAAGCGTCTGCTTTTCTTCTGAGCAACAATCTGTCAGCGAATCTTTTTTGTTTTTTTGCTTTTTTAAATTTTTAAATTTATTTTTTTAATTGGAGTATAATTGCTTTACAATGTTGTATTAGTTTCTGTTGTACAACAAACTGAATTTGCTATATGTATACATATATCCCCTCCTTTTGAGCCTCCCTCCAACCCCATCCCCTATCCCACCCCTCCAGGTCATTACAGAGCACCAAACGGAGTTCCCTGTGTTATACAGTGGTCTGTCATACAGAGTGAAGTAAGTCAGAAAGAGAACAATGAATATCGTATATTAACACATATGTATGGAGTCTAGAAAAATGATGTTGATGAACCTATTTGCAGGACAAGAATAGAGACGCAGACATAGAGAACTGATCTGTGGACACGGAAGGGGAAGAAGAGAGTGGGACAAATCGAGAGACTAGCACTACTGGCTATTCTTGCAACAAAAAACTTTTAACCCGACCAAACTTCAGGAAGGACTTCCATTTGTACATTTACAAGGAAGAATTTCAGATTAAGTCACGTGTCTAGCCATCATACCCCTGGATCTCTCACTTGAGCCAAGTATAAGAGATTTCCTTCCTTGTGTCACTCCCTTTCAGACGTGTGAGCAACCTGTCACTGCCTGGGCAGGGCCATGGTGTGTGGCAAAGTCACCTCTAATTTAGAGAATAATAGATTCAGTGTCTTCATCCTATTTACTCTGCCATTTTCTCAAGAAAATATTGGAACTAATTCTTTTCTTCAGAGGAAAGTGGCTCTACTTTGGGTGGGAAAATTTATGGGGCACTGCTTTATTTTGGGGGGATGTTTGCTTTTGGTTTTTTTTTGGTTTTTTTTTTCCATTTTAATGACTTCTTCTGAAGTATAGTTGATTTATAATATCGTGGTAGTTTCAAATATACAGTTAAGTGATTCAGTTATACATATATCTATTCTTTTTCAGATTCTTTTCCCATATGGATTATTACAAAATATTGAGTATAGATCCCTGTGCTAATAGGCCCTTGTTGGCACATTATTTTAACTTCTTGGCTTATTTTAACAGGGGCTCCTGCTTGCTTGCTCTGTAATGATAGTGGCTAAAGTAAGTTCTACAGGCCTTTTTGAGGTCTTTCTGAGACTAGGCACAGAGTGGTGGTGGGGAACTCTCATTCTGAGCCTGTCTCTACATGATTTTCTTCAGGCAGCCCTGCCCAACATCTCCTGTTAGATGTGTAAGGTCAATTACGTCACCTCCTCTCCCTGGCTGTTCCCTCATTTATCCAATGAGGGGTCATAATCATGTGTCACCTAGACCTTTTCTTTAGCACTAAAAATAGTTTTGAAATCCTGGGATACATCCTTAGCTGTTTGACTTAATCAATTTGATCTTCCTGTGAAAACAAAAGTCCTACATATGAGAAAGCAGAAGTGTTGTTTTCTTAGACTGTCTCAGTGATTCTCAGTGTTGAAGCCAGTGTGATAGCATTTGAAGATGGAGCTTTGGGGAAGTAATTAGGATTAGACGAAGATGGAGCCCTCATCGTGGGATTAGTGTCCTTATAAGAAAAGACACCAGAGAGCTTTCTCCACACCTCCCAGCAGAGAGTGAGGAAGGGCCATGTGAAGACACAGCTAGAAGGTTGCCACTCACAAGCTCAGATGCAGCACTCTTGCTAGAACCTGAATTGGCCCACACCTTAATCGGGCTTCTCAGCCTCCAAACTGTGAGAAGTAAATTGCTATTGTTAAAGCCACTTAGTCTATGATATTTTTGTTCTGGCAGCCTGAGCCAACTAGGACAGCAAACATTCTCCAGGGTAGTCATGGCACCTGAGCTTTGGATATCTTCAACCTGAAAGAAGACCCACCCTCATGTACTCAGAGTATTATGGAAGGTGGAGGTGAAGTCACTCAGTCATGTCTGACTCTTTGCAACCCCATGGACTGTAACCTACTAGACTTCTCTGTCCATGGGATTCTCCAGGCAAGAATACTGGAGTGGATTGCCATTTCCTTCTCCAAGGGATCTTCCTGACCCAGGGATCGAACCCGGGTCTCCCGCATTGGAGGCAGACGCTTTAACCTCTGAGCCACCAGGGAAGCCCCTAGTAATATGGAATGTACCACCAAATTAGGCAAATCAGAGGCTTTAACGCCTTGTTCACGTGAAGATGACCAATGTTGGCCTGCAACTTCTATGCATTGTTGTTTGTTAGGGGAAAGAATCATCTGAACTAGACCATAAAATACTTTAAGTGCTAAGTAGGTAGTCTTGGGAAATGAACAGCCGCCACATTCCTCTCTGGAAGCAGAAAGGGCAGGAGTTATGAAAGTATACTAGTCAGGGTTAAACAAGAAAATGGGTTTCTCCAGCCACCCCACTTATTCCTGGAACATGTCCTTTTCAGCACTATGATGATTGCCATAGTACAGCTTTTAGCTCCCCTGGAAATGACAATGCAGCTGTCAGCCTGAACATCATATACTTTAACAGCATCTTGTGTGTTCTCATCCTTTCTGAACCAACTCAAAGGTCATCTCTTCAGTGACTTTTCTAAATGTCATTTGAAAATGACTTTGTATATTTTTGCATTCCACAGTCCCCATACAGAATCTATTCATCTTTCCTTCTGTCTCCCATTGCAACTTGCTTTTACTTCCATAATGTGCTGATCATATCATATTACACAGAGTTGGGTGTCCTTTCTGTCCTGATAAATAGTGAATTCTCTGAGGGTGAGGTCAGAGACATAGAAACTACTCAATAAAAGCTTGAATGATTGAATGAAGCTGTGCTCCTTTGTATATAATAGATGCCATTGCTGATTCATCGCAGATTTCCAAGACTGACTTAGCTGCCAGACAACGTCTCTGTCTACCTCCATCTACACATCTATTATATGATACTAAATAGTAGTTAAATGTTGTCCATTTATTTTGGCCTCAGAATCTTTAATGAGTCACAGGAGCTACGAAGATGCAGAGCCAGTAAGTTCTAAGGTCACATAGGAAGATTCAATGTTTTCATAATGTTTGTCCCAAGTATTGTTTTGTCCCTGTTTCAAAGACCTCATGACCTGCATTCATTCTGAAATTGTTGAGACTTCACAGCTGCCAAAATTCCACCAATGTAACATGGACTAATTTGGGACGTCTATATCCCTGTTTACTAAAAGAGTAACTCTCCTATAGTTTATGGTCTTCACCAACTCCTTTTAAATAGAATAAAACAAATTATTTTGACAACAATCAAAGTGTTCAGTTCACTTAAATATTGAGGAAATTGTGTTTTTGGGTTTAGATTCTGTAGCACAGCTTTCCATCAGCTACTGAGCCCGTCACGCAGCTGAATGCCTACGACCCTCTGCATCCCTCTTTTCTCCCTTCTTCTGGGCTAAAATCTAGCCCGTGTTTTTTTCCTTATGCATCTTGATCACGTTTGGCTGTTACCTAATGCTACCCCCAAGGAAGTCACCTCAGAGTTTAGAGAATTAAAGAGTTGCAGGCCTAACAAGACAGTAGGCTTCCCAGGTGGTGTAGTGGTGAAGAACCCACCTGCCAATGCAGGAGATGTAAGAGATGAGGGTTCAATCCCCGGGTGAGGAAGATCCCCTGGAGGGGTCATGGTAACCCACTCCAGTATTCTTGCCTGGAAAATTCCATGGATGGAAAAGCCTGGCAGGCTATAGCCCATGGAGTCGCAAAGGGTCAGACACAACTGAGTGACTGAGCCTGCACGCACTAACAAGACACTAGGCATCCATGTATGCATGGCAGAGCACAGAGGCTGACATTTTCAGCAAGGTTCCTACCTTCAAATAACAGCAGGTAGGCACCTAGACCCACGCAGCCGTGGTGGATGTGGCCATACCCAGTGATGCGTAGAAAGCAGTAGAGAAACGTTGGGTATTTTAAAAAGTAAAGTTCTTAAGTTAGTTCCTTTCTACACTCTCCTTCTTTACCTCCCTCCTTTTTTCCCTCCCTCCTCCCTTCCTTATTTCTTTCCTTTCTCCTTCCCGCGAGTACTTATTGAGCAGTTACACTGACCTAGGCACCCTTCTAGTCCTAGAGGAAACAGCAGTGAGTAAGACCAGGTCCCCACACCATCGTGGAGCTTACCTTCTGGTGGAAGAGAGATATAATAGGCAGATAAATAATATGTAGTTTCAGGAAGAAACGATTTTATTTTATTAACTTTATGAAAAACAAAAAAGGGCAAAAGATGTGGTGGTTCCTCAAAACATTAAACATAGAATTACTATGCATGGGGATTTAGTCACTAAGTCATGTCTAACTCTTGCAACTCCAGGGACTGTAACACACCAGACTCCTCTGTCCATAGGATTTGCCAGGCAAGAATATTGGAGTGAGTTGCTCTTTCCTTCTCCAGAGGATCTTCCCAACCCAGGTATCGAACCTGTGTCTCCTGTTTGACAGGTGAATTCTTTACTGCTGACCTAATAGATAAAATTCCATTTTGGGGCATAGAACCCAAACAATTGAAAGCATGGTCCCAAACAGATATTTATACACATATGAGTGTACACTATTCACAATAACCAAAAGGTGGAAGCAGCCCGAGTGGCCATCACTGGATGAATGAATAAACAAAAGGTGGTGTCTACAATGGGATATTATTTAGCCTTCAGAAGGAAGGAAATTCTGGCACATGCTATAACACGGATGAACTTTGACGATATTTTGCTAGTGAGTGAAATAAGTCAGAAACAAAAGGACAAGTATTATATGATTCTATTTATATGAGGTACTTAAAGCAGTCAAATTCAAGAGATATAAAGTAAAATAGTGGTTTCCAGGGACTGCGGGAAGGGGAAAATAGAGTTATTTTTTCATGGGTACAGTTTGGGAAGATGAAATAGTTCTGGAGATGGATGATTGTGATTGTTGAACAAAAATGAAAATATACTTGGGGCCAATGAACTATACACTTCAAAAATGGTTAAAACATTAAATGTATATTTTAACACTAAAATAATTTTTTTAAACCTTGGAAAAAATCAGCAAGGGGCTGAAATAGGAATGACTTTGGCTAGGACTGTCTGGGAAGATTCGTCTAAGGAGGAGGTTAACATTTGAATAGAGATTAACCAGAATGATGAGAACATGGAATGATGAAAAGGAATAGTTTTGGATTTTCTTCTAAGCATAACCTTGGAAGGGTTTTGATCAGTTTAAATCAGTTTGATTTATCACTTTAAAATATTACACTGGCTGCTATGTGAAAACTAGGCTGAAAGGAGGAAATCTGGAAGCTAGCAGACCAATTAAGAGATGGTGGCAGTTGTCTAGACAAGTGACTGGTGCCTCCGGTGATGTTGAGATAATAAGGGAGGTGGCAAGGAGTGACTGGATTCAGATCTGTTTTCTAGGTGCAGTCATCATGATTTGCTGATGGTTGGATGGAGGAGGGGCAGTGAGGGAAAGAGACGCATTAAGGATGATATTTGGATTTTTAACTGAGTAACTGATCGAAAGGCCTTGCCATCCACTGAGATGGAAATGACCAGGGGAAAAGCTTGTTGGGAAATGGTAAAGGGTGTGGAGGGGCAATCAAGAGATGTGCTGCATAAAAAGTGAAATCATAAATTCAGTGTCTAGCATAGTACAAGTACATAGAAGCCATTTATTAAATACTTGAGTAAATGAATGAAACTGAATGGGGTAAATGGAGGTAGGGAGGACAGAAGAAAGGAAACTAATTCCAAAATTTTACAGAATATGAAAAAAATGGCAAAACAACATGAAGGTAAAGGCCCCAGGCTCAAATTTGGGAGAACCAGGTCCTAGACTCAGAAAATATTTCCAAACTTCAGATTCCTTCCTCTTCTCAGCTTTTAATCAGGGACCTCCCGTTTCTTCTTTCACAGGAAATGTGCTCACACCTTTATTTGCCCAAGTGGGCAAGCCCATAACCCTTGCATCCCTGTGCCAGGTTGCATGGAGAAGGCAATAGCACCCCACTCCAGTACTCTTGCCTGGAAAATCCCATGGATGGAGAAGCCTGGTAGGCTGCAGTCCATGGGGTCGCTGAGGGTCGGACACGACTGAGCGACTTCACTTTAACTTTTCACTTTCGTGCATTGGAGAAGGAAATGGCAACCCACTCCAGTGTTCTTGCCTGGAGAATCCCAGGGACGGGGGAGCCTGGTGGGCTGCCATCTATGGGGTCGCACAGAGTCGGACACCACTGAAGTGACTTAGCAAGCAGCAGCAGCAGCCAGGTTGCAGAGCTCAGAACCCTGAAGCAGTGAGCAACCAATCAGTGAGCACCCATGGCAAGGAAGAGCCAATCAGTGAGCTCCACCAGGTTTGCACTTCCCCAAACCCATCACATAGGCTAGGCATCCCCACAGGCCTTGTGGAACAACCCCTTTAACAGTCCAGACAAATTCTCATAAAGTCACTTCGGCAGAGTGTCTCAGTATTTAAGGGCATGGCTTTAAGCAAGCAGAGACAAGGCTAGTTCACGCCATGTATTGGCTGAACTTGTGCATACTGACCCACTAATTGCTCCTGCTGAGCTTGCAGGCTGGTTCCTACTGATAGTCACCAAGGGAGGAGAGAGCAATTAGTGGGATGAACATATTTTTAAAGTCACCTTCACGATTACAGAGGCACAGTGTAAAATGAGAAAGACCTGTGAAAATACCGTAACACAGCCTTGCCATGCACTTTTTCACAGATTAACCACTTTTGTCCTGGCTCTTCCACAGGGCTGAGGCTACAGAGCGTGTCTGCATCCATCCCCTCTACTGCTTCTCTTCTGGCAGAGACCTCCCCACCGACAGCCACCTGGACCAGCTCTCCGCAAAGTCCTCCTGCCTCCCCTACCGGTGGCCCGCCCAACAGCTCAGTCCTCCTAGATCCAACACTGGTCCCCACATCTCCATCCACAAAGAACATCTCCACAGAGCCCAGAGAAGAGCAGTCTACCAGCTCTGCCTCCAACTGGGAGGGCACAGACCCTTCACCAACAAGTGGTGGGGCCCACTTAACACCCACGCCTGAGGAACACAGCTCAGACACTCCGGAGGCCGGCGTGCCCACTACAGGATCGCAGCCCCCTGCTGAGTCTCCCACACTCACCTCCCCTCAAGCTCCAGCCTCATCGCCCTCACCCCCATCAACCTCACCACCTGAGGTTCCATCTGCCTCCATCAGCACCAGCCACAGCTCTGCTGAGACCAGCACCGAGCCCACAGGAGCCCCAACCACACCGGAGTCCCACACGGGGGAGCACAGCTCTACTCTCACACCCACTTCACATGCCTCGGCTGAGTCAGTGCCCACGGAGGCCACGCCTCAAGCAACTGTGCCCCCCAAAGTGACCTGTATACTGATAGACATGGAGACCACCACCACCTCCCCTGGGGTGATCATGCAAGAGGTGGAGCATGCGCTAAGTTCAGGTGAGTCTCTGGCTAGAACACGTATCCTTGACAACACTGAGATACTAAGAATGCTGTTCAGTTAACCAGACACAATGGGTTGAATTTGAATTTTGGAGTGCAACACCTGAGCTGAAGTATAATCGCAAGAATTTCCACAAGCGCAAACTTTACTCTCAGTCCCTTAATAATTTCCCCATGATAGTTCATTAACGCTGGCCAGCCTATATGATTTGTCTTCACATATGTCACAGGGAATGTAAATGAGTGAGACTGGGTAAGCTAAGGGTTAACAGCTTACTGACTTTGGATGGAGCTTCCTAGCTTTCCATTCCAGCTCCTGACCTTGAGCAAGTCACTTCATCTCTTTGTGCCTTGTTTTTCCTCATCTGTAAAATTGAGATAAAGAAGACTCTATCATACATGGTTCTTGTGGAGATTAAATGAAATGACATATATAAGTGCTTAGAATAGTTCCTGGCAGGGAGTAAGTACTCAGGAAATGTCAGCTGTCATTATGATTGTGCTCTATGTTTTAATGCCGTATTTACCTCATGAAAACAGTCAAAGAAAGTAGAGCGGGGGTGGAGAGAATGCTTGTTATTTCAAGTCACTGATATATTTCATGAGAAAGACAGTAAATTCTATGAAACATCACATTTGTTTTTATTCTTCCAGCCACTCATAAAGTTGGTATTAGTTTTATCTTGATTTTGCAATCTTGGAAATTATGACAGAGATTTAGGGTCTTTTCTGAGGTCACATGCATCTGACATTGAAGTGAAATCTGTACCCTTTGGGGTATTGGGCAGGAAAAGGCCTTAGTGGGAACATTTAGCTTCTTGATTAAGAAACAGTGAATTAAGAACAGCCAGAAGGTGAAAGAGAAAATGAAGCTTTAGCTCCTTGCCTTGGTCATCTTGCCAGAGACATAAACACAGAGGGAAATATTTGTGACTGAGCCAAACAGGACCAGCTAGGGTCAAAGAAATGGTTATGACCGAGGAGAAATTAACATCTTCTAACAAACAATGAGCAACCACTGTGAATGGAAATCTTGGTAAACAGTGGAGGTGGGGAGAAACAGAACTAAGCTTGACAAGACATAACTTCTCATAGAAGAGCTCATAGTTTACTAAGGGAAAAAGTCCAAAAGAATTGCAAATTCTTATTTCAAAGGTCCAGCATATATCAGTGAGAGTCCCAACAAGAGCAAGAGATATTAATATAATCAAACTGTGATAAAGGAATGAATTACAGAGTTACAGCTGGGGCATAAGAAAACCACAGGGGATCGTAATTGCAGAGCTGTCATAAGTCAGGCCTTGGAGGAGAGAAGGGTAAACCAGAACCCAGAAGGTGAATCCTGTAGAACAGACCACCTTGGGAGGGGCAGTGACTCAGACGAGGGACAAAGCTAACTCAAGGTTAACTTCTGGAAGTGAAGGGGATCAATGCTCTGCCCTCTCTCTCCCCTTGCCCTCTGATGTACGGCCAGATGCCAAGGACGAGAAGCCCACTGTGGTCCATATAGTTCAGCCTCCTGGAGGGCAGGTCAGAGAGCAAAGTGGAGAAAGGTGGAGAGTGGATCTGGAAAGGTGAAAGGAGGAACTCACAGTTCAAAAATTGCTTCCTCTGTCCCCATTATCATCCTATGTGTACCGCAGCTAGCACTTGGCACATTGCACTTAGATGTGTCCTTTCAAGAATTCATCTGCCAGTGCAGGAGACATAAGAAATGTGGGTTCAATCCCTGGGTCGGGAAGATCCCCTGGAGAAGAAAATGGCAACACACTCCAGTACTCTTGCCTGGAGAATCCCATGGATGGAGGAGCCTGGCAGGCTACAGTCCATGGAGTCACAAAGAGCGAACTGAAGTGACTGAGCATGCACGCACATTTCTGTCTTTGCTTTCTGCCGCATCCCCACTTTCTGTCATGCTTTCCGTGCTCTCAGCTGCCATGAACATTTCGAGCCTGGACTTGGCATCTGGATCAGAGTGGGTGTTGACTCAGTCCCTAACAAAGGTGCCATCCAAGGACAGGCTTGCCACCTGTGGTCCTGTCTCTTCTCTTTCTTAATCCAGACCTCATCACCTCCAGCATGGAATTGCATCTTCAGTTTTCTAACTAGTCTCCCGTTCTCCACCCTCCACTCTCTCCTGTTTCTGCCCTCTTCAGGGTACCATGGATGTGATGGACCAATATTCTGAGCACCTACTCCGAGCTTGGCATGCAAGAATCTCCCTAATCTGACACAACCTACTACTTTATTCAAGTCCCTTGTTTTTATAGGGAAGCTTATCTAAGAGAGACCTGTTCCACTGTTCTGGCTTGTATTTTAGACCATGTATCTTGATTTCCTCAACTCACAGCCAACAAGGCTAAGAGACAAAAAATCAGTGACAGAGCTGGGTCATGCACCAGAAAGTTATAGTTTTAGGGAATAGGGCCCCCAGTAGGAACTGCAGAGTGAATGAATGAAGGAATGATTGAATGACTGGAGGAGAAGGTGTGGCAGGTGAGAGGAAAATCCCTGAGCATGGCCAGTATACATTTCCTAAACCCAGCAGGGTTTATCCCTTATGACCTATTAAATCAAAGAATATTTATTTTGCATCCACCAGGACCCTATGCTTGATGCAAAGAAGTACTAATAAGTAGAAGACTTGTCCTCTGAGATTTTATAGTTCTGTAGCTCTTCAATCACCAAGTCGTGTCTGACTCTTTGTAACTCCATGGACTGCCGCACACCAGGCTTCCCTGTCCTTCACTATTTCCCAGAGTTTACTCAGACTCATGTCCACTGAGTCGATAATGCCATCCAACCATCTCATCTTCTGATGCCCCCTTCTCTTCCTGCCCTCATTCTTTACCAGCACCAGGGTCTTTTCCATTGATTCAGCTCTTCGCATCAGGTGGCCAAAATATTGGAGCTTCAGCTTCAGCATCAGTCCTTCCAATGAATATTCAGGGTTGATTTCCTTTAGGATTGACTGGTTTTATAGTTTAAGTTAAAAGAAAGAGCACAAGTAACGCTTAACACCATTCCTTTGTTTCTTTTTTTAAAAAAATATAATGCCATTTATTTAGAGCACCTTTCATTTGAAGCATGGTTAATTATCCTTATTTTATTTACTCCAGGGCAGGAAGCACAATGAGGCTAAGTGACAGCATTTCCAACTCGTTTGTTGACTATGATGGCTACTTCATTTCTTCTACAGGATCGTTGCCCACAGTAATAGATATAAATGGTCATCCTTCTTAAATTCTCCCATCCTCATTCATTTTAGTTCACTGATTCCTAAAATATCTATGTTCACTCTTGCCATCTCCTGTTTGACCACTTCCAGTTTACCGTGATTCATGGACCTGACATTCCAGGTTCCTATGCAATATTGTTCTTTACAGCATCAGACTTTACTTTCACCACCAGACACATCCACAGCTGGGCATCATTTCCTCTTTGGTTTAGCCTCTTCTTTCCTTCTGGAGCTGTTTCTCCATTCTTCTCCTTATTGGATACCTACTGACCTGGTGGTCTCAGTGTCATATCTTTTTGCTTTTTCTTACTGTTGCATACTGTTCATGAGTTGTGGGAGAGGAAGGGAATTGGGACCCAAGGAGAAGACAGGGCAGGGTAGACTGAGGTGCTTGTGTGCCGCACACACCTGGGTTCCGCAGATGCAAGCACAGAACTTGCTCTCATCGAGGTCTCCAGTCCCCTCCACACTGCCACCTCTGGGGGTTAATTCTCAGTCCTGGTATAACCCAACCTAGCCCTGGACATGGATGGCCACTGGCCTTTCTGAAGCACTGTTTCCACTTGACCTCTGAGACGCCCCTCTCTTGGTTCGTCACCTGCCTGGCCGGCTGCTCCTTCCCAGTGCCTGTGGCCTTACTTTGCCCCCTCACCTTTCTACACTGGATCACCCCCGGGCCAACCCTGTCTTCCTATCCCCCCAGCCTCTCCACACTCCTTTTCTCCCCACACTCCCCACACTGTGACCTCATCCTGCCTCCTGACTGAAATGCCATCCACATGCTGATAACCCAGAGATGTGAAACTCTACCCCTGTTTTGTTTCGTTGAACTGAAGACATGTCAACACCCAGCTGTCGATGAACTCATGGTCTCCACTTGGGTGGCTCTTGGGTGGTTCAGATGACATGTGGATCAGGTGAGCTGCTGATTCTCTCACCCCTCCGTCTGCTCCTCTCTCAGAAACCACGGGCTAATCCTAGACTCTTTCCTCATAGACGCTGCATCCGGTCTCTCAGAATTTCCCCTCACGCTGCTGTCCTCTCTCACATGTGGGACTTGAACACCCTGTAACTGATCTCTACTCACCGCATCTTCCAGAGAGATGCTTTTCAAGACCCAGGACAGATCCTGTCCTCCTTGGCTTTAACGCTCTGTTTGCTTGCGCTTTACTTTTCACCTTTGAATTTTATATTGGAGTATGCAACCCACTCCAGTACTCTTGCTTGGAAACTCCCATGGACGGAGGAGCCTGGTAGGCTAGCTTCTGTGGGGTCGCACAGAGTCAGACACGACTGAAGCGACTTAGCGGCGGCATGGTTGATTAACAGTGTTGTGGTCATTTCAGGTGCACAGCAGAGTGACTCAGCCACACAGATACATGTATCCATTCTCCCCCAAACTCCCTCCCATCCAGGCTGTCATGTGACATCAAGCAGAGTTCCCTATGCTATACAATAGGGAACTGCTTATAGCAATGTGTACCTGCCCATCCCGAACTCCCTAACTATCCCTTCCTCCTACCCTTCCCAGTTGGTAACCATAAATCCATTCTCTAAGTCTGTGAATCTGTTTCTGTTTTGTAAGTAAATTCATTTTTGTCATATATTTTTAGATTCTGCATATAAGGGAAGTCATACAATATTTTTCCTTCTCTGACTTACTTCACTCAGTTTAACAATTTCTAGGTCCATCCATATTCAAATGGCATTATTTCATTCTTTGGGCTTCTGTGGTGGCTTAGATGGTAAAGAATCTACCTGGAGTGCAGGAGATCTGGGTTCGATCCCTGGGTCGGGAAGATCCCCTGGAGAAGGGAATGGCAACCCACTCCAGTATTCTTGCCTGAAGAATTCCATGGGCAGAGGAGCCCGGCAGTCTACAGTCCATGGGGTCACAAAGAGTCGGATACGACTGAGCAACTAACACACACACACACACACACACACACGCACACGCACACGCACAAAATTCCATAGTACAGATGTAACATATCTTCTTTATCCATTCCTCTGTCAACGGACATTTAGGTTGTGTCATGCCTTGGCTATCGTAAACAGTACTGCAATGAACATGGAGCTGCATGTATCCTTTCAGACCATGTTTTCCACAGATATATGATCAAAAGTGGGACTGCAGGGTCATATGGTAGCTCTATATTTAGCTTTTTAAGGAACCTTCATACTGTTCTCCATAGTGGCTGTACCAATTTACATTCCATGTTGCTGGCGATGCTTGCACTTTTAAATCAGAGTAAAACCCGAGGTCTGTATCATGTCTGTAGTGCTCAAAATGCCCTGAACCTGCCCTGTCTCTCTGCCCTCACCTGCTTCCACTTTCATCAGCAAGTACACTGGCAATCTTACCGCTTCTTGAACAAATTGCAGACACTATTGCCCCCGGGCCTTTACACTTACATTTTCCTGTCAAGTCTTTAAAGGCTCCCTCCTTTTCATCAGGAAGGACTTTGTTTAGCTGTCATCTGCTCAAGAGGCAGATACCTCTTGATACTTCATACCCTGTCTGGAATAGTAATCGCATCAACATGGATCCCTTTACCCTACTTGCCTTTTGATCACTTACCACTTTCTGACATTATCTCATTTATTTGGTGGGTAAGGGTCTGTTTCTGCCACCAGACTATCAGCTCATGAAAACAAGGATGTTGTTCACAAAGAGGAACATCCCCAACCACTGTAAGTTACACTCCCCAAACTAGTTTCACTCCTCAACACCTGAAACAGAGCCTGATGGGTGATAGACCCACACTAACATGTGCTGAATAAATGAATGAGTCAATCAGCCCGTACCAGAGAAGCAATTTAATGTCTCTGAGCCTTGGTTTCTCATCAATAAAAGGAATAAACATAGTCTCCAAGTGATGAGGTTATTTAAAAGTTTAGTTGAGATAAGAAATATACAGCATAGTGGCTGTTGAGCAACGGCTCAGTTGATGCCTCTGCTTGTTATTTTACTATTATTTACCACTATCAACAGCATGATTATTGTTATTATTCTGCTGTTGTGATTACTATTATCATTGCCACTGTCTTTATCATAATGAAGAATGATATTATCTTCAACAAAGTCTTATTGAACTTTCACTGGGAATCAGGCCTCTGGCTAGGCAGTGAGCATTTGGTGGTGAATAAAACAGTCCCCCATCTTGTGGAGTTTACAGTGTTGTATGTACACAGCATGGCAAGTAGCCTAAGCCTGGTTGATCCTAGGATGTGTGAAGGAAGACACTGCAGAAGAAGAGGAAGGAAGATTTTAGGACCACTGTAGCAGGATGAGACAACTGACTTTACTTAATGAGCCACTGATGGTCACCAAAGGCTTTGGATCAGGGGAAGAAAATGTTGAGCATTATACTTTAAGAGTCCTCTCACACTGTTGGTGGGAATGCAAACTAGTAGAGCCATCGTGGAGAACAGTGTGGAGATTCCTTAAAAAACTGGAAATAGGACTGCCATATGACCCAACAATCCCACTGCTGGGCATACACACCAAGGAAACCAGAATCGAAAGAGACACGTGTACCCCAGTGTTCACTGAAGCACTGTTTATAATAGCCAGGACATGGAAGCAACCTAGATGTCCATCAGCAGATGAATGGATAAGAAAGCTGTGGTACATATACACAATGGAGTATTACTCAGCCATTAAAAATAATGCATTTGAATCAGTTCTAATGAGGAGGATGAAACTGGAGCCTATTATTCAGAGTGAAGTAACCCAGAAAGAAAAACACCAATACAGTATACTAACACATATATATGGAATTTAGAAAGATGGTAATGATAACCCTGTATGCAAGACAGCAAAAGAGACACAGATGTATAGAACAGACTTTTGGACTCTGAGGGAGAGGGCAAGGGTGGGATGATCTGGGAGAATGGCATTGAAACATGTATATTATCATATGTGAAACGGATCACCAGTCCAGGTTCAATGCACGATACAGGATGCTTGGGGCTGGTGCACTTGGATGACTCAGAGGGATGGTATGGGGAGGGAGGTGGGAGGGGAGTTCAGGATGGGGAACACGTGTGCACCCATGGCGGATTCATGTCGATGTATGGCAAAACCAATACAATATTGTAAAATAATTAGCCTCCAATTAAAATAAACAAATTTTTAAAAAAAGAGTATCCAACTGGTAGGAGTACATATATGTAGATTGCAGGAAGTTCAGGACTGGAAACTTATAGATCAGTTTACACCTGGTTTCTGGTTTGCCATTAACACTGACAGACTATATTACTCACAACTCTGACTTTAAGGGCTCTTCTCTATAAAGTGAATACAAGAGAGACAGTCTTTCAGGGGTTGTGTGTATGTATGTGTGTGGGGTGTTTTTTTTTCTTCTTTTTTCTTTTTGGCTTACCGTACCATGAAAATTGTTTATTAGAATCATCCAAGAAGAGGAAATGAGATTCACATTCATATGAAGTTTACTGAGAATTTACATATTCCTAAAATGGGCTAGTGATTCACACAGATTATCTTCAGAACATTCAGAATCTTCATCTTATCCTCAGAACATTCCAGTGAAGTGAGCTGGATGCTATCTATTCTTTTTTTTTTTTTTCAAGATTTATTTGTTTATTTGTTGGCTGTGGTTGGTCTTTGTTGTTGCACACAGGCTTTTTCTAGTTGCAGCAGGCGGGGGCTACTCTCTAGTTGCGTTGTGAGGGCTTCTCATTGCAGTGGCTTCTCTTGTTGGAAAACACAGGCTCTAGAGCACCAGTTCAGTAGCTGTGGCACACAGGCCTTGTTGCTCCACCACATGTGGGATCTTCCCAGACCAGGGATCAAACTGGTGTCACTTGCATTGCAAAGAGGATTCTTAACCACTGGACCACCAGGGAAGCCTGGTATCTGTTCTATATGTGATTAAATTGGCTCAGAGAGGTTAAATGACTTCAGTTTTGACTTGAGTGACTTGGCCAGGGTTCAAATTAATTCTTCTGAGGGACCCTGAGTCTTCCTTCCACCATACCCATCCTAGTTGAATTCATAGAAATGAAAAGGTTGTAAGGATCCATGGCCTCCAGACCTGCTGTGAAAATGAGCCACATGAGATGTCAAATGCCCGGTGCTGCCAGCTGGGCCTGAGGGGCAGGGCCGCCAGATGGGAGGAGAAGCCCACGGCAGCTGCAGCCATCCCAAAGCAGCTGTGCAGACAGAACGAGTTTTCAGTTTTGTCTTTCAGTTTTTATTTGGCTTTTGAAGGAAAAGAGAAATGTGGTGTGTTACGTATGGGTCATCTTGTGTTATTAAATCAGAGTTCTTCAAGGGTGAAGACTGGGCCTGTGATAAGTTTGTGATGTCCTGAACTAGATTGAGTGGTGCCATGCAACAGCTTGAGAGGCAAACGGATATCGCACACAAAATTACACTCAAATTGTCCCTAATTCCTGCAAATGCAAAATTTCAAATTATACTCACTGTGCTTGCTGCAGACTGGATATTCTCTTTTGTCTGTATGATCCAGGTGTCCACTGGTCTTAGTCCTTCCTAAGCTTTCCAATACAAAGAGAAGGACTCCTAAATGTGAAAATGGGTGAAGGCCTTTGAACTTTAAATTGCTAGTCTGACTCTGTGTCTATTCATTACGAACTGTGCTAATAAATACCCTGAAAGAAAGGGCACCAGGCAGGCACAGACATCTAATCCTCTCTGCATCTATACCTATGTAGGACTTTCAGCTGTCAAAACACCTCCTTATTCCAGGCTAACTCTTAGGATGAAAACAGATTTGAAAAACGAATTAACTCCTAGAAAAGGGGGAAGAATCATTTTTAAAGTATACTTTGAAAGATTCTAGGGGTAAAAAAATATATCTTATAGTAAATTAATGACCAGTATATTTAGATGATATATTCAAAATATATAAGGGAGGAATGATGATTTAACAAACAAACATAAAATAACATTAAACATTTATGGATCAGATTCTTTCAGATTGCTCAGAATGCATCAGGGAACAATAATCCTAAAAAAGTACTGTAGCTAACTTAGGCTCAGTTTTACACATATTAAATCACGGTACATGCCCAGGCCTGGTGAATGGCACCAACATCTTTTACTTCAATCCTCCATCACCAAATCCTGTTGGTTTGAACTCTTAATAGGTCCCAAATTCATCCACTTCTCTCACTCTCATTTTCATGTCAAAGCTCCCATAATCCCCCTGTGATAGCCCCTGACTGGTCCGTTCATGTCCTCTCCTGCACCAATCTACCATCTTGCTGGTTCTCCACACAGGAGCCAGAATGATAATTAAACACAAATCTGATCAAAACATGTATAAGCTCACTATCACCAACATCCCAGCCCCTCTGGGGCATCCACTGCTCTTAGGATGAAATCTACAAGCCCGCAGGGCCCCAGCAGGTGTAGGGCTTGCCCACCAAGCCTGCCTCATCACAATGCCTACCCCTCCATCTCTCCGTCTCCCATGCCATCTCTCTCCTGGTTCCATGTACCTGTGACTCTCCCTCTTGTCACAGGGCCTTTCTTAGCCTGGATGCTTCTACCTGGAACCTTCCCACAACATGTCATCACTTCACCCAGTGAATTCAAGGCTCAAACATCACCTGTTCAGGAAGTCTCTGCTGGGGCCCCCAGTCCAGCTCTGGACTGTTACAAATTCAGTTGTTACAAACTCACAATTCAGTTCTTTGCAGTGTGCTTATATATTTATTTGTGTGGCTCTTTGTTCACAGCTTACACTGCTTTTTCAGGTACATGATGGGATGGGTGTTGTCTGTTTGGGCTCACAGATATATCCCCAGCACCTAATAGTGCCTGGCTCAGTGCAGATGCACAATCAATGTTTGATGAATGACTAAATGAATGGCTTTTAATGACTAAATATGAAGCTTTAGACAATAAAGATGTGTATTCACTTCACCTCATAAATTATAAACTTTGAATTGAAAATGAAGAGAAATTAAACATTTTTACATTATCTTAATCTGTTTTGTCTACTATGACAAAAATTCCATAAACTGGGTGATTTAACCACAAATATTTATTTCTCACAGTTATAGAGGCTAGGAAGTTCAAGATCAAAGCACCAGCATTCCTAGTTCAGAGCTGGTGACTTACTGCTATGTTATCCCACCACAAAAGAGGTGAGGGCACTCTCTGAGGTCTGTTTCATAAGGACACTAATCCTTTTCACAAGGGCTCCACCCTCATGACGTAAGAACCTCCCAAAGGCCTCGCCTCTTAATACCATCACATTGCAGGTTAGCACTGTCACATATAAATTTGGGGGGTACATATAAATTTTGGGATCCTGAAGACCTGTACACAGCCCTCTAATACACCATCATCGTCGTTGTTGTTCAGTCACTAAGTCACGTTCGACTCTGGCCCCGTGAACTGTACCCCACCAAGCTCCTCTGTCCTCCACTATATCCTGGAGTTTGCTCAAATTCGTGTCCATTGAGTCAGTGATGGTATCTAACCATTTCATCTTATGTTGTCCCCTTCTCCTTTTTCCTTCAATCTTTCCCAGCATCAGGGTCTTTTCCAATGAGTTGGCTCTTCGCATCAGGTGGCCAAAGTATTGAGGCTTCAGCTTCAACATCAATCCTTCCAATGAATATTCAGAGTCGATTTCATTTAGGATTGACTGGTTTGATCTTCCTGCAGTCCAAGGGACTCTCAAGAGTCTTCTCTACACACAACTCAAAAGCATCAGTTCTTTAGTGCTCAGCCTTTTTTTTGCTCCAACTCTCACATCTGTATATAACTACTGGAAAAACCACAGCTTTGACTATATATATGAACTTTTGTTGGCAAAGTGATATCTCTTGCCTTCTAATACATTGTCAAGGTTTGTCATATATTTTTTTGGTCTCCAAAATCACTGTGGAAGGTGACTGCAGCCATGACATTAAAAGACACTTGCTCCTTGGAAGGAAAGCTATAACCATCATTCTAGACATCTGAAGGGCTGTCTGCCTCCATATGGGGTTCTACCCACCCCCTTCCTACCATGCTTCTCTTTTCCCATGATGCTGGCTCCTGTCTTTGGTCCCCATGGACTGCAAGGCTAACAAGAGTATGAACTGGTGTAAGCCCTCACTCACATTTTTTTCTTTTGTACCCGATTCTTCACACTTAAGCTAAACCCCTAAGCTTGCTAATGCTCATACACTCCCATAAGGAGCTCCAACTCAGATAATATTTTAGATTTAAAAATATTCTGAATTCTACCACTTTTATTTCTCCTTTGGTTTACTTTTCACTTTTTATTTTTTAACCCCCAAAACATTTTGTATGGGGTACAATCAATTAACAATGTTGTGGGAATTTTAGGTGAACAGCAAAGGGACTCAGTTATACATATACATGTATCCATTCTCCTCCCAACCCCCTCTCCCATCCAGGCTACCACATAACACTGAGCAGAGTTCCATGGTCTATACAGTAGGTCTTTGTTGGTTATCCATTTTAAATATAGCACTGTGTACATGACCTTCCCAAAGTCCCTAACTATCCCTTCCCTCACCCCCCAGCATCCTTTGTTTACTTTTACTACCTAAATCTTAATCTGGCTTTAAAATATTTCTAAAACATCCTTTGAAAAATCTATGGCAAGGTAATAAAATCAGCTAGTTACCACCGATGTCGTTATCTAGTAGCAATGTAACCCCATCATATATTTTAATTGTCTCAGTATCACCTTTCATTACATTTGGAAAGTTAGTCTCCATGGAACACTTTCTTTCTTTCTGGTTCAAATATGTTCATCAGTCACATATGACTAAATGACTAAGTGATTTTGGAAATGCTTCACTGAGGACCTGGGATTTAGCTTATAAGCACAGCTGATATCAGAAATGAATCTATGGCTTGTTGGCTCCTTGGGAAAACCTGTTGGAATATACCTGATTCCACATCCAGACTGAACTCTTACTGTAATCTTCTGAATCAAAGGAGCGTGTTTTTTGGTTGCAGAATGCTAACAGGAACGTGAGACTAGATCAGCACTAACCCGCCGTCTTCATCAGAAAACGTTCCACAACTCCCACCTCGGTGTGTTGAGTCAGGAATATTGCATTCGGAGGACACATGATGGATGCTAAGTTGACGTTGTCCTCAGCATGCCTTGCTTCTCAGGTCCTGGGAAAGAAAAACACTGGCCAGCAAGAGACAACATTTTATTTTACAGTATCTTGCTTTTGTCATCAGACCCACAGCCTTCAGGGATAGAATGCAGGCTCCAAAACTTAAGGTGAACTTAGGTTAAAGTCATAAATCTCAGTAAGTCCATGGAAGTGGGCCATCAAAAACATTTTGCCATACTTCTGTTTAGTGAAATTATGGGGTCATTTCCAAGCCAAGCTCTAGAAGCGTAAAAATGTTACTCATAGTACAAATTTTGGCATCAGACTGCCCTGTTCAGATCTCACCAATGCCATTGGCTAGATGGAAGACCTGAAGTTTATTCATCACTGAGTATCACGTTTTCCTCATCTATAAATGGAAGGTAATAATAGCACTCACTTTATAGGATTCTTTTTAGGATTAAATGAGACAAGTATACAAAGAGTCTCTTACATAGTTAACACTAAATCAGTGTTAGCTATTATTATTATTACAGTTGGGTGTCTAATTTTCAGTGTGGATACCAACAAGAGTTTGACTCTTCTAGACTTTGACTTTTTTTAACTAGAAAAAATAAATGTTTGTAAAAACACCTTGAGATTCCCCAAGAGGATTATTACTATAGATATTAGGTAGTCAAGATCCATTTAAGCACCTGTTTATAACACAGTTCAGAAAAGGATAATCCACAAAGTGTGAAAGAGAAAAGTAACTATGTTCACACTGGAAATTAGCAAGTCTTTCATGAAACTTGGAAAATCCAAAGTAAAGAAGTAAAGAGTGCAAACAACTAGAGATTTCTAGCTGGGAGAAAGTAAATCATGGAGAAGAAAGGACACAGAAGCTGAGCTTGAAGGATTTTGCCCAGGCTCCACTTGTACCTGATGGTAGAAGATTAAGACCTAGAGCATGCCTTCTTTCTTAACTGGCATCCAAGTTTGGAAATTACTTTCTTGGCAGTCTGAGTTTGGGAGAAATTAAAACTTGGTAAAATACAGTCTCCAAAAGCAGGTTCCTACCTGGCCTTAGTGATTAATTACATGGAGGCAAAGCTAAATTAACTAATGGTTCCAGAGTGATCCTTAAGTTCTTGGGCTGCAGTAACTATACTGATGTCACTGCCCTTGGTCAAGGTGTTGAGACAGGTGACCTGAAACTGACTCTCTGCTTCCCAGCCAAGAGTCATTTTTCCATGATAGACTGGCTTACTATTTGGCAAACAGAGTTAGAGCTCTGTCTTGGGCCCTGAGAAGCTCCTCCCTTCCTTCTTGATGCATCCTTGGAACCAAGAAAATGTCAGTGTGGAAAATCTTATTTGCCAAGGCTAGGGAGCCTCAAAGGGATCTGAGCCTTCACCTGCAGACTAGATGACTCTCAAAAAGGGCATATACAAATTTTCTGGCTTATTTTTCTCTTCAGTATTGTTTTATCTGGAGAAGGAAATGGCAACCCACTCCAGTATTCTTCCATGGAGAATCTTATGGACAGGGGAGCCTTTAGCCCATGGGTCACAAGAGTCAGACACGACTTAGCAACTACACCACTACCACCATTGTTTTATCTGTGGTCATGTCTCATTTTCATCACTGGACTGCTAAAGAGATAGAACAACCAAAGCAACATTTTTCAGTCTTCATGGAGATAAATGGCACCTGCAGCACATGATTTGCCCCTCTATGTGGGGCATCTGTAAAAGGGTGACTTCAGAGTGGAGATTCTCAACTTGGCCCCCTAAATTGGAAGTCAGAGGCCACAGCTAACTTCTCAGCCTGCCGCTGCCTTGCAGCTAGTGGTCCCCAGATGGAAAACTCCCAAGTTTTCAGGGTTCCCAGTTTCTCTTTGATACTCTCAAGGCTGATTGCATAAAAGATAGCAGATAGCAGAGAGATATCAGGATCTATTTACTTCTTTCTAACATGACTCCTCAGTAGAAATATCTTGTTCCTTCCGTCAAGAAACTTGATGACCCAACATGACACAGCTCACTTGCTTACACTACAGATCAGAATTTTCACAAGAAGAAAAGGAAACTTCTCCTCATCCATGACAAACAATAAAGGGGACTCTCTGATCTTTTTTTTAAAAATTAATCTCCAGAAATCTCTCCCATCCCAGTCCCTCAAAGATGACTCAGAGCCAAGATCCCCAATCATGTCAAGGTATGGTTCTCTCAGCCCAGTAGAAGCTATAATTCAGCTCAAGCTGAATTATCTTTAGTATATCAAGTAATTTTAAAAGAGTAATGATAGGCTTATAAAGGGCTTCCCAGGTGGTGCTAGTGGTAAAGAATCTGCACGCCAATATAGGAGATGTAAGAGATGCGGGTTCAATCCCTGGGTCAGGAAGATCTCCTGGAGGAGGGCATGACAACCCACTCCAGTATTCTTGCCTAGAGAATCCTCATGGACAGAGGAGCCTGGCAGGCTACAGTCTATAGGGTCGCAAAGAGTCGGACACGACTCAGGAACTTAGGCAGGCACTGAGAATCTGTCCTGCAGGAGAGAACGAGAAGCAGGGACTGACACATTTAAGGATAGATGTCAGGGTTCCTGGCTTCAGGGTTGTTAATGGGTCAGAGACGCCCAGAGATTGAGACCTTTGTACTGTACTTCGTGATGGACAAAGCATTTTAAATACACTAATTTGTAAAAGTGCTCTGAGAGCAAAGCGAGTGATTCATCAAAGCTGGGCACACAGTAAACATCAGCTGTGTGGATGATTGAATGAATTGCCACTTTACAGGGAGAGACAGGGCCACAGACACGCGCTGGAGGCAGGGAGCCATGAACCAACTTGCTCCTGACTCTTCAGCTAGCGGGTGTATAAAGCCAGTCTTCCAACCCAGGTCTTCTGGTCGCAGAAATAAGTTTAGGAAATCCAGCCTCAAGGGTAGAATTCCATTTCTGCACCAGATGAATAGGTTTTTATTAACCGCTTTTGCTAAACTCCTAAGTGGAAATGTCTACACGTCTCTGTCCAGCTCAGTGCCCGGCACAGGGCAGCAGGAGAGGAAGCGGTGCCTGCCATGACTTCTGTGACTACAACTGTTTTTCTTAATGCTTTTATTTACTGCTTTGGGCACAATGCTAGAGATGTCCCCTGAGAACCGTTGTGAAGTCAAGACTGAATTCAGCCTTTAAGGAGAGACTGTTAATAACATTCAGATGGAGGGGTCGCCCCTGTTTCGGGAAGAAGGCTCCCTCCTTGTGGGCTCCTTTTTGGTCTGGGAAGCGCCAAGTGAGAGGAATGCTCCCTGACATAATACTCAGGCAAGCTGCTGCGTGGTGATCAGCTTTCCCTGATGCTGTGGGGAAGGAGGAAGAGGACCACTGTTTGCTCTTCTTAGAAACCCAGCCTAGCTCGTATGACAGGTGTCAAAGGCGAGCTGGGGTCAGGCGACCTAATCAGGTAGTTATAACAGAGATGCTTCATTTGTGTTGGGAAAAATTGTAATTGCAAGTGAAATGAGGAAACTTTAAAACTATGGTAACCAGGACCTGTGCTGACTTGTGTGCCCCGGCTGGTATTAATTACAAACCTGCACTCCCTGCCTCCTTCAAGCACAGCTGACATGCCTGCAGGAGAGAGAAATGAAGGAAAAAGGAACACACCCTTGCTTGGGCAAATGCAAATCTTATATTATCTCAACAGAGAGCCGTGTTTCTTGTATACATTTTTGTAAGTATATGCTATCCAAGTAGGTAAGATACTTTTAAAAATTGGGATACAGTTGTTTTCCAAGGTTGTGTTAGTTTCTGCTGTAAACTACGTGAATCAGCCTTATGTATACATATCCACCCTCCCTCTTGGGCCTCCCTCTCACCCCTGCATTCCACCCCTCTGGGTCACCACGGAGCACCAAGCTGAGCTCCCCGTGCTATATAGCAGCTTCCCACTAGCTATTTATTTTACACACGGTAGTGTATATTTTAGACAAAAATAAAGCCAGTCCCTAAACCAGGGCTTCTGATTACAGGAAGTAGAAAAATACAGGGATTAGGGATCCTGCCCCAAAGTTTGAATCCCAAATCTGTCCGCTGACCATTTCTGCAAGCGAACTAGCTTTTAGGAGAGCGTGTAAACATGAAGTAAATGATTCCAATTGTGGTAATATTTGACCGATTCTGATAAAGTTCACTTCTGCCACTGTGTGACGAATTGACTGAGCAGTAATTTAATGATTTAAAGCTGCAAGAGGAACGGTGCAGCGGAGAGCACTGAGACAAACTTAGATTGTGCTAATTAAAAACAATTCTGTGGCATATTTGCATGCAAGCTCTATGCCTTATAAGGGAGTTTTAATTTTGTATCATAACTACTTACAAAGTTCAGTTTAACAAATAACTACACTTTAGAAGAATCAGTTCTTTTATGAGTTACTTAATTTAGGTCTAAACAAATAAAGAAGTACACTTGGTATCCTTAGCTTTTAAGGGACTTTCAGTGCAGAGAGTTTGCAGAACATGTTCACAGAAAGCTATGAGTCTAACAGTGTATTTCACACGTCTTTATCTCAGATATATAAGCATACCTACCCACAGCTACACCGGTCACCATTAGTTACAGACTAAAATAAGTTCGTGGACTTGTGCCATACAAAGGGAAAGATCAGACATCTAGAAAAGGAGGGTTCAAGATGAGCAGACATCACTGGGGGTGATTTGCAAGACAAAGTTGGAAAGATTCTTGAGAATCCTGCCTCTGGCCAGAGCACTCCCATGCTTCCCACTCTCTCCGCTGTCAAGTCTAAACAGCACATCTGGCTTTCAGAAATCTCCGCAGTCTGGTCCTGAGTACCTAGCCACTCCATGGTCCCTTTTCATGTCCATCACACCCACTTATGCTTACTTCAGCCTTAGTTTTATCACCTCTTTAAGTTGTGTGACCTTGGGTAAGATACCTCTCTCCTCCATTCCCTCAATATCTCAGTCTCCTAACCCATAATGTGAAGGGACCAGGTTCACAACAGTCCCCTTCATTCATGCTCCTGTGCAAAGCACATCCTCCCATGTGACCCTACCAACAGCCTCATGAAGTGGAATGGACAGGGATTATCCCAGTTTTCAGGTGAGGACACCAGTTGAGGTGCTTCTATCTTCAAAGTAAAAGTGTAGTCACTCAATTGTGTCCAACTCTTTGCAACCTCATGGACTGTAGGCCACCAGGTTCCTGTGTCCATGGAATTCTCCAGGCAGGAATCCTGGAGTGAGCTGCCATTCCTTCTCCAGGGGATCTTCCCAACCCAGGGACTGAACCCAGCTCTCCCTCATTGCAGGCAGATTCTTTACCATCTGAGCCACCAGGGAAGCCCTCTGTCTCCAAACTCAGTGCTAATCCTTCAGACCTGAAATATTAGGTGTCTGTCTCCATCCAGCTGGTTCTTGCCTCAAACCTTCAATACTGTCTGTCCCAGTCCTGCCCTCTCTTTAGAGAACAGTTACACTCCCACCTCTGCCCTACACCTGCTGTTAGAGACACACATCCTCCCCCAAGTCAGAGGCAGAAATACAGAGTTTGCTGCCACCCACTTCCCACTTTAAGTACCCACCTGTTTGTCCATCCCATGCTGCACTCCCCGATGAGGTCCCCGGACTCTTGTCTCCACCACTGGGTGGTGAAACCTCAGATCCCTGTCTGTTGCATCTTTCCATTGGCACCATCATAGCCCAAGAGAAGCCCGGAGAGCTCCGTCAGGAGATAGGTTTGTAGCTTGTGGGATTGATTTGAGGTCAGAGGGAGATAAGCTTCATTTCCTCTAGTATGGGATAGAGTGGGGAGAAACACAGGGGTAAAATCCTAGCAGAATTCAAGGCCAGAAGTCAAAGCAACCTTCAATAACGTAAAATTAGGATCCACCTAGATTACAGTGTCCAAAAATAGAGATTTCTTTTCCATGGTTTCCCCCCCATATCACAACCTGCACGCACATGCATGCATGCGCATACCCACAGGCACACTACCAAAGCAAATTGCAGCCCCCACCTACCTTGTGGTGTTGCCTATTCTGCAGTGTAAGCTTTAGGTGACACTCCCAGTAGAGCTCTGGACCACAGCACACACTAGAAACTAATGACCTGGCCCTTCTTGGGCTGCTGTTCTAACTGGTATCTGCTCCTGACTGGTCCTTCTCCCCATTAACCAGAATCATTGAGCTTCAGTTCATCTCCACCAGGACCCATATGAGGACCCAAACTCCCGCATGGCCCAGAGTTGGGCCCTGATTCCTAGAGAGCCAACAGAAGGTAGACAGAGAATGGGCCAGAGCAGCAGATTTTATTTGAAAGTGGACTCGGATCTAATGTGCTTCTCCTGCAATGCAAGAGATTTGAGTTGGATCGCTGGGTTGGGCATATCCTCTGGATGAGGAAATGGCTATCCATTCCAGTATTCTTTCTTGGGAAATCTCATAGGCAGAGGAGGCTGGTGGGCTACAGTCCATGGGGTCACAAACATTCAGACTTGACTGAGTAACTAACACTTTCTATTTCACTTTGGGATCTGACACTAGGGTCCAGATGGCAGGAGAACCCAGCAGGTAATAGTGTGGACTCAGGAACCAGACCCTCTATCCCAGTCCCTCTAATTACCAACCCTGGGCTCTGGGCCCTTAACTTCTCTGTGCCTCAGTTTCCTCATCTGTAAAATGGAGATAACAAAAGGATCCACCTCACAGAGTTCTCGTGAGGATTGCTTGAATCGAAATATGTGATGCTTATAGAGCAATCCTGGCACAGAGTAAGTGTTGGTTGTCGTAATTTGTATTCTTATTGTTTATTACTCTTACCCTTGTTGTTTGGAGGAAGGAGTTGTGACGTGAGACTTTACTGTAAAGAGGGGAGAGCCCTTCCCTAGTGCAATAAATAAAGGGAGATTTGGGCACACCCAGAGGTCAGCCCTCCAGTTCCTTTCCTTAACCAGCGGCCAGCTTTCATCCTCCAGCTAGTGGGCAGACATGTTCTTTTCAAGAATTCATCTGAGACAGAATGTTCCTTTCCTCTTGGTGGCTTTAACTGAAGGAGCCACCACACACTCTGAAGTGGCCACCCACTCCTCTTGTTCATTTCTTATCTATTCTCTAGACCAGGAAAAGGAAAGGAAAGGAAAGATCAAGAACACTGAAAAACAGTCAAGAGGTTTGTTAAAGACTTCTCAGAATAGATCAGACACACACACTCATACCCAAGATCCTGAGCAAAGCACTTACACATACATGCATTCTAAACAAGTTAACTGATGAATTTCCAAGGAGAACGTAGTTCTGGAGTCATCCACCAATAGCAGCAAGACACTTCTTTTGTCACACTAGAAACATCCCACTGTCATCTCCTTTGCCCCCTGGCACTCTCAGAGCATTCGCAAATTTTTGGAGGAACCTAGGAAAGCTCTTTCTTTCAGAGGTCATTTGAGTTCATGCCATCACATCCTAATATTCTCATTTCTGGATATGATTTGCAGGTACCCTGCCAAGAGGTCAGATGAACTGTTTCTTTCATGTTTAAAATGGGGGAAATAAAGAAACCCCTTCAATGAGAAGAGCCCCCTCAGATGAGGACATCTGAGGTTTGGGAATATTCCCAAGCCCAGGAAGACAGGAGAGCACCTTTAGCGCAAGTGACAGGGAAGTAGGCTGGACAGAGCTCCTTCTGAGAGTGCAGGACTCCCTGTGTCTGTGAAGGACTGCTGCTGCTGCTAAGTCACTTCAGTCGTGTCTGACTCTGTGTGACCCCATAGATGGCAGCCCACCAGGCTCCCCCGTCCCTGGGATTCTCCAGGCAAGAACACTGGAGTGGGTTGCCATTTCCTTCTCCAACGCATGAAAGTGAAAAGTCAAAGTGAAGTCACTCAGTTGTGTCCGACTCAGCGACCCCATGGCTGCAGCCCACCAGGCTCCTCCGTCCATGGGATTCTCCAGGCAAGAGTACTGGAGTGGGGTGCCATTGCCTTCTCCCTAGCTGGATCATAATAAAAAAGAGGCAGGTATTGGGAGAGAGAGCCCTTAAAATGATGCCATAGTTTATTCCAGGACTTCACAGGCATAGGACAGAGTCAAATAAGGCAAGTGATGCCCTCCAGGAAAGCCCTGTCCTTCGGTACAAAGTCTGCTCAAAGTCTGACCAGGAGTGTGGCTTTCTGGGATTTTGCTTTGACTATTTCAAGGATATAATCAGATTCTATTCAGGCAGATATTTCTAAAATAACTCCTCCTGCTCAGTCATCCATGGGGACTCACAAATACATGCTGGGGTGGTTGGACCACAGCTGTAGAGTCATAGGAGTAAGCTCTCAGGAGAGACCTGGAGCACAAGGTTCCAAGATGGATGGGTGGGGAGACTGCTGCTCAGGAACTTTCTCAGCACAGTGACTGGGCTCAAAAACTGCCAGTTATCTTTTTTTCTTTGTCAATATTACGCTTAATTATTCAACATTTTTAAAAATTAATTAAACACCCACAGTGGGCTAGAAACTGCCTGGTGCTGAGAATTCAGGGAGGTGGCAGAGGAGATGCAGGATGAATGTGCAGAATCTGTCTGGGTAAAGTCGTAAACACAACACGGAGTGTTTAGGAGAAGCAGATACAAAGAACTGAGGACATGCAACGGCACTTCAGCTTGCTCGGGGGTGTCAGCAAAGCTTCCCAGAAGCGCTGACGTTTAGGTGTCATAAGGGAAGTGTAGGAGTTAGCCAAGCTGAAAAAAAAGGGTGGACATGTAGCCAGTATATTAATGATTAAACAGGCAAACCCCAGGAAATCGTCCTGGGTTCAAACATTAGCTTAATGATTTGCCAGCCTGTAAAATCTGAATCAAGTTCTTAAATCTCTCAGAGCCTTGACTGCTCATCTATCAAATGGGGCTCCTTCTCCTCACCTCATAAAGAGAATTAAATGAGATGTGAGCTGTAAGGTTCTTGGCCCAGAATGAAGTAACCACTGCAAGTATAGTATAGATTATTCTTTAGCCTGTTCTGGACTTTTATCCTGTGTTGTTACCAAAGTGGGGGAAATACGCAACCCGTCTGAGAAGCCTCAGCCTTCAGAGATGCCTCCAACGCTGCTTCTGCTCCATCACACCCTCCTCGTTTTTTTCTCGCCCTGCCCCTCCACCTCAAAAGAAGAAAGAGCAGCAAGTGAAGGGACATTCCAGCTTACTCTAACCAGAACTCAGGGGGAAATGGCATTTGTTTTTACAAGGAGGAAATCCAGCCTTTTCAGTTACTATATACGGTTGGGCTCATTTTGGCTCAGCAATCCCCTCAGATGCTCAGACCGCAATGTCCTGAGGTGTGGAACTTCCCAGGAGGGGCTTCTCAGCAGCTTCTGGTGGCGGCAGCTGCCATGGAGGTGAGAGCAAGCTCAGGACATGAGACGTCCCAGGACAGGGGCCTGATGAAAGCCTTCCAGTTCCAGAAGACCCTTGCCCCCACAGTGACACCCTCTGAGACGAGCTGGGTGGCAGAATAGTTAATAAAGTGGCCCAAATATTTAAGTGTAGTCTATTTTACCTCACATGTTTCCTTCTCCTTTGGGGCAGTAAGAACCCTCAGAAATGCCCTTTTGTTCAGCTGCCCTCAAGGGCTCATAAGAGGACATCACCTGTTGATTCCAGCTTTGGTCACATGAGCTGTCCTTTATGACCAAGAAGGGTGGCCCTGAAGAGCCTTATTTGAAGACTTGTCTAAAGGGCCAGATAGCCGCCAGTCAGAGAAGTGAGTCATTCTAGCACTCGCTGTATTAAAAAAAAACAATAGCGACATGAGTGGGGGAACTGCTGTTTTTTTTTTTTTTTAAGGTTTAGTATTTTAAAGGAAAAATTCAGTTTGAATTTCTATTATGACAAATACAATAAATATAATTCACATAAACCAAAGCTTTGTGGAATCTCCATTAAGTTGTTTTAAATTACTTTTTATTGGAGTGTGGTTGCTTTACAATGTAGAGAACAAATATATGGATACCAAGGAAGAAAGAGGCAAGGGGTGGCGTGAATTGGGAGACTGGGACTGATGTATATGCACTATTGATACTATGTATAAAATAGACAGCTAATGAGAACGCACTGTATAACACAAGGAGCTCTGCTTAATGTACTGTGGTGACCGGAACGGGAAGTCCAAAAGGGAGGGCATATACATTTATGTATGGCTGATTCATTTTGCTGTACAGTGGGAACTGCCTGTTTTATCTTCAATAAGAGGTGGTATATAAAAAAAAAAAAATCCAGTAAATCACAGAGCTGGAGAAGATCCAACAGCCTAGAGTTAGGAGAGAAACTTTGGGAAAGGTCAAACCTATGGTTTCCTATATTAAACGTATCCTGGGGCAAGAAAGAAGGGTCTGACAGAGAAATCAACTATATTCTTTCTCTTCTCCCATTTTTTGAAAGGAGGAGATTAAATTCAAAGGTCAGTTTTCAAAACTGCTCCTAATTGCAATCAGTGTATCTTTTTAAATTCTGGAATACCCCCATTATTTTATTGTGCAGTAATAATCCTCATTTCTCAAGCTCTTAAAACAGCTGTTAAGAGGCTTCAGTGAACTTTTGAATTGTTGTAATTTCAGCAGTTTGAAGACCAGGAACCTAAGTGCCACCTTTCAAAATAGGAGTAGAGGTTTTCCGTAAAGGGATCTGATCTTGAATTTTCTCTGCTTGATCCAGTCTGCATATTTGAATGTTTGGTGCCATAATCATATTTTGATAGTAGTAAATGGGGAGTGAGAAATATATTGATAATTATGCCAATCTGGCTCTAAACGACTCTGGTAGCAAAGAGATGGGTGTGTGACTGTTCAGGGTGTGAGAGCTCTGAAATGGTGCACAATGTCAGTCTGTGTAGACGAGTCAAGGTCTGGTCTTGGTCTCGATGTTAGCAATTCCTCCTTGGCCTTTTAGAAATTATAACCAGTGGGGGCATGGATGTCTGCTGCAGCCTTCTTTCATCCAAACCTTGGGGGAGTTACTAAAGAGTTCACGGGTAGACTGATTTGCTTCTTAGCTCTGTTCTAATTCCTTTGGTGGAATGACTAATGAGAAGCACAATACACAAAAGCCATTCATAGAGGGAAAAATAGAAGGAGAAGTGGCAAAATAATCTACAAATAGTATATCTTCAAAAATGTGGGGCAGATCCATCACCTTGATGGATCCATAAAAAATGGGCACTGGTCCAGGAAGTCATGTCTGGATAGGGCTTTAGCTTGGTGCATGTGGATACATGCAGTTGTGTCCAACTCTTTGCGACCCCATGGACTGTAGCCCACCAGGCTTCTCTGTCCATGGAATTCTCCAGGCAAGAATACTGGAGTGGGTTGCCATGCCCTCCTCCAGGGGATCTTCCTGACCCAGGGATCGAACCCAAGTCTCTTGCATCTCTTGCATTGGCAGGTGGGCTCTTTACCACTAGCACCAGCTTGGTACATAGGGCATCTCATTTAATTTTCTTAAAATTATGCAGACGAGTAGAACAGCTCTTCTTTCTGTGTATGAAGGTGTATATAGCAGGTGAGCAGTGTATGAGTGAACAGGGTTAATAGCCCGCATTCAGACAGCTAATAATGACAGAACCACACTTGAATCTACATCTTCTAGGTCTGAAGCTCTTCCCAATGTGTGTAAGAGTCCCATTCATTTGTTCAAGTAGAAAATAATTTCTCAGTGGCCTGAAATAGTAAATGGGGCCCCTAATAACAATTTTAGTCACTTTTAACAAAAAGTCACTTTAACTAAGAGACAAGAGCCCAGTTGATTCTTGCATTTCTGGGGTGAAATAAATCTGAAATATATGCATTATTAGTCACCAGCTCACACAAAAAGCAAGCTGTGCTCCAAAGTAGTCATCTGTGGAAGCAATGTGGTTATTCTCATAAGGTTACATGCTCAAAGGGTTTTGTTTTGTTTTGTTTTAATTGCCCTAATAGTTGCCTTTGGAGCCAGATTCTAAACTACAAAATAAAACATTCATGTTACTTTATAATTGATCCTGGTTATTTCTACGAACAAAAAATAGTGTTACCTAACAGACTTGACCTTATTTTATATATCAAACTTGACTTTAACCTCTACAAAATCAGATTTACCAAGAATGAAAGCTGTGGAGTTTTTTTTTTTTTTAATGCTTTGATTTGATGGCATCATTAAAATTAGCACATTTCCTACCAAGATGACCCTTTTGAACTGGACACTGACGTAGCTGTGCGGCTCTGGTTTATTAAAACATCAATTACATCATCTTGTCATGATCTTTGATTAAGCATCCTAGCTCTTCCAATATCTTACGAGTGCTAGAAAGACAAGCTAAAATGTACTAGAGAAGAAAACGGGACTTCAGGAGATTTTAAATCCACTTTGCCCACAAACAGCAGCAGCAGTGGCAACAGATTGGTGGTATTCTTAAAAAGATAATCAAATATTACTGTGGCCTGTGTTCTGAACTCCAGGTCACCCAGAAGGTCTTAATAAATAGTGGCCATTTACTCAACTTAGCCTAACCTGAGAAGTGTTTTGATAACAGAATGAATCCCCTGGGGTCTGTTGCAGAACGATCTGAAATGCACACCCTTCCTTCACCTTCTTGCTGTGCTTTGCTCTTTTCCAGGCAGCATCGCCGCCATCACGGTGACGGTCATTTCTGTGGTGTTACTGGTGTTTGGAGTTGCCGCGTATCTGAAGATCAGGTAAGACACACCTTCTTCTTCTTCTTCTTCATAAAGAATGGAATTCCAATTTGTCAGGCTCCAGGCTGAGCGCTGTTTTGCTGAGTACTTGTTTCTTGATTAGTGTCTTAGCTCTCAGAAATCTTGGCGGGGAAGTGGAAATGGCCAGCGGCTTGCGCCCTGGACAGGAATAGATGGGACGGTATCTGAAAGCTGGCAAAGCAGAAGAAATCAGCAACAATATACAGCGTGATGATGTCATGGAAGGAGAGTGAGCCCAGAGTCAGGAGACTGGGGCCTTGGTCCTCTGCCCTTAAATCACATCATCATCCTGAGAAAGTCACATGCCTCCTGAACCCACCTTGTCTTACCTGTGAACTGGGGGAGAAGGTGGGGGGGGAGGGGGCTTGATGGTTCCTAAAAACTGATGCTCTGAACACTGCTGTGGAGGTGTGTACCCAGTCAGAAAGGAGGTTCTCACTGCTTCTAAATCAAAATGTTGAAAATACAAGGATGGTATAGTGTTTCCTACAAAATTAGGTTTTTCTCCCCCTGAGATTTTATTCTTATATTTGGGGTTTTAAAATAGCCTGTCTCTTATGAAAAGAGTCACTCAGTGGTAAAGAATCTGCCTGCCAGAGCAGGAGACATGGCTTTGATCCCCAGTCCAAGAAGATCCCCTGGAGAAGGAAATGGAAATGCACTCCAGTATTCTTGCCTAGGAAATCCCATGGACTGAGGAGCCTGGCGGGCTACAGTCCATAGGGTCACAAAGAATAGGACAGACTTAGCAACTAAACAACGACAAAAACTGAAGAGAAAGTTGTAATACTCTGTGGGTCTCCCACTTTTGTTGTCTGTAGGAGTGTTAAGGCACTTCAGTCGTGTCCGACTCTTTGTGACCCCATGGACTGTAGCCTGCCAGGCAGCCCTGTCCATCACCAACTCCCGGAGTTTACTCAAACTCATGTCCATTGAGTCAGTGATGCCATCCAACAATCTCATCCTCTCATCTTCTACAGGCAAGAATACTGGAGAGAATTGCCATTTTCTCTTCAAGGGGATCTTCCCGACCCAGGGATCAAACCCACATCTCTTATGCCTCCTACATTGGCAGGCAAGTTCTTTACCACTAGCACCACCTCGGAAGCCCCTTTGGTTGTCTGTAAAATCCCAAACTCTTGAAGACCACATTCTTCACACTGAGTGTCCTGCCAGCTGTTAAATGCCAAAAGGCAAGCAGTGCTCTGGTTCCCCAGACTGTGCAGTGCCTATAACAGGAACAGGAGGACGCGTGCCCCTGTGATAAGCACAGCTGGTCCCTGACACCCAACACATTATCCTCCCAACAGCCGGGACCTGGTTAGAATCAGGTCAGGATCAGGTCAGAATCTCCTCCGACCTGTCACTCCCTCCCTCAGACACCCCCAGTGGCCTCCCCCCACCCTTAGAATTCCATTGGCTCTTCAGCTTGTCCTGGACCCACCCTGCCCATGCCTTCTTGCTCATCACACATTTCTCTCCCTGCTAACTGGTGAGCTGCAGTCACACTGGCCTTCTATCCAATATTTAGGACATGCTAGGTTCCTTGTCTCTCCAGGTCCTTGGTTCTTGTGTGTGGGTATGTGTGTGTGTGAGAGAGAGAGAGAGAGAGAGGAAGAGAGAGAGATTGACTGGCTGTTTTATTGGAGTATAATCGCTTTACACTTTTGTGTTAGCGTCTGCTCTGTGGCAACATGAATTAGCTATTATTCTTCAGTCTCTAAGTCATATCCAACTCTTTGCGACCCCATGGCCTGCAGCACGCCAGGCAGCCCTGTTCATCACCAACTCCTAGAGCTTACTCAAACTCATGTCCAATGAGTCAGTGATGCCATCCAACCATCTCATCCTCTGTCATCCCCTTCTCCTCCAGCCTTCAATCTTTCCCAGCATCAGGGTCTTTTCCAGTGAGTCGGCGCTTCGCATCAGGTGGTCAAAGTATTGAAGCTTAGGCTCCAGCATCAGTCCTTCCAGTGATATTCAGGGTTACTTTCCTTTAGGATTGACTGGTTTGATCTCCTCTCAGTCCCAAGGACTCTCGAGAGTCTTCTCCAGCTCCACTCCGAAAGCGTCAGTTCTTAGGTGCTCAGCCTATGTATACATATAATCCCTCCCTCTGGAGCCTCTCCCACCCCACTGCCATCCCACCCCTCTAGGTCATCACAGAGCACTGGGCTGAGCTCCTTGTGTTATATAGCAGCTTCCCAGTGGTTATCTCTTTTTACACACACTAGTGTATATACATGTCAGTGCTACTTTCTCAGTTCGTCCCATCCTCTCCTTCCTGCCTGTGCCCGCATGTCCATTCTTCTCATCTCCATCTATTCCTGCCCAGCAAATAGGTTCATCAGTAGCGTTTGTCTTGTTGGACCCTCTCCCTGAAATGCTTTTCTCCTAGTTCTTCCTCATATATGGCTTTCAAGCGACATCCTCTAGGAGAGGTTCCTCCTCTTGGTTTGGTGCCCTTATTATTTCTTCTCCTAGTGTCTCAATTAATTTCATCCGGGCGATAATCACTATCTGTGATTTCATTTTTTTTAATATATTTGTTCACGTGTCTATTGTCTCTTTTCCCCACAAAACTGTAAGCTGCGTGAGGATCCTGACTTTACCTGTGAGCATTTTGCTGGCCCAAAGAAGATGCTTCATACACTGAATAAATGAACAACCCAATGTAAGAACACACAAGCACACAGGCAGGGTAGTGCACACAGGTGTGCTCTGGTTTTTTGTGTTTTTTTTTTCATCACTGCTGTGCTTCTTTCTCAAGGGGCACGTCTGGTTCTCCACACAGAGCTCGTATATTTAGAGTCTCATCGCTAACCACACCTCCCCTCTGCTGCCTCTCATCTCTTCCAGTCTCCCCAGCCCAGCCCAGGGCCCACAGGGAAGCCCTCCCCAACACTCCCCTTTTATCTCCCTCTATCTTGTTCTACGCGTGAACCAAATCAATCTAATGATGGTGTCAAGTATCAGAGTGCCTTGTAATATCACCTTATCTCAGGTACAAAGAACAGGAAAGAAATGTTTCAAAGAGAAACTGAAATTAAAATGTCAGTATTATCTGTGTCTAAAGGTTTTATGAAGGGTTTCAGGGTCTTCAGATTTTTAAAAAAATTATCTTTCTCTTCATTAAGGCTGTATTTCCTTGAGCATCAGTTTTATGAATGATATCTTACTCAATGTTTCCCTTTTCTGTCTGGCTTAATTACTAGTTGGCTGCTGCTGCTAAGTCGCTTCAGTCGTGTCCGACTCTATGAGACCCCTTAGACGGCAGCCCACGAGGCTCCTCTGTCTCTAGGATTCTCCTGGCAAGAACACTGGAGTGGGCTGCCATTTCCTTCTCCAATCCATGAAAGTGAAAAGCAAAAGTGAAGTCGCTCAGTCATGCCCGACTCTTAGCGACCCCATGGACTGCAGCCTACCAGGCTCCTCCGTCCATGAGATTTTCCAGGCAAGAGTACTGGAGTGGGCTGCCATTGCCTTCTCCGAATTACTAGTTTATCACCGTAGAAACACTGCATTTTAATTACGAGTTACATTGGCTTTTATGAACCTTTCTGGGTACCTCATTCCCACTTTGTAACAGAGCTTCTCTTTGCGTTTGGGAGATTCCGGGTGGGATTCAAAAAAAGGAACTTACAGAGAAATTTTGGAGTAATTTTGGAATCACCAATGGTGAGTTCCAAAGGGCTGTGTCACCAAAAGGAACACCCACACGGACTGTGGTACAAAATAGAAACACTTCCCTCTCTCCACACAAGAATAATGTTGAAATAACCTCAGGACTGTTGCTCTTGACCCCAGGCAAGAATTCAAGTTCACCACCGGAAGCCTCCCAGTGACCACAGACAGGCAGACTAAGACAGTGACTAAGAATTGAGACCCACTGGGGATCAGGGGGCTGTCAGTTTCTGTCCCAGCCCTCACATTTTCTAGCAGCTTCTATTAATACCGTCACCTTGGCATGTAGCAGAGATTCACTAACCTTGACGTCCCTCCCCTTTAAGAGGATGTGCTGGTTTAGTCACTAAGTCATATCTGACTCTTGCAACCCCATGGACTGTAGCCTGCCAGGCTCCTCTGTTTGTGGGATTCTCTAGGCAAGAATACCGGAGTGGGTAGCCGTTCCCTTCCCCAGGGGATCTTCCCAACCCAGGGATCAAACCTGGGTCTCCTGCACTGCAGGCGGATTCTTTACCAACTGAGCCACCAGGGAAGCCCCTTGAAGATGAGGACAGTAGCTTTAACTCTTTGATGGCATCATTTGGAGGAAGTTGGACACTGCCTCCCAAGTGCATAGTTCTCATACCACCACCGCCATCCTTGTCATCATCATCAAAGTGGTCAGCTGGAAGGAACCCCAGTAAGATGGCTGCTCCATAGATAGTTACTGAGCATTAGCCATGTGCCAGACACTCTTTTAAACCCTGGGGTCATATCAGTGATAAGACACAGTTCTGCCGTCTCAGAACTTAGTGGGCTTGGAAAAGTTAGTTAGCGGGCCATTAAAATTGGTTCTAATGAGTGCTGATTAAAATTGTATAACATTTTATTTTAAAAATTTAAGATATACTTTTTTCTCCAGGCTTTCTGCACATAATAAATTCAGTGAATGACTGAAATGAACTAGTCGTTGTTTCTCTTCCCCATAATGTAGATCCTCCTCTTAATGTAGAAAGGCCCCCAGTGGTATGAGTATAAGATTGTTCATTATTTTTGGCACTGCAAACTTAAGGATGGATAAAGTGATCAGACCCCTGTTTGGAAACCCCCTAAGGAAAACCCCTTTGTGCTGCTATGTTAATTATTTTGGAAAAAGGATAACATAAGGAGGTTAATAGCACTCATAAATCTTAAGGTTGTGCTAAAACCCCTTCAAGTGTTACTCTGCCAGATTCTTGGAAAGCCCCACTAATCATTAAGAGGTTTAGGTGGCACTAGCAGTAAAGAACCTGCCTGTCAACGTGGGAAAGACAGGTTCGATCACTGGGCCAGGAAGAACCCCTGGAGGAGGAAATGGCAACCCACTCCAGTATTCTTGTCTGGAGAATCCCACAGATAGAGGAGCCTTGTGGGCCACTGTCCATAGGGTCACAAAGGGTTGGACACAACTGAAGTGACTTAGCACGCACTAATCATTCATCAAAAATACATTTGGCTCAGTTGTCAGATGTGCATACATGCGTGTGTGTTTATGTGTTTGCGCACCTAAGGTTAAGTTTGGCCTTGGCTGGAAATTTCTTCCATTCCTATTGTCCCAGATTTCTGAGAACAGTAAAATGACAAGAGGTATGTTGTCTGTGGATTTTCAGCTCACTTGGCCAGAGCAGCAAGTGACTGAAATCACAGCCCTTGAGGGAGCCATTAGCATCTGGCCTGGGCTATAGCCTGGCCCAGCCAATGTCCGGGCCAATGCGGAAGATGAGTCTGTTTGAAAGGGCAGCCTCATCACCAGAAAAAGGGCCTCCTCCTCCAGGAGAGCTCTGCGAAACAGTGGCTTGAGAGTTTCACCTCTTTGCCAAATTCTAACTCCTTCTGAAGATGTTGGGTAAACTGATCAGCCATCCGTTTTCACACTCCACTCTCTAGGGATCCATGACCCCTAGTTTTGTCACATTATCTCCTGTCTGGAGGACCTCATCTCTCTGTAACCTAACCCATGTTTAGATGCAGCTAATAAAAATGAACAGCCCAGAACCTTCCAACAGTCTTTACTAGTATCCACCCATGCATTGTAGCTGGCAGGAGTATGGAGTGGAGGGAGGAACATGAGCTTTGCAATCAGGTTCAATCCTGATCCTTCTACTTACTATTTAGGTGGCCTTGGGCAAATTATAATTTCCCTGAACCTTCATTTCTTCACCTGAAAAAATAGAGCTGATAACACCTATCTTTCAAGGTTGTCTTGCAGAGGAAATGAAGGAATGAATGTAGGCAACCTGGAAAGACTGTATTACATGGTGGTTAAGAACACGGACTCTAAGGCAAATTTACTAATCACTCTGTGCTCAGTTTCTTCCCTTATGAAATGGGACTAGAACACAAATACCTAACTCAGGCTTATTATGAGGATTAAATTATGATACAGATAAACATTCAGGTCCCAGGGTTGAAGTGAGGGCCATGGTAGGGTCGATACTGTCATCGTTGTAATTATCATCACATGCTTCCTGCTTAGTCGCTAAGTGAAATGGTAGCCACCAACAGCCCCATTCTCTAGGCATCAGGGATTCAAAGCAGAGCAGAGAGGAGAGGAGGAGGAAGATGACACAGCAGCTCAGTTTTCTAATTACATGTTGATGTGAAGACGTCCATGTTCCATCCTGGCAATTTCAGTTGTGCTTTGTCTAAACGCCTGTGAAGTGACATCCTCATGCTGCATTCATTAATAGAAACTATCTCTGCAAAGTCTTTATTCCAGGGCTTGTTTGCAACTTTAAAAGAAAGCAAAAGCCCTGCCTGCCTCTAGCAGAAGGGTGTCTTTAATTAGTGATGATTGAAGAATGAGGTAAGTCGGTTTTGTTTTTGTTTAAATTGGCTCAAAACTGTTTAGCCACGGAATAATTTCCCAGGCAGGAGACTGTATCTGTTATAGTACTGCTGATGCTGCTGTAATTAGGTGTGCTGGTAACCCAGACAGACAACATGGGCTGTTCCCGTCACAAAAATAACTGTGATCTTGATTTGTAGACGCAACAGGACCTGGCTTCTAAGACATCTGGTTAGAAGTAACCTGTTTTACTTTAAGACTTCTGGTGATGACATTTTCTACAACTGGATTCTTCCTGGCTGTTATTAGGTTTAAAAAGCAGGCCCACAAGGAGCCAGTCATGATGTCTAAGATCTTCTGGGGTTTGTTTGCTACACACTGATCTTTTCAGACCCGCTTTTGGCGTTCTGAGAGCCAATGGGCAAGCTTATTGAAAACACAGTTTCTTGGGTCTCAGCCCCTTAGGTTCTGACTCTGTGTGTCAGGGTGGGGCCCGTACACTGGCAGCTCTCAACAGTTCACGGATGATGCCAAAGCTGCTGGTCCAAGGATGAGACTTTAAGTAACCATATTCTACTTTCACCTCCCAACACTCTAAAAACACTGGGCTCTGAAGTTTCCCGGGTATAATCTTCTATTGTTTCATGCCTTTGTGTTTTTGAACATGCTGATCCATGACTAGAGGCGTTTGGTTCACTTTTGTTTTTAATTCGAGCATAATTGCTTTACAATGTTGTGTTAGTTTCTGCTGTACAACTAAGTGAACCAGCTATATGTACACATATATCCCCTCTCTCTTGGACACCCACCCCCACCCCTCTGGGTCATCACAGACCATGGAGCAGAGATCCCTGTTCTTTACAGTAGCTTCCCACTAGCTATCATTTTGCACATGATAGTGTATATATGGTTGTCTGAGGAGGCCTTACAAATACTTGTGAAAAGAAGAGAAGTGAAAGACAAAGGAGAAAAGGAAAGATATACACATTTGAATGCAGAGTTCCAAAGAACAGCAAGAGATAAGAAAGCCTTCCTCAGTGACCAATGCAAACAAATAGAGGAAAACAATAGAATGGGGAAGACTAGAGATCTCTTTAAGAAAATTAGAGACACCAAGGGAACATTTCATGCTAAGATGGGCACAATAAAGGACAGAAATGGTATTGACCTAACAGAAGCAGAAGATATTCAGAAGACATGGCAAGAATACACAGAAGAACTATACAAAAAAGAGTCAGACATCCTGGAATGCAAAGTCAAATGAGCCCTAGGAAACATCACTATGAACAAAAAGCTAGTGGAGGTGATAGAATTTCAGTTGAGCTATTTCAAATGGTGATGCTGTGAAAGTGCAGCACTCAATAAACCAGCAAATTTGGAAAACTCAGCAGTGGCCACAGGACTGGAAAATGTCAGTTTTCATTCTAATCCCAAAGAAAGGCAATGCCAAAGAATGCTCAAACTATTGCATAATTGCACTCATCTCACACACTAGCAAAGTAATGCTCAAAATTCTCCAAGCTAGTCTTCAACAGTACGTGAACCATGAACTTCCAGATGTTCAAGCTGGGTTAAGAAAAGTAGAGGAACCAGAGATCAAATTGCCAACATCTGTTGGATCATCAAAAAAGCAAGAGAGTTCCAGAAAAACATCTACTTTTGCTTTATTGACTATGTCAAAGTGTTTGACTGTGTGGATCACAACAAACTGTGGAAAATACTGAAAGAGATGAGAATACCGGACCACCTGACATGCCTCCTGAGAAATTTGTATGCAGGTCAGGAAGCAACAGTTAGAACTGGACATGGAACAACAGACTGGTTCCAAATCAGGAAAGGAGTACATTAAGGCTGTATATTGCCGCCCTGCTTATTTAACTTCTATGCAGAGTACATCATGAGAAATGCTGGACTGGATGAAGCACGAGCTGGAATCAAGATTGCTGGGAGAAATATCAACAACCTCAGATATGCAGATGACACCACCCTTATAGGAGAAAGTGAAGAACTAAAGAGCCCCTTGATGAAAATGAAAGAAGAGAGTGAAAAAGTTGGCTTGAAACTCAACATTCAGAAAATTAAGATCATGACATCCGGTCCCACCACTTCATGGCAGATAGATAGGGAAACAATGCAAACAGTGACAGACTATTTTGGGGGGGCTCCAAACCCACTGCAGATGGTGACTGAAGCCATGAAATTAAAAGATGCTTGCTCCTTGGAAGGAAAGCTATGGCAAACCTAGATAGCATATTAAAAAGCAGAGACATTATTTTGCCAACAAAGGTCCATCTAGTCAAGGCTATGGTCTTTCCAGTAGTCATGTATGGATGTGAGAGTTGGACTATAAAGAAAGCTGAGTGCCAAAGAATTGATGCTTTTGAACTGTGTTATTGGAGAAGACTCTTGAGAGTCCCTTGGCCTGCAAGGAGATCCAACCAGTCCATCCTAAAGGAAATCAGTCCTGAATGTTCATTGGAAAGAATGATATTGAAGCTGAAACTCCAATACTTTGGCCACCTAATGTGAAGAGCTGACTCATTTGAAAAGGCCCTGATGCTGAGAAAGATTGAAGGCAGGAGGAGAAGGGGATGACAGAGGATGAGATGGTTGGATGGCATCACCGACTCAGTGGACATGAGTTTGAGTAAACTCCAGGAGTTGGTAATGGACAGAGACGCCTGGTGTGCTGCAGTCCATGGGGTCACAATGAGTCGGACATGACAGAGTGATTGAACTGAGTATATGGACCTTTGTTGGCAAAGTAATGTCTCTGTGTTTTAAAATGCTGTCTAGGTTTGTCATAGCTTTCCTTCCAAGGAGCAAATATCATTTAATTTCATGGCTGCAGACTCCTCCACAGTGATTTTGGAGCCCAATAAAGTAAAATCTGCCACTGTTTCCATTTTTTCCCCATCTATTTGCCATGAAGTGATGGGACAGGATGCCATGATCTTAGTTTTTTTAATGTTGAGTTTCTAGCCAACTTTTTCACTCTCCTCTTTCACTTTCATCAAGAGGCTGTTTAGTTCCTCTTTACTTTCTACCATTAGAGTGGTATCATCTGCTTATCTGAGGTTGTTGATATTTATCCCAGCAGTCTTTATTCCAGCTTGTGAGTCATCCAGCCTGGCATTTTGCATTATGTACTCTGCATAGAAGTTAAATAAAAAGGGTGACAATCTACAGCCTTGTCATACTCCTTCCTCAATTTTGAATCAGTCAGTTGTTCTATGTCCAGTTCTAACTGTTGCTTCTTGACCCACATACAGGTTTCCAGGAGACAGTAAGGTGGTCTGGTATTTCCATCTCTTTAAGAATTTTCTACAGTTTGCTGCAATCCACACAGTCAAAAGCTTTAGCATAGTCAATAAAGAAGTGGATGTTTTTCTGGAATTCCCTTTGCTTTCTCAATGACCTGGTGAATGTTGGCAATTTGATCTCTGGTTACTCTGCCTTTTCTAAACCCAGCTCGTATATCTGGAAGTTCTCAGTTCACGTACTACTGAAGCCTACCTAGGAGGATTTTTAGCAAAACCTTGCTAGCATGTGAAATGAGCACAACTGCACAGTAGTTTGAACATTCTTTGGCATTGCCCTTCTATGGGATTAGAATGAAAACTGACCTTTTCCAGTCCTGTGGCAACTACTGAGTTTTCCAAATGTGCTGACATATTGAGTGCAGCAGTTTAACTGCATCATCTTTTAGGATTTTAAATAGCTCAGTTGGAATTCCATCACCTCCACTAGCTTTGTTCCTAGTAATAATTCCTAAGGCCCACTTCCTAAGGTCCAGAATGTCTGGCTTTAGGTGAGTGATCACATTATCATGATTTTGTGGGTCATTAAGATCTTTTTTGTGCAGTTATTCTGTGTATACTTGCCACCTGTTCTTAATTTCTTTTGCTTCTGTTAGGTCCATACTATTTCTATCCAATAAAGGATCTTTGCATGAAACATTCCCTGGATCTCTCCAATTTTCTTGAAAAGATCTCTAGTCTTTCCCATTCTGTTGTTTTCCTCTATTTCTTTGTATTGTTCATTTCAGAAGACTTTCTTATCTCTCCTTGCTATATTCTGGAACTGAACTCTGCAATTCAGTTTTGTATATTTTTCCCTTTCTTCCTTGCTCTTTGCTTCTCTTCTTTCCTCAGCTATTTGCAAGCCTCCTCAGACAACAACTTTGCTTTCTTGCATTCCTTTTTCTTTGGGATGGTTCTGGTCACTGCCTCCTGTACAATGTTATGTCCATCTGTCCATGGTTCTTCAGGCTCTCAGTCTATCAGATGTAATCCCTTAAATCTGTTCATCACCTCCATTGTATAATCATAAGGATTTGATTTAAGTCATACTTGAATGGCCTAGTGGTTTTTCCTCCTTTCTTCAATTTAAGTCTGACTTTCACAACAAGGAGTTCATGATCTGAGCCAATTTTGTGTAGCAAAACAATGTGGCACTCAGCTCCCAGTCCTATTTTTGCTGACTGTATAGAATTTCTCTATCTTCGGCTACAAATATAATTAATCTGATTTCTGTATTGACCATTTGGCGATGTCTGTGTGTAGAGTCATCACTTATGTTTTTGGAAGAGAGTGTTTTCTATGCCCAGCATGTTATCTTGATGAATCTCTGTTAGCCTTTGCCCTGCTTCATTTTGTACTGCAAGGCCAAACTTTCCTGTTTTTCCAGCTATCTCTTGACTTCCTACTTTTGCATTCCAATCCCTTATGATGAAAAGGACGTCATTTTGGGTGTTAGTTCTAGAAGGTTTTGTAGGTCTTCATAGAACTAGTCAACTTCAGCTTCTTCAGCATCAGTGGTTGGAACAAAGACTTGGACTATTGTGATGTTGAATGGTTTGCCTTGGAAAGGAACCAAGATCATTCTATAATTTTTGAGATTGCACTCACGTACTGCATTTTGGACTCTTTTGTTAACGATGAGAGTTACTTCATTTCTTCTAAGGGATGCTCCCACTGGAATGTAAGCTCCCTTAGGACAGGAATTTCTGTCTCTTAGTTCACTAGAATAGCCCGGAATAAGGCCCCAGAATAAGGCCTGATCAATGGTAACTTTTCAATGAATAAGTGAAAGAAGCCAGGCAGGGAAATGAGAATCAGGAGAAAAAAAAAAGCCACAGACATAAACAAAGGAGACAGTGACAGCTACACAAAACTGGCTTTGCTAATGGATGATGCGAGTCTAAGGCTTAATGGCTAATGACTAATGAGCTGCAAGTTCAGTTTTGTTTTCCCAGCACTAAGCCATATCTTATTCATATTTATAACTCTCCTTTTTAGCATGTAATAAGCCCCAATGATTGAATGACAAGATACACTTAACTAGGGACAAGAGGACCTTAGGAGGAATAGTAATAAGCAAAGTTGTAGACTTGTTGGAGACCTGGAGCTGACCCTTATAAAGGAGAAGGTGTTTTCTAAAATATGTTTGTCTCGACAAAGAATAAAGGTAAACACTTCATTCATTTTCAAAGACTGTTGAGTTCCATTAAGTATTGATGCTATAGCTATCTTAAAATAGGTATGTTTTCACAGTTGCGGGAAAGGCTTCAAACCACAAGCATCACCACTACATTTACCAGTCGTCACCAAGAAGGCATCACTGACCAGTTGGGGCGAGGGGAGAGGGAGTGGGCACTGCTGCTTTGTTAGAGCAAACCCACTTGAGAAGAAAGCAATGAGGCAAGAGCTTCACATAAATCATATCCCATTTTGTCCCCTTGGGTTCTGTTTTTAGCTAACGAAACCATCTGAGACAGTAGAACAACAGTGACAAGAAGCATAGTGTCATTGATTTCCAGGGGCTGTGAGCTCATGCTGAATGCTTTAAAGCCATGTCATTGCATAAGAGAAATTCTAATTTTCTCTCCTCTTCTAATCTTTAAGGTCAAAATTGTAGCTTTGGCCCTCTGTGTTCCTTTTTTTTTTTTTTTTGGAGTATAATTGCTTTACAATGTTGTATTGATTTCTGCTGCACAACAAAGGGAATCAGCTATATGTATACATACATCCCCTTCCTCTTGAGCCTCCCTCTCACCCTGCCCCCCATCCCATCCCTCTAAGTCATCCCAGAGCACCGAGCTGAGCTCCCTATGCTATACAGGAGCTTCCCACTAGCTTTCTGCTCTACACACAATAGTGTAAAGAGGAGAGAAAATTAGAATTTCTCCTATGCAATGACATGGCTTTAAAGCATTCAGCATGAGCTCACAGCCCCTGTAAATCAATGACACTATCCTTCTTGTCACTGTTGTTCTACTGTCTCAGATGGTTTCGTTAGCTAAAAACAGAACCCAAGGGGACAAAATGGGATATGATATATGTCAATTCTACTGTCTCAGTTCGATACCCCCTCTTCTCCCCATGCCCTCCCCCCGACCTCTGTGTCCACAAGTCTCTATGTCTGCATCTGCTAAAGTCTCTATTCCTGCCCTGCTAAAATAGGTTCATCAATACCATTTTTCTAGATTCCGTATATGTGCGAATTGCCACAGGCCATACTAATCCTAGTAGTAAAGAATCGCCCTCAATGCAGGAGACACGGGAAATGAGGGTTCAATCTCTGGGTCAGGAAGATCCCCTGGAGGAGGAAATGGCAACCCACTCTAGTATTCTTGCCAGGAAAATTCCATGGACAGAACAGCCTGGCAGGCTACAGTTGCAGAGTTGGATGCGACTAAGTGACTGGGCACATACTAATCCCTGCTGGTATTGACCAAGGAAACTGTATTTTCTCTGCGTCCTGTTTATATGCTACACTGGATCTAAGCAGTGATCATTAAGTATTTATAAAAGTATCATTGTGTTAAGAGCAACATATCAGACATTCAGAAAATTAGAAGCAAAGTAGGTCATAATCTGCCCCCCGGGAGGTTTACCATCTAAGGCAACCAATGCACGGCAAAGGGAAGCCTTAGCTGTGCTGGCTGCCTGCCGGTCTTCATGAAGCAATGGAGTAGACAAAACTGCCTTGACCTGACGATGATGTCATTCATACAGAGGGCTCTTCAGATTGAAATTAGATCAGCCGCCTTGCAGTGCAGAGCCAACTGACCTTAGTTTTAGTAGCAGCCCTCCCATGACATCATAGAAACAGCCTTTCAGATCCCTGGAACTAAGCCCCATCTTCCTAATCTTGAGAGTGGGAGCTTTTTCACCACTTCAGACTCCACAAATGCCAATCTGGAAAAGTCCCCCATTTCCATCTAAAACATGTCATGATTTAAGAAGTTCTGACCTGGAGAGCTAGTGGAAAGTGATCATTAATGATTCTCTACTTATCTCACAGACATGTACACACACACAAACACACACACACAACGGTGTGTTTACCTTCCTCTTTCTGCAGCATTACAGGATTTACCCAAACCTGGCTTGAATTCCAGCTCACCCAATTACTCTTGTTTAGGTTCATAATAAAACATGCCCTTTGGGTTTGGTGGGGCTTCTCTGGTGGCTCAGATGATAGAGTATCTGTCTGCAATGCAGGAGACCTGCGTTTGTTCCATGGGTCAGGAAGATCCCCTAGAGAAGGACATAGATACCCACTCCAGCATTCTTGCCTGGAGAGTCCTATGGACAGAGGAACCTAACAGGCTACAGTCCACGGGGTCTCAAGAGTCAGACACGGCTGAGCAGCTACACTGCTACAGGTTCAGTACATTCCCAAATCCATTTTATCTCTATCTCCTACGTTGCTTTCTTCATTTATCAGTAATTTGTTCAAGTCACAGTTCATTCAAACGAGAAGACAAAGAAAAATGAAAGCTCCGTCTTTTCCCATTACTTTACTAGTGTGTGTGTGTGTGTGTGTGTATGTAGTAGTAGTAGTAGTAGTAGTAGTAGTAGTAGTAGTAGACATCTCTTACAACACAAGAGATTCAGGTATAGCTCTGATCAAATAGTCTTGCCTGAAATAACCACAAGCAGTAAGACCTGATGCCCAGAAGATTTTTTAATCCTCTAACCTGACTCCAGCTGGTAATAATTTCATTTAATTATAATATAAGAAGCTGGTTTTATAACCATGCCTGGGGCATAGTTTCAGGAGTTCCTGGTGAAAGTGAAGGAGGTTCAATTTTCACTCAGTAAACTTTTTTATTCTTTGCACACCTACCATGAGTTCCTATATGTTTCATTATAATAAAAATTGAAAAGCAACATTGGCCAACATTTATTGTGCCTTTACTATGTGCCAGGTCTTTTATATGCATTACCTCATTTAATCCACCCAAAAATTATAATGCATTTTTTTTGTTTCTCCATTTTATAGATGAAGAAATATGGGGTTAAAAATATAGTCTAGGATGTACATCTATAGGTCCAACTGATATTTTATGAGAATAAAATTATATGATCAATATAAAAATGCTGTGAGAAGTTACATTACCATGCAGAGGTGAGGCAGGAGAATTCTATCAATAAGAGAATGTGTTTATTGGGTACTTGTTGGCCAGGCTTGCCACAGTAAATCATGCTGAAATTTAGGCCCAGCGCCAATCTTATAAGGGCTTCCCTGGTGACTCAGTGGTAAAGAATCCACCTGCCAATGTAGGAGATGCAGGCTGAATCCCTGGGTCAGGAAGATCCCCTGGAGGAGGAAATGGCAGCCCACTCCAGTGTTCTTGCCGGAGACATCTCATTGACAGGAGTCAGGTGGGCAGGCTACTGTCCTTGAGAGCACAAAGAATCAGGATGCACCAGTCTTGTAATCCCTAGGTTTCTACTTATTCATTCCATAGCTTCCATTTCTCAACCATCCAGTTAAAGGCTTTGATTGGAATTGAAGGTGTTAAGTGTGGATGGAGTGTTCAACACTAACCTCCCCTATTCCTGCCAATCAATAGATCAGTGGTGTGTTATTTGTGATCTCTTTCCTTCTCACACCCCCAGAAATGAGCATGCACCTTTAGGGAAAACGAAGTACACTGTGGACGTTTTCAGGTATATAGACTGGGTGAGCATGCACCTTTAGGGAAAACGAAGTACACTGTGGAAGTTTTCAGGTATATAGACTGGGTCCACTAAGCCAGCCTTCAGGACAGAAATCAGAATCTTGAAAGCTAAGAGACTGAAGCCAACACATCAACAATCTGGTTCTTTTCAAGATCATCTCTTCTCAAATACCTGACAGATATAAGTAAGTTTAGAAGAGTGACAGCAATTATTTTAGCAACAGAAAGAAGTATATAACAAATGCTTTTTATGCCTCTCGTGTTGTATTTTCATTTTGTTTAATTTTCATATTTAGGTGAGAAAGAAATTAGGGGGGTATGTTTGTCTGTACTATATAGCATTCCTGATTTCCAGTGGCAAGGCGTAAAAATTCACAAGCTAGCCTGAATCTCAGAGGCACCAGAGTCTCATTTTGTAATATTCTCTCAGTCCTCTCATTAGTTTTAGTCTTAAAATGCCATAATCCTTTCCAGGAAGCTCCCATCTTGTGAACAGATTCAATTTTCAGGATTTTTTTTTTTCCAATCACTGTTTCTTCCATAAACATTTATTGAGGACTTACTATTTGTTGAGGATTTACTCTTCTAGGTGCTGGAATTAGAGTTGAGAACAAATAAATCAGGCAAATAATCCATACATGAAGTTTAATTACAGGAGAGAGGCAATAACAGTATAAATAAGTAAATTATAGGGTATGTTAGAAGGTGATGAGTACTATGAGTAAAATTAAGCAGGGAGTCCTGTGGGATGGGAGTTGCAAGTTTAAATAGATTTTCTAAGGAAGGCTGCCTTGAGAAGGTAACATTTGTGCAGACTTGAAGGAAATGAAAAGAACTGTGTGGAAATCTGGAGGAAAAATGTTCCAAGATGAGGGAACAGTAAGTGCAAAGGCCCTGAAGCAGGATGTGTCAGGCATGAGCAGAAAGAGCAAGAGGCACTGGCAAGTACCTGACGTGCTCGGAGAGGTAATAACCGGAGCCAGACCCTGTAGGGCTTTGCAAACTATCATGGTGACTTTGGCTTTTACTCTGTGTGGAATGAGGGGCTGCTCAATGGTTTCAAGTGGAAGAATGATAACAATCTGATTTCAGGGTCTTTTAGAAATAATAATTGTGGAACAGGTTCTTGGGATGACCCAGCAAAGCCTGATCAGTGCATATTGCCATTGAACTCAGGTGCTAATCAAACTCTAAGAAACTGAGCTCAGAGCACTGGAATCAGATCCCAGAGGTAGGGGCTCAACTCATAGCTCAGTTGGGTGACTTTGGGTGTGTCCGTTAACATCTCTGAGCCCTATTTTCCTCATCGAAGAAGTAAGGATAAGCAATACTGGACCATGGCTTTATTTTGAGGCTCATGTGACCATGGAACATAGAAAAACTCTGTAGATGATGATAAAACATTATATGAAGTTCAGGGGGGTGGTGAGAGTATCAGTGGGTCTGGTTCTGTCATTATCATTTCAGGGAAAATGAAGTCCAGAACCTAAGCCCAAATGCCAGGAATGCAACCTTTGCTTTCCCCTTACTTCTTATTAAGTAGCCTTGGAAACGGAGCCTCTTCCTTCTCCAGCACCAGAGGTCAATGAGAGAGACAAGAGCCCAGCAGATCTCAACAGAAGGTGCCAGTAGGGTTCCCAGTGGATCAGTCATAACTTACAGGGAGTTTGCAGACTGGGGCCTCCCTGCTTGATGGATCTGTTGCCAAGAGTTTGCTCTGTGAAGAATCACATCTTCCCTTCCCCTTCGGGCCCCAGGGCACGGGGCTGTCCGCAACATGGGCAACTTCTCCAAATAACCACAGCCTCTTCTCCTTCCCACCAGGCATTCCTCCTACGGAAGGCTCTTGGACGACCACGACTACGGGTCCTGGGGAAACTACAACAACCCTCTGTATGATGACTCCTAACAAAAGAACGTGGCCGGGATGAGGAATAACTGTCTTTATTTATCAGTGCTTATCCAGTAGAATTAATAACACGTACCTGAGGCGCCTTGAGCGACAATCCTGTTTTATTGGTCTGGTTGTTTTGTTTTCTTCCTCCCTCTCCTCTGGCTGCTACAACTTCTCCTTTCTGGTACCAAAAACCAAAAAAAAACAAAATTATTTGAAAGTGAGTGGAGTCTGATATGCAGCGGACATGGGCCAACCCTGAGCCATCCAGGCTGGACGCCACGGTGGTGACGTCTGTACCTAGCGGGGGTCCCACCGAGAGAAGAACCAGGAAGAGGGATGGATCAAGTTGTGTCGTCAGGGGTTACTTTTAGGGGAACTTTCTGTGTGTGGTATTTTTTAAACTTTTCTTTATGAAATTACATTAAATCTTGATGAGGGGAAAGGCCATGAGTGCTAGGAGGAGTTCGCCCTACAGGTAAGGAAGCAGGGGTTTCTCAGATTCCTTTTTAATCTTTGTTTATCTGGTTGTGTCTGATCGGATACCTGCTTGGCTCTGCAAGCTGGAGGCCAGTTTCTTAGCTGCCTAATTAGGCAGAGAGGAAGCAAGAAGGTGCCCTGGAGGGGACCAGCCAGCCGAGTACTACTACAGAGTAGCAAACTGCTGTCGGATCTCAGCGTGCCAGCCCCCCGGCCACCCCTCCAGGCCATCTGTGTCTGCTAAGGATGCCCGGTTATCTAGCCAGCCGCAGATGGGACCCCAGCCCACAAGCTTTCAGTGGAGTTGCGGTTCCGCAGGAGAAGGCTGTGCAGAGTTTAAAGGGAGAGACGTGTGGAGTGAGTGTAGAGTTGGGGAGGGGTGGTGCGTGGAGGAGGGTAGGAGGGAAGTGGGGGCAACACGCATTGAATACCTCATTAAGGAAGGTAGGATCAGCCCCCAGTGACTGTCAGAGGCATCCGCTGCATGGAGAAACCTGTAGAATCCTTGCTTTCTACCCACAAAGCAACTGGTTCACTGCCTTACTGTCTGTTGGATAATGGCTGTAAACTTTTTTTTGTTTCAATTTTTTAAAGGCTCTTGTTTTTCTGCAATTACTCAGTGAGTCTTTTCCATAGGAAATAGACACCGTGATTAATCCATTTATTTTTCCCAAATGCTTACTTTGCTAATTCTGCCATTTAATAAATGAACACCCCTGGGTACACAGCTTTAAAATCCGGGGTCACAAATTTTGAGAATCATCCATTTCCAGCCGTGTTCTCAACAGCAGGTAATTTCACCCCACTGCCCCATTGGGAACATTTGAAAATACCTGGTATAATTTTTGAGTGTCATCCCCTAAGGGGTTCTACCAGTGGGTAGAGGCCATGGATGTGGTCACCATCCCACAATGCAGAAGAGAGCCCACCCCAGCTGAGAGTTATCCGCCACAAATGTCAATAGTGCCAAGTGTGAGAAACCCTAATTTATTGCAATGCCCATTGTGACAAAACAAGACGTTCCAGGTTAGTGATAGTTTTTACTTTTAACTCAATGAAATGATTCGTTAAATTTTTATCTGAAAAAGTATTTAGTTTGTTGGCGTTGTATTTAAAGTATTTAGTTTGATGAGTTGCTTTTGCGCATGATTGCCTTTTTATTTCTCTGTGTTTTCTAGATAGCTTTATTTCATGGCTCTAACCCTGTCCTCCTGAAACACCTGGTAATAGCAACTGGCATCTTATGTCTGATTTCATGGAGTACAAAATATACATTAAGTTCTGTTTCAAAATGTGTTCTCTTGTCCGACACTATCATACAGAACATAAAACTGCATTTTTTATTTCTAAACGTGGACCTGCTGCCACAACTCTGTTTAGTTTCCAGAAACTTGACCTTGGACTCATCCTGTCACTTGCTATGACCCAATGAAGTACTGGCAGGAAAACGACCACTGCCGGGCAGTTCTAAACCTCTCTGGTGTCAGAAACATTAGAGCTGTGCTACTTTCCACAGCCTGCCAACCCCCAGCTCTGAAAGAAATTAATCCTAAACTCCCTAGGTACCAAAGGAGAGTGAGCAACCCCCAGAAGTATTTTATAACAGGAGGAGGGAATGAGAAGTAGACTTCCAGGAATTCTCATATCTCTGAGTATGAAAATTTTTAAAAAGTGGACTTTCTCAGAAAAGTGGCCAGGAATGACCAAATGTGCCCCCTTTTAGCAATGGTTGGCCTGAATAACTGTCCCCCTTTCCCACCCACAGCCTTCCCCCCATAAGCTTTCGGTTTGGCAAAGGACACTTCAACAAAAACAAAGGACATTCCACGTGTTTTCTCTTCACTCGGACACAGATATGTTGACAAAATGTCTATGAAGCCCCTTTGGAGAGGTGGTCTTTCGGATGTTGCTTCAGTCAAAAACCCTGGGTGAGAGGGACCAGCCTCTTCCCAGGGAATCCTGACCAATTACAAATCATTGGGTCAGCAAGCAGCTTTCCTCACCAAGGCTGCTGTTGTACAAGAGCCTTTGATAGGTTGGTTGCTCTTATGAACTTCTGCATCTTTGTGATAAAGAGAGGGCTCTGGACCTGCAGCACATGCATTCTGCAAGGTGACAGCTTCCCCCAGACACTCGAGAACTCCTTGTTATGTTAGTAGAAAACACCTATGGCTTGACCCTTATTTTGCCAAGTGTATTTTTCTGTGTTTGAGTTAGCCAAAAATGTTAACAACTGCATTCAACACAGACACACACACAAAACATATACCAATAAGTGACGTCCTTTATCTCAGGGAGCGAGTCTGTTCAAGGTCTACACAAGGGAAATGACTCCAATGGGTCTACAACAACCACATACCATCCAGGCACTGGACTAGTCAGAAAGTGTTAGAGAGAATGTCACTCACACTAGAAGAAGCCCCTTCTAGAATATAGGTTACAAATGCTGACAGAATGGGCTTCAACCTTGTTTTCTTGTGGCCCTGATGAAGGCTCCAGCCCTCCCTGGACATCTGTGTCTTCATTTCTTAGGCAGGCGTGATGGTGTCCTATGGACCTCACCCCATGCTACCTCACAAATCTGTTGTGAGGATTAATGAAGTCATGTCTACAGTGTTTTTAGTTTCTGGAGAAAAATATTTATAGACATTTTAAGTATTACATAGATGTATACGTGATCTTGGTTTCTTGTTTGGTGTGTTGTTTTACTTAAATGTATAAAATGACACCTGTATAGTAGCTGCATACAGACAGCTATTAGAGCTCTGAGCTGTGCCCCAATGCCACTGCCTGACTTCCTGGGACCACAAAGGATGGTTTCCATCCCGGAATGAAAGGATGGCCCAGGATGCAGGTCTCACAGACTGTTGAGTTAGGGTAACACGTGTGGATATCTGAGTGCTAACAGCCGTGGACCTGGCCTTTACCATCCCAAAGTCTGAGTTCTTTGTGGAGTTGATTTGGGTTTGCCATCATCTGTTTGCCCTTTGTCTTGCTTGCAGAGGTGCATGGTTCAATCCTTCGCATCTGGGAAATGAATTTTGCAACTGGGCCAGATGCTAATTTGCACGTTGATTCACCTTCTTTGCCTTTTACCTCTTTTGGCAAATGAATGTACCATTTCAACTTTGATTTGAAAGTGCTAATTGATATTGGTAATAGTGCTAACCAAGAGACCAATGCCAGATTGCTTTCTTGGGGTAAGCTCACACCATTTAAAGATGGAAAGACGTGCAACTTCTTTGCTATTTGATGTCATTGTATCTACATTTGTTGTAAGACATATTGCGTACTAATGATAATTATATCAATTAAAGTTCTTAAAAGCTTGCATCTGATAGTGGTGATTCACACTTTGATTTTTTTTTGTTATTCAAGCCATTTGGTTGCTGTGCTTGGTACTGCTCACATTAAGCAGCCATGGCTCTGTCTTAGAAAAAATTTATCCCATATCAATAAATAATACTTTCTGCAGAGTGGGAAGTTCTCTCTGATCTTGAAACAGAATTGAAGGATGTCAGAAATGGAGAAACTTTCCAAGCAGTGATTTTACTCTTAACTATATACCATGCCTTATAAAATAGTTGTAAAAAGAAACACTTTGATTTGATAGTTATATATAATAAGTTATATTAAGGTGGTAGCAATACATTTGATACTTGCTTTGTTCTCCTTCAGAAACACTCAGCATACGCATCCTATCTGACAGTGAAATAGTAGGCAGTTTTAATCATCCAGAATATTATTTCCACCCCCAGAAGCCAACCGAAGACTATTCTAATTCTGAAGAAAATGGCAATAGCAAAGCCCAGGCATCTCGCAACATAGGAAAGAAAGGGATACTGTTGCAAACTAGAGCACATTGATTTGATGATGGATTTAAACTTAAGGTCAGACTTAATACGTTTAGATACCTGCCTTCCAGTGCCACAACGTGGAGGACTGATGGGGAGGAGTCAAGATGGACCAAGAGGACAAGACATGAAACAAGCCCTTCCCCACTGATCATTCAGAGGACCTGCCATGGCCCTAACAACAAGTAATAACTCCATTATTCCAAGCTTGCCTGCACAGGTTTGGTCAGAAAGCACATTAAGTGTGCATAGAAAGGAAAAGCCTAATAATAATTTGTAGTGTTCACATCTTTTGAATTACTGGGTCAGATCAATTTTTTCCCCTGTAGCATAGCTTTTCCAAGTCAAGTCATAATCTGTTTCAATGGTTGAATAACCTATCTCCAATCTTTTACTCTCCTAAAATTCAACAGTGTGCCCCAATAGCTAGTAGCTATATTTTGATTTTTGTCAGAAAGGATTGAGTCATAAGTGACAATTAAAAACACTGATCAAGGGACTTTCCTGGTGGTCCAGTCGCTAGGACTCTGCACTCCCAAGGCAGAAGGCCCAGGTTAAATCTCTGGTCAGGGAACTAGACCTCATATGCTGCAACTAAACATCCCACATGCCACAACTAAGAGCAGACACAGCCAAATAAATAATCAAAAAAAGACAGCTCTGATCAAACTGGGAAAAACACTTATAAGATCTCTTAAAGGATGTAGTCTCTGGTGTGTGTAGAATGTACTTTGTTTTCTGGACCAAAACAGTATTCATCAGCTCTAGTCAACAAATATATGGTGTTTCTATTTAAGCAAGACACTGAATATTTACTATTAAAAAAAGAAGTAATGCATATTCATGAGGAAGTTTAGGGGCCTGTGGACAACTGTCTAATGTATTCCTTGCATCACCTCTAGTGGTTTTCACACTCTCGTCTTACAGATGGGGAAGCTGAGGTTCCAGGATATCAAATTCATTCATGCATGGACTGAATCCTTCTGTCTGCTCCATAATGAAAAAGATGGCCTCTGCTCTCCATGTATTTACAGTTTAGTAAGTAGCAGAGGTGGGATTCAAACCAAGTCTATCTGTCACCAGACCTCTTTCCACCCAAGGGACTGGTATCTGATGTAAATATAATCCAGGTCTTAAGACTGTCACATCGCTTGCAAAGTCCCCCATCAGCTATTTCAGGCGATCTCAAGAGTGCCTGGCATGCAGCCCAGAGCAAGCCCAGTCAGCTCCCAAGCACATGTCCCCCTGCCAGGCGCTGTCACCTTTCTGCCGACTCCTGCTGCCCCGCCAGGTTATGTTCTCTGCCAAGGAGGAGACTGCCTCACCTCATCCCCGATCTGCTAGGGCACTGCCATTGCCCAGGGTTTTAGTGAAAACCTCACTCTTATTGTCCTCTTGCAGCCTCGTCGCTCTCTCAGGAGTCTAGCATAAGTCCACAGCAGCCTGGGCTGGGGGGTGCTGCCCTCGGCATCACTGACCCCACTTGTCTGAAGCCTCCATCACCACGCTAACCTGTCTTTCCTCAGTGTCGTTGTAACAATGCTTATTTTCACATAGCACTTAGTATGAGAAAGATACTGTTCTAAGCATTTTACATGGATTAACATCCCATGGGGTAGATACTGCTAATAGCCCCATTATACAGATACTTATACTACAGACCTTAGTTTCTTCATCTGTATAATGGGGCTATTAACAGTATTGCTATTAACAGATCGCCCTAGGTCATGCAGTTGGTAAGTGGTGTGGCAGGATTCGACTGTCACCAGTGGACGTCCAGAGCCCATGCGCTTGGCCACTTCCACAGAACCCTGACTCGGTGCCAGAGATTCCTGCCACAGATGCTGGGCCAGCCATCTCAGTGAACCCAATGGGACTGCTGCTGCTGCTGCTGCTAAGTCGCTTCAGTCGTGTCTGACTCTGTGAGGTCAAAGCTGGGCAAGATTCCTGCCTCTAGGAAGGTTTCTAGAATAGCCAGAGGGACCCACTGTTAGGGCGTCCGGCCGACCAGATTCTGAGCTGCCTCTATGTGGATTCTGGCACTGGCCTCTATGTAGATTCAACCAAGGTCACCTACCAAGGTCACCCAACCATTGTAATCAACAGCAAGGACTCCAGGGTGACCCTTCTCTGTCACCAGACCACACAGCCGCTACGGTGAGACAGCCCAGACGGCCATCTTGTTCTCCCACTGACCACATCTCCCTTGGCACTCAGACAGAAGTCGCTGTGACAAACTGCTGGGCAGAGTGTTGAAAAGTTCCAGTCAGTCAGAGGCCAGGAGTTGCCAGGTGGTATGAGAGTCACATGATCACACTCAGCCCTTGTGCCAGGACATTCAGCCTTGTCATGGGGGTTCATCAGAGAGAGAGAAAAAAAACACTTTTCCTTGAATTTCTGGGATGTTTATTAAAATCTTAACCCAAAGTTAAGGATTTCCAATAGAAATGGAGTCTTTTTAAAATTTTTATTGAAGTATAGTTGCTTTGCAAAAACTCAAAACAGACCTCTGATATGACCCAGCAATCCCACTCCTGGGCATATAGCCAGAGAAAACCATAATTTAAAAACATACGTGCACCCCAAAGTTCATTGCAGCACTATTTACAATAGCCAGGACATAGAAGCAACCTACATATCCATCAACAGAGGAACAGATAAGGAAGATGTCGAACATATATACAGTGAGATGTCAGCCACAGAAAGGAAAGAAATGAGAGTCTTACACAAGCTTTGCAAGAGCAGGAAGAAAAAAGGTTAGGCAAGCCATGCCGGGTAACTGCTGACATTCTTGGGTCTCTGAGAGGCTGTGACATCTCAGGCTGCGGCTATGAGGCAGATGGTTCTTGGGAGCTTGTGGAGAAGCGAAGCTGCCTACACATCTTGACAGCAACAGTTTCTGGAGAATGGCTTTGCCTTGTCCATATCGTACCTGAGAACTACTTGTGGACAAGCTCTAGCCAGACCCCCACAGGAAAGGAGATTGCAAAACACATGGTTCCTGCCTTCTCTGTATTTCAAAGGACAGCATGGCAATGATTCAGAGCTGAATATAGAGAGCAGGGCCCATCCCTTTACCCCAGGTTAGAATTTCCCCCAAAAGACATAACATCACGTTATTCCTAACGTGATGCAACTGTCCCTTACACAACTAAGGATACACTCACTAGCCCCTGAAAAAGAAAGACACCACCTCCCATATGTCACTTAACCTCCCAAAATATTTCCTCCTAATTCAGGTACAATGATTGCTCTTCTGTGAGTTAAATGCCAAATTACAGGGTTAACTGCTTTATATTAGATAGAGGGGGGTGAGAAAGGAGAGAAAAGGGACTGAATAATGTATATACACCCATCAAGTCTAGGAGGAGAATATGCATAGTTATGAAACACTTCCTCTCCACATCTAGTCACGTGGCACATTGCTATCTGTAGCTTTCTTCTCCCACTTACCACCATAGGCTCTTTTTGTCCTCAATCAGCACCTCCTCTGGTTGTGGTCCTTTCCGTGGCAGGATGATGCAAATGTTCTGTCAAAACGTGAGTACAACTTGGGACTGGAAAAAATAAAGGAGCTCCTGGACTGGACACTGTTTTTATAATGCTACTGCTTTGTCTTGCTCATAGTCATTAAATAAATATATATATAGCTGTTACTTCTATTTTCTTTATAAAGATAATAAGTGAGGTTTTATGAAACCACAAAATACATATATTTTTAGTTTGACCTAATTTTTTGACCTGCACATTATGTGACATCTTAGTTCCCCAACTGAGGATCAAACCCATGCCTCCTGCTTTGGAAGAACTGGACCACCAGGGAAGTCCCAAATTTGACCTAACTTTTAAATGAATGGGGGGAGGGGAGACGGTTCACACTGCATATAATGTGCCAAATACTCTCCTCTCCCTACTTTCATTGCCCTTCCCTCTCTCTTCTGCCCAGCCTTCCAACCCACCTCATCCATCCCAACAAATAGGGAAAAAAAAAAAAAGGTGGGGGGAGAAAATAGAGAAAAATCCCTTTTAGCACTTTGCCTGCTGCAGGCAGAGCCGTGGTCATCCCTACCCCCATCCACCTACCCACCAGTGACTCCCAGCTCCCCACCTCTGTCTGGAGTCTTCTGAAAAGGATGAAGTTTTCAGAAAGCTGGAGCATGATAAAAGCCCTGCTGGGATGAGCAGGGGAGAGGAAACGCAGGGTTTCCTTTCATTGATTCACTTTCAGCATGGAAGTTCCAACAGCCATACCACCCTCCCTCTCCCACCAGTCGCCCTCCCTCTGCGGAAGAAACTCCAGGCTGTAGATGGGTTTGTGTGCTCAGTCAATCATGGACAATTCTTTGATACCCCATATACTGTAGCCCACCGGACTCCTCTGTCCATGGAATTCTCCAGTCAAAAATTCTGGAGTGGGTCGCCATTTCCTTCTTCAGGGGATCTTCTGGACCCAAGGATTGAACCTGCATCTCCTGCATTGACAGGCAAATTCTTTACCACTGTGTCACCTGGGAAGCCCAGTAGATGGGTTTCAGTTCAGTTTAGTTCAGTTCAGTTGCTCAGTCGTGTCCGACTCTTTGTGACCCCATGAACCGCAGCACGCCAGGCCTCCCTGCCCATCACCAATTCCTAGAGTCCACTCAAACCCATGTCCATCGAGTCAGTGATGCCATCCAACCATCTCATCCTCTGTTATCCCCTTCTCCTTCTGCCCTCAATCTTTCCCAGCATCAGGGTCTTTTCAGATGAGATATCTCTTCGCATCAGGTGGCCAAAGCATTGGAGTTTCCACTTCAACATGAGTCCTTCCAATGAATACTCAAGACTGATCTCCTTTAGGATGGACTGATTGGATCTCCTTGCAGTCCAAGGGACTCTCAAGAGTCTTCTCCAACACCACAGTTCAACAGCATCAATTCTTCAGTGCTCAGCTTTCTTTACAGTCCAAGTTTGCTGAGCCACAAAAACAAGCTCTGGAGTGATATGCTATGGAATGAAATATAGGTTGAGTAGACCCCAGTGGCAATTAGTCTCAGGTTCTGAGGCACAGGGACTGTTGGAATGATTGAGCTCTCTGCTCCTGACATCCATTTCAGGGAAGTAGCCAAGCTCACCAAGCAGCCTTCCTCATGGGCCACAGCGTTGAGACTTTTGTCACCTTCCAAGGGTTCTCAGCATCACCTGGCTGTTGGCCCTCTTCTCCCCAAGAAAGGAGAGGCTGGATTTTCTGTCCATCTCTCATAGGCCAGTTTCAATGTCCCCATCACAGTTCAGGTACATCCCTGAGCTGGTGTCTCAGGGACTGGCCTTTTGAGTCAGGGAGCTGACAGATGGCTCTTCAGTAAAGAAAGGCATCATCATTCTTTCTAAGTCTCTCTGAGCTTGGCACCATCATTCTAAGTCTCTCTGAGCTTGGCAGCTGGTTCCCTGGAAAGTAACAGACTGTCAATCTAACCATAGTCAAAACCACAAGGAAAGGAAAACCAGAAAACTAGAGATTCTGCCCACTCACCATCCTTTCCCCATTGGTCCTTCTCCACACTTCAGACATCAGCTGTAAAAAGAAAGGCGCCTTGGGGAATCCAGGCTGCTACCTGATGGAGTCATACAGGATTGGAGACCAACAGAGAGCCTCTCGAGTGCCTTGTTAAAGGCACCATGATTGCCCTAAGGATTAGACTGTGATGGAGTTGTAGCACTGGAAGCAAAAATTTCATTCATTCATTTACCATTGAACAGAGTATTCGCTTATACATTCTAGATATAGAAACCAGTGAAATAAGGCATGATCCCTGGGATAGTATTCATCCCCAGAATGCTTTTAGTCTAATCAAAGAGTCAATCCTGTGATTCCATTCAAAGCAGTGGATACCTTGGTAGTATAATGTGCAGGGGACAGTGGGAGCACAGAAGAGAATGAAGTGAAAGGACTGAAAGTGTCCTGACAAGTTTATTTTCATCTTCTTTATTCCCAGATATTTTCCTGTTCCCCATTCCCCTTTCCCTCCGCCCTCACTCCCACACCCATGTCTGCGTAACCAATTCCCTGAACCTGAATTTGCCCCTGGGGGCTCTTTCTCTATAGATCCATTCTTTGCTGTCATTCCCAAATTTTATTTTGAAAATTACTTTGTCCTCTTACCTGACCCCTGACCATTTGTACCAGAAGTCCTGGCCTCTCCCAATCCAGGTCACAGCCAGACAGGCCCTCTGTTCCAGGGTTTGTCACCTCCCAGCAATGCCCCAGCTGGAACCTGGTTAGAACTGTGTCCATAACTGTGGAAGAATGCAGGAGAGAGAAGACAAATGAAAGATGAGACAAGTGGGGGGGGGGAGGGGAAAAAACCCTCATTTCTTCATCTTGCCACACTTTTCTGATGATCGCCAAAGAACCAAACTGCTTCTCCTGACTGTGTGCTCAGAAGGAAAGGAGACGGAAGAAGGGGAATGACAAGCATTGAATACCTGTTATGTGCCTGCACCATGAGGGAAGTATTAAGATCTGTTTAGAGACCAGGAAGGCAATGGCAGCCCACTTCAGTACTCTTGCCTGGAAAATCCCATGGATTGAGGAGCCTGGTAGGCTGCAGTCCATGGGGTCGCAAAGAGTCGGACACGACTGAACCACTTCACTTTCACTTTCACTTTCTTGCATTGGAGAAGGAAATGGCAACCCAGTCCAGTGTTCTTGCCTGGAGAATCCCAGGGACTGTGGAGCCTAGTGGGCTGCCATCTATGGGGTCGCACAGAGTCGGACACGACAAGCAACTTATCAGCTAGCAGCAGAGACCAGGAAACTGGGGCTCAGAAAGATTAAGTGACCCTCCCATGGTAACAGAGCTAGTAAGAGACAGTCTTGATTTCCACCCGGAACTTATTTCAAAGTCCATTGTCTCTTTGGTATGATAAGACTTCTCTAACTTTAATGTGCATCCAGATCACAGGGGATCTTGTTAAAATGCAGATTTGGAGTTTAGGGGCAGGGCCTAAATTCTGTATTTGAAATAAGCTCCCAGGCAGGGCTGATGCTAAGAGCTCCAGGCTGCCCCCTTACTGTAAGCAGCAAGGCCCTGGGAAATGAAGCTTTCTCATCATCCCTGGTAAACCCCATGGGCTTTATCAGAAGCAGTTCCCCACAGAGGTGATACACCACCTCTTGACCCCCGGGCAGCAATGTGTGGCAGCATAGGTTACTTTGATTTTTAGTCATTTCTATGACAATGGAATCACCAGCATTTCGTATCCCACAGTCAAGGATGCTATTAATAAAAATCCGACCACATGTGAAACAATCCAGGCTGATTTTCTAAGGGCAGTCCTCCCCAGCACAGAATCGTCCCACCTGAAATTCTCATAGCTTCCTCACCAGAGAACTCCCAACAACAGCGTCGGGTGGTGTGCACTGCTGTCAGGCACCATCTCCTTGCCTGTCTTATCTCCATTTACTAGTTCTCGGTCATTAGAAGCATCAGCTGTGCCCTCCAGCTGTTCTGCTCAGAACTGTCATTAGTGACAGCTGCTCTCTGGGATATCAGGGCACACGCATGAGTGCAAGAGTGTCGATGCCGCTTCTAGAACTCCAACACGTCAACAGGAAAGATGATCCAAGGTGGACCTAATCAGAGAGGGGTATATTCACCTCTTCTTGGCACCCTCAAAGAGCACAGGGATGTGGCTGTCACACAAACTTGAATATTTTAGGAAAGCAAGCAGGCCAGCTGATGAATTCACATCATTCTGCATTCCACCAGAATTTTAAAAGGTATTTTATTCAGAAGATGGGAAAGGAGCTGATATCTACTAAGCTGCTGCGATGTGTCAGAAACTGGACAGATGCTTTACAAATATTATTTCATTGCATCTCTAGCACGGAGTAGTCATTACAAACTCAAGTCATTACAAACTCTGAGCTGGAGTGTCTGGGTTTGAATCTCAGTTCAGCTAATTACCAGCAGTATTACCCTGAAAAAAATTTACAGTCTGAGTTCCTCAATTTCTTCATCCATAAAATGGGTAGCAGAAGGGTACCTGCCTCATTAGGCTGCTATGAAAGTTAAATCAAGTAATACATGCAGAACCCAGACAAAGTCTCTGCTTGTTAAATAAAATAGCCATGCAAGATGAATTATTTTTCCATATTTTAAAGATGAGAAAACTAAGGTTTACTCAAGTTCAGACACCTACAATCTGGAAGAACCTATCTGATCAACCATAATGAAAACTAATATTCACTGAGAACTTACTATGTACCAGACACTATTTTAAGTAATTTGGTGGCATCAGCAGAATCCGTCCTTACAATCACTCTAAAAGACAGGTATTATTAGCCCCACTTTGCCATACGAATAAACTGACTTACCCTTAGATACGTATTTGGTTGGGCTTCATTGGTAGCTCAGTGATAAAGAACCCACCTGCCAATGAAGGAGACACAGGTTTGATCCCTGGGTTGAGAAGTACCCCTGGAGTAGGAAATGGCAACCCACTCCAGTATTCTTGCCTGGAAGATTGCATGGACAGAGGAGCCTGGTGGGCTACAGTCTATAGGGTCAAAAAAGAACCGGACACAACTTAGCGACTAAACAATAACAACAGATTATTGGTAAAAACCAGCACAAAAAATAAACCCACAGTTTGGTCTCAGTCCTGCCAATTACTAACTCTGATGACCTTGGACATACTACTTAATCTCCCTCAGCCTCAGATTCCTCACCTAAAAAATGTAGACGATAATACTTACTTGGCAAGGTGCTTATAAAGACTAAATGAGATCCTTTATCCATAGTCTGTCTGCATATTAAGCACTGCTCGATGACTGTTAATCCTCATCTCTTTTCCTTTCTCTGTGCCTCTGAAGGATGACAAATAGAGATGCAGATATTTTATATGGTTGAATCCCTTTACTCTTCACCTAAAGAATCCATGGGCAATGCAGGAGACCCTAGGTTTGATCCCTGGGATGGGAAGATCCCCTGGAGAAGGGAATGGTGAGCCACTTCAGTATTCTTGGCTGGAGAATTTCATGGACAGAGCCTGGAGAGCTACAGTCCATGGGGTTGCAAAGAGTCAGACATGAGTGAACAACTATCACTTTCACTTTTACCCCACTACAAAATTAAAAGTTTTAAAAAATAAAACATGAGAAAAGAGAAAGAAATGAAGATATTATTCACACATTGTTTACAATCAAGTTTCTGGGTGACAGCTAAGTCCCAGAGTCAACTCTTGAATTGGAGTTTCATTCCATAACATCCATTCCATATAATTAAAATATCAAATAATCATGGGGGGAAAACCCTCGCTTTGGATACACACTTTAACAAGCATATGTTTAATATGTGAAAACAAGAGCATAATATAAATCTGTATTTTAAAATATCTCAGGAGTGGGAGTGGGCATAGGCTGTTTGGTTCCTGAAAACTGGACTGAAGACACTATCTTTTCCTGGTAGATTTCTTAGTAATCAGAATTAGCAGTTTTCATTGCTCTGGGGACATTGGAAATGGTCAGTATTTGGTTCACATGGGGAAATGAGTGCGAATGGTCAATTCTAAGGGAGGAGTTTCAAGTGTGATTTCTCTTACAGTGAACACCTGCTCCCTTTTCAAAAGCATGAAGCACTCATTTTAACAGTAGCCTTCATCTTCTCCAGAGAAGCCTTCCCTGTCTTTATATCATTCAGCTCCCCCTGAAATCTGAAATTTGCCAGCCATATCTTTCTAAATGACTAACCCATCCTTTACTCCACTTAGCACTTTTTCTTGATGGTCATTAGCTCTGTTCATTGGAGTTTTAAAAAGTGACAATCAGGATTTCTCTGGTAGTCCAATGGCTAAGAATCCGCCTGCCAATGCAGAGGACATGGGTTTGATCCCTGGTGTGGGAAGATCTGGCATGCTGCAGGGCAACTAAGCCATGTGAAGCGAAGTGAAAGTCGCTCAGTCGTGTCCAACTCTTTGTGACTCCATGGACTGTAGCCTGCCAGGCTCCTCTGTCCATGACATTCTCCAGGCCAGAATACTGGAGTGGGTGGCCGTTCCCTTCTCCAGCACATCTTCCCAACCCAAAGACTGAACCCCGGTCTTCCACATCGCAGATGCATTCTTTACCATCTGAGCCACCAGGGAAGCCTCAACTAAGCCATGGGTCACAATTACTGAGCTGGCGTACCGAGAGCCTGTGCTCTGAAATAAGAGAAGCCACTGTAATGAGAAGCCCGTGCACAATGAAGACCCAGCCATAAATAAATAATAAAGTCTTTTTTAAAAGTGACAATCAATGCCTTACTGATAAGCTAAGGATTTATAGCTTAATTCAGAGTGTGACTGCTCTTTCACCAATCATGAATTCATATAATCAAGTTTTTTTTCACCTTTCAAATCAACACACCGCATTGTCTTGTCACTAATTATTTGCATTGCCTTAAGTCTATGAGAAAAGCACATCAGCTTCAGCTGTTAGGAATTCATAAATACAAGGTTTTTTCATTACAGTTCAAGTGCTATTTATGATAAGCCTATAAAGATTTGAACTTCTCAAGTTAAGCCATCCTAAGTCAGGTGGCGTCTGTTTCCAAATATTTCATTAATCACATGTGATGTCTTTGCTCAAAATGGGGATTCAGGTCTGTTAACTAATCCTACTAGCAGGGCTTCTCTGGGAGCTAGGGAAAAGATCCCAGGTCTCAACTGAGTTATTTTTGGCAGTGGGTAATTCCACGTCCCAGAGACGCAGTTCTTTGCATAATCAAGTTTTTAAAATGTCAGTAGCAGTTTTGAGAGTTATAAAAGTATTTCTGACTTTTGTAAAGGCTTCTAAATAGCCTAAGATTGTTTAATCTTTCCTAATGAAGTTAGATAAAAGTTGAAGATTTTATCCATCTGAAGGGGGTTCTAGTACAGAACCATGGCTGCTGAGTGATATGTCTGTACATTTAGTCCTAAAATATGTGGCCCTGCATCCAGAGAAAATAACCTGGCCTTGGAAAAGCTGAAGTCACAAGCTTGAAAAGCTTAAACAAACAAAGAGAAGCTATGAGGTATGTTTACAATCCTCTAACAAAAATTGTATTTATATTGAGCATATTCCCAACCCAATTTCATGAATTGGGCCTTCTAGGAATTTGGGAAATTGGAGGACAGAGTAGTGTCTTATATGATGGTAAACAAGACCAGCATACTTCAAATCTTCTACTGTGGACCATGTGAAGTATGAAAAATGACAAAGAAATAGCTGTCAACTCGGATGATATATGAAGACCAGATCCAGCCACAGTCATGCCTATAGATATTCCATAATTGAACTTGTATGGTCTTTTCAACCTTGTTAGTAATTTTTAAAATTCCAAGTAAAACTAAGGCACCATTTTGCACCATAAATATAGATAGCAACAAGGGGGGGAAATCCCTAACTATAAAAAAGCAAGCTATTCAGTACCAGAAATTCTGTGATGAAACTGTCATTTCATGTATTTCTACTGGGATATAATTTGGCACAAACCTTCTGTCACAGGTCAGAAATCCAAGAATCATACCTCAACATAGAGATCGCAGGAGGTTTATTGGGGAATGATTTGGGAATGGGGAAAGGGCGAATTGGAAATGTAATGCCATCTCCACAAAGCTCTTAGTCAATCCCACAGGAAACTCTGGAGCTGAAGTCATCCTTCAAATTTGCCTCAAACTGAGGTGTTAATTGCAGGCTCCTCTCTGGAAGGCAGCTCTCTCCATCCTCAAGAAAGTTCCAGAAAGGGAATTCAGTCGAGAGTTATCTGCCACCAACACTCTCACCAGCTGGGGGAATGATGCAACAAGTTGGAGGGGGATCTGCCATGGTGTGGCACCCTCTGTTGGCAGCTCATCACTTCTTTGGGACCCACTTGCTTTATATAACTAATATTGGGAGAAGCTCCTCCAGTATTCTGTTTGATTACTTTTCCTGGAAGAATCTTACAAAAGGAAGGTTAGTGAGGAAAACTACCATCCCTGCCATTGAACAGACAGTAGCAGACACTTGTCCTGACTGACGATCAGCATCTATTCTAGAGTCTCTTTGCCATCAGTGAACACCTCTGCTGATCTAGGTGGCTAGATGTGGAGCTGACCCAGACACTTATCTTTGAATAAGAGTGGCCGTGGGCCTCTGATCACCATGATGTTCCCAGACTGTGTTTTCGGCTGCATTTATTACCTACACTGGGATCACCTGAGTGTCAGATATATTCTTCCTGCTCATCATGTGTTAAGAGCTGCCCTTCCTCTGCCTGGTGGTTGGCTCAATTACTCCTGCCAGTGTGGTGACTACTTGCTATACCTGCTGGACTCTTGGGACAAGATCTTTGACATAATCAAGCATGAGCTTAATCCTACTAATAACCTAAATAGGATTTTGCTGTGTTCCTTGGTGGGCCCATTCAACCCACCAAGGGTGGGTGGGTTTTCAAAACCAACACTATGAAATGTTAGCATTCAAAGTTGCAGAGAAGGAAAACACAGATCCCCTAAAGGGGGCACGAGGGCTGATGATAAGTGGGGTCACTATTACTTTCACCTTTTGCTTCCAGGATCCATGCCTTCCACATCATGCAAATGCAGCACCATATCATGTGATGATTTGAGGTGTCCGTTCCATCTTTGAGGATAGCATTTCATCTGCACAGAGTGTTCTCTCCAAAAGGGCATGGCACCCACGTTCTGTCAATCCAGCAGCCTGTGGGGCTTGGGTATGTGACAGGACTATAGACTCCATGGTCACGAGCACACTGCTCACCTGCTTTGTTACGTGATGTAGGTCTCTTGACCCAATGTAACTTTATGTGGGATCCAATGTTTACGGATCGAGCACTGTCTAACCCCTTGGTTAGCAATGCTGGCTGAGGCTACGCAAGCAGAAAAGGCAAACTCATACTTGAAATAGGTTCCAAACCCAGTGTGGAAGTGTCCATCAGCTGGACCTACCACAGATCCCTTTTCTACTCTGAGACCCACACAGAACTGGCGATCTTCCACGTTACCCTGTAAATGGGTTGATTTAATATTCCTAGGGTGCTGCCCCCTGAAATCAGAGGCACATATCAGGCACTGTGTTCTTTCCTGGTGGTGGGAAGTTCAAGATGCAATCATCTGCCCACAACTGGAAACAGTGTTCCAGAGTGCCAGAGTGCTCTAGCTCTAGAACATTAGACTAAAAATTACATTGGTGCTGTGGACCCCTGACTCTTGTTAGGGTTTATTTCTTATCCTCTGGAACAAATCATATTCATTTGCATTTGCTTTCCATTGTTGCAAAAAATCACCACAAACTTAACAGCTTAAAGCAACACCCAGTTCTATAGGTCAGAAGACCAGGCAGATACAACTCAGTTCTCTGCTTGAGGTCTCACAAGGCCAAGGCATGGTGTCAGCTACATGGCGTCCCACTTCACCACTGTGAACAGTTGAACAGCTATACCACTGCCACCACAGGCACAGGCTCTCTGTGTCCTGCATGCTATCAGCAGGTTTTACTAGATACCCAATTTTTCTTGCATAAGTTGAATACATTTAACTTAATGCACTGCTACTGCTGCTGCTGCTAAGTTGCTTCAGTCGTGTCCAACTCTGTGTAACAGCAGCCACCAGGCTCCCCCGTCCTTGGGATTCTCCAGGCAAGAACACTGGAGTGGGTTGCCATTTCCTGCTCCAATGCATGAAAGTGAAAAGTGAAAGTGAAGACGCTCAGTCGTGTCTGACTCTTAGCGACCCCATGTACTGCAGCCCACCTGGCTCCTCCACCCGTCAGATTTTCCAGGCAAGAGTACTGGAGTGGGGTGCCATTGCCTTCTCCGCTTAATGCACTAAGTAGCCGCTATTTGTATTTATAAATTTCACTCCATAATGAAAACCTGTGGCCTCCTTCACGGCCACCTATTCCATGTGAATAAAACAGTAAGCAATTTCACGTTTCAGTGAAATCTTTTTTATTCACTGTAAACATGGCTGGTCCTCCTTCAGCACTTATCTCAATGTATTTTTTCCTATCTACACCATGACTTACAAAGTTATTATTAACTAATGGAACCAAATCCTTCTACATCATGGGTTTTTAGGAATAAAAAGAACAAAAAATTGTCAAACAATTTTTCCTCACTTGTCCCTTAATATTACACTTGTCAGGGGCTTTTTAAAACTCTGAAATCGATGATTTTATAGAACTCCAAGTAAAATATTTACTATTATTATATACTTGTGGTAGTAATTACCCCTTCACATTACATTTCACTGATACTGAGCAATACACAGCAGAACCATGTCATAAGGGAGTTTTACCAATAATTCTCAAACATGATATTTATTAACTTTGTGACTAGTTTTACAAATTCTTGTGATTTGTACAATAAATGCTCATTTTTGTAATAAGTAGTACTACTTTAAAGATTCTTCTTTCTTTTTGGTCTTTTCTTTGCCTTTAGCAATAAAATTTATTGGTATTCTACTAGAAAGCATCATTGCGGCTTATCCTTGGAAAACGCATCAGTTTGCTTTAGAAGTCATTTGTGGAAAAAATTGCTATATTATGACCATTCTCCCCTTCCTCCTTAGTATCAGAACCTTACATTTCAGATGGATGCTAAGTTGCTCAGATGGAGGAAAATCTGACTACTTTCCCTACAGTTAGGATGGTTGTGTGCCTAAGTTCCAGTCAGTGAAATATAAAAAGAGGTGTTTTGGTAGGACTTTGGGAAATCTCCTTGAAAAGGAGTGGGTGTACCTATCTCTACTTCTTTTTACTGACTGGAGTAGGATTGTAATGTCTGGAGCTCCAGCAGCCATCTTTGACCATGAGGTAACTCTAAGAACAGAAGCTAGGTATTAAGATGGTAGCATAAAGGGAAAAGAGCCTGGGGCTCTGGTGACACCCTGTATTTACTCTATCAACCCTAGACTGCCTGCTCCCAGACTTCTTCAAGAAAGAGAAATCAATCTATCTCCATTCAAGTCACTGTTACTTAGGGGTTAATTTCTTAAATGCAATTGAAATGATTCCTAGGGAATATATTTTTATACTTGTTTTTAAAAGATGCAAAAGCTACTATGTCTTCATGCCTCTGTTTGATGTTTTTCAATGTATAATACACTAAATACTAGGGTAAACTGAGTTATCAGTCCAGTAACACTCAAATTTCAGATAATTAGTGTTATGCTTTCTAACAATACCTTTCTCTGTGTGTGAAAAATCATCTTTTCCATGGATTTTCTTGATTGATGAAAATTCACAATATATGTTCATTATATGCACATTCTCTATTAAGAAGTCTGTTCATACATCTGAGTTACAGTATCGATGTGACTATTGTCATCCTTGTTGTTGTTCAGTTGCTAAGTCGTGTCTGCCTTTGTGCAACCCCATGGACTGTAGCCCGCCAGGCTCCTTTGTTCATTTTCCAGGCAAGAATACTGGAGTGGGTAGCCATTCCCTCCTCCAGGATTGTTACCATTACACTTTGATAAATCCTCTTAAGCCTTTGAATAATTTTGATAAAATCAAGATATCATGCAGCAGCCGAAATCAAAAATAACAAACATGAACAAAAATGCCAAATAAAAAATGCAATTGTAAAGAACAGTTGGGGAAAAGCATTCCATTTGCCAAATTTTCTATGCCCAGTACATTATAATGGACTCCTATCCAGTTTGTTATTGTTTAGTCACCAAGTCATGTCTGGCACTTCTGTGATCCCATGGTCTGTAGTCCACCAGACTCCTCTGGAATTTCCTAGGCAAGAATCCTAGAGTGGGTTGCCAGGTCCTTCTCCAGGGGATTTCCCAACCCAAGGATCAGACATGTGTCTCCTGCTTGGCAGGCGGGTTCTTTACAACTGAGCCACCTGGGCCCAGTTTAGGTGTGAGGTAGGTAGAGAGCTTGTGAATGTTAAAGCAATGTTTAAAGAAAACAGTTGTAAACAGATACAAAAAGAAGGAATCTCTGTTCTAACCAAGGCTATGGCAGCTAAGACTACAGATCAGGCTTCTATAGCCCCCCAAGCCCTCCTCCTTTCAAACTTTCAAAAACAGACGCATATCAAGCTGCTCTATGGACCTTCCTCTCAAGTATCTGTGAGGAGCATCTGCTGGATTCATTTGGCTTATGACAAATGAATGCTATAATATGATACAGCCCCTCCTGGCTGTATCATGTTCTCTCTGTGGGTTTCTGTGCTCCCAGCCAAGAATATGAAAAGGTCTCATGCCTCTGCATCCCTAACCTGGGCAAAGAGAGAGGATTCTAAAGAACTCTTGCCTCTGTCATATATTTTTGGCCCCTATGTAGTCCGGGACAAAATCTCTCTGCAGGTGGAGAAGTAATTGCAAACTTTTTGAAACTGACACACAAGCACAGTAATGAAGATGAACGAAATGTAAGCAGAGACAGCTGACTCACATGGCCTTCTGACACAACCAAGGCTTTCAGAATATTTTGGTTTGCTAGGAATATAACTGGAGAAGGCAATGGCAACCCACTCCAGTACTCTTGCCTGGTAACTCCCATGGAGGGAGGAGCCTGGTAGGCTGCCATCTAAGGGGTCGCACAGAGTCGGACACGACTGAAGCGACTTAGCAGCAGCAGCAGCAGCAGCAGGAATATAACAGGATTTCTCTGAAGCCTGTAATTAATCTTACATTGCAAACACATGAAATAGATGTGGACAAAATGTTTTTTCCTGAAAGTTATCACACTTTCTGTGGACTTCTTAATAAACTGCTGGGACAGCCAGGGGTCTGGGGACCCCATTCAGACCTCCCGGCCTTCTGAAGCAGGAATGTCACCATGAGTGACTTGATAGCAGAAGCACCACAAAGCCCTGAAAATACCACTTTGGGGTAAAAGATTGATAAGAAGGGTCTCTGACAGCCAGGGCATAGCACTCAAGCTAGTTCTAAAACTAGGAAACCTTCTGAATTCATCAGGAAAACTGAAAATCACAGCAGCCTGTGTGCAGGTCCTTGGCAACATAAGCATAGTAACTGAGCTGTAGATGACAGCTGCCTAGAAAGAACTGTACATTAAAAGGAAAAGAAAAAAAATCCTACTGTGCTTTATATGGATTTATATCTCTGACGTCTGCTCTAATCGTAATTTCAAGAATATTTACTATGAGCACTGAGAGAAAAATGTCTCTGCCAAGTGTCATTTTATGACTGCCCCTGGGCTTGGGGAAGAAGGGTTACTGTGGGGGCTTTAGTTATTCCATCCTGGGAAGTATAGGGTTAAAAGTCCCTTCATCCAGCCCCTTCCCAGTCATTCCCGGTTAGTAGGTGTAGGCCATTTTCTTGGGCATGCACACCAGGGGAATCAAAGGCCACAACCAGAGCTACTGTGTCTGGCTACTCACAGGTAGTGTCCTGCACAGTGACAAGGGTGTCATTTCCAAGGTCAACAGTGTCAATGGCATCCCCTGGAGTTGTGCAAAGTGGTGGCTCTGGCCCCAAAGGACCTTCTGTCTTAAGATACCTTCCCTTCCAATATCCCCAACACCCACTTCCTACTACTCCAGAGTCTTTTCAAAGATAGATAGAGAAACACTTTACAAAGCATAAAAAGCTATGCAAAGCTAGGTATAAAAAAAAAAAAAGCTAGCTATAAAAAGCTAGGGGACATAAGGGAGTCTGGTACTCTTTCTAGTAGCCTCATTACCTAGAGAGACTAATATGTTACCTAGAGAGACTAATTTATTAATATATTCATCCATTTAAATAAGTTGATTAAGTATGTGAGGTACTTAAAAATACTTAGCAAACTTTGAGGAACTCTACGTATGTCAGGTATTTGAATGCTGATAGTGAGTACCTGGTAAAAGGTATTTTAATAAACAGGAGTTCAAAAGAATATGACAAAAACAGGTAAGGATTAATGGAGGAAAGAGTCCTGATGAGTCACAAATGTCATCAAAGCCAGGGGAGTGACCAGAAATAGCAAAAGGTCACCGAGACCCCAGGTCAAGGGGATTAGGGGGCCCCAGAGAATAAACAGTGATGCTAGAAATAAACTTCATCCCCTTAACTATTTACCTTTGCAGTCACAAACTCATTCTATTTTGCTTGCTCTCTCTTCCCTAGTATATACATTCTTTTCAGACTTTAATTTGTGAAATTAAGAATGAAACTTCTCAGTTCACTCAACCAGGGCTGTTAAAAGATTAATTAAATGTGCAGCTCTCCTTGAGTTTCCTCTGCTGGGAATAACCACTCTGCCTGCTTTCTGTAACGTGTTTCGTGCTTGGTGAAATCTTAGAGGGGTGACAACTGGTTTGCTGCTCCTGATCTCTGCCCTCTCCTCTTTAAGTACTGGCCATGTTTTCCCACAGAGCACCTCTCTCCTAAAGTTACCTTATCATTTCTGCTACCCCTCCACCCAAACACACTAGAGTTTAACTCCCCTGAGACAGCATCTTATTCATCTTTCCATTCTCCATGGCTTAACAAGGAGGATGATTAATGCTTTAAACTACATGGAACTCCTGAAGTAAGCAACCTCACAGGTGTGCTAGTAACCTCAAGTAAGGGAGGAAATTTACATTAAGAAAAATTTAAGGACCTAACCTTAAGCGCTTAAGACCCTTAACAATTATTTCTCCTCTGAAAATTGGAGATGGCACTTACTATTTTAGTTTTTACATATAAGTGTTCTGGGCCCACTGGCAGTATAAAAGAACAGGTTTGAAAGGGCCCAGGTTTCTCATGTCACAGCCCCAGGAGGCTCAGAGAAGAGATGGCAAGATAGACAATGAAACTTAAAATCTAGTAGGGAATTTTCTGGTGGCCCAGTGGTTAGGACTCCATGCTTTCACTGTAGGAGCCCGGGGTTCTATCCCTGGTCAGGGAACTAAGATTTCATAAGGTATGCATCAAGGCCAAAAAAAATCTAGCAGTGGAGATAAATAACAAGCAAATGAATAAACTATTCAGAACCTAGATATGTTCATTGCTAGTGTATGTTTGAAATCTAAACCCAAATTATACTCAATAAAAACCTCCCTTTCCCATTTGTAAGGAAGCTAACATAGGTTGCACTAAAAACCCTTCTCTTATGTGACATTGCATTTCAAGTGCAAAGCAGAGAGCCTGACCCAGTTAGAAAATTATTTTATGTAGCTCAATAAACTTAAGATCATGCTTAAGGAGCATTTTTAGCATTCACTGAAAAAAAATTTAAAATCAAAGCCAAAAGTAGTTAGCTGTAAAATGAAAAAGATTGGTGTGATGGTTTTTCCAAGTCAACATGATAAAGCTGAAACTACCTTTCCCGAATTCTGGGGATTATTCAGAGTTAGAGTTGGCATGAGAATTGGAATTTGCATGAGATTTGGAAGAGGGAAATGGAGTATCAGCCATTAGTTCTAAGGTCCTCAAGTTTAGACATGAGTGACAGACAGATGGAGGTGCCAGTGAGCTCCACGTAATCGTCACTCTCCTCTTGTCAAAGTTAAGCTCTTGGACATGACTGCTCATCCTACTGTTTAACAGAGATCCCAGGTGCCTCAGCAGACATGTGGTTGTGGATCCAGACAGGCAAATAGTTCCCCACATCCTTCCCATCAGCTCCCCTTTCAGTCTCACTTTGGCAGCTGGCTATGCCTGGCTTTCAGGTTGACTGGTTGATGTCTTCTGCAATCTTCCAACTCAGCCTTCATACCTGTACTTTCCCAGCTTCCTACAATTTTATAAGGTCCACCTCTTGTAATTATTCCTTATCCATAGCTCAGAAAGATCAGCTTCCTGGCTGAACCCTGATGTTACAATTGGTTAGGAAAAGATTGTTTCCAATTCCATTCCCCTTTGTTGAGCATCTATCTGGACCTGTCTTCACAAATACTAATCTCATTCCATCCTCACGACACCTATGTGAGAACGCTCTCTCTCACAGGTAGGAAAACAAAACCTGAAAGGGGTTAACTGACTTGTCTAAGAGAACTCAGCTTGGAAGGAAAGAAGAGTGTAGCAAAGCAATTCTCCTTGACTGCCAGCCCCCACCCATACATCTCACACACACACACAAACATAACCAGCAAAGAAGATTCTACAATTTCACATTTTCAAGACCATTTGGAGAAAGAAATGAATGACATCATGGCTGAGGAAATTAAGGTAAGCTAATAATTAATGAAATGGGGACTAGGGCTAAATTAGAGGCAGGTTAGGGGCGGGGCAGCGTGGAGAATTAAGCATGCTGGCAATACTCTAGTTCTCACAACAGCCCCCTGACCAAGGCATCACTACTATTCTCCTTTTACGATCAGGAAACAAAGAAAATACAAAGCCTCAAAGCAACTAAATCAAGCAGAGGCAAGTCTTCAAACGCTCTAGTTCTTCAATGGCAGAATATTTAATCAGAATTCTGAAGAAGTCACATAACTTTCCCATACAAAATGAGAAAAGGAGAGGGAAGTGACAGGACAGAAACACAAATGATGAAAAAAGAAAGAGAGAGGAGAGAAGAAGAAGAAAGAAAAGGAGAGAGATAAAAAGGGGGGGGACGGAAGGTGGGAGGGAGAGGAAGGAAGGAAGGGAAGAAAGAAAAGGATAGAAGCAAATGGGAAGTAAGGAAGCATAATTGGGAAGGAAGGGGGAGAGGTTGGCAGATGACCCCATTTAGTCCAACCACCATTTCTTGGTCACCTGCTATGGGTCTGAAACTGCAAAGACTCTGGGTATATGTATGAATAAGTCACCCCAATAGCCATGTATAGATGTGACAGTTGGACCATAAAGAAAGCTGAGTGCCAAAGAATTGATGGCTTTTGAACTGTGATGTTGGAAAAGACTCTTGAGAGTCCCTTGAATTGCAAAATAGCAAACCAGTCAATCCTAAAGGAAATCAACCCTGAATATTCATTGGAAGGACTGATGCTGAACCTTAAGCTCCAATACTTTGGCCACCTGATGCAAAAAACTGACTCATTAGAAAAGACTCTGATGCTGGGCAAGATGGAAAGCAGAAGAAGGGGACAACAGAGGATGAGATTGTTGGATGGCATCACCGACTCAATGGACATGTTTGAGCAAATTCTATGAGTTGGTGATGGACAGAGAAGACTGGCAAGCTACAGTCCATGGATTCACAAACAGACTGAGGAACTGAACTGAACTGAACTGCTCTGTGGAGCTTATATTCCAATAAGCAAACCAGATGTGAACCTGCAAATTTAACAACTGCTATATTGTCTGCAATTTACTTTCAATTGCTTATACTGTGTGATATATAGATGGACATTTTATTTTTTCTTTTTAAATATAAATTTATTTATTTTAATTGAAGGTTAATTACTTTACAATATTGTATTGGTTTTGCCATACATCAACATGAATCTGCCACAGGTATACACGTGTTCCCCATCCTGAACCCCCCTCCCTCCTCCCTCCCCATACCATCCCTCTGGGTCATCTCAGTGCACCAGCCCCAAGCATCCTGTATCCTGCATCAAACCTGGACTGGCGATTCATTTCTTATATGATATTATACATGTTTCCATGCCATTCTCCCAAATCATCCCACCCTTGCCCTCTCCCACAGAGTCCAAAAGTTAGTTCTATACACCTGTGTCTCTTTTGCTGTCTCGCATACAGAGTTATTGTTCCCATCTTTCTAAATTCCATATATATGCACTCAGTTCAGTTCAGTTCAGTTCAGTTCAGTCTCTCAGTCGTGTCCGACTCTTTGCGACCCCATAAATCGCAGCACACCAGGCCTCCCTGTCCATCACCAACTCCTGGAGTTCACTCAGACTCGCGTCCATTGAGTCAGTGATGCCATCCAGCCATCTCATCCTCAGTCGTCCCCTTCTCCTCCTGCCCCTAATCCCTCCCAGCATCAAAGTCTTTTCCAATGAGTCAACTCTTCCCATGAGGTGGCCAAAGTACTGGAGTTTCAGCTTTAGCATCAGTCCTTCCAAAGAAATCCCGGGGTTGATCTCCTTCAGAATGGACTGGTTGGATCTCCTTGCAGTCCAAGGGACTCTCAAGAGTCTTCTCCAACACCACAGTTCAAAAGCACCAATTCTTCGGCGCTCAGCCTTCTTCACAGTCCAACTCTCACATCCATACATGACCACAGGAAAATACATAGCCTTGACTAGACGGACCTTAGTCGGCAAAGTAATGTCTCTGCTTTTGAATATACTGTCTAGGTTCGTCATAACTTTTCTTTCAAGGAGTAAGCGTCTTTTAATTTCATGGTTGCAGTCACCATCTGCAGTGATTTTGGAGCCCAAAAAAATAAAGTCTGACACTGTTTCTACTGTTTTCCCATCTATTTCCCATGAAGTGATGGGACCGGATGCCATGATCTTCATTTTCTGAATGTTGAGCTTTAAGCCAACTTTTTCACTCTGCTCTTTCACTTTCAAGAGGCTTTTTAGCTCCTCTTCACTTTCTGCCATAAGGGTGGTGTCATCTGCATATCTGAGGTTATTGATATTTCTCCCGGCAATCTTGATTCCAGCTTGTGTTTCTTCCAGTCCAGCATTTCTCATGATGTACTCTGCATAGAAGTTAAATAAGCAGGGTGACAATATACAGCCTTGACATACTCCTTTTCCTATTTGGAACCAGTCTGTCGTTCCATGTCCAGTTCTAACTGTTGCTTCCTGACCTGCATACAGATTTCTTAAGAGGCAGGTTAGGTGGTCTGGTATTCCCATCTCTTTAGAATTTTCCACAGTTTATTGTGATCCACACAGTCAAAGGCTTTGGCACAGTCAATAAGGCAGAAATCGATGTTTTTCTGGATCTCTCTTGCTTTTTCGATGATCCAGCAGATGTTGGCAATTTGATCTCTGGTTCCTCTGCCTTTTCTAAAACCAGCTTGAACATCTGGAAGTTCACGGTTCACATATTGCTGAAGTATACTGTATTGGTGTTTTTCTTTCTGGGCTACTTCACTCTGAATAATAGGCTCCAGTTTCATCCAGCTCATTAGAACTGATTCAAATGTATTCTTTTTAATGGCTGAGTAATACTCCCTTGTGTATATGTACCACAGCTTTCTTATCCATTCATCTGCTGATGGACATCTAGGTTGCTTCCATGTCCTGGCTATTATAAACAGTGCTCTGATGAACATTGGGGTACATGTGTCTCTTTCAATTCTGGTTTCCTCAGGGTGTATGCCCAGCAGTGGGATTGCTGGGTCATAAGGCAGTTCTAGTTCCAGTTTTTTAATGAATCTCCACACTGTTCTCCATAGTGGCTGTACTAGTTTGCATTCCCTCCAACACTGTAACATTTTAATTTATATCCTGGGAGTGGCTGGTTAATATCCAAACAACTCTCATCAGAAACACACACTCCAGGCATGGTACTTGAAAAACTCTAATCAAAATCCACCCTCCAGGGATAGCTATCATAAAGTATCAGTTACATTAATACTTGATCAACAGAAGAAAATGTGTTACTTGGTATAATGGATATTGGAGATAATTTTTCTTTCGTCAAATAAGTGATCGTCCAGTTTTAGGAAATGACTAAGAATGTTGTAGAAACTCTACCACCATCACATTAAAAACTGTAGGAATCTAGCAAATCTGGTAGCTTTCTATCATTTGAAATGACGCCTTAGGGCTTGGTATCTCTTCTGGTTGCATATTCTACCATTTAGGCAGTGTTTGATACTGATTCAAATTTAGCTGAACCCTGCTGCTAGAATATTTTCACATTTGCCTCAAATGAACCCTTTAATTAAGAGCTGGTCTGGGTTCATGAAAAGACAGAGTGTTAGGATTTTGTTGAGCTTACAGAACAGGCTGTGTGATGAGTTTTGTGCCTGCCTGATGATATTTGTTGTGCAGAAACCATTAGATCTGCCTTCAATGTAATATCCCTGCTTTTTGTGAGTTCTGGAGAAGATATAATAATTATAAATGGCCAAATGAGCCTAGGTTGTTTTACAACAGTAATTAATTTCAAATGTTATAAATGCCCTAAGGGAGAAATACAGGGTAACATGGAAGCATATATCTATTCCTGATTAAATCTAATAAATCAGAATTAGGGGTTACATGGGAGGTGGGGGGAATTAATCAACTGTAGGTAAAAGGCCAAAAATCAAAGAAGATTGGAATATTTAAGGCTGAAAGAAGGCCACCTGTGACATATGAGCTATGTCAACAAGAGGTGACACTGGTTAAGACACGAAGGAGCCAAATTCCACGAGTCATTTAACTATCAATAGATGGAATTAAAAGAGGCAAATGATTGAATGAATGAGTGAGTGAGTGAATGAGACTTTCCAAAGCAGAGATCAAAGAACACTAGGTCCAAACACACAAATCTTTCCTGTTTGACAGAAATCAAAGACTAAGCCAAAAGGAGATGCTGCTTGAAGAAGCGTGATCCTGGGCAGTGTGGTCAGGCTTCAGCTTTAGCAAGGAAGAGTAGCTGTTCTGATCAAAGCTCTATCCTAGTGTTACCCCAAAACTGGGTTTGCCTCTTGATGGGTGTCAAGCCAATAGACAACAAAGATCGGGAAAAGACAGGATTTACTACTTGCAGCAAGTAAGATACCAGAGAGCTTTCCCAAAGTAGTGTTTCTTGAAACACTAATTGGGGAAGTTTAAGCTAAGGGAACATGCATATTGAGCAGAGGAGAATTCAGCACAGAATTGAGACAAAGGTTCACAGAGTCCAAACTTTAGTTGGCTGAAGTCAGGAGGATCAACATCATCATCTTTTGAAGAAGAACTAGGCCTCTGCTTTATCACGGCATTGCTGTTGGACTGCCTTTTCTCTGTTCCTGTACTCCTTTGTTCCCTGAGACCATTGATTACTGAGACCTGTTCAAGGACAGGCATTAGGATTAAAGAATTTGCTTATTCCTGTTAGCTTTTTTAGCAATATTTCCTTCTTTAAAATAGCAGTAGTATTGGACGTGGGTTTGAGTGAACTCCGGGAGTTGGTGATGGACAGGGAGGCCTGCTGCGATTCACGGGGTCTCAAAGAGTCAGACACGACTGAGCAACTGAATTGAACTGAACTGAGTATTGGATCACAAAGTGGCTAGAGCATGGCAGAGACTGGTAAGTCCTTTTTCTCCCAGCTACATATGCATCTCCTTGCCGTGTGATCTCTAAGCAGTTTCTTTCTTCTGGTTTCAGCGGACTATTCCCTCTTACACACATAATACTCAGTTTCCAATCCCTCAGGTTGAATGTCCCAATTCCTAGAAGGCACTGTCAGTCATTCCTTGATGTGCCAGATTCCCAGATATTTGAAATATCAGGCTTAGATCCAAAAATGGCCTAGGCCAAAATGACTTCTCTTGTATCGGGAAAACCATGCCTGGTTCTCTTTTCCTGGGGACCTGTTAACCTATCTGTCTACACTAGGTGAGTTTTTCTGGCATTTTATCTTTGTTCTTAGACATTAAGTTTAGCTTGTAGGTACTGATGTGCTGAAAGAGATCTCAGAGGTAGAGATTAGAGGGATTCTTTCTGGCACTGTGTTTGGCAGTGGTGTTTTTTGTACCAGTGTCCAATTAGCCCACAACTCCACAGTGATCAACAAACCTCATTCATTTGCATAATTATTTCCTTTGCTGTTTCCTTTATAAAAAATAATGAGCCATTATGCACATAATTAAACCACGCTTAACAAATGAGGGCCAGGCTGACAAGAATCACATGAGAAGGCCAAGAGAAATTAGCATGAAGGCCTGTATGCTAAGCATAAGGCCAATCTAATCTGCACTGTCTCCTGGGAGCAGAAGGACTCCTTGGGAGTCTCTGCTTTTGGATTTTCACTGAGGTCAACTTCCAAGAGAAAACATGATTTGATTTCATCCAGCCCTTCTCCTCTGCTTCTCTCCTTCTCCTCCTATCTTTCACAGTGAAAAGTATCTGGCTTACTTGTTATTAGGGCCCTTTGCAACAAATCCTTTGATTCCTTTTCCCCTCTCCTTGAATGAGACATTTTCCCAATGAACCTTACAAAAAGCTAATAGAAATAAGTGAAGTTCTTTAATCCTAGAAGTCCAGTGACAAGCTTTATGGAGACCAATATCTCCTTCTTTAAAATAGCAATAGTATTGGATCACAGAGTGGCTAGAGCAAGGCAGAGACTGGTGAGTCCCTTTCCTCCCAGCTACAGGCAGGTCTCCTTGCTATGTGACTTCTAAGTAGTATCTTTCTTCTGGTTCCAGTGAATTGTTTCATCTTACACAGATCCTAGTCAGTTTCCAATCCCTTGGACTGAATGTCCCAATTAATAGAAGGCACTATCAGTTGTTCCTTGACTTGCCAGATTCCCAGATACTCGGAAGGTCATTGATGAGTGATGCAGCAAACATTCCAGGTCTCCCTGGTCTGGATTCTATTTTCCTTGGGGCTTCATTATTCACTGGATGGTCTGAGCAGCGGCGGCATCACTTGGGAGCTTTTTACAAAGGCAAAATCTTGGACTCCACTCAAGACCTTCTCCAGACCTACTAAATCAGAACAGACATTTTAAGATCTCCAGGTCATTGTTTTCATATTAAAGACTGAGAAGCAATGATCTGGGGTAATCAGTGGGACTCATTCAGTTCAATTTATTCTAGGGTTTTGGACTACCTCGTATTCCCTGTGTTTGTGGAAGAGGAATTCCAGTCTTCAGGCTATGGGGATGGCTAACTCCCAACACAGGACAAATAAATCATAGCAGTTTGTTAATCACAGATACTCAGAGCTCAGATGGAGGGAGAACATCACATGCCTCACAGGCCATATGGGGACTATATTCAGTGGCAGACTGAACAAACAGGTACTGCTGGAATTAACCTTTGTAGTGTCCAGAGGGTAACACACCCACTGTTTCCCATTGAAAGATTGGCTGGTTTGAATAACTGTGTGAGCTGGCCAGGAAATGAAGCCTGCTACTTGGGGATAAATGGGAAGTGTAGTTGGTCCTATAGCTAATAAGAAGGGTTACTTGGCTTAGGAAGCTTACCTGAGGAGTAGAGTGGTAGGGGAACTTGTTGTTAGGATATTCAAGGTGCCCCCCTTGCCTTCATTTCACCAGATGTCAAAGCAGCACATATTTGGACCGTGATTTTGTACTGCATGGGAAAATCACCTTATAAAGTCACCTTGGACTCTTGAGAGTCCCTTGGACTGCAACGAGATCAAACCAGTCAATCCTAAAGGAAATCAATCCTGAATATTCATTAGAAGGACTAATACTGAAACTGAAGCTCCAAAATTTTGGCCACCTGATGCAAAGAGCTGACTCATTATAAAAGACCCTGATGCTGGGAAAGATTGAAGGCAAGAGGACAGGGACAACAGAGGACAAGACGGTTGGATGGCATAACTGATTCAATGGACATGAGTTTAAGCAAGCTCTGGGAGATGGTGAAGAACAGAAAAGACTGGTGTGCTGCAGTTCATGGGGTTGCAAGAGTCAGACACTACTGAGTGACTGAACAACAAATCCCACTATATCAAACTATATGCATATAAATCACCAAGCACAGTGCCTGAACTATGGAAAATGCTCAATAAATATATATAGCTCCATGTCTCCTCCCTCTTTTTAGTCTGAGCTCTATAATAACCATAGCCTATAATGATTCAGACTCTACCAACATGGCTTGAATACCTACAATATCCCAGGCACTATTCATTGCATTCACAAGCATGATCTAATATTCACCCCAACACTGTGAGTCAGTGTTCTAATCCTTGTATTATGGACCAGGAAAATGAAAGAGAACTTTACCCCATCAAATGGATGATGTTTATTATGTCTCTCATCACGGCATTTATCCATGCAATCTGTGACCTACTATAATCATACAATGAAAATCTAGTAACATAATAGAACCTTCATAAATATACAGATGCCGGTCACAATTTGTGAGAAAACTGTAGCAGAAAAAAAAACTGAATTTATTTGGCTAACTCAGTGATATGAGCAGCAGGGAAGATGGGCAGGTAGAAAATGTTTGAGACTTGATTTGCTGGTCTGATGCAGATGAAGTCCGACAGTAACTAGAAGGTTACTTGAGAAACAGATAATTGAAAGAGACAGTCTTAGGAGAATCATAAATCTCAGTTTTCCTAGGTTGCTAAGTTCTATCTGATTAATTTCGGTCGTCAGGAGCAGGGCACCTGGACTTTATCTTTGTAGTCCCCCAAAGAGATGCTCTCATTCATGGTTAGAGGTCGTATCACATAGTGGTTAGGAGTGCAAACTCAGAATCCAGACCTCCTAGGCTCAGATCTCAGCTCCTCTGCTTTCAGGCTGCAGGATCTGGCCTGGAACATAGATCATAACAGCTTCTATTTATAGGGGTTTTGTGACGGTGAAATGAGTTAACATACCTCAAGCACGTAGAACAGTGTCTGTACCAGCCTCGAAGTGGAGACTGTTATGATTACGAATCAGTGCTCTGTCCTTGGCTGACATAGAGGACCAATAAAAAGGGGATTGTGTGAGACTTACTTAAATAAATGGGACAAAATAGACAGCCCAGGAACATACCTTAGTATACAGAAGAATTTAGTTTATGCTAAAGAAGATGTTTTTAATCAGTAAAGAAAGATATTCAATAAATTGTGTTGGAAGAATTGGATACCTTGTCCTCCCAGGACCTTGCCCTCCATTTGTACTCCATCATATGCTGCTACGTCACCAATGTCCCATTCCCCCCAGCAAGGAAAACATTTATTCCTATATTCATCGAATAAGTCAGACTCTCAATCCAAGAAACTCATTTTAAAAGCTCATTACAGGCGCCCCTCCTGATACCAATTATGTAATCCATTACGGTGCTGGCAGGATACAGATGGCACAGTCAAACAGGATAATGAAGAAGAGTTTAGATAAGGCACTATTGACAAAAGCATGGTGGTAACCTACAAGAATGGTAAAGAGCCACAGAGTTAGCAAGACAGGCTGAATATCAGACCTAGGTCTTAAGAAATGAAGCGGTTAACAAAATGCAGTAAGACCTGTAGTTATTGGACAATCACCTGATATGACCTGTGGTCTGGGAAGGGGAACCCAGCCACTACCAACCTGAAGCCTGGCAGGGGGGAAGATATGGAAAAAAAAAAAAAAACACTTTGCCTGTGTCTCCTCTGGCACTGTCTGTACTTGAGGAAGGAAAGGAGCCTGGTTGGTCCAGCTGATACACGTCAACCTCCTAGCACACAAAGGAAAGTTGCTAAGAGAAGAATGAATCTTAGGAGTGAACAGAGAATAACAGAATATTCCAGCATTTCCAGTAAGGAAGCAAATGTCTCCTTCCAAACAACTGGAGGGAAAGGGCATTTATTGTTCCTTAGTTTGCTGAAGTTTCTTAGCAATCAGAGAACATCAGCCTTGGATAAGACTAAATCTTTGTCTTCTTATACTGATAGGAAGGGTCCCACTTATAATCAAAGTTTCGACAGTGCCAAAATTTAAAGAAGAAGGCCACATAACCTACATCTCATAAATTTGCTCATATTATTATTAATATTCAAGTTACCTTAGAGTCTATAACCCCCATTCAGATAACTTCAATCTTTGACTGGATTTTGACATATGTAAATTATAGCAAATTATCAGAAAGAGAAATTAAGAAAACAATTCCATTTATAGCTGCATCAAAAAGAATAAAATAATTAGCAATAAATTAACTAAGGAGGTAAAAGATCTATACACTGAAAACTACAAGTCACTAATGAAAGAAATTGAAAAACACATAAATAAATACAGTCTGTGCTGATGGGTTGAAAGAACATACATTGTTAAAATGTCCATAGTACCCAAAGCAATCTACAGATTTAATGCAATCTCTATCAAAATTCCAATTGTCTTTTTCGTGGAACTAGAACAAACAATCCTAAAATTTATATGGAACCACAAAAGACCCACAATAGCCAAAACAATCTTTTAAAAGAAGAACAAAGCTAGAGATATCACATTTCCTAATTTCAAAATATAACAAAGTTATCGTAACTAATACAGTATGGTACTGGAATAAAACCAGACACATAGATCAGTGGAACAGAATAAAGAGCCCAGAAATAAACCCATGAATATATAGTCAATTAATTCATGACAAAGAATCCATTCTATACAGTGAGAAAATGATAGTCTTTTCAATAAATGATATTGAAAAAACTAGATAGTCACATGAAAAGAATGAAACTGCACTACTATCTTATACCACACACAAAAAATCAACTCAAAATGGACTTAAATTTAAGATCCAAAAGCATAAAACTCCTTGAAGAAAACATAGGAGGTCAGCTCCTTGACACTGGTCTTCTCAATGATTTTTTGGACACCAAAAAGCAAAAGCAAAAATAAACAGTTCTGCTTTATTGACTATGCCAAAGCCTTTGACTGTGTGGATCACAATAAACTGTGGAAAATTCTGAAAGAGATGGGAATACCAGACCACCTAACCTGCCTCTTGAGAAATCTGTATGCAGGTCAGGAAGCAACAGTTAGAACTGGACATGGAACAACAGACTGGTTCCAAATAGGAAAAGGAGTACGTCAAGGCTGTATATTGTCACCCTGCTTATTTAACTTCTATGCAGAGTACAACATGAGAAACGCTGGACTGGAAGAAACACAAGCTGGAATCAAGATTGCCGGGAGAAATATCAATAACCTCAGATATGCAGATGACACCACCCTTATGGCAGAAAGTGAACAGGAAGTGCTAAAAAGCCTCTTGATGAAAGTGAAAGAGGAGAGCAAAAAAGTTGGCTTAAAGCTCAACATTCAGAAAACTAAGATCATCGCATCCGGTCCCATCACTTCATGGGAAATAGATGGGGAAACAGTGGAAACAGTGTCAGACTTTATTTTTTTGGGCTCCAAAATCACTGCAGATGGTGACTGCAGCCATGAAATTAAAAGACGCTTACTTCTTGGAAGAAAAGTTATGAGCAACCTAGATAGTATATTCAAAAGCAGAGACATTACTTTGCCGACTAAGGTCCGTCTAGTCAAGGCTATGTATTTTCCTGTGGTCATGTATGGATGTGAGAGTTGGACTGTGAAGAAGGCTGAGTGCCGAAGAATTGATGCCTTTGAACTGTGGTGCTGGAGAAGATTCTTGAGAGTCCCTTGGACTGCAAGGAGATCCAACCAGTCCATTCTGAAGGAGATCAACCCTGGGATTTCTTTGGAAGGACTGATGCTAAAGCTGAAACTCCAGTACTTTGGCCACCTCATGCGAAGAGTTGACTCATTGGAGAAGAGTCTGATGCTGGGAGGGATTGGGGGTAGGAGGAGAAGGGGATGACCAAGGATGAGATGGCTGGATGGCATCACGGACTCGATGGACGTGAGTCTGAGTGAACTCCGGGAGATGGTGATAAACAGGGAGGTCCAGCGTGCTGCGATTTATGGGGTCGCAAAGAGTCGGACACGACTGAGCAATTGAACAGAACTGAACCACATCAAGCTAAAACATTTCTGCATGGGAAAAGAAAAAAAAATCAACCAAATAAAAAGCAATTTATGGAATAGGAGAAAATATTGCAAATCATACATCTGATAAGAGGTTAAAATCCAAAATACATAAAGAATTCTTACAACTCAATAGAAAAACCAAAACAATCTGATTAAAAAATGGATAATGGCACTGAGTAGACACTTTCCCAAAGAAGACATACATGTACACAATAAGGGACTCAGCATCAATAATTATCAGAGAAATGTAAATAAAAACCACAATGAGATATTACCTCACACTGTTAGAATGACTATCAGCAAAATGACAGGAGATAACAAGTAGCAAGCACTTGCCAGCTCCCATGATAGCACGAGCCAATTCCTTAAAATAACTTTCTCTCTCTCTCTCTGTTTTCCTCTTCTCTCCCTCCCCTTCTCCCCGCCTCTCTCTCTCTCTCTCCCCCTCTCCATATATATGTTTCCATTGCCAACGTCACAGGGCATGCATCCAAGAATTCTCAAAAAGGGAAGAGAGAGGGTTGGAGAAAGGAGAGCTGGGAAAGAAGAGACAAGGTTGAAACCTTCCCTTCCCTCCCTTCCCCTCTGAAGAAAATTACCAGCCAGGGAAGTGAAAACATTTTATCTTTAAATCAAGTTCAGGATTGGATCATAACTTGGAACTGGATATCTTAATTTCTGAATTGAAACAAATTGTGATTGTACAATTATGGTTTATTGTTAGTATGTAAAAGTAAACCAGGGCAGGGAAACACTTGCTCCACTGAATATATTTGAAACAGACAAAAAATAGTTTTTGAATATATCCCAAGAGCCCTGTTCTTCAAGGTACTAATAACACAAGTATTTCTCTCTGTGTTTAAAACACAGCCAAAAGAGACTTTCCTGGTGGTCCAGTCATTATGAATCCGCTTTGCAATGCAGGAGACACAGGTTTCATCCTTGGTTGGGAAACTATTAATAAGATCCTCCCTGCTGCAGGAGCAGCCAAGCCCTCAAACTACAATTACTGAGCCCATGTGCTCTGGAGCCTGTGTGCCACAACAAAAGATTCTGAATGACACAATTAAGGCCTGATGCAGCCAAATAAATAAATTTTTTTTTAAAGAGCCAACATTCAATTTTAACCTCAATTTAATGAATATTTCCACATTTCTTATAAATCTAACTGCATATATTATTGGTTGCACTACCTAAAAATGTCTTTTATATGAAAACTTACAGGATAAATTATTTGAAGAATCCCCCTAAAAATTAGATTTTTCAGTACAAAAAAAATGTATATTTCAATTTATAATAAAAATTATACTACCTTTATTTCAACTAACGGGTATTGCCAATGTACCACATGCTAAACATGTGCTAATGATAGCCCAGTGGATACTGCTTCTGCCCTCTAGAGTCACTGGCTGGTAGGGGAGACAATTACTGCATAAGTGAGTATGAAGTTATAAGTTTTGCTAAGCATTATCAAGAAAAGTACTGTGTGAGACTACAACAGAGGGTGATAATTTAGATCAATAAATTTAGGAACTGTCCCTCTGAGGAAGTGACATTTAAGCTTAGCCCCCAAGGAGTGGGAGTTAATTAGTTCTACAGAGAACAGGAGAAGTGCATCCTGACAAAGAGCAGCACACCCCTCACTGGAGGTGAGAAGCCTTGGGTGTATCGAAGAAAACGTAGCTGGAGTGTAAAGAGGAAAAGGGAGGGCTCTTGGTAAGGGATTCTGGGAATCAGTGAGATGATAAAGGGCCTTGGAGGGCACAGTAAGAATTTTGGATTCTATCATAAGTTCAGTGGGGAACCATGCAATGATTTGAAGAAGGAAGCAAATAGTTTGATTTGTGTTTTTTAAACGCTCACTTTGGCTACAGGTTAAGGAACGGATCAAGGTGGACAAGAATGAAAGAGGGAAGAACTCCCCTTCCCCACCAGATAGCTGCTGAACTATTACAGTGGTCCAGGGAAATCATGGTGGCTGATGGGCTAGGGAAGACTGGTGGATTGGGCCTTGATTTTGCCAGGTCAAGTGATGGGCTGGATGTGAAGAGTGGATGGGGGTGGGGTGGGAAGTGTCGGAGATGACTCCCACTATAGGAAGGTCTCCACGTTCCCTTCTTTGCCCTCAGCCCTGAGCCAACTCTCAACCCATTCCCCCACCAACCTACCATCCATTTAGCACTTGAGTTCAGCAAAGCTGGCTTGAGGCATAAGCACATCTATCCACCACTCTGGAGTTGAAACATCCATATGAAGGGAGCGGGAAACTAGAGAAAAACACAGACCATGGCACTAAAACCATTAATAAGGAATAGCCATTTGACCTATGACTGATTTGCAAGCCACAGTTATGGGCCCTAATGACAGCCCTTATCAATGTATGTTCTTTCTGACAATTGCACTTACAGCAAGAATCTATCATCTGAATATTAACATAATATTAAACTTTAAATAATATTTAAAATTTTAAGTGGTAATGATTCTAATTTATCACCCAAATCTGAAGTAATAATGAGAGCATTTGTCTTAGAAACACAGTGGTCTCTTGCTTTAACTATTTTTAAAGTTATGCCACTCATTTTATCACCACTGTCTGGTCCAAACTCAGATGATGCCCTGGTGCCAGAAATTGCACAGATGCATAAATCAAACAGAAAAGTACAACAGAATGTCTTGATAATGGGCTCTGAAGCATGCCAGAGAAACCTGTATTATAGCTGGAATAAACTTTAAATTGCTGTTTTAAAAGAGAAAATAAGGGGAAGAATCACTCCTGGATTTCTGACATGAGCAACCAGGTAGATGGAGTTAGCATTTATTAAGACATCACAGGCAAAAACGGGCAGATGAAAGAGGATAAGCAAGTTCCAAACATGTAGCATTTAAGATGCCTGTGAGGTACCTGGGGGGGGTGATCAGTTTGGCAGTTGTATATGGGGAGCTGATGTTTAGAAGAAAGATCCAAGGTAGAAACAGAAAAAGACGTTACATTGTTAGATCATAAATTATATGCAAAACTTTGTTAGGAGATAAGATTTCTAAACAAAATAAGTGTAAAGTGAACTGAAAAGAAGGTACAGGACTGAAAGGGAGACAAAGAGTAGAACCAGGACTGTAATGCCATAAAATCCAAGAAGAAAACAATTTGTTCAGTATTTGCTTTTAAGAACTAGATCTGGTTCTCAGCAGTTGGAGCTCATTCACCCCACATTTGGCATACACTCACCCCACATCAGAGAAGGCAATGGCGCCCCACTCCAGTACTCTTGCCTGGGAAATCCCATACGGAGGAGCCTCGTAAGCAACAGTCCATGGGGTCGCTAAGAGTCGGGCACAACTGAGCAACTTCACTTTCCCTTTCCACTTTAATGCATTGGAGAAGGAAATGGCAACCCACTCCAGTGTTCTTGCCTGGAGAATCCCAGGGACAGAGGAGCCTGGTGGGCTGCCGTCTATGGGGTCGCACAGAGTTGGACACAACTGACACAACTTAGCAGTAGCAGCAGCACCCCACATCTGGATACAAACACTTCTCCACCCTCTGCTCTCCTATAAATCTTCACATTTCACTAACTTTTTTTTCTTGCTCCTTTCCCCACTGGGTTCAAACCACACAAGTTATGTTGGACATTTGCTCAAGAAAGCAAAGATAAGACACCAGGAGGTCTACCAGTTGGCCCAAGACAAAGCTCATTACTTCAAATCACTTCCGTATTCAGACTCCCAATTTTAACTTTGTAATTTCCTTGAATGAGGAGTTTGTGCAAGAAACAAACTAAAAGAGAGATGTTGGAAAGCAAAGATTAAAAGACAAAGAAAAAGAGAAAGAGAGAGAAACAGAGAAATACTTTAGAGAGATGCCTTTTCTACCAGATTATCATCTTAAAAATCTTTAGTCATGCTTTCAAATCTTTCCTTGCTAAATGGCCATTTTGGAAAAGAATTATCTCAATTTGGCATATAGCCTAAGATACCAAATAATTTAGAGGGCTTCTACTGCCTCAGGGAAATTCACAAAGAAAAGAGGAAAGCATAAGTTCAGGATTCCCTCTGATTTCAAAAGTGAACTGGATCATTCAAATCATTTCCAAATGGGCCTTAAAATTGTTTTACAGACAAGCAAAATTACTGTGGCTTGAATGTTTGTGACAGTCATTGTATTTAGCGTTTGGTGATAGGTTGTATTTTTCCTTTTTGACATTAAAGATAATATCTGTGATTTGAAAAGTGAAAGCGTTAGTCACTCAGTCATGTCCAACTCTGCGACCCCATCAATTGTGGCCCACCAGGCTCCTCTGTCCATGGGATTCCACAGGCAAGAATACTCGAGTGGGTTGCCATTTCCCCCTCCAGGAGATCTTCCCCACCCTGGATCAAACTTGAGTCTCCTGCATTGTAGGCAGATTCTTTACTGTCAGAGCTACCAGAGAATTCAACTCCAAATTTTTGTTCTTAAGCACTTAATAACAGACTTTAGAATTGGATCTGTATGTGAGGCTAGCTCACATCTGAAACATCTACTTCTGCTTTATTGACTATACCAAAGCCTTTGACTGTGTGGATCACAACAAACTGTGGAAAATTCTTAAATAGATGGGAATACCAGACCACCTGACCTACCTCCTGAGAAATCCGTATGCAGGTCAAAAAACAACAGTTAGAACTGGACATGGCACAACAGATTGATTCCAAATTTGGAAAGAAGTACATCAAGGTTGTATATTGTCACCCTGCTTGTTTAACATATGCAGAGTACATCATGCAAAATGCTGGGCTGGATGAAGCACAAGCTAGAATCAAGATTGCTAGGAGAAATATCAATAACCTCAGATATGCAGATGACACCACTCTTATGGCAGAAAGAGAAGAACTGAAGAGCCTCTTGATGAAAGTCAAAGAGGAGAGTAAAAAAATTGGCTTAAAACTCAACATTCAGAAAACTAACATCAAGGCATCTGGTCCTATCACTTCATGGCAAATAGATGGGGAAACAATGGAAACGGTGACAGACTGAGGGGCTCCAAAACCACTGCAGATGGTGACTGCAGCCATGAAATTAAAAGATGCTTGCTACTTGGAAGAAAAGCTATGACCAACCTAGCCAGCATATTAAAAAGCAGAGACATTACTTTGCCAACAAAGATCCATCTAGTCAAAGCTATGGGTTTTCCACTAATCATGTATGGATATGAGAGTTGGACTTTGAAGAAGGTTAAACACCAAAGAATTGATGCTTTTGAACTGTGGTGTTGGAGAAGACTCTTAAGAGTCCCTTGGGCTTCAGAGAGATCCAAAAAGTCAATCCTAAAGAAATCAGTCGTGAATATTCATTGGAAGGACTGTTACTGAAGCTGAAACTCCAATACTTTGGCCACCTCGTGCGAAGAGCTGACTCATTGGAAAATACTCTGATGCTGGGAAAGATTGAAGGCAGGAGGAAAAGGGGATGACAGAGGATGGGATGGTTGGATGGCATCACCGACTCAATGGACATGAGTTTGAGTAAGCTCCGGGAGTTGGTAATGGACAAGGAAGCCTGGTGGGCTGCAGTCCATGAAGCCACAAAGAGTGGGGCATGAGCGACTGAACTGAACTGAACTGTGAGACTAGCTACTACAAATAACTAATTATATGACCTTGAGCTAGTTACCCAGCCTCTCTAAGCCTAAAAGTCTGCATTTGTAAAATAAGTATGTACCTTCCAGAACTGTTTTGAGGATTGGTGGTGGTGGTGGTTTTGTTGCTATGTCATGCCTGACTCTTGCAACTTCATGGACTAAAGCCCCCCAGGCTCCTCTGTGGGATTTTCCAGGCAAGAATACTGGAGTGTGTTGCCACTTCCTTCTCCAGGGGATCTTCTAGACCCAGAAATCAAACCTGGGTCTCCTGCATTGCAGGAGATTCTTTACCAACTGAGCTACAAGAGAACAAGATAAAAGATAGGACACAGTTAGCTACTTAACTTAATGAGAGTTTCTAATCATTGAATTTTACTGTCTTCCTAGGAGACCTTCACAAAATCATCCAGAAGTTATACATTCCATAGAAGACCTCACATTGAAGTGGGCAAGGAAGTAGGGCTTACATTATTATCATTGCTGATATCAAATAGTGTTCTGATATTAATCCTTGGAACACATATTGGAAACATACTAATTATTCAAGAAAGTAAATCCTTCAGGTTTCCAGGTAGGAGCATGCCCTGTTATATGATGTTGACAGTCACCTGAAGCCCAAAAGAGAATGTCCTCACCTCCCCAGGTTAGGATCATTAGATATTACATTCCTGGAGAACTATTCCACCTTCTCCTTTTTTCCTTGTTGTTTTTTTTTTTTTGTCAGTAACATATCTTTGAAAGCTGATAGAGGCAGTTCTGAGCAGCATAAAAGGATGGATATGAGCATCATTACAAGAATCTGATGATAGCAGACATATGGCCATTATACACAAAATAGGAAAAAGAAGAAAAGATCATTTACTTTAAGTTCCAGAAGTTTTATAAACAAAATCTGAACATTTTATTATTTAGTTTTAAAGATGAGTAAACAAAAACTCAGAAAGATTAAGCAACCTCTCTGAGGCATTTAATGATAGACAATAGAGCTGAGATTTGTGTCCAAGTCTCTCCCATCTTGACATAAAAATATCCTCTGATTCTTCACCACCCTATATTCACTTCCCTATATACACACCCTTTGCGTATAACTTCATACTTCCTCCCATTATGTAGATAAAGTGTATCTTTTCACTCCTTCACTTTGAGTTTAGCCATACGATTTGTTGTTGTTGTCGTTCAGTCACTAAGTCATATCTGACTCTTTGCGACTCATAGACTGCAGCGTGCCAGGCTCCCCTGTCCTTCACTATCTCCCAGAGTTTGCTCAGATTCATGCCCATTGACTTGGTGATGCTATCTAACCATCTCATCCTCTGCCACCCCTCCTCCTTTTGCCTTCAGTCTTTCCCAGCATCAGAGAGAGTCTTTTCCAATGAGTTAACTCTCTGCATCAGGTGGCCAAAGTATTGGAGCTTAAGCTTCAGTCCTTCCAATGAATATTCAGGGTTGATTTCCTTTAGGATTGACTGGTTTGATCTCCTTGAAGTCCAAAGGCCATATGACTTACTGTGGCCAATAGAATGAGGGGGAGGTAATTATGTTCCTAAGTCCTCAGAGACCTTGAGCGCTTTCTGCTTGTGTTGTGGGACCTCTGCCATCACCATGAAAAGTACATATCTAGATATTTCCCAAGGGGAGGAGAATCACATGCAGTAGAGCCACTCCAGCCAAATCTAACCTCCTGCCAAACCCAGAGCTAGTCTGTAGATATAAAAGCTATAATATTAAGTGATGATCATTGCTGACCACTTAGTTTTGGAGTAATATTTGTATTTGTTTTGCAGCAATAGCTGACAGATGCAGATACTATCAACATCCTGAGCTTGACATTGTTCATATCAATGTCATTATGAAGACTTCCTTCTGCAGTCATGAGGATGGTAACACAGAAGGTCAGCTGCAAACATCTTTGAGAAAGATATTAAACGTATTGCTAAGAAGTCAAAAAAGCTCATTGCGATATTTGATCTCTTGTATTTGAAGAGGAGAAAATCTATTTGAGATTTTTCCCAGCCTGAATTTTTGCCTACATTTCCCCACCTTCAATCTTAGCTTTTGGTTACCATGGCCTCCTTCATCATCATTTCCTAAGTCCAGTCAGCCCAGCCACGAATGGCTTTACTGAAAGTTCTGTCTTTTATCTTCTCTCACTCTGAGCCACTTAAGACTTTCAGTTGCAATTTTCTAAAGCAGACTAGGTCTTCATTATTTATGGGAGCCTGTTATTTATGAAGCAGTCTCTTGAACATAGATGTCACCTCCAACGTATTAAATAATAATTTCGTGGCTTTCCATCAGTAGCAATCTGAGGAAGATGCAAAGCTATTTATTCAAACTGAAGGCTCTGTCATTAATCAGTAAGTCCCCAAGTGACTGTCTCCTTCTATGTGCACTCTTCTCTATCATCCCTTATACAGTCAGTTTTTGCTTTAGTTTTTTTCAGTTTTTCAATAAAACTGCAATGAAAAATTAGGATAATGATCTCTGGGGAGAAGAAAAGCACCGGTGCTCCTCCTGAGAAAAGCTATCACAAGACGATATATAATAAGTCATCAGATGTATGACTCTTTATTTCTTAATTTAACTTGCTATGCAATGTGTCCATGTGTGTATGTAAATAAATGCATTCGTTTGTTTTGCTACTCCTAATATATTGAAAGCTTCTTAAAGATACGGACTGTGACTTCTCTTTCTCTGCAGCTCTAGTGCCCATCAGAGCCATGAGCATAATAGATGCTCCATAAATATTTGGTAAATGAATGAAAAAAATCCTCATTCTGCACTGCTCCATGTTTCAACACAAATAATTTTTTTCAGCTGTGCCTTCCAAGTACAAGAAGCTGCAGAAGCACCCAGCATGGCAGGGGACTCATGGGACTACTTTGTTAAATGTTTCACCTTCAGGGCACTATAGCACTCTCAAAGGGTAGGCGTTAACAGCTGCTTTAAAATTATTAAACCTAAAGCAAAAGCAACAGAAAACTTCCCTCCCCATGTGCCCCTATTACTTGCGAAATAAGCAGCTTTCCCATAATGCAGAAGCTCCTCCTTTTCCCATCTTTCCCTCTTCCTTCTTGGCCCTACCCTTCACCCCTAATCACGCACACAAAACATCAAGAGTTGTTTGGATGATATTTACACTACATGACTTTCTCACTCAGTTTGTTTCCTTGGGTGATCCTCAGAAAATAGAGGCAGAACACAAAGGTAAGTCCTCTCTGGTTCACTGAGAGGACTGGTACATCTGTGTTCCTGAGTCCACGTAAAGGGATGACTCACAATGTCCTTGGCTGGAATGGCTTCAGTTGTCTCCTGTCGTCTCTCTTTCAGGCTACCCTCACCCCATTCTATTTCTCAATTTGTACCAGAGTGATCTTTCTAAAACACACATACTCCCCTATTTGACAACCAAAATAGCTTCCGATGCAGAGAGAAGTAGTTGTTAACTTTTTATGGAGGAATCTTCCTATACCATTCAAACACCCATGTGCATAAACCCACTAAACTTCACATACAATCTTAGATGTTCCTTGGATCCCAGGGTTAAGATGTCTTAAACCAAAGAGAAGTTTCTACTCCTACACCTAGCATCCAAGTTCCTCCACAATTTTCCCAAACTATGTTTCTCAGCTATCTAACCTCCCCAAATTCTCCTAATTCCAAACAGATTTGCCACCCAGAGTGCTTTTCCCATTTACTTTTTCACACCTGACAAAACAAAAGTCAGAAACTCTGGATTCTAATTAGCTAAAGGATTTATTAAGTCGCTTATAGTTTCTGAAGCTCAGTTTCCACATGTACAAATTGATGGAGCTGGCTTAGATCAGTGTTTCCCAAAATATGATAAGTGAGACACTAATTTTAGGTGGAACACAATCCATTAATGTTTATTTTAAGAATAGGTTGACTTTTGGACTCTGTGGGAGAGGGAGAAGGTGAGATTATTTGGGAGAATGGCATTGAAACATGTATACTATCATGTAAGAAATGATTCTCCAGTCTAGGTTCGGTACAGGATACAGGATGCTTGGGGCTGGTGCACTGGGATGACCCAGAGAGATGATATGGGGAGGGTAGTGGGAGGGGGTTTCAGGATTGGGAACTCATGTACACCCATGGTGGATTCATGTCAATGTATGGCAAAACCAATACAGTATTGTAAAGTAAAAATAAATAAACAAATAAAAAATAAAGAGCACACACAAAAAAGAATAGATTGGATGGCATCACTGACTCAACGGATGCGAGTTTGAGCAAACTCCAGGAGATAGTGAAGGACAGGGAAGCCTGATGTGCTGCAATTCAAAGAGCTACCTCTTTATTCTCCACAAGAGAAAAAGGTGAAAAAAAAAAAAAAAAAAAAAGCTCTCCATTCTTAGGTGGAGACAACTAGAAAGAATTTGATATGAATTGCCCAACATCTACCAGGAAAGTATTGTCAACTTACAGAATTCAGAGCTTGCTCGCTTGAGACTGGCATTGACAGTTTTGTTGGAGTCAACTGATGGCACAGCTATGGCTCAAAACATAAATGAGCATAAATTTTTTTCTTAGTGACTAACACACACACATTCAAATCCAGATAGAAACTGCAGCTGCTCCCTCCAACTACTCTAAGTTTGATGAACAGATGGCAGGCTTCCTCTGGGAATGCAAGGATGTAGGGCTGTGTCATAGATAGAAATCACATAAAGTTAGAACACCAGGAGGAGTGGGTGTTGTGACTACAAATACATTTAGAATTCCTGCAAAAATGGTCTGGGTCCTGTGTGCTGCACATTATTCATGGCTATCGTGGTCTTTTATTTAAAATATTGATGAGTCAGAGGCCGTGTATCATTCAATCAGTAGAGATAGAGAGGATATAGATTTAGATATAAACATAGACATAGATATAGGCTTCCCAAGGCGGCTCAGTGGTAAAGAATCCACCTGCCAATGCAGGAGGTGCGGGTTCTATCCCTGAGTCAGAAAGAACCCCTGGAGAACGAAATGGCACACCATTTCAGTATTCTTGCCTGAAAAAATATTTATATAGACAGAGAACCCTGACAGGTTACTGTCCATGGGTCTAAAAGAATCTGACAAAATGGGGTGACTGAACACACACACACAGATATAGATATTGAATTCAATATGTGATGACTGTTGCATCCAAAGAGATTAGAATTTCTAACAGATGAGCTTTTTCTCTGTAATTTACCACATGATATAACTTACATGTGGAATCTAAAATATGACACAAATGAACATATCCACAAAAAAATATAACAGATTTACAGATATAGAGAACATATTTGTAGTTGGCAAGGGAGTGGGGGGTAGAAAAAGGAAGGATTGGGAGTTTAGGATTAGCAGATGCAAACCATTATATAGAAATAGATAAACAACACAGTCCTACTGCATAGCACAGAGAACTATATTCAACATCCTATGAGAAAGAATATATATATTATATATATATATATATAACTGAGTCAGTTTGCTATACAGTACAAATTAATACAACATTGTAAATCAACTATACTTCAATAAAATGTCCTCAAAAAAAGAAAATATCCTGGTTTCTCTTCAGATCAAATAAATCTTTTGCCTTTTCTCCATAATTTAAAAATAACCATCCTAACATCTCCACCTCATGTGAAGAGTTGACTCATTGGAAAAGACTCTGATGCTGGGAGGGACTGGGGGCAGGAGGAGAAGGGGACGACAGAGGATGAGATGGCTGGATGGCATCACTGACTCGATGGACATGAGTCTGAGTGAACTCTGGGAGGTGGTGATGGACAGGGAGGCCTGGCGTGCTGTGATTCATGGGGTCGCAGAGTCGGACACGACTGAGCAACTGAACTGAACTGAACATCTCCATCTTTACATAAAACAAAGTCTAGGAATTGGGAGCTGTTTCCTTCCTTGAGATTTGTTTTGTTACATGTTGCTATTTCTTAATGTAAAATTAAACCTAAAAAGGAAAGAGGAAGTTGTTATTTAATGTGTATAGAGTTTCAGTTTCACAAAATGAAAGATTTCTGGAGATCAGTTGCGCAACATGAATGAACTTAACACCACTGATCTGTACACTTAGAGACTGTCAAGATGGTTTAAAAAATCAAGCCCAAACTGGGAAGTGTTGGAAGTTAAATCTGAAGAGCCTCCAATAATCTTGGATTGAAATAAACCCAGAAAAAGCAAATAAGAAAAGGACATAAAGAAAGCATGTCACATACATTCAAAGATGTATCTAGCTAATACCCTTTGGAGAGAAGCCCATTAAGAGGAATATAAGGCAATTCAGACTGAATGATGAAGCGATAGACATTTTCAGGAGAAATGAAGGGACCCTTTACAAGAGATGTTAAAACATCACATGCCAACAAAGTCATTTATATGAGGGAATGGCTCTGATAGTAAAATATGGACCAGATGATAGTGGGTTTAGTGGAGGGGTAATGAACCAAGTACACGTGAGACAATTTAGCCACTGGCTCCCCTGGTGGCTCAGAGGTTAAAGCGTCTACCTGCAATGTGAGAGACCTGGGTTCGATCCCTGGGTCGGGAAGATCTCCTGGAGAAGGAAATGGCAGCCCATTCCAGTACTCTTGCCTGGAGAATCCCATGGACGGAGGAGCCTGGTGGGCTACAGTCCATGGGGTCACAAGAGTCGGACACGACTGAACAACTTCACTTTCACTTTAGATCATAGCATACAGACTCTCATCAGGAGATCCCTTCTAGCTTTTTCTAACTCCTTCATCTTCAGTGTTTCATCATTTTAGTTCTTACTTCTCAGAAAAATTAAAAAAAGTATCAATTTTAAAATCATTTTATTTCTTTATTTTTGGCTGTGCTGGGTCTTTGTTGCTGCGTGGGCTATTTTCTCGAGTTGTGGAGAGTGGGGACTCCTTTCTAGTTTCAGTGCATGGACTTCTCATTGCAGGGGGTCCTCTTGCTGTCCAGCAGGGACCCTAGGGCACACCAGCTTCAGTAGTTGCAGCATGTGGGCAAAGTAGTTGTGGCTCCCAGGCTCTAGAGCACAGGCTCAATAGTTGTGGTGCACTGGCTTAGAAGCTCTGTGATATGTGGGATCTTCCAAGATCAGGGATCAAATCCATGTCCTCAGTTCAGTTCAGTACAGTGGCTCAGTCGTGTTCGACTCTTTGCGACCCCATCAATCGCAGCACACCAAGCCTCCCTGTCCATCACCAACTCCTGGAGTTCACTCAGATTCACGAATCCATGTCCTATAAATGTTTAAAAACAAGCTTCTCGAAGAACAATGTGTATAAACCTGACTACTTGTTGTAAAATTTAATGATAGGATGAGTAGCATACTCATTATAAGTGATTCAATTCAGTTCAGTTCAGTCACTCAGTAGTGTCCAACTATTTGTGACCCCATGGACTGCAGCATGCCAGGCCTCCCTGTCCATCACCAACTCCTGGACCTTGCTCAACTCATGTCCAGTGAGTCACTGATGCCATCCAGCCATCTCATCCTCGGCCATCCCCTTCTCCTCCTGCCCCCAATCCCTTCCAGCATCGGAGTCTTTTCCAATGAGTCAACTCTTCGCATGAGGTGGCCAAAGTACTGGAGCTTCAGCTTTAGCATCATTCCTTCCAAAGAACACCCAGGACTGATCTCCTTTAGGATGGACTGGTTGGATCTCCTTGCAGTCCAAGGGATTCTCAAGAGTCTTCTCCAACATCACAGTTCAAAAGCACCAATTCTTCAGCGCTCAGCTTTCTTCACAGTCCAACTCTCACATCCATACATGACCACTGGAAAAACCAAAGCTTTGACTAGATGGACTTCATTGGCAAAGTAATGTCTTTGCTATTTAATATACTGTCTAGGTTGATGATAAATTTTCTTCCAAGGAGCAAGCGTCTTTTAATTTCATGGCTGCAGTCACCATCTGCAGTGATTTTGGAGCCCCAAAAAATAAAGTCTGACACTGTTTTCCCATCTATTTGCCATGAAGTGATGGGACTGGATGCCATGATCTTAGTTTTCTGAATGTTGAGCTTTAAGCCAACTTTTTCACTCTCCTCTTTGACTTTCATCAAGAGGCTCTTTAGTTCTTCTTCACTTTCTGCCATAATGGTGGTGTCATCTGCATATCTGAAGTTATTGATATTTCTTCCAGCAATTTTGATTCCAGCTTGTGCTTCATCCAGTCCAGCATTTCTCATGATGTACTCTGCATATAAGTTAAATAAGCAGGGTGATAATATACCTCCTTGACATACTCCTTTCCCAATTTGGAACCAGACTGTTGTTCTATGCTTGGAACAACTGTTGCCTCTTGACCTGCATACAGATTTCTCAGGAGGCAGGTCAGGTGATCTGGTATTCTCATCTTGCCAGGGTCCAGCCCCGGTGGATCCAGGGTAATTCGAAGGTGGGGACGGAGTAGGCGTCCTGGAAAAAAACTTATTTAATTACAGATATAGAGGGAGATTAGAAACAGATAGTGTAGTAGGAGAATTAGTGGAGAAAAGAGGCTGAATAACTGGTTTACATGGAATACCAATCACCACCTACGTAGGCCACAGGCGTCTTTTCATTCTCCCAAAGGAGAGGAGGCATTGAGGCCTCCCCAGTCCGATCTCAGAAGCCCAGGCAGAATTAGCAGGCTTGGTGAGTAACCACATTTCAGATGGGAATTCAGCCAGGAAAATGGGGAGCAAGAAAGAAACGACACGGGGGAATCAGTCTTTCCAGAAACTGGTCCGATTTCTTTATTTTTCAGGTTTGTTTATATACCTTTTTGTTATACATAGGGATGAATACAGAGTCACGCGGGGGTCAGCAGACCTGACCCTTGTCACAATCAGGTGCTTCATAAAAAATTATACAAAGGTCTTATGAGTTTCATCATCTTTTAGCCATGAGGTCTGCTGACATTTTATGGCCCTTTCTGATCCCGGTCAGTTAACCAGAAAACTTATTTTTTCAGGGGCGATTTTTTCTTAAATCAGGCACCACCCTCCAAATAAAGTTGCATTCTTATAGGGTGAGGGTGAGTGAGTTACCATCAAGAAAGGAATTTACTTAACCTAAGGTTTAACATGATTAATCTTAAAGGTTAATACTTATTTCTCCTATATGCTAGTTATATTCATTATAAGGGCAGGAATATGGAGATTTAGCAGAAAATATTGGCTCAACAAATGTAAACCCTTCACCAATATTTCCCTTAAGATCTATTTTGTCTTAAGATAGTGATAAAGTTACATTTTTGCATAGCAAGGACACAGTGATTTATAACAAAGTACAGTGGTCTATAATAAAAGAGAAAATTCATTAACTCAAAAAGTCTAGTATTGCTAACATCAAAAAACTACTATATTTCCTTTTCTATATTCCAAATACATTGATTAATATATTCCCAGGTGCCTAAGGGTATGGAGGCCTGATGGCAATCACTGACTCATCAATGAAAAAAGCCCTATGCTAATACTCCAAACTCTCTGTGCTGTTTATGGCTGAGAGGCTGTCACACAAGCTAGTCTGTCAGCAGAGAGGTTTGACCTGAGACATCCTTGTCACACCCAGGGCAGGGAATCAGCAGTAATTATTGGCAGGATAAATGAAAAAACCCTTCACCAATATTAATTCTTAATCAACCTACTATACTATACTAATGATCTTCTAACTTCTCAAAAGAGTCTGTATTTAGAAAGTTTTAAAACATCCCATGCCTCTCACAGTTGGGAGGCTGTAAACAATCACATGCGGCCAGACGAGCCTGATCAGGCAGGCCAGAGAACCTTCAAAGTTCGTAAGTTGAAACACTCTTGTCACGCCCAGGAATTTTTATTAACTGGAGCTGCAAGTTAACTCCTTCTCTGAGAGAAATGGTTATAGGGGAGAGCTACCCGTAAAGTACTCTGGTTTGGGGGGGTAGATGCTCGGGAAGAGGGGGTTTCCTGAGGCTTGATCACGCCTTTGCGTATGCCAAGCTTCCTTCCTCATGACCTTTGCCATGGGTGGAGTTCCTCACTCTGGCTCCCAACACCATATCTTTCAGAATTTTCCACAGTTTATTGTGATCCACACAGTCAAAGGTTTTGGCATAGGCAATAAAGCAGAAGTAGATGTTTTTCTGGCACTCTCTCGCTTTTTTGAAGGTCCAGTGGATGTTGGCAATTTGATCTCTGGTTCCTCTGCCTTTTAGAAAACCAGCTTGAACATCTGAAAGTTCACGGTTCACATATTGTTGAAGCCTGGCTTGGAGAATATTGAGCATTACTTTACTAGCGTGTGAGATGAGTGCAATTGTGCAGTAGTTAGAGCATTCTTTGGCATTGCCTTTCTTTGGGATTGGAATGAAAACTGACCTTTTCCAGTCCTGTGGTCACTGCTGAGTTTTCCAAATTGGCTGGCATATTGAGTATAGCACTTCCACAGCATCATCTTTCAGGGTTTGAAATAGCTCAACTGGAATTCTATCACCTTCACTAGCTTTGTTCATAGTGATGCTTCCTAAGGCCCACTTGACTTCACATTCCAGGATGTCTGGCTCTTGATGAGTGATCACACCATCATGATTATCTGGGTCATGAAGATCTTTTTTATACAGTTCTTCTGTGTATCTTTACCATCTCTTCTTAATATCTTCTGCTTCTGTTAAGTCCATACCATTTCTGTCCTTTATTGTGCCCATCTTTGCATGAAATGTTCCCTTGGTATATCCAATTTTCTTGAGGAGATCTCTAGTCTTTCCCATTCTGATGTTTTTTTGTTTTTGTTTTTGTTTCCTATTTCTTTCTATATCACTAAGGAAGGCTTTCTTATCTCTCCTTGCTATTCTTTGGAACTCTGCATTCAAATGGGTATATCTTTCCTTTTCTCCTTTGCCTTTTGCTTCTCTTCTTTTCACAGCTATTTGTAAGGCCTCCTCAGACAACCATTTTGCCTTTTTGCATTTCTTTTTCTTGGGGATTATAAGTAATAAATATTAATAAAATTTATAAGGCCATATAACTAATTGGTTCTTACTGAATGACTTTTTTAACATTTACTGAACACTTGTTATATAGATCTCCTATGATTGCAATCAAGAAATAGTGTAGTTCTAACATGGATGCAACACAGCCCCAGTATTCTTGCCTGGGAAATCCCATGGACAGAGAAGCCTGGCTTATAGTCCATGGTGTCACAAAGAGTCAGACACAACTTAGTGACTAAACTGCCATCAACATGAATTTTGGTTGATAGTTTCTTTTATGTTAATAAGTAAGAAGAAAGTGAAACAATAAAAACTTATGTCAAACTTGAACTAATTCTTTTCTCATTCATTATATAATTTTTGAATACTGGGAGAATGTTTCTTCAGTTTCTTTTGTGCTGTTTTACAATATAATGACTAAAAGAGACACAGCACATTTTTAAGTTTAATCTCCATTATTAATGCCTTCTCCATCTACTTTCTGCAGTCTAGACAATAAACAACAGAAGCAAGTTCTTGAGAGAAGAACCTCTTTTCTATTTCTTTTTCACTGTAACATAACTAGATGAAGGGACAGTCTTTCAAACTTAAGTGAAAATGGACGTTCTTTCCAACTTAAGTGAAATAAATAAACAACATTAAGAACTCTTTCATCTAGCACAGAACACGTTATTTGTAGCATTTATTGATTTTGCTGGTATTAATGACCATAATTGATTTCGAATTACCACTATGACATCACTGAGCCCAGAGTAAGGAAGAAATGAGTGACAGCATATTATTACATAGTATTTCCTCTATAGCATTACAATAAGCATAATCTCGAGAGCATGGATAATAGTAACATGTAGTAAAATACTTATGGAGTCATGTTTTGAGTATTTACTACCTTTGTTTTATTTTTTAATGGCTGTTTTATTTTTGTTTCAAATTATAGTTGATTTGCAGTATCATGTTAGGTGTACATGCTGTGGTGCTGGAGAAGACTCTTGAGAGTCCCTTGGACAGCAAAATCAAGCCAGTCAATCCTAAAGGATATCAAGCCTGAATATTCACTGGAAAGACTGAGGCTGAAGCTAAAGCTCCAATACTTTGATCACCTGATGCAAAGAGCTGACTCACTGGAAAATATTGAAGGCAGAAGAAGGGGGCGGCAGAGGCAGAGAAGGTTAGATAGCATCCCAACTCAGTGGACATGAATCTGAGCAAACTCTGGGAAAGAGGGAAGGACAGAGACTCTGAGACAGGGTCACAGAGTAGGACATGAATCAGCAGCTGAGCAACAAAAACAGCCATCATGTTAGATGTATGGCATCCTTCCCCTTCAGTAATCTGAGTTTGTTTTCTATGTCTGTGAGTCTCTCTCATTTTGCAACTAAGTTTATTTGTATCTTTGTTTTGCAACTAAGTTTATTTGTACCGTTTTTTTTAGATTCCAAATATAATAATATAATATACTTGTCTTTGTCAGACTTACTTCACTTAGTATGATAATCTCTAGATTCATCCATGTTGCTGCAAATGGCATTATTTCATTTTTTTACAGTTGAGTAACATTCCATCCATATATATATGTATATTCCATCCATATATATATGATAGAATTATATATATATATATATATTTATATATATATATACACATACCACATCCCAATGTTCACAGCAGCACTGTTACAACACCCAAGACATGGAACCAGCCAAAATGTCTATCTTTGTTTTCTGGGGTTTTTTTTTTTATTATTATGTTATTTTTGGAGTACAATTGCTTTACAATGTTATGTTCAAGTCTGTTGTACAACAAAGTGAATCAGCTGTATGTATACACATATCCTCTCCCTCGAGCCTCTGTTCCACACTCCTCACCCCATCCCACACAGCTAGGTCATCACGGAGCATCCCTGTGCTACACAGCAGTTGCCCACTAGCAATCTTACACAAGATAAGGTTTTCCAGGTGGTTCAAGGGTTAAAGAATCTGCCCACCAAGCAAGAAACACAAGAGACAGGGCTCAATCCCTGGATCAGGAAGACCCCTGGAGGCGGAAATGGCAACCTACTTCAGTTTTCTTGCCTGGGACACCCCTTGGACAGAGGAGCCTGGTTTACAGTCCATGGAGTCTCAAAGAGTCAGACACAACTTAGCAACTAAACCAATGTATATATGTCAGTTCAGTTCAGTTCAGCAACTCAGTCGTGTCCGACTCTTTGTGACCCCATGAATCGCAGCACACCAGGCCTCCCTGTCCATCACCATCTCCCGTTCACTCAGACTCACGTCCATCGAGTCCATGATGCCATCCAGCCATCTCATCCTCTGTCTTCCCCTTCTCCTCCTACCCCCAATCCCTCCCAGCATCAGAGTCTTTTCCAATGAGTCAACTCTTCGCATGAGGTGGCCAAAGTACTGGAGCTTCAGCTTTAGCATCATTCATTCCAAAGAAATCCCAGGGTTGATCTCTTTCACAATGGACTGGTTGGATCGCCTTGCAGTCCAAGGTACCCTCAAGAGTCTTCTCCAACACCACAGTTCAGAAGCATCAATTCTTCAGTGCTCAGCCTTCTTCACAGTCCAACTCTCACATCCATACATGACCACAGGAAAAACCATAGCCTTGACTAGACGGACCTTAGTCAGCAAAGTAATGTCTCTGCTTTTGAATATACTGTCTAAGTTGGTCACTTTCATCAAGAGGCTTTTTAACTCCTCCTCTTCACTTTCTGCCATAAGGGTGGTGTCATCTGCATATCTGAGGTGATTGATATTTCTCCCGGCAATCTTGATTCCAGCTTGTGTTTCTTCCAGTCCAGCGTTTCTCATGATGTACTCTGCATAGAAGTTAAATAAGCAGGGTGACAATATACAGCCTTGATGTACTCCTTTTCCTATTTGGAACCAGTCTGTTGTTCCATGTCCAGTTCTAACTGTTGCTTCCTGACCTGCATACAGATTTCTCAAGAGGCAGGTTAAGTGGTCTGGTATTCCCATCTCTTTTGGTTAGGCATTTATGGAAACACTTTTATTTTTAAACCATTTTAGAGAAGAGACAAGAGTGCTCTAATGTCTCAAATTCCACAAATTACACTGTATATCTATATAGAGGGAAAAAATAGAAAGAAGTAGGACAAGAGAAAGGAGAAAAATTCAGTAAGTTCAATGTAATTTTCTTACATATGAAATGAATTACACAGTCATCATGAAGTAACTGTTACTATCTCTCATACTAGCCAATTTCCACATCTTTTTCCAATTTTCTAAAATTTGTATCACCAACTATAATATTCATAAAAAAAGTAATGTTTAAATTTCAGACTGATAAATACAAACTCTAACAAAATAATTTCACAAGGGCATTCATTTTTATTTTCTTTGAATGACAGGAAAATACAATAGAGGACTTTGTCATTTATGATAACGAAAACATACTAATCAAATTCAAGTAAAAGAGAACATTTCCTCTAGCTAATTAGTCAACTAACAAGCTTTTTTATAGTTTACTAATTCATAAACTCTGTGTCTTTATTAAACAGGGTAGAGAGTTTGAGGCACAGTACCTAAATTAGCATAGTTTTTTTAGACTCAAATGTTTTGCCTTTTAGTATTCCTTAAAGTAAACTCATCATGCAAAGATGGGCTCGATAAAGGACAGAAATGGTCTGAACCTAACAGAAGCAGAAGATGTTAAGAAGAGGTGGCAAGAATACACAGAAGAACTGTACAAAAAAAATCTTCACAACCCAGACAATCACGATGATGTGATCACTAATCTAGAGCCAGACATCCTGGAATGTGAAGTCAAATGGGCCTTAGAAAGCATCACTACGAACAAAGCTAGTGGAGGTGATGGAATTCCAGTTGAGCTGTTTCAAATCCTGAAAGATGACGCTGTGAAAGTGCTGCACTCAATATGCCAGCAAATTTGGAAAACTCAGCAATGGCCACAGGACTGGAAAAGGTGAGTTTTCATTCCAATCCCAAAGAAAGGCAATGCCAAAGAATGCTCAAACTACCGCACAATTTCACTCATCTCACATGCTAGTAAAGTAATGCTCAAAATTCTCCAAGCCAGCCTTCAGCAACACGTGAACCGTGAACTCCCTGATGTTCAAGCTGGTTTTAGAAAAGTTAGAGGAACCAGACAGAGATCAAAATGCCAACATCTGCTGGATCATGGAAAAAGCAAGAGAGATCCAGAAAAACATCTATTTCTGCTTTATTGACTATGCCAAAGCCTTTGACTGTGTGGATCACAATCAACTGTGGAAAATTCTGAAAGAGATGGGAATACCAGACCACCTGACCTGCCTCTTGAGAAATTTGTATGCAGGTCAGGAAGCAACAGTTAGAACTGGACATGGAACAACAGACTGGTTCCAAATAGGAAAAGGAGTACGTCAAGGCTGTATATTGTCACCATGCTTATTTAACTTCTATGCAGAGTACATCATGAGAAACGCTGGACTGGAAGAAACACAAGCTGGAATCAAGATTGCCGGGAGAAATATCAATAACCTCAGATATGCAGATGACACCACCCTTATGGCAGAAAGTGAGGAGGAGCTAAAAAGCCTCTTGATGAAAGTGAAAGAGGAGAGCAAAAAAGTTGGCTTAAAGCTCAACATTCAGAAAACGAAGATCATGGCATCCGGTCCCATCACTCCGTGGGAAATAGATGGGGAAACAGTGGAAACAGTGTCAGACTTTATTTTTGGGGGCTCCAAAATCACTGCAGATGGTGACGGCAGCCATGAAATTAAAAGACGCTTACTCCTTGAAAGAAAAGTTATGACCAACCTAGACAGTATATTCAAAAGCAGAGACATTACTTTGCCGACTAAGGTCCATCTAGTCAAGGCTATGGTTTTCCCAGTAGTCATGTATTGATGTGAGAGTTGGACTGTGAAGAAGGCTGAGCACTGAAGAATTGATGCTTTTGAACTGTGGTGCTGGAGAAGACTCTTGAGAGTCCCTTGGACTGCAAGGAGATCCAACCAGTCCATTCTGAAGGAGATCAACCCTGGGATTTCTTTGGAAGGAATGATGCTAAAGCTGAAACTCCAGTACTTTGGCCACCTCATGTGAAGAGTTGACTCATTGGAAAAGACTCTGATGCTGGGAGGGATTGGGGGCAGGAGGAGAAGGGGACGACAGAGGATGAGATGGCTGGAAGGCATCACGGACTCGATGAACGTGAATTTGAGTGAACTCCAGGAGTTGGTGATGGACAGGGAGGCCTGGTGTGCTGCGATTCATGGGGTCACAAAGAGTCGGACACGACTGAGCGACTGAACTGAACTGAAAGTAAACTCTCTCTTAAAAAGAAGACATGTATTTCTGTTTTCATATTTTCTCTTTGTAAAAAGGAGTTTATGTTGTTTTTCTATACATGCATTTTCTTCCTATCTTGATCTTTCCTCTCCTTGTGATTTTTTTTATTTCTACATCCTAGAGTCTGAGTCTTCTTGAATGATATTGAGAATCTCCAATTTTTTTAAAAACTTCTTCTGGTTCCTTACCCATAAATATCCTTACATATCCTTAGGTATATGCTGTTTCCATTTTTTTGTTTTAATTTACTTATTTTTAATTAAAGGATAATTGCTTTATAATATTGTGTTGATTTCTGTCATATACTAACATGAATCAGCCATAGATATATGTATGTCCCCTCCTTCTTGGACTTCCCATCTCCATTCTTGAAATTATATACCTTCTTTGAAAATTCAGGATATTTCCCTTCCCTCACCTTTCCATAGATTCTATATTGTTGTTTTTGTTTTTTCTCTTTTTATAGTCATCATCCAGTGAGGAAAGAGTCCTCTGTGTTTGCCAGAATACCTATCTTCCTGAGTGCTGGTTTTTAGATCAACATTTGGAAAGCCACATGATAAGAAAATCCCTCTTTCTCATTTCTTGTGTTGCACAGGTCTTCATCATATGCAGCTTTATTCAGTTCAGTTCAGTTCAGTTCAGTTCAGTCGCTCAGTCGTGTCCAACTCTTTGCGACCCCATGAATCGCAGCGCACCAGGCCTCCCTGTCCATCACCAACTCCTGGAGTTCACTGAGACTCACCTTCATCGAGTCAGTGATGCCATCCCACCATCTCATCCTCGGTCGTCCCCTTCTCCTGCCCCCAATCCCTCCCAGCATCAGAGTCTTTTCCAGTGAGTCAACTCTTTGCATGAGCTGGCCAAAGTACTGGAGCTTCAGCTTTAGCATCATTCCTTCCAAAGAAATCCCAGGGCTGATCTCCTTCTGAATGGACTGTTTGGATCTCCTTGCAGTCCAAGGGACTCTCAAGAATCTTCTCCAACACCACAGTTCAAAAGCATCAATTCTTCAGCGCTCAGCTTTTAAAATGATCCTCTAACCCTATTGCTAGAGTCTTTGATACCTCAAATTACTTGATTACACTGAAAATGACAATATCCAGGATATAAAGCTTCTGGTCTCTCTGCCTAATTCCCTAGTCTTATTCAAGGGGACCAAATCTCTCAAGACTCAATACTCTCAGTCCCTTAATGCATCATGCTTTGTTCTTTTCTAAAAGTTTCAGGTTCTGAATGGATCCAGAAGTGTATTTTGAAAAGTATAATACATTGGCTCTTTCAAAAGTAAAATCCATGGAGCAGGGGAATAAATGGCTGCTTATCCTTTTGAATGAACTCTGGAGATTCTGTCTGGAGACCAGATGGTATTAGTAGCGGGGTAAAACATCTTCTCCCCTTCTTTCAGACAGATGAGATAATACTGTTTCATAAGATAAAGTGTGAAAATGTCACCTGTGCTTTTTTGAATAGTTAGTTCCATTGATGTTTATTCATTCATCAATGTAGATGTATTCAATCAAAGTTTAACTGGGCATGGTTTTTATCACTAGAGTCTAGTCAATTAATATACAAGTCTAAAGTATATAGATGGATGCATCAATGGAAAGAAAGAAAGTAAACAAAAGAGGAAGGAAGAAAGAAAGGTGTAAATTGAATATTCTCAGGGACAAACCTTAACCAACAGATACTGGAATCAAAGATTAAATGTCCCAGACTCCTATCTCTATGTGGGGCTGTTCTGAGATGTGCTATACGTGGTTCCCTAAAGGGTTCCCAGGAGGGCTGAGACTTAGATGCACACAGCTCATCAACACACTTTTATTGATTTTCCCTGACTTCCTCACATGTGCTTACTGCCTCTCAAATAAACTACTTACACCCAAGTCCTTATCTCAATGTTGCTTTTGGGTGAAATCAAGCCAAGATGCAGATGCTGTAAAAATAGTACATATAAATTTTCATCTTGGTGTGGAATAAGAATTTCAGTCTGAAATTTTAGCATAGAACAATAATCAGATATTATCAGTCTTTAGATGGCAATGCCATCACATACAATAAGCTCTCATATTATTTTTTAATTCCTATTCCTTACATCCCCTTCATCCTTGATTGGCCTCTGCTCTATGACCATGAGTTAATAAGAATCATCCAGCAGCCCATGACCTTCTCTGACACTTTCATTTCTCCTTCAGCTGGTCCACAGAAAGGCAGTTCTTCACAGGATGACTTTTGAGGTGACCAGTAGATGGAACAAGCCAATGGAAGACTCTCCTTTGGAGGTCTGGGCTGTTTACTTTTACTCTCTCCCCCATATTAATATTGAGCCAATACAATCCATCCATTAGGACTTAACAATGAACTACTGAGTTGCTAGCAAATTTACCAGGTACTTACTCTAGTCCCAAAATCTCCATGAGGGTCTTTAGAAGAGTTATACATAAGTGACAAAAACCTTAGGTAAATTTACACGCAGCTGAATGCTCTTTACAGAGACAATGCTGATTTTCACATTTGAATGTTTTTAGGGCAGCTCTAAACTTTTTGCTTCTCAGATGGTGCAGTTGGTAAAGAATCCACCTGCCAATGCAGGAGATGCAGGAGACACATTTTCAAATCCTGGGTCAGCAAGATCTCCTAGAGAAGGAAATGGCAACCCACTCCAGTATTCTTGACTGGAAAATGCCATGGACAGAGGAGACTGGTGGGCTACAGTCCATGTGGTCTCAAAGAGTCGGACATGATTAAGTAGGCACACAAGGACATAAGGATGAAAGTTTCTACTTGTCTTGCTTTTCTGGTTCAATCATATAGATTCCTTACTCTGAAAAGAGGAACAAGGCTACTGTTTAATTTTTTGTTTTAAGTTGGCAAGTATTATATTAGGAAAAGGTAAAGAAGTTGTGGAGGCTCTACACACATGTGGGGAAAGCTGCTTCCATCTGCCAACATTTTCCGGGGAGGCAAGGCTTGTTGTTGGCGCTACTTGTTCCTTAAAGAAGCAGATGGCCCATAAGAAGCTGTTTCCTCAGTTTCATTTGCTTGCAACAGAAGCACTAAAGCTCTGGCTTTGGGCTGGGGCTCCCACAACTAAGTGATTAACCTCTGAGATTAAGGTTCAGATGAGGGTCATCCCAAAGACAAACAAACGATTTCTAGGACATCCACAAGGGATTGGCTTCGGGGGCCATTCAAACTCAGAGGGATACTGCACAATGCCAAAGGAAATTTTACTCAACTTTATCCTAAGCTTATAAGCTTCAGTGGACATGAGTGGGGAACTTTGGTCAGCTCCTTCTGGAGATTAATTATGATGGGCCTCTTGGAGAGTGATGGGTGACCTGTGCTGTAGTGAAATGGACATCACCATCCATAGCATCGCCATCATCATGCTATGACCAAATGACCCAGGCACATTTTCTGGGGTGACTTGAACTTATTCCTTCTCCTTCACCTCTAGGTTCACTGCCAAAGGATACAGTAGCCTCAGAACCAAGAGTTCCCTCTCACAGAGCCATAGACACAGGTATGTCTCAGCATTATTAAAACCATGGGGTTAAGAGTAACTGTGACTTCCCTGATGGCTCAGTTCAGTTAAGTTCAGTCACTCAGTCGTGTCCGACTCTTTGCGACCCCATGAATTGCAGCACGCCAGGCCTCCCTGTCCATCACCAACTCCCGGAGTTCACTCAGACTCATGTCCATCGAGTCGGTTATGCCATCCAGCCATCTCATCCTCTGTCGTCCCCTTCCCCTCCTGCCTCCAATCCCTTCCAGCATCAGAGTCTTTTCCAATGAGTCAACTCTTCGCATGAGGTGGCCAAAGTACGGGAGTTTCAGCTTTAGCATCATTCCTTCCAAAGAAATCCCAGGGTTGATCTCCTTCAGAATGGACTGGTTGGATCTCCTCGCAGTCCAAGGGACTCTCAAGAGTCTTCTCCAACACCACAGTTCAAAAGCATCAGTTCTTCGGCACTCAGCTTTCTTTGTGGTGGTTAAAAAAAAAAATCCACCTGCCAATGAAGGAGACACAGATTTGATCCCTGAGTTGGGAATATCCCTTGGAGAAGGAAATGGCAACCCATTTCAGTATTCTTGCCTGGGAAATCCCAGGGACAGAGGAGCCCGGTGGGCTACAGTCCATGGGGTCACAAAAGAGTCAGACATGACTTAGCGACAGAAACAACAACAGCAATAAAAGTAACTGTCCCCTAGACCTTCCTCAGATATGAGGCTGAGATAAGATATGGTAGGTATTCAATTTGAGGATCAGCAGGCTTGAAATCCAATACATATGAAACTAATACTTACTGAGCATTCATCTGAGCCAGATACTGTTCTATGTGGTCTACATTCTATGGCATATTGGTTGTTCAAGAGATGGATACCACAATCTACCCCAACTCGTATACTCTCCTTACAGAGTGATATTGACACTCATCCTATTCAGTGGTAAGTTCTGTGACCTTTCCCATTGAACCAGAATGGAACTTTATGGATACTTCATTCAAAGGTATATGGGAGAAGAGACACCATGTGAGTTCTGAGGCTAGTTCATTGAGGATGATATACCTTCCATATATGTCTATTGGAACATAAGCTCTTGGAACCCAGCCTCCATGCTGTAAGGGAGCCCAAGCCACATGGGGAATCCAGATGGAAGTGTTCCAACCAACAGCCCTAGCTAGGTCAAAGTGACTCCAGCCCTAGACACCATCTGATTGCAACTGCAAAACAGACCCTCAGCAGGAAAGATGAAGCTGAACCCAATCAACTGCTAGAACCATGGGCAACAAAGTAAAACAACTGTTCTTGCTTTAACACAATAAATCTGGAGTTATTATACAATAATAGATCAATGGCATATATGTATAAACTTATTTAATCTTTATAAAAATTCATGAATTGGGTATTATTATTCCTACTTTACAGATGTGGGAAAACTAGGGCATTGAGTGGTTAGGTCATGTGCACAATGTAAATAGTAAAGCTTGGTTTCAAACCCAAAGAGTCTGCTTTATTACATTTTATGCTCTTAATTTCTATACTGCTTCTTTTATGCCCCTTTTCCCTTTGAAAAGACCCTGAGAGCAAGGAAAAGTGAAAAACCAGTGCCAGAAGAGGTGGGAGAGGGACTGATTTTTCAGGTACATATAGCATCTATCAATTCAAAATTCCTTTAGCCATGAGTTCCCATCCTACTTACTGGGCAAATACAAATTCCCTCTTTGGGAAACTAACACCAATTCCTTTCTACATCTAAAATGCCAGGAGCCGGTGCTAAACACAGCCCCAAAGAAGCCATTCATTTCCCTCCATTCTCTTCTGCATCATCTCCATTACCCGGAGAATTTACCTACCCTCTCTGACCCTAGGAATCACCTCTGGAGAACACCAATTTCTCTAGGATGCTTTACAAAACCAACAAGCTTCACCATTAAATCTGAAGCCTGGAGACAGGAACTGTGTAAATAGAGAGATAATAGTGCTTAGTCATGTCAGACTCTATGATCCCATGGACTGTAACCCACCAGACTCCTTTGTCCACGGGATTGTTCAGACAAGAATGCTGGAGTGGGTTACCATTTCCTACCTCAAGGAGTCTTCCTGACCTAGGGACTGAACTATACCTTCTGTGTCTCCTGCATTGCAGGAGGATTCTTTACCTGCTGAGCCATCAGGGAAGCCTTGATGTGTAAATAATCAGCAGCAATTCCACAGTAGCCAGCTAACGGACCCAGAAGTGGCCCACTTGGACTTGTGGGACGTTGAGAATAGAGTGATTTCAGCCAGATTCCCAGAGGGCACTTGAATGAACTCTTCATACTTAGCATTCAATATGGAAAGTGCCAGGGAATTTGTAATAATGTCACATGAAACATCGTACTCAGCTACCTCAACCAACCAGCAGCCCAGATGTTTTGATGACTTCTTAAGTTGTGACTGTGTCCTCCAGGAAGACTGGCATTAACTTCGATGAGCACAGCCTTCTGGGAGTGAGAGATCCTAGAGAGAGGAACAAGTTATATAAAAATCATATTTAAGTGTTTACGAGTAAAATTCAAAGCCAGCCCATACTAGTGACATCCAGCTGAAATCAGAACAAGTGGGGATACCAGCAACATGGCTTTCTGAAGCATGATAAACTGTTTATGACCTCAGAAGTTACAGAGATGATTCTCTAAACTGTTCATTTTTTAATACCAGCCTGATTACCCCTTCAGCTTCACAACGAATTCCACAGCACTGGCAGGAAAATCTACTGGCATTAAAAAGACATTAAATTACTGAGTCTCAGACAGGCAACCTCAAATTAAAACTGCTGATGTGAAAATAAAAGTCCAAATGAATCAGTATTTTCCTTCTAGTTCTTTCTAGTCCCTTCTAGTGCCTCAGATCTATCCTGCTTGGCCATGGGAGTCTCTCATGACCTACACGTGGCCCTCTCCCATGCTCTCTCCACCCCACCCTTTTGCCCCAGTCTTTCTAGCATCCACAACACATGCATACTTCACTTTACACTAACAAATGTTTTCTTAAAAATTATCTATCAAACTTTAAAATTTTATTTATTTTTAGTTGGAGGATAACTGCTTTACAGTGTTGTTTTGGTTTCTGCCATACATCAGTATGAATGATTTGTAGGTGTCTATCAGATTTTTGCAAGCTGTATCATAGCCCCACCTTACTTGTTTTATGTTCCCAAAGTCTTTGTTTTTTTGTCTAATAGTCCTTCAAAAAACTGTGTTTCCCCAACCCCATACTTTAATCCTAGTATTCTGTAAACCACTCTTCCTCCTCCATGACTCTCTTCAAGTCACCTACAGATGGTTAGAACACATAAAAACACTGAGGAGAGAAGGGTTGTGGTATGGCTTTGTGATTTCCCATCTCCTGATGGACAGTTCTGAAATTCTAGAAGTTTTTCTGACCACTGAGTATGCCTCCAAATGTCCATGAGACAAATGTCACGCAGCTCACTGTGAGTGGAACTAAAATTTAATTCAAGAATTAAAACATGGGACTTACCTAGTGGTTCAGTGGTTGAGACTTTGCTTTCCAGCACAGGGGGTATGTGGGTTTGATCCCGGGTTGAGGAGCTAAGATGCCATATGCCTTGTGGCCAAAAAACCAAAATACAAAAAGCCAAAGCGGTATTGTAACAGATTCATTAAAGACTTTAAAAATCGTCCACATCAAAAAAATATAAAGAGAAATAAAACACATTCTTCACCTATGAGCATCTTGCCTTTCTAGTGAACCTATCTTTAGAGTTTAAGACAGGAGCCAAATCTCAAATTTCAGGTCATTGAAATGCACAGCACATTGGAAAGTGGACAGGTGCTAAATCATGTCTTCTGGCCACACTCCACTTGCAGTAATGATGACTGGCGCCGGAAAATCCCCTCTGACATGCGAATGAGATCTGCAATTGTTTTGCCCTGTTTAATAGCTGAGATGTTGCCCCCTGAGGACCCGTCTCACATGGACATGGTCTCTTCTCATCACACTTGTAGGAAGCACTTTCTGAAGTTTGGAGGCCCTCCCCAAAGTCCCCCCCACAACTCACCACAAAACAAGCAAGCTGGGGCACCACCGAAACATTCTTTATACTAACTTATGGATCTCTGCTCTCTTCACAATTACTTTCCCTTAGTCCCTCCAAACACAAAAGGAAGACTATCAAAACTGAACTATTTCTGTAAAACGTGTTTCTTAACCTTCAAAGTGCAAATGGCTGAGATTTCCCAAGATTGGAAGAGAAATCATCCAGGAGAAAAAGCCTTGGGGTGGTACATCCCTACTCCTCAGCAATAAAACAAACTGATACACACAGCAATTCAGATAAATACCCAGAGCATTATGCTGAGTGGAAAAAGGTGAGTCTCAAAATGTTATATACCTTGTGGTTCCAATTATATAAAATTATTAAAATAACAAAATTAGAGAAATGGAGAAGAATGGATGCCAACAGTTAGAGAGTGAGTTGGGAGAGGGGTGGAAAGAAAGTAGGTGTAGCTGTAAAATAGCAACATGGGGGATCCTTGTGGGGACAGAACAATTCTGTTTCTTGACTTCATCAAGGTCTACGGTTGTAGACAGTACTATTGTAGTACTATTATAGCATTATTATTGTACTATTGTACCAATACTATAGCTTTGCAAGATTTTACCACTGGGGGGAACTGGGTGAAGGATATGAGGGATCGCTACTGTTTCTTACAACTGCATGCAAATATACAACAATATAAAAATAAAAGCTTAATTTAAGAGAGGGAAAAAAAGAAATCATTGGATTGAAACTGACAGAACCAGGCTCTAGCTCAAGGTTTGCCAATAACAAGCACAAGCCAAGTCATCCAACCTCTTTCATTCTGTTTCTCCATCTGTGAAATGGGGTTGGACAAGACCATCTCTGAGGTCCCTGTGATTTCAACAGCCAAGTGATTTCAGACTGGCTCCTGGTGTATAACAGCCTTTGAAACAGCAGGGGCCATCTGAAGAATCAGGCTACCACAGCAGAGTCAGGGGGTTTACAAAAATAGTCTCCGTTAAAAAAAAAAAAAAAAAAAAAAAAAAACCACAAACCTAGCATCTATTAAATATAACATGCTATGAGATGAACAGAGAAACAATTTGGAAGATGAAAACTTTAAAGATAATAGTATCTCAGCATTAAAGTCATGATGGGTTAAAGAAATATTCTACAGGATAGTGTGATTGAACAGTATATCTTGTTAGCTATAAATAAATAAAGTGAGCCAGCATTTCTGCCATCTTGATATAGTACACCCACATCACCCCCTCATTTTCCAGCCTCTTTTCATTGTTAAACTATTCTTGTTTATAATGTTCTGCTTTCTGGGGAAACCGCAACATACAAAACAGGAAGTTCTTTAATACAACTTACAGTTTTAGAAGAGGAAAAACCCAAGCAACTGATTAAGAAATGAAAATTTTAGTAAAATTTTTGTTTGCTTTTCATATCACCAAATAACCAGCCTGCTTTTAATCACCCAATAAACTAAATTGAGCAGTTTATTTGGTATCAAACATATAATCAGTGTCAAAACATCAACAATCTGGATAATCTATTACATCAAATCAGCAGCCTTTATTCTTCCCTAAAAAAAAAAAAACTATATCTTTTTCTATGTACATTTCTTCAAAGAGCAGTAAGTATTGTTAAAGAAAACCAGAAGGAAGAAAGTAACAAAACAGTATGTAGTCACTAACATCTGTAGGTAAGATTTTTTTTTTAATTTTAAAATCTTTAATTCTTACACGTGTTCCCAAACATGAACCCCCCTCCCACCTCCCTTCCCATAACATCTCTGTGGGTCATCCCCATGCACCAGCCCCAAGCATGCTGTATCCTGCGTCAGACATAGACTGGCGATTCAATTCTTACATGATAGTATACATGATAGAATGCCATTCTCCCAAATCATCCCACCCTCTCCCTCTCCCTCTGAGTCCAAAAGTCCGTTATACACAGCTGTGTCTTTTTTCCTGTCTTGCATACAGGGTCGTCATTGCCATCTTTCTAAATTCCATATATATGTGTTAGTATACTGTATTGGTGTTTTTCTTTCTGGCTTACTTCACTCTGTATAATTGGCTCCAGTTTCATCCATCTCATCAGAACTGATTCAAATGAATTCTTTTTAACGGCTGAGTAATACTCCATTGTGTACATGTACCAAAGCTTTCTTATCCATTCATCTGCTGATGGACATCTAGGTTGTTTCCATGTCCTGGCTATGATAAACAGTGCTGCGATGAACATTGGGGTACATGTGTCTCTTTCAATTCTGGTTTCCTTGGTGTGTATGCCCAGCAGTGGGATTGCTGGGTCATAAGGTAGTTCTATTTGCAATTTTTTAAGGAATCTCCACACTGTTCTCCATAGTGGCTGTACTAGTTTGCATTCCCACCAACAGTGTAGGAGGGTTCCCTTTTCTCCACACCCTCTCCAGCATTTATTGCTTGCAGATTTTTGGATGGCAGCCATTCTGACTGGTGTGAAGTGGTACCTCATTGTGGTTTTGATTTGCATTTCTCTGATAATGAGTGATGTTGAGCATCTTTTCATGTGTTTGTTAGCCATCTGTATGTCTTCTTTGGAGAAATGTCTATTTGAGAAGTCCAGGGAGTGTTCAGATTCATCGATAATGGTGTATTTTGATATTCAAATAACTCAAATATTCTATCATTACACCTACTAAAACTATGTGCAGTATAATTTATCCTCATTTGATGGCTGAGTAGCCATAATAAAATTTTGCACAATCTCTGATAAACATGATCTCATTTGCTACTGAAGAATGCTGAGATGCAAATGGGCTTGATGAATTTGATGGAACCTGTTTGAGCTTGTGAAAATAAAGGGCATCAGTTTAAATTTTGAAACCACCCCCAACACTGCTGGCTTAATGATTCCTTTTCTCTCTTCAATACAAATTCTCAGGCAGAAAATGGCCTCCTTGGATTTCAGCTACTGGCATTTTTCCACTGAAGGTTGAAGGGGTGTCTTCCCTAATGATTTTGTCTTCTACACTGAAATCACTTTGTCTTCTACTTCTCTCCTCCTAGTTATTAATCTCTCAAGATTCAGAAGCCTCTGTATTCTTTAATATTCAGAAGCTTCACACACTAGTTTTGTAATATCATTGCTATGTGCTGGCTCAACTTTTGCCACCTTTAATATTTCCTTCACTTCCTCTATATGAAAAAATTTGCCCACAAACATTAATACAGTTCCTGTTACTTGTAAGGCATATTATTTTCATTGCATTTATTGTCTGGGTATGCAGGAATAGGCTTAAATATTTCAAGAATTGATATTATCTGTTGCTATAAGACTTATTCCAAAAAGCATTCCAATGCTTTTTCATCATGAGAAATTTGCAAAAAAAAATGATAGGCCATGTTTTTTTTTCCCCTAGGCTAGTCTTAAAATGTCATACTTAACATAATTTCAAGCACAAATAATAATAATAGCATCATAAGCACAGCATTTTAATGAAACATTATTTTCCACCAGATATATCTAGCTTTCTGACATCATTTAAAGACAGAAAAGCCATTTTTCAAAAGAAAAGACTCACTTAATTGTGTCTACTTGTGAAATTACAGGGACTCTGTAAAGTTCATTGGATCATAGAGGGGGGCCTCTTTGCAGTGGTTCTGTCTGAAGCACTTAGAAAATTTTATCTGGTTATGGGGCTTTAAGGAGATGAGGATCACAAAACTTTTTTTTTTACCAACCAAAGCAAATACTTTTTATTAAATCTCTTTTTCAGTTGATTAAATCTCAAGATTATAAAGGACATTTTTAAAAAAGAAAGAACTCTGACCCTTATCCAATGTTTGAAATACTCACATCCCACTACCATATGGCCATTGGTCCTCCATTTAAACAGGGAAAGAAATATAATTCAGCACTTCTCAAATCAGAATCACCTAACTTGCTTCTAATATGACCAATTTCTGATTAAGACAATTGTGGTTATGCACAATTTTCACAGGGTCTTTGGTAAACACCAACAGTTAGTTCTGGGTGAAAGTTATGGATTCCTCCTGAAAGCAAGTCTCAGACTGAATCCTGGCACACACACAGCAGCAGCATTCCCCAGCAAACAAGCAACAATCACACCACCAGTTTGGCAAAAGCCAATGGAGTTCCATGTTTCAATTCCTCTGAGAACTCAATAGAAATTTCTGTGGACATTTCATTGGAGATAAAGAAAGCAGGATTCACCCAACTACCTAGTCAGAGTCAGGAGAACAAGAAGTCTCCAAATTAGTTTTTGAAACAGGCTGAGATTGCCCTCCAGATCTCAATGTCTTTATCAGGACTTTGGTGCCTGGCTCAAACAGTGGCTTATTTGACTCAGAGTCTAGCTCAGGAGTCACCTCCCAGAGTTTCCATAATGTCTGTCGAAAGGCTGAAGCTGAGTCACATAGTTAATTCTAAGGCTTCAGGGTCTTAAACAATGTCTGTGTGTAAGAAGGCTCTTCCATAGATACATTCAGAGGGAGACTGTCCTTCCTTTTTCAGGCTTTCCTGGTGGCTCAGCTGGTAAAGAATCTACCTGCAATGTGGGAGACCTGAGTTCAATCCCTAGGTTGGGAAGATCCCCTGGAGAAGGGAAAGGCTACTAACTCCAGTGTTCTGGCCTGTGAGAACCCCATGAACAGTATGAAAAGGCAAAATGATAGGACACTGAAAGAGGAACTCCCCAGGTCAGTAGGTGCCCAACATGCCACAGGGATCAATGGAGAAATAACTCCAGAAAGAATGAAGGGATGTAGCCAAAGCAAAAACAATACCCAGCTGTGGATGTGACTGGTGATAGAAGCAAGGTCCGATGCTGTAAAGAGCAATATTGCAAAGGAACCTGGAATGTTAAGTCCATGAATCAAGGCAAATGGGAAGTGGTCAAACAGGAGATGGCAAGAGTGAACATCGACATGCTAGGAATCAGCGAACTAAAATGGACTGGAATGGGTGAAATTAACTCAGATGACCATTATATCTACTACTGTGGGCAGGAATCCCTCAGAAGAAATGGAGTAGCCATCATGGTCAACAAAAGTCCAAAATGCAGTACTTGGATGCAATCTCAAAAACGACAGAATGATCTCTGTTCATTTCCAAGGCAAACCATTCAATATCACAGTGATCCAACCTATGCCCCACCAGTAATGCTGAGGAAGCTGACATTGAACAGTTTTATGAAGACCTACAAGACCTTTTACAGCTAACACCCAAAAAAGATGTCCTTTTCATTATAGGGGACTGGAATGCTAAAGTAGGAAGTCAAGAAACCCCTGGAGTAACAGGCAAATTTGGCCTTGGAATACGGAAAGAAGCAGGGCAAAGGCTAATAGAGTTTTGCCAAGAAAACGCATACATAGCGTGTATAGAATACACCTATGTGTATTGTTTGTCATAGCAAACACCCTCTTCCAACAACACAAGAGAAGACTCTACACATGGACATCACCAGATAGTCAACACCGAAATCAGACTGATTATATTCTTTGCAGCCAAAGATGGAGAAGCTCTATACAGTCAGCAAAAACAAGACTGGGAACTGATTGTGGCTCAGATCATGAACTCCTTATTGCCAAATTCAGACTTAAATTGAAGAAAGTAGGGGAAACCACTAGACCATTCAGGTATGACCTAAATCAAATCCTTTATGATTATACAGTGGAAGTGAGAAATAGATTTAAGGGACTAGATCAATAGACAGAGTGCCTGATGAACGGTGGACGGAGGTTTGTGACATTGTACAGGAGACAGGGATCAAGACCATCCCCATGGAAAAGAAATGCAAAAAAGCAAAATGGCTGTCTGGGGAGGGCTTACAAATAGCTGTGAAGAGAAGAGAGGCAAAAAGCAAAGAAGAAAAGGAAAGTTATAGGCATCTAAATGCAGAGTTCCAAAGAATAGCAAGAAGAGATAAGAAAGCCTTCTTCAGCGATCAATGCAAAGAAATAGAGGACGACAACAGAATGGGAAAGACTAGATATCTCTTTAAGAAAATTAGAGACACCGAGGGAACATTTCATGCAAAGATGGGCTCGATAAAAGATAAAGATCATATGGACCTAACAGAAGCAGAAGATCTTAAGAAGAGGTGGCACGAATACACAGAAGAACTGTAAAAAAAAAAAAGATCTTCACAATCCAGATAATCACAATGGTGTGATCACTCACCTAGAGCCAGACATCCTGGAATGTGAAGTCAAGTGGGCCTTAGAAAGAATCACTATGAACAAAGCTAGTGGAGGTGATGAGATTCCAGTTGAGCTATTTCAAACCCTGAAAGATGATGCTGTGAAAGTGCTGCACTCAATATGCCAGCAAATTTGGAAAACTCAGCAGTGGCCATAGGACTGGAAAAGGTCAGTTTTCATTCCAATCCCAAAGAAAGGCAATGCCAAAGAATGCTCAAACTACTGCACAGTTTCACTCATCTCACATGCTAGTAAAGTAATGCTCAAAATTCTCCAAGCCAGCCTTCAGCAATACGTGAACCGTGAACTCCCTGATGTTCAAGCTGGTTTTAGAAAAGGCAGAGGAACCAGAGATCAAATTGCCAACATCACTGGATCATGGAAAAAGCAAGAGAGATCCAGAAAAACATCTATTTCTGCTTTATTGACTATGCCAAAGCCTTTTACTGTGTGGATCACAATAAAGTGTGGAAAAGTCTAAAAGAGTTCGGAATACCAGAACGCTTGACCTGCTTCATGAGAAACCTGCAAGCAGGTCAGGAAGCAACAGTTAGAACTGGACATGGAACAACAAACTGTTTCCAAATTGGAAAAGGAATACATCAAGGCTGTATATGGTCACCCTACTTATTAAACTTATATGCAGAGTACATCATGAGAAATGCTGGGCTGGATGAAGCACAAGCTGGAGTCAAGATTGCCGGGAAAAATATTAATAACCTCATATATGCAGATGACACCACCCTTATGGCAGAAAGTGAAGAGGAACTCAAAAGCCTCTTGATGAAAGTGAAAGAGGAGAGTGAAAAAGTTGGCTTAAAGCTCAACATTCAGAAAACGAAGATCATGGCATCTGGTCCCATCACTTCATGGCAAATAGATGGGGAAACAGTGGAAACAGTGTCAGACTTTATTTCTGGGGGCTCCAAAATCACTGCAGATAGTGACTGCAGCCATGAAATTAAAAGACGGTTACTGCTTGGAAGAAAAGTTATGACCAACCTAGATAGTATATTCAAAAGCAGAGACATTACTTTGCCAACTAAGGTCCGTCTAGTCAAGGCTATGGTTTTTCCTGTGGTCATGTATGGATATGAGACTTGGACTGTGAAGAAAGCTGAGCGCCGAAGAATTGATGCTTTTGAACTGTGGTGATGGAGAAGACTCTTGAGAGTCCCTTGGACTGCAAGGAGATCCAACCAGTCCATTCTGAAGGAGATCAGTCCTGGGTGTCCATTGGAAGGATTGATGCTGAAGCTGAAACTCCAATACTTTGGCCATCTCATGCAAAGAGTTGACTCATTGGAAAATACCCTGATGCTGGGAGGGATTGGGGGCAGGAGGAGAAGGGGACGACAGAGGATGAAATGGCTAGATGGCATCACCGACTCAATGCACATAGGTTTTTGTGAACTTCGGGAGCTGGGATGGACAGGGAGGCCTGGCGTGCTGTGGTTCATGGGATCGCAAAGAGTCGGACATGACCGAGTGACTGAACTGAACTCTCCTTCCTTTTCAGGGGCAGTCCAAGCCCTCATTAAAGCTATGGATAGAACTTTAAACCGATTGTCCTGAGTCTCTTGAGTTAATTTATGCAGATGTCTCTTAATAATGTCATTAGCTTTTTCTACCTTCCCTGAAGATTGGGGTCCCCAGGAACAGTGTAAGTGATATTCTATTCCTAGAAGTTTCAACACCCCTTGTGTTACAGCAGCTTTAAAGGTGGAGCACTGTTTAGAGTTTGAGATCCCACTTACACCATGAGAAGTCAGCACAGTAAGATTTTGCCCGTTAGTAGTATTATTAGCTTAGGCATTAGCAAAATAACAATAGCAATTACTCTTAAACAATGTAGCCATAGTCTTTTTTTATTTTTTCCCCCAGTAATAAACAAACTAAACTCTGATCCTGTGGGCAAGCTCAAAGTTGTTTGAAGAATTTTAAAGCCGTTTGAGTCTCTGGATGCCAAACCAGCTTGCCGGTTGGGCCTGCTGAGTCTCAGTTATAAGTTTATATAAAGGCCGGGTAAGTTCCCCATAACCCAGAATCCGAATGTGGCAACAACCTGTAATGCCCAAGAATCCTCTTAATTGTCTTAAAGTCATAGGTAGAGGATGATTTAGTATAGGTTTAATGCTAGAAACCATCCTTCAAATCAATGACTGAAAAATATTTGGCTTGTTCAGGATTTTCAGACAATACAGTATAAGAATTAGGCACTTATTCATATATCTAAAACAAATCTCCATTTATCATTTGACTTTTTTACACCCAAAATAGGAGTGTTGCATGGACTATTACAGGCAATTAATCGCCCCTGTTCCTTTAATTTTCAATGATGGGTTTTAACCCTTTCTTAACCTTAGGCTTTAGTGGATACTGCTTTTGATGTGGAAATAGGTGAGGATCTTTGAGCTTGATAACAACAAGAACAGCACTTTGTGCTCGACCCACAGTTTTTCCATGAGCCCACACTTTAGGATTTAGGATTTTGTTCAATTAATGGGAGAGAAAGAGTAGGCTCCATATTCATGAAAACAGAGGCCTGGACCTTGCTCAGTTTATCCCTCCCCAGAAGGCGTGGAGACTCCAGCATGACAAGAAACTCATGAGAAAAGCGCACAGAGTCCCAGCTGCAGCTTAAAGGATGACAAATAATAGTGTTTGGTTCATCCTGCTGCTGCTGCTAAGTCACTTTAGTCGTGTCCAACTCTGTGCGACCCCATAGACGGCCTCCTACCAGGCTCCTCTGTCCCTGGGATTCTCCAGGCAAGAACACTGGAGTGGGTTGCCATTTCCTTCTCCAGTGCATGAAAGTGAAAAGTGAAAGTGAAGTCGCTCAGTCGTGTCCAACTCTTAGCGACCTCATGGACTGCGGCCTACCAGGCTCCTCCATCCATGGGATTTTCCAGGCAAGAGTACTGGAGTGGTGTGCCATTGCCTTCTCCAACAGTTGCATTACAGTAGTGGATTGGGAGAAAAGTGGACCAGGGGCTTCAGTGAGCACAGAGAAATTTACCCCAGTGTCTAAAAGAAAATTGACTAATTGGCTTCCACAGTTATTAATACCTGGGGTTCCTCAAGTGTAATTAGGATGAGAGCTTCTGTGGGGACCCCCAGGCACCCTCAGTCCCAATTGCCTTGAGAGTCCAACCCCTGGGCCCTACACCTCAGAGGGCAGTCTCTTCTCTAGTGTGGTCCTCTGCAGACTGGACATGGAGCCAGGGGCAGCTTAGATCCAGCTTGAGACACCCTCCTTTCCACAGTGATAACAAGTCCTTCCCTTTTCACCTGGGTCCCTCTGGGCATTTTTCCTCAGGCTGTTTCAGAGTGGCTCTAACAGCCATGCTGGGGCTTCAGTCTTTTGCCTGGCTTTTGTTTTCCTCCCCATATTCTCTACCATAATATACCATCTGAGCCAGCTGTAGCAGTTTTTTAAAGACTGATTTGGTCCAAATGCCTGTTTTTGTATCTTATGGCAGATATCTGGAAGTGACTGAATGAGAAATCTATCTTTCAAGGTCATTTCTCTCTCTGAACTTTTGGAATCAATGTCAGTAAACTTGAGGAGAGCCTCCCATAGTCTATCTAGAAATTTACCAGGAGTTTCCTTCTCTCCTTGTACTATGTCAGTCAACTAAGCATAGTTTAAAGTCTTAGTGTGCACTCACTTGAGCCTTTTAAGAATACATCTGACAAAGTGACTCTGATCCCACCTTCTTTTAGCCATGTTATAGTCCCAGTCTGCCTCTGTTATGGGAACTGCTTGGCTCCCAGGAGGGAGGAGGGCATTTCATGTTCCCTCTTTCCCCTTGTCTCATGTTCAAGCTATTCATCTCCAAAAGTAGGAGCTTCTCTAAAACTCCAGTTTCTGAGTTAGAGGTCAGCGTCTATCCCAAGATATACATTATATCTCTCCAAATAAGCTCATAAAGTTAAGTTAGTCCTATAATGGCTTCTATGTACTTTTTGGATCTAAACAGTCTCGACCATAATTGGGATTGTTTGAAATTCTACCTAAACTAAGGCAACCCCTCCTGGAAGGGTGTCCTGATTCTCAGCCTGTTCAGTTGAGAGCCCCAGATACAGGGGCAAAGTAAGAGGACAGGAAGGAGCTGAAGGTTTCTCACCCAAATCTGTACCCTTAGGCCCTAAGTCTGGCATGTCTTGCAGAGAGATAAAGTGCAACACATATGGCACTTTTACCCATTTCTCTTGTTTTCTATAGAACTGGTCTAATTATAAAAGAGCATTATAATTGAGACCCTTCAACTGGCCAGCATTCCCCATCTTCCAAAGAATACTGTGGCCATTCAGTATCACAGAAGAAGATCAGCCGTGTCTTTTTTAAATTCTGGGGATAAAACTTGCCCCAGTTTTCTTTAAAATATATTGTAAAGGAGTGCTTCTGGAACTGCTAGCTCCCATCTGTAAGAGAGAAAAAAGCGGCATCCACAGCCGTGGCCTCTTTCCACCGGAGACGTCCCTCCCTGCTCTAAATGGGGTTGTAGACAGACTTTCCCCCAAAACTTCCTTCTCTGGTCAGACTTAGTCTTTTTCTTACCAATGCAGGCACCTTATTTGTCCCTCCCTACCACCACGGCTGGGTGGAGATGCACCAGGGGTAGACCTGATGGCATCCCAAATTGATTTCCAGTTACTCACCGTTAAGACTTTGATTTTCGCTCCTCCTCTGATGCTGCCCAGGGTGCAACAGAGTAGCCTTGCAGAATGCCTCCCAAGCTAGGACTACTAGGAGAAGCATCCATCTCACATGTGTCTGTGCACATTTCTAAGTTCAGTCCTGACCACAGTAGAAGCAGTGAGTCATAAAAGGATGCACAACAACCAAGATGTCCCTTCTGAGTGTCACCACACCAGTATAGCCAAAGAGGTGGTGGAGGGTTGGCCAGCAAGGAAAGAGTGGTTCAAGCTACTAAGGCCAATCCTTCCAGTTCATTCCCACAGATTCCACAAAAGGAATATTTAAGGAGTTGAGACAAAAGCCACCAGGGAGCCTCCTCTGATTCCCTAACAGTTAGCACTATCAAAGGAAGAAGCCCACTGTACTTCCAATCTGGGATTCTCCGCCTATGTTCTTAGAAACCTCGTGCTTCCTAGCAGCACTTCCATCCATACAGTTCAGAAGTACAGCTTGGCAAGGACTTGCATTTGGGACTCTGACCCCACTTTTAGGACTCTGGCCTAAAAGCAGCCAAAAGAGAGACACTGCTGAAGCTAGAGTTCCACCTTGCTCCAAACGTGTTCCTAGTAAGTCTGGGTTCCCCATGACTACCAAGCCTGGGGTCTAAGTAAAAGTACACAGTAATGGCATGGATCACAAGTCCCTTGAAAGTCTATAATCCGAGAGATTAAGTTAGAAGCTCTCATTCCCTACACAATTATGAAATGGTCAAAAAGATCAGGAAAAGATGACCGAGAAAGGAAAGTTCAGTCCACACGCTTTGTCCATTTCTGGACGCTTCCCTCACAGGAATGTTGGGTGTCTCTGGCATTGGCAGGTAGGTATAAACATCCAACAAGGCTCCCCTCTTGGGGGCTGCCTTCAGTCATTATGAGGCATCGCAAAACCACAGAGCAGGCTCATCACTTGCTTCGCACAGGGCATGTCATTCATTCACACAAGAACACTGTACAGTTAGTAAAGAAGAAAACATGTGTACTGAGAAAGCAGAGAGACTAGAGCTCTGAGTGTTCTTACCCTGTCCTGAAGACCCCGGACGAGCCCCCAAGATGATAGCTTATGGTGAATGATGTCGGATTCATGATCTCTGAAGAAGATATAGCTTCAGGACCAGGGACCAGGCTTGATCACTCAAGAGCTTTTGTGTAGCAGAGTTTTATTAAAGGGAAAAAGGGACAGAGAAAGCTTCTGACATAGACATCAGGATGGGGACAGAGTGGCCCCCCTTGCTAGTCTTAGCAAGGGAGCTATATACTTTTTCAATTGATTATTAAACCAAAAGAATGTCTCAAAGTTGTAAAGATCTTGCCAGACCCACTCCCACAATTTACATTTTAAGATAACAGGATTAGTAAGGTTTTCAAGAAGGAGAGACTGTCCTCAAGCAGGATACATTGTTGTTTCATAATCCTTAGTACAGAGTTTAAACTGAGTTGTTTTGTTGTGTAATCATCAGTTCTGCTTAAAGAAAGTTTTGTGTGACTAAGACTAAGGAATGCAGAGAAAGAAAAAAAAAAAAAAAAGACATTTGTCCTTTTTTCCTCCTTAAGAATTCCAGACCCCTATCTCCTCTTCCAAAGCCCCAGACCCCTTTTTCCTCCTCAAGGACCATGGACTTCTTTTCAACCTGCCTGGGAATCAACTCTCTCAAGGCCATCAAGGAATCAACCTCTGGGTGCCATTTCTGAGGATGCAGACTGCTGGACCAGCTATATTTTTATTTCCCATTATGCATGGCAGTGAGTGTCTCTACAATACTGCCAGAAAATCCACATATAATGAAAACTAAAAATTCCATCCAGAAATACCCAGTTCTGATATTCATTTGTCAAATAATAGAATTTCTAATATTCATTGGAGATGAATATAAATGCCATTTATAAATGCCAGCTAATCACCTTGGAGTATATAGTTTTGATTAAGACAATTAACCACAACAAGGGTCTAGATTAAAACTAAATAAGACATACATGTTCATATCTCAGAGTCTATGCTGAAGTATTTTCAAAAAGATTATCCAAGGCTTTCTGACTCATACTATCTGGGCCTGAAAATTTGCATTTTTCATAAGATCCTCATACAAATCATAGGTGTGATAGAATTTTGTGAACCACAGTCTCAGACATTCTGAAGGTTCTAGGGGACACAGACTTTGTCCAAATCCTGGCTCTTCCACTTTATAGCTGTGTGCATGCCATGTCACATTGGTCTTGCCCAATTCTTTGCACCTAGAGTATAGCCCGCCAGGCTCCTCTGTCCATGGGATTCTCCAGGAAAGAATACTGGAATGGGTTACCATGCCCTCCTCCAGGGGATCTTTCCCACCCAGGTATCTAACCCAAGTCTCTTACATTTCCTGCATTGGCAGGTGAGATTTTTATGACTACTGCCACCTGGGAAGCCCTTACAACTATGTACCTTATTTAAATATTGTGATTGCATTTTCTCATCTGTACAATGGCCAAAATAATACCTACCTCACAGGATTAGTGTAAGGGTTAATGAAAGTTTTAAAAGTAAAGTTTTAATCCAACTATTTGCCTATAGCGAAAGTGAAGTCACTCAGTAGTGTCTGACTCTTTGCCACCCCATGGACTGTAACCTACCAGGTTCCTCTGCCCATGGGATTTTCCAGGCAAGAGCACTGGAGTGGGTTGCCATTTACTTCTCCAGGGGATCTTCCCAACCCAGGGATATAACCCGGGTCTCCCACATAGCAGGCAGACACTTTACCGTTGTGACTTAAATTTAGATGAAAAATCTTGAGCTTGATTTTGATTCCAGCTTGTGCTTCATCCAGCCCAGCATTTCTCATGATGTACTCTGTATATAAGTTAAATAAACAGGGTGACAATATACAGCCTTGACGTACTCCTTTTCCTATTTGGAACCAGTCTGTTGTTCCATGTCCAGTTCTAACTGTTGCTTCCTGACCTGCATACAGGTTTCTCAAGAGCCAGGTCAGGTGGTCTAGTATGCCCATCTCTTTCAGAATTTTCCACAGTTTATTCTGATCCACATAGTCAAAGGCTTTTGCATACTCAATAAAGCAGAAATAGATGTCTTTCTGGAACTCTCTTGCTTTTTCAATGCTCCAGTGGAATATTGGCAATTTGATCTCTGGTTCCTCTGCCTTTTCTAAAACCAGCTTGAACATCTGGAAGTTCACAGTTCACGTATTGCTGAAGCCTGGCTTGGAGAATTTTGAGCATTACTTTACTAGCATGTGAGATGAGTGCAATTGTACCACCCTTATGGCAGAAAGTGAAGAACTAAAAACCCTCTTGATGAAAGTGAAAGAGGAGAGTGAAAAAGTTGGCTTAAAGCTCAACATTCAGAAAACTAAGATCATGGCATCCAGTCCCATCACTTCATGGGAAATAGATGGGGAAACAGTGGAAACAGTGGCTGACTTTAGTTTTTTGGGCTCCAAAATCACTGCAGATGGTGATTGCAACCATGAAATTAAAAGACACTTACTCCTTGGAAGGAAAGTTATGACCAACCTAGATAGCATATTCAAAAGCGGAGACATTACTTTGTCATCAAAGGTCCGTCTAGTCAAGGCTATGGGTTTTCCAATGGTCATGTATGGATGTGAAAGTTGGACTGTGAAGAAAGCTGAGTGCCGAAGAATTGATGGTTATGAACTGTGATGTTGGAGAAGACTCTTGAGAGTCCCTTGGACTGCAAGGAGATTCAACCAGTCCATCCTAAGGGAAATCGGTCCTGGGTGTTATTTGGAAGGACTGATGTTAAAGCTGAAACTCCAATACCTTAGCCACCTGATGCAAAGAGCTGACTCATTTGAAAAGACCCTGATGTTGGGAAAGATTGAAGGCAGGAGGAGAAGGGGATGACAGAGAATGAGATGGTTGGATGGCATCACAGACTCGATGGACATGGGTTTGGGTGAACTCCGGGGGTTGGTGATAGACAGGGAGGCCTGGCGTGCTGTGGTTCATGGGGTCACAGAGTCGGACATGACTGAGCAACTGAACTGAACTGAATCTTGAGCTTTCTCTTCTCCGTGGGACACAAATCCTGGATAATACTGATTTTTCTTACCACTTTAAATTGGTGTTCACTACTCAATGAACTCTTCAGCTGTGGTCTGAGCAGGGAATTATAGAGCAGAACTGTTATCATCTTTGTTCTAGAAAGAACTTCAACAAAGTCTAAAATTACAGAATCGAGTTTTGGTGATCACTTCACATGGTTGAGTTGAAATATTCCTTATACATGCTGCTGAAAGTCAAGTCTATATGTTCTGTACTTTTGTGGGGAAAAACAGTTGCAAGACTAAATATCCTGCTGAATTTCATTTTCTTGGCAATACTATATCAAGATATTTTCGAATTCTTATTCTGTCATCCAAACTACTTGCTCTCCTTCAACCTCATATCCTCTCTAAATGTTGTTCAGTTCAGTTCAGTCACTCAGTCATGTCCGACTCTTTGCGACCCCATGAATCACAGCACACCAGGCCTCCCTGTCCATCACCAACACCCGGAGTTCATTCAGACTCATGTCCATCGAGTCAGTGATGCCATCCAGCCATCTCATCCTCTGTCGTCCCCTTCTCCTCCTGCCCCCAATCCCTCCCAGCATCAGAGTCTTTTCCAATGAGTCAACTCTTCTCATGAGGTGGCCAAAGTACTGGAGTTTCAGCTTTAGCATCATTCCCTCCAAAGAAATCCCAGGGCTTATCTCCTTTAGAATGGACTGGTTGAATCTCCTTGCAGTCCAAGGGACTTTCAAGAGTCTTCTCCAACACCACAGTTCAAAAGCATCAATTCTTCAGTGCTCAGCTTTCTTCAGTCCAACTCTCACATCCATACATGACCAATGGAAAAACCATAGCCTTGACTAGACAGAACTTTGTTGGCAAAGTAATGTCTCTGCTTTTGAATATGCTATCTAGGTTGGTCATAACTTTTCTTCCAAGGAGTGAGCGTCTTTTAATTTCATGGCTGTAATCACCATCTGGATACCCTTAAATTTTGTTCAAGTCTTTGATCTTACAAAATGTTGAATACAGCAGAATGTTCCAAGTTTAAGTCATCACCTTTAGTGAGGGTTTGTCCTACCAATAACTGGTTTCTCTCATTGTCATTACATTCAACTAATGTTTTTCCATTTTTTTCTGTAAGAACATGATGAGCAAGAATGTGTCAGAATCCTTGCTACAAGCCAAAGAACACCATGTCTATCACAGTAATTTACTCTGACAATTTTAACAAAGAAAAAATAAATGAAATTAGTATGACATGACTTACTTTTATTGAAATGATATCAGGACTAGGAACTCCACTTTTTGCCTCTAAATAAAAATCAGATTTTAATTCATGTATCAATAACAATTAATTGGCAGTGGTTGCCTAGAGCATAATTTTGACAATGTTTCTAGGCTCATTGCAAACACAGCAGTCAGAAAGGCCATGATCAGATTATTTAGCAACATCTTCCATGGATATGAGTCTTCCCTGGTGGCTCAGATGGTAAAGCATCTGCCTTCAATGCAGGAGACCCAGGTTCGATCCCTGGGTTGGGAAGATCTCCTAGAGAAGGAAATGGCAACCCACTCCAGTACTCTTGCCTGGAGAATCCCACGGACAGAGGAGCCTGGTAGGTTACAGTCCATGGGGTCACAAAGAGTCAGACACGACTGAGCGACTTCACTTCACTTTCACTTTCCATGGATATACCAGGTAAGAAAGTGGTAGCACCTTTGTAACATAATTATACATCATCCCTGGCCTGGATTTTTAAAATCTAGCTCTTAATTTACTAGATTATAGAATCTTATTTGGCCTCCCATATATTGCATCCACCTTTCCTCCTGTGGACAGAATGATATATACCAGCTTCCTGGTGTGCCAATGCTTCTTATCTTTCATATTTCTTCAAGATTGGCGAAATGTCTCAGTGATGTGATTTGTGAGTTTTCTCAATACCATGGGATGTCATTTGTCTGGGTGAAGAGATTTTTAACTCATTCACAGCAAGAAAAATGTTCCGTTATAAGTTTTTCAACTATACTAGGTTTCTATTTGTTTTTACTAACTTTTCAATGAAACGTGTTAGTCGCTCAGTCATGTCTGACTCTTTGCAACCCCATGGACTATAGACCACCAGGCTCCTCTCTCCATGGAATTCTCCAGGCAAGAATATTGGAATGGGTAGCCATTCCCTTCTCCAGGGGATCTTCCCAACCCAGGGATCGAACCTGGGTCTCCTGCATTGCAGGCAAATTCTTTACTGTCTGAGCCACCAGGGAAGACCAGTGATTTGAAAATGAAGTAATAAAAGTTTTATGAATGTTCTCAGTGGCTGATTTTACCTTCCAAAGATAGCCACAATACTCCCATCCCATGTGGTCTCTTATAATGTCCCCTTGACAGACCATGAATCTGGACAGATCTTTACAACTTCTTCAACCTGGTGGAGTATGCTAGAAGTGACATTATGTGATTTCCAAGCTAGGCTGTAAAAATAACACACATGCCCACCTTATTCTCTCTTGAGATATTCACTCTTGGAATTCACCTGCCATGCTGTGAGGAAGCCCAAACTATCCCATGAAGAGAAACCTGGAGTGGCCATGTGAAGGCATTATAGCCAACAGCCCAGTTGAGGTCTTAGCCCAACAGCCTTCACCAGCTACCTGAAATGTAAATAAAGAAGACTCAAGAATTAAAGATTTTAAAATTAAAAAAAAATAAAAAATAAAAAAAAAATTTAAAAAAAAAATAAATAAACACTCATAAAAAAAATTAAAAAAAAAACCATTTTGGGTTTATTTTTGTAAAAAAAAAAAAAAAAGAAGACTCAAGGGATTATATCCCAAAGCAGTAGAGTCACCTTCAGCCTTCAAATCTCACTAGTGAGGCCTCAGATATCATGAAACAGAAAAGTTGTCCCTGTTGGGCCTTGTTTGAATTTCTGAACTGCAGAATCCAGGAGCATAATAAAATGCCTGTTTCATGCAGCTATATTTTAGAGTGATTTTCTTCCTATGTTTTACTAGTGGTAAAGAACCTGCCTGTGAATGCAAGAGAGGTAAGAGACAAGTGTTCAATCCCTGGGTCTGGAGGACCCCTGGAGGAGGGCACGGCAACCCATTCTAGTATTCTTGCCTGGAGAATCCCATGGACAGAGGAGCCTGGCAGGCTACAGACCATAGGGTCTCAAAGAGTCAGACACAGTTGAAGTGACTTAGCACACACATTGCACAGCAATAGTAATTAGAACACCCTCCTTGATAGAATAGACAAATGTAAAATAGAAGCTCATTCTTTAAATGTCACTGTTTCTCAGTTATCACCTGCATTGGAAACAGTTGATATGCTTGTTAAAATTCAAATTTCTAGATGCACGTGTGTGCACATGTGCACACACACACACACACACACAGAGTGGTCCTGGAACAACTATGCCAAACACAAAGGAATGGTGGAATCACTGCCCTGGAGAAGACTAGTGGTATATGAGGGCTAAGTGTACAGCCTGAACTTGAATTAAAAATCTCGTTTTCTGGACATTAGGACAACTTGAGCTTGAATTAAGAAATCTCATTTCCTCGCCACTCCAGAAACAGCTGGCGCTATTTCCAAAGTCCTAGCTTCAACATTCAAATGTTTTATTATTCAACAAGATTACAAAAATAGATCCATTTCAGATAAAAGTGAAAAGGCATCACTTCATGTGGAAATGGATAATAAATCAAAGGAGAAAGTTACTTCCCAAGACCATAATAACATCATCTTTTTAATTATTCTGATCCACCAAATCCTGGACATGGTCCTGGTCACTCATGGCTTGTTTGGAAGGGAACTGTCCAGCACCATTGCTTCCTGAATGAGTCATTAAGCCCAGTGAAATGAAATCCTGGATCAGCCTTCCACATGTGTTCTAGGACTGAACTCCCTTCAAGAGAAACCAAGGTCCTTACTCATTTAAACTCCATCATGAGCACAGCATGACATGCATGAATTCCTGGTAATGCCACAGAAAACAAGGGATGCAGAATAGAGCCAGTTTACTCAAAATGTTTGCTGACTAGAACTTTCATAATCCCTGAAACACAGAGGAATCCAAAAGTTCATCTCTCAGGAAAGCAGAATTCATACTCTAAACATATCTTTTTTAGTGAGTCCTAGGTTCAAAGAAGAATCCAAACTGTAAAATATATTCAAATATGCAACTTTGTTATGATTGCCACTAAAGGAGTAAGATTTGCTTTGTAAAATAAAAATGTTAGGTGATTTTCTCTTCAACATTAAAATTCTATGGGTATAAATTTAACTGTTTCCTTGTAAGTAGCTACTGGGGAAAGGGAGGCTTTGTATTAATGATTATTTTCTTTTCATGAAATTTAGTCACTGAAAAGTAGGGATTTTCATAATTATAACTATTATTTATTGAATATTCACTATGTACTATACACTGTTAGATGCTTTTTTTGCATTTATTTCTGTTTTTTAATTGAAGTATAGTTGACTTATAGTATTGTGTTAGTTTCAGATATACAGATATACAGATTCAGTTATGTATGTGTGTGTGTGTGTGTGTATATGTGTGTGTGTGTGTGTATATTTCTTTTTTTCAGTTAGTTTCCATGAAAAGTAGCTTTGAGAGAATAAAAACCTTGCCATTGATGTCATTGAGTTGTGCTCACAAAAGGTAGGGACTGAATGAATGATCGTAGAATGGTGGACATGCTTCAGATGTTTTAGAATCAGCATATCTTAAGATTATGTTTATAACTTTTAATAAAGCCTATTTTTATTCCATTTTCAGGTTGATGTTTTTAATAAGCAAAGCAAAGGAAGCATGATGCCAGTGCAGTCATTCAGATAACAAGATATTGGGCTAGACGTGGTATATGATTTTTAAAAGTGCAACAAGATGCAGGTAAAAATATTCATATGGCCCACTCCATAAAACATTTGGGCTGTTGCATTTATCAGCATATTCTTACTTTTACTAAGCAGTTCAGAAATCTACATTTCCTAAACAATAAGTTGTTAAGACCCATCCAAATTTTGCATTTTCTGGCAACACATATTTCTGCTCTTTTTTGTTCTGCAGGTATTTTTGTCCTGCAGTCCATGCACGTTCATATTTACTCGTACAAAGAACAACATGTTTTGTGTTTTTGATTCCTGTCTTCTGTAGAGGATGTTATTTAGATTTATTCCTTTGGACTTCAAGTATGCAAGTTCGAATGATCAAATGGTAACCATGACGACAAAAAGCAGAGTTCACATCTTAGCAGGGTCATGTCATTCTTTCCCACAGTGCAGAACTCACATTCTAAGACTAATTCAGTATCTAAAAATAAATCTCAGGACAGCTCATGTTGCCATTTATGGGAAAATATGACCGGGTCTGTTAAGCAATCTTCCCATTGCAGAAAAAGAATCCCTCGTTAGTAAACTAAGAGATCCCAGCTTTAGAGAAATGAAATGACAAGGGGAAAGGGAGAATGTTCTTCTCTTCCAGAGTAATTTTTGAAGCTTAGAACTACCCCATAGCCAACAGGAATGCAAAACCATATCCAGTGAAAACGCCTACCGGAAAGGCAACAAAAACATTAATTAAATAACTACAAACATTTGACAGTACTTATAGCCCATGCATGATGGCAAAGCAGTGACTAAAGAATCCTCCAACTGGAATTTTCTCACAAACGGGCTGCACTGTTTAAACACTTGGCTCTGTTACTGGCTGAATCCCAGGAATGTCTATGGCCTCAGTCACGCTATAGTGGGGCTGGTTCACTGGCTGATGGCACACATAGTCTGGCCCCATCTACCCTTGGTTAAGCCTAGTCATGTGTAAGAGACAAGCTCGATACTTCTTCCTAAGTCCACTCTGAGGTTTATAATGAGAGCCTTTGTTTTTTCATTTGATCCTTGGACTTTACATTAGGCAAACAGAGTGATGGAAAATAGAACAAAAAATTTAACTTATTTGCAAAAACATTACTACTGTGCAACCACTCTGGCACTTAAACTAGCTGGACACAGCTAAACTTTTAAAATTAGATTTCCTTTTGTTTCTCAATCTTAACTATGCTTGTATCTTTCTTAGTTCACCTCCTCAGATATCTCCTATTTTCATCACTAGTCTTCCCACATTCTTATTCTGAAACTGAATCATGATTATTTCTATTATTCAATAGTGTTATCAATAGTAGTCTAACGTTATACACTAGCTCTTATTCATCTTGTAACTGAAAGTCTGCGCCCTTTTGCTAAACTCTCCCTATCTCCCCCACTCTCTAGAGTCCAGTAGCCACTTTTATGCTCTTTGTTGCTATGAGTTCAATTATCAAATCTTCACATTGTACACTTTATTTTGTTTGTAAATTTTACTTCAATGAAGCTGGAGAAAAAAACTTTTTTCTCTTTTAGCTTCACTGGACATTAAAGAAAGATGCTTCTCTTTGTTTGTTTTAGTTCCGAGACCTTCCTTTCTAGCTTTGGTAATTCATCTCTGTGTAAAATTTGCCTAGTTTCATATTTACAGGAACGTCCGCCTTGACAAAGACAGAGTTTGTTTCTATTTGCTCTGATTCCATTTACACTGTTTAAAGGTTTCAAGTGGTTCTAGCATATGTACAAACAGAACCAAAGACTGACTCACAATAAAAACAGATGAAATAAGCCTATTATTTAACAACATAATGTTTCTGCATTGTAAATGCATGTGAGTGTCTTTATGGCACTTCATAGAGAAGAGTTTGCCATAGTTAGAGCACTTCTCCTGAAAATAAACTTGACTTGATGGGCCAGCAGTAAACAAGACAGAGGACTGGAGACTCGTACATCTGGGAAAGAGGGATTGATAGTGAAAGAGAAATTATAGCTATCACAGGGTAACTGGAAAAGGCTAAAGAGAAGCATCTGCAGATGAAGACAGCAAGCTAGTTTACAAAACCATTCACGAGTAACTTATCTTCCTGAAAATAGTTTGTACCATGAGATGTTTTCACAGTACAGAAAATAGTTCTGTGACTTAGTCACAATCAAACAAGGATAATCACAAGGAGCAAGGATGATGAGGAAATAACTATGCATTCTCCAAATGTCCATCTCCAGGAAAGGAACTTTAGAAGGTGGAAACTCCAGCAGAAAACCTACAGGCAGTACAATCAGTTACTTATCTATTTGAGAGATAGTTCAGTTCAGTCGCTCAGTCATGTCTGACTCTTTGCGACCCCATGAATCGCAGCACACCAGGCCTCCCTGTCCATCACCAAATCCTGGAGTTCACTCAGACTCATGTCCATTGAGTCAGTGATGCCATCCAGCCATCTCATCCTCTGTCATCCCCTTCTCCTCCTGCCCCCAATCCCTCCCAACATCAAAGTCTTTTCCAATGAATCAACTCTTCACATGAGGTGGCCAAAGTACTGGAGTTTCAGCTTTAGCATCATTCCTTCCAAAGAAATCCCAGGGCTGATCTCCTTCAGAAGAGAGATAAGCAAGACACATTTACTCTAGGTTACACTATATCTTTTTTTGGAGAGATGCCAGTATTTAAGTTTGCTAAGTTTGAGCCAAGAGATGTCGTTCTAGCTCTGGGGCAAAGCCTGGAGGTCCATGCCTTCTTCATTTAGCAGAGCACCCAAGACTGAGATGTGGGACAGAATAACATGGTGATTTCTTAGAGGGTCACACCAGGAACCAATGCAGCCTGACCTTGAGATGGCCTGAGCATAAAGCGCAGCAGCTCGGCCCTCCGTGGCACTGTCTACAAAGACTGGGAAGCACCCTGAGAACTTCCGGTGCCTTTTATTTACTCAAAGATTAGAGTCAACACCTTCTTCTTTGCCAGGCTCTAGTTTAAGGCAGTGAATAATAAACAGAATATTAGAGAGACTTACAACATAGTGCTTTTTTTTTCTACTGGAAGTAACATTAAATAGAAATCAAATATCTCTAGTTCTAGTTTTCCAGCTTTCTGTTGGTGAAGTTTCTTTCCTTGATATATTCCCAAAGGCTAAACAGTGAAGACCACACCACTGGATAAGGAATGTTGGACAAAGATAGGTTTGCCCTTCAGCAAGCTCTGTGGACATAACCTGGTTTCTTTTTCCCTGTAGGCTAGATGCATGTTTCCCCCTTATACCCAAATGAAAATGAGAATAGTGAGATCTAGCTATAATTCTTCTTTTCTCAGGTGGAGCTCTGAGAAATGGGATTGCCTCTAGTCTCCAATATATAGAAATGTCAAAGAGTAGCAGTTGACATGATGAAGCAAGATAGAAAGATTGAACGCCTTGTTTCCTCCCCCTTATGGGTAACGGCGTAAATCACGCATTAGGGATGCAGCAGCCCAAGCCTTGGGGTACTACAATATTCCGTGAGAGTTTATCAAGTCCATACATACATTTTTAAGATAAAAAAAGAATTGTCACTAATGAGTAAGAAACTTGGATTCTTAAACTAGAATTGTTCAGGGTCTCCTAGCATTCAATTATGACTGAGCTGCTTATTTGAATGGATTGTTTGTCCAGCAATACAACAGAGATAAGAGTACTCTCAAACATTGCACGTGTTTTTCCTTTCTACATGTGCCAATCTCTCTGTAGCTGGGTTGGAACCCTATTCCTGCTTCTGACTAATGGATGTGGCCAGATGAGAACTGTGTCACTCTCCACTTGAGGACCTTAAAATAGATGAGTTTGGGGACTTCCCAGTGGTTAAGAATGCACCTTGCAATTCAGAGGACAAGGATTTGATCCCTGGTTGGAGAACTAAGATCCCACATGCCATGGAGCAACTAAACCTTTGTGCCATAACTACTGAAGCTGTGGGCAGGAACCACAACTAGAGAGCCTGCACACCAGCCAGAGATACTGAGCCTGTGCAATCCACGTGTTGCAACTAAGACCTATTCAACACAGCCAAATAAACACATACCTGTTCAGAGGCAGGTAAATATAAAATTTTTAAAAGTATATGAGTTTTCCCTGCTCTCTTCCCTTGCATCAGCAGCCTTATGGACACCTGGGATTTCCAGGCTACTGTAGGGGAGGGCAGTGCCCTGAAGCGCCAGGCACTCTGTTGGGCTTTCTGGGAGCAAGAAACAAACCTCAGTAATGCTTAGCCACTACTGATAGTTCAGGGTTCATTTGTTCGTGATACGTAGTTTACCCTTGCTTGACAAATTCAAAGGGAAACACACTTTGCAAGTTTACCAGGTATTGTCCAAAGTAGTGCTTCTGTGTGTTTGTGTGTGACAAACCCCTTCAAACTTCAAATCAAGTATTCCCAGTGAACAAATCTTTGTTTAGCATAGTGGACAAAAATTCTGATTCTAAGCCTGAGTTAAAACCCAAGGCACAGTTATGTATTTACCTTATATTCGGATGCCAAAGTTCCACCACTTACTAGCTGTATGGCTCTGGGTATGTTATTTAACTCTACAGACTCAATTTCTGTATCTATCAAATGCAGTTAATAATATTATCCAACTCATAAAGTTGTGAGGATTAAATGAGTTAGCATATATAAAGCAAGATGAACACAATCAATATTATTCGTATTATTATTTTAGACAGTTTCATCAAAAAATATTGGTCATGATGATTTTTTAAAAACTGAAGTAAAATGACATCAGGATTGTAGGGTGAAGAGAGAATGGTAAGATGCTGTCACCAAAATAATGGTTGTCAGATTGAAAACTGGAAGTTCTAGCATTGGTAGGGGTGGCTGTGATTGTAAGGGTGGTGGACTGTGGGTCTATGGAACAATCAGTGGGTTTTATCCATTTTTATTTTTATCTATTTATTTTAATTGTAGAATAATTACTTTATCATGCCGTAAATACAACAGCACAAATCAGTCGTTTGTTGTTCAGTTGTTAAGTCATGTTCAACTCTTTGGACGACTGCAATACACTAGGCTTCCCTGTTCTTCATTATCTTCTGGAGTTTGCTCAGACTCATGTCTGTTGAGTCAGTGATGCCATCCAACCATCTCATCCTCATGATGTATATATATACATCTACGTATATATATATATATCTCCCCTTCCTCTTGAGCCTCCCTCTCCTCTCCCATTCCACTCTTCTAGGTCTCAACAGTGAAAACTTGAATGGGCTTTAAAATCAAAGACTGCCAGTATAAATCCTGCTAGGAAACTGACTCATAGTGTGAGGCCAGTGATGCTTATCTCCATTTTCCTACCTTCATTTCAATGGCAGATGCTTTTTGATGGTCTATAATAAACATCACCCACCATATCCAGCAAATCCCTTCCCTTAAACCTTAAAAAAAAAAAAAATGGCATATGCTGGCTTTGTGGCTGTAAAGCAATATAAATCAGTGAAATGAAATGTGCGCATTCCTGGCTCACAGCATAAGCCACAGTTGTCTCTGCTCCTTCAAACCCAGGTTGTACACGAGGGGAGGGGCCAAAAGATGCTGTGCAGTCTTAACTAAACCAAAATGAAGGGCAAGTATGATGGATCTATCACTGTCACTGACCTAGCTCTGACTGATGGAAGAATTCCCTATCAACCTCTAAAGCAGATTTCCGCCGAGACTGTGATGTCACTTGGGATAGAGGAACAAAACACCACTCACACACGTGTCAAGCATCAGTTAAAGAACAAATCAAAACCATCAGCTATTATTTTTAAAACGTAAAAGAGAAAATTGGAAAGCCAAGTATGTAGGAAACATATTGTACGTGGGAGGGAAGGAGAGTAAAGATTGCTTATGGAAAGAAGCGCCGTACCTTACAGAAGGCACCATCTGGAAACTCCAGTTGAGTATCTGAAGCAGAACTACAGAGCTGAAAAAAAGAATGAGTAATCATACTGTGTGATGAAGGGATTAAGTAAATCTGTTCCTGACAACAAAACAGGAGAATAAATTAATCTCCTCTTTTCCCTTAAGAAATGTTTCAGGAAACAAAGTTTCCGATCTCTCCCGCCCAGCCATTCAATACAATTAGCAAACAATCTAAGGGGAGAAACCGCATTCTTTCAAAGCAGGTGACTTGAAAGACCCTCCTGACAAGAAAGAACAACTGAGAACTGTGCCGGTTACCAAATGTTAGTAACTTACTTTTTCTTTTCAGAAGATTGGATATTTTAAACAAGAGCAATTCTTAAAGTCTTTCTCTGCTCAATCTTTCAGAAGATCATAAAGTCACTGATTCTTTGATGGAAGACAACACAGGTCATTGCTGCTAATCTCCTCATTTTGCAAATAAGGTCCCTGTAGCAAAAACATCATCGATTTTTAGTGTCAGAACCAGAACTAGAGTACAGCTTTCTTGCCTTCTATTTAAGGCACAGTTTTTTCTTAGGGCATAAAAACGAGCTGTTGCTCTAGGTCCTTCTTATCTGATCATAAACTCAGATGGAATGTCACAGATTTCTAAATTCAGATGTAACTAACCATTGCAATTTCTGTTGGTAAATGCAATGGTGAAAGTGAAAGTCACTCAGTCGTGTCTGACTCGTGGTGACCCCATGGACTATACATACAGTCCATGGAATTCTCCAGGCCACAGTACTGGAGTGGGTAGCCTTTCCATTCTCCAGGGGATCTTACCAACCCAGGGACTGAACCCAGGTTTCCCACATTGCAGGTGGATTCTTTACCAGCTGAGGCACCAGGGAAGCCCACGAAATGCACTGGTAGCAATGGCCTTCAAAGGATAAGTGACCATAGAAGGCATAGTTGTGTGCCTGTAGATATTCATCTTCTACTTAGTTGCCAAGGTCCATTCTTCATGTGATCAAATTATTCGACAGATATTTGTTGAGAGCCAACTATGTGTGAGTATTATTGTGCTGGGTAGTTGAAATAATCTAATCAAAATCAACGAGAAACATATTACATTTTATTCCTAGGAGTAAGATGCCAATCCTTTTGTAAGGAAGCTGACCCCTTAAAGAAGCTTAAAAATAAATAGGAGGCAGAGGGGAAGAAAAGAAGAAGGAAGGGAGTGGAGGGGAGAGAAAAAGGGAAATGCACACTCAGATGAGCACTGTGTTGAGTACAATGTCGTATCTGAGATCTCTGAACTGCCAGCACACTAAAAATGGTAGATGGCCATGACGCTGTAGTGTACCCAAGACTGAACTAATGCAAGATATGAAACTCACTATTAGATTGCCTTGGGGAGACTGATTAGGACTAACTGGCATGGCTTCACCCAAGGAATAATAACAGAATCCTGTGTATTTCACCCTTTTACCAGAGTTCGTGACAAGAACACAACATATATAAATGCAAATTTTTAAATTGCCCTGAAGGTCTAATAGTCATAAGAGAACAAACTGAGAATAGCTAGAAGCCAGTCTTTGCCTTGATATTGTGCCCGCCTGCATTCTAAAATGGCAATTAAGCTACTGTCCTCCCTGCCCCTCTCCTGGACAAGTCTCTGCCATGACAAAAGAGGTAGACTTGAAATAAGATGGAAAAATACCTGCCTTGGATGTGCCTCTAATCAGATTTTCTAGGTGCTGCCAGGAAATCACGGTAGTGCTGTGCATACTGCTGTTCTAGAAGAGAGAGCAAGTTGGCTCCCTGCCTGAGGGATCTCCAGGCTGTCAGCCACCTGGAGCCCTCGCCATGCCTTGGCCCCATTAATTCTGTCAGCTTCTGCCTGAGGCCGAGACAGGCTGAAATATACAAACAGCAAGAGAGTTAATAACAGCCCTTGCATCCAACTGATACAGATAACAACAGGCTGCAAAGGATGCAGTCAGGTATGAAAAAAAAAAATCTATCAAGTCACTTGATGTTTAAAACCTTTCTTGGAAAGTAAGAGGAAATTCTGTACTTCAGAAATAAAATTTCTGTATATTCAAAATTCCATTAGAATCAATTCTCAGACCCACCAGGGCTTTCTTCGTTCCAGTGTTGATTTGATCAGCAAATTCAGTGTCATTAGCTACTATGACCATCAGTGCTGTATGAGGGGTGTATGTTGTGGTTTTGGACTGAAATCATCCTCAAGGACACAAAACATGTAAGAAGAAGAGGAGGAAGGAAATGAGACATAATACTAATGAAGGTATCTGGAACAATAATCTGGGCGTAAAGGACTTATTTGGAAGATGATTCCAGGAAGAGGTGGGAGAAAGTGGAACAGCAAGATGGGGTGGGGAATCAAGTAGGATGTGCAGTCTGAGCAGGTGAGCACTGTGGATTACAGGTTCAGTGCTACCGCAGACCTTCTGAGAGACTATATGGGATACAAGTAACCCACTTCAGGGTGAGCAAATGCAGTATCTGTCAACTCTATCTCCTGCTTTTTGAGGGTAGCTCCTGAGATGTTAATTTCCCAACACTCTGACCTACACTGCACAGGGACCAGAGATGCACCAAGGTAGGAGGACACCATCAGGCAGGGAGATGCAGGACGCCATGGATGCATAGGAGAGGCGACTTCCGGGTTAGGTGGAGATGTGTGGGCAGCATGCTGGTATCATCTACAGAGTGATGCAAGACAATCTGTGATATTGGTGCTTGGGGGAAGGATACATTGTCACGGGCAAAAGAAATCAAGGTAGGCTTTCTTTTTTTTAATTAATTAATTAATTTTAATTAGAGGCTAATTACTTTACAGTATTGTAGTGGTGTTTGTCATACATTGACATGAATCATCTGGTTCATTAAGGATACAAAGGTCTGCACCAGGTTAGAAGTAGTGAATCTCTCTTGTCTTCACTGTTCCATTTCTAAAACTGGCATTTTTCACCAACATACCTGAAGGTCCTAAAAAGTTAACACCATTTTTTATTTAAAGCCAATTTTTCTAAATTACAAAGTTCTTCTACAATTATCTCCTTATTTCTCATTCACCTCTCAGCACGGTATCCCTCCCAAAGGAGACTTGTTTACCATCCTGACCATGTTCTCAGGAAGCAAATTTCTTGAACTTTTTGCTAAATTTGTCCTCTTTCCTTGATACTGACTTAGGGATGTGCTGGTTTCAGCAGAATTTTTCACACTGTCAGAATCACATATATACTTAGCTGCAAGGAAAATTAATTTAGTAAGTTGATGAAAACTTGGTGCCAGGATGCAGGGCACTGCCTAAATTTGAAGGATGCCCCATCTTTTGTTCTTGAAATTAACTAGACATCAGAAATGGGGGGAAGCTTCCAGATGAGATAAATGGTTTTTTAGGGGCAAATATATAATATGGGCTTCCCTGGTAGATCAGAGGTTAAAGCGTCTGCCTGCAATGCGGGAGACCTGGGTTCGATCCCTGGGTCGGGAAGATTACCCTGGAGAAGGAAACGGCAACCCACTCCAGTATTCTTGCCTGGAGAATCCCATGGACAGAGGAGCCTAGTAGGCTACACTCCACGGGGTCACAAAGAGTCAGACATGACTGAGCTACTTCACTCACTCACTCATAATATAATATGACAAAATATGCTCAGTAAATGCTAATTAAACCAGTCTAACAAGAGAGTAGTGTCCACACCAAGGAAGAATGAGAGTTAAGGTCACAAAAGGAAGTCACGGAGCCAGACTCTGGAGGGTTCTGAGCATCAGATGAGGCATAAAGAGACACTGAAGGCAATGCATGAGGCGATGAGATGGCAGAAGCTCTTTGAAGATGAAAGATAATGAAGCAGTTATGAAACAAATTGGAAAGGCAAAAGGCTGAAGGCAAGAAGACCAATTATGAGGTCATCTACTAAGTCAGGCATAAATTTAAGGGCTTATAAATATGTCACAATTTATAGTCAAATGCACAGAGTTGCACAGGTGTTACAGAAAGTGACCCACCTGAGAGAGGAAGTGAAGGAAAAACCACTTTTTCTAATTTATCCAGAGGGGGGCACCTTTTTCTAATGCCAGCTAAGAAAATACATATGCCAGCAGGAAGCTTGTTTTCTTTCTTCTTTCTTCTTTTTTTTAGTACTTTATTATTTTTTATTGTCAAGTAACATTTCACTCTAAGAATATAACTGTTTTTTCAGAAAACAAATGTCTTATTCATCCACGTAAACAAAGCTCCCTGCAGAACTGTAGCTGCTTACTAAACATTTTTAAACATTTGTTGGAAGGAAAAGAAGAAGCTTATTTTCAATTAAAACACACACATATGAACATATATGCACAGAGAAGTGCTTGCACCAGGTAGGCAGCAGTGGAATGGGAAAAAGATAAATAGGAGACACACTTAAATTGGCCTTAAACAGCTGCTCCATGGCAATATGGTAAAAACACATAAGTTAGAATATTAAAATATGAGATAGATTACACTATCTCAATCATGGTTTAGTAAACTTCATTTAATTAAAAAAAAACTATATGCTGGGGGTCACCTGGATTTTAAAATATCTTTATCAATAATATTCTGAATCTGTTCTGCATCACAGAGTGCCTGATGAACTATGGATGGAGGTTCATGACATTGTACAGGAGAAGGGATCAAGACCATCCCCAAGAAAAACAAAACGCAAAAAAGCAAAGTGGCTGTCTGAGAAGGCCTTATAAATAGCTGTGAAAAGAAGAGAAGTGAAAAGAAAAGGAAAAATATACCCATTTGAATGCAGGATTCCAAAGAATAGCAAGGAGAGATAAGAAAGCCTTTCTCAGCGATCAGTGCAAAGAAATAGAGGAAGACAACAGAATGGGAAAGACTAGAGACCTCTTCAAGAGAATTAGAGATATCCAGGGAACATTTCATGCAAAGATGGGCTCAATGAAGGACAGAAATTGTATGGACCTAACAGAAGCAGAAGATCTTAAGAAGAGGTGGCAAGAATACACGGAAGAAGTGTATGTACAAAAAAGATCTTCATGACCCAGATAATCACGATGGTGTGAACACTCACCTAGAGCCAGACATCCTGGAATGTGAAGTCAAGTGGGCCTTAGGAAGCATCACTATGAACAAAGCTAGTGGAGGTGATGGAATTGCAGGTGAGCTATTTCAAATCCTGAAAGATGATGCTGTGAAAGTACTGCACTCAACATGTTAGCAAATTTGGAAAACTCAGCAGTGGCCACAGGACTGGAAAAGGTCAGTTTTCATTCCAATCCCAAAGAAAGGCAATGCCAAAGAATGCTCAAACTATTGCACAATTGCACCCATCTCACATGCTAGTAAAGTAATGCTCAAAATTCTCCAAGCCAGGCTTCAGCAATACGTGAACCATGAACTTCCAGATGTTCAAGCTGGTTTTAGAAAAGGCAGAGGAACCAGAGATCAAATTGCCAACATGCGTTGGATCATGGAAAAGGCAAGAGAGTTCTAAAAAAACATCTAATTCTGCTTTATTGACTTTGCCAAAGCCTTTGACTGTGTGGATCACAATAAACTGTGGAAAATTCTGAAAGAGATGGGAATACCAGACCACCTGGCCTGCCTCTTGAGAAACCTGTATGCAGGTCAGGAAGCAACAGTGAGAACTGGACATGGAACAACAGACTGGTTCCAAACAGGAAAAGGAGTACGTCAAGGCTGTATATTGTCATATGCAGAGTACATCATGAGAAACACTGGTCTGGAAGAAGCACAAGCTGGAATCAAGATTGCCAGGAGAAATATCAATAACCTCAGATATGCAGATGACACCACCCTTATGGGAGAAAGTGAAGCAGAACTAAAAAGCCTCTTGATGAAAGTGAAAGAGGAGAGTGAAAAAGTTGGCTTAAAGCTCAACATTCAGAAAACGAAGATCATGGCATCTGGTCCCATCACTTCATGGCAAATAGATGGGAAAACAGTGTCAGACTTTATTTTGGGGGGCTCCAAAATCACTGCAGATGGTGACTGCAGCCATGAAATTAAAAGACGCTTACTCCTTGGAAGGAAAGTTATCAGGAGGAGAAGGGATCAAAAGAGGATGAGATGGCTGGATGGCATCACTGACTCGATGGACATGAGTCTGAGGGAACTCCGGGAGTTGGTGATGGACAGGGAGGCCTGGCGTGCTGCGATTCATGGGATCGCAAAGAGTTGGACACAACTGAGTGACTGAACTGAACTGAATTGTATCTATAAAATTTCTATCATCTCTAACTTGCAGAACTTGTAAACATAAGAAAACATAACTGAACAGAAAACCAAGTGGAGAGATTTTATTCTTTCTTTGGTAATTCAGAAATCCTCAGATGCTTCCAGGGCCTCAGGTGATTGGTGGGATAATCAATGATCACCATCTAGTACTATGAAATATGAATTTGGCATTTTATTCTCTCCAGTTCTTTTAATGCTCTCATTTCTGAATTTATCATTTTGTTTACAAATGTAGAAATGCATTCAAACACACACATACAAACACACACACATACACACACATACAAACACACAGAACCAAACCTGTAAATATCCCCTCTAGTGCTCTTTATAACATTGCTTTCAAATGTGACCTTTGCAAACAGCTTATTCAACCAAAATTAGATCAGAATGAAATTTGAAGGATGTTTCATCCTTTATTCTTTTAAATTAGCTGGGAACTAACTCTTTGATATTTATGACCACTCACTGAAAATACATGATTGTTCTACTGGGAAAATAAGGTTGCCTTGAGCAGAGTTGCAGGAAATCTGATTTGAAAATCCAAGTTAATAATCTTCACAATTCTAATAGGGCAATGTTGTAAATTAAACAGAAGTTAATAGGTACAGTGAAAGAATGACCTCTATGGGTTTCAATTAGAAGAAGCATATCCAGGCAGTGAGATGGGGGCTCAGGCCAGAGACAGATACAGGTGGTGGGGTTCATATGAATAACAAGCTAAATTAAAAACTGAAAGAAGAAAAAGGATCCTTCTCTTGCTTATTCTATAAGATCTTTATTATATGATGTATGGGTGCTGCGGAAGGTTTAAGCAATTCTTGAATGAAACTCAAAGTGTTAAGAGCAGCTAGAACATGAGTGTTCAAGACCTGTGGACTCACACATCGGCTCTGTCACTTACTGGCTCAGTGATTTGGCCAAGTTACCTACTGTCTCTGAGCCCCCAAGTCTGTTATTTAAAATATGGGTCTGATAATATCTGACTTGTAGGATATGTGAAAATGCTGAACACAGACTTGCTTGCATAGTAAGTGCTTGATTGTTTCATTTCTCTTCCCCTCTCGCTTAGAGACGCTAATAACCTTGGAGAGTACCAATGTGTTCTGAAATGTGGACACACTGGACATTCCTCCATGACTAAGAGGTAAATTTTGCCCATCTAGCTCCATTGGTATAGCTCCCTCTTTGCCAACAATAGGAACCTGGTTGCCCCAGGAGGCAGTGTGGCACAGGGTATAGTGTAGAAGACTCTGGGCTCTCAGGCCATGCTACATGGGTTTGAATCCTGACTCAACTGCCACCAGCTGCTTGACCTAGGAAACGTTGCTTAATCCAGAGATCTCCAATCTTTTATGCACCAGGGACTGGCTTATTGGAAGACAATTTTTCCATGGAGTGGGTCAGAAGGATGCTTTCTGGGTGATCCAAGTGTATTAAATTTATTGTGCACTTTATTTCTATTATTATTACATCAGCTCCACCCAGATCATCAGGCATTGGATCCTGGAAGTTGGGGACCCCTGGCTTAATCCTTCTCTGCTTAAGTTTTCTTAGCTGCCAAATGGAAGCTAATAAAAACATTTTCTCTTAGAGTTGTGAGAACTGAATGACCTGATCCAGGAAGGAATTTAAAACAGCTCCTTATACACAGTTCAGTTCAGTTCAGTCATTCAGTCATGTCCGACTCTTTAGGACCCCATGGACTGCAGTACGCCAGGCCTCCCTGTCCATCACCAACTCCTGGAGCTTGCTCAAACTCAGGTCCATTGAGTCAGTGATGCCATCCAACTGTCTCATCCTCTCTTGTCCCCTTCTCCTCCTGCCTTCAGTCTTTCCCAGTATCAGGGTCTTTTCCAATGAGTCAGTTCTTTGCATCAGGTGGCCAAAGTATTGGAGTTTCAGCTTCAGCATCAGTCCTTCCAATGAATATTCAGGACTGATTTCCTTTAGGATGGACTGGTTTGATCTCCCTGCAGTCCAACAGATTCTCAAGAGTCTTATCAAACACCACAGTTTATAACCATCAGTTTTTTGGCACTCAGCTTTCTTTATAGTCCAGCTCTCACAACCATACGTGACTATTGGAAAGACCATAGCTTTGACTAGACAGACCTTTGTTGGCAAAGTAATGTCTTTTATACACAGCAACCATTTAATCAAAGTTAAGACCATTATACCAAAATTCCAACCCTGGAAAACAGAGAAATTCAAAGTGGTTTTTCACAATCAAGACCACTTCTGCTATGAAGAAATCTCCATGAAGATTCCTTGAGAAAGTGGCTTAGTTTACAGCTTGTTGCCTGGAAGAGGGCCCACAGTTCAGTGGTGTGCTCAGGAAGATGAGATGCGCCTGTGAACATGGATTAATTTTAGAGCCCACTATGGACAAAGGCAATGGCAACCCACTCCAGTACTCTTGCCTGGAGAATCTCAGGGACAGCGGAGCCTGGTGGGCTGCCGTCTATGGGGTCGCACAGAGTCGAACACGACTGATGCGACTTAGCAGCAGCATGGACAAAGGAGCCTGGCAGGCTACAGCCTGCAGCATCCCAAGAGTAGGACACAACTTAGTAACTAAACCACATGTGCTAGGCCCTGTGACAGTATGGAAGCTCCAGACTTCGGTTTATTTGAAGAATTCCCATCCAGAAACTCCTGGAGGCATGTTTGATCTTATTTGAGTAGTCGCAATTTGAAGTTAAAGTGTTTATTGAAGTATTAGTTACTCAGTCATGTTTGACTCTTTGTGACCCATCGACTAAAGCCCATCAGGCTCCTCTGTCCATGAGATTCTCCATACTCAAGTGGGTAGCCACTCTCTTCTCCAGGAGATCTTCCGACCCAGGGATCGAACCTTGGTGTCCTGGCTTGGGGACAGATTCTTTACCATCTGAGCCCACCAGGGAAGTCCCATTTACAATACAGTAGATGTTCTCTTTACTGTGAGCTTATTTTAATGTAAAATAAGCTCCTCCCTCTAATAAAGGTGCCACCATCTATATGAAGTAGGTAAATCATAACGAAGGAATAATCACACTTCTCGGAGTGTGTTTCCTGTTGGAGTCAATTCTGAGTAGCGATTAATAGGGCTCTTTCAGAGCTGAATTTCAAGGAATGCTAGCATTTGATTTGATCAACCAGAGCTCCTCCAGATTAGTGTAAGACATATTCTTACACTATTTTCTTTTCCATCATATTCTCTCTAGGGAAGGTGGGGGAGGCTCCACAGACATGGAGATTAGTGAGGTGACAGCTCATGTACTCTTTAAAGCCAATGTGCTTAGTCACTCAATCATGTCTGACTTTTTTGTGACCCAGTGGACTATAGCCCACCAGGTTCCTCTGTCCATGGAATTTCCTAGGCAAGAATACTGGAGTGGGTAAGCCATTCCCTTCTCCAGGGCATCTCCCTGACCTGGGAATCAAACCTGGATATCCTGCATTGCAGGCGGATTCTTTACCATCTGAGCCACCAGGGAAGCCCTTAAAGCCAGTGAGACCCGCAAACATTAGCCATGGAAGGACACTGTCACTAGAGGGATAGAAAGAAGGCAGAAGGGAAGGTGCTCAGGGCTGCCTCTGGAGATGGGTGTGAGCAGGCTGCGCCCTCAGCAAAGGGCCCTGAACTGCTGGCCCCTCCTCACACCTCTCAGCTCTGGCAAACACCTGGAGAGCCTGTCAGTCTCCTTCCTGTGCTCCAGGTGTGTTTCTATGCTCTTTATCATTTCTTCAACCTCCCATGAGATAGGAAAGAAATACGTACTATTACTGTTTGTGCCAGTTATAAAGCTCTTAACTCTCATCTCCAAATTCATCTCGGTCTCCTCTGCTCCTCTGCTGTGGCTGGGGTTCTGAAACCTTTCTTCCTTTACCAGCTCTTTCTATAGGTTCTTATCAAGAGGGGGCACTAAACAGAGGCTGGAAGGCTAGGGACGAGGAGCCGATCCTGTTCCTCCCTGTTTGCTTGCTATTTAGTCAGTACCCTCAGCAAAGGCTTTATGCCCTGGCAAGGCAGTGGGTCCCAGGTTCCAGTATCTTTTTTTGTCATCCTCAGAACCATCTCACCTTGCCCCCGCTAGCAATTCTATTGGACCTCTCCTCCTAGCTTCTAGGTTCTCATCACCATAATCCTTTCACTTGGTTCACCCAGGACGGTGGGTGGAAGTACTTCCTGCCATTAATATATCTGTGACACCCTAGTGTCCACTTTTGGCTTTTCCAGTTTCCAACAGTTGTTTAAACAGTTTCTTGTGTTAAATTCTCTCTGGTGAAATATCTACTGAGATGCTTTCTCTGACTGATCTACTGTGTCCGCTCTAAAAGATCCGGGGAAATAAAGACAACAGTATAAGGTAGGTGAAACCCATCTTGTCCTTCTGCATAGCCCTATTTGTGCCATCCTTTCTCCCAGCAGAAGTGTTAATTTCCAATTAAGGTATCAACTGATACGTGCTTAAAATGTAAAACTCTCAAGTTTTTGACGTTTTGTAAAAGTTTCCAACAATTATAGTTTGGGGGTTTCTTTTTGTTCTTTTTTGGCTGTACTGAGTGGCATGCAGGATCTTAGTTCCCTGATCCCTGATGGAAGCCATGCCTTTTGCAATGGAAGCATGGAGACCTAACCACTGGAGTGCCAGGAAGTCCCAATACTTATGTTTTAAATTGTACATCAATGCTTGGTTTGTGGATGTTTGGCTGACACTGAGCTGGACACCTTTAAGGAGAGAAGGACGGTATGAAATAACATCCCTGCCATTAAGGAACTGCAGTTGAGAGAGGAAGAGCCAATGTACAAATATTAATAAGAGAGACACATGAAACATAATATAATTATAAACTGAGTTGGATGGTGCAGACCACAAATGTATTAGCTGGTGAAAAACAGAAGAGGTTATAGGGACAAAGTAACCAGGACTCCACAGTGGATTATGAAGTGAATTTGGAAGGATTGAGATATGAGACGAGAATGGAGGAAAACTTGCTTGCTATTTAGTCAGTACCCTCAGCAAAGGCTTTATGCCCTGGCAAGACAGTGGTTCCCAGGTTCCAGTATCTTTTTTTGTCTGGACTGAGAAGCAGCATAAACAAAGGCTTGGAAAACGGAACATCAGGTTTTGGTATGTTTCTCCTTTGTTGTTGTTTAGTCGCCAAGTCATGTCTGACTCCTTTGCAACCCTTAGACTGTAGCCCACCAGGCTCCTCTGTCCATGGGGTTTCACAGGCAAGAATAGCGGAGTGGGTTGCCACTTCCTTTTCCAGGATATCTTCCTAATCCAGGGATTGAACCCGTTCTATATCCATTGGTACTGATTAATATGAATTTACCATTAGATTTTTCTAGGTTGACCAGCTAAATAGAACCCAGACTCCTGTGAACTTAAAAGTAGTTAAACCAAATGTAATTCCATCTGCCACTTAAAAGGAACTTTAAACTCAAGAGTCACTCAACTGTGATAATTTAGAAGCATAGCTCATATATGTTTACCAACAGCTGGGGATTTAATATTAGGGGTTAATATCCTGGTAATCCTTTTGATTGACTTGGAGGCTTGTCCAAGAAGCTTCCATCCTGCAGGAATGACTTGGATGCAAATATCAAATGCAACTGCTGGTTGGAGAAACCCTCAAGAACCAACAGTAGCCTGTTTAATTAGAATCAAGTCTCTAGAATCACATCTACTTCAGACAAAATACAAGCTGTTATCATAAAGCACCAAAACTAACTACTAAACAATTTATGACTGTTGATAACTGCTTAAAATCAGGTTTTAAAAATAGGATTCTAAATGCCTTTTGCAAAGTTACAAGGAGTCAAGTATATTACACAACCACCTTCACCAAGCACTTTCATAAATCATTGACTTCAAGTGGGAGCAGAGGACTTTAAATTATAAGCAAGAAGATAATGATAGAATTAAATCCTGACCTTTCCCATAAAAGCAACCATCCTCTTCCCCACCCCCACTCTTCTCTAATTTACAGTAATGTAGTCCATATGGAAGAAGTCAGTGTGTGTTTGGGAACCAAGTCTTACACTTTCTTTTCCATCATAAAAGCCAGTTGTTCTTCAGAACCATCCATCAGGATCATATTACATTCTGAAGCATTAAAAAGGAGGCCGGAGCTCAGACCTCCTGCTGAAGAGTTAAGTTGTCAGTTGTTAGGCAGAAAATCAATCAGAAATGCATTTGGGACAATGGCCTGCTGCCTGGAATTACACCAGGCTAGACAAAATTCAACCCAGTGGCAGAAAAACACTAATGGTTGGAGATATCCATGCTGTCTTAGACAAGGCAGATCAATTTATTTAGACACATTTGCTAAACGGAAATGTGCCAGTGCCAAGTCTCCGATTTACATATAATTATAGCAGAACAGTTGCAAGATTTTCCCATAAGCATCAAGATACTCTGTAGCTCCAACATGTGCCAGGAACTTCAAAATTGTTATAGATTGCTTTGGCTTACTCACATTCCTATCCCCAGGTCTTGCCGTAGACACAGGGACTTTGCCACAGTTTGGGTAATCAATCATCTCTTTTGCAGATGCTCATGGAAGACACATGGGTAGCTGGTATTCCCACAAGCTCTGTGTAGCCCCTTGCTGAGTGGTCTCCTAAGACTGTTGATCTCCTAAGAGTTATTGTTAGCATTCACGACACATGCTTAGTCGTATCAGACTCTGTGTGACCCCATAGACTGCAGCAACCAGGTTTCCCTGTCCTTCACTATCTCCTGGAGTTTGCTCAGCTCATGTCCATTGAGTCAGTGATGCCGTCCAACCATCTCATCGTCTGTCACCCCCTTCTCCTCTTGCCCTCAATCTTCACATCAGGTAGCCAAAGTGTTAGAGCTTCAATATCAGTCCTTCCAATGAATATTCAGAGTTGATTTTCTTTAGAATTGACCGTTTTGATCTCCTTGCTGTCCAAAGGACTCTCAAGAGTTTTCTCCAGCAAGTGATAGTATTAAAAATAATATCTAACATGATTTTAGCACTCCATCACAGTGTTAAGCACTTTACATGTTCCTGTAACCCTCTCAGGGACTTCCCAGGTGGCTCAGTGGTAAAGTATCTGCCTGCCAACATAGGAGACATAGGTTTGATTCCTAGGCTGGGAAAATCTCCTGAAGGAGGAAATGGCAGCCCACTCCAGTATTCTTGGCTGGAGAATCTCATGGACAGAGGAGCCTGGCGGGCTACAGTCCATGGGGTTGGAAAGGGTCAGACACAACCGAGCATGCACACTCATAACCCTCCCAACAATCTAAAGAGGTAGGGCCTCTTATTTTCATTTTATAGTCAGGGAAGTGTAGAGAGGATGAGTCATTCATTCAAGGTCACTTGGCTGATGGGAGGGACCAGAAATCAAGTCAAAGCTGAATGATCCCAAACATCCCTGCTCACCGCTTGGTGATGTTACCTTTTACACATATTAGTTAAATATCTGTGCACAGAGGAAAGCTGCCCTAAAAAATGGACAACAGCCTCAACCCCAAAACCCAGCACCTCCCAAATGTTTCTGTGCTAACAGAATCAAGAAATCCAGAGAATTTGGATTGGCACTATCACATTCAGAGTCCTCCTGGGTAGGGGTTGTGGTAGCTTCATGTCAGTTCTCTTATGAAGAAGGCCAGTAAATTATCAACCACCTTGATTATGTACTTGAAAAGTCTGAAGCCAGCACTCACATTCTAAGCCTTATTCCTCCATCACTAAACAACCAGCGGTCCCTGTAGTTAAAACTATATCTTTCTATAGTTCTCCACTCATCTCTTCTTCACTGCTTTATGCTTTTGCTAGGACCTCTGGCATTTATCAGACACTTGTGTGCTTGTTGGGTAATCCATTCTTTATAGAACTAGTGTGACTACTTGGAGTGAATGCTTTAAATGCTATGATCAAAATCTCCAAAGACTTTCCAGCATTTATTTCTATTACAATATGCCTGTGGGGATAAGAAGTATTTCCAGTTCATAGATGCAAAGACTGAGGCACAGGGAAGCTTACAAAAGGAAAGTTTTCTAGCACTAGGCTAAGTGCACTGCCCGAGTTAACGAAATAGAAAATGACCAGAATATCCAGGGATATTGGCCAGGACTGTGAACCCTGGTTGGACACTCCTTGCTTCAGGAGAGATGATTTATCTTCTTGAAGGTTGTTTTTCGCTGAACTCCTTCACTCTCACGCCCCACTTCCTGTTAACTCACAATCCAGTTTTTATCCTAGCCTAGGCTTTCAGCACGACAGCTATGTTTCCCAACATTGAATTATGCACAGTCTGGACTGGGATAAACATAAGATGATTTCCTTTCTTTAAAAAAGGTTGCTGAAACATGGATGGTTTTAGAGATCGTCATACTGAGTGAAATAAGTCAGACAGAGAAGGAGAAATATCGTATGACAAACCTTATGTGCAGAATCTAAAAAGAAATGATACACATGAACTTATTTACAAAATAGAAACAGACTCACAGAGATAGAACTCGTGGTTGCCTGCGGGGAAGGCTGGGGGGAAAGGGATAGTTAGGGAGCATGGGATGGACATATATCTACTGCTATATTTAAAATAGATAATGAACAAGGTCCTACTATATAGCACAGAGAATTCTGCTCAGTGTTTTTGTGGCAGCCCAGATGGGTGGGGAGTTTGGGGGAGAATGAATCCATGTATATGTATAGCTGAGTCCCTTCACTCTTCACCTGAAACTGTCACAACATTGTTTATCAGCTATACCCCAATATAAAATTAAAAGACGAAAATAAAAAAGGTTGCTGAGTAATGCAATAAAGCAGGTACATGCACAGATACTGAAACCAGAATGCTTAGGTTCAAATTCTAGTTTCAACCATGTGTATGTCCTTGATTAATAACTTGATGCCCCATTTATCCTCTTTGCAAAATGCTAATAATAATGGTACTTAATTCACAGTCATTGTAAGAATCAAGTGCATTCAAGCGAAGCTTCTAAACAGTTCCTAAAACACATTAAATGTTTGCTGTTTCTACTATTCCAAACAATCCTCCTCCCTCGCTCTCAGAGGAAAGATTCTTTTAATACTGAAACATTCTTATTCCCTATCACTCTCCTTCAGAAAGTCCTAATCAAATAAAATTCACCATCCACTACTTCTTCCTCTCCTCCCTTCCTCCAAACCACCCTCCAATCTGACAGCATAGTGTTGAACTCTATCTTATATGCAGGCAGTTTTCCTCTCAAAAAATCAGACTTTCCCCTAGACAGAAACAGTTTTAAATTTCTATAAATAACCCTCAATATTGGTAACACTGGTTAGTCTAATCACAAGCCAGATCTGTCTCTAAGAACCTGTGCATGATCAAAATATCTTGAGAAATCCCTTTTGCATCCCCATCCCCACTCTCAGGCACTATCAGGGAAACGTGGCAACATGACCCTCAAAGCCCAGCAGTGGTGATGTGAAGGGACAAAGGACTTTCTCTCTTTAGGTGTATGTTGTTCACTGTCACAGATACAGCTAATTGTTCCCCAATATCCATTATTCCCTGGTAGCTCAGTGGTAAAGAGTCCACCTGCCAATGCAGGAGACGTGGGTTTGATCCCTGGGGTGGGAAGATCCCCTGGAGAAGGAAATGGCAACCCACTCCAGTATTCTTGCCTGGAGAATCCCATGGATAGAGGAGCCTGGCAGGCTACAGTCTAAGGGGTAGCAAAGAGTCAGACATGACTTGGTGACTAAACAACGACAATCCGTTCTTCCCCTCTCCCAGTGCAATAGAATTCCAGCTGGGCTCACTCAGTCACTAGAATAAAGACAACATTTCCCAGCCTCTCATCCAGTTTGGTAGCGCCATGTCACCGAGTTCTGGCTATGGGGTGTGGATATAAGTGATGCGCACCACACCACTTCTAGATTGTATCCTTAAGAAGAGAACCATCTCTTTCTGTCCTCCTCTGACCTGAAGCTTAGACTGTAGATTTGGTGGCAAGATAACTCAGACCATGTGGCTGAGAGCAACGTTCAGACAGAGAAGCGGCAGAGGGAGCTTGGTTCTCTGGAGAATCTCACAGAGCAGTGCTCCTGTAGCAGCCCTGGCTCCCCTCCCTTGGGATTGTATATTAATCAAAAAATAGCATAAATGGTTCAATCCGCTGTAACTTGGGGTCTCTTTTACATGAACTTAATCAACCAATCCATTCTGAAGGAGATCAGCCCTGGGATTTCTTTGGAGGGAATGATGCTAAAGCTGAAACTCCAGTACTTTGGCCACCTCATGTGAAGAGTTGACTCACTGGAAAAGACTCTGACACTGGGAGGAATTAGGGGCAGGAGGAGAAGGGGACGACAGAGGATGAGATGGCTGGATGGCATCACAGACTCGATGGACGTGAGTCTGAGTGAACTCTGGGAGCTGGTGATGGACAGGGAGGCCTGGCATGCTGCGATTCATGGGGTTGCAAAGAGTCGGACACGACTGAGCGACTGAACTGAACTGAATCTACCTCCTAACTATATTGATTGGAAAAACTGATTCTGAAGCTGAAGCTCCAATACTTCTGCCACCTGATGCAAAGAGCCAACTCATTAGAAAAGACCTGCTGCTGGGAAAGATTGAGGGCAGGAGGAGAATGGGAGGCAGAGGACGAGATGGTCGGATGGCATTACTGACTCAATGGACATGAGTATGAGCAAACTCTGTGAGACAGTGGAGGACAGGGAAGTCTGGCGTGCTGCAGTCCATGGTGTTGCAGAGTTGGACACGCCTGAGCAACTGAACGCCAACAGCCTCCTAACTAGTACACTCATCTATTTTGTATTCTTTTTAAAGGAATTTATTTCTGTCCTGATTTTAGATTAAGACTTCTGCAATTTTTGTTACTACAATCCTTTGATTTAAATCCTTTTTTGTTTTTCTTTTTAATGCGTACACTTGAGAGTTCCCTGATGGCCTAGTGGTTAGAATTTTGGGCTTTCACTGCTGTGGCTTGGGTTCAGTCAGGTCAGGGAACTGAAATTCCATAAGCCTTGTGGCTAAATAAATAAAGTGCACCCTCAATAGTATGTAAAAAGTTTCACCTTGAGCCTATGTTTTGTTACTTTGTATAAAAGTATTGACCTCACTGAAAAAAACAAACTTTTCCCCAGATGTTCTATATTAATTTGATATAGGACTTTGGACTTACCTGGCATCCATTTTCTTGATTTCCATATAGTTTATCTATGCCAGAATTCCACATTTATGAATGATAATGAAGCATATTACATCTGGTTTCTAGTTTATTTATTCCTTTTCTATTTTCAATGACATGACTACTTAGGGATAAAATCTAGGTTTGGAGAAGCAAAGAGGTAGTTATGTATATTTTACATGTGTTGCGTAGCTTATTTCACCAATAACAAGTTTCATTTGAACATTTGGTATACATTATACATCTTTAAATATCTTAATGGGCATTTTAGTTCACTGTTGTTAATGTTTTATTTATAAATTCACTTTCCATTTCAAAGATAAATTTCCTTAAATTTGTCTGCATGAGATTTATTGTAGGTGTCAATGTGGTTTTTCTGAGTTGCTACTTCAACAATTCAGGATGTATTTTTTTTCCTAATTATTATTCAGTTTATTAAAGTAACCAAGTCAGAAACATAATTTTCCCTGAGCTTTCAATTTCAGTTTTTATGTTTTATTCTATTTATAAATGGATGGACCTTGAAGATATTTTGCTCAATGAACTAATTCAAAGAAAAACAAACACTCTATGATCTCACTTACATGCAGAATCTAAAAAAAACTAAATTCATAGAAACATGGACCAGATTGGTGATTGTCAGAGGCAGGGGTGGAGGATAGGTGAATGGGTGAAGATGATTAAAAGGTACAAACTCCCAGCTATACAAGAAATTAATTCTGGGGATAAAATAAACAGCATGCTGACTACAGCCAACAATTTGTCACTGTGTATTTGAACATTGCCATTAGAATCGATCTTAAAAGTTCTCACTACAAGAAAAAAATGTGACTGTGTGAGATGATGGCTGCTGGCTAAACAGTTTGTGGTAGTCATTTTGCAGCATATACAGGCATCAAATCATTATGGTGTGCATCTTAAACTAGTATAATATGCCAATTATATCTCAATAAAACTAGAAAAAATAAATTTAAAAAATGAAATAATTTCAACAGTCACTCCCAAGAAGTCAAATCAAATATTTGATTAATCTTTGATCAGCTCAGTGTGTTTAGGTTCTGTTTTAAATTTAAGATCTCTTAAACATTTTACTGGGCTTCCCTGGTGGCTCAGATGGTAAAGAATCTGCCTGCAATGTGGGAGATCAGCGTTCAATCCCTAGATCAGGAAGATCCCCTGGAAAAGGAAATAACTACCCACTGCAGTATTCTCGCCTGGAGAATCCCAGGGACAGAGAAGCCTGGCGGGCTCAGTCCATAGGGTTGCAAAGAGTCAGACACAACTGAGCAACTAACACACAAACATTTTACTACATTTACATATTTTATATAATCGCATATTTCAAAAGCACCTTTTGAATGCTACCATAAAGAAAACCATCATGATTATCTGGGTTGTGAAGATCTTTTTTGCACAGTTCTGTGTATTCTTGCCACCTCTTCTTAAGATCTTCTGCTTCTGTTAGGTCCAGACCATTTCTGTCCCTTATCAAGCCCATCTTTGCATGAAATGTTCCCTTGGTGTCTCTCATTTTCTTGAAGAGATCTCTAGTCTTTCCCATTCCGTTGTTTTCCTCTATTTCTTTGCATTGATCGCTAAGGAAGGCTTTCTTATCTCTCCTTGCTATTCTTTGGAACTCTGTTTTCAGATGCCTATATCTTTCCTTTTCTCCTTTCCTTTTCGCTTCTCCTTTTCACAGCTATTTGTAAGTCCTCCCCAGACAGCCATTTTGCTTTTTTGCATTTCTTTTCCTTGAGGATGGTCTTGATCCCTGTCTCCTGTACAATGTCATGAACTTCCATCCACAGTTCATCAGGCACTCTATCTATCAGATCTAGACCCTTAAATCTATTTCTCACTTCCACTGTATAATCATAAGGGATTTGATTTAGGTCATACCTGAATGGTCTAGTGGTTTTCCCTACTTTCTTCAATTTAAGTCTGAATTTGGCAATAAGGAGTTCATGATCTGAGCCACAGTCAGCTCCTGGTCTTGTTTTTGCTGACCGTATAGAGCTTCTCCATCTTTGGCTGCAAAGAATATAATCAATCTGATTTCTGTGTTGACCATTTGGTGACGTCCATGTGTAGTCTTCTCTTGTGTTGTTGGAAGAGGGTGTTTGCTATGACCAGTGCATTTTCTTGACAAAACTCTATTAATCTTTGCCCTGCTTCATTCCATATTCCAAGGCCAAATTTGCCTGTTACTCCGGGGGTTTCTTGACTTCCTACTTTTGCATTCCACTCCACTGTAATGAAAAGGACATCTTTTTTGGGTGTTAGTTCTAAAAGGCCTTGTACGTCTTCATAGAGGGTTATGACCAACCTAGATAGCATATTAAATAGCAGAGACATTACTTTGCCAACAAAGCTCTGTCTAGTCAAGGCTATGGTTTTTCCAGTAGTCACGTATGGATGTGAGAGTTGGACTGTGAAGAAGGCTGAGCGCCGAAGAATTGATGCTTTTGAACTGTGGTGTTGGAGAAGACTCTTGAGAATCCCTTGGACTGCAAGGAGATCCAACCAGTCCGTTCTAAAGGAGATCAGTCCTGGGTGTTCTTTGGAAGAAATGATGCTAAAGCTGAAACTCCAGTACTTTGGCCACCTCATGCTAAGAGTTGACTCAATGAAAAAGACTCTGATGCTGGGAGGGATTGGAGGCAGGAGGAAAAGGTGATGACAGAGGATGAGATAGCTGGATGGCATCACCGACACAATGGATGTGAGTTTGAGTGAACGCCAGGAGTTGATGATGGACAGGGAGGCCTGGCGTGCTGCAATTCATGGGGTCGCAGAGTCGGACATGACTGAGCAACTGGACTGAACTGAACTGAACTGATAAGGAAAACCTTCAAAGCCCTTAAAAATTTAGCGAAATTCAATATGTCACATTTAAAATACAGGGAATTCTAAGCTCAGTTAGTCAATAATATTTACAAACTTAGTAAAATATTCAATTCCTTTAACTCAAAATCATAAGTTTAAATCAGCTACTGAATTACATATTTTAAATAAGAATCACAAGGCTGATGTGTATAATGTATTCAACTTTCTTTAAATCCAAATCTGCACCTAGTCTAGCTTAATTAGCAGAAAAAAATTACTATTACGATTTTAGATCAAACCTGAGTCTCCTGCATCCAAGCATTGCAGGCGGGTTTTTTACCTACTGAGCCATGGGGAAGCCCACACATGCACACATTATCTCTAAGATTATGTTTCCCTTGGGTGAAATGAATTTTGTATACACACAAAGAAATGGAGTTAGAGTATGCCATCTTAAGTGAATTGCAGTGACAGTCTGAGTGTACTGAGGTTGCTTTTTGGACAAAGGCTTTGGCCAGAACTGAATTTCCACAGGCCATTGAAGGACAAAGGGACCTTTTTCATTGAGCCTCTCTGCCAAGAGGAATTCTGAGCCCATGCCCTCCAAATAGGGTCAGCTCCATGGTCCCCTGAATTCAAGTTACACATTTTCTATTTCTTCAATCTGATTTGAGTCTGCAAATCCCCACCAAGATAGTTTCCGTGCCTGATTAGATTTCACTAATCCATTTACTGCCTGGTTTCATTCTGAACACTTTTCGTATTTTTCTGTGGGCTCCCACAGAAATCTTATAGATATTTAAGTAGCATCTGATTGAATTCTGCAAATTTCTCATCTCTCTCTGACTTGACAGACCCCAGACATCATACTAATGACAGTAAGGAGATGGGTGCCTCTGAACATTATTATTAGAGCACATTTGTAACAAATATATGCTTTCAAGCTGTATTTACATTTTTAGATCATTTCCATCCACAATTCTTATTGTTAAACCTGACATTTTTGTTGTCTTCACACTTGCAGAATATATTTTGTCCTATTTTTTTAATCATTTGGTTTTTTATTATAAAAGAAATGTAATCTTCCCCAGAGTCCAGAAACCCTGTCTTTAAATTTTAAACTTGTCTCCTTTTATCCCTGGAATCTCTAGCCCAACATTATATAAAGCTATTATACAGAATGAAGTAAGTCAGAAAGAGAAAGACAAATATCATATATTAATGCATATATATGGAATCTAGAAAGATAGTAATGAAGATCCTACTTTCAGGGAAGCAAAGGAGACCCAGACATAGAGAACAGTAGGGAAAGAAGAGGGTGGGATGACTTAAGAGAATAGCATTGAAACATATATATTACCATACGTAAAATAGATGGCCAGTGAGAGTTGAATGTGTAACACAAGGAACCCAAAGCCAATGCTCAGTGACAACCTGGAGGGATGGGGACAGAGGGAGGTAGGAAGAGGGTTCAAGAGGGGAAGGACATATGTATACCTGTGGCCAACTCATGTCTATGTATGACAGAAACCATCACAATATTATAATTATCCTCTAATTAAAAATAAAATTTTAAAAAAGCTACATTACCTATGACTGCAGAACTGACACTTTTAAAACTACCTCACTAAGGCCTTTATGTGTTGTGCTATGCTGTGTTTAGTCGCTCAGTCGTGTCTGACTCTTTGTGACCCCATGGACTGTAGCCCACCTGGTCCTCTGTCCATGGGGTTCTCCAGGCAGGAATACTGGAGTGGGTTGCCTTGCCCTCCTCCAGGGGATCTTCCCAACCCAGGGATCGAACCCAGGTCTCCTGAATTGCAGGCAGTTTCTTTACCATCTGAGCCACCAGGGAAGCCCAAGAATATTGGAGTGGGTAGCCTATCCCTTCTCTAGGGGATCTTTACAACCCAGGAATCAACCAGGGTCTCCTGCATTGCAGGCAGATTCTTGATCAGCTGAGCTACCAGGGAAGCCCTAAGGCCTTTATAGAGTAACAGTTTTGAAATAATTGCATACTTCCAGGGAGAGAAGTTCTTAAAATAAGACAAAGACTTCCCACTGTACAACACCAAGATTCCTCAAATATTATTATTTTATCACATTTGCTTTATCATTCTCTTATATCCATTGATAATATTTATCTTCTGAAACACTTGTAAGTTTTAGACAGAATGTCACCTTACCTTTAAATACTTCGGTTGTATTTCCCAAAAATAAAGATATTTTCATGCATAAAGTGTTAGTCACTCAGTCATGTCTGACTTTTGGCAATGCCAGGGACTGTATAACCTGCCAGGCTTCTCTGTCCATGGAACTCTGCAGGCAAGAAACTCGAGTGGGTTGCCATTCCCTTCTCCGGAGGATCTTCCCAACCTGGGGGTTGAACCTGGGCCTCCTGAATTGCAGGCATTCTTTACCATCTGAGCTACCAAGGAAGCCCATTTTCATACATAATCACAGTGCAATCGTCAAAATCAAGAAATTAACATGGATGCAATACCATTATCATTATTAATAATACTAGTGTTGTTACATGAATGTAGACAGATCTTGAACAGAGTTTGCCAATTGTCCCATTAATGCACTTTAAATAGTCCAGAAGTAAATCCAGGATCACCAGTTACAGTTGGTTGTCATACCTCTTCGATCTTCTTTAATCTAGAACCATTCATTCTTTTTTGTAATTCATAACTTTGATAGCTTGAAGATTTTAAGCTACTTATTTTGTAGACTGTTCCTTAATTGAGTTTATCTGATATTTCCTGGTGATTAGGTTCAGAGTAAGTACTTTTGTCAAGAACATTATAGACATGTTGTTGTGGCCTCAGGTGGCATTCTAAGATGATTTATGCAGAGGCTTCCCTGGTAGCACAGTGGGTAGGAATCCACCTGCCAATTCTGGAGATACGGGTTTGATCCTTGGGTTAGGAAGATCACACATGCCTCAGGGAAACTGAGCCTGTGTGTCTCAACTACTGAGCCTGAGCTCTAGAACTCATAAACTGCAACTACCAAGACCACAAGCTGCAACTACTGAAGCCCTCTTACCCGAGGGCCCATGCTCCGCATCAAGAGAAGCCACCACAGTGAGAAGCCTGTGATTGGCAACTGGAGAGTAGCCCCCGCTGGCCACAACTAGAGAAAAGCCTGCACAGCAATGAAGACCCAGCACAGCCAAAAATAAAACAAATAAATAAAACATCCTTCAAAAAATGGTGTATGTCAGTTTTCTCCACTGTGAACACACTGCTGCTGCTGCTGCTAAGTCGCTTCAGTCGTGTTCCACTTTGTGCGACCCCACAGACGGCAGCCCACCAGGCTCCTCCGTCCCTGGGATTCTCCTGGCAAGAACACTGGAGTGGGTTGCCATTTCCTTCTCCAGTGCATGAAAGTGAAAAGCGGAAGTGAAGTCTCTCAGTCGTGTCCGACTCTTCGAGCCCCCATGGACTGCAGCCCACCAGGCTCCTCCATCCATGGGATTGTCCAGGCAAGAGAACTGGAGTGGGGTGCCATTGCCTTCTCCTAATTTCTTTGAAATTAGTAAGTGTATCATGGGGAGATACTTCATCATATTTTCACCCTCTGGTTTTAGGAGTCATTGTTGATATTTGCCTGAAACAATTATCATTGTAGTGGCTGCCAAGAGGTGATTTTTCTAACTCCATCATCTTTTTGACTTTGTTAACTGGAATTCTACTATAAGGAAGAAAAATTTCCTCTCCCCCTCTTATTTGTTTATTCATTGACTTATGTTAGTATAGACTCAAGGATTTTTATTTTATTCTTTGGGCTATACTCCATGACTATAGTCATTATGATGCTTGAATTGTCCCAGATTTGGCCAGTGGCAGCCCCTTCAAGCTTCCTCCTTTGTCCTTTGCACGTGCCCCTGCCCCAACTCTGAGCACTTCCCTGCATTTTGGCACAAGAAATGTTCCATGTTCTCGTTGCACTTTTTCTGTTCCAGACTCTGAGTTAGCCACTTCTCAAAAGAGCCCTGTGTTCTTTCAGTGGAGAATAATATTTAGAAGCCAAGATCTGGGTCCTACGTGCTCTCATGGCTACTGGAGTGTTCCCTGAACCCTTTTCAAGCATTCCTAACTACAGCTATTTCAGTTGACAGATGCCTTTGGAAAGTCTATAAGTAATCATCCAATGGTCTCATCAACATAGTAATAGGTGGGTCTCCACCCAACCTGTCCCATTGGTTTTTCTCAGTCACTGGGCTTCCTAGGGACCATTCCTTTCTGGGTTATATCATTTTTCCCCACCCTAAGGGCAAGATACATTGGAGGGACTTCCATCTCCCCACCACCCATCCAAACTAGAATTTCTAGCTCCCCTTGACTTGAAATTTTCTTCAACACTTCCTCCTCTCACTTATCCTTTTCTTCATATAACTTTCTTTCATCCAATTTTTATCCTGGTATTCTTAGAAGTGACTCTTTGCACAGAATTTGCTTCTGGGCTCTTTTTATAGATTCTGGAGTTTGAGGCTGAAAAAAAAAAAAGTAACTAACACAGACATTGACTTTCTCTCTTCTCCATTTGTGAAACACATCATGCATATCCCAGGAAACTGGGAAAGTAGAGAGAAACCCATCAGACCCTAGAAGGTTGTAAGACTTAATCCTCAAGACCATTAGAGCCATATCATTTAGGACAGAGAGTAATTGCAAAAGAAAACAAAGTAAAATTAGCTATATAATAAAAGACAAAATGAAGAAAAGAGACTATTTTAAATACACTAAACATAAGAAGGGATATAAGTGGGTCTCCTACACAGACAATGCAATATTTAAGGATTTAGAATTGCCCAATGAATATTGTAAGCAGAAATCACATTAAGGAGTTCAGTTTTCTGTTCACAGGTCAGAGGCCAGACTTTGGTCTATCACGGGAGACTTTAGGGAATCATTCTGAGAATGGTGAGGTAAGAACTGTAGGGAAAGGATTTCTATGTAATCATGAGATATCTCATGGATCTGGAAGTAGAGAAGTGAAGGGAAAGTTAGAAGGAATGGTACACAGAGAGTTAACTTGAACCTTACTAAATATCTCATTGGCAAAACATTTCTCCTCTCTCCATATATATAAAAATAGATCTATATATACATACAACTATCTTTAGTTATATGTATATATAGTTATATATTTACAACAATCTTATCTTTGTCACAGAAAATCTTTTCATTTTAGAAAGATAATAAAAAGAAATAAATGTATATGTTGCACTTTTAGATTAAAAGATATCTTTTATATTATACATAATTTACATATTTATGTAATAACTTCAAAAATAAATCTATATACCCAAGAGAGTTATAGTACTTCCTAGTTTTCCAGATCTGAGTTCAGTTCAATCAGTGTTCCACATGACTTTCACCTTCAGAAACCCAGTGTGTTGCTGAAATTCTTGCAATTTGCCAACATAGAAGGGAAGTGAGAAACGGAATATATTCTCTCTTATTCCCTAGGTCACAATTCTTCCTGGACCGTGGAAACGACATTCCATGTCCTCTATTGAAAGACGAGAAAAACCCCAGGGTCTGCCCTGACCAACTCCAGTGTCAAGAACAGAATTGTTCCCTCCCACTGCTTCTTCTGCCTCCGCACTGCCCTCTACCCTAGGTCGGTACCTTGGGTTGTAACAGCTTTATAGTCAAGATGAGCTCTCAGGAAGATTTCCTTGGAGAGATTTTTTTTTCTTTGTGTCCTATTTTTTCAAATGTCATGATTGTTGTTGTGGAGCATGTTTTAGGTCTTTAATTTTATAAACCATAATAACTGTTGCTTTAAGGAAAAGAAATGTCTCAATGTGAAAATCCAGAATAAAGGACTAGAACACACTTGATTCTTTTTTTAATTAATTTTATTAGAGTATATTTAGTTTACAAAGTTGTGTTAGTTTCTCCCATTCAGCAAAGTGAATCAGCTATTGTTATTTAGTCACTAAGTCATGTCCAGCTCTTTGTGACCACATGACATGTAAGTCAGGTGGACAGAGGACAGGTTTCTCTGTCCATGGGCTTTCCCACACAAGAATACTGGAGTGGGTTGTCCTTTCCTTCTCCAGGGGATCTCCCCAACCCATGGATTGAACCTGTGTCTCCTGCATGGCAGATGGACTCTTTACTGCTATATGTATATGTGGGTCCCTTCTTCTTTGGATATCCTTTCCACTGAGGTCACCAGCACACTTTATTCTTGATCTTGAAGTTCTTCTGTGCATACACCACTAGTCTAATATTAAACCTCACCCAAGTTAGAATCCCTACATAGATAGGGGAATCCTACTGTTCCCATTTTAGGGTAAAGCTAAAAGATAGAAATGTCATAGATAGGTTCTGATTGTAAATTACCATTTTATAATATGAGGGCTTCTGTTTGTGATTCATAAAGACAAGGTGTCAGCTTCTTTCTACTCTTTAAGATAAAGAAAAGTTTTCTTTCTTAAGTTTTAAGCAATGGGAAGAACTTAGGTTTCCTAAATTTTTATTTTCTTTCATTGATCTTGAGCTTACATTAGCCCTCTCATTATTCTATGTGTGGGCTCTATTAAAAGCCCATTTCTCTTTTCAAGGGTCAGGGGTCAGGCTTGGATATGTTACAGATGGGATTTACTCTGGGTACAGAAGCTCTTGTCTGTCATTCATTTTTCTCCCCATAGGAATGATGTCCCTTAGGGAGGATTCTCTTCCATGGCTGGTAATGAAAGGCTAAAAGCTGTACCCTTTACTTGGTAAGTCTAGAAAGGAGAGATTTAGGACAGACAATACAAAAGAGTGAAGCTGGATTTTTCATTATAAAACATTTGAAATAATAAATTTCCTCCCAGTGAAAACCAAAGTCACTTTTGGTGATTTGTTTTTACTCATTTCGTGTCCTCATTTGAAAAACAAACAAAAAAGCAGGCTGTAATTTTTGAGATCAAAATGTCACTGCCCAGCCTCCACCCTCCCTGGAGGCCCCACCAGCTAGAGAAAGTGGAGATTTCCTTCAGTCTTTTCTTCCCTGATTCTCCTCCTAAAACAGCAAGAGAAGGTTTACAATACTGTGCATGTCTTTTCAAAACCAGATTCATAACATAAACATGGTCTATGAATGATCCACTTTTCTGTCCAAGAACAGAGGTGATTCTCTGATGAAGAAATAGAGGTGCTTTCTATCCCATAGTAGATATCATTTTCACCCAAATCCCTAATAATGGTGAGGATGGAGAAAATAAATCTTTCAAATTCCTCTTATCATCACCCCCACCTCTCCAACCACCACCACTAACAAACTCCATTTTCAATCATTCAGAATCAAGATTCCTCTCATTCACTCCTTGCCCACAACATTCATCGCTCTATCAAAGGGTCCCTTGCTCATTCGACAGCTGATGAGCTGTTATCCTTGAGCTGATAACAGCTGTTATTCAGCTGTACGGAGCATCTCAGACAGACTCAAATGCTGGTGACAGTTATACAGGTAGATGTCTCTGTACATACCTTAGTGGGGACTGAAGTTTATAGCAAGGGTAGAAACAGGATGCTTAGTGAAGATAATTTGGCACTAGCCAATTCAAATTATTAAAACACTTCTTTTTTTTAATTAACCAGCATTATATGCAAACTTTTCTTCATGATACCCATAGTAATAGGATAGAGTAAAGGAAGGGATAAAAAGGCCTAGGATTTGAATACGATTATCAGATGGGGTAAAAAAAAAAAAAAAAAGGCTAAATTTTTTACAGTTTAGTTTTAGGCCAAATTAAAATGTCTCATGGGCTATGATAGCTTTATCAAATGGCTATATAAACAAGAGACTGATTACTTTTGTAGATTAGGGGATAGCAATGTCAGTATAATTTTATCACATTTTTCTTTATCATAAACCAGGAGGAAAAATCTCCGGGCCAGTCCCTATGAGGGGGAAATACTACTATTCAAGCCCCACTAGAATGGAAGTGGGTAGCTTAAGAACCTAAGAACATTTCAGGAAGAGATAGCAGAGACAAAAGAGAACATCAAACCCAAAATAGGCAACAAGATTGCCTACGAAATATCCCAAATTCATATTCAGAGATGAAGGGACCATTTCAAATATTCTGAATGAAAGTTGAATTCTTACAGAACATTGTTTGTTTGTTTGTTTTAAGCCTTTATTGAATTTGTCACAATATTGCTTCTGTTTCATGTTCTGGTCTTTTGACCGTGAGGCATGTGGGATCTTAGACCCCCCTACCAGAGATCAAACCCACATCCCCTGCAGAAGTCTTAGCTACCGGACTGCCAGAGAAGTCCCTAAGAGAATATTTTAAAATTTCAAAATTACATTCATGTCATCACCATTTTACACTCACACTCTCTCGAAGATCCCAATTCTCCAATTCTCTGGCCGTCCAGGCTGAAAAGACCTCACAGACCCACGGACAGAGCCCTCCCCCGCCCTTTTCCTGCTCCAGGCCTTGCTTGGGCAGGCTTGCAGAGCCTCAGGTGGAGATGCTTAGGGATGTGTCAAGATCAGCACATCAGGCCTTTTAATTTCAAAGTGCAAATTAATTTCTGGAATTATAAACAACTGCCTTTTCAGACTAGATAAGTTACAGAGGACATTTTGGTCTTGAAAATCACTAGGGAGGAAAGAAAATGAGTGCAGAAGTGAGATTATTTTTTAAAGTCAAAAAAAGAAGGGGGGATCCAAAGAGAACTTTTTTTGACACTGCATTTATGAAATTTCCTGTCCTAGAAAAAAGATGGAGGAAGACATCATCTTTTGTTCCATCCCACCCCCACCAATATACCAGTGAGTATCTTGTTATGCCTGTTTATAGAAAATGTTACACTCTTTCAAAATTGATATCTAATGGCAACCTGTCCTTTGGCTCAGTCTTTGGAATGTGGTCCTGGTTCACTCCTCAAGAAAGGTTCTACTGTCCCTCTGGATCTTAAAACTAAAGGTCTACATGCTGCTGTAAGGCGAGAAACCATGGATGATAGTTGAGAAGCCAGAGCTTCCTCTTGTGGCCCTCCCTACAAGACTGGGGCACTCATACCCATCTCTCTCTGCTCCAGGGTGGGGTCAGCCTGGAAACACGAAACAGGAGAGAATGTCTACCTCAAAAAGATGAGCAAAATGACATTAGAAACATGTCTACAAATTTGTACAAAGTGGGAAAGGCCATTTTACATGTTTAATTGGAGAAACAGAAAACATGCTTTATGTTTGCAAATCTCAATGATCCTTACCATGATTTTTTTCCCAATCAAATCTGTGTTTGATCTGTTTGAAGACCAAATGTGTGTTTCTTGAGTACAAGGTGAGTATTCTGTGCATTGCAAAGGAAAGAAAACACGGACTACATCTGGGCACACGTGGATCTCCCTCCCCGTAGGAATTCTCCTGGAAGGATTTGCACCCATTCCAGATTCTAGAAGTCTCCACATTGCTCTCTCCTGAGAAGACAGTAGAACACCAAAGAGACTATGACTTGTTGGCCTTTCAGTACAGTTACACATGAGAATCACCAGGGGAGAGTTTTTAAAACACTAGTTCCAGGTATTCCCAAGGGAATAATGTAAGACTCCCTAATGGTGGAAAGAATCACTGATTTTAAAGCAACTGAAATGACAATTCCTCTCATCTCCAAAATGTGAAAGTCATTTTGCTTTCCTATAACATCTCCATTTTAAATGATGGGAGAGAAAAAGATGTTCAAATCACTGTAAGAAAATAATTCACCCCAAATCATCCTTACTTCTTCCCATCATTTTTGGTAAATTTTTAAGGTATAAGTAGAATATCTGTAACCCTCAAGCTCTTAAACTTTACTAGAAGAAGGGCTGAGACCATATACTTGAAATTGTATCATGTCCTCAGGCCCCAGATAGGTGAATTTCTCTCCTCCAACCAACACACAAAAGAAGCCACATGACCTTCCCAGCTCCTCATCCTCCCCCACCTCCAGGTCCTTGTCACAGGCTGTCTGTGTGTTGTGTCTGTGTGTGTGTGTTCTTAGCCACTCAGTCATAGCCAACCCTTTGCAACCCCTGCAAGGCTCCCCTGTCAATGGAATTTTCCAGGCAAGAATACTGGAGTGGGTTGCCATTCCCTTCTCCAGGGGATCTTCCTGACCCAGGGACCAAACCCAGGTCTCCTGCATTACAGGCAGATTTTTCACTGTCTGAGCCACCAGAGAAGGCCACAGGCTGAATATTGTGTTTCCCCAAAATTCTATATTGAAGTCCTAACTCTTAGCACTGCAAAGTGTGACTGTATTTGGAAAGAAGATTTTAAAAGAGATAGTTAAGGGGAAATGGGGTCATATGGGTGGGTTCCAATCTAATAAGACTGGTGTCCTTATAAGAGGAGGGGTTAGGACACAGACCTGTGGACACCCAGAGAAAAGACTATGTGAAAACAGAGAGAGAAGATGGGTATCTACAAGGCAAGAGAGGCCTCAGAATGAAGTCAGCCAACTCTTTGATCTTGGACTTCCAGCCTCTAGAACTGTAAAGAAATACATTTTGTTCTTTAAACCACCCACTCTCTGGTGTTTTGTTATGAAGCTCAGCAAATGAATCCAGCTCCCCAAAAACAAGATTCCTTTCTGCTTTTTTCTGCCTCTGCCATCACCTCTCCCACCTACCAGCATGTGGTTCTTCCTTAGGTTCTTTGTATCTCACTCAGGACAAAAATAAACAAAATCCAGATATTCTAAAGGGGCAAAACAGGATTTTTCTCCCCCCAATCACTTATTTCCTTTCTTCTTTTCTGTATTGCTAGTGGGGAATGGGATTTTTTAAACAGAGTGAGAGGAAATATTTTGTTGACATAAACTTGCATGAAAATTATTCTACAACAGAGCGAGAACCATAGACCTGGGTACATGCAGGAGACTCAGCACCGAGCGAGTAAGGAGTCGGGCCAAGGAAACACAGAAGTTGGGAGACCACAAGGAAACCTTATTTTAATGATGGAGCTGAAATCAGATTACTATTTTAATTACATCTTCTTTCCTTTCTAAGCCCCATACTGATAAAAGACCAAAATAGACATCAACCAAACCTGAAAAATATTCCCACAATCTATCAAAAAGGTGAGAAGTAATCAACTATTTTAGTCAAAAAAAGGCCTTAAGATTAGACTCAGGAAGAATTTCATTTTACCTGCTTAATCATGTATGAGTATTAGTCCCTTCATTTCTCTGCTGGTGATGCATTCAATTAAGGAGCCCAGTTTTCTGTCCATGAGTTAGAGGTCTGAGGTCATGTATCTCAAGATGGTGAAATCTGATTGCCCCACATGCAGAAGTCCCTAAGGGAAGATGATCCTCCAACAGCCATAGGACAAGCTGGAAATCGAAGAGCAGATTAAATGGCTCTGGATGAATTAAGCGTTCATGTTAACTGTCAAAATACTGAGATGATAACTTTTCTCAAAACATAGATCCAAAGACATTCTTCACGAAATATATAAATTTAGTGAATTTACTAAATGTCTCAATTTGAAATATGAATGGGAAAACATTAACTTATTTTTTGAAACCTAATGTCAAAGAGGGTAACTCAGGACAATTCCTTCAAAGAAGTCACTGGGTCAGTCCAGGACACAAAATGACATAATTATAAGCCCTTTAGCATCCTCCTCCCAACTCTCATTTACACATTTATTTTTCTAGCTCCAGCCGAATATTAAGCATGATTTCCCTATTGCCATTTTTTTCCTGAATTGGGGTCAAAGGCCATCTCCTCAAGGGGTAGATGAATGACTTTTCTCTTTAACTCTCCTGGTCCCATACTGCTCAAACCCAGTGGGTGGCATCCCCAGCTTTTCCCTCCTCAGTCTTTCAGATGAAACCAAATATCTCTACCCCATCCATTCCTCATCTCATTCTTTGTTTTCCCAGAAAAACATAGAGCCTTTCATTGCTTCCTTTTTCAAGATTTGTCTTATCCTCAGAGGACTCTTATCCTCAGCTTCCTAGGTGGCGCTGATGGTAAAGAACCCGCCTGCTGGTGCAGGAGACGTGAGAGATGAGGTTCCATCCCTGGATCAGGAAGATCCCCTGGAGGAGGGCATGGCACCCCACTCCAGCACTCTCGCCTGTAGAATCCCACGGATAGAGGAGCCTGGTGGGCTACAGTCGACGGGGTCATAAACAGTCAGACACAACTGAGCAACTGAGCATGTGTTCATGCACAGAGGGCTCTGTTCTCTCTGCAAGTTGTTAGGGAATTACTAAACTCCCATGGAAAAGTCAGCAGGAGGGTGGGTGTAATATCCAATTACTTGGATTCTAGTAATGTGAAAAAGAGCATGCATGAGAACTGGAGACACTTGTTAAACAAAGAATAAATGTGACTGAACAGCATTTTGAGGTAGTAATGCACAGGAACCTTTTTCTCCCTGAATTTCCCTTTCTTGTCCCACACCCAGACATCAGAGAGGCTGTTCTTTGTCTCCAGTGAGCTGAGTAGTAGGGTTGGAAGAAGAAAATTATCAGATGTTTTTGGCTTTTGTTTTGCAAAACCTAAATCTTTAGGATATGTGAATGTATGAGAGTAGAAGGAGCAGCTTGAATGAACATGAAAGGACAAGGATTTCCCTTATATTGAAAAGAGATATCCCCAAGCTGGGAGAGGGAAAAAGAGATTGTGGGTCCCAGAGCATCAGGATTCAACCCAGTCGTCTAGTTGTCCAAAAGGAGTCAGAAAGGCCAGAATTTCAACAACTAAAGGAGGTATCAAGGAAGATAGAAGAGAGGCAGGCTCGTAAAGATTCCTGAGCCCCATACATGGTATGGTAGCAATAGAAAACACCGTAGAATTGAGCCTCTGAGATTTTACTCTACTTGTGAGCTTATGAGTTAAATGGCCACAGTTCCACACGTGCCAGCAGAAAACACGAGTCATGAGGGACAAAGGCTAAAGATGTTATCACTCCGAGCACAGCAGGCAGCATTATCTCCATGTTCACATTGATTTACCTTGTTTCTCAGTCCCACAGGGACTAATGGAACAGCGCAAATGGGTGTTGCCCATAGCACACAGCTGAGCTGCTCCATTTTAGTAAACCTCAGTATGTTAAGGAGGCTACAAGGAAACCTGCCCGGTCTTCATTCTGGAGAGTGGTATTATCTTTATTATACTGAAAATCAAACAAAGCTTCTCTCTATTCCAGACACAGACACTATCATCCAAGGCTACTTGGTATAGGAAAAGATTATCCAGAATAAACTATCTATGCCTCTGCTCCTAAGACAGTAGAATACGTGAAACCATGATTGGTAAAGAATTGTCTCGCAACACTGTGGAGACAGGAACAGGGGATGACTCTGCTGTGATGTATGTGCTCTGATGATCAAAGACCAGAAAAAGCCTCTACCAGCATCACCTTTACACTCCATGAGCCGAGGGAACTATAGCCCAACCCTGGAGAGGAGAACAGAGTGAGGAGCTACACTCCAAAGAGATGAAATAAAAGTCTGAATTCTGTACAGTGGGACAGTTAACTCTCTGCCTCCTTCAGCTACTAGAATGTCAGACTCAACCCCAGACAGGATATTTGAGGATGACTGGCTGGAAATAACAGACAATCTTAAGAGAAAAAACCTTTAGAAATTGGCATTTAATGAGTTTACACATTCTCTTAAGAAATGGCTGGATCCCTGTCCAATAACCTTACAATGAGGGGCAGGTCCCACACCTCTCTGATGTAACGTCTTATCAGTTTTCTTTCTTCTTCTTCTTCTTTTTTTTTTACTGAAGTATAATTGCTTTTCAGTGTTGTGTTAGCTTCTGCTGTACAACAAAGTGAATCATATGCTATAATCATACATATGCTATATGTATGCATATATCCCTTCCCTCTTGGGCCTTCTTCCCAACCACCACCCCCAACCCACCAATCTAGGTCATCACAGAGCACCAAGCTGAGCTCCCCAGGATCTGCAGCAGCTTCCCACTGGCTATCTATGTAACACATGGTAGGGTATATATGCAGCTTCCCACTGGCTATCTATGTAACACATGGTAGGGTATATATGCAGCTTCCCACCGGCTATCTATGTAACACATGGTAGGGTATATATGCAGCTTCCCACCGGCTATCTATGTAACACATGGTAGGGTATATATGCAGCTTCCCACCGGCTATCTATGTAACACATGGTAGGGTATATATGCAGCTTCCCACCGGCTATCTATGTAACACATGGTAGGGTATATATGCAGCTTCCCACCGGCTATCTATGTAACACATGGTAGGGTATATATGCAGCTTCCCACCGGCTATCTATGTAACACATGGTAGGGTATATATGCAGCTTCCCACCGGCTATCTATGTAACACATGGTAGGGTATACATGTCACTGATACTCTCCCAATTCATCCCTCCCTCTCATTTCCCCCCTGTGTCCACAAACCCATTGTTTCTGTCTGCATCTCTGTTCCTGCCTGCTAATATGTTCATCTGTACCATTCTTCTAGATTCCACATATATGTGTTAATATGCAATATTTGTTTTTCTCTTTCTGACTTACTTCCCTCTGTATGACAGACTAGGTTCATCTACATCTCTACAAATGACTCAATTTCATTCCTTCTAATGACTGAGTAATATTCCACTCCGTATAGGTACCACATCTTCTTTATCCATTGTCCATTGATGGACATTTAGGTTGCTTCAGTTTTATAGGACTCAATCTTAAATAAGAGTAGACAGCCAAGGATCACCATACCTCTGAGGAAAGTCATTAGCATTTAAAAAAAAAGAAAGAAAGAAATACACAAATAGGAACTCAGAGGAAACAAATGATAAAGAAAAACAAGATGAAGTTTTTGGGGTTTTTTTAAGTTATAGTTAAGAGTTCTACTTTCAGGAAGCTGGAACCGATATACTTTTCCATACCCCTTCCTCCAAGTATAACTAAAAGACCTGGGCATTATTAGTACCCATCTATTCTTGCATATTGTCCATTTTCTCCATTAGACCCCTTAGCATATTAAACCTATGCTCAGTCACTCAGTCATGTCTGACTGACTCTGTGGCTCCATGGACTGTAGCCCACCAGGCTTCTCTGCCCATAGAATTTTCCCAGCAAGACACTGGAGTCGATTGCCATTTCCTACTCCAGGGTATCTTACCTAACCCAGCATCAAACCCATGACACCTGGGTCTCCTGCACTGGCAGATGGATTCTTTACCAGTAGGGCCTCCTGGGAAGTGTATGTGTCTTAAATTCTAGGTCTGATCACTTCAAAATCTCTGCCATATCTGAGGCTGATTCTGATGCTTGCTCCATCAGGTCATACTGTGTGCATTGTTGTTTTGGGGTGTTTTTTCCGGTCTGTTAGTATGCCTTGTAATTAAAACTTTACTGCGTAAAAGGAAATGTAGTAAATAGGTCTTTTGTGTGCTTTATCTGGCTAGGAATTAGGTGTGTTTAGTGTTTGCTGAAGCTAAAGTAGGTATCAGAGGCTAAAATTTTCTCATCCGTGTTTTTGTAGCCCCTGTTGTCTTTGAGTTTCCCTAAAGACTTCCTCTTAAATAAGATCTGAGACATACAGTTCTTTGAGATGAAACCCCTTGTTATTTTATAGGAGTCCTACTGACATGGTGGTAAAGTACGTAGGGAGAAAAAGCATTCGGTAGTCCTACAAAGAGGTCTTAGCCTGTTAGTGAGCCTGTGCCCCAGAGTTAAGACTTTCACAAGGGCTTCTCAGTTTGTTTTTCTACTCCCTAGGTGATACAACAAGGTTACAAAGGGCAGGATTGGCTATTTCCTTTCTTCCAGAAGGGTTCAGTTCAGTTCAGTTGCTCAGCTGTGTCCGACTCTTTGTGACCCCATGAATCGCAGCACGCCAGGCCTCCCTGTCCATCACCAACTCCCAGAGTTCACTCAAACTCATGTCCATCAAGTCGTTGATGCCATCCAGCCATCTCATCCTCTGTCGTCCCCTTCTCCTCCTGCCCCCAATCCCTCCCAGCATCAGAGTCTTTTCCAATGAGTCAACTCTTCACATGAGGTGGCCAAAGTACTAGAGTTTCAGCTTTAACATCAGTCCTTCCAAAGAACACCCAGGACGGATCCCCTTCAGAATGGACTGGTTGGATCTCCTTGCAGTCCAAGGGACTCTCAAGAGTCTTCTCCAACACCAGAAGGGTTAGACTCTGACAAAACTTTAGTCTGTTGGGCTTTTATGAAATAGTTTTCCCTGATGCGGGCATTGTGAAGAACAGAATACTCTAGGCATGTTTCAGAATGGCTATTCCAATTATTCACTGTGAGAAAGTAGTAGAACTCCTAGACATAAAACTCACTAAGCCTAAACCCTGTGGGGTTTTTACTCTCAAACTTGTCCACACCAAGCCTCCAGCAATTCACTAACGCCACCTTCAGTTTTTCTACCCTTGCACTTGTTCCTGCAGACGTTTCTGCTCATGGATTTCTGCTCTGGGTAAATTATGATCCTGTGTATCCACCTCTCTCCAGTTTGGGAGGCAGCAGTTTGCCCTGTGACCACAATTCTCTGGAGGATATGAGTTGTTGATTTTATAGTGTGTCACACACTTTTTCATTGTTGTTGTTGTGAAAGCGGGAGTGACAACTTCCAAGTTCCTTGCACACCTGATGCTGGATTGGAAACCAGAAGTCCAATTTCATAAACCTTTTATTGTCTCATAATCACACAGTTTCAGGGATGTTAATTCTCTACTCCAGTGCCCTGGCAGCAGTTGTTGTTCAGTTGCTAAGTCACATCCAATTCTTTGCAACCCCATGGACTGCAACATACCAGGCTCCTCTGTCCTTCACTATCTCTTGGAGTTTGCTCAAACTCATGTCCATTGAGTCAGTGATGTCATCTAAACATATCATCCTCTGCCACCCACTTCTCCTTTTCCCTTCAATGTTTCCCAGCTTCAGAGTCTTCTCCAATGAGTCGGTTCTTCACATCAGGTGGCCAAAGTATAAGAGCTTCAGCTTCAGCTTCAGCTTCAGCATCAGTCCTTCCAATGAATATTCAGGATCGATTTCCTTTAGGACTGACTGGCTTGATCTCCTTGCAGTCCAAGGGACTTTTAAGGTCTTCTCCAGCAACACAATTTAAAAGCATCAATTCTCTGGCACTCAACCTTCTTTATAATTCAACTCTCACATCCATACATGACTACTGGAAAAACCATAACTTTGACTATATGCACCTTTGTTGGCAAAGTGATGTCTCTGCTTTTTAATATGCTACCTAGGTTTGTCATAGCTTTTCTTCCAAAGAGTAAACATCTTTTAATTTCAAGGGGCTGCAGTCACCATCAGCGGTCATTTTGGAGACCAAGAAAATAAAATCTGTCATTGCTTCCACTTTCCCCTCCTTCTATTTGTCATGAAGTGATGTGACAGGAAGCCATAATCTTAGTTTTTTTGAATGTTGTATTTTAAGCCAGTTTTTTCACTCTCCTCTTTCACCTTCACCAAGAGGCTTTTTAGTTCATCTTCACTTTCTGCCATTAAAGTGGTATCATCTGCATATATGTGGTTGTTGATTATTTCTCCCGGGTATCTTGATTCCAGCTTAGGATTCATCCAGCCTAGCATTTCGCATATAAGTTACTCTGCACATAAGTTAAATAAGCAGGGTGACAATATACAGCCTTGACGTACTTCTTTCCCGGTTTTGAACCAGTCAGTTGTTCCATGTCCAGTTCTAACTGTTGCTTCTTGACATGCATACAGATTTCTCAGGAGGCAGGTAAGGTGGTCTGGTATTCCATCTTTTTAAGAATTTTATACAGTTTGTTGTGATCCACAGTCAAAGGCTTTAGCATAGTCAATGAAGCAGAAGTAGATGTATTTCCACAATTTCCTTGCTTTCTCTATGATCCTACGAATGTTGGCAACTTGATCTCTGGTTCCTCTACCATTTCAAAACCCAGCTTGGACATCTAGAAGTTCTCAGTTCACATTACAGCTGAAGCCTACCTTGAAGGATTTTGAGCATAACCTTACTAGCAGGTGAAATGAGTACGATTGTATGGTAGTGCGAACATTCTTTGGTACTGCCCTTCTTTGGGACTGCAATGACTAGACACAAGTTAGACAGAGGTCCCAGGGCAGCAAACCTAGTCTCCTCTCTTCAGTGTAATCACTTCCTCTCTTAACAACCTCAGTACAAGGGTCACAGGGAACAGACTGGGAAGTCTGAGGAGTGTTTTGTGATTAAAACAAAAAAAAAAAACCTTCATAAAATACTGTCACCACACTCTCTTTTCCTAGGAAAAAAAGACAGTAAAACACCTAATTAACCTGAGAGAAAACATTCCTATGAACTGCTATTAGAATGAAAGAAGCTATTTCAAACATTTTTAGCTAAGAGCAAGAGTTAGTTTGGGTTCCTGTGATTTTCAAAACTCTAATCCATTTTAATCCTTTAATTGCTTTGTACTTGGGCTGAATTAGGAAGTTCAAGTTTTTGTCCATAAGTCTGAAGTCTGAAAGAAAATCCTGTGATTCACTTTTTAGAAGGAGACACTTTCAGTACCCTTAAGGTATTTCTAGGGATTATCCCAGAATAGGGATAATTTTCAACTCTAGGAACATTGTGTTAAAGACAGTTATATTAAATAGGGTGGAGAATATCAAACACAAAGGAATGACTAAATCAAATAAGAAACCATTTCTGCAGTTGTCATTCAAGAGAGAAGAGGCTATTTCCAATTTTAAATCAGATAACTAAGGTGTGAATAATTTTCTCATTTTTTAGTAATTTTAATTGGAGTATAGTTGATTTACAAAGCTGTGTGAGTTCCAGATGTGCAGCAAAATGAATCAGTTATACATATACATATATCCACTTTGGGGGATTCTTTTCACATGTAGATTACTACAGAATATTGCATAAGTTCCCTGTGGTATACAGTAGGTCCTTATTAGTTACCTATTTTATATACAATTGTATGTATATGTCAATCCCAATCTCTCAATTTATTTCTCTCCCCTCTTTCTCCCCTGGTAACCATAAGTTTGTTTTCTACATCTGTGACTCTATTTCTGTTTTTAAAATAAGTTCATTTATATTATTGTGTTTTAGATTTCACATATAAGTTATATCATATGGTATTTGTCTTTCTTTTCACTCTGTTTGACAATCTCTAGGTCCATCCACGTTGCTGCAAATGATATTATTTCATTCCTTTTTATGACTGAGTAATACTAAACGCAGGCGGCTGCGAGTCGGCTCACTAAGCGCGGCGGAGAGGAGCTACCCCACGTCCGAGGTCAGGGGCAGTGGCCTAGAGTGCCAGGCTGCGACGGCGCAGGAACGGCAGAGAGGAGCTACCCCACGTCCGAGGTCAGGGGCGGTGGCCGGGAGGAGCTACCCCGCGTCCGAGGCCAGTGGCGGCCGGGAGGAGCAATCCAAGGAGTGGTGGCTGCGCAGCACAGGAGGGCCTAGAGGAGCTATCCTCGTCCAAGGTAAGGAGCAGCTGCTGTGCTTTGCTGGAGCAGCCGTGAAAAGATACCCCATGCCCAAGGTAAGAGAAACCCAAGTAAGATGGTAAGTGTTGCAAGAGGGCATCAGAGGGCAGACACACTGAAACCATACTCAGAAAACTAGTCAATCTTATCACACTAGGACCACAGCCTTGTCTAACTCAATGAAACCAAGCCATGCCTGTAGGGCAACCCAAGACGGGCGGGTCAGGGTGGAGAGGCCTGACAGAGCTGTGGTCCACTGGAGAAGGGAATAGCAAGCCACTTCAGTATTCTTGCCTTGAGAACCCCATGAACAGTATGAAAAGGCAAAATGATAGGATACCAAAAGAGGAACTCCCCAGGTCATTAGGTGCCCAATATGCTACTGGAGATCAGTGGAGAAATAACTCCAGAAAGAATGAAGGGATGGAGCCAAAGCAAAAACAATACCCAGCTGTGGATGTGACTGGTGATAGAAGCAAGATCTGATGCTGTAAAGAGCAATATTGCATAGGAACCTGGAATGTCAGGTCCATGAATCAAGGCAAATTGAAAGTGATCAAACAAGAGATGGCAAGGGTGAACATCGACATTCTAGGAATCAGCGAACTAAAATGGACTGGAATGGGTGAATTTAACTCAGATGACCATTACATCTACTACTGTGGGCAGCAATCCCTCAGAAGAAATGGAGTAGCCATCATGGTCAACAAAAGAGTCCAAAATGCAGTACTTGGATGCAATCTCAAAAACAACAGAATGATCTCTGTTCATTTCCAAGGCAAACCCGTTCAATATCACATTATCCAAGTCTATGCCCCAACCAGTAATGCTGAAGAAGCTGAAGTTGAACGGTTTTATGAAGACCTACAATATCTTTTAGAACTAACACACAGAAAAGATGTCCTTTTCATTATAGGGGACTGGAATGCAAAAGTAGGAAATCAAGAAACACCTGGAGTAACAGGCAAATTTGGCCTTGGAATGCAGAATGAAGCAGGGCAAAGACTAATAGAGTTTTGCCAAGAAAATGCACTGGTCATAGCAAACACCCTCTTCCAACAACACAAGAGAAGACTCTACACATGGACATCACCAGATGGTCAACACTGAAATCAGATTGATTATATTCTTTGCAGCCAAAGATGGAGAAGCTCTATACAGTCAACAAAAACAAGACCAGGAGCTGACTGTGGCTCAGATCATGAACTCCTTATTACCAATATGAGACTTAAATTGAAGAAAGTAGGGAAAACCGCTAGACCATTCAGGTATGACCTAAATCAAATCCCTTATGGTTATACAGTGGAAGTGAGAAATAGATTTAAGGGTCTAGTTCTGATAGATAGAGTGCCTGATGAACTATGGAATGAGGTTCGTGACATTGTACAGGAGACAGGGATCAAGACCATCCCCATGGAAAAGCAAAATGGGTGTCTGGGGAGGCCTTACAAATAGCTGTGAAAAGAAGAGAGGCAAAAAGCAAAGGAGAAGAGGAAAAATATAGGCATCTGAATGCAGAGTTCCAAAGAATAGCAAGAAGAGATAAGAAAGCCTTCTTCAGTGATCAATGCAAAGAAATAGAGGAAAAGAACAGAATGGGAAAGACTAGAGATCTCTTCAAGAAAATGAGAGATACCAAGGGAACATTTCATGCAAAGATGGGCTTGATAAAGGACAGAAATGGTCTAGACCTAACAGAAGCAGAAGATATCAAGAAGAGGTGGCAAGAATACACAGAAGAACTCTACAAAAAAGATCTTCATGACCCAGATAATCATGATGATGTAATCACTCATCTAGAGCCAGATATCTTGGAATGTGAAGTCAAGTGGGCCTTAGAAAGCATCACTATGAACAAAGCTAGTGGAGGTGATGGAATTCCAGTAGAGCTATTTCAAATCCTGAAAGATGATGCTGTGAAAGTGCTGCACTCAATATGCCAGCCAATTTGGAAAACTCAGCAGTGGCCACAGGACTGGAAAAGATCAGTTTTCATTCCAATTCCAAAGAAGGGCAATGCCAAAGAATGCTCAAACTACCGCACAATTGCACTCATCTCACATGCTAGTAAAGTAATGTTCAAAATTCTCCAAGCCAGACTTCAGCAATATGTGAACCGTGAACACCCTAATGTTCAAGCTAGTTTTCGAAAAGGCAGAGGAACCAGAGATCAAATTGCCAATATCCGCTGGATCATGGGAAAAGCAAGAGAGTTCCAGAAAAACATCGATTTCTGCTTTATTGACTATGCCAAAAACTTTGACTGTGTGGATCACAATAAACTGTGGAAAATTCTGAAAGAGATGGGAATCCCAGACCACCTCACCTGCCTCTTGAGAAATCTGTATGCAGGTCAGGAAGCAACAGTTAGAACTGGACATGGAACAACAGACTGGTTCCAAATAGGAAAAGGAGTACATCAAGGCTGTACATTGTCACCCTGCTTATTTAACTTATATGCAGAGTACATCATGAGAAATGCTGGGCTGGAAGAAACACAAGCTGGAATCAAGATTGTTGGGAGAAATATCAATCACCTCAGATATGCAGATGACACCACCCTGATGGCAGAAAGTGAAGAGGAACTCAAAAGCCTCTTGATGAAAGTGAAAGAGGAGAGTGAAAAAGTTGGCTTAAAGCTCAACATTCAGAAAACGAAGATCATCGCATCCGGTCCCATCACTTCATGGCAAATAGATGGGGAAACAGTGGAAACAGTGTCAGACTTTATTTCTGGGGGCTCCAAAATCACTGCAGATGGTGATTGCAGCCATGAAATTCAAAGACGCTTACTCCTTGGAAGAAAAGTTATGAGCAACCTAGATAGTATATTCAAAAGCAGAGACCTTACTTTGCCAACTAAGGTCCATCTAGTCAAGGCTATGGTTTTTCCTGTGGTCATGTATGGATGTGAGAGTTGGACTGTGAAGAAGGCTGAGTGCCGAAGAATTGATGCCTTTGCACTGTGGTGTTGGAGAAGACTCTTGAGAGTCCCTTGGACTGCAAGGAGATCCAACAAGTCCATTCTGAAGGAGATCAGCCCTGGGATTTCTTTGGAAAAAATGATGCTAAAGGTGAAGCTCCAGTACTTCGGACACCTCATGAGAAGAGTTGACTCATTGGAAAAGACTCTGATGCTGGGAGGGATTTGGGGCAGGAGGAGAAGGGGACGACAGAGGATGAGATGCCTGGATGGCATCACGGACTCGATGGACATGAGTCTGAGTGAACTCCGGGAGATGGTGATGGACAGGGAGGCCTGGCATGCTGTGATTCATGGGGTCGCAAAGAGTTGGACACGACTGAGCAACTGAAGTGGACTGAACTGAATATTCTATTACTACCACATTTTTATCCACTTCCATTGTTAACTGACATTTAGGTTGCTTCTGTGTCTTGGCTATTGTAAAGTGAATAATTTTCTCCTATATATAGTTTAAGGGCTTCCCTGGTGGCGCTAGTGGTAAAGAACACACATGCCAATGCAAGAGACATAAGAAATGCAGTTTCAATCCCTGGGTCAGAAAGATCCCCTAGAGAAGGGCATGGCAACCCATGCCGATATTCTTGCCTGAAGAATCCCATGGACAAAGCAGCCTGACAGGCCTTAGTCCACAGGCTCTCAAAGAATCAAACATGACTGAAGCAACTTAACACACACACACATATATTTTTAAACTACTTTTCTTGGTAACTATAGTTGCATCAGACGAGAAAAGTAGATTATTGCAGGGATAGGAATGAGAGGGAAACGTGCCTTCCATCAGAAACACATTTGTACTGTTGGAATTGGTACCACATACATATATTTATGGGCATAAACCTAATCATTTATTAGTTGCCTATTAAATAAGTAATTTTATGAAAAATGTAAGCAATGTGCCAAATTCCACAGTTTCCAAATGCAGCAGTTAACATCATGTAATCCTTTCCATAACTTCACCCAGCAGATGTGTTATTTGGTCTTATTCTCAAGCATCTGGTTTTCAAGATGGCTCTGTTGCTGACTCCTCTGCCGTGGGGTGGGATCAATGGCAACTTGCAAAACCCACAAGCTGATTGTCTCGATTTAACATAAGGAAGAAAAATGGAGAATAGCCTTTCAGACCCAGACCTCGGGTTTAGTGCAACGTCCTCAGCTCATTTGAGAAAGACCTACCCAGCTTAGGGGGTAGAGAATACAAAGCATGTCACCTCTTCCCCCACAACTCTGTAACATGGAAGAGAAAGACACATGGTTTTTGTTCTCCTAAAGCAGGCCCAGATGGAGTTCCAGGAAAATTTTCCATATTTCTCTTGTTGCTTCCTTACAGCTGTCTGCTCTCAGTGAGTAGGGAAGGAGGGTCTCTTTCTCTCCCTTGTTTGTCCTCTAGCACCTTAAATCCAGTGGGATGATGTTCATTTTGGGTGCACATGCGCGAGCACACACACACACATATTCACACACCTCCCATATCATAAACCTGACTTCTAATAACTCCAGGGTCTAAATTTCTCTTTCTTTTCTCTTTTCCCTAACTCATATCCTGGCTTCATCTCAAGTTCATCCCGTGGGATGACTATGGCTCTCATCGAAACAGGATATTCTAGATTCTGTTCTCTAAATGAATCACTAAGAATAGGGTTCTTAAACTCTAAGGTGCCAAAAAAGAAGAAGAAAGAAAGGACAGACAATGGGCTGTGGTTGATTATATCTCAAGAGGGCATGTGATTGATTCCCTTATTCACAGGGGTTGATGACCTGCACTAACAGAAGCCAAAGCCAGTGGAGTATGGATTCTAAAAAGAATCCATTGGTTGGAGGTAGAGTGATTATTGACAGAAAAATGTTGATATACAGGAGTTTACTAGAACTTTCCCTGGAGGACATCGCCTGAGAGACAAGTAACTGGAAGTACTTTAACCAGCCTTAAGCCTTTGTTACTTTCAGTTTATGGTGTGTGACTAAACAGTCGGACACAACTGAAGCGACTTAGCGTGCACCCACAAAGATTCATGAGGAGAAAAGAGTGAGTGAGAGACACACAAGCCTTAAGACTGGTAAGAAAAAAGAGGTTGGATACATATGAGGGGTGAGAGAGAAATAATTAGGGGTTAAGTCCTGGGAGCCAGCATGAGGAACCCCGCCCGTGGCAAAGGTCATGAGGAAGGAGACTCGGCATACGCAACGGCGGGATTGAGCCTCAGGAGACCCCCTGTTCTCGAGCATCTACCCCCAAAACCAGAGTCTGCCTACTTTACTGCTTTATGCTTTCACCTACAACTCTGACTTTACGGGGGGCTGTCCCCCACCACCTCTCTCGGAGAAGGAGTTAACTTAAGGCTCCAGCTAATAAAATTCCTGGGCGTGACAAGAGTGTTTCAGTTCACAAACTCCTCTGAAAGTTCTCTAGCCTGCCTGACAGGCTCATCCAGCCACATGTGATTGTTCACAGCCTCCCAACTGTGAGAGGCATGAGATGCTTTCAACTTCCTAAATACAGATTCTTTTGAGAAGTTAGAAAAATTATTAGTATAGTATAGTGGGTTGATTAGGAATTATATTGGTGAAGGGTTTTTCATTTGTTGGGCCAATATTTGCTGCAAAGTCTCCATATCCGCTGCCCTTATACACATTAATGAATACAACTAGCATATAGGAGAAATAAGTATTAACCTTTAAGATTAATCATGTTAAGCCTTAGGCTAAGTAAATTCCTTTCTCGATTGTAACCCACTGCACCTTCACCCTATAGGAATGCAACTTTGTCTGGTGCCTTCGGAGGGTGGCGCCTGGTTTAAGAAAATTCACCCCTAGAAAAATAGGTTTTCTGGTTGACTGACCATTATCAGAAAGAAAGGGCCATAAAATGTCAGCAGGCCTCATGGCCAGAAGATGATGTAAAGCCACCTAAGACCTTTTGTATACATTTATATGAAGCACCTGATTTTGATAAAGGTCAGGTCTGCTGACCCCACATGACTTTGTATTCGATCTCTCTGTATAACAAAAAGTATATAAGCAAACCTGGAAAATAAAGAAAACGGATCAGTTCCTGGAAAGACTGGTCTCCTCATATCGTTCTTTCTCTCATTTTCTGGCTGAATTCCCATCTGGAGTGTGGATGCCCACCAAGCCTGCTAATTATGCCTGGGCTTCTAAGATCCGACCGGGGAGGCCTTAGTGTCTCCTTTCCTTCGAGAGAATGGGAGGACGCCTGCGGCCTACGTAGGTGGTGCAAACCTCTTGTCTCGAGGTTTTATTGGTATTCCATGTAAACCAAGTTATTCAGCCTCTTTTCTCCACTGATTTTTCCTACTACACTATTCTTTCCTAATCTCTCTTTATAGCTATAATTAAATAAGTTCTTTCCTAGGACACCGACTCCGTCTCCCCTTCGAATTCCCTGGATCCACCAGGGCTGGACCCCGGAAGTTAAGGATCTCTTTTCTGGAAGTGTGCTCAGCAGTCCCACGTATCTGTCTCTTGCTTCAACAGTGCTTGGAGGGAACAAACCCAGGGATGCCCCTTGCTCCAGCCTCTGACCACCCTCCAACATTTTTTCCAGTCACAACATTCAGAATCAGCCACTCAGCTGTCCACAATCACCGGAAACAGCCACCATTTTTTGAGCTTAACTCCTTATTACCTATCAACCATAAACTCCAGATTCATCAGAATTATTCCACCTAGGTGGAGACTTCCCTCCATTGCCTGGTCAACATGCACCTGCAGGCCTCCAACACTTACCTCTCTCAGGGCTTCTATTTTGACCTCTATGATGTGGCTCTGGAGGGTGTGGACCACTTTTTTCATGAATTGGCCAAGGAGAAGCACAACGGCCCAGGGCATCTCTTGAAAATGCAAAATCAATGCAGGGGCCACATGCCCTTCCTAGACATGCAGAAGCATCTCTAGATGAGTGAGGTAAAACCAAGGATGCTATGGAAGCCACCCTTCTCATAGAGAAGAATCTGAACCAGGCCCTTTGGGGTCTGCAGAGCCTGGGTTCTGCCCGCACAGATCCCCACATCTGTGACTTCCTGGAGAACCACTTCCTAGATGAGGAAGCGAAACTCATCAAGAAGATGGGTGACCACCTGACACACCTCCGCAGGTTGGCTGGCCCCCAGGCTGGGTTGGGCGAGTATCTCTTGGAAAGTCTTACCCTCAAGCAAGACTAGGAGCCTCTGGAGCCCAGCGGCCTTTGAGGAGTCCTCTAACATCAGGGCATCTGCCTGAAGCCCCTCTTTACATCCACTAGGCAGCTTTTTAACACCCTGGAGAGCCCACTCTCAAGCCTTGGACCAAATGGAAACAATAAAGCTTTTTGAAGCCAAATATATGTGTGTGTGTGTGTGTATATATATATATTTTTTTTTTTTTTTTTTCTCCTGCTGACAATGATACTCAAACTCCAGAGGAACCTATGGGCTTCCTTCTTGGCCTCCCCTCACCAGCTTCCCTCTTTCTCAGCCTGAGGTGAGACTGAGGGTTGGGCAGGTGGCCGGAAGCAGTGGGGCAGGGTTTCCATGGGAACCCCAGGGTGTCCGAGAGACTCTCTCCCACCCTGATCTTACACAGATTTCCTAGCACCCCCATTTCACACTCAGTGGAAAAGAACACAGGCGTCTCCCTAGAAACAAAAGAAGTTTAAATCACACCCCATTTCTCTCCTCAACTTCTCAGTTTAGAACAAGTAATTCTATGTTGCTGTTTTTTAGTTGCTAAATCATGTAAGACTCTTTGCAAACCCATGGACTTCCCACTCAGGGATCAAACACAACTCTCTTGCTTTGATGGGCAGATTCTTTACCTTTGAGCCATTTCTGATGGCTCAAAAATAAAAAATCCACCTGCCAATGCAGGAGACACGAGACCCGCAGGTATGATCCCTGGGTAGAGAAGATCCCCTGGAGAAAGAAATGGCAACCCATCCCAGTATTCTTGCCTGGAAAATCCCATGGACAGAGGAGCCTGGTGGACTACAGTCCGTGGGGTCACAAGAGTCAGACAGGACTTAGTAACTAAACAAGTAATTCTAATTCTATTCCTATACTAATTACTTTCTAGCTCAGTAGAGAATCTCCTCAGTAAAATGGAAAAGATTATAATTAGATCCATATACTAATTCATCTCATGTAAGCTTCAAAATAATTCTGAGCTGTAGAAAATGAGATTTCACCCTTTTTTTTTTCAAATGAATAATATGAAACCAGCTTCACTGTTCAGACCTGAATTTTATTCACAATTCCCCATTTTTACAAGGAAAAACAATAAAGAACTTCTAGTTAACATTAGGTTCTACTCAGACCTTGCTAGGAGCAACAAGTTATTAATGAAGTAGATTTGATGTAAAATAGTGAAAAAGGAGTTGCCAGCTTTGGAGACTCTATATCTCCAAAAAGATGAGTTAAACTGATAAGAGCATTCTGTCACTGAGGAAAACCTAGGGTATATAGAGTGTCCATCTTTCTCAAACACAGTGACACCTTTTGCAACTATTACTACTTTTCTGCTGAGATCTGTAGAGAACCAAAGCAGGAGGTCTCAGAGCAGGATGTCAAAAAAGGCAAATTAGGGCTTTTCAAATGATCAGACTGAACAAAATGCACTGCAAAATGAGATCCCCTGGGGCTAAGTTCAGAAAAACAGCCAGCTCCCTGGGCCATCAATTTAAATTCCACCGAGACTATTCCAAAATGGAAAAATCTCTACCTGCCAGATGATCTCTTGGGAAGGGTACTGGATATGCATACCACTTGGAGTGGGTACTGTGAGACCCCCAAAAGGTGACTGAGTGACTGACCTGTGTAAGGTGGGTGGGGTGACTACAGGGCTCTGGTTTTTAATTGTTCTACAATGGCACCCCACTCCAGTACTCTTGCCTGGAAAATCCCATGGGCAGAGGAGCCTGGTGGGCTGCAGTCCATGGGGTCGCTAAGAGTTGGACATGACTGAGTGACTTCACTTTCACTTTTCACTTTCATGCGCTAGAGAAGGACATGGCAACCCACTCCAGTGTTCTTGCCTGGAGAATCCCAGGGGCGGGGGAGCCTGGTGGGCTGCTGTCTATGGGGTTGCACAGAGTCGGACATGACTGAAGCGACTTAGCAGAAGCAGCAGATATATTTGGGGCCAGAGCTGAACTGCCTGGAATAAGAAAAGGAAGTTTGAGCCCCACTCCTGTTTTAGTGCTTCCCACAAATAGCCCTGCTGTACTGTGCCTCCCTTCTAAACAAACAGAATGAATAAGTTATTTTTTAATATCTATTTAAAGGGGAACCAAACTAATCATCAGCCTGGGCTTCTCACGTGTCTTAGTGTCATCCAGATTAAAGACACGAGTGCTTCAAGAGAGTCAGCCTCAACTTTTAATATTCAGTGAGTGTTTATAGAGCACCTGCTGTATGCCGGGCACTATCCCAGATCCAGGGAACACAGTGAACAAACAGGCAAAACTTCTTACCCTCAGTAATCATACTATAGTTTGGTGGAAGGAGACACAATAAATTTAAAATACATTAAAATAAATTATAAGTATGTTAAGAAGAAAAAAAGTGCTACAACAGGAAAAGAAAGGAGAACAGAGTGAGAGGATAGGGTGTGTAACAGGCTAGGTATGTGTCCAAGATGGCACTTTCCATGGGCCAATCTGGATCGACCTCCTCGAGAAGGTGCCCACTGAACAAAGGCTCACGAGAGGTGAAGAGTGAGCCTGAACAAAGATAGGGGAAGGATTTTCCTGCAGAGGAAACAGCTAGGGGTGGACCTCATGGTGAGAGAGTGCCCAGCACTCTTAAGGAACAGTGAGGAGGAAGAGGGGACAAAGAGGGGATGAAGTCAGAGAGGCAGGGGCAGGGGGATTGACGATCAAAGAGCCAGACTACACAGCGTCTTATAGACCAACAGAAGAATTCAATTTTACTCTGAATAAGGGAGGCCTTAGAGGATTTTAAGCACACGACTGATATGATCTGGTTGATTTATGTTTTAAAAATATAATTCTACTAGTCATGTTGAAAATAAGCTATAGAGGAGGAAGAGAGAAGCAAGGACACTGCCGGTTAGGAGTCCTTTGCAACCAGAGAGAGATGCTGGTGGCTAGGAAGCAGTGAAAATCTCTCAGTCATGCCTGATTCTTTGTGACTCCATGGACTGTCCATGGCATTCTCCAGGCCAGAATACTGGAGTGGGTAGCCTTTCCCTTCTCCAGGGAATCTTCCCAACCCAGGTCTCCAGCATTGCAGGCAGATTCTTTATCAATTGAGCCACAAGGGAAGCCCAAGAATACTGGAGTGTGTAGCCTATCCCTTCTCCAGCGCATCTTCCTGACCCAGGAATCGAACTAGGGTCTCCTGCATTGCAGGTGGACTCTTTACCAACTGAGCTATCAGGGAAGCCTGGGCTAGCAAGCAGGCTTTTGACAATTGAGGCAGTGAGAATTGATTAAATTATGGATGCAATCCTAAAGGTATAAGCACTACCTTCACCCTAAAACTCAATTATGCCTCACACTCTAAGTCTTTACATAAGACAAAACACAATAGTTTAGTCATTAAGCAAAGCCAAAGACCTTTAGTTACTCCTTAAGAGTCATAGATAAATACTCTGAGCCGTATCCTGCGAGCTGTTTTGCAGATACTGAAGCCCCCTCACCAGGCAGAAGAAGATGACTCTGTAAAGAGAGGATGACTACACGACGACCAGACAAAAGCTGTGACATAAGCTACTCCACTTCACACAGTTCCGAGAACTGTCCCCAAGAAGCAGGAACACACTCTGCAACTAGAGATTAACTGTACTCAAAGCAACCAAGACGATGCTCATCGGACCGCCGCATCACTGATTCTGAGATGACTGTCAGAGCTGACTGTGCCCCCCTGCTCCCTCCCTCCACGCATACAACCTTGAACCTCCATTATAAAGACTTCTGCTCCTTGAGCAGCAATCAGGAGTTGGTTCGCAGACACAAGTCCACCTTCTCCCCTGGTTGCCAACCTCCAAAATAAAGTTACCTTTCTTTCCCCTTGTCTCCTGAGAACTGGCTATCGAGCAGTGAGCAGCCAGACCTGAGTTTGGTAACAAAGGTAAAGGCCACAAGATGTCTTGACAGATTGGATGTGTGAGAGGAAGGAAGGAAGAAAGGGAAGGAAGGAAAAAGAGGGACAGAAGAGAAGAAAGAAGAAAAAACAAGAGGGAAGCAAGAGAGAAGGAGAGAACGGGAGAGGGAAGGGAAGAATTCAAGGTTGACTCTCAAAGTTTGTGGTCAGAGCCAACTGAAAGGATGGAGTTGCCATCAACTGATACAGAGAAGACAGCAGGTAAGACAAAATCACTTGGAGTAGGCAGTGGCAATCCAATCCAGCATTGTTGCCTGGAAAAATCCATTGACAGAGGAGTCTAATGGGCTACAGTCCTTAGGGTCACAAAGAGTCAGACACGACTGAAGCGACTGAGCACACAGCACACAAGATACGTTTCAGGAGAAGATGAATCATTCCATTTGGGACATGTTGATTGCAGATGTCAAGATGGGCAAGGAGAGATGCTGAGAAGGCTGCTCAAAATATCAAGCTCAACATGTTCAAGAGAACCCTAACCCCTGCATCCATCACCTCTCACACCCAATCCAAAAAACCCCTTTGCAGTCTTCTATTTCTCAGGGTATAGACATTCTATTCAATATAGACATTTACTCAAGCCAAAAACCTTGAAGTCATCCTGGACTCCCTCTTTCTGTCATATCCCACACCTAATTATGAACAAACATTGTCGATTGTACTCAAAGTGTACTCAGACTCTAATCACTTCTCACTCTGCCCAATGCTGCCATATCTATCCAAATCACTAATTTTATCCATTAAAAGTAATGGCTAACCCACATAAACTGAACTCCTGGGCTAAAAAGTAAATATTAAACTTAATCTCAAAAATATTTTTTGTTATTTCAGTTCAGTTCAGTTCAGTTGCTCAGTCGTGTCTGACTCTTTGCAACCCCATGAATCGCAGCACGCCAGGCCTCCTTATCCATCACCAACTCCCGGAGTTCACTCAAACTCACGTCCACCAAGTCGGTGATAGGGTAAAAGTATTCAAATATTTAAACCTTGACATTATAGTATAATAATTATAATTTCTTATTACTATAGGACACATTTTAAATGAAATCACTTTTAAATGAGGGTGATATGTGAAGGCAAACTCTTTCTGTTTTAGGACATGGCTGATAGTGATGCTATCACCAAGGTAACATCTTTTTTTAACTTTATTTATCTATTTATTTTTGTCTGTGCTGGGTCTTCATTGCTTTAGCACAGGTTTTCTCTAGTTGTAGCAGGCAGGGGCTGCTCTTCATTGCAGTGCACAGGATTCTCATTCTGTTGGCTTCGCTTGTTGCAAAGCACAGGCTCTAGGGCCCTTGGGCTTCAGTACTTGCAACACATGGCTCAGTCATTGTGGCACACAGGCTTAGTTGCTCCAGAGCAGGTGGAATCTTCCCAGACCAGAGATCGAACCCGTGTCCTCTGCATTGACAGGCAGATTCTTATCCATGGCACTACCAAGGAAGTCCTTTCCTTCTTTTCTAACAGTAGCTCACATAAGACTTCCCTCCTTAATGCCTGAATTTGAAGATTTGGTTGAGGGTAGTGATCACTTGTCCCTCAACAAATTCTACAAACTCTGGGCATTGCCTGAGGGAAATGCTTCCTGACAAACTTCAGAGGCTTTTTGTAAGATTCTTGCCCTTGCTGGTATCTGATATTTCTAATATTTTTGCATGTATTTGCCATTTCACACAATCACTTAAAAAGTCTGTCTTTAAACCTTGAATCTAAAAAGATGGCAACAGAATAATATAGCTTCCTTTGAGACAATGAAATGAGCTCTGACTTTCCATCTATATCAGTTTTTGTTTCATGAGCACTCATATTAGTACCTTCTCTGTAGTCAAATGCTAGAAGAATCATGTAACCTAGTGTGTAAAATATCTGCATGATCAATATACTTCATATCGGTCATTTCTTCAGTGGGGTCTAAAAACAAACTACTTTCTCTTCAAGCAACACTTTGACTGAGTGAATCCTGTCATGTTGATAATTTTGTCTGCCAAATATTATCGAACCTTTCTCTTAAGTACCCTGTTTGAACACTTTGCATAAGTTCTTGACAATGAGGTCCAAAGATTTCTTGTAGCTCACGAAACTTGTCTTTGGCTGAAGAGAAATCTTGACAGTGCCTACTGTCTGCTGATGGGTTGAAATCCTGTTATATTCATCCAGGTGGTAATTACTTTCTGAACACACACCAAAAGGTGTAATTCAAAATATTGATTGTGATTCTCAGATCACACACAGCCTTCACCATGTCAGTTTCATTGTCAGTGACAATCACATTATTGTTCAGTTGCTAAGTCCTATCCAACTCTTTGCAACCTCATGGACTGCAGCACACCAGGCTTCCCTGTCCATCACTATTTCCCGGAGTTTACTCAAACTCATGTCCATTGAGTCCATGATGCCACCCAACTATCTTATCCTCTGTCGTCTCCTTCTCCTCCCACCTTCAATCTTTCCCAGCATTAGGGTCTTTTCCAATGAGTCAGTTCTTTGCATCAGGTGGCCAAAGTATTGGAGCTTCAGCTTCAGCTTCAACCCTTCCAATGAATATTCAGGTCTAATTTCCTTTAGGACTGATTGGTTTGATCTCCTTGCAGTCCAAGGGACTCTCAAAGAGTCTTCTCTAGTGCCACAGTCATGTGACATGACAATTTCTCTTCTCATTTTCTATTCAATAAATATTTCTTCAGTGAGACTCACTATGTTGTTGGCTGTTGAGAGACTTAACATCTTTCAGCAAACTACCAAAGAGAAACAGAGTTGAATTTATCATTAATCCACCAGGCTCTCAAACTTTGAAAAAGACATCTGGCTGTCTCTACATGCCGAAATGTCTGATGTATGGTTTACTAAAGTAGTACACTTAATGATGATGTTACTGCCTTTGTGTTCAAAGCAGATATAATTCAGAAAAAGAGATTTTCAGCAGTAGGTTTTGTAGAATGAACTTTAATCTAAGATTCATGTGAATACCTTAAAAATCCTTCTATTGAAAATTGAAATAGACTATGGAAAATTCTCAACAGGCTATAACAGTCATTTTAACAATTCTTTTATTTAAGCTTAGGCTTCACAAGTTCCTACGTCTAAGGAATTATCTTCTAAAAGGATTCTAACAAAGTCTGTGTTTCTAGACTTGTCATATAAACAAATTGTGTTTTAGGTACCTCATTTTTCTCTAACTCATTTTCTTCCTAGTTTTTAGCATGTCTTAATCAAGATCTCCAGGAGATGGTGAGGGACAGGGAGGCCTGGCGTGCTGCGATTCATGGGGTCGCAAAGAGTCGGACACGACTGAGCGACTGAACTGAACTGAACTGAACTGAATCAAGATTAGTTTTCATGGATGTTGTTGAGCATGATTACAGAGTCTCTCATCCCTATGAAATTTTGAGGTGCTGAAATTAACATTCTGCTTTTAATCCATCCTCACAAGATGAGAAGAAATCCCAAATAAACCATCTCTATGAAACATCCATGGACTAAATGAAATTAAATATTTAAATATTTAAAACTTAAATACAGATCTCAAAAATTATTTTGTTTATTGTTATGAATATGAGCATATAAACTACAAAGATTATAATTATATAGCTAAGTATTCTCATCATTATTACTATTATACTACTCAACTGTTTTATCAGCTTAGTAATAGTCAATATTTTTATAAACATGTTAGTAGAAATATATATAATATTCTTCCTAAAATTATATAGATAGCACATTCTCTCATAATTTTATTAGTTGTCAATCTTTTTTTTATTAAACCACTTGAAAATACTTAATATTTGCTTTTTTACATAAAATCAACAACTTCGACCACCATCACTAATTATTTTACCCTTATAATATATATACATTTATACTTCAATCAAGTGATAAAATTTCAGCATGTAAAACATATAGTGACATTTTTCCCTCCAAAAAAAGTGCTTGCTGATATTTGACAGTGAATTTATATGTCCATAATAAATCCAAAATTCATACCTCCTTGAATTACTTAGCTTTCCTGGCCATGCATGATGATAACCATGAGGTTATTGATCACACAAAGCTCAGAGATGCCAAGAATGACAGTGAAGCAGGTCCAGCTATCTGGCTTTGAAGGCAGAGTCCAAGATAAAAAGACCTTTGCAGCACACCAAAGGATGATCTCTGTGACATTCCTATATATGTGTGTGTGTTCTCACCCCTACCCAGGATATTAGCTTCATGAATGCATTGAGTTTTTAAATTCATTGTTGTATCTTAGATGCTTTGCCCAAAAACCAAACACATAGAAGACACTCAATAAAATTTGACAAATGAATGAATGAATACTATGCAACTGTTATAAAAACAAAAACTGTCTATGACAGTCCCCTGCTATCCACAAGGGATAAATTCCAATCCCAGTCAATGCCTGAAACCAAACCCTATTCCAATCCCAGTCAGTTCCTGAAACCAAACCCTATATATATAGATGCTTTGCCCAAAAACCAAACACATAGAAGACACTCAGTAAAATTTGACAAATGAATGAATGAATACTATGCAGCTGTTATAAAAAACAAAAACTGTCTATGACAGTCCTCTGCTATCCACAAGAGATAAATTCCAATCCCAGTCAATGCCTGAAACCAAACCCAAACCATACCCTATACATATACACATATGTATACTATGCATTTTTCTATATATACATACCTATGATAAAGTTTAATTTATGTTAGACACAGCACTAGATTAGCAACACCAATAAAACAGAACAACAAAATATATTGTAATAAAAGTTCTGTGAATATGATCCTTCTCTCTCTCCTTCTGTCTCAAAATACTTTGTTGTACAAATTTAATGCCTTTTTCGTCTTCACTAAGCATTTATCCTGCACTGTGGCCACAACTTTTGCAACTTGAGGTGCTATGGCAAAACTAGCACAAATTTCTTTTTCTTTCTTCACAATTTCAAAGGTTGATTTGTTCCTATGATAGCAAATTCAGTATATGATTTTTTTTCTTTACTTTTTAAGTCAAGAACTTTCACCTTTTCACTTACAGGAAACACATTAAGACTACTCTTTGTCTCATATAAATTGCCAGTGTTACTACTCTTAGTAACACTGGTTTTACCATCTTTACTAAGTAAAATAAGAGTGACTTGAATACAAGAACTCTGATACCAAGGCAGTCGACTTGATAACCCACTAAGTGACTACTGTGTGGGATACACTGGACAAAGGGACGATTCATGACCCAGGCAGGACAAAACCAGATGATGAGAGATTTCATCACACACTACTTAGAACAGTGCACAAATTAAAACTGATACATTGCTTATTTCTACAATCTGCTATTGAATATTTTTGTACTGCAGTTGGCCAAGGGTAACTGAAATTGTGGAAAGTGAAACCACAGATAAGGGGGGCAACTGTACTTTTACTGACTTGAAAAGATGTCTACAACATATTAATACAGAGTAATGTGCCTTTTATATAGATAGTTACTTTGCTTGCTCTGGTTTCTTAAGGAGCTGGCTTAAAGTCTGAGATATGGGAGGGCTTAACAAATACATCTTAAACAAATGAATTAATGAAACAAATACAGTAACTTCCATGTGGTTGCACTCCCTTCCTCTAGTCTTTCAATCTTCCAAACCATCTTCTTTCATTCATTCATCCATTTATTAATACATCCATGCAATCGATGCCATAAGAGTGATCTTGCATTCAAGTCTGATGACATTTTCCTGCCCAAAATTCTGTAATGGCTCCCTATAACCTCCAGGATAAATTCTAGCAGCTGTAATAGGGCATGCTATCACTTTTTATCATCTGATCTCAGCAAACCAAAGCAGACATATCTCTTGCCACAGTCTCCTCCTCATTGCCTCACGCCCTCCCATGCCTTAAGCACTGCTGCTGCTGCTGCTGCTAAGTCGCTTCAGTCGTGTCCGACTCTGTGCGACCCCATAGACGGCAGCCCACCAGACTCCCCTGTCCCTGGGATTCTGGAGTGGGTTGCCATTTCCTTCTCCAATGCATGAAAGTGAAAGTGAAAGTGAATTCACTCAGTCGTGTCCGACTCTTAGCGACCCCATGGACTGCAGCCTACCAGGCTCCTCTGCCCATGGGATTTTCCAGGCAAGAGTACTGGAGTGGGGTGCCATTGCCTTCTCCGGCCTTAAGCACTAGCAACACCAGTTGTTGTAATTCGCTAGGTATACTAATACCATGTTCCTTCATTGTTTCTGGCAAGTAACCTGCTGCCACTCTTACCTTTGTTCCTCTATATTTAACAAGTCCTTTTTCTCTGTCTGCTTTTAAGATTTTGCCTTTATCACTGATTTGAGCAATCTGATTTTATTTTTTTTCCTGGACATCCTGGCTTGCGGGATCTTAGTTCCCCTACCAGGGATCAAACCTCTGCCCTCTGCAGTGGAAGTGGGGAGTCTTAACCACTGAACCACAAGGGAAGCCCCAGCAACTTGATGATGATGTTCCTTCATGTGGCTTTCTTATCATCTCTTGCACTCAGATTTCATTTAAAGTTTTTATTAAATTTGGGAACTTTTCAGCAACTATCTCTTGAAATATGAGTATTTTTGTCCCCATCCCCCAATCCCTTCTCTCCTATGAGACTCCAACTTCATGTATATTAACCACTTGAAGTTCTCTCATAGCTACTGATGCTCTTTGCATTTAAAACATTTTTTTCCCCATCTGGCTTCATTTTGGATAGTTTCCATTTTTGTGTCTTCAAGTTTACTGATCTTTTCTCATGTATAATTTGCCATTAAATACATTGTGATTTTTATCCCAAGCTTTATAGTTTTCATCTCTAAAAGTTCCGTTTGGGTCTTTCTTATGTCTTCCATTTCTCTATTTAACTGTTTGAACATACGGAATAACTGTAACTATTTAAATGTACTTGTTTGCTAATTCCAACATCTGTGTCAGTTGCAGACTGGTTTCGATTGATTAATATTTTCCTTGTCACAGGTCATGTTTTCCTGCCTCTTTGTATGCCTGGTAATCTTTGTTTTAATGACAGACATTGTGAATTTTAACTTGCTGGGTGCTGAGTATTTTTGTACTCATATAAATATTTGTGAATTTTGCCCAGGATGCAGTTTAGTTACTCAGAAATAGTTTGTCTTCACTGAGTGTTGCTTTTATGATTTGCTATGCAGATCCCAATTGGTAGTCCCATCTAGGGTTAATTAATCCCTGCTACTGAGTTTTCTACACAATCACCCATAAACTATAAACTTGCCAGTTTGGCTTATGAGAATAAAAAACATTTCTAGAACTGTGTTAATGCCAGGGACTATTTCCTAATCCTTTTAAAAATCTTCCTCCTCTACCCACCTTGAGTGGGACTTAAGACTTCCCTCCTGGTTCAGATGGTAAAGCATCTGCCTACAATGCAGGAGACTCAGGTTCAATCCCTAGGTCAAGAAGATCTCCTGGAGAAGGAAATGGCAACCCACTCCAGTATTCTTGCCTGGAAAATTCCATGGATGGTGGAACCTGGTAGGCTACAGTCCATGGGGTCGCAAAGTCGGACGTGACTGAACAACTTCACCCACCCACCTTGAGTAGTTTTCTTACGCACATGCATTGATAAGTAATCTGCTGATTATTCAAAGAAAACTTCTGCAAATCTCCAGGGTTCTCCCTATGTGTAGCAATTCCTTCTATTATTTTGTCTTGCAAACTCTAGCTGCCTTGGTCTCCCTAGGCTCACAGCTCCATCTCTTCAGTTTAGGAATCTGCCAAACTCTGCCTGGGTTCCCTGTCAGTGATGTTTTTAATATTCACTTTTACTAATTTTTTCCTTAATGCACACTGATGTTTTTCAATCAGAGTTGGATTTCTTATTATATTCACAGCAAAATCAGTAAAGTAATAGTGCAATGTCCCTCCCCCATGCCTCCAAAGTAACTTGATGAGAACCAGATATAAACATTTGTGGTATGTGGATGACAAGCTCAACTCATAAGTGAAGAACACAGAAAACAAGTTGCCTGTTCTTGCATACAAGAGAAAGAGGCAACTGCCTCCCCTTCCACACCTGAGAATCTCCTAAGTCTTGCTCTAACCCTTTGGAATGTAAATAAATCTCTCCAGGGAAAAAATAATCCCTATGTCTCCAGATTTACAACTCAGAGATGTATCCAAATTCTAAGTTCCATCCCCTCTTGAAATGTAAACACATATCTCTCGCAGTAGGTAAATCTCTCTGGAGTTCTCACTCTATACAGTTGTAAATTAACTTCTAAGACTAGCTCTCAGAATATATTCCAAGTTAAGTAAAATTTGCTAAGAAATCCTTAACTGTGTAGAAACATAAACATATTTTCTGTATAATCTCACATGTTCCCTATACCTTGACCTGGAAACTTTTATATCAGTAAAGTGAAACAATTGCATGACTGACTTGTTAGTTTCTCATCTCTCATGGATCACTGTCCTTTATTGACCCTTGTTCTGTGTCTTGAAAACTGTTGTTCTATCTATTTTCCCTAGTTTTATTGGTTGGTGCAGGTGGAAGAGTAAATCTAGTGTCTGGTATTCCATCTTGGAAGCAAGTAAAAGACCCATGCTGTTTTATGGTTCCTTGACTTTGCACTTACTCTTCCCTCTGCTTGGTATACCCTCCACCACCAAAACACCCATTCTTGTCATCCATCTGTCAAAATTTACATCTTTCGGTCTCAGCTCAGGGCACTGGCTCCTATGTAAGCTTTCCTTGACTCTTTCATGCACATTTGGGTGCCTATAGAAGAGAAGGGGGCAACAGAGGATGAGATGGTTGGATGGCATCGCTGACTCAATGGACATGAGTTTGAGCAAACTCCGGGAGATAGAGAAGGACAGGGAAGCCTGGCGTGCTGCAGTCCATGGGATCACAAAGAGTCGGACATGACTGAGCGGCTGAACAACAACCAAACTGAGCATGGCTGGTTCCTGCAAATGTGCATCCTATCCCTAATTCTAACAAAACCTTCCTTTTAGCATAACACTTCCCCATGCATCCACGTACTTCAAGAGAGGCTCATCGCATCCCTGCTCCAGATTCCAAGGGTAATTTCATTCTTCTTAGCAGTGATTTATAGAGGATAGGCACATAACCCATGTCTGGCCAATGAGATGAGAGAAGTTGGCTAGTGGACTTCCAGAAAAAAATTCTTTGCTCCTGAAAAAAGACAAAGACAGAAATATTTTTTCTTGTTCTTCTATACATTGTCATATTTGGATGTGCTGGGATATTGTGTCTCCTTACTAAACACTGTGAGAATTAAGCCACCACTGTTAGAGCAGAAAGATAGAATCTGGGTCGTTGATGGCATCCTTGGGCAGCAGTCTTTCAACATAGTCATGTGCAATAAATTTTCAAATTAAGACAATTTGAGTTGAGTTTCTATTTCTTTCAGCCAAACAGCCAGCCTCACCAATGAACTACCTTTATCCCCAAGCTCCTATATCATCTTGTATGTGCCTCATTTCCAACTGCCATTGGCTGAAAATCTATCTTTCCTCCAGATTCCAAGCCTCTTTGAGGGCCAAGAGGACACAGTGCATTATGTCTCTTTAGAACCAGGGCTTGGTACAGAGTAGGGGTGCAAGGCATGTGAAGAATGACTGTTCACCAGTCAATCTTTTCAGAAAGTTGTCAAGTTTCTGTCAATATTATTATATATTATTACACAGCAGCATATATTACAAGAATATTTATTTAAAACTTCACTATATGCAAACCACATGCATCATCTCATGCAATCTTCCCCAAAACCCTCTGGAGCATACTGTTATAATACTGCATTCATTTTGCAGCAGGGTAATGAAAGTTGGGAGGCTTCCCAGGTGGTGTAGTGGTAAAGAATTTGCCTGCTAATGCAGGAGAGGCGGGAGATTCAGGTTCAACCCTGGGCCGAGAACATCCTCTAGAGTAGGAAATGGCAACCTACTCCAGTGTTTTTGCCTGGAAAATTCCATGGACAGAGGAGCCTGGCAGGCTATAGTCCATGAGGCTGCAAAGTTGGACACAACTGAGCACACAAACAGAATACATAATGAAGGTTGGGAAAGTTTGGTGACTTGCCCAATCTTATACAACTAGGAAGTGATGGAACCTGGACCAGGACATGTCAGGAGCTCAGCGAAGCTTTCAGGTGTCAACGTGGCCAGTTAAACCATCAAGCAAGAATGGAAGTGGCAATGAGTCTTTAATTACTCACTACCACAAATAGTACAAGAGGCTCAAGCCAGAGAAAGCATAGAGTGCCCCCTGATCCTCCTCCTCTGAAATGGCACACTGCTCAAGAGTCAGGTAAATTAGTACAGATCTGGAAGTGGTCTTACTGTTCGGGGACCCCAAACAAAAGACTCCTGGGGCCTGGGCAGAGGTGGGAAGAGCTGGGGATATGGACGTAATGAGTACTGAGTCAGAGTAAGGGAAAAGTGTCTTCAAGGTTTCTCCCTCCTCCTACCCGACCCATAAAGAGACCTTCACAGAGGCATCTGAAGAAGATCTCAGACCAAGTCCACAAGTAAAGAGACCTCGGACTGAAGGTACCTGGGTCAGGAATGCACAGATGCAAAGAACATGACCAGCCAGAGGGAACTGAAGCTTTGACAGCATCTCCCTTCAGAGAAACTGTTTCGCACGGGCTGTGCACAGGTGAAACCTGTCAGGTAGAGCCTTGGTGATTGCCTTAAGATTGGACCCAAAAAACACACATTGGTTTTTCTGGCCAGGAGTCAGACTTCTCAGGATCCAAGTCTCTTAACCACTAGATCTTTTCTTTGAGTAAATGACCTTATCTTATTAATTTCTATCTCCCCAGCAAAGTCTAGCACTGGACTTTACCCCATGATACATATAATAAAAGTGAATTGAATTGAGTTATAGAGAGTAGTGAGAGGGAGAGATAGTTGCTGACATTCAAATACTAACCAAAGATTCTTCCATGGTTTAACTGTCTTTCTTTTTAAAGGAATAAACTGATACTTCAGAAGCATAATCCAATAGTTCCAGGAACATATTTTCAGGATGCTATTAATGAGATCTCCTCAATAAATTCTAAAATTTTTCAAATGCTTCATTTATCCCTTTTTCACCTTGTCATTGATCTCATAAGTATTTCATCAACTATCATGAAATTCCAGATTCTTCTCCTTTCTCAACACCAAGCAAGATATGTAGATATCCAATAAGTATTCATTAATGAAGATGGCAAAGGTCAACTTGATATGTTTTTCCCCTAATTGCTTTTGAAGACCCTTAGCATCCTTTAGACTTGATTTGAAAGCTTTAGTAGAGCACATTTGAAATCTATATATTATTCATTAGCATTACTAGATATTGCCATCTTTCTTTGTTCAAAAGGCATTGGCATTAATTACATATTCAGAGTGATGGGAATAGATTCAGTTTAATCTAAAAACCCTAATTCATTATACCATTTCTGCACTGCTGAAATCGAGAGTTGGGAGAATAGCATTCTGTTCTGGGGTCATTCTTCTTTTTTCTCCCTCTTTCAGCTGGGATAGTAAAGCAAGGTGATACAAGTCAGTTTGCAAAGTCAAAGGTAGAAGATATATCTTTTATAGCTACACAACAACAACAAGAAAACCTATCCATTAGTGTCTCATTTCCCCACATTAATATGTGGAGAAAAACCCAGGGAAGGTGTTAAATGAAAACACAAAGTGAATTTACACATGTATTTTTTAAGTAACCTGTCCTTCATAGAAGTTAAATGCTCTCTGGGATTGCCCACTTCCCAGAACTTCCCCTTGACCAGGACTCTCTGACACTTTCCCACGTCTACTCCCTCTGTGAACCAGCCCACCACACACACACACACACACACACATACACACACACACATCCTCACTATCTTTAAGCTTGTATGTTTCCAGACTCTCCAGAGTGTGGAAATGCCACCTTCAGTTCAGTTCAGTTCAGTCGCTCAGTCGTGTCCGACTCTTTGCGACCCCATGAATTGCAACACACCAGGCCTCCCTGTCCATCACCAACTCCTGGAGTTCACTCAGACTCATGTCCATCGAGTCAGTGATGCCATCCAGCCATCTCATCCTCTGTCATCCCCTTCTCCTCGTGCCCCCAATCCCTCCCAGCATCAGAGTCTTTTCCAGTGAGTCAACTCTTTGCATGAGCTGGCCAAAGTACTGGAGTTTCAGCTTTAGCATCATTCCTTCCAAAGAAATCCCAGGGCTGATCTCCTTTAGGATGGACTGGTTGGATCTCCTTGCAGTCCAAGGGACTCTCAAGAGTCTTCTCCAAAAGTTCAAAAGCATCAGTTCTTCGGCGCTCAGCCTTCTTCACAGTCCAACTCTCACATCCATACATGACCACTGGGAAAACCATACCCTTGACTAGACGGACCTTTGTTGGCAAAATAATGTCTCTGCTTTTGAATATGCTATCTAGGTTGGTCATAACTTTTCTTCCAAGGAGTAAGCGTCTTTTAATTTCATGACTGCAGTCACCATCTGCAGTGATTTTGGAGCCCCCAAAAATAAAGTCCGACACTGTTTCCACTGTTTTCCTTGTTAAGATCACCTGAACACTAGAGGGAATCAACAGCAGATCAGATGATACAGAAGAACTGATCAGCAATCTGGAAGACAAAATAGAGGGAATCATTCAGTCAATACCTATCAATAATAATTTTATTGTAAATAAGATACATGTTACAATCAAAAGACAGAGTGGCTAAATGGACCAAAAAAATGAGACCCATCCATATGCCGCCTACAAGAGACTCAGATCTAAAGACACACACAGATTGAAAGTGAAGTGATGGAAAAACTTCCATAAAAACTGAAACAAAAAACATACAGCGGGGGTATCCATAGACATGTCAAACAAAGGTGTTCTAACCTGCTCAGATCACCAGGGAAAAGGCATTATAATTACTGAACAGCCATCCTCCCTAGCATAGCGTTCTCCTCTACACTCTACAAATGTTAGACAATTATTCCAACAGACACTTATTTTAGCCCTGGGTTTCTAGCTCCACTTGAGTTTTTGAAGTCTCAGTTTCAGTTTTCTTAACAGATACTTAAAGTGAGATTTTATAAAGCGAGTTTCTAGTTTCTTCTCCAATCAGGCTTCTTCCCCAGCTAAAGTTAGTATCCTCACTGAGGCCCCTTTCCTCCCTTGCTTGCCCTTCTTTCCTATCATACACCAGCCCTTCCTCCCCAAATATAATTGTCTTTTAAGGCATTTTAGATCATAGCCTGTTATCTCATGATCACATAAACAAGATAAAAATAGACGGCAGAGGACATAGAGTCACTGAAGCAGCCAGCAGCGTCTCTCTTTTAAATTGGAAAGAATATGCATTCTGGCACAAGGGTTGGGGTGATATTTTGGGCTGTGAGAAGAGGGGAGTTGGAAAGTTCAAGGGAACTGTGTATTTTGGTACATAAAGGAAACCCTGCTAGAACTGCTTCAAGGATGGAGTCTATGATTTTCTTCTCATAAATTAGTTGACTGACTATAGCAAATCACAAATTCCAAAGAGAATTCAAATGAAGGAAATATAAGATCAGCACTGGAAGTTTGCATTTAACTCAGGCATAAACTTCTGATCTTAAACAGGGAGAACTAACTCCTTTGATATGTAAAATAAGTTCAAAACTATCCTCCTGTTTTTCTCTTTCTGGGAAGGAGTTTGCACATATTAGAGCCACTTTAGATGATAAATAACATCCCTACATATTCCCCAAAATCAATGAAAAATGAGTCCAAAAACCTGGACTCCAATTTGCAGCCACCTTCAATCTGGTGATGTGAATTACCTGCCTTTCTGAGTCACAGTTTCTCATTTGCAAAATGAGGATAAGAGTATCTTTTTTCACAGGGTTGGTGTGCATAGCCTTTTGTAACCTCTAAAATTATTATGATGGTCCAGGCACATTTTCAAAACATTATTGTCACCATCAAGAATTTGGGAACTGGAACTTCTCTGGTGGTCCAGTGGTTAAGAATTTGCCTTACAGATGGGAATGTAAGCTGGTGCAGCCACTATGGATAACAGTATGGAGGGTCCTTAAAAAACTAAAAATAGAGCTACCATATGACCCTGAGGTCCTACTCCTGGGCATATATCCAGAAAAAAAACATGATCCGAAAGGATATATGCACCCCAGCATTCATTGCAGCACTGTTTACAATAACCAAGACATGGGAGCAAGCTAAATGTCCATTGACAGAGGAATGGGTAAAGATGTGGTACATATATACAATGGAATATTACTCAGCCATCAAAAAGAATGAAATAACGTCATTTGCAGCAATATGGAGGGACCTAGAGAGTGTCATACTGGTGAAGTCAGACAGAGAAGGAGGAATATTGTATAACATCCCTTGTAAGGGGAATCTAAAAAGAAATGATACAAATGAACTTACTTACAAAACTGGAAGAGATTTGCAGACTTAGCAAATGAACTTATGGTTGCTGGGGGGGATGGATAGTTAGGGACTTTGGAAGGGTCAGGTACAAACTGCTCTATTTAAAAAGGATAGCCAACAAGGACCTATTGCACAGCACATGGAACTCCACTCAATGTTAAGTGCCAGCCTGGATGGGAGGGGTTGTTGGGGGAGAATGGATACATGTATATGTATGGCTAAGTCTCTTTACTCTTCACCTGAAACTACCACAATATTGTTAATCGGCTATACCCCAATATAAAAAGTCTAAAGTATGGGGGAAAATTAAAGTATATGTGACTAAAAAGTGAAAAAAAAAAATCGCCTTGCAGTTCAGAGGACATAGTTCAATCCCTGGTCAAGGAACTAAGATCCCACATGCCACAAAGAAACTAAAGCCTGCACGCTGCGTTAACCGAGCCTGTGCCCTCTGGAGCACGTGATCTGCAACTAGCAAGTCAGTGCACCACAAGGAAAGATCCCTCATGGCACAACAAATATCCCACATGCCTCAATGAAGACTCAGTGCAGCCAGATAAATAAATAAATTTTTTTTTAATGTTGGGAACCATGTGTTGGTAAGCCATAGACCCACTAGCCTTAGGAAGGAAGACATTTTATGCATATAACGCCTGTGTGTTGCCACCCTGAAAACATAGTAAAGTGCAAAGACTCTGCCAAGAACTGAGGGAACTGAGGCCCATCACTGCCCTGGAAGGGGTAAGTCCTGGCAGGGTTCACTGCCTGAATCTTCTAAGCGAAGGGATAATTTTGACCAGAAACACAACACAAATGGATCGTTTTCATATATACAATAACTAAACTACTACTTAGCATTTATGAAATACTTGCTATGTGCCAGGGGTTGTTCTCAGCACTTTACTAGTTTTACCTAATCTAATTCTCCCTGAGAAGTAGCTGCTATTATCATGATTTGCCTCATTTTACAAATGAGACATAAAAACTAAGTAACTTTCTTCAGGTAATATAGAACTGTAACAGAGATTTGAACTCACACTCTTAGCTGCTTCTTTACTCACCCTTCCCTTAAAGTCCAGATAAGATTTTCTGTTCAGAGAAATGTGGAAAGTCTGAACCTATCTCCAGGACTCCTGTAAAACCCAGGTGGTGGGACAGGGCAGGGGGAGCCAGGGACATTTCTCTGCCAAGTTCCCTCTGGCTCTCATTTTCTGCTCACCATCTCCCTGTTTGGGTCTATCAACCCAGAAGTGGACTCCAACTGTCCATGATTTCCACCCCAAGAATTTTTGAAGGCTTCCAGAGACAGGCTTGACAGCCCTGTAGTAAAAACAGCTTGCAGTTCAAACAATTCTGTTTCTATAAGTCCCTGGGCAGTTTCCACAGCCTGGGCTCTAGCCTCCTGCCCTGTTGTTCAGCCCTCCTCTCTCCATCCTTCTCCACCCCTTTTCTTGTCTCTCTCGCCAATTCCTGTCCAATCCTGCTGTCTTTTTGTTTCTTTAGCTCCTGCCATCCCATACTCACAGGATCTCACTTTGCCCCCAGGTGATTTATCAAGATTTTTTATTTTTCCTAATCAAAGTTTGTTCCCGCCCTGGGAGAAATTATTAATATAATGCTAGCTCTGAAAATGAGGGTATTTTCACCTTGGTATATATCCATTTAATAAATGGTTACTCTTAGGATGTAAAAAGAAGGGGCGGTAATACATAAAACCAAAGCAATCTTTGATGTCTTGAACTCTTGCCCTGCTAAACCACCAAAAAATAATTAATAGAGGAAATCACAATCTCAAAGTCACTGTAATTATGATGAGCACATTTGTACAGATCATTTTAATCTATTATAAACATATTATAACAGGAGGAGTACTTTCATCCTGAAACATTAAAATATTCTGTCATTAGGAGAGAAAACAAGCTGGCAACATGACAAGGTGTCATGTTTTGGAAAAACTACTTTCTTCACCCAAATACTGTGGCAGCTGCACAGGCCCATGAGATACCCAGCTCGAAGCTAACTTGCTCCAGCTGTCAAAAACATCAGGCTGCTCTATCAGCAGCATTGCTGGGTCATAGACATTTGCTTTATGTTTTCTAACAAAATCAATTACTTGCTCCCACTACACTCCCACTTTGTTAATGAGTTCACAGGACTATAATTTAATCATGAACATAGTGGTACGTTAACTCTGTCATCTCTTTTACTTGCCTACTATGATCACTTTCATCCATTCTTTCATTAGTTTATTCCTCAAATATTTATGAAAAGTGTTCTGTGCACAATGCTTCAGAGATGCAGGTAGGAAGCAAGACATTGAGCTAGTGCAGAAGTCAAGCTTTACAAATATTTTTAACAGAATGAATTATACATGTAATCATTTATTCATTGAACCCATGTTTTAAGGATGACCAATGGTTCTAGGTATCCACATTATATTAGTTCATTTAACCTTCACAGTGCTGCCGCCTGGAGGGGAGTAGTATTACCTTCATTTTATAGATAATGTAACTGATGATCAAGAGGTCAAGTAACTTACCCATGTAAGGTCAAAACACAGGTAAATTAGCTGCTAAAGGGCAAAGCCCACATTTGTATCTGGATCTTTGTGACCCCAACTACCACAGAAATAAAGAGAAAGAGGTTGCTAACTAACTCTGGGTGAGCCATGAAGACATTTCAGAGAGACCACTGTAAAGTAATGCCCAAAATTCTCCAAGCCAGGCTTCAGCAATACGTGAACCATGAACTTCCAGTTGTTCAAGCTGGTTTTGCAAACGAACCAGAGATCAAATTGCCAACATCCGCTGGATCATCAAAAAAGCAAGAGAGTTCAAGAAAAACATCAATTTCTGCTTTATTGACTATGCCAAAGCCTTTGACTGTGTGGATCACAATAAACTGTGGAAAATTCTGAAAGAGATGGGAATACCAGACCACCAACCTGCCTCTTGAGAAATTTGTATGCAGGTCAGGAAGCAACAGTTAGAACTGGACATGGAACAACAGACTGGTTCCAAAGAGGAAAAGGAGTACGTCAAGGCTGAATATTGTCATCCTGCTTATTTAACTTATATGCAGAGTACATCATGAGAAACACTGGGCTGGAGGAAACACAAGCTGGAATCAAGACTGCTGGAAGATATATCAATAACCTCAGATATGCAGATGACACCACCCTTATGGCAGAAAGTGAAGAGGAACTCAAAAGCCTCTTGATGAAAGTGAAAGAAGAGAGTGAAAAAGTTGACTTAAAGCTCAACATTCAGAAAACGAAGATCATGGCATCTGGTCCCATCAGTTCATGGCAAATAGATGGGAAAACAGTGGAAACAGTGTGAGACTTTATTTTTTGGGGCTCCAAAATCACTGCAGATGGTGACTGCAGCCATGAAATTAAATGACACTTTACTCCTTGGAAGGAAAGTTATGAGCAACCTAGATAGCAAATTCAAAAGCAGAGACATTACTTTGCCAACAAAGGTCTGTCTAGTCAAGTCTAGTTTTTCCTGTGGTCATGTATGGATGTAAGAGTTGGACTGTGAAGAAAGCCAGAGAATTGATGCTTTTGAACTGCGGTGTTGGAGAAGACTCTTGAAAGTCCCTTGGACTACAAGATCCAACCAGTCCATCCTAAAGGAGATCAGTCCTGGGTGTTCATTGGAAGGATTGATGCTAAAGCTGAAACTCCAATACTTTGGCCACCTCATGTGAAGAGTTGACTCATTGGAAAAGACTCTGATGCTGGGAGGGATTGGGGGCAGGAAGGGAAGGGGACGACAGAGGATGAGATGGCTGGATGGCATCACCGACTCGATGGACATGAGTTTGGGTAAACTCCAGGAGTTGGTGATGGACAGGGAGGCCTGGTGTGCTGCGATTCATGGGATCGCAAAGAGTCAGACATGACTGAACGACTGAACTGACTGAACTGACTGACTGACTGCTTAAGCTGACCTGTAAGTAATCCACCGTCTAATAAGGAAAGGGCATGGCATTTATCGGGGAAAGAGCAGTATAGGCAAAGCATGATTCTGTTGTGCCCTGGCTCTGATGTTATCTTACCAATACACTGCCAAGGGACAGTTTTAATGCTTCCTGGAGTAGACAGTAAGCTTCTTGAGGACAGGGATCACTCCCTATTTATTTGGTAGTCTTCCCAGAGCCTGGCATGTATCTTATGGGGATGGTATTTGATTGTTGTTTAAAGAGGTGAGTTAGAGAGTGTGACCTGAGATGGAAGGACTAGAGGGAGGAAGGAAGAAAGAGAAAGAAAGAAAGGGGAAAAGGGAGAGAAGGAGGAAAGGTTTAACGTCTACTAACGTCTACTATTAAATTTTTACCATGGGGCATCTTACAGTGTTTATTTTCTAAAATGTTCCCAGGTTGTTCTTAGAGTGCTGAGTTAATTCTCTTATCAATCTCCTTTTAAGAGATAATTACTGGTGTGTAATCTTAGCAACATGATTATACCTTTTTGTTATGATCCAGCAGCCAGGAGACTTGGCATGTGCTTTAGTCATGATAGAAATAGCTTTGAGTAGACAGCCAGCCTAAGACAGCGTGTCGAGGCCTACAACATCACCCTCTGTTAGTTATCACCTCACAGTCACCCCGTGGAGTCTTCCCAGCTGATGGAGCCAGGGTTCCGGCAGATAAGCTGTGGGCTCAGGCCCAAACCCAAGTCTCCTAATTTCTGGTCCAAACTTCCTTCCATTCATTCAATCTCCTTTCCCAGGAAGAAAAAATTACTTTAAGGATTTATATTTCCGTTTTCCTCTTTGTCCCTTCCTCTTTCCATTTCTCTGTTTATTTTATACACACACAAATTTTGTCTTGCTTTGCACCTCATTTGTGTGGCCTTAGGTGTTTTCATTATCATGGAGATAATGTTGTTTTCTGAAGTGAGTCCTAGGGTTCAGAGGAGTCTCACAAAGCTCCTCCTGGCACTGTGCCCACCTTCAGGCTCCTGTTATTAGTTTGTATGATCAGTGGAGCCTTCACTTTCATTTCAGACATGAATCAGTTTTTACTGTGTCTTCTTGGGGTTACTAATTACAGCTACCCTCATCATACATATGACTGGATTTGGGCTTAGACCCCACCTCCATATCCTCAAAATGAAAAGCACTGCTGAGATGTTTCTGGCCTAGAAGCTATGCAATACAACCCCAACCACAGAACCGTGGAACTGAAAAGATTATTTTATTATATGTGTAGGCCTCTCAGTATTAAGAGACTGTATGGAACATTTTTTCAACTAGTTGAACAAGCTGGAAACTTTTTATTCCTTCCTCAATTATGATTGATTGATTAACTGATTTTGGCTGCATCAGGTCTTCGTTGCATCATGCCAGATCTTTCCATGTGGCGCACAGGCTCCAGTTGTGGCACGTGGGCTTCAGAGCATAAGAGCTCAGTAGTTGAGGCACGTGGGCTTCATTGCCCTGCAGCTTATTAGTTCCCTGACCAGGAATTGAACCCAAGTCGCCTGCATTGCAAGGCAGATGCTTTGCCACTGGGCCACCAGGGAAGTCTCCCTCATGTATGTTTTGAAAACCACCTCAGAATCTCTACTCTCCTCCAGCTCTGCTGGCACGTTAGAAGATGAGCCTGCATGCTGTCTGTAGCCCTTAAATTAGCCGTGACATGTGGAAGGTAGATAGAGGCAGGGAGGTGGGAATAGAGGCAAGAAAAGCGCATGTGACAGCAGGGCACAGGTTGCTCAGCAGCAGCTGGAGGCCAGTTGGTGCTGCTAAACACCTCGGTGGAGACAAGCAGTAAATGCTTCCCAAATGACCCTCCAATCGTCTGAGAGTGAATGTCCTGACTGTGGCTAAAGCTAATGAGAACATGCCACAGGCTGGAGCACAACATGGTTGGGGGCACTCCAAACAGATCTGACTTGAAATGGGGCTCACGGCCACGTTCTTCCCTAGATGTGGCTCCTCCACATCATTTGTTTTGATGGTCCCACCCACAGAGTACCTAGCTTTCCTATAACACCTCAAGTCCACTATGGTAACTCAAGGTCCCACAAGTTCTTTTGATTTAACAAAGAGTTATTTCACTTTCACTTTTCAGTTTCATGCATTGGAGAAGGAAATGGCAACCCACTCCAGTGTTCTTGCCTGGAGAATCCCAGGGATGTGGGAGCCTGGTGGGCTGCCGTCTATGGGGTCGCACAGAATCGGACACGACTGAAGTGGCTTAGCAGTAGCAGTAGCAGTATATAGAATCCAAGCATGTTCTTAGGCACTGGGAGTCAATAAGGCCCAAACCTTGCCTTTGGGAGCTCTCAGTCAACAGGGAAGACAGAAATGTAACATCTATAATCAGGGAAATATTCAAAATATATAACTAACTTCATACTATGGACACTAACCAGTCAGAGAGATGTTGGCCAGTACACATAGGCACCCTGGCTTCAGGCCAGCCCTGCCTCTAATACCACATGGTAAGATTTTAAAATTAAAAAAATAAATAAATAAAAAGAAAAAAAAAAAAAAAGAAATGTGAACTGAACCACAAAAAAAAAAAAAAGAATGATAGCAGAAGTCTCGAGAAGAGGCTATGGGAGGGACTTCCCTGGCCGTTCAGTGGTTAAGTCTCTGCTCTCCCATTGCAGGGGGTCCAAGTTTGATCCCTGATCAGGGGACTAGATCCCACAGGCCACAAAGTCTGCATGCTATAACTAAGATTGCCTGTGCTGCAATTAAGACCTGGTGTGGCCAAATGCTGCTGCTGCTGCTGCTGCTGCTGCTGCTAAGTCGGTTCAGTCGTTTTAAAAAAAGATGCTGCAGGAGCTTAGAAAAAGTTCTAACCATGACATGGTCAGAATCTGGCCCTTCAAAGAGGGTGGTTTTAGAACAGTATGGTGAATAATAATAAGGACAGAGTTCCCATAGTCAGTACCTATCATGAATCAGCTCTGTGTAAGAATTTTCCAAGAGTTACTTATTTGATCCTCACAATATACCCTTTTAACAAATGAGGAACTTGGACTTTGGTGAATTACCCAAGATCACACAGGTTTTTAACTGAGTTTGCACAAGGTTTAAACCTTAACAATCTGACTTCAAAGTCAAAACTTATACTTGAGATTTGAGATGCTGATTCTTCTGGAAAAGGGGGTAAGAATGGGTTTCTCACCATTTCCTTACTGCAAGGGTGAACTGGCAGTATTTTAGGTATAGATAGATTGGTGAAGTTCTTATTCAAAAAGTCAAATCAAGATACCATAAGTAAAGGCAAATACAGCATGAGGAAAATCTAACAGTCACTTTTCCTAAAAGCACTTTAGAATGAAGGACAAGCAATACCGTCACTGGGCAAACATTGTTTTTTAATCTAAGTAGCCAATGTTTTCCCTTGGCCTGATTTACACGTACAATCACATAATTTTCTCCTAGAGGCCTTTACAACCAAGGGTGAGGAAATGGTTATGATGTCAGCCCAGGAGAACTGTAGCTTCATTTGAAGGCAAAATTGCAGAATAAAAAAACTACTTTCCAGACGAATTTCTAAAATATACTTCTCATATTGAAGCCTCTAAGTAATAAGAGAACAGATTTTTCATGGTCCCCTTTCAAGAGTCCTAAGTTCTCAGGATCACAAGTCATAGGAAATTCATGTTTGTGGATTTAATAATAACATAAAAGTAAGGAACAAATAGCCTCCCCATTTCCTTCTGTCAAAATGCAAAGATGTGTTTGAAAAAGTAAATCTCAAATGCTGAGGTTAAGGGTATCATTGAGGGAAAAACTACTGTTCTAAAGACAGAAAGAAAGAAAAGGGGGAGGGGGGAAGGGGAGGGGAGGGGAGGGGGAGGGAGGGAGGGAGGGGAGAGGAGGAACAAAATGAGAAGTAGTACCCAGAATTGCCAACACAATACTGGAGGATGTTTTCAGCCAAGAACCTTATTTTAAACAGTGATTACATTCAGTTCTACGGCTGAAGCTGTGTGTGTTGGTGACTCTCTCCCCTAAGTGCCATACATGTATTTCCAACTGCTTACTCAGCATCTTCGCTTGGACATCTTGTGAAACTCTCCAATTTAACATAGCTAGATGAGAACTCTTAGCTTCATTCCCAAACCAGTCTTCCCCATCTCAGAAAATGGCATCACTAACCACTCTGATGTCTAGTCCCCAAACCTAGAAATCATACTTGAATTACCTCTTTCTTTCAAGCTCCACCTGCCATCAGTTGCTCCTAAGCATATTAAAACTGTCCCCACATCTTTCCATTTCTATTGCTACTATCCTGTTTGAAACAACTGTCCTTTGTATATTGTTTACTGCAAAACATCATACCTGGTGTCCTGACTTCTCTTGCCCTATACTAATCTACTCTACAAGATGATTTCTTTTGTATAAAATTTTTCTTTTTTTTTCCATTGGATTCTTTGGTATAAAATTTTTCAAATTTTTGTTTTGAACAATCCCAAATTTATTTTTTTCAAGTTGCAAGTGTAGTACAAAGAACTTTACTTTTCTGAACCATTTTAAAGTAAATTGTCAATATGATGCTTATCATCCTTGAATACCACATTTTCTACAAACAAGAGAATTAGCCTATATAACCAAAATACACCTATCAAAACCAGGAAATTAGGAGTTGGAGATTAATATACACACTACCATATATGTAATAGATAAACAACAAGGAAATTTACTGAACAGCACAGGAAACTATATTCAGTATTTTTAATAACCTACAAGGGAAAAGAATCTTAAAAAGAATATGTGTATATTTGTGTATTACTGAGTCATTTTGTTGTGCACCTGAAACTAAAGCAACCTAGTAAATCAACTATACTTCAATTAAAAATAAAATAAAAAGAATAGACAGCAAAAAAAATCAGGAAATTAACATTGATACATTGCTACCACCTAATCTATAGATCCCATTCAAGTTCCACCATTTTCCCAGTAAGTCATTTATAGGAAAAGATCCCACGCAGAGTTACGTGTTGCATGTATTTTTCATGTCCCTTTAGTTTCTAACAATCTGGCATGAGTTTTCAGTCTTCCTATAACTTCATGACCTTGATATTTTCAAATATTATAAACAAGTTTTTTGTTTTTTTTTAAAGAACATCCCTTTATTTGCTTTGTCTAATGTTTCCACATGATTAGATTCAGATTACTCACCAGTGGCAGGAAAATCAAAGAAATACTTTTTATCACACCAAGTGTCCCATACTTTTGATTTGTCCTCGTGTTGGTGATGTTACCTTAGATCGTCTGATGAGGGTTGTGTGCCAGACTTTTCCACCCTGAGGTTATCCTCTTTCCCTCTATAATTCGTTTTGTGGGGAGGTACTTTGAAACTATGTAACTATCTTATTTTAATCAAACTTTCCATTTATATCTCTTTATTTACTTATTTATATCAGTGTGGCTTTATGGATTCCTATTTTATTCGGTGAATTAAATCATGCCCGCATTACTTGTCCCCAGTTGCTATCATAATTGTCCTCCAGGGAAGGATTTGTGAAAGGTTTATTCTTGGGCTCCCTCCTGGAAATAGAAGCTGCCTCGAAGAGGAAATTTATGGCAATCTTCATTTCTCAGAAGTGTCCATTTTAGTCAGATAAAGAAAGTTCCCAGCAGGCTTCTTTCTGCATCTGTTGAATCCCAAATGTTTTCAGTTTAACATAATCTGTATACCAACTCTGGGGTTCCAAGTGGGTTCCCGTACTGCCAAGCTTTTTTTCTAAGTGTTTGTACTAATATTTCGCATTCACGCCAGCAGTGGATAAGAGTTCTGGGTGGCCCATATCTTTGCCAACACTTGATATGATCAAACTTTGTTTGCCATTCTAGTGGTTAAGTATGCAGTAGTATCTAAAGGAGATGGTAACCTACCCCAGTAATCTGCTGGGATAATCCCATGGGCCTCCCTGGTGGGCTACAGTCCATGGGGTCACAAAGAGTTGGTCACAATTGAGTGATTATGCATGTACATGTAGTAATATCACATTGTGGTTTCAGGTGCATTTCCATAATAACTAATTATGCTGAGCATCTTTTCATGTGGTTACTAGTCATCCATATATTTTCTTGGTTAAATGTTCAAATATTCTCCCCATTTTAACTAGGTCACTTGTCATCCTATTATTTAGTTATTAATATACTCTAGATATAAGTTTTTGTCAGATAAATGCTTAACAGATATCTCCCATTCTGTGCCTTGTGTTTTCACTTTCATAAGAGTTTACTTTTGAAGAACAAACATTTTCAATATTAGTTTTGTAAATCTCTCTCTACGCTGTATTCCACAAATTTTGATATACCATGATGTCATTGAAAGCCACTTCAGAATACTTTCTGAATCCCAAGTATCCCATTTTGAGGTCTATTACTCACCTTCTTCACCCAAAGCCAGAGGAAGAATAACTATAAACCTGAGTGATGGCAATCAGCAGTTTACAAAACATTTCTTCACTTCATTTAAACCTCTCAAAACCATTAGTGCCATTCCACAGATGAGGAAACTATAACTTAATCAGGAGATTAAAACAACTTGCCCAAGTTTAAAAGAAAAGTGAAGACAGCTTCAAGCCTTACGTGGGTTATCCGACTCTAAGTTACATCCTCTGCGTTGTACTCTACCTAGATCTCTGAAGGTCTAACTTAAGACCCTTTTGCAAGTTACATGTCTAAGACAGCTTGCATTTTAAAAGGAGACTTTTCAAGGGTATTCAAGGGATTTTCAGATTTCTAAGTGTGGTGATATCAGACACAATAGCCACAGAGAGCCAGCAATATCTCCGTCCAACCAGACCCCTCTGACCTCTGAAATCATCCTCTGATGGCTACTCTGGGTAATGAACAGGTTCACTCATTGCAGTCCAGGTGCCTTGCATTTCATTTCTCTCAGGAATTTCAATGGCCTGGCTGATGTTTCTCCAGATGGCGCTTTTCTGATGCAGGATGTTAGTGGATCACCCTCAACTGGTAGGTAGAGGGTAGAGGGTAGGGATCAGGAGAGAGAAGAGGAAGTGGCAGAGGCAGGTGAGGATGGGGAGGACATGCTTCATAAGATCCCTTGGGGATTTAAATTTTATCCTAAGAGTAGTGAAGAATAATTGAGCTTTTAAGCAGAGGAGTAATCTAATCATTTTAAGCTTTAGAAAGATCAGGAATGTGGAATGTAGAGAATGAACTAGTGGGTTCAAAGACAAGAGGCAGGGAGAGCAGTTGGAGGCTTTTATAGTAATTCAGGCAGGGCTGGTAGCTTGGACTGCAATAGTGGTGGCAGGAATGGAAAGGGCTTCCCGCATAGCTCAATCAGTAAAGAATCTGCCTGCAATTCAGGAGACCCGGGTTTGATTCCTGGGTTGGGAAGATCCCCTGGAAAAGGAAATGGCAACCCACTCTAGTGTTCTTGCCTGAAGAATCCCATTTACCAAGTTCAGAGGAACCTGGCAGGCTACAATCCATGGGGTTGCAAGAGTCAGACATGACTTAGTGATGGAAAGAAAGAAAACAAAATAACATACATGAAGAGCCGACACACAGTGAAAGCGTTCAATGAAATAGAAAAAAATATTATAAAGCAGAATGGAAATTGCTAGGAAGGATCTATAAACAAAAATTCAGCACAACCCCAGAAATAATGATCTGGGGTCCAGGGGAGAACCTTTAACCTAGAGACCTCTTGTATTCTGAAGCTTCCTTGACTCTGTCCTTTCAGGAGACTTGTTTATGTTAATAAAGGGAATTTACTGCCTCAGATCATAAAGGCTGCTGCTCAACCTGAAATCTGTTCAACAACCATGCTAGCAACAGCCATATTTTTTAGCAGAGACCTCTTGCAAGCAGTTTTACGATTCTCTCTCATGACAGTGCTTCCCAGCTAGCCCCATATCCCCTGTGTTACCTTGTTTATGAACTCAGGTGCTCTGCCCTTCATCATAGCGTCGTTGTGCAGTCTGCTATAAGGCTTGGGAATGAACTTAGCCCTGAGTCCAGTATGAAGCGTATGCAGAGAAACCTTGGCACGGATGGCCACATTTTAGTCCTGGGATTCTGTGAACAGCCTCTCATGAGTAATGAAATCAGATTTGTGGGGATATATACACACACACACACTATATTTATATTGTCCAATAATATTTTTAATCATATCATATGCCATCTCCCTGAAGCTGGTACATAAGGTTATGGGCCCAGAACCCACTGACATTGCCTCCCAATTAAGTCAATTATAATTTTAACCCACATGTGACTTTATTTTTCCAAACAATCACAGCCCAACAAAATGATACTAATTTTCTCTGTATCCAATAAAAGGAAGAAAATTGCCAGGGAAATAAAGAGACAGTACCTACCAGAAAATTGATAAAAGAAAAGGGGGAGGAAATCACTGAACTTACCAAATAAAGTAGAAGACAGCAAGAAGTCTTTGAAAAAATAATTCTCAACCCTGATCTCTTCGTAGAGTCACCTAGAGCTCTTATAAACTCAACAGCCCCATCAATTAATGCCTATCTCTACAGTGGGGGCCCAAGTAAATGGATGCTTTACAAACTCTACAAGCACAGATCCCAAGTACAGTAGTTCTAATGTTCAGCACAGAGAACTACTGCTCTAGGAAACATAAGAGAGTTGTTACAGGCTTTTCAGCATCCGAGAATTCATATTTAACATGCTGTGGGACAAAGATTAACCCAAGATACCTGTGTCTTCTTTCCCATACAATAATAAAATGTCTACATTTTCTCTAAGCTAAATAGTCAAGAAAAAAAATCAATGAGTAAAAGATCTTTTTTAATTTTTGTGTTTTAGAAAGGAATATAGTTTCATTGATTTTTTAATCTTTTAAAAACATAAATCAACAATATCAGCTTTAGAAGTGAGTACAGTTTTGCTCCTTTTTTCTCTTCCTTTAAAAACATGAATCAGATCATGTCACTTCTCTAAAGAACTACTCCTTACATTTGCAAGGCCTGGCAGAGGGACACATGGAAGCCAAATACTATTTATTTAAATGTTGAAATTGATAGATCACACTACTAACTTGTTAAGTAAAATATACTCCATCCTCCATCCTCCTACTTTGACAGGTACTCAACATGCTTATTGTTAGAGAAATGAAAATCAAAACCACAGTGAGGTACCACCTCACACCAGAATGGCCATCATCAAAAATTCTACAATAATAAATGCTGGAGAGGGTGTGAAGAAAAGGGAATCCTCCTACACTGTTGGTGGGAATGTAAACTGGTGCAGCCACTATGGAGAACAATATGGAGGTTCCTTAAATGACTAAAAATAGAACTATGCATGATCCAGCAATTCCACACCTTGGTATATATTCAGAGAAATCTCTCATTCAAAAGAATTCATGCACTCTAATGTTCATAGCAGCACTATTTACAGTAGCCCAGACATGAAGCAACCTAAGTGTCCATCAACAGATAAATGGATAAAGAAGGAGTGGAACATGTATACAATGGAATATTACTCAGCCATTAAAAAAGAATGAAAGAATGCCATTTTCAGGAACATGGATGGACTTAGAAATTATTATATCAAGTAAGCAAGGAAGAGAAAGACATATTTCATATGATATCACTAATATATGGAATTTTTTTAAGGATACAAATGAACTTATTTACAAAACAGAAATAGACTCACATATATAGAAAACAAACTTATGGTTACCAAAAGGGAGGGGGGAGAAGGATCTATTAGGAGTTTGGGATTAAAAGATACACACCACTATAGATAAAATAGATAACTTACAAGGCCTACAAGGACTGTATAGCACACCTTCAACATCTTACAATAACTTATAATGGAAGAGAATGTAAAAAAAAAGAATATAAAAGAATATGTATGTGTTATCTGTATATTTTATATATATATAATTGAATCTCCTTATTGCATATCTGAAACAAACATAAAACTGTAGACCAACTATCTTTCAATACAAAGTGTAAAAAAAAATAAAAGTTGGCAAAATATCAAAAAATAACTGAATATAATTATTATTACACACATTTCAGTATTCTGTTGAAGGGAAGGACAAAAAGATGTACATAGCTCATAAATTATTTATTTTCAGAATAAAATTCATTTTTCTTGACTTCATTCCAGTAAAATCAGTAATTATTTATTATAATCAAGATTTTTCACATATTTGTGTTCTAGTGGAGGTGATGGAATTCCAGTGGAGCTATTTCAAATCCTGAAAGATGATGCTGTGAAAGTGCTACACTCAATATGCCAAAAATTTGGAAAACTCAGCAGTGGCCACAGGACTAGAAAAAGTATGTTTTCATTCCAATCCCAAAGAAAGGCAATGCCAAAGAATGCTCAAACTACCACACAATTGCACTCATCTCACATGCTAGTAAAGTAATGCTCAAAATTCTCCAAGCCAGACTTCAGTAATACGTGAACCGTGAACTTCCAGATGTTCAAGCTGGTTTAAGAAAAGGCAGAGGAACCAGAGATCAAATTGCCAACATCCACTGGATCATGGAAAAAGCAAGAGAGTTCCAGAAAAACATCTACTTCTGCTTTATTGACTACGCCAAAGCCTTTGACTGAGTGGATCACAATAAACTGTGGAAAATTCTGAAAGAGATGGGAATACCAGGCCACCTAACCTGCCTCTTGAGAAATCTGTATGCAGGTCAGGAAGCAACAGTTAGAACTGGACATGGAACAACAGACTGGTTCCAAATAGGGAAAGGAAAAGGAGTATGGCAAGGCTGTACATTGTCACCCTGCTTATTTAACTTATATGCAGAGTACATCATGAGAAACGCTGGACTGGAAGAAACACAAGCTGGAATCAAGATTGCCAGGAGAAATATCAATCACCTCAGATATGCAGATAACACCACCGTTATGGCAGAAAGTGAAGAGGAGCTAAAAAGCCTCTTGATGAAAGTGAAAGAGGAGAGTGAAAAAGTTGGCTTAAAGCTCAACATTCAGAAAATGAAGATCATGGCATCTGGTCCCATCAGATGGGAAAACAGTGGAAACAGTGTCAGACTTTATTTTGGGGGGCTCCAAAGTCACTGCAGATGGTGACTGCAGCCATGAAATTAAATGACACTTACTCCTTGGAAGGAAAGTTAAGCAGAGACATTACTTTGCCGACTAAGGTCCATCTAGTCAAGGCTATGGTTTTTCCAGTGGTCATGTATTTATGTGAGAGTTGGACTGTGAAGAAGGCTGTAAGGTAAGGTAAGGTAAGCTTAAGTCGCTCAGTCGTGTCCTGACTCTTTGCGACCCCATGGACTGTAACCTACTAGGCTTCTCCATCCATGGGATTCTCCAGGCAAGAATACTGGAGTGGGTTGCCATTTCCTTCTCCAGGGGATCTTCCCGACCCAGGGATTGAACCCAGGTCTCCCGCATTGGAGGCAGACGTTTTAACCTCTGAGCCACCAGTGAAGAAGGCTGAGCACTGAAGAATTGATGCTTTTGAACTGTGGTGTTGGAGAAGACTCTTGAGAGTCCCTTGGACTGCAAGGAGATCCAACCAGTCCATTCTGAAGGAGATCAACCCTGGGATTTCTTTGGAAGGAATGATGCTAAAGCTGAAACTCCAGTACTTTGGCCACCTCGTGTGAAGAGTTGACTCATTGGAAAAGACTTTGATGCTGGGAGGGATTGGGAGCAGGAGGAGAAGGGGACGACCAAGGATGAGATGGCTGGATGGCATCACTGACTCGATGGACATGAATCTGAGAGAACTCTGGGAGTTGGTGATGGACAGGGAGGCCTGGCGTGCTGCGATTCATGGGGTCGCAAAGAGTCGGACACGACTGAGTGACTGAACTGAACTGAACTGATTTATAGTAATGTTGTATTAGATCCCCTTTCTTTGGTTACTATGTAGTTCTAGGATTTTTTTAAATTAGTTTCAGCTGAGAGAAGCTTACCCAAAAAGAAATCAGAATTGTCAATAAAATCCTTAAACCATAGCTTAGATTCAAAAATAAGCCTCAAAAAAAAAAATAAGCCTCAAATTTTAATACCATGTTCAAATATTTTAATGGGGCTGCATAAATAATTATTCTTATTGCAGAAAGCATTAAAAACATTTTAATTTTATCACATAAATTGTTACCATTTATATCACTATTTTCACCATAACTCAATACCTAGAACCTGAAGAATCTGTTTCTTGCATGTGTGTGTCTGTACATCATGACCATGTGTGTGTGTGACTTATGTTGTAACCACTAAAGCATGGAGCCCAGGCTTTATATGATCTTATCCTCTTATATGGTCTAAAGGCAGAATTGCTTCCCTTCTTATAACCCTTCAGAGGTTTCCCTTAGCATTCACCTAACTCTTTGCCAAGGACCACAAGTCCTTACTCTGAGGCCTTCTTATAAGGTCTGAATTTCTGCCACTGAGCCTGTCACCCTCCCCTCCAGCCCAGTTCACTCTGCTGCAGCTACAATGGTCTCTTGTCTGCTCCTCAGACAACACGACCTCCTTTCTACTCAAGGACTTTGCACTTGCTGTTCCCTAAGCCTACCTAGCACATCTTCTCCAACTCTTTACAAGGCTGGCTTCTTTGGATCTTTGGGGTTTCAGCTTAAGGAAGACAGACAGCATCTTGCCTTCAGTGTGTGGTCCATCTGTGTATTTACCATCTGTGTGGTCCTGGGCCAGTCTCCAAATGGCTCCATCTTTCAGTTTCCTATTTGTAGAGAGGAGACAATCGTAGGGTTTCCCATAGGGTTATTGTGTGAATTGAATGAGTTAACATAAATAAAAGGCTTAGACCAGACCTGGCATGGAAAGCATCCAATAAATCACAGCTTAAGAAAGCAAAAGTTGCCTCCTTCAAGAGCCTTTCCCTAACCACTCAGCCCCAAAGCAACCAACCTCCCACCAGTACACCCCTATTTCATTTTTTATGGTATTTATCACTATCTAGAGTTGCACTGTTTATTTTATTATAATTGCTTATTGTCTGTCTCCTTCCCTTAGATTGAAAGGTTTATGAGAACTAAGTGCTTGTCTGAGAGTTCACTGCTGCTTCCTCTTGTGCTTGACATAGAGTAGGTCTCAATACATATTTGTTGAATTAATTAATATTTAGAAAGCATGATGACTGTAAATCATATCAGAAATTACAATATGAAAGAAAACAAACTTGTTCTCCTTTCCCAACTAACTCTTCTCAAATTCTGCTCACTGATGCTTTCAAATTGCAATGCTGGAGAAGATATCTGAGTGTCCCTTGCACAGCAAGAAAATCAAACCAGTCAATTCTATAGAAAATCAACTCTAAATATTCACTGAAAGGACTGATGCTCCAAGACTTTGGCCACCTGATGCAAAGAACCGACTCATTGGAAAAGACCCTGATGCTGGGAAAGATTGAAGGCGGGAGAAGAGAGTGACAGAGGACGAGATGGTTGGATGGCATCACCAACTCAATGCACATGAGTCTGAGCAAACTCTAGGTTATAGTAAAGGACAGGGAAGCCTGCCATGCTGCAGTCCATGGGGTCACAAAGAACTGGACACGACTTAGCGACTGAACAGCAATGACAATGATATGCAAGGCTGTGGCGAGCAGAAAAGTAAACAGAGAAGGCAGTATAAAGGTCATGGTGCTGAGATGGCCAATCACTCACCAACAATGACAGACATTTTCTGACAGCCACAAGGTAAGCAGAGCCTTGAAATTTTCCAATTAATTTAGTCACTGAGGACTTCTCACCTGGTCAATGTAAGCTGTTGTTTGTTATTAACAAGCAATTGACCAATACATGATTAACCTGCCTCATACAGTGGAGAGAGTCATAAGGTATGGAGGGAAATTCTCCCTAAAGGAACACAAGAAGTATTGATCTTAATTGACCATCAAACTTTATGAATGAACACCAATCACACAAGGCCTGCCATATGAAATTGCACCTTCTAAAATAAAAATCAGAATCCTGTTGCTCCAGCTTTGAATCCATTTGTTTGCTAACTATTATCTTGCTTTCCACAAACATATTTCTTTAGCTTGCATGACACTGGCATCAAGCCAGCCATGGTGAGAAAGCAAGGAATTCTAGCATAATTTAGATAATTTTCACAGACAGCTAAGTCTCAAGAGTCTTGTGTGACTTCCCCATATAAGGAAGCTGTTTGTTGCCATTGCAGCCTATAGTAAGAATCTTCACATATGTCTCTGACTCCTTGGCCTCCCTGCCCTCCCCCATCTTCCCTGCCCTCCAACTGCTTCCACTCCCCTCACTCCCTCCCAAGTTCTTGCAGTTCTCACTTTGCCAGCCCCTTCCTACTCTTTAGGCCTGAAAAGTGATTTGGATTACTTCGAGCTCTTTAGGAGAAAAATGAGTTAGAGAAAAAAAATTAAAACAATGATCATTGTCATTGTATAGAGAGAAGCCAGTCTTCCGAATTAAAACATATCAGAAATGTATTTAATAATGCTGAAAATAAGTTTTAAACATGGTCCCCAGTTTCTCATTGCTGCAAGGATGGTGAAGTCTGTAAGAATGGTGCAAATAATTTCAGATAGTGCTTTGGTTCCCTGGCCAGTCCACCACAAAAGGTGCTGTTAATTTATGAAAGCTGAGCACTTCTTGAATACTCAAACACCAACATCCTACAAAATAAAATAATGGAAAGCTGTAGTTCACTGCAGTCAGTCACAAACAGCAAGGACTTGCTTTTTGTTTGGATTTTAATCTATAGCACAAATTTCCAACAAGACCCTGTTGATGGTAAGTTTCCTTAGACTATGTCCTTTCGGTGGTTTATGGACAATAAAGAATACAAATTTGCTTCATGCTAGAGAAGCTATTATTCTGAGTCCTCAAAGGGCAAATAAGAAGAAACACCAGAAAATCTGAGGTATGAATTCACTCATATAGTTACTGTATAGGAAATTTGCAAATGTACTTTATTGTATCCTCAGTAGTAGGAAGACAAAGAAAAAGGGAGTGAGTTCAGCCATTTATAGTCTGCCAGCACACCCATAAAGCAGGAAGAATAACACTATAGCACTGATCCATACTACCTGGCTCCAAAAATTTTTTGATTCCTAGTTTTTGGTTAAAGTATTTCTTCTTATGTAATGTAGGGTGGAAATTGAGCTGATAACAATTAGATCACCCCCATCCACAGACACATTCACTTCTCTGGGCAGGTCCCAAAGAAAGAGAAGCTCTGACTCTGATGTAGGAAGATTGGAAAATCACATGTGCGGGCCAGGACTGCCCCATAAAGTTAAACAGTCTGTGAAAGGTGAAAGTGTTAGTCGCTCAGTCATGTCCAACTCTTTGCAACCCCAAGGACTGTAGCCCACCAGGCTTCTCTGTCCACAGAATTCTCCAGACAAGAAAACAGAGAGGCCACCAAGAAGGTCCTTAAACAGTCTGAGAGACGTGCAGAGGCTACTAGCCAGCAAGGAGAAATCGGACTAAGTTCCACTCACCAATCATGTGTCTAGCTCAAGACTGCGTCCAGGTGGACAGGGCACCTTGGCCTATTTTTCCACTCAAAGTGGTTTTCTATTTCATAAAAATGTCCATAAAAGAAGCTTATACTCTAGTATAAGTCCAAGCTCCAGCCTTACTTTTCCTCCACCATGAAGGTTCAGGCTTCCCTCTGTCTACAATTTTTATTCCATGTCTGTAATTAACACTTATCACATTGTACTATTTGTCTATGTCTTCCCATAAGTCTGCGAGATTCATGAAAGCAATTATATTACCCCTCTTAATTCTCAGTTCTTAGCGTAGAACCTGGTACAAAATAATTTGTGCCAGTGCTTGAAAGACATGCTTGAATGTATGAATGTTTGGAAAGGTGGATAGTTGGTTGGAGGGAAGGAGGGAGGTACAGATGAGTGAAATCCAGAAAAGATTTATCAAGAACAGGAAAATAGGCTTGGAGTCAGGGCAGAGGAATCCACTTACTGCTCTTTCTCTATTCTTTGACACTATTGGTAAGAGAGCAGAAAATAACAGTCAAAATTGGCAAATGAAGATTGTTAATGATAGCATTCCTCACTCAATAAACCAACACAACTGTTTGAGACTAACACTGTCCTATATTTTTATGAGGGGTACAGGGTGTTTTCCATTTGCCCCTCCCAATCAAACACTCACCCATCTCCATCCCACTTAGTACCCCATGAGGCTGACCTGTGTGGACAACATCAAGGGACTTACAGAATACTGAGCTAAGACACTCTGTGGCACATTACCCCACCTCCCTGGCTTTCCTCCTCCCCCTGCTTCAAAACACACTTTTTCAGAATGTTCCTTTAAGTAAGAGAAAATAGAAGTAAATATCAACCTTCCCAAAATTACCCTGTACATCTGGTGGAGACTGTCACTAATTGTCAACTCTCAGGTAAGCACACTAATGCTTTGGTGGAAAGCAGCTTTAATGGAGCCTTCAATTCCTTGGAAACCAGCTGCCAGTACAGAGCTTTGAATACTTGAATCAACAGCAGCAAATCCACTCTCAGCACAACAGAACAAACGAATGTCTTTTATTTAACAAATCTGAGTGCTTTGATCCTTGTGACTTCTTATCCCCTCTGGAAGCAAGCTGGCAGGGGGTGGAAGGGGGAGGTAGGAAGGCAGTCTTTTCTTCTAAAGCTTGTTCTCTAATCCGTTGCTTCTTAAACTTCTTCAAAAGAAAGCATAAGTGGAAAAATATACTATGTGTAGTACACGGCTGAGCAAATAATTGAGGCTGTTGGTTGCTACAGACAGCCAGCTTGATGGCTCCAATCCAAAATCATCTAGCGCACTAAAAGGAACAGTATCGTGGCCCAGGACATGCAATTGTGTGGCTCAGTGAAGACGCCAGTGCTGGAAGCAGGCCCGTGGCATGTCCTGTCTGCGTCTCTGACACGGACACTGAACAGGGGGCCCAGGAGGCTGCCACTAGACCCGCAGCCCCCACGCCTCTAGAAACTAGACGTCACTATGGCCACTGCGGCTACCATCTCACAGTGGTAGAGACGTGCGGGGCTTATTTCATGGAGCTGGCAGAGTGATTTGGTCTGTTATTTCCCAAGGAGTAGTCTTTGAGCCTTATTATATTCAGGTTCCCTAGGAAAGTGTGTGTGTGTATGTGTGTGTGTGTGTGTGTGTGTGTGTGTGTGTGTGTGTACTTGGTCATGTCCAACTCTTTGCGACCCCATGGACTGTAGCCCACCAGGCTCCACTGTTCATGGAATTTTCCAAGCAAGAATACTGAAATGGGTTGCCATTTCCTCCTCTAGGTGATCTTCCCAACCCAGGGATCAAACCCACGTCTCTTGCTTCTCCAGCATTGGCAGGTGGATTCTTTACCACTAGCGCCACCTGGAAAAAGAGTATCATAAATAACATTTAATATTCCAAAATCATTCACACTGTCCTAAATTCAAAGCAAAAAAAAAAAAAAAAGGGATGCACAGAAGTTTTGCTTTCCCTTTGTACCAATCCCCCTGGCCCTCAAACCTTTTGGTACCTACTTTGCAAGTTTATATATCCTCCCAGCTTTTCTTTTTGCAGACATCATGAACATAAAAAAATATTTTTATCATTTCTTTTTCTGACACAAATAGCATGCTTGTCACACACCGTGTGTGTATACCTGCATTCTTTTGCACTTTGATTTTTTCCCTTACTAAAATATCCACATGGGTACATGGAGTGCTTTCCCATTCTTTTTTACAGTGGCCCAGACTTCCATTGTGTGAATGTACCACAGTTTATTTTAACCAATATCTATTGATGCTTAGTTGACTTATTCCCAATTTTTTTGCTATTGTAAACAGTGCTTCATGTGTCATTTTTTATGTGTGTAGATATGCTTTTAGAAGAAACTCCCAGAAACAAGATTGCTGACTCAAAGTATAAGTGCATTTGTAATTTTGATAAATATTGCCAAATTTCCCTCTACAAAGGTTTACCATTTTGCACCCCTACCAGCAATGTCTGTGTCTGGGGTTTCTATTCCCCCATAGCATTGCCTAGAGAGTGTGTGGTCCAACTTTTGGACTTTCGCCATTCTGATAGTTTAAAAAATTATATCTTAACAGAGGATTAAATTTCATTTATATTATGAGGGGAGTTTATCATCTTCTCATTTGTGTAAGGCCATCTGCATTCCCAAATGTTAGGCAGGAAGTTAAGCATGAAGAAACAGGGGCAACCAAGCCAAAAAGGATGCAAGCTAATCTCTAAACGCCATCCCAGACACACCCAGGAGAGCTCACAGATATGCTACAAAAATAACCAGAGGCTTTTCCTGCACATGCACCCGAGGCACGCAGTGGTTGCAAACTAACCACAGGGCTTTCCTCAAGTAACCTTAGGCAGTTAGGAGCCTATTGCGGGTTCATAAATATTCTGCACATGTATACATCTGATTATAACTGATTGAGGTATAGGAAGACATATCCAACAGAGCTTGCTGTTATATAACATGCAATTGTCAATGGGCCTTGAGTATACACCCATTTGCCTTCCTTTTCTTGATTGGTGGTGGGTACAAGCTTTATTTTGCACAGGGCACAACCAAAAGAAGTAGATGGGAAGTATAAAAAGGGGGAGGCCAAGAGGGATGGGTACAACAACTCCTTTGGGCTTGGCCTGATCTAATGTCTTGGGAATGTCTATTTAATAAAAGATCTATCTGCTTAAGCGGTAACTGAACTGAAATTTGTCAGTTGTTTTAAAACCTTTAGTCCATTGTTCCAAATTTTTGTTGTCACAAGACAAGAACTGAGGGAGAGAAATGTCAAGTCAGTTTTATTCCACTTCCTGCTGTACAATGTTGTACCTATAGTCAACAATATTGTATTGTACACTTAAAAATTAAGAGGAGTAGTAGTAGTATGTTAAATGTTCTTACTGGAACCGTGAGTGCCATAGCCACATCACTTGATAATTTAAAAAACAGTATGTCAACCCCAATCTCCCACTTCACCCCACTTTCTCCTTCCCCCTCAGCCGCGATCCACATGTCTGTTCCCCACATCTCTCTTCATGTCCTGCAAACAGGTATCATTTTGCTAGCTTCCACATATATGCATTAATATACAATATTTGTTATTCTCTTTCTAACTTACTTCACTCTGTATGACAGACTCTAGGTTCATTCACGTCTCTATAAAATGACCTAATTTCATTCCTTTTAATGGCCAGTTAAAATTCCATTGTGTATATGCTGCCCAGCAGAAACTAACACAATATTACAAAGCACCTATGTCCAACAAAAAATAAAATTATTAAAAATAATAAAATAAAAAATAAAAGCATCATAATGTTTTTCATATTAAACAACTTTAAGGAGAGCCATGTCAAAACATTCTGCCTCACCAGGACCCTCTCCCGGTACACTAGAGCCCCGTGGCTGGTGGGCCCCAAAAGGCCACCCATAGAGGGTGTGGCACTTGGGAGCCCTGGAATTGAGGCCAAATCTGCAGACTGTAACTTGGCTGAACAGGGTTATGTCAAGCCCCACCAAACACATGGTACCATCAGAATCCCCTCAGAACAAGGACAGTCCCAGACCTGCAGAGAGAAATTTATGAGAAAGCTTAAGCCTACAAATAAGGACAAACTTGAGAGACCAGAAGCAGCAGCATGTGGACCCTATCTTTTCCCTCCAAACCAGAGTCAGCATCTGGCCATCACAAGCAGCTGGTCTTGCTCACAGGCCAGATTTCCCACAGTGAATCACAGGGGAAGAAAGTAAGTGATACTTACCTGGATTACATCAGATCTCATGGAACTCTGGTATACAACAGTTGATTGCAGAAGATTATAACAGTCAACATAGAAGGCACTCATCTATTTTATTCCTTCATTGTTTTCTTTACTGGATCTCATGGTATATGTAAAATTTCAATTCATAATAAACCTTTCCCAGTGAATAAGCAAAAACAACCTAACTCCAACTTCCTTTATTAGGGATCTAGATTAGGGAAAGAATACAGATCTCAGCTAGTATAAAGTAATTTATTATAAGCAAGATTATTCCAACTGATTAGCTTTCTATTTATCTCTCATTTTCTACCTCTCTATCATAAGTACCATGCAACTCCCTCACATGAGACTGTCCCTCTGACATAAACAGGACCTTGTGCCCTAACTACAGTTGCCAGCACAGCATCCCCAACGTCTCATTAAGGTTAGGCTTTTGGCAGCTGGGACTGTCAATAAAATTGCTAAGTCAAGCTCATGAAGTTTCACTTTTGTGGAATTTTCTTGTCTAAACTCTTTAATCCAGGCATTTGCAAACCAGCCATAACAGAGTGTCCACCGAGCATTCAGCAGACATTAACTAATTCATTCGCTACACTTCCCCCTTTGGGGGTACTGGCCTGTCATATAATACCTGCCAGGACACTCTTGCAAAATCACGGGAAGAGTTTTGACAGGATACTAGCATTGGGTGTTGATAATTTATTAAAACCACCTGGTTTCAGATGTCCAACTCTGGATAGTACCTGAATGTGTTATTTTGAAATTTTTCAAACCTACAGAAAAACTGAGGGAATAGTATAAGGATCATCCATTTATCTTTCCTCTAGATTCACCAATTTTAAACATTTTGTCACCTTTGCTTTTTCTCATTCTCTCTTGGAGTGTGTGTGTATGCGTGTGTGTATGTAATACTATTATAAAATAAACTGCAGACAGCAATTATTGATACTTCAACCCTAAGTATTTCATCACTTATCCCTCAATAATGAGAACCTTCTCCTACATAAGTACAATATCATTATTATACTGAAAGTATTTAAATTTGACACAATATCAAATCTAAGTCTATGTCCAAACTTTTCCAATGGACCTGATAAAGTCCTTAAAGATGTTTTCCTTATTTCATATCCATGATCCAATTCAAAGGATGATGAATTGCATTTTGTTACCATATCTTTCTAGTTTCCTTTCATGTGGAAAGCTTCTCACTCTCCCCCAAATTTTTTTAGGTCTTTTATCATGTCAGTGTTTTTGAAGAGTACAGGTCAGTTGTTTGACAAAGGGTTCCACACCTGGATTTGCTTGTTCATTTCCCTATGATTCAATCCAGGTTGAACATTTGGTGGAAGATTTTGGCAACACGTCAGTGCTGTGTGTCATCCCCACTACATCACATTAGGAGACATAAAATATCTCATCATTCATGATGCTGTCTGGTTAAAGAGTCTGCCATATTTTTTCATTGTGTAAAACAATAAATAATACTTTGAGATGGTGTGCATGTTAACATATATATATGTATGGAAGCATGACATATTTTAGAGCAGTATGAGGTTCACAGCAGCGCTGAGTAGAAGATACAGAGGTTTCCCATACAGCCCCTCCCCCTTACATGTATTGCCTTTCCCGTTATCATCTCCCACCCGATGGATGGGTCCGTTCACGACAACTGATGATTCTACACTGACATATCATTATCAGTTAATTTCCATAGCTAACATTCTATGGGTTTGAACAATTGTAGAATGATATTAATCCACCACTACCATACCATATGGAGTAGTCTCACTGCCCTAAACTTCCTCTGAGCGCTGCCTAGTCATCCCTCTCTCTCCACTCACCATGGCAACCGTGGCTCTTTTATTGTCCCCATAGTTTTGTCTTCTCCAGAATGTCATACAGGGGAAATCATATAGTATATAGTCTTTCCAGATCAACTTACTTCCTTTAATATATGCATTTAAAATCCCTCCCGTTTTTTTAGATTGAGCTATGGTTGACTTGTAATATCATATTAGTTTCAGGTGTACAACATAGTGATTTGATATTTGTATAGATTGCATGGGGCTTCCCTTGTGGCACAGATGATAAAGAATCTGCCTGCAATGAGGGAGACTCATATTTGATATCAGGGTTGGGAAAATCCCCTAGAGAAGGGAATGGCTACCCACTCCAGTATCCTTACCTGGAGTAACATATCACATAAAGTTATTACAGTATTAATAATATTCCCTGTGCTATATATTATATCCATAAGTCATATAATGTACATGACTCATCTATTTTTATAACTGTAATTTGTACCTCTTAATCCCCTTCATCTATTTTGCCCATTTGGGTACCCTTTCTCCCCTCTGGCAACCACTAGTTGGTTCTCTGTATCTATAATCTGTTTCTGTTTTGTTACATTTGTTCATTTGTTTTATTTTTTATATTCCACATATAAGTGAAATCATACAGTATTTACCTTTCCCTGTCTGACTTATTTCACTTAGCTTAATATCCATCCATGTTGTTCCAATGGCAAGGTTTCATTCTGTTATGGCTGAATAATATTTCGTTCTAATATTCTAACATACCACAACAGCTTTATCCACTCACCTGTCAATGAACACTTAGGTTGCAGAGCTCAGTTCATTTTATTGCTGAATGATATTGCATCATCTGTTTATTTCATGGTTTATTTATCCATTCCTGTGGCTCAGAGGTTAAAGTGTCTTCCTGGAATGCAGGAGACCAGGTTCGATCCCTGGCTCGGGAAGATCCCTTGGAGAAGGAAAATGGCACCCACTCCAGTACTCTTGCCCGGAGAATCCCATGGAGGGAGGAGCCTGGTAGGCTACAGTCCATGGGTCGCAAAGAGTCAGACACGACTGAGTGACTTCACTCACTTTTCACTTACTAAAGGACAGCTTCGTTGCTTCCATGTTTTGGCAATAGGAATAAAGGTATTATAATGTCTGTCTACAGGATTTTGTGAGGACATAAGTTTTCAACTCTTTTGGATAAATATCAAGGAGCATGTTTGCCTGTATTAGTTATTCTAATGTTGGTGGCAAAATGATTATTTTCTAATGCAATCATTCCTTCCACATGTATAGTTACCATTCTTTTGTAAAGAAGAGCTTTTACTACACCCCACCACCACCACCACTAGGACATCCCAAGTGGGACAGTGCTAAAGAATCCACCTGCCACTGCCAGAGACACAAGAGACATGAGTTCAACCCTTGGGTCGGGAAGATCCCCTGGAGTAGGAAACAGCAACTCCCTCCAGTACTCTTGCCTGGAAAATTCCATGGACAGAGGAGCCTGGCAGGCTACAGTCCATGAAGTAACAGAGTCAGACACAGCTGAGCATGCACACACACACCACCACCACCACCACCACTATTCTTAAAAATTTCCATAGAACTTAATTCTTTTAAAACTCAACATGTTATAATCCATTATTGTGATGGTTATATCTTTACAAATGTGATCAGAGGAACCAGCATACAGCTAGTTAAAACTGATTTTTTTATTAGGGTTCACTCAATTAGACATAGGATCAACAGACTTTTCTCTGTACTGGGTTCCCTGTGAGGCTACTCTGGAAAAATGACTTTAAAATTCTTAGAAGCCCTGCTCTTTTACAGAAAGGATGAAGGTTGACTTTTCCTTGGGGCCACAGTTTCATGACAGCACCACAAGTTTGATTTTTCTTCCCCTCTCAGGCCCATTATAACTTTGAGAGCCCTCTGCTGCCTGTGAACACTATCACGAATCTGCTATATGACCTTGAAATTCTACTTGAAATATGCACCAATTGATATAATGACTATAATGTGATTTTTAAAATTCTGTTAATATGATGGATTACCTTCATGGATTTTCAAATGTTGATTAAGCTTTATATCACTGGAGTAAACACCATTTGTCTGTAATGGGTACTTTAGCTATATAAATTACTTGGGGGGGGGAGCTAGTAAAATTTATAATTTTGCTACATTATTACATATTATAATTCATTACAAATAAGAAGGCATACTGTGTTAAAATATTGGTTTTAACCTCCAGTCCTTAATCAGTCAGGAATTGGTAATATGACCTAAATATGACCCAAGCCCAAGCACCCAACCTTCCAGACTCCTTGTTTTCCCACAATACTGTAGAAAATCCAGCAACATCCCCAATATTTTTGAAGTTTTGGGCCTGTGAGAAAGAGGAATGGTCTCTTCTGATTACCTATCTCCTTTTACAGCCAACCCAATTCCCCATCGCCTCCAGACAATCCAATGCCATTTGTGTATTTTGCCATAGAAAGGAAAGTCTGTCGCTAAGTAATGTCCAACTCTTTTGCGACCCCCATGGACTACAGCCCACTAGGCTCGTCTGTCCATGGGATTTCCTAAGCAAGAATGCTGGAGTGGATTGCCATTTCCTTCTCCAGGGAATCTTCCCAACCCAAGGATCAACCCTGCATCGCCTGCATTAGCAGGCAAATTCTTTACCACCGAGTCACAAGGGAAGCCACCCTCTGCCATATTTCTCCCAAACATGGATTTAGCACTTTCTTGACTTCTCAAGGCTTTGTGGAAAATAGAGTTATCACCATCAAATAGGAAGTAACAGTATTCCACACCAGATAGCATTGCTCTAGGACTCTTCTCTGTGCTCCCTTCCAGGGCTGCTCATTGCTTTCATTCTGCTTATTCATTCTACAATAACTCCTTTCAGCATCATCTCCACCTCTGAAACAAGCACCAGGCACCATAAAAATGGAGTGACTGCAGCAAAACCCTTCATTCGTGGGCTAAGTCTAGAGTCACTCAGTTTTCAAGTTCCCCAATTGATAACATGCTTTTCCTCTTTGCCTCTTTCATCCTAAGAATATCCTTTCAACCACCTTCCTGCCTCCTCACCTTTGCAACCCATTCTCGCATCATCTTCAGCAATGACATCCCTACTGGCTAATTCCAGGTGGCCAGACCTCCCAGCTCATCTCAGCCTTGGAATAAGACTCTTAGCTGCACTGCTTTTCTGGCTATCCACTTCTCCTATCTGCCCATCACTGTTCACAACTCTATGGAAAAGCTGTCAGTCTGCTACATTGGACACACTTCTTACAAACTGATTGTTGAACTTTCCATTAGGACCTCCCCAGCTTATCTGACTCTGCAGGAAAGAAGGGGCTGTTGAGTCACAACTGCAATTATGAATCAGGACATTCCAGCCCCAGGGGGAGGGACAGGAGAAATATAAAATATTCCTCCCAGGAAATAAACACATGATAAATATGTGAAGTCAACTCCTTACTTCAAATATCATACATATTCACAGACACATGAGCACACACACCCACTTTCTATTTATGTTATTCCTGCCTATAGCTTCTAGAGGAGAAAACTGAGTAAAGATTGTCATTAAAGGGATAAGGGAGTCAATGGTCTGAATTGCAGCATACACGGTGGCAACTCCACGAAGCATCACTAACTTTGCTGGGTCATAGTGAATTTTCTACCTCATTTGGTACATGTAACCTGGCCCAGTGCTATGGCAGTGAGAACCTTCAAACAAACAATTACAAACAAGATAACAATCAAGAAATAGAGGTCAGACTTCAGCCTTGGGTCTAGATTACACTGCCATTAATAATGTGAGTCCATTTACAATGGCACAGTTTTAATAAGTAAATACAATCAGGAGGCTGAGGAGTAATTAATCAGTAATACCCTTTGTGGTAGGCAAAATAATGCCCCTACCAAAAATGCCCACTTCCTTACATGGGAAAAGAGACTTTGTTAAAAATCTTGGGAGAGACAGATTATCCTAGAATATCCAGGTGGGCTCAATTTGACTCCAAGAGTCCTTAAAAGACAGAACAAGGAAGAAGGTCAGAGTTAAGAGATTGGAAGGTGCTACTGTGCTGGATTTGAAAATGGAGAAAGGGGCTAAAAACCAAGGAACATGTGTAGCCTCTAGAAGTTGAAATAGGCAAGGAAAAGGATTCTCAAAGCTTCCAGAGCCTCCAGAAAGAATGAAGCCAATGACTCCTTGATTTTTAGCCCAATGAGAGCAATTTCTACTTCTGATCTCCAGAATCAGAGGTAGTGATAGTCATGTCTGACTCCGCGACCCCATGGATTGTAGCCCACCAGGCTCTTTTGTCCATAGGATTTCCCAGGCAAGAATACTGGAGGGGGTTGCCATTTCCTCCTCCAGAGGGTCTTCCCTACCCTGGGATCAAATCCACGCCTCCCGCTTGGCAGGCAGATTCTTTACCACTGAGCCACCTGGGGAGCTGATCTCCAGAATCATAACATAATAAATTAGTATTGTCTTACACCACTAAGTTTGTGTTAGTATGTTACAGAAGCAATAGGAAAGTAATATGCCCCTCTTCCTCAGCTGAGTTCTGAACTAATTTGGAGAAAGTCAAGAAGATACAGAACAAGATATTACCTTTATTGCGGATAAAGCTGAGAGTAGAAAGGTAAGTAAAGATACAGGTTCTGCTAAACCAAACCCTAGTTTAGATAGCCTTCAGCACCAGCCAAGTGCCACCTGGGGCCAGCCCCTAAAAACTCTACAGCAGAAAGGACATCAATTAAAAGCTAACCAAGCTTCATGGTTCAAGACCACAGTATCACAGTCACATCCAAAGGCAAAAGAAGACTGCTTCCTCCTGCCCATCTCTTTTTTACCAGGAGGATAATCTTTCCCACATGTGCCTCCCTGGAAACTTTCCCAGAACTTCCCCTCAGGGACCGCTGACAAGGATAGTTCTCAGAGCCAAGTTCAAGCTGCAAGGAGGCAGGGGAAACAAGCATTGAAATTTTCAACCTCTATTCCCTGGAGCGGGACATGGCAACCCACTCCAGTATTCTTGCCTGGAGAATCTCATAGACAGAGAAGCCTGGTAGGCTACAACCCATGGGGTTGCAAAGAATGGGACACAACTGAATGAGTTAGCACACACGAGGCACACAGTGATTAAATAAGCACTTTCAGCAATGAGTTAGGTACCTATCCCAGTGAAAGACAAGAAGCAGAGAAATGGGTGCTGAGACCCTTAGATAAGGTTGTAAGTTCAAGTTGAAAGGGCACATGTCTAGACTTTGAGATCATGTCTACTCTTGCTCTAACACTTTCATTAGCTCCAATGTCTCTCCCAATCTGTTGTTACCTTTTTATTCAATTATTTCAAAAGATCGTTATGGAGTAGGTTTTCTTACTTTCAAGGAAATTCAAATTATTTTAGATAAATAGAAAATACTATTTAGTAAAGACTAAAATAATGTGATTTCAGCTTAGTGTATATTTCTGTAAACAATTCTATAATAATGTATATATATATATACTTTTTAGAAGTTTTAATAGCATTTTTTTCATTGCAATACTTACAAAAATACAAGACAAATAACTGTGCTTAATGTTAAGGGCTGAACTATTTTGAAAAGCAAATTGAACTATTTAGAAAGTGGCCAATGCCACCTGATAAACAAAAGTAATAGGAAAAAGAAATAGTTTGGAATAGTGTCCATTTAAAGTTAATTCATCAAGTTTATATATCAGGAAATGTGACACTACATAGTATTTGGCTGAAGTGTAATGTTTGGTGAAATTAATTTCCAACCCAGCATTTGAAACAAGACACCATTAGCTCTGCATGCATACCCAGGTTTGCTTTGACTATTACAGGCATAAGTCATTTCTTCTATATACTGTTGTGAATAATGCTGTAGCATTAAAAGGATTTAGTGTATTCAATGTTCCAGTTTGCAAAAACATCCACATAAATAGCAAGGACCTTCAGCTTTCAGAGCTTTCTTTGAGCTTATGTCTCAAGTAACATACTTAAATTCCTTCTAAAAAGTCAGTTCTCTGGTAGCAAAAATAATTTTTAATTAATTAGCATCACAGAAACATCCTTGCACTTACAGAAAACACCTGCCCACAGCTCACATATCTCAGAATCATGACAGCTTGATAGAGTGCTTTGGACCAGCCATCAAGACTTTGCCCCTTTAATGCAGCTGTTTGGCCATGAGGATGCTTTGATGTTGTTCAAATTCCAGCTCTGCCATTTATTAGATGTTTTCTTGTGACATATGTCTTAGCCTTTATAAGGGTTTCATTTTTCTAGCTTGTAGGAGAGAAATAATATTATCTACCTCAAAAGCTTGTGGTGGGGATTAAATGAAATATTATTAAGTGCTTTAGTAATGCCTGGGACATACTAGTTGCTCAATAAAGAGTAGCAATCACAACAATACTGATGGTGGTATGGATGACTGTGAGGATGAAGATGCAGCAAAAGCATGCACAAAGTAGAACCAAAACAATGCTCTCCCCGTATCCGGGAGTCAGGTACAGGAGTCGCTAAATATAAGCATGTTCAATGACCTCAGTTATGAACTTCCATAATTAAGAAAATAAGAAAAATAAATTTACATAAATTGCAACACCAAAAGAGCTTTGAAGAGTGTGACTGGGTATTCATTAGCGACACTTCTTGACCAACTATGGTCATAAACCAGATGTACTTTTCACAACTATTTCATGCCTCAACCTAATGAATGAATTGACTAATTTTTAATGTTTGGTGATTCACTTTTTGCCAGGTATTTTCTAGGTGCTCTTCTTTCCGCCTTGCTATGCCAAAAGTTCTAGACACTATTAACGAAAAGTCAAGGTATGTCCAGCCTTAAATTCTTATGACACAGAGGTGGGCATATAGAAAGGTAAAAATTTAATGAGGAGGGAGAGATTATACTTTGGTCAATGCTACAAACTGGTGAACTACAACAAAGTTAAAAATAAGGAACAACAACTCTTCCCAGAGAATGTTCATGAAAATCTTGGCCACCAGCATACATGCAATCCTAGGAAATATATGTGGCTGCTTAAAAACATTCTTCAGAAATAAGTGGCAACCTTGACCTGTCTAGGATTAAACTCACTATCATAGCATTTTTAGAGTAGAAAGCTTCTGATGTTGACTTCTGCTGGGGAACCATTCCACTCCTATGACATCCATTCAATTCATCATCATGAGAACAGCAAAGAAGGAAAAAAGAAAAAGAATCAAGGAAAAAACCAACCATATTGTTGCATGTATTACAGACAAGAAAAATTAGGTATACTTTTTGCTGTGAGGGTAAAAGGAAAGTAATTCTTGTAAGAGGCAAGGATTGGCTCGTCTCAAACGAAATTGCACAGTTTAAAAAAGAAGGTGCAACTACAAATTACCCACCACTTATGAAAGGAAACATGCAAGAAGCCAATAATTCAGATCTGTTGAATTTCAAATTACTCAGAATCTCTCTTAGGTGGTCACAATAACCAGAGAGTGCCTGCAATGTGGTTTATACAGCATGGAAAGCCTATTCACCCATGACTGTACATACGCATATGTGTACAAAATTTTTAATCAGCAGCTGATGGAAAAACATTTGTCGGCAGGGTTTGTAATACACAATTCTATCTCAGATGGCAAGCTTAATGGACATTTGACACTCTTGTCTACAAATGTAAGTCTGGCAGGCTTAGTGACAAGAATATGAGTGAAAATTTGATTCTGGCTCAATGTAACCATGTAAGCATTTGTCTGTTTGTCTCCTGTACCAGTGGCATATCCTACTCAACAGATGGGGCAGGGTGTGAGGCTGGGAACTAAAGGATGATCATGGTTCACTTTGTCTATACCATAAACAAACACCTCTTTGAAAAAGTTTTCCCCTCATTTTTCACAGCACTTTGATGTTTTGCATTTGGTTTGAGGCTCTTTGGATTTGAATTAGGCACTCAAGTCTCAGTTTCTGAAACAGTGGAGTATATAAGGAAGGAGATTTAGACCCTTGGTGTTCTTGCCTATATTACCTAACATCAGGTTAAGTTCAGTTCAGTTCAGTCGCTCAGTCATGTCTGACTCTGTGACTCCATGGACTGTAGCACACCAGGCCTCCCTGTCCATCACCAATTCCCGGAGCTTGCTCAAACTCATTTCCATCGAGTCGGTGATGCCATCCAACTATCTTGTCTTCTGTCGTCCCCTTCTCCTCCTGCCTTCAATCTTTCCTAATATCAGGGTCTTTTCCAATGAGTCAGTTCTTCGCATCAAGTGGTCAAAGTATCAGAGTTTCAGCTTCAGCATCAGTCCTGCCAATGAATATTCAAGATTGATTTCCTTTAGGATTGACTGGTTTGATCTCCTTGCAGTCCAAGGGACTCTCAAGAGTTTTCTCCAACACCACAATTCAAAAGTATCAATTCTTTGGCACTCAGCTTTCTTTATAGTCCAACTCTCATATTCATAAATCATCTACTACTGCTTTATTGACTACGCCAAAGCCTTTGACTGTATAGGTCACAACAAACTGTGGAAAATTCTTCAAGAGATGGGAATACCAGACCACCTTACCTGCCTCCTGAGAAATCTGTATGCAGGTCAAGAAGCAACAGTTAGAACCAGATATGAAACAACAGACTGGTTCCAAATTGGGAAAGGAGTGCATCAAGACTGTATATTGTCACCTTGCTTATTTAACTTATATGCAGAGTACATCATGCAAAATGCCAGTCTGGATGAAGCACAAGCTGGATTCAGGATTGCTGGGAGAAGTATCAGTAACCTTAGATATGCAGATAACACCACTGTTATGGCAGAAAGAGAAGAACTAAAGAGCTTCTTGATGAAACTGAAAGAGGAGAGTGAAAAACTTGGCTTAAAACTCAACATTAAAAAAACTAAGATCATGGCATCCAGTCCCATCACTTCATGGCAAATAGATGGGGGAACAATGGCAACATTGGGTTAGGTAATATTAAATTTGATTTAGTACATTTATAAACTTCAGACTGAGAATTTATATGGTGACTCAAGTTTCTCAGATCAAGGTTGAATGAAGGAGGTGGCTTTTCAATGACTAGGTGTGATGAGTGAATGAGGACATGAGCACACACATACACACACACACACACACACACACACACACACACACACATGCTCAGAGTCACTAAATATCAACCTTAGACTCATCAGTTCTCTCCAGTATAGGCTGTTTGTCAGAAAGAAAGAAAAAAGTGAAAAGAGAGAGAGAAGGGAAGGATGAGAAAAGAGATTTGCACATGAAAACTTATACTTCCAAAGTAGTAGATTGAATTCCCAAAAAAGTAAGTACAAATCAAACCAAATTTTAGTAAATCATTATATTATTAAAACACTGTATTGGATTTCTAATTAGTTTTCAATGTCTACAGGCTCTTATTACACAAACTCTTAATTTTTTGTAAATGCTCCACATAAACTATATTTCAAAGGTGGTACAGCATAGTGGTTAAGACAGATCTGTGTTCTTATTCTGACTGTTATATACTGTGTAATTTACAAAAGCTATTTAACTACTCACCTGTAAAGAGGCATTATCATACTTAGCCCTTCCACACTCAGTGAGGATAAAGTAAACTCACGCATATAAAGGTCCTAGTGCAGTGTCTTGTCCAGAATAACATTCAAGTAATGTTGTTGGTGGTGGTTTAGTCGCTAAATCGTGTCCAACTCTTGCGATCCCGTGAACTGTAGCCTGCCAGGCTCCTCAGTCCACGGGATTCTCCAGGCAAGGATACAGGAATGGGTTGCCATTTTCTTCTCCAAGGAATCTTCCTGACCCAGGAATTGAATCTGGATCTCCTGCATTGCAGGCAGATTCTTTACCAACTGAGCTATCATCCTAGCTACATATTAGAACCTGGGTTAGCTTTTACAAACACTGATACCCAGGCCTCTTCTCATTCCAATGGAATCAGAAACTTTTGGGCTGGGGCATAGGCACCTACATTAAAAAAAAATAATAAAATGCTTTATTGAGATGTAATTCACATACCCTACAGCTCACCCATTTAAAGTACACAATGCAGTGGTTTTTAGTATATTCAGAGTTGTGGAAACATCACTATAATCGATTTTATGCTTTTCTTTAATTAATTTATTTATTTTAATTGGAGGCCAATTACTTTACAATATTGTAGTGGGTTTTGCCATACACTGACATGAATCAGCCATGGGTGTACTTGTCCCCCATCCTGAACCCCCCTCCCACCTCCCTCCCCATCCCATCCCTCAGAGTCATCCCAGTGCACTAGCCCTGAGCACCCTGTCTCATGCATCGAAACTGGACTGATGATCTATTTCACATTTGATAATATACATGTTTTAATGCTATTCTCTCAAATCATCCCACCATCGCCTTCTCCCACAGAGTCCAAAAGCCTGTTCTTTACATCTGTGTCTCTTTTGCTATCTCACATATATGGTCACTGTTACCATCTTTCTAAATTCCATATATATGCGTTCATATACTGTATTGGTGTTTTTCTTTCTGGCTTACTTCTCTCTGTATAATAGGCTCCAGTTTCATCCACCTCATTAGAACAGATTCAAATGCATCTTTTGAATAGCTGAGTAATATTCCATTGTGTATATGTACCACAGTTTTCTTATCCATTCATCTGCCGATGGACATCTAGGTTGCTTCCATGTCCTAGCTATTGTAAACAGTGCTGCAATGAACGTTGGGGTACATGTATCTCTTTCAATTCTGATTTCCTCTGTGTGTATGCCCAGCAGTGGGATTGCTGGGTCCTATGGCAGTTCTATTTCCAGTTTTTTAAGGAATCTCCACACTGTTCTCCATAGTAGCTGTACTAATTTGCATTCCCACCAACAGTGTAAGAGGGTTCCTTTTTCTCCGCACTCTCTCCAGCATTTATTGTTTGTAGACTTTTTGATAGCAGCCATTCTGACAGGTGTGAGATGGTACCTCATTGTGGTTTTGATTTGCATTTCTCTGATAATGAATGATGTTGAGCATCTTTTCATGTGTTTGTTAGCCATCTGTATGTCTTCTTTGGAGAAATCCCTGTTCAGTTCTTTGGCCCATTTTTTGATTGGGTCGTTTATTTTTCTGGTATTGGGCTGCATGAGCTGCTTGTATATTTTTGAGATTAATTCTTTGTCAGTTGCTTCATTTGTTATTATTTTCTCCCATTCTGAAAGCTGTCTTTTCACCTTGCTTATAGTTTCCTTCATTGTACAAAAGCTTTCAAGTTTAATTAGGTCCCATTTGTTTATTTTTGCTTTTATTTCCAATATTCTAGGAAGTGGGTCATAGAGGATCCTGCTGTGATTTGTCAGGGAGTGTTTTGCCTATGTTTTCGTCTAGGAGTTTTTTAGTTTCTGGTTTTAAACACTTAGATCTTTAATCCATTTTGAGTTTATTTTTGTGTATGGTGTTAGAAAGTCTTTTCCAATAACCTCAGATATGCAGAAGACACCACCCTTATGGCAGAAAGTGAAGAGGAACTCAAAGCCTCTTGATGAAAGTGAAAGAGGAGAGTGAAAAAGTTGGCTTAAAGCTCAACATTCAGAAAACAAAGATCATGGCATCCGGTCCCATCACTCCATGGGAAATAGATGGAGAAACAGTGGAAACAGTGTCAGACTTTATTTTTGGGGGGCTCCAAAATCACTGCAGATGGTGACTGCAGCCATGAAATTAAAAGACACTTACTCCTTGGAAGAAAAGCTATGACCAACCTAGATAGCATATTCAAAATCAGAGACATTACTTTGCCAACTAAGGTCCGTCTAGTCAAGGCTATGGTTTTTCCAATAGTCATGTATGGATGTGAGAGTTGGACTGTGAAGAAGGCTGAGCACCAAAGAATTGATGCTTTTGAACTGTGGTGTTGGAGAAGACTCTTGAGAGTCCCTTGGACTGCAAGGAGATCCAACCAGTCCATTCTGAAGGAGATCAACCCTGGGATTTCTTTGGAAGGAATGATGCTAAAGCTGAAACTTTGGCCACCTCATGAGAAGAGTTGACTTATTGGAAAAGACTTTGATGCTTGGAGGGATTGGGGGCAGGAGAAGAAGGGGACGGCCAAGGATGAGATGGCTGGATGGCGTCACCGACTCGATGAACGCAAGTCTGAGTGAACTCCAGGAGTTGGTGATGGACAGGGAGGCCTGACGTGCTGCGATTCATGGGGTCGCAAAGAGTCGCACACGCCTGAGTGACTGAACTGAACTGATCTGATGGTGTTAGAAAGCCTTCTCATTTCATTCTTTTACAAGTGGTTGACCAGTTTTCCCTGCACCAGTTGTTAAAGAGATTGTCTTTTCTCCATTGTATATTCTTGTCTCCTTTGTCAAAGATAAGGTGCCCATAGGTACATGGATTTATCTCTGGGCTTTCTATTTTGTTCCATTGATTTATATTTCTGTCTTTGTGCCAGTACCATACTGTCTTAATGACTGTAGCTTTGTAGTATAGTCTCAAGTCAGGCAGGTTGATTCCTCCAGTTCCATTCTTCTTTCTCAAGATTGCTTTGCCTATTTGAGGTTTTTTGTGTTTCCATACAAATTGTGAAATTATTTGTTCTAGTTCTCTGAAAAATACCATCGGTAGCTTGATAGGGATTGCACTGAATCTATAGACTGCTTTGGTTAGTATACTCATTTTCACTATACTGATTCTTCCTATCCATGAACATGGCACCTATATTTTTTATGCTATCTTGGTTATTGCCATGTGCCATCAGGATTAAAACCCACTGAAAACATTTTGTAGGCAAGGGTTGTGTCTATTTTGTTCACCACCACATACCTAGGACCTACCCCAGTACTCAATATAGGAAAAGCATTTAATATATATCTGTTGAATGAATGAATAAAATGAGATCTATCTGATCAACATATTCCAATGTAGTGTTAGTCACTCAGTCATGCCCTACTCTTTGTGACCCCACTTACTATAGCCCACCAGACTCCTCTGTCCATAGAATTCTTCAGATAAGAATACTGGAGTGGGTTGCCATTCTCTTCTCCAGAGGATCTTCCTGACCCTGGGATTGAACCCGGGTCTCCTGCATTGTAGGCAGATTCTTTACCACCTGAGCCACCAGGGAAGCAAATTAACAACAAATACCAATTCTTGGAATATTTGTAATCCAAAAAAGGTCCAGTGTCTGGACAGAAAGTTGAGCACCCCAAAGCTTCCATATTTAACTTCTGAGCAACAAAAAAGATGTGCTTTTGCAGTCATCATTGTATTATTTTCAGTAAAATTAGAAGCAGATAATTCTCTTTAATCGGTAAAACAGCTAAGAAGAGCATTGCAACAACTTTTAAAAATCTTACACTAGAGGAGTGGTGCTCAAACTTTTTACAGCATGCTTGGGGCTGGTGCATGGGGATGACCCACAGAGATGTTATGGGGAGGGAGGTGGGAGGGGGTTTCATGTTTGGGAACACATGTAAGAATTAAAGATTTTAAAATTAAATTTAGAAAAATTAATTAAAAAAAAAAACTTTTTGTCTTCCAAACATACTTATGAGCACAAGAATTTTTGTTCACATTCAAGATGGAATTAAAAGCTTCAAAACAACAACAGGTAAGCCAGAAACAATTGCAATATAATTACTATTATGATTGAAAAATGTCTCATAAGATTTACAAAAATTCACTTGTTTATCCAATGATTTACTCAGTCTTAGCAGAGAATTCTTGACCGCCTTGCATTTATTAACATGTATGTGTGTTATTCAGCCATGTCCGACTCTTCGTGACTTCATGGACTGTAGCCTGCCAGGCTCCTCTCCATGGAATTCTCCAGGCAAGAATACTGGAGTGATTGCCATTCCCTCCTCCAGGGGATCTTCCTGACCCAGGAATTGAACCCTGGTCTCTTGCACTGGCAGGCAGATTCATTAACATCTGAACCATCAAGGAAGCCCCTTCATTTATTAATAACCCCATATAAACTCATGAGACAAACTTTTCACACATTATAATTAGCATTCATTGGATTTTTCAATGTCACTTTACTAATATAAAGTAATCAACCTCTTACTAATAGCAAACTGTCCTCCCCGGTATATGTACTCCATAACCTTCTCAGTTCAAAAATACACCTGATAGGTATCTTCAAGACAGTAAGTCAGAAGCAAAAGGAAACATTCACTGGTTACATTAGTCTGCTGCTTCTCTAATAATGCTGTGTAACAAGCAAAGGAAACCATAAACAAGATAAAAAGACAACCCTCAGAATGGGAGAAAATAATTGCAAATGAAGCAACTGACAAAGGATTAATCTCCAAAATATACAAGCAGTTCAGGCAGATTAATATCAGAAAAACAAACAACCCAATCAAACATGGGCAGAAGACCTAAACAAACATTTCTCTAAAGAAGATACACAGATAGCTAATAAACACATAAAAAAATGCTCAACATTGCTTATTATTAGAGAAATGCAAATCAAAACTACAATGAGGTATCACCTCACATGGGTCAGAATGGCCATCATCAAAAAATCTAGGGCTTCCCTGGTGGATCAGTGGTAAAGAAAATGTCTGCCAATGCAGGAGACATGAGTTTGAGCCCTGATCTGGGAAGACCCCATGTGCCATGGAGCAACTAAGCCTGTTCGCCTCAACTGTTGAACCTGTGCTCTGAAGCCCAGGAGCTGCAACTACTGAGCCCACATGCCACAGCTGCTGAAGCCCGCATGCCTTGAAGCCCATTCTTTGCAATAAGAGAAGCCATTGCAATGAGAAGACCACACACTACTACAAAGAGTGGTCCCCACGGCTAGAGAAAATCTTGCACAGCAATGAAGATCCAGTGCAGCCAAAAACAAAATACATAAAAAATTATTTTTTAAAAAAATCTACAAACAATAGATGCTGGAGAACATGTGGAGAAAAGGGAACTCTCTTACACTGTTGGAATGCAGATTGATAGAGCTACTATGGAGAACAGTATGGAGATTTTAAAGACTAGAAACAAAACTACCATATGATCCAGCAATCCCACTCCTGAGCATAAACCCTAAGAAAACCACAGTTCTAGAAGACACATGTACCCCAGAGTTCATTGTAACACTACTTACAATAGCTAGGACATGGAATCAACCTAGATGTCCATCTACTGAAGAAAGGGTAAAAAAAATTGTGGTACATATTACTCTGCCATAAAAAGGAATGAATCTGAGTTAGTTCTAGTGAGATGGATGAACCTAAAGCCTGTTATACAGAGTGAAGTAAGTCAGAAAGAGAAAAACAAATATCATATATTAGCCTATACATATGGAATTTAGAAACATGGTACTGATGAACCTTTTTGTGGGGCAGCAATAGAGACACAGACATAAAGAACAGACTTGTGCACACAGTGGGGGAAGGAAAGTGGGACGAAAGTGGGGGAAGGACACAGTGGGACAAAATGAGAAAGTAACATTGAAATATACATTATCATATGTAAAATAGAAAGCCAGTGGGAATCTGCCATATGATACAAGGAGCTCAACCTGGTGCCCTGTGACTACATACAGGGGTGGGATGTCAAAGGGAGGTTCAAGAGAGAGGGGATCCCTATGTATCCATATGTATCTCTATGGCTGATTCGTGTTGATGTATGGCAGAAACCAACACAACATTGTAAAGCAGTTATCCTCCAATTAAAAATAAATAAATTTTAAAAAAATAATGCTGTGTAACAATACACCCCAGAAGTCAGCAGATTACAATAACAAGCATCTGTTCTCTTGCTCTGAGATGATAGAGCAGCTACAGTTTGACAAATCTAGAGGTCAGCTGAGCAGCACTGCTACATGTCCCATATCAACTAGTCATGACTCCAGGCTGTGAGTTGCAAAACTACACTACATGTCATATTATAGTGCCCAGGTAAAAGGGGCTTTTTTTTTTTACTGTGCCACACATCATGTGAAATCTTAGTTCCCCAACCAGGGATAGACCTCACACCCTCTGTGCATTAGAAGTGGAGACTCTTAACTACTGTACCAACAGAGAAGCCAAAAAGGGGCATGTTTTCTTGTAAAAGATGACCAGAATGCAAGAGGAGCAAGCCCCACCACTCAAGCACATTTCAGGCATCTGTTTATATCACATCTGACTACATCTCAGTGGTCAAAACAAGTCATGCAGTCAATCCCAAAAATCAAGGTGAAGGGAAAGAAGTATCCTTCCTCCATTATGAAGCCATGGCAAGAATATGGATATATATAATTCTGTTAGTGAGAAGTAAAGAATTCAGTCTACCACACTGAGAAAAACAGTGGCACACAGGTTGAGAATCCCTACTGTAAGATATTGGGACTATGACAAGCAACACTATTCACCATATTTGAACTAGGCCGGGGGACACCTTCCTGACTGGTTTTCCCCAAAACATTAAAATGACTCTCTGTCTGCTGGAATTTAAATTTTTATTAGTAGAATATCATGTTAAACAACCAAGATTACAGAGAGAATCAGTTCTATAAGACTCCAATAAAACTGAGAATATATGCAAGGGGGCAGAATAATGGAATGTGTATGCAGAAGCAGGCACACCTAGGTTGGATTCCTGGCTCCTATGCTTACTGTGTGACTTTAAATAAGTTGCTTAAATTTCTGAATTCTCATGGTTTGTGCTTGCTAAGTTTGTTTTTGATTGTTGTCTTTCTGTTTCATTTAGGTCTATAAATTGGAGATGGTAGTGAGGTTCAACAGAAAAGCATCTGTCACCTGATTAGTGCTCAAATTTTGTTAGTTTCTTCCACCACTGGCAGTAGGACTCACTTATGAGATTGGCGGCTTATTTCTTTAATAGCAGAAGAGAGGGAAGGGAGAAGGTGACTATACATCCTGAATGGCACAGTCCTTCTCTTGCTAAGTGTGGTTATCATACAAAACATCCTTATTTCTTTTTTAGAAAATACCAGCATTCTTAGATGGCATTTTCATTAGTGATAGAAGATATTTGTCACCTACTCCGCTCAACCCCTTTCAAAAATCCCCTCTCATCTAACTCTAACACATACTTTGTCCTTTATTCTATACTGGGCTGCTTACCCCTCCTTTGTGCTCATAGCATGCTGTAATTCTCCATCTTGACATTTATCATGCCGTACTGCAATTGCACACTTATGTTGATCTCCTGTATGCTCTAAACTGCTGCCTGTCTTATTCACTTTGTAGCACATAAGAGACACTGATAAGCATCCACTATTTTTGCCTGGCCTACATCCGATCCTTCTTGTGATATCTCCTAAGTGACATGATTTTTGCTCTTGGATTTAGCCTTGACTGAGAGTCCACCTGTGGACCTTCCACTTAAATAAAGCAACAAATTCCCTCTTTTGCTTACAATGGTTCGAACTAGGTTTGGAACTTTCAACAGAAAAAATTTCAACATATAGAGATACTGGTTCCTGGCAACAGGGTATTGCCCAGTTACAGACCTAAAATACAGAATTTGGGGAGTTCATGCAGGGTGAACTCTTTCTTTTCTGCCCCCAAGATTGAGTCCATCAATCTGAGGGCCCGGGACATGGGCCGGTCACTAGCCCTGTTGCTCTGAGAAGCCTAGAACAACAAACCAAGAGATCAGGGTTTTGCAGGCCATCAAAAAGACAGGAAGTGGGAAATGCAGAGACCCCTGCAAACTAACTTCCGCAGCCCCATCACCTGGCGTAGGAATCTCCGTGTCCTTCCCACAGGCCAAAACACAGTCTACTGATGATGGGATAAGAGGATCAAATCCTCTAGTTCCGGAAGAAGCTGCTCTGTGTCTGTAGAAGGGTATGGAACTCATTAGGACTGTGACATCCCCCGTGTGGCCTGGTCACAGGGCTGCCGCTGTGCCTTTGATGCTGCCCTCCTACAGCTGCTCCTGCGTGTTTGCTCAGAAAGTAAGATCAGACACCTAATCCTCTTCCACAAGCCCTTACATGTTAGAAACGCCAAATTCTCCCCGGGCTGCCTAGAACCTTCAGGGCTGTCATTTTTTTTCTTCCTTTCCCATCAGTGGGGATTTTCTTCCCCCACCCCTTCCGCTTCCACAGCATCAGAAAACTCCACATGATTAAGGGACTTTTAAACAGCAGCAATGTATTGCATGACTTATTAAGTAATTTGATAGTCTCCAACTCATTTTATATTCAAAGAAGTGAGTTGATCACAAAGAAAATGGCCTTTCCTGGATCCCCTCACATCTATGGGGTTGCTGATAACTTTCCAGGGGAACACTTGGGACAGAGGGGTTTATACCGCTGTTTATTTGTAACAGAGACAAAGATCTGAGCACCTGGGATTTGTACGTATAAAGTCTGCTCTTGCAAAATATAAAATACATTTCTTTCTGATTTCTTTCTGTATATAGGCAGATGGGCAGCAAAGCAGGGGAAGAATGAAGGCCCTGAAATCAACAGCTGCTGATTTCTGATTAGAGCCAAATCCAGTAGCACCACGGTTTTCAAATCCTGTTCTTCAACCTCTCTTCTCTCAAGTGTGGGTCTGCCAAGAGTCCACTGGACTCCGTGAAGGTGAACTGATTTCCTACCACTATTTTGTTTGTGCTATTTTGTTTGAGGGTGATAATAATTCCTTCTTTCTCTTTTCTCATTTTTTAATATACTATGATTTTAGGGAAATAATTAGGTGAGAATTTCAGCAACTTGCTATTATTTTTTACCATGAGTTAAGTTGCATGGGATTAAATTTCTTTCAAAGAATTCTGTAGTCTTTTATGGTTGTTGCTTTTCAATCGCTAAGTCATGTCCGACTCTTTGCAACCCCGTAGATGGCAGCATGCCAGGCTCCCCTGTCCTCCACTACCTCCCAGAATCAGCTCACATTTTATGGTTATCTGTGTTTTTTGTTTTATTTTATTTTTAATTTTTATTTTATATTGGAGTAAAGTTGATTAAGAATATTGTATTAGTTTCAAGTGTACAGCAAAGTAATTCAGTTATACATATACACATACCTATTTTTCCCAAATTCTTTTACCTGTTAGGTTATTTTTTATATATATTCAAGTATTATTGCTTTACAACGTTGTGTTAGTTTCTGCTATACAACCATGTGAATCAGTTATAGGTATACATACAACCCCTCCCTCTTGAGCCTCCCTCCCACCCACCCATCCCACCCATCTAGGTCATCACATTTTCTCCTACTTCAGCTTGGCAAGAGAACTAAATGCTGAATTCTCAAAGGTTTCCTATCTCCATTCCCAAACTGGAAATGCTAGTTAGTCTTCCTGATGCAATGTTCAAAACTCCTGGGATGAGACATTGTTTGGTCCAGCTTGACTCAGACGATCATCCCTGGAAAAAGTAACAGTGGCCAAAAACTAGCTCTGGAAGAAGACAGAACCACCTATTCAACCAAAGGGGTTAGACAAAGGAAGGAGCCTTCATAAGAGGCCATAGATGTAGGCTTTACATGTGATGTTCATAAAGACGAGTTAGAGATCCTGGAGCATTCGAGTGAGCATGTTCAATTTAAAATAGCAGATATGGGACTTCCCTAATGGTCCAGTGGTTAAGACTTCACCTTCCAATGCAGGGGATGCAGGTTCAATCCCTGATCAGGGAACTAAGATTCCATATGCCACAGGGTAACAAAGCTCATGCACTGCAATAAGAAGTCTTTGTGCCACAACTAGAGAAAGCCCATGCACCCAGATGAACCCCCAGTGGTTAGGACTCCACGCTTTAACTGCTGGGGCTCAGGTTCCATCCCTGGTCTGGGAACTAAGAATTCTGCAAGCCTCATGGTACAGCCAAAAAAAACCAGGATAGTAAATATAGCTAAATATGATAAGCATATTATAAAAATGTAAGCTTGGTACAGTCTTGATTAGGGCAGAAGCTTCACCTTATTCACAGTTTTATCTGAACACAGTGCCTGGCATATCACAGACGCTCAATACATCCTGGTTCAATTGTTTGAATGAAACTATGTATTTGTATGGGCTTCCCAGGTGGCACTAGTGGTAAAGAATCCACCTGCCAATGCAGGAGGTATAAGACATGCAGGTTTGATCCCTGGGGTGGGGAAGATCCCCTGGAGGAGGAAATGGTAACCTACTCCAGTATTCTTGCCTGGAGAATCCCATGGACAGAGGAGCCTGGAGGGGTACAGTCCATAATGTCACAAAGAGTCAGATACGACTGAGCATCTGAGCACCATGCATTTATGCATTACATAATGCTTGTTAACAGAAACTGTATGTGCCAAATGCTAAAAAGGATCATTTCTCAATGTGAGATGGCAGAAATTTTTAGTTTTTTCCTTAATGTATTTTTCTGAATTTCAAAATATTCTACCATCAACCTGTGCTGTTTTTAAAATCAGAAAAGCAGTGTTCCCTCTAAAGAAGTAAAATGAAGAAATGAGTGTTCTCTTGACAGCATTCAGCAGTTTTCTTCTGAGAGGCCCTGGGGATAGTAAAATGCAGTATCTTCCTCCTGCCTAAATCAGGCCACCTGGCAGGCAGGGGCTCCTGGGGAGAAAGCTTGTTCAGAGCTCTTCTCCTCTGATGTTAGGAGAACAGAGGCAGGACTGGGCCCCCAAGACCCCTGTGGGGGAGCATCTCCCAGTCTGGCGTTTCAGGACTAGTTCCATCTCCTCCAACAGCCACTGACAAGAAAGCGAGGAATCAAAAGGCACGAGGACTAACTGATGCAAAGCTAACAGCCTAGCCTGTGAGAAAAGAAGTCAGCTTGTTCTCCCTCAAAGAACTCGTGGCGACTGCCTACTCCATGCCTCATTTTCCAGGAAGAAACTAAAGGGTAGGGTAGCCTTGGCCTGCAACAGCTTGGAGCCAGGCTTGGGTTCCCACCAGAGATTGAGGTCGAGTTATGGCAGTGAGAACACCAGATCCTAGCCACTAGTCAGTGACAAGGTGCTGGTCCTTTGGCTTTGCAGAAAAGAATTCCTGCAAAGATGGAAAGTAGTGAGGCAAGTAAAGTATTTATTAGAAGGGAAAAGAGTACAGTACGTGTGCATAGACACACGGGCAGACTCAGGGAGAGAGAGTTGCTGAGTCTTGCCCTCATGCAGTTTGAATCACTTTTATGGGGTATTTCTTTGGGATTTCCTTTGGCCAATCATTATGATTTGCCTGGTTCACAGTCCCTATTTGGTATATCTCAGGATCCTCCCATGTGTGCACACATCTCTTAGCCAAGATGGATTTTATAGAAAAGGCATCTGGGTAGAACATCCCTTGGCATAACTCCCCTTTGGCGTCCAAGGAGGCTTTTCTGCGCATGCGTGGTCCGGGAGGTCTCCTGACTTCAAGAAGGAGAAATATGTGGTCTGGGCAGGGCCTAGCCTCCTCGCGTTAATTGCTCTGCTATTCTCATCCACGACTGAGTGACTGAACTGAACTGATTTCTTCTTGGAGTTACCAATCCTTAGGGAATCAATCTGTTAGGGGAAGCACACTGACTGAAACCGCCCACCCTGGTCAGGCCCTTTAGTAACCATTCTCATGAGTTGTTTTATGACAGGAGATCCTGGTAAGGAATACGGAACTCGTAAGTGATGCGTGCACCACCAGGAAGGACTCTGAGTCACAATGAATGGCCAAAGACAACCTGGAAACTAATCTCATCACCATAAAACCCGAGACTGCGAGCCACGTGGCAGAGCAGTTCTCCTGGGTTCCCTTTCTCTGCTGCTCTTCACCCAGGTGCCCTTTCCCAATAAAATCTCTTGCTTTGTCAGTACATGTGTCTCCTTGGACAATTCATTTCTGAGTATTAGACAAGAGCCCAGTTTTGGGCCCTGGAAGGGGTCCCCCTTCCTGCAACAAATCTCCAATAGCTTTACCCTAGTGTGGGAGGCCCATCTACCTCCTGCCTCAAAATGATGTTTGGAATATAGCTTAAGTCTTCTGAGCCTTAGTTTCCTCATCTGGAACCTGAATAAAACTGGCCATATTGTACTAGCTTAAGGTTCATCTCAGGATCGTAAAGAGACACAAGTTCCAAGGCCTTGAAGAAGGATGTTGATCTTCTAGGATAGAGAGCAAAGCAAGAAGGCATATCCCACTGGCAGAACACATGGCAGATGCCCTCTGCCTCACTGTTTTTGTTGAGTTTCCTCCTCAAAAATCCCCGCCCCAGCTGGCTTTCCTCCACCCTGACCAGGTTTTCCTCTGATATTTACCCCCTGGGAACTGTGTTCTTTATTGTGCGACTCAGCTCCACGTGTCCTCTTCTGACCCTCCCTCTACTTCTCACCCATCAGCACAACAAAGGGCCAGCTGCTAACCAAGCAATCAGCATAAAACAAAACCCCAAAAAAGGATTTTAAGCATGCATAGTCAAGTTTTTCTTTAATCCTTCACATAAGTAAGAAGTGGTAAGGATACCTACCTTACAGAGTATTCCTCAGAGACAGGTAAACCAGGTAACCTAAGTGAAGTGCTTGGCACCCCATGGGTGCACAATAACCATGCCTTTCCTTCTTCCTCCCCAGACACAGGGGGCTTGGCCAGTAAATCCAACTACAGAGACGTAACTAAATGCTGGCATCTGATGGGCCCTTCTGATTCCCTTTGGGAGAAGTCCTAGGCAAGACTGCAACTTTGTTTTCTCATTCGTATATCCAGATACCTCAAAACTCTTCTCTGTTTATTTTCTCGCCCGTCCTTCCCCATCTTCCCAGTCTTTTGTCCTATTTTCTTAAGGTCTCCATAAAAAGGCTGGCAAGTAGGACTGACAAGGAGTACTGCCCTTGACCTCCACCTTCCCATCATAAATTCAAAGACTTCATCACAGTACTCACCACAGTTATAAACCACTATTTACATCCTTGTCTCCTCTGACAGGGTGTAAACTCCAGGACAGGAATCCCAGGGTCTTATTTCCTGTATCCCATGCTGATGGGATCCCATGGGACTGATATACTATCATGATGTGATATCATAATATCTGGCAAAGAAAAGAAGGAAGGTGGGATTATGTAAGGAAGGGGGGAACAGAGGAAAGAAGTTGCGTGCATACACAGTAATCTCAAGAAAAGATTATTCCACCCAAAGAAATTCTAGCTTCTGTTGCTTTATGTCCTGTTCCTGACTTTCTAAGACATTTCCTAGACCTTCTGAGACAATGCAAGGACCAGTAACACCAACCAACCACTTCTACTCCATGTCCCCACCTTGTTATCCATCCAGCTGCTTTCTACCTTCTGGTGCTGCTCTATCTCTACACAGATATACCTGTGTCAGAAGCAGGGGGCTACTGTTCAGTTCAGTTCAGTTCAGTTCAGTCGCTCAGTCGTGTCCGACTCTTTGCGATCCCATGGACTGCAGCACCCTCGGCCTCCCTGTCCATCACCAACTCCCAGAGTTTACTCAAACTCACGTCCATTGAGTCAGTGATGCCATCCAACCATCTCATCCTTTGTCAGGGCACTGTACCAAAGTGATTTTCAATCAGTTCAAGGTATTTCAAATTTGAGTCCTTTCCTGTTTTGCCTGTTGCTTAACCATCCTCATAGATTTGCTTTCCTTATCTCTGTTCATCTCCAAGGCAAATCATTCAATATCACAGTTATCCAAGTCTATGCCCCAACCAGTAATGCCAAAGAAGCTGAAGTTGAATGGTTATATGAAGACCTACAATATCTTTTAGAACTAACACCCCAAAAAGATGTCCTTTTCATTATAGGGGACTGGAATGTGAAAGTAGGAAGTCAAGAAACACTGGAGTAACAGGCAAATTTGGCCTTGGAATGTGGAATGAAGCAGGGCAAAGACTAATAGAGTTTTGCTAAGAAAATGTACTAGTCATAGCAAACACCCTCTTCCAACAACACAAGAGAAGACTCTACACATGGACATCACCAGATGGTCAACACCGAAATCAGATTGATTATATTCTTTGCAGCCAAAGATGGAGAAGCTGTATACAGTCAACAAAAACAAGACCAGGACTGACTGTGGCTCAGATCATAAACTCCTTATTACCAAATTCAGACTCAAATTGAAGAAAGTAGGGAAAACCACTAGACCATTCAGGTATGACCTAAATCAAATCCCTTATGATTATACAGTGGAAGTAAGAAATAGATTTAAGGGCCTAGATCTGATAGAGTGCCTGATGAACTATGGAATGAGGTTCGTGACATTGTACAGGAGACAGGGATCAAGACCATCCTCATGGAAAAGAAATGCAAAAAAGCAAAATGGCTGTCTGAGGAGGCCTTACAAATAGCTGTGAAAAGAAGAGAGGCGAAAAGCAAAGGAGAAGAGGAAAGATATCAGCATCTGAATGCAGAGTTCCAAAGAATAGCAAGAAGAGATAAGAAAGCCTTCTTCAGTGATCAATGCAAAGAAATAGAGGAAAACAACAGAATGGGAAAGACTAGAGATCTCTTCAAGAAAATGAGAGACACCAAGGGAACATTTCATGCAAAGATGGGCTTGATAAACGACAGAAATGGTATGGACCTAACAGAAGCAGAAGATATTAAGAAGAGGTGGCAAGAATACACAGAAGAACTGTACAAAAAAGATCTTCATGACCCAGATAATCATGATGATGTGATCACTAATCTAGAGCCAGACATCCTGGAATGTGAAGTCAAGTGGGCCTTAGAAAGAATCACTATGAACAAAGCTAGTGGGGGTGATGTAATTCCAGTGGAGCTATTTCAAATCCTGAAAGATGATGCTGTGAAAGTGCTGCACTCAATATGCCAGCAAATTTGGAAAACTCAGCAGTGGCCACAGGACTGGAAAAGGTCAGTTTTCATTCCAATTCCAAAGAAGGGCAATGCCAAAGAATGCTCAAACTACCTCACAATTGCACTCATCTCACATGCTAGTAAAGCAATGCTCAAAATTCTCCAAGCCAGGCTTCAGCAATACGTGAACCGTGAACTTCCAGATGTTCAAGCTGGTTTTAGAAAAGGCAGAGGAACCAGAGATCAAATTGCCAACATCTGCTGGATCATGGAAAAAGCAAGAGAGTTCCAGAAAAACATCGATTTCTGCTTTATTGACTATGCCAAAGCCTTTGACTGTGTGGATCACAATAAACTGTGGAAAATTCTGAAAGAGATGGGAATCCCAGACCACCTCACCTGCCTCTTGAGAAATCTGTATGCAGGTCAGGAAGCAACAGTTAGAACTGGACATGGAACAACAGACTGGTTCCAAATAGGGAAAAGGAGTACTTCAAGCCTGTATATTGTCATCCTGCTTATTTAACTTCTATGCAGAGTACATCATGAGAAACGCTGGACTGGAAGAAACACAAGCTGGAATCAAGATTGCCGGGAGAAATATCAATAACCTCAGATATGCAGATGACACCACTCTTACGGCAGAAAGTGAAGTGGAACTCAAAAGCCTCTTGTTGAAAGTGAAAGAGGAGAGTGAAAAAGTTGGCTTAAATTTCAACATTCAGAAAACTAAGATCATGGCATCTGGTCCCATCACTTCATGGGAAATAGATGGGGAAACAGTGGAAGCAGTGTCAGACTTTATTGTTTTGGGCTCCAAAATCACTGCAGATGGTGACAGAAGCCATGAAATTAAAAGACGCTTACTCCTTGGAAGAAAAGTTATGACCAAACCTAGATAGTATATTCAAAAGCAGAGACATTACTTTGCCGACTAAGGTCCATCTAGTCAAGGCTATGGTTTTTCCTGTGATTATGTATGGATGTGAGAGTTGGACTTTGAGGAAGGCTGAGCACTAAAGAATTGATGCTTTTGACCTGTGGTGTTGGAGAAGACTCTTGAGAGTCCCTTGGACTGCAAGGAGATCCAACCAGTCCATTCTGAAGGAGATCAGCCCTGGGATTTCTTTGGAAGGAATGATGCTAAAGCTGAAGCTCTGGTACTTTGGCCACCTCATGCGAAGAGTTGACTCATTGGAAAAGACTCTGATGTTGGGAGGGATTGGGGGCAGGAGGAGAAGGGGACGACCGAGGATGAGATGGCTGGATGGCATCACTGACTTGGTGGACGTGAGTCTGAGTGAACTCCGGGAGATGGTGATGGACAGGGAGGCCTGGAATGCTGCGATTCATGGGGTCGCAAAGAGTCGGACACGACTGAGCAACTGAACTGAACTGAACTGAAGACCCTCCCCTTTCAGAATCCCTACCCAACTTCCACTCCCAAATTTCCACTTCATTTTTTAGAATAGTTACTTATTTATTTTTGGCTGCACTGGGTCTTCAAACTAGAAGGTGCAAGAAAGAACTAGAGAAAGATGCAAGCCGGCTTTCTCTAGTTGCAGAGATCAAGGGCTACTCTCCAGTTCCAGTACGTGGGTTCTTATTGAGGCGGCTTCTCTTGTGTAGGAAGCACGGCCTCTAGAGTGCAGGCTTAATAGTTGTGGTGCAGGGGCTTAGTTGGATCTCCCTGCTGGCTCAGACGGTAAAGCGTCTGCCAGCTGTGCGGGAGACCTGGGTTCGATTCCTGGTTTGGGAAGATCTGCTGGAGAAGGAAATGGAAACCCACTCCAGTAATCTTTCCTGGAAAATTCCATGGACTGAGGAGGCTGGTGGGCTACAGTCCATGGGGTCGCAAAGAGTCGGACACGACTGAGCAATTTCACATGGGCTTAGTTGTTCCTTGGCATGAGGGATCCTTCCAGATCAGGGATCAAACCTGTGTCTCCTGCATCGATGGGCAGATTCTTTACCACTGAGTCACCAGGGAAGCCCCTCAACCTCTTTCTTTAGGCAGAGGAATCCATCTCTCTTCCATCTCTGGAGTCTAAACACTTACTGGGGAGGAGCAGACAGGGTACACATTCAGGAGAACACTACAGCTTTAACTCACAGCCTGAGGGGGCTTAATATGACTGTTAACCAAGAGATGTCCTTCTCCCACGTGTTTCGGAGGCTCCCCAGATCTTGACTGTGAGTGCCCAGTCCCAGGAGCAGTTATACATCTCTTCTTTTCTTCAGATCTTACTCTTCCTCTAAGGATACTTATTGTGTAACCTATAATGGAAAAGAATCTAAAAAGAAGATATACATATGTGTATGTGTGTGTTTATGTATATATATATAACTAAATCACTTCACTGTACACCTGAAACTAACCAACATTGTAAATCAATTATATTTCAATTTTAAAAGAGAACAAAAAGAATACTTATTGTGTAAATATCTTTCTCTCTCATGAAAGTCAGAAGCTTTTTACTTTTCTTTTACATATCCTCAAGTGTGGTTTTCTATAAATGCATCAATGTGATCATATTAGAATTGTTTCTAATATAATATTTTCCATTTTTCTTTCTCTATATTGCTTGGTTTTCTCTCTTTCCCTCGTTGTTATCCATAATAACAACTTAGAATATTTACCTTTCTACATTTCTCTACATGCTTATACAAGTATATATAAACATATGGCAGGGAATGCATTTTTGCTTTATAAGGATGAGATAATATTTTACAGACTTTTCTGAACCTTGCTTTTTTCATGCAACCATAACTCATGGAAATCCTTTCCAATCACCTGATATGTGTCTAATTCCTTTTTGTTTAATGGAACATTATATTACATGTGATGAATGTTCTATAATTTATTCACCATTGCCCTAGTGACACACATTCATTTTGTTCCAGCTTTTACTCTTTGAATGCTGTTAGAAATATGCTTTAGCACATATTCTTAAGCCCTAGTGCATTTCCTTTGAAAAGTCTCAGAATTAAGATTTGCAAGATCAAGGGATATATGCATTTTTAATTGCAACATGTATTTCTAGGTTTTTAAAAAAAAAAAAAAACTGTAACAATCTACATTTCCCTCAGCAAAGTATGAGAATATTCTTTTCCCAAATTGCCACAGGAGTGGATGTCACACTTAAAGTTCTGACATTCTGTTAGACGTAAGGCTATCCATCACCTTGTTACTTCAATTTGCATCTCCTCGGGTTCTGGTGAGTTTGAGCAACTTCATTCCTTCCTGAATTGCCTCTGAATATCCTTTGTCCATTTTTCCATGAACTGTTCCTCTGTCAATCCGTAAGAGTTCTTTTTTGCATTAACTTTTTGTTCATTCTTAATATTACAAGTATTTTTCCAAATCTATTTTTTATTTATTGACTGTGTTTATAGTATCTGTTTCTATGGAAAAGCAGGGTTTTTTTTCACTTTTATTTAGTTTATCCTTTTTTATAACTTCAGAACATCCAGTCTTGTTTAAAATCTTCTCATATCTAAAATGTGCATGTTGGTGTTTCTTAGTTTTTCTTGCAGGTAATTTTTTTAACTGTTTTGTTACCTACATTTAAAATTTCAATCCATATGGTATTAAGAAAAATTGTCCAAAACTTGGAAATACAGCAAGTGAATGACTGCATGTCCCTTTATTGTCATATGAGGGCACAAATGGACTCATTTTGTTGTTCTGTTGCTAAGTCGTGTCTGACTCTTTGTGACCCCATGGATTGCAGCATGCCAGGCTTCCCTGTCCTCCACCATCTCCCAGAGCTTGCTCATGTTTATGTCCATTGATCAGTGTTGCTATCTAACCATCTCATTCTCTGCCGTCCTCTTCTCCTTTCGCCTTCCATCTTTCCCAGCATCAGGGTCTTATCCAATGAGTTGGCTCTTTGCATTGGCTCATTAAGGATTATTTAATTCTCCAGGTCCTAGAGATGAGGAGATATGCCATTCTTGATTTGTGATTTACTATTGATTCAGACCCAGACTCTTCAACTTTTCATGTTAATGTGTAGGCTTTTCTCCAACAGATGTGCAAATTATTTTTGTCCAACAGAGAAAACAAGTCACCATTTTATTTCCTTATAGGACATTAATCACTCTTGTCCCTAACTTAGTAAGCTTGTTCCAGCTTGCCTTTCTCGACTAATTGTTTAAATCTCTGTTCTCCAAATGCTTTTGAGCCAGTTTTACCATTCTGCTGGCTCCCTCACTCATAAGTTACATAAATCTTTGAATTGCATTCAATATATAGTCATATGAGTATCACATTTTAACTTTGTATGCTTTGACGCTGAATGTATTTTTGTATATGATGCAAGAGAGATTTAATTTTATTTCCCTCTACATGAATGATCAGTTGTGAGAGCTCTAAATAATCTATCCTTTCTTCTCTAAATAGCAATACTTAATTTTTCCATGCCTAGAATAAAATTTGCTATAGAATAGGCATGCAATAAATATACTTTTCAGATGAGTGTGGCATATTTTTATATGTACTCAGTTCTACCTCTTATTTCTCTTTTCAGCTCTTCTGAACTATTAGTCTATTCCTTTGCCAGTATCACTAATTTGCTTACTGTGGCATTATAGTATGACCTGATGCTTGAGAAGACAACAATCTTTGGTTAGTTTTCTTTTTCAAAATTTATCCTCTATTCATGAGTATTTATCCTTTCATACAAACTGTAAGATCATTTTATCCAACTCTAAAAAAGAAAATCCCTTTTGGAATTTTACTGAGCATCGTAAATTTATCTATTAAATTTGATAAAATTGATATTTGTTATTTTAAGCCCTTTTATCTTGGAACATGGTGTATCTTTCCATTTGTTCAGCTCTTGCTTCATGTCTTTCAATAACAATTTTATGATTTTCCCTATATAGGCCCTTTATTTTGTTACTTTTATTGCTAAACACTATTTAGATCTTGTTACTATGTCAAACATCGGACATTTTTCCCATTTCCATTTTGGGGTGATTTTTTACTAGAAGAGAGAAAGATCATTGATTTTTACATCTTTGTCTTGTATACAAATGATTTATGAAAATCTCTTTCTTTTTTAATAGTCTATTTGATTTCATATTTTTTTTTATCTTTCTCTGACCCCAGAGTGCTTTCAGAGTCAAAACCAAGAGTCCACACACTTTCTTTTCTATCCATAAGCACTTCTATCATCTGACAACCTATCCTTCAACACATTCTATGTTTTCTTTCTCTTGGTGCTCTTTAACTTTCTGTAAATATACTTATATTTGTCTATTGAATTGATATACAATATGCCACCCCAAAATGTGTCCCTTTGGTGTATGGATTATTTTTGAACTGAAAGTAATCAAGACCCAGCAGACTCAGGAAAAACCTTCACCTCTCTCTTAACTGCCTAAAAGAATTTAGACAGGGGCCGTCACCAGAGATAACTTTTTATCTGAAAGACCTATCTACATGGCAGGGAAAACATCTGATTACTGAATATTTCCTCTTCTTGTCATGACTCTCTTCCCCTCTAAAGCTCCAGACACCCCTTAGCTTAGGACAACATATAATCCTTAACTACCCGACTTGCCCTTGAGTCTCATTATCTTTATGGTGCTCCCAAATGTACAAAATTAAATTTGTTTTTCTCCTGTTAACCTGTCTTATGTCTTTTCTATTGTTAGACCAGCCAAAGAATCTAGGAAAAAAGAAGGGAAAGTCTTACTCCCCTACTCTGTTTAAGTTGTCCCCAACAGTAGCAACAAGAGTAGAGAATGAGCCCTACAGGAATGCCATCCACAAGGAGACTGTCGAAATGTGAAAAGTCCCTGGAGATATGCTAGGTTTGGAAAAAATACAATCCAAAAGAGGTAATGAAAAAATGAGACAATGGAAAAAATACACTTAGGATCATAGTTAGGACAAAGTGCTGTAGATCAGGACTGAGATGAGATAGCATTGAAAAGGATGAGTACCAAAGAAACAAGACAGAGAGTCTGGAAGTAAGTTAGGATAGGGAACCAAAAATAGGTCAGGAAAAGTTTTCTCAGGGCTAAACTGTGGTCCTGGTGAGGATGTTCAAGGCCTAAGTCTATCTGGTACTGATGATGGTTTTGGAAACTTGTGCAAAATCAAGGATCCAGTTAGTCTTGGAAGTACTGAGCACATTTTTAAGGAAAAACTGGCTTTGTGTAGACATTTTCAGAAGAGCATATTCAAATTAGCAAATGTCTTTTTTAGTACTCTTTGCTTAATCCAGACACCTCCTTTATAATGTTCCTGGCTGTTAATTCTGTGTGTGTTTTTGGTAGTTCTTTTTCCCTTTGGCTTTTAAAATAAAGTAAAAAGGGAAATGTGGTTATCATGATCTTTGTGAGTAATATACTAGTACTTGGTTTTATGTAATTTAATCATAGCATTTTATTGTCTATAAAATCAATCACTTTCTGAATTTGAAATAAATTGTCTTTTACATAGGAAAAAGATCCACCAAGAGCACATATGTTTTTCAAATCCATTTGTTCTTCTTGTCGGCAATGTTAAAAGAGGCATTTCCAGCTAGCTCATACTTGTTCTAAATGTCATGAGTGACAGGATTTTAGCTTAGAGGAAATATCTTCATTCGCCATCATCTGAGTCAATATTGTTGCATGGGACATTTGATCACACTAATAAAACACTGAACTCCTTCAGCTTGGGTAAATAGAAGACCAATGAAATGCTCTGATATCATTTTTCATGGAGCCAAGAAAAGAAATTCTGCACACAAAACAGCTGTATTCTTTTTATACTTTAAAAAAGAACACACAAAAGGAACAGACATGGCTTTCGCTAGAATTCTAGGCTTAAACATGGAGTTATCTGACTTTACTTCCCATCATGATACACCGCTTCAATCCGAAAGACAGCCGTGCCCTCTCGTGTTATCATGAGGGCAGATACTGCCCACAAAGCCCAGGGTTTCTTCCATATTACTCCCCATGGTTCTTATCATTCTCTTATCTTAAATTTATCAGCCCAGCTGTTGGAAGAGAGAGTTTTCCACTGTGGTTAACCATGTACCTGGAACATTCCACCGGCAAGTGACTTTCAAACTTTTCTGAAAGGGGCCCACAAAAACAATATTTTTACTGCACAACCCAGGACCTAGACAAACACAAAATCACTGAAACAAAAATTTTAAGAGACAATACTTACCAAGACAACATGTAATATACTCTAATATTTTCTCTTCTGTTTTATCCTGGTTCTGTATTTTCTTTAATACTGGTCAAGACCCACCCAATCAAAATTTCAGAATTCAATAATGGGTCACAGACCTCCAGATGAAGAAAATGCCTTCATCTGTGCGTGAGGACTAATATGGGGAGGGGTGGAGAGAGCCTGACGGTGAATATCTGGTGTAGAACTGGAGAGATTTAAGGGCTACTAAGACCCTGCTTGCTGCAGCCATAGCTATGACATAGTGAACATCTCACTATAGCATTTACAGATTTCTAAACAGAGTAGGATGCTGACTCCCACTTGAAGAATCACTAAATTCTAGTAACACCCAGCTTAGATCTTTCCTCCCCTAAAGATCTAAAATCCCAGGTGGAACAATCATTCCCTCACTCAGTTATTCATCCATTATGTAGTCACTGAAAAAATAAATATATTAATTGAGCATCCACTGTAAGCCAGAAAAACAGAAGCTGGTAGGTTCTATCACTCTCACATGATACACCATATCCTATCCTCTGTACAATAAGGCCCATAACTATCACGGAACATTATCATGTACCAGGAACACTTCTAGATGGTAGAGATGTCATGGTGAAGAGAATATTCATTCCTTAAAACCATTCATATTTTCTTAGCCCAGTGTTTTTCAACTATAGCTTGACTTTGCCCTCCAGGGGACAAAACAAACAAAAACAGTTTGGTATGACTGGGGTTTGTTACTAGCTTCTAGTGGATAGCGGTCTGGGATGGTTTTAAACATCCTACAGTATACAGGATGATCTCCTACGACAAAGAATTATCCAGCCCAAAATGTTAATAGTGCTGAGGTTGAAAATCTTGTTTACCCTTTTCCTTTATGATCAGTGCATATGTTGTATTAATAACATCCCAAGATGAGTTTCCAGTAGGTCGGTGCCCATGAATGGCATTATCTTTCTTGGGATGTTAAGTGGAGTAGTACAGGTTATAAATAAATCAAAAAATGTAAAGCAATGGGAGGCGATGGAGATGAAAGCAAATTTTAACCTACGAAGCAGAGGACTGTGCCCAACAGTACATGAGTATCAGTATATACAGGTGTAGCCTGGGACTGGTGGAAGACCAGGATGGAAGATGCAAAGCTAATTAGATAATCCGGGCTTCCCTGGTAGCTCAGTTGGTAAAGAATCTGCCTGCAATGCAGGAAACTGGGGTTCAATCCCTGGGTCGGGAGGATCCCCTGGAGAAGGGAATGGCAACCCACTCCACTATTCTTGCCTGGAGAATTCCATGGATAGATGAGCTACAGTCTGGTGGGCTACAGTCTGTGGGGTTGCAAGAGTCGGACACGACTTAGCAGCTAAGCCGTGGTTCATTATGGACACATTCCTTTAGCAGAAATGTTTAAGGGAGACATCTTAAACCCTATCTACAATCAAATCCACAATCTGATCTCAGTAACCAAAAGATTTAACTGGTACTGGATAGTGGAAATCTAACTACATTCACATTTTTCAGAAAGCAACTGATTTCTTAGATAAAAACGTTAAACTTTGAAAACAAATCAAATGAAATGAGTTCATGGAGACAAAGTAGCATTTCAAACCAATAAAGGCAAGTTTATTATGCCCAATTGAGGAGGTAAAAAAAATTACTATTCAGCAATTATGAACAGCAGTAGGTCTAGATCAGGACTGTGTAAATAGCTAAAGTTTTTCTCAGATTATCCAGCTTCTGGGGTGAAATACAGAAATTCAACTACTTATGACTGCTGAATTGACCATAGGAAAAGAAATTCTCTTTTCAAGAGTTACCTGCAAAGTCTCTCTGGAATAACGCTCCTGATCAATCTTTCCAGGAAGCCAGATTTCCGGTTTCATTTTTTAAACCATCACTTCTGATTTTTAGATATGGCATTTTTGTCTTTGTTTTTTAAGCCTTTGTTTCTAGGGAGTATTCTTGTTCTTTAAAAAACAAACAAACAAACAAAGAAACCAGGGTGCTGGTGAACTGATTGTGAGTTTAGAGGTGTTCTCAAAAGTACCGCCTGCAACCCTCTGATTCTACAATTCTCGGGTAGAAAATGACTCTTGTAATAGAGTAAGAAATGTGATGGCTCTCTTTTCCCCTATATTTCTTCCTATTTGAGCAACATTTTAAAATGCCTATGTGTTTGTTGAATACATCAAACTCTCCCTTAATTCCCACCATTTGGAAAGGTATGCATTATATTTAAACCCTGAGTACATTACTTGGCACCAGAAATACATAATGTGGTATTTGGAATATGAGGCCTGTTTATAGCATTGGTCCTCTGAGGACAGGTTAGGAGATTAGTGACAATTACTATTCCTCATCCGGCTTCAGAGTCTGACAAAGGAGCACAGAACAGGAAGCAATTACAAAGAGAAGGCAGAATGTCAGCAAAGAGGCATAATATGGCACTTTCCAAGAATCACCATGGAGAAGGATTAAGGAAAATCATCCAAAGTCATTAGCCCAGAGACCACTGGGGACAACGCTAGTCTCCTGCAAGTTCTCAAGAGACATCCTAATGTCACTGAACCCAGAAGGACTAAAGGAATGTTTGTGCAAATGATTTGATGGAATAAAGGATACAGTTCGGAAAGCTGGCAATACAATGTGCACCTGCAAATTCGCTCTACCTGCGGTGCTGGCTTGCTCACTTCTTTTCTAATCTACATGTCCTCTCTCTGTCCCCCTCCCCTCTCTCCATATATCTACATGTATGCTTGTGTGTAGACACAAAAAACTTTTTTAAAATTTTTAAATAAAAAGCATTTTAGAATTTTTGTCTAAACTTCTTGCTTAACCCAATTCCCATTTCTCAGTAAGACATTCAATTTTGAAGTGGGTCTGAATAAGCTTCTTAATGAATAAATCTTCTTGAGGATTACATTTTTTTATGCAACTAGATATAAAGTAGATCTCATCATTCAACTGTAAGACAGATTTCAAAGTTAGTCAAACTATGAAGCAATGGTAGCATTTGATGTTTATTAGTTTCCCAAAACTATTGAGTTCTGAGCATCAGGTCATTTTCTGGCAATGAAAATTATAGTTCAGACTTTGGGATAGCTGCTTAACCTGAAAGTTGGTGTTATTTTCACTTTCATTAGGATTCTGATAGGATTTTTCCATTTGAAGGCATTTGACAAATGTATGGAAATTCCTCTCCTTAAAGAGCTTGGCTTTAAAGGAAAGATTATGAAGGAAAAGTGTTAACAGTGGGGTGAAGTTTCCTATTCTAGCTTAGGTGGCTAAACCTCTTTCCATTTGAAATCCAGGACTCAATTTCAAGTTTGTGTTCTGAAACTAATTTCATCATGGAGGTTCTTTCAAGTACAACAAAATATCAGGGCTCAATAAAATTCTAAAAGAGATAATCATTTAGAAAGTTACTTAAGAAGATAGTATTTTCAAATAAAATCCAGTTTTTCACTTTGAGATTCAGGAGTGACTCACATTTAAGGAAACGTTTCTAGTTCACTCCTACCCCTCAATTCCATAGCCACAGAATATTTTAGAGACTTAAGGGAGTTGGGCCTTGTCCTCATAGCTAAAACTGCTAATAATCAGGGCCTGAAGTCTCAATCTTTCCCACTCCACCCAAGTTGTTGTTGTTGTCGTCATTGTTCAATCACCAAGTCATGTCCCGCTGTTCAATACCCTACGAACTGCAGCACACCAGACTTCCCTGTCCCTCACCATCTCCTGGAGTTTACCCAAATTCATGTCCATTGAATCGGTGATGCCATCTAATCATTTCATCCCCTGTTGCCCTCTTCACCTTCTGTCTTCCATCTTTCCCAGCATCAGGGTCTTTTCCAATGAGTCAGCTGTTCGCATCAGGTGACCAAAGTGTTGGAGCTTCAGCTTCAGCATCAGTCCTTCCAAAGAGTATTCAGGGTTGTTTTCCTTTAAGATTCATTGGTTTGACCTCCCTTCTCCCCAAGGGACTCTCAAAAGTCTTCTCCAACATTGCAGTTCAAAACCATCAATTTCTCAGTGCTATGCCCTCTCTATTGTCCAGTTCTCTCATCCATACATGACCGCTGGGAAGACCATTAGCCTTGACTACATGGACCTTTGCCAGCAAAGTGATGTCTTTGCTTTTTAACACACTGCCTAGGTTTCTCATAGCTTTCCTGCCAAGAAGCAATCATCTTCTAATTTTATGGCTGCAGTCACCATCCACAGTGATTTTACAGCCCAAGAAGAGGAAATCTGCCACTTCTTCCACATTTTCTACTATTTGCCATGATGTGACGGGACCAGATGCCATGATCTTAGTTTTTCTAATATTGAGTTTTAAGCAAGTTTTCTTCACTCTCCTCCTTCATCTTCATCAAGAGACTCTTTAGTTCCTTTTGGCTTCTCTACCATTAGAGTGATATCGTCCACATACCTAAGGTTGTTGATATTTCTCCTGGTGATCTTGATTCCAGCTTGTAATTCATCCTGGCATTTTGAATTGTGTGCTCTATGTATACGTTAAATAAACAGGGTGACCAGCAATCCCACTGCTTGGCATACACACTGAGAAAACCAGAATTGAAAGAGACACATGTACCCCAATGTTCATCGCAGCACTGTTTACAATAGCCAGGACATGGAAGCAACCTAGATGTCCATCAGCAGACAGATGGATAAGAAAGCTGTGTTACATATACACAATGGAATATTACTCAGCTATTAAAAAGAATGCATTTGAATCAGTTCCAGTGAGATGGATGAAACTGGAGCCTATTATACAGAGTGAAGTAAGTCAGAAAGAAAAACACCAATAGAGTATTTCAACACATATATAAGGCATTTAGAAAGATGGAAACAATGACCCTATATGCGAGACAGCAAAAGAGACACAGATGTAAAGAACAGACTTTTGGACTCTATGGGAGAAGGCGAGGGTGGGATGATCTGAGAGAATAACATTGGAACATGTATATTACCATATGTGAAATAGATCGCCAGTCCATGTTCGATGCATGAGACAGGGTGCTCAGGGCTGGTGCACTGGGATGGCCCTGAGGGATGGGATGGGGAGGGAGGTGGGAGGGGGTTCAGGATGCAAGACACGTGTACACCCATAGCTGATTCATGTCAATGTATGGCAAAAACCACTACAATATTGTAAAGTAATTAGCCTCCAATTAAAATAAATAAATAAATTTTTAAAAAATAAATAAATAAACAGGGTGACAATAAGCAGACTCTGCATACTCCTTTTTCAATCCTAAACCAGTCAGTTGTTCCATATAGGGTTCTAACTGTTGCTTCTTAACTGCAAACAGATTTCTCAGGAGACACGTAAGATGGTCTGATAGTCCCATCTCTTTAAGAGTTTTTCACAGTTTATTATGATCCACACAGACAAAGGTTTTAGCACAATCAATGAAACAGAGGTAGATTTTTTTCTGGAATTCCCTTGCTTTCTCTATGATCCAGAGAATGGTGAAAATTTGATTTCTGATTCCTCTGCCTTTTCTAAACCCAGATTGAACATCTGAAAGTTCTCGGTTCATGTAATGCTGAAGCCTAGCATGGAGGATTTTGAGCATAACCTTACTAGCATGGGAGATGAGTGCAACTGTCCAAGGGTTTGAACATTCTTTAGTACCTCCCTTCTTGGGAATTGGGATGAGGATTGACCTTTTCCAGTCTGGTGACCTTTGCTGGATTTTCCAGTCTCAGCAGAGACCTCTGCTTCCCCTATCCAGTGTGTCTTAAATTAATTCATACTCCCAGATGCTAAAATAATATGAAGACCTAGAGTTAAACAAACCACTTGAAACCAATGACAATGAATGAGCCTATAGAACTTATGTAGGAATTTAGAGACTAAACTAATCACCAACCATCTTCACTGCTAGAGTGAGTGTGCTCAGTCATTAAGTTGCGTCCAACTGTTTGCAACCACATGGATTGTAGCCCACCAGCCTCCTCTGTCCATGGAATTTTCCAGACAAGTACTGGAGCGGGTTGTCATTTCCTCCTCCAGGGGACCTTTCGACCCAGGAATCAAATCTGCTTCTTCTGTGTCCCCTGCGTTGGAGAGTGGATTCTTTACCACTAGTACCACCTGGGTAACCCATTGCTAGTAAGACATTCAAAATAATTGACTGGTTGGACCATAGTCTGGGCACACCCTTGCACAGTAGCTATCAGCTCATACCTGGTTCTTGAGATCTTTGTCACCTCTCCTACATATTCTGTGGTCTCTCCTGGATGGTCCCACCCATTGCCCAGTCAAGTTTAGATCATCTGCCTATAAATTTTTCCACATGTGGAATCTCTACCAAAAAATTTAAACTTCAGTCAATTTGACTTCCCCTCATCATCCAGGGAGTTCTTGGGTTGCCTTTTTCTCAGCCTAAAAAGTTGTGTTTAGACAAACAAGCCCATTTCAATATTAGGCTATTTGTTCTTCAGTTGCTCAGTTGTATCTGACTCTTTGCCACCCCATGGACCACAGCATGCCAGGCTTCCCTGTCCAACACCATCTTGCTCAAACGTATGTCCACTGAGTCCAATCATCTCATCCAATCATCCCATCCTCTGTCTTCCCTTTCTCCTTCTGCCTTCAATCTTTCCCAGAACCAGGGTCTTTTCCAATGAGTCAGCTCTTCACATCAGGTGGCCAGAGTATTGGAGCTTCAACTTCAGCAACAGTTCTTCAATAAATATTTAGGACCAATTTCCTTTAGGATTGACTGGTTTGATCTCCTTGCAGTCCAAGGAACTCTTAAGAGTCTTCTCTAACACCACAGTTTGAAGGCATCAATTCTTCAGTGCTCAGCACTTTTTATTGTCCAGCTCTCACATCCATATGTGACTACTAGAAAAACCGAAGGTTTGACTATATGGACTTCCGTAGGCAAAGTAACATCTCTGCTTTTTAATATGCTGTCTAGGTTTGTCATTGCTTTTCTTCCAAGGAGCAATAGAAGGAATGTTCCCTTTATTAGGCTAAAGGGAACATAATTAGAAAAACTAACATTCAAGGGGAAAATTATGGTTCATACCAAAGTCAAGAAAAAAATCAATCTGAGATTTTCAGTTCTCCTAATTTTAGGAGCAACTATATAAATACACCCACCCAGGTCAGCAATTCTCATTTGTTGAAACAAGACAGGGTCCCTGTGAAACTCTGATGCACAGCCCCACAGCATTGCTCCCAGTGATTTTTTAAGAATACAGCTGGCCTCTCTGAAGAATGATTCTTCATAAAAAGCCAGAAGCTTGTCATGAGTGCCAGGGTCATTTCTTCTAAGAGTCCTACTGTATACCCTGACTGAGTTTCTCACTTCACAGACCATTTTTATCCCCACATTTCTACGACTAGGTGAATGGCAGCCTTGCGGGAAGGCATTAACACCCCGTTAGTCTGTTGCACTGTGCACAGCTTGAAGCACAACTGATAAATTGCCTGTAAGTTTTTCTCATACCCTTTAAGCCTTAACTTTCTCAGGGTATGCATGGTGCACTGAGCTGTCAAAGAAGCTGTCCCTGTAAAGTCTCTCATTTTTCTTTTAGTGCTAGTTCTTAAAAAGTCACAAAGCAAAACAAATTACCCCCATAAAATTATAATGGCCAACAGAAAAATTCATGACAACCCTCCTCCAGGACTGCAGCTGCCACAACTCATGCCTGCCTGCATGCATTAACGACCCACCTCCCCTGGTTGCTGGAGAGGGGGCACTGGGACCCCATCCGCCCAGATCTCTTCTTGCCTCCCCACCATCAACATTGCTTCTGTCAAGGTTACCAGTGACCTAGAAGCTGCAGTCCAGCAGGAACCTTTCAACATTATTTTTGGTGACCTCTCAAGAGAATGACCTCTCAGATAAACACGATGGTGTGATCACTAACCTAGAGCCAGACATCCTGGAATGCGAAGTCAACTGGGCCTTAGGAAGCATCAGTATGAACAAAGCTAGTGGAGGTGATGGAATTCCAGTTGAGCTATTTCAAATCCTAAATGACGATGCTGTGAAAGTGCTGCACTCAATATGCCAGCAAATTTGGAAAACTCAGCAGTGGCCACAGGACTGGAAAAGGTCAATTTTCATTCCAATTCCAAAGAAAGGCAATGCCAAAGAATGCTCAAACTACCACACAATTGCACTCATCTCACATGCTAGTAAAGTAATGCTCAAAATTCTCCAAGCCAGGCTTCAACAGTACATGAACTGAGAACTTCCAGATGTTCAAGCTGGTTTTAGAAAAGGCAGAGGAACCAGAGATCAAATTACCAACATCTGCTAGATCATCAAAAAAGCAAGAGAGTTCCAGAAAAACATCTACTTCTGCTTTATTGACTAAACCAAAGCTTTTGACTATGTGGATCACAACAAACTGTGGAAAATTCTGAAAGAGATGGGAATACCAGACCACCTGACCTGCCTCCTGAGAAATATGTATGTAGGTCAAGAAGCAACAGTTAGAACTGGACATGGAACAACAGACTGGTTCCAAATTGGGAAAGGAGTATGTCAAGGCTGTATATTGTCACCTTGCTTATTTAACTTATATGCAGAGTACATCATGCAAAATGCCAGTCTGGATGAAGCACAGGCTGGATTCGGGGATTGCTGGGAGAAATATCAATAACGTCAGATACGCAGATGACACCACCTTTATGGCAAAAAGCAAAGAAGAACTAAAGAGCCTCTTGATGAAAGTGAAAGAGGAGAGTGAAAAAGTTGACTTAAAGTTCAACATTTAGAAAACTAAGATCATGGCATCAAGGCAAGAGGAGAAGGGGATGAGAGTGGATAAGATGGTTGGATGGCTTCACTGACTCCATGGACATGAGTTTGAGCAACCTTCGAGAGTTGGTGATGTACAGGGAAGCCAGGCATGCTGCAGTCCATGGAGTCGCAAAGAATCAGATACGACTGAGTGACTGAACTGAACTGAATCACCCCTCCAAACCCTTTCTTTTTCCCCATCTCAGTGAAAAACTGAGTACAGGAAGTTTACCTCCTTGAATGTGAAAAAAATGTTAAAGTGAATGTTAAAGCATTAGTCGCTCAGTTGTGTCCAACTCTTTGCAACCCCATGGACTGTAGCCCACTAGGCACCATGGAATTCTCCAGGCAAGAATACTGGAGTGGCCATTTCCTTCTCTAGGAGATTTTCTTGACCCAGGGACTGAACCCCAGTCTCCTGCATTGCAGAAAGATTCTTTACCATCTGAGCCACCAGGAAAGCCCACCCTCCCTTCATCTGTATCTCAGTAAATGACCCCAGACTCACTCTGTTGCTCAAGGAGTCAGGGATGAGCCTCTCTCCCCATATTCCATTCTTCAGACAATCACTCTATCCACTCTAGCCCATGCCCTACCTCAACCCATAGGATCTAACCTCTTCATCTCACACCCACTCTCTTCTTCCCTCCAATCAGCTCACCACTCTCTCTATAAATCTGACCACATCCGACCCCACTGTGATACCCCCTATGGATTCCCATTGCTTCTTAGGGTAAAGAGAAAAACTTAAGCATGACTTTCCCAGCTCAGCACCGCCTGGCCCCTCTTGCTGCCCACTGTCCTTCCCTTCCGTTCCCTGCACCCTGCTTACGGTCTTCGCTCTGTCCTGGTCATGTTGGACTGATTGCTGTCCCTCGGTCTGCCTACCTGTGTTCCTCTTCCCTGGAAGGTTTCAGCCTTCCCTCAACGTGCTCCCACCATGCTGTCTTTCTCTCCTCTCTCATCTGGCTAACTCTTATCTCCAAATATCCTCTGAAATGATACTACTTCTTAGAGACTCTCCCCAACCCTGGAGATGAGGTTCATTATTTTTGCCACATGCTCCCTTCATCCATGGTTTGTGCCCTTTTAGAATATTCCCTACATGTGGATTTATTGACTTAATGCCCTATTCTCCCCTGGTCTGTGAACTTCATGAGTTCAGGGCACCAGTTTATCTCAATGTCCCCAGTGCCTGCTAAAGCCCAGCACAAAAATGATGTCCAGTAAACTGATGATAAAGAATCCACCTGCAACGCAGGAAGACTCAAATTCCATCCCTGGGTCAGGAAGAGTCCCTGGAGAAGGGCATGGCAACCCATTCCAGTATTCTTGCCTGGAAAATTCTATGGGCAGAGGAGCCTGGTGGGCTATAGTCCATTAGGCCACAAAGAGTTGGACATGACTGAGCAACTGAGCATACCTAACGCACAGTTGTGTTAGCCACTGCATATGATGAAGTGAATCAGCTATATGTATGCATATATTCCCTCCTTCTTGGACCTCCTTCCCACCCTACCAAACTTTTCATAATTAAATCTAATCCAATTTTTGAACCTCCTAGGGAGCAGGAGTTTCATTTTTGTTCTCTCTGTTTCTGGTGTGCACCTCACACATATGTCCATCTATATCCAGAAGGCGGTCCAACATCTATATCCAGAAGGTGGTCCAAGACTGTCACCTGTCTCTTCTATCTTTACCTCACTTGTGCCCACACATTGCTTCACATGTTACAAGTGTTTGTTAAATGTTTAGCAATTACAAGATAGCTTCTGCCCAGAGGCCACAGAGAAGAACTATGAAGCACAGGCTTGGAGTCAACAGACCCTTGATCAGGTCCATTTATAACTTTCCTTATCTTTAAGGTTATAAGCAAGTTACTAAATCTCTCTCAACATCATTTTCATTAGCTGTAAATTGGGGATAATGATACTACTCAGTTGGGATGCTGGAGAGATAAAATGAAACAATGTGTTCAAAAAACAGTAATTATGCTTATTACAGCAAGCATTCAGTAAAAAATAGCTATCACTACCATAGCTAACATCATCAGACCAACTGTAAGAGCTAACTATACCTCTGACAAACAAGAAATTATCAAATAAATGACAGTATGTATATGCCAAGAAACACTGTGACATCATTTCAAATGCCTTTAAATAATATTAATAACATGAGAGAAATGCTTATACAATAATATTAACAAATATATAGGCTAATTGAATAAATATATATGACACGTTTAACATGCACAAGTCATAGTCTTGAAGCTATGCTTAGTCAACAAGACAGTATGGTCACTGGCCTCGTGGAGTTCCAGTCTAATGTGCATAAAGTAACAAGTGACACATTAATCAAAGATAATAATGTCCTAAATGAGATATTTACATATAGCTCCCCACACAGTATCATCTCAATTACATGAAAAGTGTATGAATACGTAAATGATTGGAAGAAATCCAACAAAATACAATAATGTATTCTAGGGTTTGTAAGTGATTATTACATACTTTATTATACTTATATATATTTACCCAAAACATGTGCTAATTTTTTAATATAAACCTATTGCATAGTTCTATGAGTCTGCCTTTTGAAAAGACACTTAGACAGAACTTCTAAACTGTTTATCTGGAATCCACCCTCCTTTCTATTGTGTCTTCTTCGGTTTTCATAATAAGTAGGAGGTAGGTCAGACAGGACTACCTCAGCTTCCTGCTGTCTCCACACCTGTCTTTCTTCCCTGCCGTACTAAGAAGGCAATGTCAGACAACCAGATCAAAGGCTGCCCTGGTTTTATTTCCTCCACTCTCCTCTAAGCCAAGTCCCTTCTTTGCCATCTCCCTGGTCTGCATGGATAACCTCTTCCTCATCATGTTCCAGTCTCTCCCAGCCTTAAAAACTCTCCTGGACCCCAAGTACCACCTCTAGATCCGATACTCTCTCTCTTTTCACTCTTGGCTAACATTTTTAGGATGTTCTAGACATCTACCTCCTCTTCTTCATGTTCTATTTGGTCTTAAACATGGATAAATTTGCTTCCACCCACAGTACCCCCACTAAATCTACTCCTGCAACTGCCACTCAGAATCTTCATCATGACACATACAAGGGACAATTTGCATCCTTACTTTTAAAAGCTTTTTTGCTGACTTTTGTGCATGCATAACCTTCTGCCAGGAATGCTCTCCCCCTGCCTGTTTGCCTGAAAAACTCCTTGTCTCTTTCAGATCTCAGCCTAAAAGGCACAAGGCCAAAGACATCTTCTCTACTTCTCTTTGCATCACAATAAAGATAAGCTGGAAAATATCAGCTTTCATTCCAATCCCAAAGAAAAGCAATGCCAAAGAATGTTCAAACTACTGCACAACTGCACTCCTCTCACATGCTAACAAAGTAATGCTCAAAATTCTCCAAGCCAGGCTTCAACAGTACATGAACTGAGAACTTCCAGATGTTCAAGTTGGGTTTGGAAAAGGCAGAAAAAGCAGAAAAGCAAGAGAGAATGAAAAAGCAAGAGAGTTCCAGAAAAACATCTATTTCTGCTTTATTGACTATGCCAAAGCCTTTGACTGTGTGGATCACAACAAACTGTGAAAAATTCTGAAAGAGATGGGAATACCAGACCACCTGACCTGCTTCCTGAGAAATCTGTATGTAGTTCAAGAAGCAACAGTTAGAACTGGACATGGAACAACAGACTGGTTCCAAATTGGGAAAGGAGTACTTCAAGCTGCATATTGTCACCCTGCTTATTTAACTTATATGCAGAGAACATCATTCGAAATGCTGGACTAGATGAAGCACAGCTGGAATCGAGATTGCTGGGAGAAATACCAATAACTTCAGATATGCAGATGACACCACCATTATGGCAGAAACTGAAGAACTACAGAGCCTCTTGATGAAAGTGAAAGAAGAGAATGAAAAAGTTGGCTTAAAGCTCAACATTCAGAAAACTAAGATCATGGCACCCAGTCCCATCATTCATGGCAAATAAATGGGGAAACAGTGGAAAGAGTGACAGACTTTATTTTCTTGGGTTCCAAAATCACTGTAGATGGTGACTGTAGACATGAAATTAAAAGACGCTTGCTCCTTGGAAGAAAAGCTATGACAAACCTAGACAGCATATTAAAAAGCAGAGACATTCCTTTGCTAACAAAGGTCCATCTAGTCAAAGCTATCGTTTTCCCAGTAGTCACGTATGAATGTGAGAGTTGGACCATAAAGAAAGCTGAGCACTGAAGAACTGATGGTGTTGGAGAAGACTTTTGAGAATCCCTTGGACTGCAAGGAGATCCAACCAGTCCATCCTAAAGAAAATCAGTCCTGACTACTCACTGCAAGTACTGATGCTGAAGCTGAAGAACTTCCAGTACTTTGGCCACCTGATGCAAAGAACTGACTCATTGGAAAAGACCCAGGTGTTGAGAAACATTGAAGGCAGAAGGAGAAGGGGACAACAGAGGATGAGATGACTGGATGGCATCACTGACTTGATGGACATGAGTCTGAGCAAGCTCTGGGAGTTGGTGAAGGACAGGGAGGCCTGGCGTGCTGCAGTTCATGGGGTTGCAAAGAGTTGGACACAATTGAGTGACTGAAATGAACTGAATGAAAACCTCCCCTTGTTATAGCCTGGGGCTCTCATACTGGCAGAAACAAGGAGTTTCTTAAAAACATATACTTATTATACAACCCAACAATCTCACTCCCAGGCATTTATCCAAGGGAAGTGAAAGCATGTCCACAGAAAGACTTGGACACAAATGTTTGTAGCAGCTTTATTTATAATTGCCAAAACTGGAGACAATCCAAAAGTCCTTCAACTGTTAAATGGATAAATAAACTGTGATACGTGCATACAATGGGACATTCAGTTCAGTCCCGTTCAGTCGCTCAGTCGTGTCCGACTCTTTGCAACCCCATGAATCACAGCACGCCAAGCCTCCCTGTTCATCACCATCTCCTGGAGTTCACTCAGACTCATGTCCATCGAGTCAGTGATGCCATCCAGCCATCTCATCCTCGGTCGTCCCCTTCTCCTGCCCCCAATCCCTCCCAGCATCACAGTCTTTTCCAATGAGTCAACTCTTCACATGAGGTGGCCAAAGTACTGAAGTTTAAGCTTTAGCATCATTCCTTCCAAAGAAATCCCAGGGTTGATCTCCTTCAGAATGGACTGGTTGGATCTCCTTGCAGTTCAAGGGACTATCAAGAGTCTTCTCCAAAACCACAGTTCAAAAGCATCAATTCTTCGGCGATCAGCCTTCTTCACAGTCCAACTCTCACATCCATACATGACCACAGGAAAAACCATAGCCTTGACTAGACGGACCTTAGTCAGCAAAGTAATGTCTCTGCTTTTGAATATGCGCTCTAGGTTGGTCATAACTTTTCTTCCAAGGAGTAAGCATCTTTTAATTTCATGTTTCCACTGTTTCCCCATCTATTTCCCATGAAGTGATGGGACCAGATGCCATGATCTTCGTTTTCTGAATGTTGAGCTTTAAGCCAACTTTTTCACTCTCCTCTTTCACTTTCATCAAGAGGCTTTTAGCTCCTCTTCACTTTCTTCCATAAGGGTGGTGTCATCTGCATATCTGAGGTGATTGATATTTCTCCTGGCAATCTTGATTCCAGCTTGTGTTTCTTCCAGTCCAGCGTTTCTCATGATGTACTCTGCATATAAGTTAAATAAGCAGGGTGACAATATAAAGCCTTGATATACTCCTTTTCCTATTTGGAACCAGTCTGTTGTTCCATATCCAATTCTAACTGTTGCTTCCTGACCTGCATACAGATTTCTCAAGCGGCAGGTGAGGTGGTCTGGTATTCCCATCTCTTTCAGAATTCTCCACAGTTTCTTGTGATCCACACAGTCAAAGGCTTTGGCATAGTCAATAAAGCAGAAATAGATGTTTTTCTGGAACTCCCTTGATTTTTCCATGATACAGCGGATGTTGGCAATTTGATCTCTGGTTCCTCTGCCTTTTCTAAAACCAGCTTGACATCAGGGAGTTCATGGTTCACATATTATTGAAGCCTGGCTTGGAGAATTTTGAGCATTGCTTTAGTAGCATGTGAGATGAGTGCAATTGTGTGGTAGTTTGAGCATTCTTTTGCATTGCCTTTCTTTGGGATTGGAATGAAAACTGACCTTTTCCAGTCCTGTGGCCACTGCTGAGTTTTCCAAATTTGCTGGCATATTGAGTGCAGCACTTTCACAGCATCATCTTTCAGGATTTGAAATAGCTCCACTGGAATTACATCACCCCCACTAGCTTTGTTCATAGTGATGCTTTCTAAGGCCCACTTGACTTCACTTTCCAAGATGTCTGGCTCTAGATTAGTGATCACATCATCATGATTATATGGGTCATGAAGATCTTTTTTGTACAGTTCTTCCGTGTATTCTTGCCACCTCTTCTTAATATCTTCTGCTTCTGTTAGGTCCAGACCATTTCTGTTCTTTATCGAGCCCATCTTTGCATGAAATCTTCCCTTGGTATTTCTAATTTTCTTGAAGAGATCTCTAGTCTTTCCCATTCTGTTCTTTTCCTCTATTTCTTTGCATTGATCGCTGAAGAAGGCTTTCTTATCTCTTCTTGCTATTCTTTGGAACTCTGCATTCAGATGCCTATATTTTTCCTCTTCTCCTTTGCTTTTCACCTCTCTTCTTTTCACAGCTATTTGTAAGGCCTCCCCAGACAGCCATTTTGCTTTTTTGCATTTCTTTTCCATGGGGATGGTCTTGATCCCTGTCTCCTGTACAATGTCACAAACCTCATTCCATAGTTCATCAGGCACTCTGTCTATCAGATCTAGGCCCTTAAATCTATTTCTCACTTCCACTGTATAATCATAAGGGATTTGATTTAGGTCATACCTGAATGGTCTAGCGGTTTTCCTTACTTCCTTCAATTTAATTCTGAATTTGGTAATAAGGAGTTCATGATCTGAGCCACAGTCAGTCCTGGTCTTATTTTTGTTGACTGTATAGAGCTTCTCCATTTTTGGCTGCATAGAGTATAATCAATCTGATTTCGGTGTTGACCATCTGGTGATATCCATGTGTAGAGTCTTCTCTTGTGTTGTTGGAAGAGGGTGTTTGCTATGACTAGTACATTTTCTTGGCAAAACTCTATTAGTCTTTGCCCTGCTTCATTCCGCATTTCAAGGCCAAATTTTCCTGTCACTCCAGGTGTTTCTTGACTTCCTACTTTTGCATTCCAGTCCCCTATAATGAAAAGGACATCTTTTTTGGGTGTTAGTTCTAAAAGGTCTTGTAGGTCTTCATAAAACCATTCAACTTCAGCTTCTTCAACATTACTGGTTGGGGCATAGACTTGGATAACTGTGGTATTGAATGGTTTGCCTTGGAGACGAACACAGATCATTCTGTCGTTTTTGAGATTGCATCCAAGTACTGCATTTCAGACTCTTTTGTTGACCATGATGGCTACTCCATTTCTTCTGAGGGATTCCTGCCCGCAGTAGTAGATATAATGGTCATCTGAGTTAAATTCACCCATTCTAGTCCATTTTAGTTTGCTGATTCTTAGAATGTCAACATTCACCCTTTCCATCTCTTGTTTGACCACTTCCAATTTGCCTTGATTCATGGACCTGACATTCCAGGTTCCTATGCAATATTGCTCTTTACAGCATCAGATCTTGCTTCTATCACCAGTCACATCCACAGCTGGGTATTGTTTTTGCTTTGGCTCCATCCCTTCATTCTTTCTGAAGTTATTTCTCCACTGATCTCCAGTAGCATATTGGGCACCTACTGACCTGGGGAGTTCCTCTTTTGGTATCCTATCATTTTGCCTTTTCATACTGTTCATGGGGTTCTCAAGGCAAGAATACTGAAGTGGCTTGCCATTCCCTTCTCCAGCGGACCACGTTCTGTCAGACCTCTCCACCATGACCCGCCCGTCTTGGGTTGCCCCGCAGGCATGGCTTGGTTTCATTGAGTTAGACAAGGCTGTGGTCCTAGTGTGATTAGATTGACTAGTTTTCTGTGAGTATGGTTTCAGTGTGTCTGCCCTCTGATGCCCTCTTGCAACACCTACCATCTTACTTGGGTTTCTCTTACCTTGGGCGTGGGTTATCTCTTCACGGCTGCTCCAGCAAAGCACAGCAGCTGCTCCTTACCTTGGACGAGGGGTATCTCCTTACTGCCGCCATTCCTGAACTTCAACATGGGATGGCTCCCATAATATGGGACATATTATGCAGCAGTAAAAAAGAACAAATTACTGACACATGCAACAACATGGATAAGTCTCGAAAGCATTTGTGGTGAATAAAAGAGGCTAGACACAAAAGGCTATATACTCCATGATTCCCTTTATAGGACATTCTGGAAAAGGCAAAACTATAAGGATAGAAATTGGATCAGGAGTTGCCAGTGGCTACATATGGAAGAAAGGGTTTGACTATAACAAGGTTTAAGGGAACATTTTAAGGGGATGGAAATACTCTATGTCTTGATTGGGGTAATGAATATGTATCTATGTGCATTTGTAAAAATTCATAAAATTGTATACATAAAAATATAATTTTTACTGTGTGTAAATGCTACCTTGATAACCCTTGCTTTGTAAAAAGAAATAAGCAAAAACTCAGAGTCAGGTTCATCCACACTAGAAGCCTCTTGTGACTCCATAAAACATACAGATTGGGTTAAGTGACTTCCCTTTGATTCCTACAACACATGGTGCCTATGTGTTTCCCTGCTGAATCGTATTATATTGAAATTATCTGTTTAAAATAAAATTTAAATGTTATAGTTTTATTTGTTTAGCTCTCCTACTGGGTGCAAGCTTGTTAAAGTCAGAAAATATATCATATTTGTCTTAATACCCATGCATTCTACCCTCATCCTCTCACTCCCCTCCCCTGTGACTAGCATATTGATTAACCAATGATCAATGAAGTCTCTTCACCAATTCACTTAACAGGAGATCCAATGAAGTCTCCTGCTAAGTTCAGAATATTTCCTCAGAAATCTGCCTCATCAAATTCTCAAGTTTCTTTTCCTTCTAAGACAATATAACTAAATAATTCTTAATAAGATATTAATGACTAGTGATACCTTGCGTGCATGTGTGCTAAGTTGCTTCAGTTGTGTCTGACTTCATACAACCCTATGGACTGCCAGGCTCCTCTGTCCATGGGATTCTCCAGGCAACAATACTGGAGTGGGTTGCCATGCCCTCCTCTAGGGGATCTTCCCTACCCAGGGATCAAACCCACATCTTTCATGTCTCCTGCATTGGCAGGCGGGTTCTTTACCACTAGCGCCGCCTGGGAAGCCCAGTGGTAAAGTGAAGTTGCTCAGTTGTGTCTGACTCTTCGCCACCCCATGGACTGCAGCCTACCAGGCTCCTCCGTCCATGGGATTTTCCAGGCAAGAGTACTGGAGTGAGGTGCCATTGCATGTTACCTTCTAAAATATATATTAAATTTAGTATAGATTTTCAATATCTTTACTAACAGTTATACACAAATTAATTTTAAGTAGGGAAATAAGATATTAATAAGCAATATATTTGGCACAGAGCTCCTAAAACTCTGTAATTTCCTTAGGGATGAGAGGAGTGTCTGTTGTTATTTATAATAAGCTCCTTCCAACCATACCCGAATTTATGCTAATGAGATAATTCATGATAGATCCCTGTATAACTTCAGGATGAGGGCTGGTTGCCAGGTGAACCAACTATGCAGTTAGAGTATTGGAACTTTCAGTTCAACACCCCCCACACACAACCTCTGGGGAAGGGAGAAGGGCTGGAGATTTAGTTAATCACCAATGGCCAATGATTTGATTATTTGTGCCTCCATATTGAAACCTCCATAAAAACCCTAAATAGCAGGCTTCAGAGAGCTTTTGAGTTGGTGAACACATCCATGTGCTGGAAGGGTGCCTACATGCTTAGTCACTTCAGTTATATCCAACTCTTTGTGACCTTATGGACTACAACCCACCAGCTTCCTCTGTCCATAAGATTCTCCCGGCAAGATTACTAGAGTGGGTTACCATGCCCTCCTCTAGGAGATCTTCCTGACCCAGGCATCAAACCCGTGGCTCTTACCTCTCCTGCATTGGCAGGCAGGTTCTTTACCACTAGGGCCTCCTAGAAAGCTCGGAGAGTGGTACATCCCAAACTGCACAGGGCCAGAGGCTCCTGAACCCAGGACCCTCTGAACCTCTCTTTATACACCTCTTCATCTGGCTGTTCATCTGGATCTTTATGCTGCTGTTCAGTCGCTAAGTCATGTCTTGGTCTTTGCAACCCCATGGACTGTAGCACTCCAGGCTCCTCTGTCCTCCACTGTCTCCCAGAGTTTGCTCAGATTTGTGTCCACTGAGTCAGTGATGCTATCCAACCATCTAACTTCAAGATAAAACTAGTCAATCCTAAAGGAAATCAACCCTGAATATTCATTGAAAGGACTGTATCTTTATAACAGACCAGTAATAATAAGTGAAGTATTTCCCTGAATTCTATAAGGCACGATAGCAAATTATCAAATCTGAGGAGGGGGTCATGGAAACCTCAAATTTTCAGCCAAGTTGGACAGAAGTCTGAGTGACCTGAGGACCTATGACTGGCTCTGAAGTGGAGAGCAGTCTTCTGTGACAGCCCTTAACTTACCACGTCTGTGCTAACTCTAAGTAGTTAGTGTCAGAATTAAAGAAAAATTTTGGATACCCTGTTGGTATCTGCAGAAAATGAGAGAATTGGATGATGGGGGGAAAACCCATACTTTTGGTGTCAGAAGAGTTGTGAATGAAAAACAGATCTATAACAGGAGCTATGATGTATTTGAACTTTCTGATTTCTAATGACCAATTTCCAGAAAGCCTATTATTTGATAGAGAGTAGATGAAATCGGGAAGAGCAGATGTGACGTAGCTACTTACATGGCTTTTCAGGTATCATTAGGACCCCTTTTGAGCCTGAATTATAGATCAAAACCAAATCCTTTATCTCTACTGCTTTCTACTGCAAATCCTTCAGTTAAAGACAGGGAAATATTTCAAGAGAGACATCATGAAAGAATGACATGCTGCTATTATTTCCAGTAAGTCCCCTAAGGAAGACTTCTTTTCACATATAAGTAGTCTTTTTCAAAGAACTACCAATGTCATTCAAGGTTGTGTGATTTATGGTACATGAGTGTGTGCTAAGTCACTTCAGTCATGCCCGACTCTTTGTGACCCCATGGACTGTAGCCCACCAGGTTCCTCTGTCCATGGGATTTTCCAGGCAAGAGTGGGTTGCCATTTCCTCCTCCAGGGGATCTTCCCAGCCCAGGGATCAAACCTACATCTCACGTCTCCTACATTGGCAGGCAGGTTCTTTACCACTAGCGCCATCTGGGAAGCCCAACTTATGGTGGCTCCTTGCTAGTGGTCAGGCTTTACCCAAGTGCCTAAGAGGGATTCACAGGAGCCTGGCAGCCTACAGTCCAAAGGGTTGCAAAAAGCTGGACATGACTGAGTAAGCAGAAACACATGGAATACAGGAAGAATTTTTATGTCTATTTCACTAATGAGGAACTGAGACTCGAAAGAAATTGGACCAAGGACATATAGCAACTTTCTACTTGCCTTCCATGGAGACTGATTCATTCTCCCTATAATTGGACCTTAAACTGACCCTCTGTCTTTTCCTGTGAAGGCTTCTCTTCTTCTTCTTTCAGTCAATACTGGCAAAGACACCTCAATTCTTGATTTTTTTAAATCCCCATCCCTTGTTCTGTAAATCCCAGGAGGAGGAAATGGCAACCCATTCCAGTATTTTTGCCTGGAGAATCCCCATGGACAGAGGAGCCTGGTGGGCTACAGTCCATAGGGTCGCAAAGAGTTGGACACGACTGAGCAACTAAGCACTTGTTCTGTAAATAAATCTAACTGCCTTGTACCTGGCAGGGACCATGTCAGCACCATTCCAGACTTGCCTCAGTGACATCAAGGCCCCTGGATCCTTGACTTTTAATGCTTGAGTTCTACCTAAACCCATGCTCCTTGAGCTTCCTCAATACCTTGCCTGTCCCCCTACAACACCTCACTAACTGTATCTTTCCTCACTCCAACAGGGCAATCTACCTGATCCCTTTCACCTCAGCCCAGAACAAGATCCCAGAAGTCTCAGGATGCCTGTTAAAAGGGATGGGATTGTTTGTAGAGAGATCCACTATGTTGGTTTCCCTGGTGGCTCAGAGGGTAAAGAATCTGCCTGCAATTATGGAGACCTGGGTTTGATCCCTGGGTTGGGAAGATTCCCTGGAGAAGGGAATGGCTGCCTACTCCAGTATTCTTGTCTGGAAAATCCCATGGACAGAGGAGCCTGGCAGGCTACACTCCCTGCGGTCACAGAGTCGGACACAACCGAGCGACTGACACTTTCACTTTCACACCACTGTGTTATGGAAACCCTGCAGTGTGGACCCCATTCTTCTGCAAACCTCAACTCTTTCCACACAACACCCCATCTCCCACATATTGCCACTTAATGGGGTCTTTGGAGCAACAATCTCATCAGCTCAAAATTAGTTAGGATCTGCCTTCAATATAGGTTGATTATTTGACCATCAGTGGTCCTTTCTGCCTCCTAGAGCCTATAATAAATTGATGTTCTGCACTAAGAGACAAGCCAGATGACCTCTGAATCTGCTTCCGTTACCAAGCAGTTTAAATTCACTTTCTAGTGTGAAATCCAGAAAAGGGAAAAACACAGGCTAAGAATGAGACTTGCTGAAAATTAATGTTTGCAGATTTGATGCTATTTTTGTCACAGAATTAGCATATGTTCTTCCCTGTCCAAATAGCTTTCTCCTTCCCCTCTCTGTCCTCTTCCAGAACTCCCAGCATTGGCTGGGATGTAGGACAGAATTTCCCACAACACAGACAGCACCCATCTGTCTCTAATTTCACAAAATGACAAACTAGAATGGCCCGAGAGCCAAAATTTTTACTTCATTCTTCTTTCTGATATACTAGTTAGGTCAGGGGATTTTCTTTTCCTTTAGTGCAAATCAAGCATTTAAGGCAGACTTGAAAAAGGAGAGAGCAGACCTGAAATACCTCATTGTAACATCGCTGATGAGAATTTACAAGAAGCTGGACCATTCAAATCCAGTTGCAATCAACCCAGGAAGGAATTCAGCATGTTTTCAGCATGGTGGAAACTGCTGCTCTTCTCCTGGAAAATATGAACGGAAAGACCCCATCTGAAATCTAGAGCACCCCTCTAAACTGGAGCAGGTGTGTTAAAAAGATCACTGCAATGCTGAGTCTTAGTATGGGATGACATTCTCAGGAGCTGGAATTTGGGGTGGAAACTGACTATTTGAAACAATGATTTCTGGATTCTCATTTTGAGCTTCCTAAAACAATGGTGTGGCTTTTCGTGCACTGATAATTCTAAAACATCATGAATGAGGACCAGATAGCATTTTCAAAAGCTTCTCCTTTGACTGTATTATTCCTTTGAGGGGATGACATCTGACAAAAGGAGGAGAATAAAACCCAGGGAATAGGTCCACTGAGTGGATCACTTTCCTGAGAAGAAGCATGATATCCCCAAAGAGAGCAGTCCAGAAGGTATTTCATTTGAAATCAGAAATCCTGAGCTTTAATCCTGGGTTTTACGTGAAATGGGCTAAGCCTTAGCTTCACTCACCTGCAAAAATGGGAAGGGGGATGGGCAGAACATTCCTTTGACTAGGTGGCACCGCAGGTTCTTCAGGAACACAGGATACAGCATTTGATAAAGAAGAACCCAGTGAAAAGTTAAGGACAGTTAAAGAGTTTGGGATGGACATGTACACAGTGCTATATTTAAAATGGATAACCAACAATGATTTACTGTATAGCACAGAGAACTCTACTCAATGCTGTGTGGAGGTCTGGAGGGAAGGGGATGTTGGGGGAGAATCAGTTCAGTTCAGTTCAGCCACTCAGTCATGTCTGACTCTTTTCGACCCCATGGACCACAGCACGCCAGGCCTCCCTGTTCATCATCAACTCCCAGAGTTCACTCAAACTCATGTCCATCAAGTCAATGATGCCATCCAGCCATCTCATCCTCTGTCATCCCCTTCTCCTCCTGCCCCCAATCCCTCCCAGCATCAGAGTCTTTTCCAATGAGTCAACTCTTCATATGAGGTGGCCAAAGTATTGGAGTTTCATCTTCAACATCAGTCCTTCCAATGAATACTCAGGACTGATCTCCTTTAGGATGGATCTCCTTGCAGTCCAAGGGACTCTCAAGAGTTTTCTCCAACACCACGGTTCAAAAGCATCAATTCTTCAGCACTCAGCTCTCTTTATAGTCCAACTCTCACATCCATACATGACTACTGGAAAAACCATAGCTTTGATTAGATGGACCTTTGTTGGCAAAGTAATGTCTCTGCTTTTTAATATGCTGTCTAGGTTGGTCATAGCTTTTCTTCCAAGGAGCATGCGTCTTTTAATTTCATGGCTGCAGTCACCATCTGCAGTGATTTTGGAGACCAAAAAATATAAAGTCAGCCACTGTTTCCACTATTTCCCCACCTATCTGCCATGAAATGATAGGACTGGATGCCATGATCTTAGTTTTCTGAATGTTGAAATTTAAGCCAACTTTTTCACTCTTTTTCACTTTCATCAAGAGGCTCTTTAGTTCTTCCTCACTTTTGCCATAAGGGTGGTGTCATCTGCATATTTGAGGTTATTGATATTTCTCCTGGCAATCTTGATTCCAGCTTGTGCTTCACCCAGCCCAGCATTTCTCATGATGTATTCTGCAGGTAAGTTAAGTAAGCAAGGTGACAAGACAGAGCCTTGACATACTCCTTTTCCTATGTGGAACCAGCCTGTTGTTCCATGTTAGTTCTAACTGTTGCTTCCTGACCTGCATACAGGTTTCTCAAGAGGCAGGTTGGTGGTCTGGTATTCCCATCTCTTTCAGAATTTTCCACAGTTTGTTGTGATCTACACTGTCAAAGGCTTTAGCATAGTCAATGTATCAGAAATAGATGTTTTTCTGGAACTCTGTTGCTTTTTCCATGATCCAACGGATGTTGGCAATTTGATCTCTGGTTCTCCTGCCTTTTCTAAATCCAACTTGAACATCTGGAAGTTCATGGTTCATGAATTGCTGAAGCCTGGCTGCAGAATTTTGAGCGTTACTTTACTAGCATGTGAGATGAGTGCAATTGTGGGGTAGTTTGAGCATTCTTTGGCATTACCTTTCTTCGGGATTGGAATGAAAACGGACCTTTTCCAGTCCTGTGGCCACTGCTGAGTTTTCCAAATTGGCTGGCATATTGAGTGCAGCACTTTCACAGCATCATCTTTCAGGATTTGAAACAGCTCACCTGGAATTCCATCACCTCCACTAGCTTTGTTTGTAGTGATGGATGCTTCCTAAGGCCCACTTGACTTCACTTTCCAAGATGTCTGGCTCTAGGTGAGTGTCACATGTGATTATCTGGGTCATGAAGATTTTTTTTATACAGTTCTGTGTATTCTTGCCACCTCTTCTTAATATCTTCTGCTTCTGTTAGGTCCATACTATTTCTGTCCTTTATTGAGCCCATCTTTGCATGAAATGTTCCCTTGGTATCTCTAATTTTCTTGAAGAGATCTCTAGTCTTTCCCATCTATTGTTTTCCTCTACTTCTTTGCATTGATCGCTGAGGAAGACTTTCTTATCTCTCCTTGCTATTCTTTGGAACTCTGCATTCAGACGAATATATCTTTCCTTTTCTCCTTAGTTTTTCTCTTCTCTTCTTTTCACAGCTATTTGTAAGGCCTCCTCAGGCAGCCATTTAGCTTTTTTGCATTTCTTTTTCTTGGGGATGGTCTTGATCGCTGTCTCCTGTATATTGTCACGAACCTCCATCCATAGTTCATCAGGCACTTTGTCTATCAGATCTAGGCTCTTAAATCTATTTCTCACTTCCACTGTATAATCATAAGGGGTTTGATTCAGGTCATACCTGAATCATCTAGTGGTTTTCCCTACTTTCTTCAATTTAAGTCTGAATTTGGCAATAAGGAGTTCATGATCTGAGCCACAGTCAGCTCCTGGTCTTGTTTTGCTGATTATATAGAGCTTCCCCATCTTTGGCTGCAAAGAATATAATCAATCTGATTTCAGTGTTGGGCACCTGGTGATGTCCATGTGGGGGAGAATGAACACCTGTATATGTATGACTGAGACCCTTTGCTGTCCACCTGAAACTATTAAGACCTTGTTAATCAGCTGTAAAAATATTTTTTTCAAAAAATGTTAAGGAAAGTTTCACTTGACTTTAGGTATCCAACTCTGTAAATTTGGGCTTCCCCAAGGTCACCCCCTGAGGCAGAGCTGAGCACAGATGGCTTATTTGACATGTGATCCCAGGAAGCAGGGGAGAGGGGTTGGGGAGAAATAGAAAAAGAGGGAAAGCCAATGCAAAAGTTCATTACCGAGGTCACTGCTGTGAGCAACTGGGGTTCAGTTGCATCAGGAACACTGATGCGAAAGAGTACAGATTGCCTCCCAGAAGGGCCCACCTGGAAGATGGCAGAGCGGTTTATCCATTGTTCCAGTCTCATGAGCTGAAATTTGGTCCCAGAGGCACTTACTTTAGCAACATCCTGCTGCAGCTGGAAGGCACCTGGGCAAGATGAAGAAAAACCCAGGTTGAGAGCTCAAAGTGGGATTTCAGACCCTCCCACCCCCAGTGATATGCACTCTGTGGAACCAGTTTCCCTACTCAAGCTAAAATCAGTGAGATCTGAGGGGCTTCACTGAGGGCACCGGAGAGCTTCCTACACCAGCCTGAAGCTCTCTCACAGCATCTGTTATTCATTCAATCCTCAGAAGTGGTAAACCACACCCGAACATCATTTCCCTTATGAGAAGCCATAGTGCCTGGATGACCTTGAAGAATCACGCCCCTTCATGAGTAGTGCATTGCACACATTACAGCTGGTGTGTAGAGCACTCTCCCTGCTGGTTCTTCCCCATCTACTGTGCTATCTGAGCTCAGCTTGACAATTATGTGTTCCAGAAAGCTTTCCTGGATCCCTAGGGGAGGTCAGCTGTCCAAGATATGTGCATCCAGGGAACACTGGATGGCTTGTTTGTTCTGTTTATCACATTTTACATACACAAACACATTCAGTCCATCAGTGCTATGAGGTCAAGAAATTTGCTCTTACAGATTCATAAATACCGAGAACAAACGGTTTTCTTTGTTGCTGTTTAGTTACTAAATCGTGTCCTGCTCTTGCAACCTCATGCATGGACTGTAGCCTGCCAGGCTCCTCTGTCCACGCGATTTCCCAGGCAAGAATACTGGAGTGGGTTGCCATTTCCTCCTCCAGGGAATCTTACTGACCCAGAGATTAAGCCCACGCCTCCTGCATTAGCAGGTGGATTCTTTACCACTGAGCCATCAGGGAAGTCCAAACTAGTGGTTACCAGTGGGGAAAGGGAAGAGGGGTAGGGGCAACCTAGGGGGAGGGGAATAAGAAGTACAAACTCTGAGGCATAATATAAGCTACAAAGATATATTGTACAACACGGGGATGATAGCCAGTATTTTATAACTATAAAAGGATTATAAACTTTAAAAATTGTGAATAACCATATTATACATCTATACAATATATACAATATCTTTAAAATATGTACAATACTGTACAATATAAATTGTACAGTAACTATACTTTAATTAAGAAAAAATAAACAAAACTTAAAAAAATAGAGACTGGCTCTTACCCTAACAGATATAGTTCCCAAACCTAGCACAGCGCTAGGCACAAAAGCTAATGAATGGATCTTGATAAACAGACTAATGAGCAAATGAAAGAACAAGTAAACGGGTGAGGAAGGCAAAAGCATCTGTCATCACTCAAATCTACCCAAAAGTCTACTTTGCTCATGAGGTCCTACTTCCTCGATTGCTCCAGAGCTTTCCCTCCAGGATCTCTTTCCTGGGCATTTCTGTGAAGGAAAAGTGCCAGTCAAGTGCTACAGAGTTGTGCTCGGGTTTTCCAACCTCTGCATCTCTACTGGCCAAACCCCAAGGGTAATTTTGTTTGTGTGTTTGTGGGGAACACACCCAGTGAGCTTCCCTGTTAGTTTAATCCTGGTCTTTTGGTTTCCTCCCTTGGCTTCTCGTAATCACCCTTTCTTGCTCTAAAGGCAGAGATGGTCTCCCTTACTGTCACACTGCCCATGACCTCGTTGCCTTTCTCTCCTCTCACCCTCATCACTCTAAGAGGAAGCGGACCCTGCCCAGAGCAGAGACCACAAGAGACCAGCGGAAACCCTTTGTCAACAAGCTGTGCTCTTCCCACCCTCAGAATCCAAAAAAAGCACCCTCTGGGGTGGAGTAAGGGTCTCAGGCCCTCTAACTCAACCCCTAGATGACCTGTTGATAGCAAGAAGACAGAACATCCCAGGAGTCAGGAAATCACCTCGGAAGTGCAGGGAGGGAGAGCAGTGCAGGATCAAAGCACAGAGGATGACAGGCCCCTGTACCCCAAGAAGTGGGCAGAAGACAACCACAGGAGGCCCCAGAGCAGGTTACGAAGGGCACCAAGTCTGCACCGGGGCCGTCTGCACAGGTCAGTGGTCCTGAGATCAGGTGCCCAACTGGGTTCCAGGGGGCAGCAGCGTAAGTCCCGGTCCTGGCGTCACAGACACATTGCAAGGGTCTGTTGCCCTGAGAGTTCACCACACTATGCTGTTTCTTGTCTTCTTGGTTCCCGCCATCTTTTCTGCTGGGAAGGCTCCACCCACTGTCTACTCTGCTCATCTCACCTAGTCCCCATGCTTGGCTAAATTTACTTCTTTGCCCCTCTTCAAGGAAGCCCTTCCTGAATCCCACAGACTATGCTCCCTACCTGGGTACCCACCACATCACTTGCCTCCCCTCTACCCTGCCAGGACCCAGGGGAAGGAGCCATCTGATTTATCCTTATATTCCCAGGGCCAAAGGCAGTGTCTTATCTAAACTAGGCTCTTCAATAAACACCTAATTTTCAATGAATTGAATGAATGAATGCATTGACTAAAATTGTTTGGAACCAGATCTTCAAGAAAAGGCAGAAGCTATTTATCAGAGCAGGCACAAAACCAGAGCTAGAACATTGATAGTTATGAGACTGAGTCCCAGAGTCCTGAGCAATTGCTCCTTAAAATGCTGCTACTGGAAGTTTGTTCTTAGGCTTTGAGAGAAAATTTTTATAGATGAAAGTTCCACAGCCTCAACGCTGGGTGGCAGAGACAGAAGTCAGACAAGCTGACAATGTTTGCAGTGGGTTGATTCTTTCATTCCCCTGGCTTGGCAAGGGTTGGGAAAAATTTGGAAGTGCCAGATGGATGGGAAGAAAGTGAAGCAGCATTTGTTATTGAGGTAGGATCAGTTCAAACATCACTGACCTGATGAAATCTCTCCAGCATAATTTCTTTTTCCTTCCTCGCTCAGTGTGTTCCAGGCCCCTTGGCCTTTTCTCAGTTTGTTGAATATGCCAAGTTTTTTCCTGCCTCAAGGCCTTCGGACATGCTATTTTCTCTGCCCTGAGTATTCTTCTACCCATGCCTTGAAAGATAAATTCCTTCTTCTCTGTAAGTTTTGGCTTAAATGTTAATCTTCAGTGAAGCTCTTCTTGTCCACTTTATTACCAGTAGGTGCTCTCATCACAGCCTGTCTGTCTGTTTGGCTTACTAAAACCAAGTACCACAGACTGGGTGACTTGTGAACAACAAAATTTATTTCTCACATTTCTGGAGGATGGGAAGTCCAAGATCAAGATGCCAGCTTTGGCAGCTGATGAAAACCCACTCCCTGGCTCACAGATGGTTGTCTGCTGGCTTGTCCTCACTTGTTGAGAGTGAGCTCACCAGGGTCTCTTTCATAAGGGCCCTCATCCCATTTGTGAGTGCTCTGCCCTCATGGCCTAATCAACTCCCAAGGCTCCATCTCCAGATACCGTTCCATTGGTGATCAGGTTTCAACATGCGAGTTTGGTAGGGGTGGAAGGACGGGACAAACCAACACTCAGTCCATAGCAGAATTTGTTCGTTTCTATCTATTCTTCATTTTTGCTTTCATCATAATATTTATACAATTTGCAATTTCTTCATTTATTTTCTCTTCACTAATGGTATCAGGGAGATGAACTTTCATAATGGAACATAATTTTATGAGGACAGAGGCCTCTCCTAGCACTTGTTCAGTTGGTCAGTTGTGATCAACTCTTTTGTAGCTCTCCAGGCTCCTCCGTCCATCAGATTCTCCAGTCAAGAATACTGGAGTGCATTGCCATTTCCTTCTCCAGAGGATCTTCCCGGCCCAGGGATCGAACCCATGTCTTTTGCATTAGCAGAGGAGTTATTTATCACTGAGCCACCATGTTTCTTGTTTTATCTTTAACACTTAATCTGTCACCTGGTGCCTAGTAAAAGGTCATTGTTGTCAGTCCCGTGGCTGCTGAGTTCATTGTTATTGTCAAGGGAATTTCTTCAGCATACATAAAACCAAATTGATACAAATTATGAGCTTAGGTATGCGCTTCTTTATTTTTCCATATATTTTGAGCATCGTTATCAGAAAGCATTTCTGAATGCTTGCAGAACCATGTCAGCATTCAGTAATGTATATTAAAAGATGCCGTGTATGTCTGAGTTAGCCTTGTGAATAAATCCCTCCTAATAAAAGAAAATGAGCTTTTATGATTAAGAGGTTTAGAAATAATCAAGAGAGGGTTAAAAATAAAACAAGCAGAGGCAGAACAGACCAAAGAATAGCTACTGGCAAGCCTTTCAAAATGATGTCCCAGATTATAGTTTCATAAGAAAAAAATAAAATAATTGCTTGCCAAGCCATATAAAAAGATGAATTCTGGGAAAACTTAAAAACTAAACATTGATAAGCTTATAGAGTCTAGCTCCTCTCAATAACATAGAACTTTCCCAGAACCCATTTTTCCTGGTCATTCTGAGTGTTCCCTCCTGAGTCTGATTTTTCCATCACCCTGGTGACCTGGTAGCATCAGTGGTCTGGTCTTCATTACCCAAACCAGGCCTGCTAAGTTTAAAAAAAAAAAAAGTTTCCCTAAGGAAGCAGAAAATGAACTCTTCTAGCTTACAAATGCTGAGTGGAGTCCCTGCTCAGAACCCAGGCAATTTAAGCCTTAGCCTGTTTGTGGTTTGTTTTGTTTCATGTTTGTCTCAACACAGCAGTCAAATCATGTCCCAACTCCTTTCAACTAGATTTCAAAACTAACAAGTTAGAAACGAAATGTTCCTTCCTACATAAAATGCTAGCAGCTTTGCCTTCATCTCCAGAAAGCGTAACAATGAACATCACTTTCAAAGTCAGAGAACAAACCTTCCTACTCATCCCTGTATTCAGCAGCCCCCCACCCCCGCCTCAACCTGCAAGGCTGAGTCCAGTCCTCATCATCCAGAAGTCCGCTACTACTCCAGCCCACAATGATGATCATTCTAAACTCTCTCGATTGAGCCCATGAGGCTCAATTTCTTACTGTTCTCTAACTGTAGGAAGCAAAGGAGGAAAAAAGTAGGAGGTAGTGGGAAAAGCTGGAGAGAAGATGCAGTAAGTCATGCCAAGGACTATATTTGCATATTTCATGGGCAATCTCATTTAATCCTCAGCACGAGCCTCAGGTAAGAATGATTCTTCACCTTTTTCCAGATGAGAAAACTGAAGTTCATGAGAGACTAAGAAACTTGCCCCACAGCTCAGAGCCAGGAGAACAGAAAGTCAGGATTTGAATCCAGGTTTCTGACTATACAACCCATGCTGTTCCCCCTATATTATGGGATCAGTTGGAGCTTCTTTTCTACTTCATGTCCAAGCACAGCTCGTACAAAGAATGAGACCAGGAAGAGGAATGATATGAAAACCAGGGCACGTTTCAAGAATAAACATATCAGGAATCTAGTAGATGTAAAGAAGAGCATTCAGAGCTTTGGGGAAGGGAAAGAGAGGTTTCCATCATGGCAGGAGAAAGAGCTATTTATACAGCACTGGGCACATGATAGAGATGCTCCTGACAGGAAATGCAATGTGGAGGTGTGATGTCCATTACAAAGAAGATAAAGAAGCCTCTGCAAATACTCTATTGATCAAACTGCATCTGCAGTGTTTATTGCAGTTTTAGTCACCAGGGGATGTGTGCCAGCAAATCCGCAAGAAGAACATGAGGATATTCAGTCAGAAAAAGAGAACCCTTTAAGGACTCATGCTTAAATCTTCAAATACTTAAAGGACTCTCTTTTGTAAACAAGATACTTGAAAAATTTCTGTGCAGCTCTAGCAAACAAGGCCAAAACTAAAGAAATGATGCTATAGGAAAGCTCATTTCTGCTTTTGCTGTATGGGAAAGAACTTTGATGGTTCAAATCATTCAAAAATTGGACAAATTACCTTCTGGATATTGGCAATTCCCATTGCTAATAGGTTCTCATAACCTGGAAGACCATTTATCAAATATATGGTAAAGGAGACTTGTGTATGAGGAATTAAGAACAGGCTAAAACAGAGAAGGCAATGGCACCCCACTCAGTACTCTTGCCTGGAAAATCCCATGGACAGAGGAGCCTGGTGGGCTGCAGTCCATGGGGTCGCAAAGAGTCGGACACAACTGAGCGACTTCACTTTCCCTTTTCACTTTCATGCATTGGAGAAGGAAATGGCAACCCACTCCAGTGTTCTTGCCTAGAGAATCCCAGGGACGGGGGAGCCTAGTGGGCTGCCGTCTATGGGGTCGCACAGAGTCGGACATGACTGAAGCAACTTAGCAGCAGCAGCAGCAGCAGCAGCAAAGCCTTCCAAGATCCCATTCAACTCTGATCCTGTGACTCAAACTCCATGTTATAGTTTTCTCTCATTGCAAGGAAATCTGTTATCGGTTTTCTATTTTCCATAACAAATTACCACAAGATTAGTTGGTTAAAATGGCCTGTGATGACTCATTTGGCAAAGAATCTCCTGAAATACAGGAGATCCAGGTCTGATCCCTGTATCAAGAAGATCCCCTGGAGAAGGGAATGGCTACCCACTCCTATTCTTGCCTGGGTAATCCCATGGACAGAAGAGCCTGGTGGGCTACAGTCCATGGGGTCACAAATAGATGGACATGATTCGTGGCTTAAAACAATATAAATGTATTATGTTAGTATTCTGTAGATTAGAACTCTGACATGGGTCTCACATGGCTAAAATCAAGGTTTCAGGAGGACTGCCTTCCTTTGTAGGCTCCTCTTCAGCTCTAGCAGAGAAACTATCTCCTTGTCTTTTCCAGTCTCTTAGCTCATGGTCCCCTTCCTCTGTCTTCAAAGCCAAAATGGCAGGCGAAGTCTCTCTCACATCACATCACTCCAACCTCCTCATCTGCCTCTCCTCCATCTTTAAGGACCTTTGTGATCACATTGGACCCACCCAGATAAACCAGAGTAGTGTCTCTATGTTACAGTCTTGATCAGCAGTCTTAATTCAGTTTGTAACCAACCTTAATTCCCTTTTTCCATGTAACATAACATATTCTGAGGTCCCAGGGATTAGTACATGAATGACTTGGAGTAGCGAGCGTTATCTTAACTACCCCAATGAGGTTCTGACAAATACCGTGAGTACATCCCACAAGTTCACACTGATGTGTGACTCTTTGCTTTCTCTAAAGATCACAGCAGAGAGGATAAGGATTTGGAAAACGTACGTCAGGCCTCCAAGGGTTACTTGAGACTCAGTCTCTACTTGCCTCAAGCCAACCAAATACAATGGCAGAAAACATTTTTCAGCTGGGTAGATTTGACCAAGCTCCAATACTTTGGTCACCTGATGTGAAGAGCAGACTCATTGGAAAAGACCCTGATGCGGGAAAGATGGAAGGCAGGAGTAGAAGGGGATGACAGAGGACATGATGGCTGGATGACATCACTGGCACAATGGTCATGAGTTTGAGCAAGCTCCAGGAGATGTGACGGACAGGGAAGCCTGGTGTGCTGCAGTCCATGGAGTCGCAAAATGTTGGACACGACTGAGCAACTGAACAACAGGTTTGACCTATATTCTTCACCCTTTCCCACAGCCTACACCAAGCTTCAGAAGTCTTCTCCAGCCTGTGCCCCAGGGAGGCAGTAGCAATGAACAGAGCTGGCAAGTGGTGGAAAAACCCATTTTCCATCTCCTCAGGAAAGGCTCTATGTTCCATGTATTAGGGTTGTGGGTTGTTGCTCTTATTGCTTTAGTAATCACTATGTACAAGGCAATGAACTAGAAATCTTGAATTCAGAAACAAAATGTACAATTCATAATCTCAGCTGGCTGTAGGCTACAGTATTCCAGCACTTACTGCTATTTCGTTTCTTCTGAATAGAATTCCTGATCTCATATCACACTTGCCAGTATTTACCCGGAGTTTTTCATTGTTTCCATTGTTTCCCCATCTATTTGCCATGAAGTGATGGGATCAGATGCCATGATCTTAGTTTTCTGAATGCTGAGTTTTAAGCCAACTTTTTCAGTCTCCTCTCACTTTCATCAAGAGGCTCTTTAGTTCTTCTTCACTTTATGCCATAAGTGTGGTGTCATGTGCATATCTGAGGTTATTGATATTTCTCCCAGCAATCTTGATTCCAGTTTGAGCTTCATCCAGTCCAGCATTTCTCATGATGTACTCTGCATATAAGTTAAATAAGCAGGGTGACAATATACAGCCTTGACATACTCCTTTCCCAATTTGGAACCAATCTGTTGTTCCATGTCCAGTTCTAACTGTTGCCTCTTGACCTGCACACAGATTTCTCAGAAGGCAGGTCAGGTGGTCTGGTATTCCCATCTCTTTAAGAATTTTCCACAGTTTGTTATGATCCACTCAAAGGCTTCAGTGTAGTCAATAAAGCAGAAGTAGATGTTTTTCTGGAACTCTCTTGCTTTTTTGATGATACAGTGGATGTTGGCAATTTGATCTCTGGTTCCTCCAAAATCACTGCAGATCATGACTGCAGCCATGAAATTAAAAGACACATGCTCCTTGGAAGAAAAGTTATGACCAACATAGACAGCATATTGAAAAGCAGAGACATTACTTTGCCAACAAAGGTTTGTCTAGTCAAAGCAATGGTTTTTCCAGCAGTCATGTATGGATATGAGAACTGGACTGAACTGAACTGAACTGAACTGAACTGAACCTGGAGTTTTATCATTATACTACCTTAGAATCTCCATCATTTGAATGACAATGGAAGTCCTGAATTGTTACTGCTTTTTCCTAGTCATGTTTATTGTGGGGTGTTTTTCTAAGAGTCCTTTTGGTCACCCTAAATAATCTATCGATTGGGATTCTTACCACTGCAGTTGATAGAAAACTCTGTTTCAACTAGTTGAAGAAAAAGAGGGAGATTTTTTTACTAACATCCTGAAAAATCCAGAGGTAAATCTGGCTTTAACCCTTTCCGGAGCCTCAAATGATGCTGTTGGACTGGTTCACCCTCATCATTATTTCCCCTCTGTTTCCAGACTTTATTCTCCTGCATGCTCTTAGATTGCAGGGACAAGATCACTCTCAGCAGCTCTGGACTTCTCTCTCTTCTACCCAGAAACTCTAGTAGAAAAGAAATATTTCTTCTCTGTATCTCCCTCCAAAAGTTCTGGACTGAATTTAATTTTAGTGGCTTATCATTGTCCTAGCCCAGGTCATGTGCTCACCTGTGAATCAATGACTATAACAAGAGAAATGCAAACCTCTGATCAGCCAGCCCTCAGCACCTGCCAAGTCCTGCAGCAGGTGCCATTTGAGCCACATGAAATAAAAGGAAGGGAGAAGTGGATTCCCCAGAGGAAACTGGGATTCTGTTACCAGGAGGAAAAATGGATGCCGAATAGGCAGGAAATACCCTGCCTACTGTTACCCTATACTTGGGTAACACTCAAGTCAGATTATATTAGTTGCTTTCCGGTTCAATTTTAAGCCAAGATCAGAATAGGGGAAAGAATGTCATCATTTGAATAGAGGAGAGTGTTCAAAGCTTCAAACACAGTCCAAGGAAGTTGGACTTAGAGAGGACACAACAGCACAGGGGCCATGGGCAATTTGCAAGACATTTTAGAATCAAAGTCCAGAAGATATTCAATAGCCACTGATAAGGGAGCATGCACAAGCCTCATTCATTTTGCCTAAATCAGAAACAGCTTCTAAATTTAAAAAAAAAATAGAAAATAAGATAGGAAGACAAAAGAATCTGGGATGAGGCAACCAGGCTTTGAGTCCGACCACTTAACAGTGGTATAGTCTTGAGCATGTCACTAACCTCTGAAAGCCTCAGTTTAACCTTCTGTGAAAGGGGATTGATAGTAATTCCTACTTCATAGAGAATCACATTTGATCATATGTGGAAGGATCCTTTTTAAGTTGCTAGAAAAAATCCTCCCATCCACATGGCTGCTGCAATGAGACTGCCACTCCTCTCTCCTGTTTACCATTCCTTTGAACCTGGGCTGACTCTAGGAATTGCTTTTACCAGTAGAATGAGACAGAGTGATGCGTGGTTTCCAACACACATAGCCTATAAGAGGCCCTGTAGATGGGCTGAGGAGCCTGGTAGGCTGCAGTCCATGGGGTCACGAAGAGTCGGACATGACTGAGCAACTTCACTTTCACTTTTCACTTTCATGCATTGGAGAAGGAAATGGCAACCCACTCCAGTGTTCTTGCCTGAAGGATCCCAGGGACGGGGAGTCTGGTGGGCTGCCGTCTATGGGGTTGCAGAGTCGGACATGACTGAAGCAACTTAGCAGCAGCAGCAGCAGCATCTGTATGGGCACTTCTGAAAAATCTCTTGGAAGCCAGCCACCATGCCATAAAGAAGCTCAGGCTAGACTACAGAGTAAGGAGAAGCCACTTAGAGAAAAACTCTGGACAGAGGGAAGCCATCTCGAATGTTCCAAGCCCAGTTGAGCTCCCAGCTCAATGCAGCCGTACGAATGTCCTCAGCTGCACCATCTGGAGAAGAGCAACCCAGCTGAGCCCAATCAACCCACAGAATCATGAGAAATAATAAAACATTGCTGTTTTAATCCACTAAATTTCAAGGTACAATAACCCCCCCACACACACATAGAAACAAGTTCCATTCTGAAAGTGCGTTCGTAAGTCCAGTTTGTTTGTAAGTCCAACCAATTTAGCCTAGTCACCCAACTAACACAGTTAGCTATGTATAGTACTGTACTATAATAGCTTTGTAATACTTTTCATGCAAATAATACATAAAAAACAAACACAAAAAATAAAGAAAACATTTTCAATATTACAGTATAGTACCTTAAAAAGTACAGTAGTACTGTACGACGACTGGCATACAGGGGCTGGCCTTGATGAACAGGCAAGCAGAGTTACTGACTGGAGGAAGGAGAGGAGGCGGGAGATGGTAGAGCTGAAGGATTTTCAGCAGCAGGTGATGGAGAGCAGGCTGCAGTTTCACTCACACCTGACATTGATGGAACACACGTTCACATCTTTGAAAGTTCACAACTTGAAGGTTCATATGTAGGGGACTGACTGTTTACCACACAGAACTGGTAGCTAAGACAATGTGAAAACGAAGTGTTTCTGCAGTTCTTGCTGTCTTTTCCTCAAGAGGAATGTAATTCGTACTTCAGGCAGAACAATGCCTCGTTTGTGGGACTGCCTCATGTTTCACAGCAATTTCAGCGTCACTGACCCTTACCTTGTAAATCTCAGTGGCGCTCTCCAGTCACTGAGAGGATCAAAGACATCTTCCCCTAGGCCCAAACACCCTCCCTCACTATGAATCAAATCCAAGCGGAGCACTTACTTCTGAGAGAGTGAGGACTTCAGAGGTCAGCCTCACTAATCTCAAGGCAGGACCTCTATTCTTTCTGTGTGTCCTGATCCTCATTACGAGTTGAAATATCTCCCCTGGCATTTCATGCTGCCTTCATTAGGCCATACCACAAGGGAGTTTACAAGGCCTATAAAATTATATGATACCATTTGATGTAAGTAATGCAAGCAGATGTGATAAAGCTGCATACTCTGGCCTTGGAGGGGTCCAAAGAAAACTGTTGTCTGCCACCAAGTGCGGTTAAAGTAGGAATCATCAGCATTCTTTCTGTTAGTTGTCCTATTTAGGTAGCACTTTAGGGATCTGGAGAAAAGAAGTAAATGAACATTCTTCTTGGCTGCATGATCGTCCTTGTCTTTTTCTCTTGATAGTTCTCTGTAGTGGAAAACTCCCAATATGACACATTGACAGCACAAGGCAGGGTACTGTAGAGATGAAACTTCTCTAAAATAAATATCACTTTCTAGGAGGCAGAAGAGTTCAGAAGTGACCTTCTGAAAAAGAGTTGCCACTAGCCATGAATATCTGTTCTTTGTAAATACCAGGGTGGATCAAACCTTTATCTTTTCATTTCACCACAGTTGGATTCCAGAGCTTATATTTTCTTTCCCAGAGAGCTTCCAATTCTCAAGGCCAGCTTCAAAGGCAAGATTCCGTTCAGTCTGAAGTGTCAATACTCCTATCTTAATAAGATATAAAATGTTCCTATACCCTATCCTTTTACCCACACCAATTCCCACTTTCCTATTTCCACTAGTTTATTATCACATGTCCTTGCTGAGATATTAGTTGAAATGAGAATGGTAATTTATTTAAGCATACCTCTTGTCCATTTGGCTTCCCAGGTGGCTCAGTTGATAAAGAAACTGCTGGCAATGCAAGAGACCCAGGTTCAATCCCTGCATCTGAAAGATCCCCTGGAGAAAGGAATGGCAACCCACTCCAGTATTCTTGCCTGGAAAATTCCATGGACAAAGGAGCCTGGCAGGCTATAGTCCATAGCGACTCACAGAGTTAGGCACAACTGAAGCAATTTAGCACGCACACCCACTGTCAATTTAGCTATGAACAAAAGGTGCTGGACTGGCATACACATCTAAAGAAGACATGGGATGCCAAGTTGGAATTTGGAATTAAGTTTCCTAAAATGACAAAACTATACTTTAAGTACTTAGTTTACCTACTCTAGATTGTACAAATTCCCCAGCAATCTTAGGGAAATGGAAGAAAGAAGTAATTAATTTTAAAATATATATAAGATATTATATAAGACTATGATGACATCTATGCTTCTTCTGTAGCTATCTGTACATGGTACTACATACACAGGCTGTCTACAAAGAAGAATCAAAATGTGGGTGTTCCTAGCTTTGAACACTAAGAGCTAAATTAAGGAAAGAGAGACAGGGGGAGAGAAGGAAAAGAAAACCTAAATTCTTGATCTGCTAAAATTTAGACTTAAAATATATGTCTTAGAAAAATACACATGCCAGAATTCAAATAGGTAACAATATGCTACTTTTTTATCCTGGTCTGTTTTAGAAAAATCTGCTCCTTGGTAAATGAATAATATGTTTATACTTCAAGTATATTTTTAATAGCTAACATTTCAAGTCCATACAACATTTATTTTAATAGAATTTTATATTCTAAAAATAAGAAAAGAAGAAACGTTTCACTTTGCAAAAAAATTTACAACCAGGTTTTTTTATGTGCTAGGAGCCTTTGAGAATTCTAATGTGATTATACCTATTAAAACTAAATGCATATATAAATTTTCAGAATTTGATCTTTTGTGTATAAGTTACACCTCTCTGGCAAGAGCTGTAATCATTCTCAGTTCCTGAAATGTTAATTTCTCAAAAGTCCTCTCCTCCACTTTACCCTTAATCTTCTGTAATTCATCTTCAGTGAGCTCTCCCAGAAATCTCCTACATCAAAACCGTAACTCTTTTTCCTAGTGTCAACCAAAGAAATACCAAAGGACAGACATTTACTTAATTAGGTAATGTAGTGCCATCAGCAAACCCAGCAAAACTGGATATTTCAAACTTCAAAATAACTCAAAGGACCCAAATCATCTGACAGCCAACAATATTTAGCAGTTGGGACTTCAGATAAAGTAAATGCAGTGATCTTTCTTTTCTTAAAAAAATGGAACACTTCTGTCTATTGTGGAATACAAAGAGCAGCAGGCAGTTACATAACCATAGATAGACAAAAACATAGATCTATTAACCAACAAAAAGGAGGAAGAGAGGTCAGCTTACACTAATTAATCCCAGTCCTTAGATCTGCCCATGTTTCCACAGCTACAAACGGTGGAGAAACAGAAGTCCAACTATCCTAAGCTGAAGCCAAGCTCTCTGAATACTTGCACACTGTCTCCTGATCTTCTACTTTGAGTTACCATCTGAATCATGAACGTGATAAGTGAACCTGCTTTACAGTTGAAGCCTGGCGGAACTGTGGTTATATTGCTTTGTTTTGAGGGAAGTGCTAATGTTCTTAGCTTCCACCACGCTCACTTCTGTTTTGCTTGATCATGAAATAAGCTATATTTTAATTCAAATACAAAGAAAGGGGGGAGAGGAAAAGCCATCAGAGAAGCTGAAAGAAATTTAAGCAAACAGGAAGAAAAAAGCAAACGATAAAGTGAAGCTTGGTGCAGAAGAGATAAACCATGAATGTGAGGGGAAGAGAAAAGGAGATAAAATGGAAAGACCTAGAGGACGCAGATACCAAACGATTTAGGGACTTCCTCTAGTGGTGGCAGACTGGGTAATCTGGGCCGATTCTCTTGCTGAAGGAAACTAAAATAGCTCTGCAAAATATAAAAATCATGATCTCTGAAGTATCAAAAAGCTAAAAAGAGAGTGTCGAATTACCAAGCCAAGATCTACAAAGAAACAGACAGCCAATGATATGTGTCTGGCATTTTGCCAAATGCGTGTCAGCCAATCTTTGAGACTCAACTGAGAGGCTTAACAGTGGTTTTGGCATCTTCATAGAGCCAGAGGAACAAAATGTAAGTACTTCTGATAGGAAAACTTATAAAGCTTCATTGAGAGACAGGAAGGGAGATCTAAAGAAATGGACAGATATACCATGTTTACGAACTAGAAGACTTAGTATTGTATCAATGCCCCAAGACAAAAATAAACCTGTGTAACAGAACAGTCACTAGACATGGGCTCATTCATAAATGGCACCGTGTATATTATAGATGTGGCACTCATGGAGTGGGGAGAGGACAGCTGACACAATTGGATATGTATATGAGGAAAATAAAACTTGACTTCCAACCTCTTATCCTTCACCGTCTGCACACCAGACACGCACAAGAAACATTCTCGCATTTGTGCATTTGGACGCATAACAAAGAATATTCATAGCAACACTGTGTGTAAGAGTCAAATTTTTAAAAATCAAAACAAGTCCCTAAAGAGTAAATGAATAAATAAAACATGGACTGTGTATCCAATGAAATACTATAGTGCCAAGAAAATGAAGGTCACAACATGGATTAATCTCAAATACAATGTTAACAATTTTGGTTACAGAAAAACAAAAACATAATTCTACTTATATAAAGTAAGAACATGCAAAACTAAGACTATATTGTTCAGAGATGTCAACATATATCATAAACCTGTAAAGACAAGTAAGAAACTGATAAATGCAAAATTCAGAAGAGTGGATACCTTTGGGGAAAGGGGACTGGATGAGGAAAGCACTGACTATTAATAACGTGTTGTTCTTTTTCTTAAATCAGGTGGTAGGGGCTACATAGTCCTTGAATTCTGACTGCTCTTTTGTATCTATTCACAAGTTAATAGACATGTAATAAATACATACGTGTGCCCAATACTGAAGAGTCAAGTCTGAACTTAATATTCAGATATAGTCAAAACCAAAGCTGGGGTCACCGTCTATGGTGGGATCACCATTTGTGATACGGTCACCATCACAGAATGAAATTCTTGAGACAAAGATACATCTGAAAATTTGTCCACAAAATACACTGAATCATGACTTCAATCTCATTGCTTAAAAGATTACCTCTCAAATGTGTGACATTGGCAGTATAGTGCAGAAATAAACATTTCCTAGCTCTGTTGACGGCTGAATTGCTCCTATGTGTGGTCAGTGTACCACACACTGACAATATCAAATAGGTTAGCAAAAAAAGAAGATATTTTCTGCCACGTCTAGTCAGAATAGGCTACTGCTCCTAATAATGTTGCCCTTCCCCTCTAGTAGCAACTGGTTTCAAGGGGTCTTGTCTCTGCTGCACCTTCGGGACTTCAAGCTTTTGTTAACAGTAATTATGCAATTTCATTGAAGCCACCTCATAAACAGAATCTCTGTGCATTGCTTGAAGGAGATGCTTTCTGAACATTTTCAGAAGCAAAGGAAGTTTTTTCGCTCTCGCCTATTTTTTATTTTTAATATTTTATGCATGAACGTACTACTTCAATTTGGATCTAAAAATGTGGCAATAGAATACCATAACTGACTTTTAAGATAGTCTCTGAATTTGATATTCAAAATAGTCTCTGAAATTCTATTTGCAATCTTAGCTTTCATTGGATGCACAGCCATTTCAGCATCTCCCTTGGAGCAGCATAAGAAATGTATCCTTACAGTAGGTATCATGCTGAAATACCTGTACTATCAAGCTCATCCATTAGGTTACTTCTTCAACAGAATGCAGTTCATCAGCAAATGAACTGTTTTACCTTCAGGAAACCCACTAATTCTAAGTCCTGCTTGTTGGGATATTTTGTGTTCGAGTAGACGGAGGAGCCTGGAAGACTGCAGTCCATGGAGTCGCTGAGGGTCGGACACGACTGAGCGACTTCACTTCCACTTTTCACTTTCATGCATTGGAGAAGGAAATGGCAACCCACTCCAGTGTTCTTGCCTGGAGAATCCCAGGGACTCGGGAGCCTGGTGGGCTGCTGTCTATGGGGTCGCACAGAGTCGGACACGACTGAAGTGACTTCGCAGCAGCAGCAGCAGACTTTTAGACATGTAGTAACTGCTCCTCCATTTTATTTGACTATTTTTGATGAGTACAGTACTTGACAAAGGAATTCCCAAACCTCTTGGATGTCATGGTGTCCATCTGCTGAGGAAGGATAGTAAGTGGCCCACAGGTGGCGCTAGTGGTAAAGAGCCCTGCTGCCAATGCTGGAGACATAAAAGATATGGTTTCAATCCCTGGGTTGGGAAGATGCCCTGGAGAAGGGCATGACAACCCACCACAGTATTCTTGCCTAGAGAATCCCATGGACAGAGGAGCCTGGTGGGCTGCAATCCATAGATTTGCACAGTCAGACACGACTGAAGCAACATAATGCCTGGCATGCAGCAAGTCTTCAATTAAAAAAAAATTGTTGAATGAATACATGAGTCCCTTTAGTTGTAAAACTTTTCTCTTTATTTCTTTGAAATTATTGAATTAAAAACTATTAAGGTTGTAAAGTTTAAGTGTTGGTCTCACTGTTGTTGTTCAGTTGCCCAGCCATGTCCAACTCCTTGCAATCCCATGGACTGCAGCATGCCAGGCCTCTCTGTCCTTCACCATCTCCTGAAATTTGCCCAAGTTCATGTCCATCGCATCAGTGATGCCATCCAGCCATCTCACTACTGGTGAGCTGGTCTCACTGTTCAGCTCAAAATATGCCATTAAGCTGTGGCTTTGCTTTTTAGTTTGAGAAGACCAAACCACCAGATACCCAATCCAGTGTCACTTCTGGAATCCCTGAACTGACTATTTCTGACTTACTAGCTTGTTGAGAGATGCTTGGATCTCAAATAGTTGACGACATAGCAAATCTGCTTGAAAAAAAATATTCTTAAAAATGAACCTCAATGCAACATCATGTATTGTCATTGACACTACAAAAAAAAAAAACTACCATGAAGGTTATAAATGATTTAACACTTAGAAGATAGGATGCTTTGTTCACATCCTTCACTGGTGTGTTCAGAAAGGAATTACAGTACAAGGAAACATCTTAAGATTACCGGCGGTAAACTGCAAGCGTGTGTGCTAAGTCTCTTCAGTCATGTCCAAATGATATTCTCTAGGCAAGAATACTGGAATAGGTTGTCACGCCGTCCTCCAGGGCATCTTCCCGACCCAGGGATTGAACCCACATCTTTTATGCCTCCTGCATTGGCAGCAGGGTTCTTGACCACTAGCGCCACCTGTGGGCAACTTACTATCCTTCCTCAGCAGGTAGACCCCATGACGTCCAAGAGGTTTTGGAACTGCTTTCTCAAGTACTGTACTCCTAAAGTTCCACTCCTCATGGAGCTTACCTTGTAGTTTAGAGGGGGTAATAAGGAACAAACAATAACAAGAAATATATAAACAAGTGCCAAGTGTTGATAAATATCATGCGGAAAATTAATCATGGAAAAAGAAGCCTAAGTAGGTGGAGGAGGGGAGGAGGGAAAAGCTATCTCTTAAAGTATGCTTAGGGAAGTCCTCATGGATAAGGTGACATTTGAACAGAGAACTTAAGAAAAGCATATTTGTAAGCTTTCAAAAGCAGTATTTTTTTAATGAATGGCAAAGCTATATCAGACTTGTGAGAACAGAGAATAGAGTTTCATAAAATTATTATCAGACAAAAACAGAATTCAAGATCTAAAGTTGTTTATAATAGCAAAAAAATTTGCTAACTTAAAGACATTCAAAGGAGAATTGTTAAATAAACCGTGGTAAATTTATAAAATTAAGTAATGGGTAGCCATTAAAGAATGATACAGCTATTCATATCATATTATTGAATTTCAGAAATAGATTATATAATATAAGATGAAAAAATAACCACCGATATATGGCTTTTTAAAGTCTGGAAGATTATACAACTGACTTTTAATAATGGAACATCAGGGGAATAAAATTCTTGGAGCAACAAGATCTTGGCTTCCACTTATGCAAATCTATATTATTTTAAAATTTTACAGAAAATGTTTACCATAATAAAATTGCTGCTGCATAAGTGTTTTTAAATAACTCAAGGGTAATCAAATGTTTTATACTGATGAAGATTATCACTCAAATTAAAGATATTATTTCCATTAACCCTCCTTATATAAAGAAAAATATATTTTAAAAGGCAAGAATAGAGTCCCATAAATTTAATAACAGTAGAACAATTTCACTTACCATTCTTATTTTCCATAAACCAACTGGGCAAAAATAATGATAAAGGTGATTTAAATTCTGTCATTAGTAAGTTTCATTTCAGTGCTGGTAACTAACCCTCAACTTTAAACAATACAACTTACTTTTCAAATCCTATGAAAAAAATATAAAAATTTGTCACATATTATACTACAAAGAAAGTTTTTAAATTAAATAAATTTCAAAGAGTAAGATCTAAGACAACTTCTTTATTCACAATGCAAAAAAAATTGCTAAGGTTTTGAAACTGAGAGAAAACTTAACCACTTAGAAACTAATTAAATGTCATTTTCCAAAGTAATTCTTAGGTCAAAGAAGAAAATCAATACTCACATATGTTTAATATTAAGTAATAATAATAACACCACAATTCTGAAATGTCTGAAAGCAACCATAGTTGTTACCTAAAGGAAATTTATACCACTAAACTTTTATATAGAAAAAAAGTGCTCACAGTAAAGAAGCACTGAACTAAAGAAGCAAAGAAAAAGCTAAATCAATGTAAAAAAATCAATATAAGAAGAAATAAATTTGTAAACGCAGAAATCAATGAATTAGTAAAATAATAGAATTGATCAAGAGCAACTTCTTTAAAAATACAAATAAATGTAGAAAATAAAACTATATTTTCAGGTACCACGTGGGAAGATGTTTCCAGGGATCCACGTTTTAAATTTCTAAAAAAAGACCGAAAACTCATGAAAGAGTTTTAAAAAGCTATATTTCTAAAATCAGGTTTCAAATGAAAAATAATACTAACCTCTGCATCAATACTATTATTCACCCCACCCAGTCATAAGGTGATATGGACTTTCCTGGTGGCTCAAAGGTAAAGAATCTGCCCACAATACGGGAGACCTGGGTTTGATCCCTGAGTCAGGAAAAATCCCCTGGAGAAGGTAAACTTCTCATCACAAATACCACATCCTCCAGAAGACCTGGATCTCAAGTGACTCACTCCCTCTCCTTGTCCTCTTATTACACAGATCTTTTTCCCTTATGACCTGAAATGCATACCCTATGCTGTGAAGTGCGAGAGCTACCCCTTACCTCCATAAGCATGAAGTCCACATAGTCAAAACTGTAAGATAAAATAATTGAAGGAGTCTAATCCCTGGATGACAGCCCTGGATCCTCATTTATGGACTTTTTAATTCATGAGAAAACAAACCTATTACTTGCATAAATTACAGCTTATTGTGGTTTCTGTTGCTTAAAACTGAATACCATCCTATCTAATACATCTCAAAGGAAAAGAGCTTTGAAAAACTATGTTTGTTGTAACCCATGTAATAGGAACAAATGATCTGTAATCAGATCTTGAAATGAAAATGTAAATGGTCAAATAACAGACCGAATGGACATTGCTGTAGAACAAATTAATGAGTTCTGAGAGGTGACTGAGGAATTCTGTATCACAGTGAAACAGCAAAAGAAATGGAGACTATCAACACAGTTATATTATTTTTCTCAGGTGAAGTAATAATGTACCACAGTCTGGATGGCTTAAACAGCAAAAATTTTATCCTCAGTGCCGGAAATTAGACTTCCAAGATCAAATTATTGGCAACATTACTCCTTCTAAGGGTTATGAGGAAGAATCTGTTCTGTGTCTCTCTCCTAGCTTCTGTTGGTTTCCTGGCAACCTTTGGTACAGGCAGGCGTGTGTGTTCAGTTGCGTCCGACTCTTTGTGACCCCGTAGACTGTAGCCCGCCAGGCTCCTCTGTCCATGGAATTTTTCAGGCAAGAATACTGGAGTCGAGGGGAGAAAGCATACTGGAGTGGCTGGCCATTTCCTACTCCAGGGGATCTTCCTGACCCAGGTATTGAACCCACACCTGCTGTATCCCCCGCATGGGCAGGCAGATTCCTTACAACTGTGCCTTCTGGAAGCCCTTTGGTATTCCTTGGCCTATAGAGGCATCACCCAAATCTCTGCCTTCAAATTCACATGATATTCTTCGTATGTATGTATCTGTGTCCAAAATTCCCCTTTCTTATAAGAACACTAGTCAGATATGATCTCATCTTTAAATGTATCTGCAATAACACTATTTCCAAACAAGGTCATATTCTGAAGTACTGGGGTTTGAGACTTTAACATATGAATTTGAGGAAAGGGGCCCAATTCAATCCATAACAGCAATTAAGACAAGGAGAGAAGAGAAGAGAAGCCCTCATATCCATGCCATAGAAATTCTAAAAGGTGAGAAGGGACAGAATTAAGGAATAGAAATAGTTTTAAAAAATAAAAAAAGGAAGAAAATTTCCCTGAGCCAAATGATATGTCTATATGTAAAAAGAATCCATTGAGTACCAAGTAGGATGAAAAATAGAAAGACCAACTCCTTGTCAAATTGTAATAAAATCTGACAATAAGAACAATGATGTTTTTAAGCATCCAAAATAAAAAATAAAGATTACACTTCCAAACAACAAAAATTAGATTAACATTACACTCCATATCAATACTGCTGGAAGCAAGAAAACAATGGAACAATGTGCTCAACATCTGAGGAAAAAAAGGTATTTCGGAGGTACAGAAAACTATAATACAAGTGAGAGAGCAAATTAGAAATGGTATCAGGTAGCCATTAAGTAACTTGATCCAACTGCAGTTTCATGGACAGGGCCTGCTTAGTTCCAGCCAATCAGAGCAATCCCATCCTCTTGCTAGGGCTGGGCTTCAAATGAGCAGGTGATGTATTTGAGCTGAGACACCAAGAGAAATCTGCTGGGCTTCTGGAATAAGATCCCTCCTCACTTTCCTGGGACTGGATCCCTTCCGTCCATTGGAAGCAAACATGGAAAATACCAGCCATTGCTCTACCAGTCACCCACAGCCACAAAAAGAGCCAGATACAAGACAAAACCAGCAACCATGGGGTTCCTTCTCCTGGGGTTCTGCAAGAGAATTAAGTCTTACTGAAATTTTTTTCAGTTCTCCCAAGGATGATACATACCTAGGGAACATGCTAGATGCATAGAAGATAAGCTAATTTATTATATTCAATAGATGCCTTATGTCATTAAAGCTTAATTTCTGGGAGGGGAGGCCTCAATACACCATGACCCACAGGCCAGATTCAGCCCACCACCTGTTTAATTGGAACCCCAGGCTCACTTGTTTACATACTGCCAGCGGCTGCTTTCACACAACAAAGGCAGAGTTGAGTAGTTGTGGCAGAGAAGGCCTGCAAAACCGAAAACAATTACTATCTGTCCCTTTATAAGAATAACTTGCCAACCCCATTTAGAGAAACCTCAATGAGAAGGTCTGTAATTACATTTGGCTTTGTCCAGCTTGGCCTTTGCTTCATCATCAACAAGCAGGGGAAGAACAGGATAATGAGTCTTGCTGAGATTTTTACTTCTGCCTGTGACCAACAGAGGGCCTAGGCTCCTTCCTTCATCTGGAACCCCATCACAGGGTTGTTACAAAGATGAAGTGAGCCAATAACTGTACAGCTCTTGGAATGGTACCTGGCACAGAGAAAGTGATCAGTGAATGTTAGCTCTTGCTCCAAAACTGATACCAACTACCATTTACTTCTCACACTGTTCTACAGTGGAAAATTTGGCCTGAGCGCAGCAAGTGAGTTCTGATATTGGCCAGACTTGCTCTTGCAGCTGAAAACAGGTGCAGGTCAAATTTGGGTAATTTTGCTTCTGCAGGTTGCCTAATCCAGGATGGTCCCGTTGACATATCTGGTGACTGGCTACCTATCCCCATGGCCACTGGACCATGTGGCATTTAGAAAGCCTCTTATTCCCCGCCGGGCTAGCTTAGCTTTTCACATCGTGGTTAGAAGTTTCCAAAGAGACTGAGTGAGAAAGGTTTCTTAACATCTAGGCTTGGAGCTGGTACACCATCATGTTCAGTGCATTTTATTAAAACAAATCACAAGACCGGTTCATATTCAAGGAGTGGGAATAGATTTTACTTCTTGATGGAGAACCATGAGTCGCTTTGCTAAATCACATGCATACAGGAAAGAAGAATTGCAATCATTTATATAACCAAACCACAACATGAATTTAATATATCTTAGGGTTAGTCTCTTAGTTGTGTCTGACTCTTTGTGACCCCATGGACTGGAGCCCTCCAGACTCCTCTGTCCATGGGATTGCCCAAGCAAGAATACTGGAGTGGGTTGCCATTTCCTTCTCCAGGGGATCTTCCTGACCTAGGGATTGAACCCAGGACTCCTGCATTGCAGGCAGACTCTTTACCATCTGAGCCACCAGGGAAGCCAATATATTTTAACTTTAATCTAATCCTTTTCCTTCACTATCTCTCAGAGTTTGCTCAAACTCATGTTCATTGATAGTCAGTGATATCCAACCATCCCATTCTCTGTCATTCCCTTCTCTTGCCTTCAATCTTTCCCAGCATCAGGATCTTTTCCTGTGAGTCAGCTCTTCACCTCAAGGGGCCAAAGTATTGGAGCTTCAGCTTCAGCATCAGTCCTTCCAATGAATATTCAGTGTTGATTTCCTTTAGGATTGACTGATTTGATCTCCTTGCTGTCCAGAGGATTCTCAAGAGTCTTCTCCAGCACCACAGTTCAAAAGCATCAATTCTTCAGCACTCAGCCTTCTTCATGGTACAACTCTCACATCCATACATGACTACTGGAAAAACCATAGCTTCAACTATATGGACCTTTGTCAGCAAAGTGATGTCTTTCATTTTAATATGCTGTCTAGGTTTGTCATAGCTTTTCTTCCAAGGAGCAAGCATCTTTTATTTTCGTGGCTATAGTCACTGTTTGCAGTGATTTTGGAGCCCAAGAAAATAAAATCTGCCACTGTTTCCACTTTTTCCCCATCTATTTGCCATCAAGGGATGGGATCGGACGCCATGATCTTAGTTTTCTGAATGTTGAGTTTTAAGCCAGCTTTTTGACCCTCCTCTTTCATCCTCATCAAGATGCTCTTCAGTTCCTCTTCGCTTTCTTCCATGAATACACGTACTAACAAGCCATCAAATTCAGCTAATTGATCCTATCTCTTCCATCTATGGTAACATGCTGAGCTTATTCTTGAATTTCAATTCCTCTCTAAATAAAACTATGAAATAAAATTCTAGTTTTGTTTTAAATGCATAAAGTTCATCTTAAATGCATAAAGTTTTATCTCCTGATTTTTTTAACTTGTCATGAACCTCTTCACAATGTACTAAACCAAACACTGCAATATATCAATCACATCATTTTTAAAAATAAAAGAGTGCCTTGACTTTTTCCTCCACTTGACAATAAAAACAATAAATAATGATGAAAATTGGAGAAGAAGCTAACAGTATTCTGGAGCTTCCCAGTGTCTTTCTCCAAACGTATAAATCATAAAGTATTCAAATGATTAATACATTCATGATCAAGCTTACCAGAAAAAATCATTTATAATTCTACCCTTGACTATCTAGATTCATTAGTGCTTTTAAGCAAATTAATGTCTATACATTCCGGGGCCTAACAAAGTATCATAGTCTTTCCTATTACTTTACATAGCCAATGCTTCTTTTATTGATAAGATTTGTTTCCTCTCCTCCATTCCCAGTTTTGGGCATGGTATATATCTACACTCTTTCTAAGGCCTAGTTCCATTACAGAAGAGGATCTTTTGAAATACAACTGGAAAAAAAGAAGAAACACACAGACTTTTAAAATTTATTTTTAATTGAAAGATAATTACAATATTGTGTTGGTTTCTGCCATACATCAACATGCATTAGCTATAGGTATACATATGTCCCCTCCCTCCCCCATCCCACTCCATCCCATCCCTCTAGGTTGTCACAGAGCCCCAGTTTGAGTTCCTTGAGTCATACAGCAAATTCCCACTGGCTATCTATTTTACATATGTTAGTGTATATGTTTCCATGCTACTCTCTCCATTTGTCCCACTCATATTGACTTTTAGCATAACAATGATAAGAAGAAGAGTGGGGAGAAGGAGAAGGCATGATAGCAAACACTTGTAAAGCACTTAGGCTATATTGGCACTCTTCCAAGTATTTTACACACATTAATTTATTAATCCTCAAAAAAATCCTACACTGTGGATGTGTTTATTTTCTTCATTTTATAGAAGAGAAGACTAGGAAACAGAAGTGAACTAAGTGTCTGTGGTGGCAGGGATGGCAGCTCCACATGGGTTTAGAAACATAGGTTCCCTCCCACCAAGACAAGTCCAGCTACTGCCACTGCTGAGCCCTCATCCCCCAGAGGTAGAGACTGGCGTTGAGCCCTCAATATGGCACCACTGCTGTTCCTGCTGATGTAATCAGCACTGATTACCGCAAGGCATCCAGTTTACAACTACACAATAAGATGAAAGGATTATTTATTGAACCCAGGGGATTCAGGAGGTCATTTCTTAATACTCACATTGCTTAGTAATAGCTCTTCATGGACAGTTACGGTAACTCCTAAAGACCACAAAGTACCGATGCACTCAGGCCACTTGGGGAGGAAGAGCTGGAATTCCTACCAGACTAGCAACCGAGACCAGCCAGTGTGCTTGCCTGCTGCTGCTGCTGCTAAGTCGCTTCAGTCGTGTCCGACTCTGTGAGACCCCATAGACGGCAGCCCACCAGGCTCCCCCGTCCCTGGGATTCTCCAGGCAAGAACACTGGAATGGGTTGCCATTTCCTTCTCCAATGCATGAAAGTGAAAAGTGAAAGTGAAGTCGCTCAGTCGTATCTGACTCTTCGCGACCCCATGGACTGCAGCCCACCAGGCTCCTCCATCCATGGGATTCTCCAGGCAAGAACACTGGAATGGGTTGCCATTTCCTTCTCCAATGCATGAAAGTGAAAAGTGAAAGTGAAGTCACTCAGTCGTATCTGACTCTTCGTGACCCCATGGACTGTAGCCCTCCAGGCTCCTCCATCCATGGGATTTTCCAGGCAAGAGTACTGAAGTGGGGTGCCATCACCTTGGGTGGTTAAAGAGGCTGGTGATGGGTATCACTTATGTCCTTGGGATCAGCTACAGCTAGTAGCTTAGTTGACCAACCCACTTTTAGCCTTTTTAGAAGATTGCAAGTGACATGGATTCTGTGAGCAATGGAGTTTTTATCTCCCCTCTCAGGGACCAAATGAGAGTACTTCGGTCTTATAAGAAGGCCCACTGCTATGTATGAGAGCCAGAGGATAGCCTGACAGTGTCTGACACACAGCTACGTCTCTCCCCAGATCTGTTCAGCCTCATCTATCTCCTGAACCCCTGACCACTTCGCCTGCCAGCTTTGTTGGCTATCTTGGCCTCTGTCCAGGTGAAAGTCATACTCAGCTAGAAGCAACAGCTCAGGTGCCCAGATCTAATCTGACCAGATCTGCGAAAGCTTTAATGTCTCCAGCAGCTGCCTGCAGAAGCCAGGTAACAAACCCAGAACTGCAGGGAAGTTAGTTAATGTCTCATGGGGTAAACAGTAGGCATAAGAGACAGAAAACGGGAAAGAGCTGTCAGAAGAATTCTTCTTCCTTCTTCGTCTGAGGTGCTGTGGTCCTTTATGGTTTGGTTGGAAACCTGCCACGTGAGTGAGTGCCTGGCTGTGTTCTCTCATTCCACACATCCCTCCTGCCTCACCTTCCTTTTCCCCACTTAGTACCCTGCAGTTACCCTTCCCAATAAAACTCCAGTCTTTAAGCTTGGCCTAATTTTCTGTGTTTTAGGGAATATGGGTTGAAAAAGATATCAGACTCAGGGGGCTGTTTCAAATGATGTGGGTGCCATCATTGAGGCCACTTTGCAAAGTGATGTCCTTCAAGTTTGGAAGAATGAGAGAAACAGAACACCACTGCATTAGCATTGAACTTGGAAATATTTCACCTAAACTTGGTCCTAGTTCTGCTACATACTGTGTGATCGTGAATAATTCACTGAACCTCTCTGAGCCTCATTTCCTCATCTGGATCAACCAAGGATCCAGCAGGACAGGCTTTCAGGGAAAACTACTAGGAGTGCCTGTGAAACCTCAGGTAATTGATGTAACATCTCTAAGCTTCAGTTTCCGCATATGTAAAATGAAGCTAGGAATGCAATTTGCATCGCAGGTGTGTTTGGAGGATTAAATAGCACCATCACTCATGCAAACCACTTGTAAAGTCTCTTCCCTAGTATTTTCATCTTTGAAAATGGGTAAAAACTCCCCACATTCAATGGTTGTTATGAAGATTCGCTGCCTCCTCCAGGCAGCTATTGGAGCTGATTGGGTGAGGTCTAGACATCTGAGCTGTGGGAACACATGGCGTAATTATAAAATGATTTTTTTCTGGGGAAAAAAAAAAGGTGTGTTATAATTTATGTCTAGACGTTCTTCCCTTCCCTACTGAGAGACACCTGGACCGCTTCACACTGTCTTCTCAGGCCGGTGAGTTGACTCCACACCAACACAGACTTCGGCCCACAACTCCCCCAACCCCCAACAAAACTGATCAGTTCCTGCTTTGTCAATCTCCACCCCTCACTGTTACCATCCCTGGCCGTCCCTGCAGACGACAGATATGGCAAGTAACAAAACAATATTGATACTGTTTCACTTCTTTATTCAAGTCTTAATTTGAAATAAATACTCCAAAGGCCCAAATCTGAGGAAAATGGGTTCTTGCCCAAGACTCGGGAGAAGAGATTCATAAGTGATGTTGTTTTGCCTGACATATGATCTGAAGTAGCTCCCCTGTGTGAAATCATTCACAGTATAAAGAAAATGTGATTGGCCAAAATGCCACATCAGGACATATTAAATAAGATTTTACAGATTTGTGTATAAAATCTGAATCTGTTGGGCTGGCCAAGGATCTTATTACTGTAGTCATCTGTGAAGCAACATTCATCTGTCCCTCCAATAAATAATTATGTGAGATGGGAACAGACAAGCCCCAGGTTTTGCAACAGATCCAGATCTAATTCTTTGGGAAAACAGTTAGAGCAGCTACTCTTCCTTTGCGCTTGACGCATAGTCCTCTTACCAGTTGCCCACAGCCTCGGAGTAGCGAATGACATCAAAAGCCTTTGGACCACTGGGACCCAGTGCCATCACAATTCATCAAAGATGCAGCTTAATGGATGCTGGATCAAACACTAGAGTCCACATTGACCCTGTCCCGTTCTCAGTACCGCATTAACCTCACCCTGAAGTCCTCCAGAGATGTTTATCCCCCAAGAGGTCCCTCTTTGGAGATTGATAATAACCATGAAACACTGTAATTCATACAATTAATGGTTTATTCCAGACATCCTGTTAATACTGATATCTACTGTTTACCTGGATTAAAGTCTGTCTGCTACCAAGAGACTTTGCAGCAATCTCTCCAGTTAATTAATGTTTTCAGGCACTTGTGTGGAAGATGACAGCAACAGAAGTTGCTATGTAATTTCCATTGTTTACCACAAATTGCAAGGTGCCATGGTTACGTCATTCTTGTCGCTGTGATCACTATCATCATCACCACCATTATCAATAGTTATTAAAGGCCCACTTAAATGTACTTGACTTCATTGTGTGTTCTAATAAGTGCTACAGCACAGCTTGCCAAAGAAGGCTAATCATTATAATAGCACACTAGAGTCTTAATACTGTTCCAGTATTTTGAAAAAAAATAATAATAATCATTTTGTACTCACTTTGGGAAACTAAAGGTATAGGAGTATAAACACTAGCAAATTACTTCTTTATTTGGTTACCTATACCACTTGGTATCTGACACATATAAGCTCTGAAATATTTTTTAAGAAATGAAAGTATAATGAAATTAATAAACTAGTATGCAGAAATTTGCAGCAGAAATATCCAATGAGAGCCAAGGCTCCTGGATGCCTGAGTAGTGGGTGTTCTAGGGCATAGTGTCCTTTTCCATCTGACACTATGTCCAGGGAAAATCAAGTCACGTTTTTCCCTTTAAAGGAAAAATAAATCACAGAAAGGCAGATGCTCAGAGGCTCTCTTGACATCACATGATTTGACATTGTGATATTTAAACTTTTTGTGTTGGGACACAACTGATGCTCACACAGGCAAAACACTTTCATGGATGCACCCAAAGCAGAATGTAACCCCACCACTGTTCCTTCTCTTCACAAAATGATGGACTGTAAATAAGAGTATGAGCATGACTATAGGGATAAACTAGAATTTTCTCTCATTTTTGTTAAAATGAAAAAGTAAGTCTTTCAAAAATTCTTGGTGCTTGAACTCTTTCTAGTCATGAATTACTAGGAAATATATTACAAACGATTGTAACATGGTTGGGTCTCTCAGCACAGCAGCTAAGAGACCTGAGTTCTAGGTCCTGATTATACACTGATTGCAAGTACGCTAAGTCACTTCAGTCATGTACAACTCTTTGCAGCCCTATGGACTGTAGCCTCCAGGCTCCTCTGTCCATGGGATTTTCCAAGCAAGAATATTGGAGCAAGTTATTCATGCCCTCCTCCGGGGGATCTTCCCGACCCAAGAATCAAACCCAAGTCTCTTGCAGTCTCCTGCATTTTTGCAGGTGAGTTCTTTACCAGTGGGCTTCCCTCATATTTCAGTTGGTAAAGAATCCGCCTGCAATGCAGGAGACCCTGGTTCAATTCCTGGGTCAGGAAGATCCCCTGGAGAAGGGATAGGCTACCCACTCCAGTATTCTTGGGCTTCCCTTGTGGCTCAGCTGGTAAAGAATGCACCTGCAATGTGAGAGACCTGGGTTCGATCCCTGGGTTGGGAAGATTCCCCTGGAGAAGGGAAAGGCTACCCACTCCAGTATTCTGGCCTGGAGAATTCCATGAACTGTATGGTCCATGGGATCGCAAAGAGTCAGACACGACTGAGTGACCTTCACTTTCATTTTCGCTTTCACTTTCTTTACCACTAGTGCCACCTGGGAAGCCCTATACACTGATTAGCCTTAAGATCTAAAGCAAGTCATTTACCTTTGTTAAATCTCAGTTTCTTTATTGTAACATGAAAAGGTTAGACAAAGGTCTACAGAGGTTTGGACTCTGAGGTCAAGAGCTAAAGTGTAGCCATCCCAAGAAAAACTAAACAAGACTTGGAATTTATCAAGGGTTTTCAAATTGCTGAAAGCAGTTTATTCTCCCATTCCATCTTTTAGTAACTTCTATTACATAATATAGAAAAGAATAAATTTTCCACTCTTCTCAAGCACAAGAGATATCTCGGTATGGCTGGTTTCTATAAGCTAGCTCTTTGGGAAATTTATTTATTATTTCTCCTACTTTTCTCCCACTGTGGCTCCTTCTCTCCTTCTATGATAATCTTGCTCTATCTTTGTGGTTCAAGTGCAAGTCACTACATCCTAGAATAGACACATGATGTAAGCAAGACTCGTGATTCTCACAACAGTTTTGTGAGCTGAACAGGACAGATGTAACTCTGATTCCTCTTTTAAATATTGTTGCTGTTCTATTGCTAAGTCATGTCTGACTCTTTGTGACCCTAGGGATTGCAGCACACCAGGCTTCCCTGTCCTTAACCATTTCCCGAAGTCCCTCAAACTCATGTCCATTGAGTCGGTGATGCCAAGGTAAAAAAACAAAATTGATTGGGTTTTTCTTACACTGTTTTGGGGGATATAAATTAGTGCAGCCACTGTAGAGAACAGTATCAGTTCAGCTCAGTTCAGTTACTCAGTCATGTCTGACTCTTTGCAACCCAATGGACCACAGCACGCCAGGTCTCTCTGTCCATCAACAACTCCCTGAGTTTACTCAAACTCATGCCCATTGAGTCAGTGTTGCCATCCAACCATCTCATCCTCTGTCGTCCCCTTCTCCTCTCACCTTCAATCTTTCCCAGCATCAGGGTCTTTTCAAATGAGTCAGCTCTTCACATCAGGTGGCCAAAGTATTGGAGTTTCAGCTTTGACATCAGTCCTCCCAATGAACGCTCAGGACAGATTTCCTTTAGGATGGACTGGTTGGATCTCCTTGCTGTCCAAGGGATTCTCAAGAGTTTTCTCCAACACCACAGTTCAAAAGCATCAATTCTTCGGCACTCAGCTTTCTTTATAGTCCAACTCTCACATCCATACATGACTACTGGAAAAACCATAACTTTGACTAGACAGAACTTTGTTGGCAAAGTAATGTCTCTGCTCTTTAATATGCTGTCTAGGTTGGTCATAACTTTCCTTCCAAGGAGAAAGCATCTTTTAATTTCATGGCTGTAGTCACCATCTGCAGTGATTTTGGAGCCTAAGAAAATAAAGTCAGCCACTTTTTGTACTGTTTCCCCATCTAGTTGCCATAAAGTGATGGGACCAGATGCCATGATCTTAGTTTTCTGAATGTTGAGCTTGAAGCCAACTTTTTCATGGAGGTTCCTTAAAGAAACTAAAAAAAGAGTTATCATATGACCTAGAAATCTCACTCCTGGGCATATATCTGGGGAAAACTGTTACTCAAAAAGATACATGCACCCTAGTGTTCATTGCAGCACTATTTACAATAGCCAGGACATGAAAACAACCTAGATGACCATTGACAGAGGAACGGATAAAGAAGATGTTGTATATATACACAATGAAATATTACTTAGCCATAAAAAAGAATGAAATAATGTCATTTGCAGCAACATGAATGGACATAGAGATTATCATACAAAGTGAAATGTCAGACAAAGACAAATATCATCTTTTGTTGCTTATCTGTAGAATCTAGAAAATGATACAAATGAACTTATTTTCAACAAAGAAATAGACTCACAGGCATAGAAAACAAACTTATGTTTACCAAAGGGGGAAATGTGAGAGAGATAAATTAGGACGTTGTGATTAAATACAAACATTACTATATATGAAATAAACAGCAAGGATCTAATGTAAAATGCAGGGAATTAGACTCAATATTTTATAATAATGTCTAATGGAAAAGAATCTGAAAAAAATAAATATATATAACTGAATCACTTTGTGTCACACCTGAAATTAACAAACATCGTAAATCAACTATACTTCAACTTTTAAAAATTGTAAATAAATAAAACTGACTGAGTTTCTTGACTTCGTTAACATCACACATACAGGAACTGCTGCTACATAAACCCTGGAGTTTTTTTTCCCACTACAAATTTGATGTCTTTATCCATTTCCCCACCAGATTGTGAATCCCTTCACGTATTTTCTCTTCATCCCATGTATAAAAAGACAGAGAACTTACCCAAGATCCTGAGAATAAGATTAATATAATCAATTAATGCAAGAAAAGAGGGCAGACATTGGCAGAAGACTTGATGAAGATGCAGAATGCCAGGGTAAATGTAGGAAGACCAATACTAGTTGTAACAATCAACGGCACTGATTTATGAAGCAGAAATGTCATGAGAGGGGAATTTCAACATGGAAAAATTTTAAGTAGGATCCAAGAAGAAAAATATGACAGTACTCATCCAACATTGTCTATGTGAAAAATGTAATTAAAAAAAGGCAAAAAATTTAGTTGATAGAAAACTATTCTAGGATAAGAGGCAAGGTTGGCTTATCAAAAGTCACCCTAACCTATTAAATAAAATATCTTCCAAGATTATACTCTTCACTCTACTCAGCATCTGTGTACTAATCCATGAAATCAACTATCTAGTTGCTTTAATTTAGCTCAACAAATATATTTTGAGTGTCTTCTGTGTGTGAGGCATTGTATTAGAAAGGATGAAACAGAAATAGTCTCTATTGTCAAGGAAGTAGGTACATAAGTGAAAGAAATTGAGAAATATTCCTGAGATTGGGCAATTGGTGAATGCCATTAACTGAAGGACTATAAGAAGAGGGGCAAGATAGGAGAGGAGATGGGCAGGAAGGAATTTGGTTTGTGAAATTAGATCTGTTAGGAATGCATTTGTCTGCAAAAAACAACCCCAAACAGCAGAGTTCATGCAACAGACATTTAGCTACCACAATAGGGAAAATGCAGTCCAGGTCAGCACAGTGGTTCAACAACAGCAAAGTTGCAGGCTCAATCTATCCTTTAGTCCACCATTCTTGGCATGTTGGCATTTTGTCCTCTGCTTGTCTCTTCAAGTTACAAATTTCAGGGTATATGTCAATATTCAACTAAACTGCCATTTGTCATTCCACTTTAATCGCTAAAATAAGTTTCCTAAACTTCAGTATATGAAAAAACAATTACATGAAATGCATTAATTCAACAAGGAAAAAAGAACCAAAAGTGAATAAGCCTATTGTTCTCTCTCCATCCAGTTACTACATAGGTGGTAATAAAAATAAAAATACAGTTTTGATTGCTAGATAAATGTAAATCATCTCCTAGTTCCAGAAAATCAAGCAAATAGCCATTAAATACACAAAAAATCTTTAAAACAGTTTGCAAATGACATTTTCTTTAGAAATCTTGGAAGGTCCAGGAGGTAATGGCAGAATGACAGCCTACAGATCATCTCCACCATACCTTTCACGTCCATTAGTCAGAGCCACAGTGCACCTGTTGAATATAAATTGCTTTATGAACAGCTGTTTCTTCCCCAAAGTAAACAGGTTGAATATTGAAATAGCCATCTAGTTTGGGCTTGCTGATAGCATTTCATCTTGATTTCCCTGGATGGATAGCAGTACACTTAAGTTCATTTATGCATATCAAATATACAAGAATAGAAGTTTTTCATAAACAACCAGGTTAACCCTTGACTATTTTCCACCAGTACCTGTAAATTCAAGAATGAGATTTGCATATTTATTATTAATGTTCACTAACACTCAATCACTTGAGTAAATTACTGTATTAATATACATAAATGTTCACTGAGATGTATAAACAGAGTGAGAAACCTAGCTCTATTCCATTCTAGGAATGTTCTTCTCTTTATCAAACTCAAGGATTTCCAATGCAGAATTTCTGTTTCAGGGAGGAGGGCAAGAGGCAATAAAATAAAACACATTCTCCATAGACCAGAATGTTTAGTCCTCTGAAGTGGTCCCCAACTTTTTGGTACCAGGGACTGATTTCATGAAAGACTATTTTTCCATGGACTAGGGTGAGAGTGGAAGAGGTCAGGGATAGTTTCAGGATGATTCAAGCATATGATATTTAGTGTGCACTTTATTCTAATCCAGTGCCACAGCTGACCTGACAGGAGGTACTGGTCTGTGGCGCAGAGGTTGGGGACCCCTGCTCTAGCGAAAACAACATCCTCTAGAGACAGACCTGGGCAAAATGGTAAAAGAAAAACCCTAGTCTCTACCCACTACCATTTTTGGCACTACTCACTCAAAGGGCATGCAAGCGCACAGATATACACATCCTTACACACACACATACACACATGTGCACACAACCCCCAATGTGCCCTGGTCAGCCTGTTTTGGATAAGCCCCTGTTTCTAAGAAACCAGCCCTACTTTCCTTTACCCCTCCCTCTAAACTCTTAGTGTCCTCAGAATCCTATCTACCCAAAAGCCAGAAAGACAGTTAATTGTATGACTACTAATTCCACAACCAGGAGAAAAATTGATAGGCCCTCTCCAAAGGGCAGTTGCATTTTGAAAGTATGACTGCTTCCAGATGTATGAAAATCTCACAGTGGACCCTCAGAATGAATATGCTCCATCAGAGGAGCCTTTCTGGTCTCCTCTGACCTCAGCTTTCTCTACATCCTTGAAAAATAAAGTTTTGTCAAATGTTTTTGCTGCTCTCCAACTAATGTATTTTAATCAAAACAAAGACATTCCACAATATATCCAGAAAATATCATAAGCTAAAAACAAAATGTAGATTTTTTTTCTTCACAACTGCAAGGTCAGTTAATGCATGAAATTTGACACTTCCATCTGATGTGCAAATTTCAAAGTCCCATGCTATTGAAGAGTCATAAAAACAAAACAGAACCTCAAATACATTTAGTAGATTCTCCAAAAACAAGTCCTTGTGGATTTTCCTTTAGAAAACAAAATGTCCAAAGCAGTTAATTTGGGAAACTCTTGATTATCCAAACCAGTGGAGAAGCCCTCAGAGAAAACCCGTTGAAACTGTGAAGTTAGACATCCGGTTGATTCCAGAATAAAGCCTTTCATGTAGATCTGGGCAATGATTTCTAGTCAGAGAAGACAATGGTGCAAATGCTCTGAGTAAGGAATGAATTTGACTTATCACTGAACAGAAAGGAGAATAATGGGAAGATGAGGAGAGAGCAAGACAGAAAGTTACAATGAGGAAGTCAGGACACTAGAGCAGAGCCAGAAAACGCAGGGCTTTGTAAGCTGATGGCTAAACGTCTGTGTTCTCAGTATCCGCCAGACCAAACATATACCATCAGATAGGTGCCTCTTAAGAAACCAGAAACTACTCTGGATATTAGAAACAGAGGAAATTTAATTGAGGGGACTGATTAAACAAGTAATGGAAGAGCCCAGGAAGTAAAGAAGAAATGGTAAGGCATTTCTTACCATTTACCATTTCTTACCATCTTACAGCAGGAATCCACTACATGCTAAGTTACTTCAGTCGTATGTGACTCTCTGCAACCCCATGAACTGTAGCTCAAAAAGCTCCTCTGTCCATGGGATTCTCTAAGAATACCAGAGTGGGTTGCCATGCCCTTCTCCAGATCTTCCTGACCCAGGGATCGAACTTGAGTCTCAAGTCTGCACTTTAGGCAGGTTCTTTACCATTAGCATCACCAGGGAAGCCCAGGAATCCACTACCACCTTAAAAAAAAATAGTAAATGCATCTGTGCTCAGTTGTGTCCAACTCTTTGCAACTCGGTGGACTGTAGCCTGCCAGGTTCCTCTGTCTTGGGATTTCTCACGCAAGTATACTGGAGTGGGTTGCCATTTCCTTCTCCAGGGGATCTTCCCAACCCAGGCATCAAACCCATCTCTCCTATGGTTCCTGCAAAGGCAGGCGGATATTTTTTTCCACAACTGAGCCATCTGGGAAGCCCACTACCACCCTGGGGCAGGAGAAATTGTATAAGAATATGGTATCATCAGAGCCCAGAAACACAAGCCACAGGAGGACTTTGGGCCAGGGTGAGGGCCCATATACAGAAGCTGGGCATCATGAAGGAAGCTATTTCACAGGAGAGGCACCTCACTCAGGACAGAGCAAGAGAAGAAACAACTGATTCCTCCCCTTCCCTTGCCCTACGATTTTCTGCTAGCATCTCCCACTGGCTGAACCTATCTAGAGACATCATTCCCTGTGATAGAGCAGAGCAAGGAAAAACGGGTAAATGGCAGGCACATGGGCCAACTCGAGGAAGAGAAAATACCCCCCATGCTTATCCCATCTAACCATGCAACTCCCCAGCAAGCCTTGTCTTGTTTATCTGATTTTGTCTGTCTGATTGCATGATTCAGGACACAGCTGGAGGGCAGGGTCCCTGTCTAGAATCAGTATGATGGGTTTTGTGTGGGAGACAATAGGTCTCCTCCCAGAATGAGACAGCTGCTATATTTTATTAAGAGAGATGCTGTGGAAGGAGATCAAACTTAAACACCTGTCTACCCAATGCCTAGACAAATGCTGGAGATTTTCTAACATTATCGACTGCACCAATCAGTTCTTTTACTCCCGTAATATCAAATGGATTTTATCATTCCTCCCTAAGTAACTGTATTGTCATGACTGTAGTCAGAAATTTAAGGGCCATGCTTCTCTCTTCTTTTACTTTTTCCTGAATAATGGCTACAAACTTAAGGAAATGCCTTTTCTAAGAAAAGCCTTTCTTCAATGCTCTCCTCGGATGGGCTTTTCTCCTCACCACATCCACCTGTACACATTTTTGTTTACTGGATGAGGAGGACACTGTAGACTCTTTTTTCTTTTTTTTTTAACAGATCTCTCAATTTGCGGGCTTATCATCATGCTATGCATTGGCTCTTCTTGTGTACGTGGATTGAAATGACTTCTCTGATGAAATGCCCGTGAAGAGTTTTCTCTTTACAGTCATGAGGTGAGTTGTGGGGGAGGCAAAAGCAACTTCGTGAAATTGATGCCTTCCCTGGACCCCCATCTCCATCTCCTTCTTAATAAGTCAGTAGCCATGACAACCTCCAGGGAGCCCAGCAAAGCTGGGAGGCAGCCTGCATGAGCTGTTTAGCTCCATGGCTTTCCATCGAGACGATTCACATCCTGTATCTGACTGAGCCACAGGCAAGAATACAAACCTTTCCTGAAGCCAGTCTTTCCTCAATACCATAGCTCTGGCCCAGGGCCAACCATGGCTGCTGCGCACTTGACTCTGACCCAAGCTTGTCTTGCCCATCAGCTTCTGCTCCCTCCTTGGCTCCTGACTGCGGCTCCCACTCACTCTTCATGGCTCTCAGAATCTATGCTAAGACCTCATCAGAACTTTCTGCCCTGTGTCCCTAATGTCTGCCATGACACTCTGTCCTGGCTCCAGGCTTGTCTCCTCTGACCTACAGCTACCCAATCCTTTACCCACCTCCCTCTCACCCTTACCTCCCTCCTTCCAACATCCAACTGTCCCTTGCCACTTCCAGTCATTTATCTGCTGGGGCCATGGTGATTAGGTAGGTGAGGGAGAAATAAGTTCACTCAGCCTCCTTTCTGGAACACAGGGTTCCTGTTGAAATATTTCCTAAAATTAGAAACAAGCTGAAATTAGACTTGGCCAACTCTATCAGGGGCTTCCCAGGTGGCACAGTGGTAAAGAACCCGCCAACCAATGCAGGAAATGCAAGAGATGCCAGTTCAATCCCTGGGTCAGGAAGATCCCCTAGAGTAGGAAATGGCAACCCACTCCAGTATTCTTGCCTAGAACATTCTATGAACAGAGGAGCCCGGTGGGCTACAGTCCATAGGGTCATAAACAGTCAGACACAACTGAACATGCATGCATGCAGGCATGCATGCAGGCTTGCATGCACGCATGCATGCATGCATGTTATGACCCTATCATGAGTACTGTCCTGTAGACAAAGATATATGTATTTGGTTCTAGACTTGATTCTAGACTCCTGGGTGCAACCTTTGGAAAATTATAATAGGAATAATGGTTAGGATAATAGGATAATGGTTAGGAAGACCCTTGATCTCATAAGCCCTTAGGTGAAGATTTCTCTATTTTATTGACAAGATTTCTTTTGAAGTTAAGATTTTAAGATAGCAAAACTGTGTATTACTCATCTTCATCTTTCTAAAAATGACATAGATCCAGACACATGGTGACTGCCAAATGCTTGAAGGTAGAAGAAAGGAAAGATGAAAGGAGGAGAGAGACAGAGGAAGTGAGGGAGGGAGGGAGAGGAGATGGTTCCTACAAAGACAAACTCGGGGCACATACTAGCCAGGTGGAGATGGAGGTAGCATCACAGACATGAAAAATGACGGAACCAGGACTCAGTCAAGAGCCAGGAGCTCTAAACCTGACTCTGCTATCAATTTGCCACATGGATTTTAAAAACTCTATCCCAAATCTCTTTGTAGCCTATGGTCTGAGAAACAGAATTCAGATCTCATCAAGGTTATCTGGACATTCCTGTCCCTTCTGAGTTTCCTGGAACTTAATTGATTTTAGATTACACTTGGTTCCCTCTGGACAAGCCTGTGTCAATCAACTCCAGAGGGTCCCTGAGATTTGGGGTCTCTATTCAAGCTTTCCTACAGCACTTGGGTCTTGGAAATATGACCCCAACTAGTCAAAGAACAGCCAAACCTCCTAGACAGCCAATGTCCGAGGAATCTGTCCCTTATTCAGATACTCCTCAGCCCCCCTAGTCCCAGAGGGTTCTGGAAAATAACCCCAGCAGCCTCAAATAGCTACTGCATATGGTCCCAGACCTGAAAAACAGGAAATATCAGGCTCCAGGCTTTGAGGCCTCATCCTTTAAACTGCCAACAGATCTATCTATAATGTCCCTTTAAATTTAAAATTCTATTTAGTGCTTTCTAGTCTCACGATTAAACAAGTTCTCGATTTTTAGGGTTGCCTCCAGTTTTATGTAAGCCATAGATAGCAAGAAGGATAAAGAACTCATTAAGAGAAACTTGAGCTCATCACAGAGGCTCAAGTGGTTGTATTTCAAAGACCAAGGCTTTTAGCTACCCTGGAGCCTGTCATGTTGCGCCTTAGTGGAGGATCCTGCTTTTTTAAAGACATTCACCAAATGAAATAATTCATAAGCCCAAAGTAGAAAGAGGATTCATAAGCTTTTGTTCCTCCACATTCAACCATCTCGCCCCTCTTTGGCTGTCCTGGGTGATGACCCTCCCAGGCATAGAGCAGGATGGAAAGTGCCCACTTTCATGTTTCCCAGCAGGCACAGCCCCTCTCAGGCCTGGGAGAGTCTTCACATGTGTGCATGAAACTTTAGGCTATGAGATGGGTGCTGTAGCTCCAGGACCATACAGAGTCCATAGGACAGCACCAGAAAAGCTGCCCAAAGACTAAAATTCCAGTGACACAGACTTCTATGTTATAGAAATGGACAGCACTGGTGTTTGCTTGATCTATTCAGGACTGCTAAATTATATTCAATTTTAGGGGGATTACTTTGAATTCTGGTCAAAGATAAGTTCTGAAGCCCATCTGTGATCAGACCCCACCTTCAGTCAGTGAGATAGAGGAGGAAGGTGAGACAGACCCATGAGACAGGCATCTCACAGGGCTGGCTCACAGTGTGTTCAAGACCCCAGCTGACCATAGGATAAGGAGCCCCCACCCACATCGTCCCATAGCCAGGACCCTCTCCCGACCCCCTGCGGCCTTTCAGCTCCCTCCCTGCAAGACCACAGAACCCCATAAGGGCATTCTCCCTGTATTCCAAAATCTACCTCCTGCCTCCTGTCCTCGCTGTCAGACTCTAGTCCAGTCCTACCTGACTTCCAGTGTAGACCCTTTATTTCAGACTCTATCCTTGACTCACTGTCAGCCCTTCTGTACATGGTACTGAGCAATATTCAGTATCAAGTTCCTATGGACCTTGGGCTGCCCTGCACACAGGATGTTGTCTCCAGTTCCCCTCACTCCTCACTGTGGCTCTGGCTGAGCCCCTCTCCACCCCCACATTCAGCCCCAGAATCCCAGTCTGTGCTGGAACTCTGGGACTCCCACACACACCAGACAGGAGGGCTCACACTGACTGTGCCCAGACACCAAATGATTCATGTCACCCCTCAGGACCTGGAGGGTATTGGCCAAATGCCATGGGATTGGGATTCAAAGAAAACCTGCTCTTCAACCCAGTGTATTCACATTGGGATCCTCAGAACTCCAGGGCTACCACAGAGTTGCCCAAGTGGTCACCCCAGAGTTTAGGAAAGATGACAAACAAGACGGGCTCTACAGACTTCCCTGGCGGGATCCAGTGGTTAAGACTCCGCCCTTCCATTGCAGAGGGGACAGGTTCGATCCCTGGTCAAGAAACTAAGATCTCACAAGTCATGTGGCAAAAAAAAATAATAATAATATTAATAAAAGATAGGCTCTAAGCATCCAGCCTCCCTTCCACCACAGCAGCTCTCTGATAGACCTTGCATGTTTGCTATGCCTATATGATTTTATTGAAGGAACATCTCTATGTTTTTAACTGTCCAATCTATTGCATACACATCTTCATGTAAATAATTATGTGCTAAGTCGCTTCAGTCATGTCCAACTCTCTGCGACCCTATGGACTATAGCCCGCCAGGCTCCTCTGTCCATGGGATTCTCCAGGCGAGAATACTGGAGTGTGTTGCCATTTCCTCCTCCAGGGGATCTTCCCCGCCCAGGGATCGAATCCATGTCTCTTACATCTCCTGCACTGGCAGGCAGGTTCTTTTCCACTAGTTCCACCTGGGAAGCCTAAAAATAATTATAACCAATTTGAACTATGACACTTATCTTCAACTTTTTAACTCTACACTTTCTTTTTAATAGCTCAAAACTCCAGCTAAATGGACATAAACTCTTCTACCCACCTCAAATACAAAGCCAGTAATTAGAAATCACAGCTGAGTGAGATCAGTCACCCCTGTTTTCTCCGCAATAGGCACAAAAATACGCCCATTTTTTCTTCTTTATAACAACATAATTAAAACCCATGAGAGAGAAATAAAAATGTTAATGACTATTTTCCCCAAGAAACAGAAAGTCATTCAATGTTTGTGAATAAAATGCTATGGAAATGATCTTTTTTAAAAAGATGCATTTAAATTTGGCATTGACCTTTGTAGCAGCCAGCGCTAGCTTTCTCAGCTGGGAACAGTATGCAAAGATATCCACAGCTTTCAACAGCAAATTTGCAAATCCCCTTCACTATGTGCTGCCCCCGAGCTGCCAGGATAATTCTCATAAAAAAGATGCCACCTCCTCCTCCTCGCAAGTTAACACGTCTCCACAGAAGTAAGAGGTAGAAACGAATGTTCTCTTTTTTCCCTCTTCAGCCACGAAATACACGTTTTTCTGAAGGAGACTCAGTGGGAAAGAACAAGTCCTGTTTTCCCAGACTTGGCAGCTGGCAGGAAGAAAAAGAAATTCTTCAATCCTCCAGGCTGCTTTGCCGCAGTTCCATGTTTCCCAGAAGCCCACCATGAAGCCTTCCTCAGCCTGAGAAGAGTGGTTTCTCTCCTCCCCGTCCAGTTTCCTAACTGATCTCTTCACGGTTCTTTTCCAAACCCAGCACATCTACAGATGGCTTCTTCTCTGAACACACTGAGTGTATGAGACCCCTTTAGTGGCCAGAGCTCCTGTTGATGGGCCAAATAAAAAATAAAAAACCTTCTCATGGTAGATGGAATCCCCCAAGCAAGAATACTATAGTGTGAAACCATTCAATTCTCCAGGGGATCTTCTCAACCCAGGGATCGAACCTGGGTCTCCTGCATTGTAGGCAAATTCTTTACCATCTGAGCCAGCAGGGAAGCCCTACTTATCTTTATCAAAGCATAAACTATATAGAAGAGATTCCTAGGCTTCTAGCACACATTCTCCCTTTTCTGCAGTTCTCCAAGGGATGGTGTTATAATTGTACCTCATTATCCAGTCACCATCACCACCACAACGACAAAAAAACTCTAGCATTTCTTTCTAGAAGTCATTTTTGATGGTTCTATGATCTTAGACCAAAGGATTACAACTTCATCTTTCAGCTAGTCAGTGTACATTTTTCAGAGTTACAGAATTCTGCAGAGTGGCTGAGTGAGGGGATGGTAGCATCTTCCATCATGCCACCAAAGGAGGAGCCTACTTCTAATTCTGTGTGATGCACTGGGTTTATTATGTATGCCCATAGTGAAGGAAGCAAGAAAGGTAGCAAGATACAACCATCTGCAAACAGAAGCCATACTATTCATAATCATACACACACACACACACACACACACACACACACACACATGCAATGCAGGCTGGGCAGAAGCGCTTTTTAGCTATTCCCCTGGGTTCTAAGTTCATCAGAGATGGATATCAGAGAACCCAGCCTCTCATCTCCTTCCCTCATCTTCTGCCTTCCCTGTTGAAAGAAGCTCTTCAGCACACTTTCTTCCTTCTAAAATTCTTCTTCTTCCCCTCACTCCTGGAGAAGTGGGACTACGGGGTGAGGGGGGAGAGTTAAGGGGTGGAGACACCACACATTCAGTCCCTCTGGAGGTGGAGGGGATGAGAGAAAAGAACTTCCTGCTTCCAGACTCAGACTGAAACATTCACAAGAAACCCTTGTTCTCCTAACATCCCTCACTTTTGTAGCAAAATGAAAGGCATTATCATGCCAACAGAGATTCTAAATCTTTTCACTTTGGGTAAATTCCCTTTTTCAGTATCCCAGACTGGTACAGATCAATGTTCCAGGATGGAAATATCATAAGGAAAGAGGGAAGGAAGAAAAGAAAACTGTGCTCTATCACACCACACACAAAGAGTACTCTTCCAAGAGAGGGCTATTCCTTCAGCCTGGAAGCCGGAATGAAGAAGAAAATTGAGCACAGTCACAAGCTAAGAGCTGGCTTTGACCCAGAGTTGGTGGATTGGTGTAGCATGTAGCAAGAATTATAACTTTGTTGTTGAAATCCATAAGATATGGGGGTTTTGCCACTGCAGTATAACCTAAAAAAGGCTGACATGTAAATAAATGGGTTGTTGGGACTTCCCTGGCAGTCCAGTGGTTAAGACTTCGCCTTCAGGGACTTCCCTGGTGGTCCAATCGCTAAGATTCCAGGCTCCCAATGCAGGGGGGCCTGGTTTCAATCCCTGGTCAGGGAATAGATCCTGCATGCCTCAATGAAAGATCCTGCCTGCTGCAACTGAAAGATCCCACATGGTGCAATGAAGGCTGAAGATCCCACGTGCCACAACTAAGACCCAGCTCCACAAGAGAAGCCCAAGAATACTGGAGTGGGTAGCCTATCCCTTCTCCAGCAGATCTTCCTGACCCAGGAATCGAACCAGGGTCTCCTGCATTGCAGGTGGATTCTCTATCAACTGAGCTACGAGGGAAACCCAAAGACCCGGCACAGCCAAATAAGTATATATTTTTTTTGAAAAAAAACAATTCATCCTCCAGTTCAAGGGGTGCGGGTTCAATTCTTGGTTGGAGACCTAAGATGGCATGTGCCTTGGGGCCAAAAAGAAAAACAAAACATAAAGCAGAAATAATATTGTAACAAATTAAATAAAGATTTTTAAATGGTCCACATAAAAAATATTTTAAAAAATACAGAAACGGCTTCTTGCTATAAGAACAAAAAATACATATTATGTAGCATTATCTTTGAGACAAGGTGATAGGTGGTAAGAAACTGTTTTAAGTGATGTGCCATTTCTGAGCAGAAACTTGAAAGCCATTGCATAGGTCCATCCTTTGTTGCTCTTCTTCCCTCAGCTAGGAGACCAAGATTGCAGCAGCTTCTCTGTGTAGGTCTTAGAAAGAAGAAGACATGTGGGGCCAACCACTGAGCCATGGCCGTGACTCAGACTGAGAAATGCACCTTTGTGAAGCACCCCCAAAAAGTTTGATTAGAAATTTCAAAGGAAGAGAGATGTTTGGCCTATTGTTTGTCACCAAATGGCTGCAAACAAGACCCCAGTGGAGTTAGAAAATGGCAGTATTCCCGTGCAAACTGGGCAGGTGGGTCAATTCAGACAAGCAGTTGCTGCCCCAGGTCTAACTGAGCATGGTTCTGAAAGAGGCATCACAGCAAACAAGTGAAAAATCATCACACTCACAAAGCCTATTGTCAGCAATACCCCCACGCATCTCTTCCCTCCGCTTTCCACCCTACCAAATTTATCAACCTAATAACCCATGTACCACCATCAAAACTGATAAAAACTTGATTCTTTTCCTGCAGTGTAAATGGCATTGTGAAATCCTTTCCGGATGCAAAATCCTCAGGAAAGGTGACAGTAAAATTGCCGTGGTCCATTTATATAAACAGAACACTTCCTTGTATGTGACTATGAAGATGAATGGAAAAGATTTTCACACCATCATCAGAACAAGTGGTGAGTGGGGATGGAGGAGGGAAGCGGGATGGAGCCCACAGAAGAGGAAGATTATAAAATTATTTGTTCATCCAAGAGGAGCCAGTACGCTTAAGGAACAAGTGGAGTTGGATAACCTCAGGGGCAAAAAGGCAGAAAAGTCATTCTTGATTTTTCCTTTCCTGCTTAAGCCCCTATATTCAATCAGTTACCCATTTCTACTCATTCTGACTCCAGAGCACCAACCCCATTCATCTCTAACACCCTTCATCTCCTTAACAGTACTGAGTTCATAGCCTTAGCTCTTTTGGACCATCGCAATACTTTCAAGGCATATCCCTGCTCCCTTGCCCTTATTCACCCATTCTACCTGACATGAATGGATTCATCTTCCTAAAACAATTCTGCTGATAGCACCCCTGCTCCCTATCGCTGTGGACTAAAGCCCCAAATCCCCACCCTAGTTTCCAAACTCCTCCCTAATCTGGCCCCCTCTTCCCTTCACACTCTTGGAAATTTGACCAAAATAAAGGATTCATTCCTTTATACAACTGTCATTTTTTTCCTTTCAATATTTTTTTGAGTTGTTACCTTCCTCTTTAACTTACAAATTTAACTTACTTAACTTACTTTAACTTATTTAACCTCTAAATCTTACAAATCCTTCAGAACCCAGCTCATTGTCACTTCCTCCTTGAAGCCTTCTGTATTGCCCCCCACTCTGAACTACAGATCACATCATCTGAGTCTCTTCTGGGATAATCATCCCTCCCCATTGGGGTCATTTGTGTGCATGCCTTTCTCCCTCTTAGAGTTTGCTGCCAGGCAAGGTCTGTCTTGTTCTTTCTCCCATAGAAGCTAGGATAGAGGGAAGCAAAACAAGGAAAGAAGGACTCTGGCTAGTCTCCTGGTACCCAAGCAGCCCAGATGCCCTGTGTGGTCCCCCAAAAAACTGAGTACCTGCTTTACGGTTCCCCTGGACTTTCCATGTCTCTCCAAAATGTGGTTAGGTTTTCTACTTTCTTCTTCCCCTCTAATTAGCAACCAAATGCTGATTGGGTCCCAGATTAGGTTCCCAGATCCCTGAGCCTTGCCAGCCTTTCTCCGTGTTGGGGAGAGGAAAGGCAAGAAATAGGAAACACAAGAGTCAGACCACATCGAGGAAGGCAAGGAAAGGTTGCACGGTAGATAAAGCAACTTGCATGAAAGTCTTGAGTTAGCATCACATTAATTCACAAGGCTGCCTTGGCACTCCAGCCTCAAACACAAAACAGCCAGGTGTCCTGACACCTTCCAGAGACAGAAGAACAGGGCTCTGAAATGAAGGGTCCCCCCAAACCCCACAGGCACGCTGTCCCTGGAGCAGCTCTAGGGAATGGTAACAGTGCTACTTTCCAAGAGCGCCTGCCAAGGACTGCACATGAATTATTTAATTTAGTCCTCAAAATACCTGCCATTTTACAGGTGAAGAAGCTAAGGGTCTGCTTTGTGGCCCTCTCACAGAGATCCAGTTTGCTGGAGTTGCCGAATTTCACTCCCACAGCTTCGAGGTGAGGTGTAGGCAGCTCAGCTCAGATGGCAGAGGGACATCTTGCCTCTCCTCCCCTCCACTCCCCACCACCCATTTCCCCAGGAAGGTCCTCCCAGGAGGTGACTGTTTCAGCACAGCCAGTTGCATGCAGTATCTTATTCCATCACCTGTTGTGCTCTGCCAACTGGCACTCTCAAAGCCATGGCACTGATTGTAAAGCTCCCGTGTGACTTAATACACTTGATTAGTTTTGAGCATGGGGACAATGGATGCTGCCTATCTTCCATCTGCCGTCATCTTTTCTTCAATACCCGCCATCTTCCTGATAACAAAGGTGGCAACTTCAGCCAGGGAGTATGTCCTGTTTCAGTTGCTGAGCATCAGCAGCCTGTCATTCCACAAGGGCTGTATTTTCCTACCAAAGCCTGATCTCACTCTGGTCCCACATAGTGTCCTCAAAGAAGTCTTCAATGCCACGCTGTTTCAGGGCTCTCTCCACTCATCCTGCAGCCAGGTGCCAAATGGTCCTTGCTAACCACTCAGTGGCTCCCTGTGGCCTCAAAACTTTGGGGCAAGTTTTCTTTAATGTTTACAGCCCTTTTTGTTCTAGGACAGGCAGATTCCCAACCTCACCTCCAGCCTCTCCCATGCAGGTACCATGGATTCTAGCTGAACCAACCCACAATCCTCTCCTTCAAACTCTTCATATGTTGGCAGTACTCTCTCTCCCTCTCTATTTCCACCTCTAGAATCCCAACACCATCTCAAGACTCAGCTAATATGCTGCAGCTTTTCAGAACTTCCTCAGCTTGTTCCTGAGTTCCCATTCATCTAGGATTTCTTCAATCCCTATGACTCTGTGTCTTGTGCCTCTTTTATTGCCCTGAATGCATTCTCCCCTCCTCAATCCCTGCTACATTCTCTTCTCACTTCCTTTGTCATGAACTGTGGACTCCAAGGCTTTCCTGCATGTTCTTCCCCAATTCCACCCCAGCATCTCCACAAAAGCAGCCAACAGAGCCTCTCACTTTCCATTGTTCACAATCTGGTTATTGAATTACATTATAAATGGTTGAATTGTGTAAATATACTTGACAGAGCTGCTGGGATTCCTCCTTTGTTCTGGGATTTTATTCTGAAGTCTATTATTTTCCCCTTCCTTGCTGCTTATGCGACCAAGTGGTGATTAATCAATCTAATCTGGTCACAATCCAGAAGTTTCACAAATATAATGTGCTGGGAGCCAGCACGAGGAGTCCTGCCCATGGTAAAGGTCATGAGGTTAAGGGGCCCGACAGGCAAAGGTGAGTCAGGCCTTAAGGGAGCCTTGCTGGATCTGCTCATGCATCTGCCCCCAAACCAGAGTCTGCCTGCTTTACTGTGTTATGCTTTCCACCTACTCTTCTGACATTAACAGGGGGCTTTCCCCCACCACCTTTTTCTGCAAAAAGTTAATTTAGAGCTTTTAGATAATAAGTCTCCTGGGCATAATAACAGTGCTTCAATCCAAAAACCCCTCTGATGACTTTCTAGCCTGCCTGCCGGACTCTTACAGCTGCGCGTGTGATTGTTTGCGGCCTCCCAACCGCAAGAGGCACAGGAAGCTTAAAACATCCTAGGAATGTAGGGGCTTCCGAGGAGTCAAAATCATTAGAATAGGACTGATTAAGGGTTTCATTTGTTGAGCCAATACTTGCTGCCAAATTTTCATATCTTTTATTTGTTGATATAGTTGGTATGTAGAAAAAACAGGTAGTAGCCCTGGTATTAGCAACATTAGATCTTTGAGTTAAGTACTTTCTTTTTTATAACCCACTGCACCTTTGTTCTACAGGAATGTAACTTTATTTAGTACTTTGAGGGTGATGCAGATTAAACAAAAAACACTCCAAGGGAAAAAGAGTTTTCTGGTTGATAGACATTTATCTAGGAAAAGAGCCATAAAAATGTTAACAGGCCCCCTGGCCAGAAGATGATGTAAAACCACATAAGACCTTTTGTATACGGGAAGGTATGCAAAAGAAAGCCTAGTCTCAATAAGGGTCAGGACTGCTGCCCCTGCATAACTCTGCATATTCCATTATTTCTTTATGTACAACTTGGGGTATATAAGCTGCTTTTGAAAATAAAGTTGTGGGTCTGGCACCGATGCTTGGCTCCCCCATGTCGTTCTTTTCTCCCTTTTCTGGCTGAATTCCCATCTGGAGCACAGAGGCTCTCCATGTCTACTTATTTGCCCTGGCTTCTAAGATCCTCGCAAGAGGGAGCCCAAGGCGGGCACCCTCCGCTATTCCAGCAGGCGCCGGTGGCCCACGTAGATGGTGCAAACTCCTTGTCTCAGAGTTTTATTGGTTCTCCACGTAAACCAAGTTATTCAGCCTCTTTTCTCCACTAATTTTCCTACTACGCTATTCTTTCCTAATCTCTCTTTATATTTCTAATTAGATAGTCCTTTCCTAGATGCCGACTCCATCCCTGCTTCGAATTCCCTGGATCCACCGGAGCTGGACCCCGGTAATAATATAATAAACAAGGGGTTTGAATAGTCTGGGAATTTCCAAACAAATTTGTATCCATGTTCTGAAGATAAAATTTGAAGGATACTGAGAAATTATTTTTTTCTCCTACTGTGTCCCTTTCCAACCAGGAAGGCCTATGCAAAGCACCAGGCTGAAATAAGCCTCTTTTGATCCCAAAGTTTGTCTTTTAGGTTTCATGCTTTCCCTGGGTTAGAAAAATGATTAAGTATTTTTTGATCAAAAGGCTTCTGGCTGACTCTAGACTTCAGAGGCGGAGAAATACATAAAAAGAGAGAAACAAAGTATATTAGGGCCTCTTCTGCTTAATTCTGCTAATTTATGGAAGTGAAAAACAAAACGCATCATTAATCAGAGGGTTAACCCACAGAATGGGAGAAAATAGTTGTAAATCATATATCTGATAAGTGATTATATCTAGAATATATAAAGTACTCTTACAACTGAATAATTTTTTTTAAAATCCCGAATTTTAAAATGGAGAAAGGATCTCAATAGACATTTCTCTAAGGAAGTAAATAGCCAGTAAGCACATTTAAAAAGGGGCTCAACACCACTAATCATTAGGAAAATGCATATCGAAACTACAATCAATACCCTTCACATTCACTAGGATGGCTGGAATCAAATAAGGCACATAATAATGAGTATTAGTGAGGATATGGATAAATTGGGACTTTCATATACTGCAGATGGGAAGGTAAAATGATGTGGCCATTTGGGAAACAAACCAGCTGGTAGTACCTCAAATGATCCTACATAGAATTACCGTATAAGCCAGCAATTCCACTCCTGGGTGTATATTTCTGAGCAATGAAAACATATGTCCATACAAACACTTGTGTATGAATGTTGTTTAGGGTGAGGAAGGAAGATTAGGGATAAGGAATGATATCTAAAGGGTACAGACTCTCTTTTTGAGATGATTAAATGTTCTAAATTGACTATGGTGGAAATTCCCTGGCAGACCAGTAGTTAGGACTCTGAGCTTTCACTGCTGAGGGACCAGGTTCAATCCCTGGTCAGGGAACTAAGATTCAACAAGCTGCACAGTGCACCAAAAATAAATAAGTAAAATTTACTATGATGGTTGTATATATATATATATGTGAATATACCAAAAAAAGTATATTCCCTGGAGAAGGGATAGGCTACACACTCCACTATTCAGAAGACTTCCCTTACTGCTCAGCTGGTAAAGAATCCGCTTGCAATGCCAGAGACCTGGATTCGATCCCTGGGTTGGAAAGATCCCCTGGAGAAGGGAACAGCTACCCACTCTAGTATTCTGGCTTGGAGAATTCCATGGATTTCCATGGGGTTACAAAGGGTAGTACACAACTGTGCAACTTCCACATACTAAAAACCATTTACATTTTAAAGGGGTGAATTGCATGGCATGCTTAGGTATGAATCAGATCCTAAACGGTGAACCAGAAATGCTGCAGAAACTCACGGGTTGCACAGTCTAACTAGGGTCCCAAGAAGCATATGAACTGTGAAACTTCTCAGGAGCAGAAGGAGGCTTACGTGATCAAGTCACCTCCTGGCCAGCACATACTCTATTTGGGGTTAAATCTTAGAGGTTGTGGATTTTACTAATAAAGAAGATAATTCCCTGAATTTTCCTCTCCTAATCCACCACTGTCCTTGTTCTCAAGAAAGTTTCTTTACTGTGCTATAGTGATGATGAAATTTACACATAACAAAGTTGACTACAATTTAGTCCATAAGGTGACAGAAATGTCTGAAATAATGAAATAGAATATGGTGGTGGGATGAAAAATATTCCTTCTGCTGTGAACATCTATTTAGTCCAGCTGCTTCTTTATTCCTTAATACCTTGTTCCAACAGTGCAGGCTCCCCACTGAGAATGTTGTAGTAACACAGTATTCTTCTGAGATGGCTTACTGTGGCATGAATATTTTAGCTCACTTGTTGCAGCTTTCACATGGAGCCAAAATGGGTGTGCAACTGATGGGTTGTGTCATTGTTATTCACCTTTCTTCAGATAATTATTCACCTTGAGAATGGTCAGCTCTGCTTTTCCTGCTGGGTTTAGTCATGTCTAATCCTTTGATCCATTTTTTCCATTAATGTTTCCTTTTTTTGTGATGATTGCTAATTGAATTTAGATCAGTGCCTACAGAATCTCTGAAGAAAGACACCCAGGGGAATACTCAAGGATCTAATCATATTTCCCCGCCCCGCTCTCCCCTGGTGGCATTCATCATGGTATTATCAATGACTTGCTTTACTTTACAGAGGCATTAGTTTACACAGTCTGGGTCTGGGTTTAAGATCCCAGGAGTGCAACAAGTTTTGGTGAATGGTTTACTGAGAATGGCTGAAAATAACATCATTAAGAATAGAATGTTGGCTTAAACCTCAACATTCAGAAAATGAAGATCATCGCATCTGGTCCCATCACTTCATGGGAAATAGATGGGGAAACAGTGGAAACAGTGTCAGACTTTATTTTTTGGGGCTCCAAGATAACTGCAAATGGTGATTGCAGCCATGAAATTAAAAGACGCTTACTCCTTGGAAGAAAAGTTATGACCAAACCTAGATAGTATATTCAAAAGCAGAGACATTACTTTGCCGACTAAGGTCTGTCTAGTCAAGGCTATGGTTTTTCCTGTGGTCATGTATGGATGTGAGAGTTGGACTGTGAAGAAGGCTGAGTGCCAAAGAATTGATGCTTTTGAACTGTGGTGTTGGAGAAGACTCTTGAGAGTCCCTTGGACTGCAAGGAGATCCAACAAGTCCATTCTGAAGGAGATCAGCCCTGGCATTTCTTTGGAAGGAATGATGCTGAAGCTGAAACTCCAGTACTTTGGCCACCTCATGAGAAGAGTTGACTCATTGGAAAAGACTCTGCTGCTGGGAGGGATTGGGGGCAGGGGGAGAAGGGGACGACCGAGGATGAGATGGCTGGATGGCATCACTGACTCGATGGACGTGAGTCTGAGTGAACTCCAGGAGATGGTGATGGACAGGGAGGCCTGGTGTGCTGCGATTCATGGGGTCGCAAATAGTCAGACACGACTGAGCGACTGAACTGAACTGAACTGAATTGAACTGAAGAATAGAATGTAAAAATTGTGATCAAGTCCACTGAATTGGAATTCTTGGCCCTGTTGTGGTTGGGTAGAGACATTTGACCAGTTCTGAACTAAGCGTTAAGCAAATATGATATGTGTCCCTGCCAGGTCACTGCATTTCTTTGCCATTGCAAGACTCACCAGAGCCCTCTTTTTCCTCTAGATTAGGGATTGGCAGCATTCACGAGGTGACTACAACATCAGCCGGGGTCATCAAGAAAGAAAATGTGGAACAAAGAAACCAACTGACCTGAAATGGATATATAATACAAACAAGAAATAAACCCTTTCTGTGTTAAGCAATTGAGATTTTGAAGTTATTTTTTCTTTTTCTTTTTCTTTTCTTTTTTTTTTTTACCACAGAAGACACTACCTTAACCTGTCTAATAAAGACTGTGTGTGTGCAGTCATGTCTGACTCTGTGTGACCCCATGGTCTACAGCCCACCAGGCTTCTCTGTCCATGGAATTTTCCAGGCAAGAATACTGGAGCGGGTTGCTACTTTTTTCTCCAGGGGATCTTCCCTGGAGTTCAAACCCAGAGACTGAACTCATGCCTCTTGCGTCTCCTGCATTGGCAGGCGAGTTCTTTAACAGCTGAACCATCAGGGAAGCCCCACTGAAGAGACAAAGAGATAATTCTGCTGGGTTGAAAGAGATGAGTTGGCTGAATATTACTCACATTTATACAAGAAGCATTATGATGTAGTAAAAAGAACATTGGACTAGGATGGTTGGATGCATGAATGGATGGATGAGTAGATACAAAGATACTTAAGACAGATATTGATGGTTAGAATGTCAGCTACAAATTGGCACTTGCCATTTTGCCATCTGCCTCTACAGAGATTGAACCCTGTGCTGCTTCAGCTGATGACCTTTGACACATCCTGAGGGAGTTCAGGGTGGAGAGTGAGGCACTCTGGACTTCACGGAAACTGGTGAAACTGGTCTTTAGATAGTTAGATGTTTTCAGGAACTGATTTCATGATCCAAATCCTTGTATTTCCTCATATCTATAAAAGCACTAAATCACTTCATGGTGACATCAGCTCCCTGCAACTAACAGAAAACGTTTCGTAAAATGAATGCTTGCATTAAAAAGATCATACAATGTGACCAAGTGGGCTTTATCCCAGGGATGCAAGGATTCTTCAATATCCGCAAATCCATCAATATAATACACCACATTAACAAATTGAAAAATAAAAGCCATATGATTATCTCAGTAGATGCAGAGAAAGCCTTTGACAAAATTCAACATTCATTTTTGATAAAAACCCTCCAGAAAGCAGGAATAGAAGGAACATACCTCAACACAATTAAAGCTACATATGACAAACCCACAGCAAACATTATCCTCAATGGTGAAAAATTGAAAGCATTTCCCCTACAGTCAGGAACAAGACAAGGGTGCCCACCACCCTTTCACTGCTACTATTCAACATAGTTCTGGAAGTTTTGGCCACAGCAATCAGAGCAGAAAAAGAAATAAAAGGAATCCAAATTGGAAAAGAAAAAGTAAAACTCTCACTGTTTGCAGATGACATGATCGTCTACATAGAAAACCCTAAAGAGTCCACCAGAAAATTATTAGAGCTAATCAATGAATATAGTAAAGTTGCAGGATATAAAATCAACACACAGAAATCCCTTTCATTCCTATGCACTAATAATGAGAAAATAGAAAGTGAAATTAAGGAAACAATTCCTTTCACCATTTCAACAAAAAGAATAAAATATTTAGGAATATATCTACCTAAAGATACAAAATACCTATATATAGAAAACTATGAAACACTGGTGAAAGAAATCAAAGAGGACATTAATAGATGGAGAAATATACTGTGTTCATGGATCAGAAGAATCAATATAGTGAAAATGAGTATACTACCCAAAGCAATCTATAGATTCAACACAATCCCTATCAAGCTACCAATGGTATTTTTCACAGAGCTAGAACAAATAATTTCACAATTTGTATGGAAATACAAAAAACCTCAAATAGCCAAAGCAATCTTGAGAAAGAAGAATGGAACTGGAGGCATCAACCTGCCTGACTTCAGGCTCTACTACAAAGCCACAGTCATCAAGACAGTATGGTACTGGCACAAAAATAGAAATATAGATCAAAGGAACAAAATAGAAAGCCCAGAGATAAATCCACACACCTATGGACACTTTATCTTTGACAAAGGAGGCAAGAATATACAATGGAGTAAAGACAATCTCTTTAACAATGGTGCTGGGAAAACTGATCAACCACTTGTAAAAGAATGAAACTAGATCACTTTCTAACACCATACACACAAAAATAAACTCCAAATGGATTAAAGATCTAAATGTAAGACAAGAAACTATAAAACTCCTAGAGGAGAACATAGGGAAAACACTCTCTGACATAAATCACAGCAGGATCCTTTATGACCCACCCCCCAGAATATTGGGGAAACGGCAAAAATAAACAAATGGGACCTAATTAAAATTAAAAGCTTCTGCACAACAAAGGAAACTAAGCAAATTGAAAAGACAGCCTTCAGAATGGAAGAAAATAATAGCAAATGAAGCAACTGACAAACAACTAATCTCAAAAATATACAAGCAACTCCTGCAGCTCAATTCCAGAAAAATAAATGACCCAATCAAAAAGCCTCTTGAGAAGGGAGGTGGGAGGGGGGTTCATGTTTGGGAACACATGTAAGAATTAAAGATTTTAAAATTAAAAAATAAATAAATAAATAAGCCTCTTGATGAAAGTGAAAGTGGAGAGTGAAAAAGTTGGCTTAAAGCTCAGCATTCAGAAAACAAAGATCATGGCATCTGGTCCCATCACTTCATGGGAAATAGATAGGGAAACAGTGTCAGATTTTACTTTGGGGGGCTCCAAAATCACTGCAGATGGTGACTGCAGCCATGAAATTAAAAGACGCTTACTCCTTGGAAGAAAAGTTATGACCAAACCTAGATAGTATATTCAAAAGTAGAGACATTACTTTGCCGACGAAGGTCCGTCTAATCAAGGCTATGGTTTTTCCTGTGGTCATGTATGGATGTGAGAGTTGGACTGTGAAGAAGGCTGAGTGCCAAAGAATTAATGCTTTTGACCTGTGGTGTTGGAGAAGACTCTTGAGAGTCCCTTGGACTGCAAGGAGATCCAACAAGTCCATTCTGAAGGAGATCAGCCCTGGGATTTCTTTGGAAGGAATGATGCTGAAGCTGAAACTCCAGTACTCTGGCCATCTCAAGCGAAGAGTTGACTCATTGGAAAAGACTCTGATGCTGGGAGGGATTGGGGGCAGGAGGAGAAGGGGACGACCGAGGATGAGATGGCTGGATGGCATCACTGACTCGATGGACGTGAGTCTGAGTAAACTCCGGGAGTTGGTGATGGACAGGGAGGCCTGGCGTGCTGCGATTCATGGGGTCGCAAAGAGTCAGACACGACTGAGCAACTGAACTGTACTGAACTGAATCAAAAAATGGGCCAAAGAACTAAATAGACATTTCTCCAAAGAAGACATACAGATGGCTAACAAACACATGAAAAGATTCTCAACATCACTCATTATCAGAGAAATGCAAATCAAAACCACAATGAGGTGCCATTTCACACCAGTCAGAATGGCTGTGATCCAAAAGTCTACAAGCAATAAATGCTGGAGAGGGTGTGGAGAAAAGGGAACCCTCTTACACTGTTGGTGGGAATGCAAACTAGTATAGCCACTATGGAGAACAGTGTGGAGATTCCTTATAAAAACTGGAAATAGAACTGCCTTCTGACCCAGCAATCCCACTGCTGGGCATACACATCGAGGAAACCAGAATCGAAAGAGACACATGTACCCCAGTGTTCATCACAGCACTGTTTATAATAGCCAGGACATGGAAGCAACCTAGATGTCCATCAGCAGATGAATGGATAAGAAAGCTGTGGTACATATACACAATGGAGTATTACTCAGCCATTAAAAAGAATACATTTGGATCAATTCTAATGACGTGGATGAAACTGGAGCCTATTATACAGGGTGAAGTAAGCCAGAAAGAAAAACACCAATACAGTATAATAACACATATATATGGAATTTAGAAAGATGGTAACAATAACCTTGTATGCGAGACAGCAAAAGAGACACAGATGTATATAATAGTCTTTTGGACTCTGTGGGAGAGGGAGAGGGTGGGATGATTTGGGAGAATGGCATTGAAACATGTATATTATCATATGTGAAATGAATCACCAGTCCAGGTTCAATGCATGATACAGGATGCTGGGGCTGGTGCACTGGGATGACCCTGAGGGATGGGATAGGGAGGGAGGTGGGAGAGGGGTTCAGGATGGGGAACACATGTACACCCATGGCGGATTCATGTCAATGTATGGCAAAATCAATACAATATTGTAAAGTAATTACCCTCCAATTAAAATAAATAAATTTATATTTTTTTTAAAAAATGAGTGCTTGAACTCTCCCTTCACCCAGTCTTATATATTGACCTTCCCCTACTGCCTTTTCAGAGCAGTCTCTCAGAGCTCTCTGAGGTGCTGTCTCCTGGGCTGCAGTCCTCATTTTGCCCCAAATAAAACATAATTCTCACGTCATGCATCTTTTTTGTAGACAAGAGTGTAGAACTAAGACCTAGGGATCCTGGGTTTAACATTACCACCTGTTATTTGTAACTGTGTTATCTTCAGTATCAGTTCATTTAACCTCTCTAATTGAACATCAATGTCTTCTTTCTTGTAAAGGAAGTAAGAACATTTACTCAGCCTTATCAAAGGACTTTGTTGATAACTGTGGCTGACACACTCCAGGTGACCCACTACGATCCCTTCTTCCTAATGTCCGTGACTTTGTTTATAATCCCTTCTCTTTGAGTGTGGGCAGGACATGTGACTTACTTCTAACCAGTTGAATATGGTGAAACTTACAGGTTACTCCATGATTATATATATATATGTTATATTAGATTTCATCTTGCTAATAGACCCTCCCTAAAACTCTTCATGCCAACTTGGTGAAGTCAGTGGGAAAGCTGGAAAAGCCCATGTGCCAAGGAACTATGGGCAGCCTCCAGGAGCTGAGTGTCTGGTAGCTCAGGCCCCAACAAGAAACCAGGGCTCTCAGTCCTACAAACACATGAAATTAATTCTGCCAATAACCTGGGTGAGCTTGAAATCAGGTTCTTTCCCAGTTGATTCTCCAGATGGGAATATAGCCTAGCTGACACCTTAATTACACCCTTATGAGACCCTAAGCAGAGAACCCAGCTAAGTTGTGCCCAGACTTCAGACCCATGAAAACTGTGAGGGAATAATCAGTCAAGTTTACAGTCATTTGTCATTTGTTATACAATAATGGGAAATGAATACAATAACTAAATTAGTTAAGATGTATCAAATCATATAACAAACTGGAAATACATGCTAGGTATTAGGCTCAAAGTATCAAAAATTTCATGGAGATTTCACACAGTACAAAGTCAAAATTTTACTCATATGCTTTGAGGAGTTCACAAGCCATTTTTTTTTTAACCAAGTCATCACATAAACATCTCCAATTTTCCTTAAAATTATAGTATCTACTCTTTTATTCTGACCTTGAAGTTCTGACAGCTGTGTCACTGATTGTTTTTGGTCTGTGAAAGGTATAACTTCTATATTGCTGTCAATAAAGACAAAATCTGGGGTTTAACTGCTCTTCCTTAGAGAACTATGAAAAACCCAGGCTGTTTTAACTATGGATTCCATTTAATAGGTATGCTTCAGCCCACATTTCAGTAGAATTGCCACTTTCATCATTTTTACTATTATCTTACATGTTGCTATGACTATTAACAGCATCAATGAATGCTTTTACTTTTGTGCCTAAGTTTTTCATCTGGAGACTTTTCAAATGGATGTTGGAGGAATATTGTTGATCGATATTCCAAATTTCATCTCATTTACAGGGGTATAAATGATATGCTCTCAATTTCTGTTACCAGTAATAACATTCCTTGCCTTCTGTAGCAAAGCTCTTTCCAAGAACCCCTGACCCATATGTAATCAGCTTTGTGGCTCTGGGACAGGGCAACATAGAGCTTTTCCTTAGTCATTCTAAATCTGCTGTATGATGATTATAATAACACCCAGGAATGAGTATGCTTTAAGTACCAGGCTCATTGCAGACATTCTACCTAATTCTCAAAACAACCCTGCAAAGTAAATACTTTCACTTCCATTTTACAGATTTCAAAACTCTGGCTTAGGGAGAATAATTTCCTTACCTGAGGTCACACATCTATAAGTCACTCAAGCAAGATTTGAAATCAGATATGTCAAATTACAAAGCCTTCTTCCTGCCTTCACACCTTACAAAACCTTCTAACACTGAAAACGGAGAACACAGCACCAGTTTAAGACTATTTCCCAATTTTCTTCCATTCATAAACTTCCTTTAATGTGTTAGCCCTTTCACATGGTATCTGTATAATCATCTGTTCTGATATAGAGTGGTTTTCAACTCTGTAATGGCAAAGGAGAAGAATCTTACATTAGTTAGGATTATACTTGGCTGTGAATGATTAAAAGAACAAAATTACATTGGCTTAAACAAGACATGAGTTTACTTCACTTTCATGTATGCACTCTATGGATTTCAGTTCAGTTCAGTTCAGTTGCTCAGTCGTGTCCGACTATTTGCGACCCTATGAACTGCGGTACGCCAGGCCTCCCTGTCCATCACCAACTCCTGGAGTTCACTCAGACTCACGACCATCGAGTCAGTGATGCCATCTGGCCATCTCATCCTCTGTCGTCCCCTTCTCCTCCTGCCCCCAATCCCTCCCAGCATCAGAGTCTTTTCCAATGAGTCAACTCTTCGCATGAGGTGGCCAGAGTACTGGAGTTTCAGCTTCAGCATCATTCCTTCCAAAGAAATCCCAGGGCTGATCTCCTTCAGAATGGACTTGTTGGATCTCCTTGCAGTCCAAGGGACTCTCAAGAGTCTTCTCCAACACCACAGGTCAAAAGCATTAATTCTTTGGCGCTCAGCCTTCTTCACAGTCCAACTCTCACTTCCATACATGACCACTAGGAAAACCATAGCCTTGACTAGACAGACCTTATCTAGGTTGGTCATAACTTTTCTTCCAAGGAGTAAGTGTCTTTTAATTTCATGGCTGCAGTCACCATCTGCAGTGATTTTGGAGCCCAAAAAGATAAGGTCTGATACTATTTCCACTGTTTCCCCATCTATTTCCCATGAAGTGATGGGACCAGATGCCATGATCTTCGTTTTCTGAATGTTGAGTTTAAGCCAACTTTTTCACTCTCCACTTTCACTTTCATCAAGAGGCTTTTTAGTTCCTTTTCACTTTCTGCCATAAGGGTAGTATCATCTGCATATCTTGGTGATGACTAAATCCAGGATCTACCCCTCAGGATTTTATTTAGGTCATACCTGAATGGTCTAGCAGTTTTCCCTACTTTCTTCAATTTAAGTCTGAATTTGGTCATAAGGAGTTCATGATCTGAGCCACAGTCAGCTCCTGGTCTTGTTTTTATTGACTGTATAGAGCTTCTCCATCTTTGGCTGCATAGAATATAATCAATCTGATTTCGGTGTTGACCATCTGGTGATGTCCATGTGTAGAGTCTTCTCTTGTGTGGTTGGAAGAGGGTGTTTGCTATGACTAGTACATTTTCTTGGCAAAACTCTATTAGTCTTTGCCCTGCTTCATTCCGCATTCCAAGGCCAAATTTGCCTGTCACTCCAGGTGTTTCTTGACTTCCTACTTTTGCATTCAAGTCCCCTATAATGAAAAGGACTTCTTTTTTGAGTGTTAGTTCTAAAAGGTCTTGTAGGTCTTCAAAGAACCGTTCAACTTCAGCTTCTTCAGAGTTACTGGTTGGGGCATAGACTTGGATTACTGTGATATTGAATGGTTTGCCTTGGAAATGAACAGAGATCATTCTGTCATTTTTGAGACTGCATCCAAGTACTGCATTTCAGACTCTTTTGTTGACCATGATGGCTACTCCATTTCTTCTGAGGGATTCCTGCCTGCAGTAGTAGATGTAATGCTCATCTGAGTTAAATTCACCCATTCCAGTCCATTTTAGTTCACTGATTCCTAGAATGTCGACATTCACCCTTTCCATCTCTTGTTTGACCACTTCCAATTTGCCTTGATTCATGGACCTGACATTCCAGGTTCCTATGCAATATTGCTCTTTACAGCATCAGATCTTGCTTCTATCACCAGTCACATCCACACCTGGGTATTGTTTTTGCTTTGGCTCCATCCCTTCATTCTTTCTGTAGTTATTTCTCCACTGATCTCCAGTAGCGTGTTGGGCACCTACTGACCTGGGGAGTTCCTCTTTCAGTATCCTATCATTTGTCTTTTCATTCTGTTCATACAGTGGAAGTTAGAAATAGATTTAAGGGCCTAGATCTGATAGATAGAGTACCTGATGAACTATGGAATGATGTTCATGACATTGTACAGGAGACAGGGATCAAGACCATCCCTGTGGAAAAGAAATGCAAAAAAGCAAAATGGTTGTCTGGGGAGGCCTTACAAATAGCTGTGAAAAGAAGAGAGGTGAAAAGCAAAGGAGAAAAGGAAAGATATCAGCATCTGAATGCAGAGTTCCAAAGAAGAGCAAGAAGAGATCTTCAGCGATCAATGCAAATAAATAGAGGAAAAGAACAGAATGGGAGAGACTAGAGATCTCTTCAAGAAAATTAGAGATACCAAGGGAACATTTCATGCAAAGATGGGCTCCATAAAGGACAGAAATGGTATGGACCTAACAGAAGCAGAAGATATTAAGAAGAGGTGGCAGGAATACACAGAAGAACCATACAAAAAAGATCGTCATGACCCAGATAATCTCGATGGTGTGATCACTCATCTAGAACCAGACATCCTGGAATGTGAAGTCAAGTAGGCCTTAGAAAGCATCACTATGAACAAAGCTAGTGGAGGTGATGGAATTCCAGTGGAGCTGTTTCAAATCCTGAAAGATGATGCTGTGAAAGTGCTGCACTCAATTTGCCAGCAAATTTGGAAAACTCAGCAGTGGCCACAGGACTGGAAAAGGTCAGTTTTCATTCTAATCCCAAAGAAAGGCAATGCCAAAGAATGCTCAAACTACCACACAATTGCACTCATCTCACATGCTAGTAAAGCAATGCTCAAAATTCTCCAAGCCAGGCTTCGACAATATGTGAACCGTGAACTCCCTGATGTTCAAGCTGGTTTTCGAAAAGGCAGAGGAACCAGAGATCAAATTGCCAACATCTGCTGGATCATGGAAAAAGCAAGAGAGCTCCAGAAAAACATCGATTTCTGCTTTATTGACTATGCCAAAGACTTTGACTGTGTGAATCACAATAAACTGTGGAAAATTCTTCAAGAGATGGGAATACCAGACCACCTCACCTGTCTCTTGAGAAATCTGTATGCAGGTCAGGAAGCAACAGTTAGAACCAGACATGGAACAACAGACTGGTTTCAAATAGGAAAAGGAGTACGTCAGGGCTGTATATTGTCACCCTGCTTATTTAACTTATATACAGAGTACATCATGAGAAACGCTGGACTGGAAGAAACACAAGCTGGAATCAAGATTGCCAGGAGAAATATCAATAACTTCAGATATGCAGATGACACCACCCTTATGGCAGAAAGTGAAGAGGAACTCAAAAGCCTCTTGATAAAAGTGAACGTTGAGAGTGAAAAAGTTGGCTTAAAGCTCAACATTCAGAAAACGAAGATCATGGCATCTGGTCCCATCACTTCATGGGAAATAGATGGGAAAACAGTGGAAACAGTGTCAGACTTTATTTTGGGGGGCTCCAAAATCACTGCATATGGTGGTTGCAGCCATGAAATTAGAAGACACTTACTCTTGGAAGAAAAGTTATGACCAACCTAGATAGCAAATTCAAAAGCAGAGACATTACTGTGCCGACGAAGGTCCATCTAATCAAGGCTAAGGTTTTTCCTGTGGTCATGTATGGATGTGAGAGTTGGACTGTGAAGAAGGCTAAGCACCGAAGAATTGCTGCTTTTGACCTGTGGTGTTGGAGAAGGCTCTTGAGAGTCGCTTGAACTGCAAAGAGATCCAACAAGTCCATTTTAAAGGAGATCAGCCCTGGCATTTCTTTGGAAGGAATGATGCTAAAGCTGAAACTCCAGTACTTTGGCCACCTCATGCGAAGAGCTGACTCATTGGAAAAGACTCTGATGCTGGGAGGGATTGGGGGCAGGAGGAGAAGGGGACGACAGAGGATGACATGGCTGGATGGCATCAATGACTTGATGGCCGTTGAGTCTGAGTAAACTCTGGGAGTTGGTGATGGACAGGGAGCCATGGCGTCCTGTGATTCATGGGGTCGCAAAGAGTCGGACACGACTAAGCAACTGAACTGAACTGAACTGAGCCCTCAGGAAATTTGCTATCTCTAGAGAAACTTAATCAGCTCCTGATAATTGGAAACAGAATCAAAACTTTGCTATAATGAAAGAAGGAAAGGGAAACTAGGGAAGACAGTAGTTAGCTCTAACTAGTGGAGTCCTGGAAGACTCCTTTGAAGAAGTGACACTGAGCTAAGCTTAAAGATCAGAAAAAATTCAGTAGACAACAAAGGAATTAGGGAGAGAGATGAGATGTAAGGGAGGAGGAGGACATTCGATGCTAAATAAGTGACAAAAGTAAACAGATGTAAAAGTCTAGTCCATCTCCCATTCATAGAAAGAGATATCTGTCTGGAGAAGACTCCTTTTCCTTGTTCCCCCAATATCCATTCTTACTTTCTTCCTTAGTAATAGAATCTTTAGCTAAGTACATGGCTGATCAAACTAAAGCCTACATTTCCAGACTCCCAAAGGCCTAGATGGACCATGAGACTAAATTCTGATTAATGGAATGTGTGCAGAGGTATCATGAGGAAGTTCCTGATAATCATCATTAAGAAACCAATTAGCACTGCCTTTGGCCTCTTCTGCTTCTTCCCTTTTCTCTCTTGCATGTTGGAATGTGAAGGTAGTGGCCAAAGCTTGAGCTGCCATCTTGGAATGTGAGATGACCTGAAGCATAGAGGTACCAACATCCTATCCTACAAAACCTCCTATATCCTATAGAATATACAAAAAATATATATCATATATATATATCCTATAGAACATCCCCATGGATCTAGATAGGCTTTCACTTGAGAATGGTGTCTGTGGGGAAAATGCTATGCCTACCCCTTACTATCAATGTTGAGAATGTGCCCTACTGAAGCCACAACCTGCAGAGCAATGCTGAAGAGAGACATAGGCTACCAAACAGACACCAATCCTAGGTTAGCCCACATTCTCAGCTGTGTGTTTTAAGTAAATGAAGAGAGTAAATACCTGCTCACAGTAACACACATGTTCAAATCTTCCTTCCCCTCATGTCTACTTTCCTCCCCACAGCTCTACTCGCCCTCAAACTCAAAATTTCCCCAAAAATTCCCTCCTAAGATCTCCTCCAGTAGCTTTAGCCCTCATGCCATTTCTCCCTCTATCCCTCTGAAGACCCCAGGCAGGTAGCAGTATGATGGGGACACATGCCACCCTATGGAGGCTGAGCTCTGCACAGGAAGGTTTCTATTCCATTAGGAACCCAAGGTGTTGCAGGAAAGGGGACCTGTTCCAAGGCTAAAGAGTGAGCTCTTGTCTAACACTCAGAAGTGAATTGTCCTAGGAGAAGGCAATGGCACCCCACTCCAGTACTCTTGCCTGGAGGATCCCATGGACAGAGGAGCCTGGTGGGCCACAGTCAATGGGGTCGCTAAGAGTCTAACACGACTGAACGACGTCACTTTCACTTTCATGCATTGGAGAAGGAAATGGCAACCCATTCCAGTGTTCTTGCCTGGAGAATCCCAGGGATGGGGGGCCTGGTGGGCTGCCATCTATGGGGTCGCACAGAGTCGGACACGACTGAAGTGACTTAGCAGCAGCAGCAGCAGGAGGAGGCACACAAGTTAACAAAGCAAGAGACTTTATTGGGAAATGGTGCCCAGGCAGAGAGCAGCAGGGTAAGGGAACCCATGAGAACTGTTCTGCCATGTGTCAAGTTTTATAGTGATGGGGTTTGTTTCCAGATTGTCTCTGGCCAATCATTCTGACTCAGGGTCCTTCCTGGTGGCACGTTCATCACTCAGCCAAGATGGATGCCGCCGAGAAGGATTCTGGGAGGTTGGTAGGACATCTGGACTGATGTCTCCTCTTTCCTTTTGACCTTTCCCAAATTCTTGCCATTGGTGGTAGCTTGTTAGTTCTGCATTCCATACCAGGGCCTCCTATTGTAAGCTAACTCTTGCAAATGATTATCGTCAAGCCTAGCCAGGGTGGGCAGTTTCAGACAGTGGTTTCCCTGGCAAAACTAACAAGAAATTCAACTTGTACTACAAAACACTTTTATACATCTTAAGAATTCAGTAAGAGGTAATATTTTCAATCTTAATCTTTGATTCTAACCCCTGAATTATAGGTAACCAAAGAAATTCTAAAGAAATAATAGGAAATATTTGTATCAGACAATATTACTTTCCTCCCCAAAAGCCATTCCATTTTCCCTTTATGAATGACATTCATTTTGTTCAGATTTGAGGAAGCAATGTGCTCCAGGAAGTTTGGACCCCACTCTAGCCCTAGAAGATTAAGCATAATTAGTCAAGTTAGTCATGCTAATCCCACTTCCTTTACCAGTGATTGTTGTGCAAGTGGGCCTATGATACCTTCTGGTCAAAAGGGCCTGAGGGGAACTTACTAGGGACTTCTCAGAATGATTTTTCTCCAAGACTGAAAAAAAAAAAAGGCATAAAGGAAGAACTCTCCTTCCTGTTTAGATTCAGCTGTGGGGGGACATGGTGCTTAGAGCTGTGGCAGCCATTTTGTGACCATAAAATTAAAATTAAAAGAATCACAGAGAAGTTGACCCAGAACCCACAACCCACACATCAACTGGGCTGCTGAATTAACAAAACTCAGAACCATTATTTCCAGATTCAGGTTATGTAAACAATAAACTCTTAACTTTTAGGTGTGACTAAATATTCCATTTCATATAGCAAAAAGCATTATAATCGATAAAATATTCAAGAATGACATCAATTTGCTTCCTTTTCACTCAATATTTCAAGGTTATTGAAGTTGTTATAAATGAATTCATTGAATATTATAATAAATAGAATCTTCAATTTTATTTATGTATAATTATAAATTAAATATACTTCATAATTTCTACCGATAACATTTGATAGGCATAATTAGAGTTCTTGGGTATATGAGGCTAAATATTTAGAAAGGTCTTCATACCCAGGTCATTTTACAATGCCTAAAGAAAGCCTTTACCATCTCATTTTCATTTTCTTATCTGACTGGCTGAATCCATTGACTGTCCAGCCAAAGAAATTGACAGCCTGGTGACACGTCCATTGTGTATGAGCCACACTCTTGGTGCTTCACTTCGGAGTGGGGCATACAGATGGCCCAAAGCATCTCAATAGGAAGAAAAGCCAAGTGGTCAAGCTGGAAGATTAGCACAGAGAACAAAGATGTTCATAAGACTCTCATGGAAAATTTAAGTGAGAAACTGGCAACAACAGGCTAAACTGTTTTTCCCAGCTAGTGCAGTTTACCTAAGTGCCCTAGGACATGGTGTATGTTTATATGCAGGCTTCTTCATGGTCATTTTTCATTATCTTGAATCTAGGATATCATGTACCCAGCTGTGTAATGTACCTGCCCTAATGTGCATTTCTTTTTAAATGCCATTTGTAGATGATTTCTCTCAAGCCTTCAAAGGACATAATGAGATAATGTGGTGGAAAGCACTTTGTCAGCTGTAAAGTACCGCAAAAATGTTGCTATTTTGGTTAAAACTCTAAATTTTTTTTAATTTTAAAACATTAAAGTGAGCAATGGCTTTATGAAAGCCCTCCCATGGTTCCAGAGAGGCTGCTACTAAGACACTGGGAGCATACTTAAGGTAAATCTATGCTAATGGTTTTACCACTTTTATAGGCTAAAATTCTGTCCAAGAGACAGAAAGAGTTCAGGAATTGTACTTTCTCCTGTTTCTTAATACAAATATGTAGGGGGCACTTCCAATCCTGGACGACTGAAACAGGATAGATAAACTGTAAAATGCATGCAACACTTGACCCTTCAGTCTGCAACCAAATCCAGCCCCTGCACCCAACACCAAATTAAATCTTGGAGACATAGAGTTTTGGGTAAAATAGAAAAGAATAGCTTTATTGCTTTGTGAGGCAAAGGGGCCACAGAGGGCTAATGCCTGCAAAACTGTGTCCTCACTTGGAGGGGTAGTGAGGAGTTTTACAGTAATGGTTCAAAGAGGGTGTAATCAGCTCAGGGACATTCTTCTGATTGGTTGATGGTGAGGTCAGTGGGAATCAGCATCATCAACCTTCTAGTTCCAATGGGTCTGGGGTCTGCATGCTTGTGAGGGGCATAGTAACTTTTCCCACCTGGTGGAGGTTCCAGTATCTGCGAAATTGCTCAAAAATACTATTATGTGTATCTCTTGAGGGAGAACCAGGACCCTGTCCCAAGGCTGCACTACTGTTTCTTTTGATTGTTCCTCCCTTGTCTCTGTAGCCCCTCCCTTCCCTAATTAGCAACTGTTTGAACCTGCTTGCTGCAACTCAGGGAAGGTCATGGAGGCCAAAATAAAGCCCATTTTCTGTAATCAAGAAATGGGGGCCAAAGAAAGGTTTTTGTGCCCAGGAGCCCCACAGGGCCCTGCTGGTACCATATTCTGATCTCTCTAGTCCCCATGACAAGCACAGGAAGCCCCAGAATCCAGTTCAACAGGTGAGCAACAAATACATGTTGAACTGAACTGAATTCATGAAAGAGTCTATAACTCTCTACTCAAAATCTTCTCCATGGATTTGCTACTTTGTCATCATGGGGAACTTTTTAGAAATGCAGATTCTCAGGTCCCAGTTAGACCTAGGAAACAGACTCTGTACTTTCACAAGACCCCCCAAGATGTTCGGTGTCCACTTTAAAAGTGTGAGAGTTCTGCTGTAGCAGATGTCATCTATGCTGCATTCTCATCCCTTCAGTCCACCCTGGAGGTGACCTGAGTCAGTTCCCATGCATGTCTTGCTACACATCTTTCCCTGGTGGCTCTCTCTGACCCAGGACCCCTGCTGCCAGGCTGGCACATGCCAGGCCAGCCAGAAGTGCTGGGAACTTGATGTCTTTGTGGGAATGGTGAGTTGGTATATGAGCATCACAATTTTCCTGGCTTTAAATAGGGACATTCCAAGACATATTCCACGTTGTTTTTCAGAGTGAACCCAGGAGTACTAAGTTCAGTTGCCCATAGAAATAATCTATATTGGCTTTCCTATATTCCTCTGTCTCACTTCCCCACACTGTCAGCATTGCTTTCTGGACTCATCTCCCAAACAAACTGCTTTTACTCTAATCCTTATGTCAGGATGTTTTTGGAAGAATTCAAGCTAAGACAAGTTGCCTTGCACTTCTGATAGTCAATCCTTTCTAGTCTAGCCCCTATATTAGTCTATCCAGGCTGCCATAACAGAATACCATAGACTGGGTGGCTTTCACAGCAGATACTGATTTTCTCCTGGTTTTTACAATGCAGGAGACCCCGGGTTGATTCCTGGGTCAGGAAGATCTGCTGGAGAAGGAATAGGCTACCCACTCCAGTATTCTTGGTCTTCCCTTGTGGCTCAGCTGGTAAAGAACCCACCTGCAATGCCAGAGACCTGGGTTCGATCCCTGGGTTGGGAAGATCCCCTGGAGAAGGGAAAGGCTACCCACTCCAGTATTCTGGCCTGGAGAATTCCATGGACTGTATAGACCATGTAGTAGTAAAGAGTCAGACACTACTGAGCAATTTTTACTTTCACTTTTGAAGTCTGAGTCAGGGTGCTAGTATGGTCGGTTTCTGGTGAGGACTCTTCCAGTTTGCAGACAGCTGCCTTCTAGCTTATGACCTGACAAGTAAATGCCCAACATGTCAACGAGATCATCTAGATAAGAACAAAGAGCAACTGTTTGAACCTGCTTCATTCTGGTTCTACCACTAGGCTCCCTGGGCCTCAGCTCAACTGAAGGATCAGGACATTAAACAGTTGATCACAAGGTGTTATCAGACTGAGTCCAGGGCAAGAGAGCAGGTCCAGGAACCAGGGTCTCCAGATTCCAAGTTTAGGGTCTTCCAACACACCAAATGGCTTCTCCTAACAATGTTGGTAGGAGCTTTAAGAGCAATAACAAAGCCCAAGTTTAATATTAAACTAAAAGTGGCACCTCACTATTGTTCCTCAGACCTAAATCATTCTGATTATATCCAATTCATGATAATTCACACTAATGAAAGGAAGCACTGACATAAATAATTCAGAAACTCACTAATAATCAGCCCAGCTGTAAGACACTCCTGCCAAGGGAAGCATCCCAGGAGGCCACCCCAGCTGGGTACATGGCAGGCAGGACTCCCAGTGCACGCAGATGGTCTGCAGTGGAGCGATGGCCTGCCGCCAGCTTCAAGATCAGCTTTAGGAAAGCATTCTTTTAGTGGTGAGGACTGGGGAGACCTTGTGCCCAAGAGGCCACGAAGGCAGTTGAGGGTTTTTTCAACTGACTAATGTGTAAGTCTGTGCAAGCATCCTGCCCACTTCCTAACCAAATCCACCACTCCGTGTTCTGTGAGCTTTGTCTGCAGCCGTCTTCATTCCACATGGCCTCTCCTGGCCTTGGATATTGTTGTGGTCACCTGATGGAGCAGTGAGAGATGCCAACCCTCCTGTGAAATGCCAGATAACTACTGGGCAAATTAACTCACTTCAGTGTTCTCAGTGGAAAATGGGTAGGGTGTCACAGAATCACCCATGAAGCAACTACAAGCAACACTTACTCTCCCACTTTGATCCCTTCCCATTTATCTCTGCCAAAAGAATGATACTGTAAACAAACAAACAAAAAAAATGTTCCCCAAGTAGATCAGACTGAATGTCACCCTGATCACTGGAGCCATACATCTTTGTTCTGGGTTCTCTCACAACTTGGAGTTCAATTAAGTCTACATCTACCTCTTCTGACCCAGAGAGGATCACACTTTATACCACTACTCAGAAAGCATCAGCAACCACATAAGTTTTATGTCAAAATCAAGTACATGGGCATTAGCCACAGGAATGTACATAAGTCTTAGTTTAGATAGAGCACTGGATATTTTTGGACTATAAAGCAAGCTGAGTGCTGAAGAATTGATGCGTTTGAACTGTGGTGTTGGAGAGGACTCTTGAAAGTCCCTTGGACTGCAAGGAGATCCAACCAGTCCATCCTAAAGGAGATCAGTCCTGGGTGTTCATTGGAAGGACTGATGCTGAAGCTGAAACTCCAATACTTTGGCCTCCTGATGCAAAGAGCTGACTCATTGGAAATGACCGTGATGCTGGGAAAGACTGAAGGCAAGAGGAGAAGGGGACAACAGAGGATGAAATGGTTGGATGGCATCACCAACTCAATGGATGTGAATTTGAGCAAGCTGTGGGAGTTGGTGATAGACAGAAAAGCCTGGGATGCTGCAGTTTATGGGGTCGCAGAGTCGGACACGACTGAGTGACTGAACTGAAGTGGACTGAACTGAACTGAACCAAACCAAATATTTGTGTGTTCGACGTGACCTTGAACCTGTACAGAAAGTCCCCTATGAACCTTCAAGTTGCTAACTTTCAAAGATGCAAAGTGTATTTGCATGTCCGATCACTTAAGTTAGTTCACATGCCTGGCATGCACTGTCTCATGCATGCGTCCTCTGCAAGTGGTTGTGCTTTTATGTACTTACAGCTGTGTATAGAGGACTTCCCTGGTGCTCAGATGGTAAGCCGTCTGCCTACAATGCGGAGACCTGGGTTCAATCCCTGGGTTGGGAAGATCTCTTGGAGAAGGAAATGGCAACCCACGCCAGTATTCTTGCCTGGAAAATCCCACGGATGGAGGAGCCTGGTAGGCTACAGTCCATGGGGTCACAAAGAGTTGGACATAACTGAGTGACTTCACTCACTCACTCACTCACTCACTCACTCATAGAGGACAGTAGTACAATATCTTTATTTCAAGTCCAGGAAGTAACTGCAAAAGCAGTGATGTAGCTGGTATTACTAAACTTTTCAAGCTACTGTACTGTAAGATTAACAACATTTTCTTTATTTTTGTGTTTGTTTTTGTGTTATTTGTGTGAAGAGTATTATAAACCTGTTACAGTACAGTGCTATATAGCCTATTATGTTAGTTGGGTTCCTGGGCTAGCTTTTTTGGATTTGCAAACATGCTCTCAGAACAGAACTCATTTGTATGTAGGGGACTTACTGTACCACACTGGTGAATGCTCCAAGGGAGGAACTGAGGAAGAGCTAGAGTACCCCCAGCCAAGATGGTATCACAAAGGCCTACTCACGGTGTGATTCGACGCCAACTAATCCTGGTGGCTCAGTTGGTAAAGAATCTGCCTGTAATGCAGGAGACGCAGGTTTGATCCCTGGGTGAGGAAGAGGACCTGGAGAAGGAAATGGCTACCCACTCCAGTATTCTTGCCTGGAAAATCTCATAGACAGAGGAGCCTGGCGGGCTACAGTTTATGGGGTGGCAGTCAGATGTGACTTAGTGACTAAACCACCAACACCAATTCAGACTTTAGAAATATATCATTGTTTGACAGCTGTGTGATGATATGTTGGAGCCATAGAACATGACCATATCTGCCTCTGACACCACATGTGCTGCGCATCACATGCTCTCAGTGCGCTTTTTACTCCAGGCATTCCTGATGTAATCAACGTGCTCAGATGCGATCTGACTACATGCAGACGCAGCTGTCCCAAACACACTGCCCACTTCCTGCCCCCAGGCTTCTCTGCTACTCTCAGCCCACGTAAGATGCTGCAGACCAGCCCTCCTGATCCCACAGGCATCTGGAAGTGGGAAGGAGTTAACATCAAAAAGCAATTCTTGGCCAACTGGGAACGGAAAGGAGTAAATAAATTCTCCCCCTGTCTGTTCCTCAGGGAGATAATCCCAGGGTACATCTCACACATTTCCTCAAAGGATCTTGGAAGGATCAAGCCTACACCAATAGCTGTTACCAAAACTAGCCCCAAAATACAAAGAGATCAAACCAGCAAGCTCCAGGAGTTGGTAATGGACAGGGAAGCTTGGCATGCTGCAGTCCATGGGGTCACAAAGAGTCAGACACGACTGAGGAACTGAACTGAATTGAACAAGATTTAAAGGGAGAGAAATCCTACAGTCTGTGCTGAAATTCAGGTATAGGATTTAACTGTAAGGGCAGCAAAGCTACAGAGGAAACTGAATGTGCAGTCTCAACAGTCTCCTATGTCGAAATCAGGGCCTGACGTGAAGAGAGGGGGACCTTGAGACATAGAAGAGACTCAGCATGGAGACACGGCAGGGGTTGGGGGCAGAAGAACCCATGTGCCCTTCTCTGTTCCCAGGACATGCATAACTAGCTTGGGAACACTATGACTTTGCCCATAAATCCAGTGGAAGCTCCTTTCATTGTAGCTTGAATTATATTTTGTAAGTATGCAATTATCTTCATCATATCCAAATTTAATATAAAAAAGAGGGGGAGAACTGGCAAAGGAAGTAACTTAGGAAATTAAAGCAAAAGCTTTAAAAGCACATAAATGAAGGTTCAAACACCAGCCATGCTACTTACTGACTGTTCAGTTCAGTTCAATTCAGTCGCTCAGTTGTATCCGACTCTTTGCAACCCCATGAATTACAGCACGCCAGGCCTTGAGGATATCAGTTTCTTCATCTGTAAAATGGGGGAAATCTCGTAGTCAGATGTTGGAATGTTAATCAATATAAAGTATGTAGAACTCCTAGCTCATAGAAAGCATTCAATACATGCTACCTGTATCCATTTTTTCACTATTTGAACAATCGAGACACCTCTTTCAACAGTATATGAGCGCTGGCAATTATCAATATTGCATGTTTAGTATAAACCAGAAAAATAATTCAATTTACTGGTCTAGATGGAAATTTCCTTACTTTGAGGAAAAAATAAGCCAATTTCTCATAGTAATACTATAGCAATTCCTACCCTATTAATTTACATATAATATGTGAAGCAGTTAAACTCATTCTTTAACCACAAAGCTTGCAAGAGAGATGATATTAACTGTGGTTCAGCTTAACTTTTGTGGCACTAAACTGTCAAAGAATTTGGACTGTTAGTAGTTTTTAATAATTACTGTTGAGGCTTCAGAGCTCCAAAATTGGCAAGAGTGCCATACTACTCTTAAGTTTCTGAGCCATAGCATAACATGGAGCAGACATTTGGCTATTGTCCAGAGAATCTGATCCTGAAATCAGAAAATAGGTCAAAACATCCACTTCTGTAGCTAAACCTATGGCAGCAGACTTTGAACTGGACACTCTGTCCTGAATTTTTCTGAGGAATAATCATGCTCAGGAACATGGCTGAGAAGAAGGCTTAGAGTAGCCAGACCAGACCATAACAGATGGTTGTATAATACAGTTCAGAAACCTTTCCCAGGACAGAGACCCACAGGGGGATTGAATCAGTGTTCTCTAGTTTAAAGGCTCCCTTCAGAGAAACCATTTGTAGAGCATAGCTATAGGGGTAATCCCCACTGAGAAAAGTCCTTCCAGAGGGAATGTGCAATGAAACTGCCAAGTCTCATCATTTACATGAATGAATTCTGAGTATTTAAAAATTAGGTGAATATTTTCTCCACCTAAGAAAGACAGACCAATGCACAAGTTATTTTAAAAATCAATACTGGTAGGTTAGAAAAGGATCACTGGGAATACAAAAACACAAACTCTTTGTCTTTTTGGAAAAAAAAATGCAATGCCATTCATTCTTTTTTTTATTCATACATGTTTATGGAAAGTGAATTATGCACCAGCATTAGGAAGGTACAGAGCAAAACATAGTCCTTGCCTTCCTGCACACTATCTAAAGACAAACTGATAAAATGTCTTAAAACCATCTTCATATGTAAACAGAATGTAAGAATACTGGGAAAATAGAAAAAAGCTATGGAGTCTGATTGAGTTTTATATATAAAAGATGGAAACAATAAACAGAATTTGTATTGACCAAACCCAAAAGAATTTCTCAGAACACCTGTGTTGGGAACATCCTTAAATAAAATAGTTAACTATATTGCTTTACTAGGTTAAGAGCTGTGACATGATTATGAAGCAATAAAAGCATTCTTTAAAGTATTTTGAGAGGCAGGTCAGTAAAGAAAGTTACCCATGTATGGTAGAGGAGCAGGTAAAAAGTACAGAGGCAGTCATTTCTGTAGCAGTCATATTATTTAATTTGCTTATTTTGACTCATTGTTCAGACTAGAGGAGAATATTTGAGCAAAGCGCAACAAATCAGATTCCTACTTAGCTAATTTTGAATGGGGACCCAGCAACTCCAGTCAATCAAGGGTTTTCCATCACATGCTGGGAGGCAGAAAAAGCCAGTCAACATAGAAAAAAGACATCAAAGCAGAAAAAGAAACTGAGTTGCCACAGTAGGCAAGAAAGAAAGAGTGGCCTCCTTTGTCCCTGGTAGGTTTCAGAGCCCTGGTTTCAGTCCCCTCTAAGACTCAGCTGTACTATCTGCTTGCATTGTAGGAAACAGTCTTGCATCCATTCCATAATTACCCTTTTGGCAAGTCAGGGTGAGTGATTTGTGGTAAATAATAATCAACTACAACACATCTTTCCAGCAAGACTGATTTGTTCTGTAAATCCCAAAATGCCATTGGCATTTTTAAGAAATGCAGTGCATTCTCTCTTTTCAGTGTCCCACCCCCCGTAAGCTCACCCCACCTCCAACTCAAGTCCCTTTCACTCAGTCTTCTCCAGTCTCTATTGAGTAGCCTCAATAACTCTTTGATGAAATCCTAGGAAGAGATTGAGGCTGGAAACAAGGTTTTGAGTCTGATTTCACAGCACAGCATCTCCCAGATGCACCACAGTGTACAGTCTCTGAAATCTGGTATGCACTTTATATTTAAAGCACATCATAATTCAGCCTTACCATACTTCAAGTTCTCAGTCATGACATTTCTCTGTTGGCTACTGAATTGGCCAGTCAGTGCAATTTTACAGGTTGAATCCAGGCTCCACCACTTCTTTACTGTGTGACGCTAAATTGATTATTTAACCTCTCCAGGTCTCATAAAGCTGTTTTGTGTATTAAGTGATATATTACCTGCAAATCCTTTAGCATGGTCTGAAGCATAGAAAGCTCTCAGTAAACTTTAACCACTAATTTTATCATAGAATACAATGGTGAACAGAAGGGACAGTCAGAGAAAACTCATAATTTGGTAGACTGCAATAAAATAATTTAGAATAAGTAAAAAATGAATAAAAATCATGTGTAACAGAATTTCTGTGTGTTTTGTAAAACTTAAGACCTAGTTTGAGATTCAGATTCTGTTCTGCTATTTGAAATTGGGAAATTTATTTTACCTCTGGATATTTCAGTGTTTTCATCTGTAAGATGGGAATAGTACTGTGTATGACTATGGTGAGAGACAATGAGTTAGCAGATGAAACGCACCTAGTCAGTTCAGTTCAGTTCAGTTCAGTCGCTCAGTCATGTCCGACTCTTTGCAACCCCATGAATCACAGCACGCCAGGCCTCCCTGTCCATCACCATCTCCCGGAGTTCACTCAGACTCACGTCCATCGAGTTGGTGATTCCATCCAGCCATCTCATTCTCTGTTGTCCCCTTCTCCTCCTGCCCCTAATCCCTCCCAGCAGCAGAGTCTTTTCCAATGAGTCAGCTCTTCATATGAGGTGGCCAAAGTACTGGAGTTTCAGCTTTAGCATCATTCCTTCCAAAGAACACCCAGGGCTGGTCTCCTTTAGAATGGACTGGTTGGCTCTCCTTGCAATCCAAGGGACTCTCAAGAGTCTTCTCCAGCACCACAGTTCAAAAGCATCAATTCTTCAGCACTCAGCTTTCTTCACAGTCCAACTCTCACATCCATACATGACCACTGGAAAAACCATAGCCTTGACTAGACAGACCTCTGTTGGAAAAGTAATGTCTCTGTTTCTCAATATACTATCTACGTTGATCATAACTTTTCTTCCAAGGAGTAAGTGTCTTTTAATTTAATGGCTGCAATCACCATCTGCAGTGATTTTGGAGCCCAGAAAAATAAAGTTGACACTGTTTCCATTGTTTCCCCATCTATTTCCCATGAAGTGATGGGGCTGGATGCCATGATCTTCGTTTTCTGAATGTTGAGCTTTAAGCCAACTTTTTCACTCTCCTCTTTCACTTTCTTCAAGAGGCTTTTTAGCTCCTCTTCACTTTCTGCCATAAGGGTGGTGTCATCTGCATATCTGAGGTTATTGGTATTTCTCCCGGCAATCTTGATTCCAGCTTGTGCTTCTTCCAGACCAGCGTTTCTCATGATGTACTCTGCATATAAGTTAAATAAGGAGGGTAACAATATACAGCCTTGATGTACTCCTTTTCCTATTTCGAACCAGTCTGTTGTTCCATGTCCAGTTCTAACTGTTGCTTCCTGATCTGCATATAGGTTTCTCAAGAGGCAGGTGAGGTGGTCTGGTATTCCCATCTCTTTCAGAATTTTCCACAGTTTATTGTGATCCACACAGTCAAAGGCTTTGGCATAGTCAATAAAGCAGAAATCGATGTTTTTCTGGAACTCTTGCTTTTTCGATGATCCAGCGGATGTTGGCAATTTGATCTCTGGTTCCTCTGCCTTTTCTAAAACCAGCTTGAACATCTGGAAGTTCATGGTTCACATATTGCTAAAGCCTGGCTTGGAGAATTTTGAGCATTACTTTACTAGCATGTGAGATGAGTGCAAGTGTGCAGTAGTCTGAACATTCTTTGGCATTGCCTTTCTTAAGTAAAAACAAGAAGTAGCTATAATTGTCATCAACACTTTTTTTTTTTTTTTTTTTTTTTACGTTTTGTCTATGCCCATGGCATGTGCAATCAAACTTGTACCCCTATGGTGAAAGCATGAAGTTTTCACCACTGGACCACCAGGAAAGTCTCGATCAGTATCACTACTGCTGTTGTTATTCTACCATCCCAGATGGTGAATGACAAGTGTAATCTCTGAGTCTCAGGTCTTCAGCTTTAATTATGTGCTGCCTTTGGAGCTTCCCCAGTTGTGCTAGTGGTAATGAACCCACCTACCAATGCAGGAGACTGTAAGAGACCTGGGGTTCGATCCCTGGGTTGGGAAGATCTCCTGGAAGAGGACATGGCAAGCCACTCTAGTATTCTTGCCTGGAGAATTTCATGGACAGAGGAACCTGATGGACTACAGTCCACAGGGTAACACAGAGTCAGATACAACTGAAGCGACTTATCATGCAGCACACACACATGCTGACTTTTAGTGGACCTAAAATCAAACAATCCATGGTGCTTATAAATATGAATTTTCTGTATTCAGTATATAAAACCACAAAAGGGCAAAAGTATAATTACAGAACCCTAGTTAGAAACATCCAATTCACAAACATCACGATCCCATTCACAATTATAAGTGCCAAGAAATAAAATTATGATGTTGGAGACTAGGCATATAAAATGAACAACCACCAAATATTGTCTATTGGCTCTGTACACTCTGCATTCCCTTCTCTGTTCTCCATTAAATCACAAAGGTTAAAAGACTGGGAACTAAATGTCACATACTCAGTTGCCAGCAGGGTACTGGCTATGGTTTAGTCTATAACACTCAAGCAAGCCAGAGAAGGCAGAATGGGGATAGAATTACTCTTCTTCCTCTTCTAGCTTTAGCAGATATGGTGGGCATCATAAACAGAGGGGTTTAATAGTTTCCATGTTCCCTAGAAATTCACCCCCTTAGGGCTACAGAGAAGCTATGAGGCCAGCAGTAGTTTCCCATGATTTCCTGACCACTGGGAAGCATCAGAATCTCTTTGGTCCTTTGGATGGACCATAGCTGTGATTGCCCTCTTGACTTTGGTGTCTTCGTTCCTCTCATCAATTTCTGTAGGCAGCTTATTCCCCATATTAAATATTGCTCTGTTTGAAATATCTAGAATGATTTCTTTTCCCACCTGAACCCTAACTGATATTGCTTCATTTCTCTGAAAATTAATGTGGACTCTCAGATCTAGCTGATGTCTCCAAGAAATGTAGGCAACAGGATGTCAGGAATTAACTTTGAAAGTGGGAGTGAAAGTCACTCAGTCCTGTCTGACTCTTTGCAACCCCATGGACTATACAGTCCATGGAATTCTCCAGGCCAGAATACTGGAGTGGGTAGCCTTTTCCTTCTCCAGGGGATCTTACTTTCTGGCATTGCAGATGGATTCTTTTCCAGCTGAGCTACAAAGGAAGCCCAAGAGTACTAGAGTGGGAAGCCTATCCCTTCTCCAGCAGATCTTCCCAACCCAGGAATCAAACCAGGGTCTCCTGCATTGCAGGCAGATTCTTTACCAACTGAGCTATCAGGGCATCTAATTCATTGGTAAAATTTGATTTTAACAACAGAAACAATAATAATGAACGTAACAGTCATTGCCATTTCTAAATGACAAAGTCAATAACTTTTTACAGTTAAAGAGATCTCTTTTTTTATGATGCTCTCCTTAACTCGAGTCAACCTAAAGCTATCTGCTACAAACTGAATGTAGTATCCCGCCAAAATTTACATACTGAAGCCCTAATCCACAATGTGATGGTATGTAGAAATGAAGCCTTTGGGAGAGAATTAGGTTTAGATGAGGTCATGAGATTAGAGTCCTCATGATAGGATTGTCATCCATCGGGGAGACAGCCTCAGGCCACATTGATACCTGTGGTCAGAGTCCAGCATCAGTGCCATCATCATGTAGAGACAACATATCCCATAATATATGCTTAAATTTTTGCTTTCTTGACCACAGGAATCATTAACCATGAGTTAGGACAGTTATTCTGATTTCTGGGGACAGGGAAGTTAATGCTAAAAGAATCTACAAGCTCAAAATAAGGCTGCATCTAAGACAGATCCACTTGAATGTAGATTGAAACAAATATGCGGTAAGTGCAAATCCCAGTAATCATTTTGAAAACCATACAGCACAGGAAGATTTTGTTTCCATCTAATTTAGCAAATATTACCTAAAAATACCCCCAAGATGCTCACTCGCCCAGGAAAATGTCCAGGGGTGGGGCCCTTCTCTAGAAAACTGGGTTCAACTGAGATATGGTCAAAGCCTCCTGTCTTTCTGGGCTCTGTCTGCTAATGAGACACAGAGCAGATGGATAAAGCAGCTGGGATTAGCACAGAGTGTTCTTGGAGGCTTCAGGCTCTGTGTTTCCACAGCAACATCATACCTGGAGGAAAGCAGCCTTGTGACAAAGCCCGGCACATTTGTCTCCATAACGACAAGATCAAGGCAACTTGGCCATGACTCTTCCCTGTTCTTCCTCAGTAGTGACCACAATAACTAGTAGTGACCATCCTCACACAACAGGTGGACAAACTTCTTCGATGGTTGTTTTGGTCAGACTCCCCAGATGCAGACCCTGAGAAATGGATTTGTATGATTTATTAAAGAAGTGCTCCCAAGGGAAACCAGGAAGGAAGCGGGGAGGGGAGGGGAAAGGGAAGGAGACCCAAGCAGCAATGTCCTCCTGGGCACAATCCTGCAGAGAGTAGCTTCAGCCTGCTCCCAGAGAGGAAGTCAGAGTATAAGATTCACCACAGAATTGTCTGCTCCCAAATGTCATCAGTTCAATGTCACCCCAGGAGACATAATTCCCATGTACTCTCAGCTTTATACCTTTTAGGAAAACTGGGCTCTGGGAGCCAGAGAGTCCAGAGGAAGGCTATGGATACTGTCTTTGGAAAGCATAGGAAACCCACGTGGCACACAAAAACAGTAAAATGGTACCTCAGGGAGTTAAGCAGAGTACCACCAATATCCTCTGCACTGGAGAAGACAAGTGAACTGTGGAGAGACAGATACAGAAGAAAAGATGAGGTTGACCATACTTGCTTTCTCATACATCTCAGTGTTTGCCTAGAGCTTTCTAGACTGGGCTTTAACACCAAGGTCAACTGGCAGCTACTGATTACCAACATAGTGCTTTTCACAGGAGTAGGAATTACGAAAACATCAAATAACAGGATTTATTATCCCATACAATAAACAGATTTATGCTGCCCAGCAAGAGTCCATGTTTTGGTACAAGCAGCAGGAAGTTAGGAGTTACATAATTTTTTTCCATGGTCTCTTGACACTTGATGCTTCACGTCACTTGACAGGGACGTTAGAGAGAGGATTCAAGTATTAGAAAAGATACTAGAAAAGGATGACTCCTCAACTCTGACATTCAGGATTTCACAGCCTGAATCTGATCCTGCTCTCTCTCTCTCACTTTCTGTGTGACCTTAAATTTATTCATTAACATCTTTCAATATCAGCTCACTTCTCTGTAAAATGTAAATGTTAGACTCCACTTTGGGGAGAATGGAGTAGACATCATTTTCTCTATTCTTCCCGGTCAGTATGACTAAAAATCTGGATATTAGATAAAAAATGAACATTTTATAAAATGACTGAAATGTGGAGAGAAGGTAGACCAGCTACCTTGAGGGACCTCATGACCTAAAAAATGACACAGTGGTGAATTTCATGGGTTTTCTTTTTGCCTCATATACCCTAGATTTGGAGTCAAAGATGACAGCAACCTGAAAACACCAATGAGAACAGACAAATATGTAAATAAAAATAAAACAAAAGCTTGCTCTTTCTACCAAAGGACCAGGAAAGAGGCAATCAAGCAAGAAAGAAAACTTAGACAATGACACTCTAGTCCAACCAAATGTGACAGAAAATACTGTGGCCCCACCACCATCCATGCTAGCAGAGGTAAGCAGATGTAAAGTGGGAAGTCTAGACTTCCATCCCTGCAAGGTTATAATGAAGCATCCCAACATCACCACCAGGGCTAGAAAGCCAACTAGAGAGCCAGGCAATAACAAGCCCTCTCCCACACTGTGCCAGTGAGTGAGTCAGACCTTCCACATTCACCTGGCAGTAACAAGGTATCCCCATCTTCCCCATAGGGACTGGTATCAGCAGTATCTCCTAGTGGAGAGTCAAAACTTTCCTCATCACCCACTAATAACATAGACGCTCCACCATTGTGTCAGTGGAGACCATGTCGGATGATAAAACTCCCACTACCATCCAGCAGTAAAGAGAAGCTTCCTCCGCACCTTGGGTCTCAATGGAGACAAAATGGAGAACTGGACTCCCATCTCCAGTTAGAAGCAATACGGTGGCATCCACAGCAGTGTCAAAAAGACCATCTAGAACAGAAGGCTTGAAAAAGATCCTGAGTCACATGACATAACACAAAAATGTCTTCTTACAATTAAAAATTGCTCATGATGTCAAAACCCAAAAAGATCTCAAAATGAATGAAAAACATCAATCAGCAGATGCCAAAAATAAGGTGACAGAGATGTTGGATTTTAAAACAACCATTGTAAAAATGTTTCATCAAAGATTTATTAACACAACTAAAAGAAATGCAAAAATATGACTTGGTGAAAAATTAGAAGATAAAAAAAGTTAAATTTTTAGAATTATAAAATACAAAAACCAAAATAAAAAGTCAGTGAATGGTTCATAGCAGAATGGAGGGGTCAGAGAAAAAAGAAATCACAACTAATCCACTATTAGAGAAATAATTTAAATAGCCCTATAACTATTAAGGAAATTGAATTCACAATTTCAAAACTTAAAAAAAAGAAATATCACTACTTTGGGAAATAGTTTGGTGGTTCCTAATAAAACTAAACACACTCTTACCACAGGATGCAACAATCACACTCTTTGGTATTTATCCAAAGGAATTGATAACTTACATCCACACAAAAATCTCTACACAGATGTTTGTGACAGCTTTATTCATATTGCCAAAACTTGTAAGATATCAAGATATCCATCAAAAACTGAATGATACATCTAGACAATGGAACATTTTTCAGTGCTAAAAAAGAAATTAGCTATAAGCCATGAAAAGACATGGAGGAAATTTAAATACATATTACTAAGTGAAATAACCCAGCCCGAAAATTCTACATATTATATGAGTTCAACTATATGACATCCTGGAAAAAGTAAAACTATGGAGAGAGTAAAAACATCAGGGATTACCAGGAGTTGAGGAGGAGGAAAGGATGAAGAGGTGAGTCATATAAATTTTTAGGGCAATGATAACTATAGTTTTGGGTATATGTCATTATTAATTTGTCCAGACCCACAGAGTGTACAACATATGAGTGAACCCTAATGCGAACTATGGGCTCTGAGCGATAATGATGTGTCAATGTACCTTTGTCAATTATAACATATGTACTACTTTGGTGAAGATTGTTATAATGGGGAAGGCTATACATGTACAGGGCAGGGGGTATATGGGATTCTGTTGCCAAATTCAGACTTAAATTGAAGAAAGTAGAGAAAACCACTAGACCATTCAGGTATGACCTAAATCAAATCCCTTACGATAATACAGTGGAAGTGAGAAATAGATTTAAGGGACTAGATCTGATAAACAAGTGCCTGATGAACTACGGATGGAGGTTCATGACATTGTGCAAGAGACAGGGATCAAGACCATCCCCAAGAAAAAGAAATGCAAAAAAGCAAAATGGTTGTCTGAGGAGGGCTTACAAATAGCTGTGAAAAGAAGAGAAGAGAAAAGCAAAGGAGAAAAGGAAAGATATATCCATTTGAATGCAGAGTTCCAAAGAATAGCAAGGAGCAATAAGAAAGCCCTCTTCAGTGATCAGTGCAGAGAAACAGAGGAAAACAACAGAACGGGAAAGACTACACAGTTTCTTCTCTAAGACAGAAACTCAGAGATACCAAGGGAACTTTTCATGCAAAGATGGGCTCAATAAAGGACAGAAATGGTATGGACCTAACAGAAGCATAAGATATTAAGAATAGGTAGCAAGAATACACAAAAGAACTGTACAAAAAAAGATCTTCATGACCCAGATAATCAAGAAATGGTATAATCACTCACCTAGAGCCAGACATCCTGGAATGTGAAGTCAAGTGGGCCTTAGGAATCATCACTATGAACAAAGCTAGTGGAGGTGATAGAATTCCAGTTGAGCTATTTCAAATCCTGAAAGATGATGCTGTGAAAGGGCTGCACTCAATATGCCAGCAAATTTGGAAAACTCAGCAGTGGCCACAGGACCTGAAAAGAAGGTCAGTTTTCATTCCAGTCCCAAAGAAAGGCAATGCCAAAGAATGCTCAAATTACTGCACAATTGCACTCATCTCACACGCTAGTAAATTAATGGTCAAAATTCTCCAGGCCAGGCTTCAGTAATACGTGAACTGTGAACATATAGATGTTCAAGCTGGTTTTAGAAAACGCAGAGGAACCAGAGATCAAATTGCCAACATCTGCTGGATCATGGAAAAGGCAAGAAAGTTCCAGAAAAACATCTATTTCTGCTTTATTGACTCTGCCAAAGCCTTTGACTGTGTGGATCACAATAAACTGTGGAAAATTCTGAAAGAGAAGTAAATACCAGACCACCTGACCTGCCTCTTGAGAAATCTGTATGCAGGTCAGGAAGCAACAGTTAGAAATGGACATGGAACAACAGACTGGTTCCAAATAGGAAAAAGAATAGGTCAAGACTATATATTGTCACCCTGCTTATTTAACTTATATGCAGAGTATATCATGAGAAACACCAGGCTGGAAGAAGCCCAAGCTGGAATCAAGATTGCCAGGAGAAATATCAATAACTTCAGATATGCAGATGACACCATCCTTATGGCAGAAAGTGAAAAAGAACTGAAGAGCCTCTTGATGAAAGTGAAAGAGGAGAGTGAAAAAATTGACTTAAAGCTCAACATTTAGAAAACTAAGATCATAGCATCTGGTCCCACCATTTCATGGGAAATAGATGGGGAAACAGTAGAAACAGTGGCTGACTTTAATTTGGGGGGGCTCCAAAATCACTGCAGATGGTGATTGCAGCCATGAAATTAAAAGATGCTTACTCCTTGGAAGGAAAGTTATAACCAACCTAGATAGCATCTTAAAAAGCAGAGACATTACTTTGCCAACAAAGGTCCATCTAGGCAAGGCTATGATTTTTCCAGTAGTCATGTATGGATGTGAGAGTTGAACTATAAAGAAAGCTGAGCGCTGAAGAATTGATGCTTCTGAACTGTGGTGTTGGAGAAGACTCTTGAGAGTCCTTGGAGAGAGTCTTGCAGTCCTTGGACTGCACGGAGATCCAACCAGTTCATCCTAAAGCAGATCAGTCCTCAGTGTTCATTGGAAGGACTGATGTTGAAGCTGAAACTCCAATTATTTGGCCAATGGCACTCCACTCCAGTACTCTTGCATGGAAAATCCCATGGATGGAGGAGCCTGGTGGGCTGCAGTCCATGGGGTCACTAAGAGTCGGACACAACTAAGCAACTTCACTTTGACTTTTCACTTTCACTTTGACTTTTCACTTTTTTCCTGGAGAAGGAAATGGCAACCCACTCCAGTATTCTTGCCTTCAGAATCCCAGGGACAGGGGGCCTGGTGGACTGCCATCTTGGGGTCACACAGAGTCAGACACAACTGAAGCGACTTAGCAGCAGCAGCAGCTGATGCGAAGAGCTGACTCATTGGAAAAGACCCTGATGCTGGAAAAGATTGAAGGCAAGAGGAGAAGGGGACAACAGAGGATGAGATGGTTGGATGGCATCACCGACTCAATGAACATGAGTTTGGGTAGACTCCAGGAGTTGGTGATGAACAGGGATGCTGGTGTGTTGCTGTCCATGAGGTTGCAGAGTCGGACATGACTGAGCAACCGAACTGAACTGAACTTCTGCACGATATTACAATGAACTTAATACTGCTCTTAAAAGTAAAGTCTATTTTAAAAAACAGATGGATTTTCTGAAGAATTCCACCAGATTTTTTAGAAAATTCTACCCTAAACCTATACAATTTCTTCTGGAACACAAAAGAGAAAACTCTTTGTTTTAGGAAGCAAGAATTATCCTAATGCCAAACCAGACAAAGTTAGTACAAAAAATATATATATACTAGACACAAATTTTGCTCATGAATATAGACATGAAAGTCCTTAACAAAATATTAGCATTTATAATTAATTAACATGCAAAAAAGATTTATAAAACATGTGTATGTGTGTGTGGATGTGTGGGAGCGTGTGTATGGAGCTGTGTTAGTTGCTCAATCGTGTCAAACTTTTTGCGACCCCATGGACTGAGCCTGTCAGGCTCCTCTGTCCATGGAATTCTCCAGGCAAGATTACTGGAGTGGGTTCCCTTTTCCAGGGGATTTTTCTGACCCCAGATCAGTCCCGTCACAGTTCATGACGGGATTGAACTCCAGTCTCCCACATTGCAGGCAGATTCTTTACCATCTGAGCCACCAGGGAAGCCCATATACAACATGTTTAGGTAGATTTTACTCCAGGTAAACAGGCTGGTTCAATACTCAAAAATCAATCAGTGTAGACCAGCAGATTAACAGATTAAGAGGAAAAATCTTATTAGCATATCAATCAATGCATAATAGATATTTGATGAAATTCAACACTCATTCATGATCAAAACTCTTAGACAAATAGCTACAGAGAGGAACACCTTCAAATTAATAAAGAACATCTAACAAAACCCCATAGCTAACATTAAACTTAATGGTAATCAACTGAATGCTTTTACCTAACATCAGGAATAACCCAAAAATGTCCACTCTGACCATTTTTATTCAACATAGTGCTGGAAGCTCTAACCATTACAATAAGGTAAGAAAAGGAACTCAGAGAACTTCATTGGAATCTACAAAATTTTTTGAAAGATCTTGAACTAATATGTTATTCAGCAAGATCACAGAGTACAGAATATTGAAAATTGGTTTTATTTCTATACACACTAGCACAACCATATAAACACCAAAATTTTAAAATATGATAACACTGACAATCATTCAAAAACTTAAAGATTCAGGTATAACTCTAGCAAACCATGCCTGGGACTTGTATGCTATAAACTACACAACACTAATGAAAGAAGTCAAAGAAGAACTCAAGAAATACACAGACATACCATGTTCATGGGCTGGAAAACTTGACATCGTAAAGATGTCAATTTTCCCCAAAAAGATAAACTTAATGCAATTCTTATAAACATTTCAGCAAGATCTATTGTATATATAGATAAGATACATACACTAATGGACCAGAGCACACAATCCAGCGAATAGATGCAGAAAAAGATGTCTAATGGATTTTTGACAAAAGTGCAAAAACACTCAATGGAGGTAAGACAGTTGTTTTATCAAATGGTGCTGGAATAATTAGATATTCACAGACAAAATAATGGCCTAATTTTCACACCTTATACAAAAACTAAGCAAAATAAATCACAGACTTAAATATAAGACATAAAACTACAAAAACTTTTAGGAAAAAAAATTGAAGAAATCCTTGGAATCTAGAGCTGACAACAAGTTTTTAGACTTTAAGCCAAAAGCACAATCCATGAAGGAAAATATTGATAAATTGTACATCATTAAACTTTAAAAAACTTCTGCTGTGTGAAGCACCCAGTTTTTATTTTAAATAAATAAAAGAAACAGTTAAAAAGATGAAAAAGTAAGCTACAAATTAGAAGAAAATATTTGAAAATCATGTGTCTGACAAAGAATAGGTGTCTACGATACATAAAGAAAACACAAATGTCAAAAATAAAAAAATATTCAGTTAGAGACTTCCCAGATGGGTCACCAAGTAAAGAATCTGTCTGCAATGCAGAAGATTCAGAAGACACAGGTTCAATCCCTGGGTTGGGAAGATCCCCGGAGAAAGAAATGGCAACCCACTCCAGTATTTCTTGCCTGAAAAATTTCATGGACAGAGGAGCTTGGTGGGCTATAGTCAATGGTGTTACAAACAGTCGGACATGACTGAATGAGGAAGCACATGAGTCAGATCAGACCAGATTTAGTTAGAACATGGGCAAAATACATGAAAAGACATTTCACCAAAGAAGACACACAGGAGGCAAATAAACAGATAAAAAGATGTTTAATAGCATTGTGTTCAGTCACTCAGTCATGTCTGACTCTGCAACCCCAAAGACTATAGCCCTCCAGGCTCCTCTGTCCATGGAATTTTTTAGGCACAAATAATGGAATGAGTTGCCATTTCCTTCTCCAGGGGATCTTCCTGACCCAGGGATCAAACCTGTGTCTCCTGAGTCTCCTGCATTGGCAGAAGGATTCTTTACCACTGAGCCACCTGAAAGTTGCTCAGTCGTGTCCAACTCTTTGCAACCCCATGGACTATAAACTCCATGGAATTCTCCAGGCCAAAATACTGGGAGTGGGTAGTCATTCCTTTCTCAAGGGGGATCTTCCCAACCCAGGGATCAAACCCAGGTCTCCTGCATTGCAGATGGAGTCTACCAGCTGAGCCACCAGAGCCAACTGGGAAGCCCTTTAATATCATTAACCATTAGGAAATTTAAACTAAAACCATGATGAGATACTGCATACTCATCAGAAAGCCTAAAGTAAAAAATACTGAAAGCATAAAATAAAACAGCAAGAAGTTCTAAATAATAAGTTACATAAATTGAATTCTTGGTTTAGATTGTGGGGGAAAAAGTCCAACAACTATTACTTATAAGAGCCATACTGAAAACAAAATGATGTGAAAAGATTGAAAATAAAGTGATTATTACATACAGCATTTTGTATGCAGCATAGATAAATGATAGATAGATGACAAAATAAAATCAGCTTGCCAAGTTGAATATTTGCATAAGTTGTGCTTTAGCAATACCACTCCTAAGTATATATGCCCAAAAGAAATTCTTACACAGGAAGAGTTTGTGACAGCACTGCTTGTAACAGCAAAAAAAAGTTAAAATCCTTTGATAGGATGATATATTCAAATGGTGAAATACTTTATAGCAGTAAAAATTAATGAACTGCAGTAACACAGAATACAGATGAATATGAGTAGCATGATGCTGAATGATAAAAGCAAGTCCCATAAGACTACATGTAGTGTGTACACTCTTTTTAAAGTTCAAAATTAGATAATAAAAAACATTTTGTTTATATACATGTGATAAAATAATTTTTTAAAACAAGGTAATGATACAGCTACTATCTTTGAGGGAAATAGGTGAATGGGATAGGAAGGTGGGGAAGAGAAGTACTGCCGCTGCTGCTGCTAAGTCGCTTCAGTCGTGTCCGACTCTGTGCGACCCCATAGACGGAGGCCCACCAGGCTCCCCCGCCCCAGGGATTCTCCAGGCAAGAACACTGGAGTGGGTTGCCATTTCCTTCTCCAATGCATGAAAGAGAAAAGTGAAAGTGAAGTCTCTCAGTCATGTCCGACTTTTCACAACCCCATGGACTGCAGCCTACCAGGCTCCTCTGCCCATGGGATTTTTCAGGCAAGAGTACTGGAGTGGGTTGCCATTGCCTTCTCCGAGAGAATTACTAGGCAGATTTAATCATTACTATTTTAGATCTTGAGTCAGACGGTGGGTCAATTTTTTTTAATATTTTAAAAGAGATAATAAGATCTAAACAGGATATAAACCAGGAGATTTAAACAAAAGATATAAACCAGAAGAAGTTCAATACAGCAATTTTAATATGAGACAAAAAGAACATTATAATATGAAAAACAACATATAGGATACATAAGGGTAGCACATATTAGCATCAGGGAACTAGGGCCCAAGAAGATATAATGCTCATGAACATATATGTACTTAGTAATAAAACTTTAAAATATATAGAACAAGAATTGAGGGAACAATGAAATAAATTAGTCTACTTAGAAATTTTTAAGTCATCATTTTCAGAAATTAATAGCTTAAGTAGGAAACAAAAGAACAAAAGTATAGAACACTTAATTCTCAGATTAAAATTAAAATAGTAAAGTAGATATGAAATTTATATAACCTACTCCAAACTGACTTTGGGTGCTTTTCAGAACTGTCTCTTTTTCTTTTCATATATTTTTAACATTTAGCCTTGAAAAATTAGAGACTCATTTAACTCTGGTGAAAAGTTTTTGCAAAATAAGAAGTAAATATTTCCACTTCCCCCTGAAGCTGCCAGAGAAGCACAGAATACTCTGCATCATAAAACTGACCTGACACCTTTAATCTAACACAGATTTATAAGACATCCAGACTTCAGAAACTGTTGTTATATCCTGGGGAAATAGTTCCTCATCTCTGAGAGGCTTATAACACTGATGAGTTATTTTATAATGGGTTGCCCTGGTGATAATATTTAAAATGGCATCTTAAAGATATAAATACTTGTTGACTTTCTTTGTTAAGCCAGAAGGGGATCACTGGCACTTAACATTCCTAGGGAAAAAGAGTAAAATGACTTTTAGATTTTCATTTTACAGAGCTTGATTGAAAACCTCATCTTATTTAAATAAATTAATGAAGCTTGGGTTAAACAAAACATTAGAAGCTACTTATAACTAAATGACAATGAAAGTATCATATATTAAAATCTTTGAGATGCATCTAAATAGTACATAGAGAGAAATTTATATCTTTGAATAAACTGATGGAAGGCTAAAAACAAATTATTCCTCTTCTTCCTCTTCCTTTCACTTCCATTTTCCCCCCTGTCTTCCTTTCCTGAACAGTTCAGTTCTAAATGTATTAGATGAGCCCACTTCTAAGAGAGGTAGGAATTAACACCTCGGGACTAGGGAGAGGGTGGGCACAGTAGCCCAGGGGATGGAGCTGCCATCTTAGGAAGATTAGAAGGACAGGCAGGGTAAGAGGTCACCTCCACCTTGAGACACAGGAAGTCAGAGTCCCAACAGGGTGAGCAGGGCATCCCTGTGGAAGAGCAGCCTGGCATAGGAATGATGGGTCCAAGGAACAGGGCATCACACGGGAGTGGGCATGATGGCAGAGACGAGAAATTGAGTGCATAAGGAGGATTAATCAAATAAAAAAAGGATGTTCCTGAAGTCTTCATGAAATTTTAAGCTTTAATAACTTCAGAACCATGAATTCTAGAAACTTACAAAAAATCAATTTGAATATTTGAGCATTTAAATTTCCTCTGTGCTTAATTAAGCTTGTACATTTTGAACAATAAATATTTAATTTTAAATTTTCTTTCCAGTCTCTCTGATTGAAGATGGCAAATAAGTGAATGGGAAAACTAGAAAACATATTATTCAAAATTCACATGAAAAATATGTATAAAAGGAATTTAAACAATTAAACTTTTAAATGAGGATGGAAAGGTAAAAAAACTAGATTACATCTGTGATGTTGGATTGGAAATGAACATATTGGTGTAAAATCATGGTCTATAATTTATAAATACAGAAATTCATACATGTATTGGAAAGATATCTCAAGTTCGTGGAATAGAAGAATTTTATTAAAATGACTGTACTACCCAAAGCAATCTACAGATTTAATGCAATGCCTATCAAAATATTCATGACATTTTTCAAAGAATTAGAATAATCCCAGAAAACTAGAATGAATAATTTAGATGGAACCACAAAAGACCCAGAATTTCCAAAGCAATCTTGAGAAAAAAGAATAAAGCTAGAGGTATCATATTCCATGACTTCAGACCATCCTACAAAGCTACAGCAATCAAAATAGCATGGACTGATACAAAAACAGACACATAGATCAATGGAACAGAATAAAGAGGCCAGGAATAAATCCATGCATATATGTCAATTAATCTACAAGAAAGGAGGCAAGAATACATAATGATGAAAAGATAGTCTCTTCAGTAAGTGGTGCTAGGAAAAGTAGAAAACTACAAGTAAAAGAATGAAATTAGAACATTTTCTCACATCACATACAAAGATAAACTCAAAATGGATTAAAGATATAAATGTAAGGCTGGATACTATAAAAGACCTAGAGGAAAACATAAGCATAACACTCTTTGACATAAACTGCAGCAGTTCTTTTTTTTGTATCTATCTCCTAGAGTAATGGAAATAAAAACAAAAATAAACAAATGGGACCTGATTAAACTCAAAAAATTTTGCACAGCAAAAGAAACCATCAATAAAAGATGCTCTTAAAATAGGTAGTTATATTAAATATATAAATGCAGTCAAAAATATTTAAGCAAAAAAAATACATATATGATACACTTTTTAAATTCCCAGAATTTTCATTACAGTATTTTTTTCTTCATTTACAATACTAAAAAAATTTTTAATTATATTTGTACATGGTATAATGTAAGGGTCAAATCTTTCTTCTAGGGTTACTAATCTTACTCTTCTTCTAGATTTACTATTATGACCAACCTAGATAGCATATTGAAAAGCAGAGACATTACTTTGCCAACTAAGGTCCATCTAGTCAAGGCTATGGTTTTTCCAGTGGTCATGTATGGATATGAGATTTGGACTGTGAAGAAAGCTGAGCACCGAAGAATTGATGCTTTTGAACTGTGGTGTTGGAGAAGACCCTTGAGAGTCCCTTGGACTGCAAGGAGATCCAACCAGTCCATTCTGAAGGAGATCAGCCCTGGGATTTCTTTGGAAGGAATGACCTAAAGCTGAAACTCCAGTACTTTGGCTACCTCATGCAAATAGTTGACTCATTGGAAAAGACTCTGATGCTGGGAGTGATTGGGGGCAGGAGGAGAAGGGGACGACAGAGGATGAGATGGCTGAATGGCATCACTGACTTGATGGACATGAGTCTGAATGAACTCCGGGAGTTGGTGATGGACAGGGAGGCCTGCGTGCTGCAATTCAATAGGTTGCAAAGAGTCGAACACAACTGATCGACTGAACTGAACTAAACTGAAGTAATTCTAACTTATCCCAACATAGTAAAATACTGGTTTCTTGCATTTTAAATTCTCTTAGACACTAAGATATATTTTTGTATTCTTTCTTTGACCCATTTTTATCTATTTGCCTATTCCTATTGCCATATTGTTTTGACTTGAATGGCATTATAAGATGTTCTAACATCTGATTAGAGTCCCTCCTTTGCTAGTCTATGTTTTCAAATTTGTCTCTACTATCATGCACCTATTCTCACTCCTAAACTTTAAGATAATTTTGTCCAGTCCCAGAGAGTTTTTCTTTTAGTGCCCTTTGGTATTCTAATCTAGATTTAATCAGTTTCTACTACTTTAAGGGAAATTGACATTTGTATTACATTTCCTTCTCATTTAAAAACATTGTCTTAACCATTTGTTCATATCTTGTTTTAGGTCATATAAGATTATTTTATAATTTTCGTCATAGTATTCCTATGCTTTTCCTTTAAAGTTCATTCCTAAGTATTTTGTAGTTTTTGTCACTTATGTATAGATGCTATTTTTCTATTTTCCTTACTCAGTGCTTATTATTAAAATGGGGGAAATGACTGATTCTTGTATAAGAATCTTATAGCAGTCAACTAACCAAACTTTCTTATTAATTCTTGTGTGTTTTTACTTACTGGTATCATGGGTCTTCTACATACAAAGCCGTATCATCAGCAAAATGATAGTTCTCCAGAAAGAGGCTCACAGATTTAGAGAATGAACTTATGGTTGCTGGGGGGAGAAATAGGAAGTTTGGGATAAGCATGTACACACTACTAGATTTAAAATGGACAACCAACAAAGACCTATTGTACAGCACAAGGAACTCTGTTCACTGTTACGTGGCAACCTGGATGGAAGCGGAGTTTGGGGAGAATGGATACATGTATATGTATGGCTGAATACCTTTGCTGTCCACCTGAAACGATCACAACACTGTTAATCAGCTGTACTTTGATACAAAATTAAATGGTTTTTTTTAGTGATGGTTTTTACTCTTTTCTTCCCCCAAATTTACACCAGTTACTGTATATGATTGCCTCACTGGCTTCCCAGGTGGCTCAGAGGTAAAGAATCCACCTGCCAATGCAGGAGACATGGGTTTGATCCCTGGGCTGGGAAGATGCCCTGGAGGGGGGCATGGCGATCCACTGCAGTATTCTTGCCTGGAGAATCCCATGGACAGAGGAGTCCAGTGGGCTACAGTTCATGGGGTCACATAGAGTCTGACACGACTGAGTATGCAGGTGCCTATTGTCTCACCACATCACTAGCATCAGTTATAATGGTGACAGTGGACATCTCTAATCGGTTCCAAACTTTAATAGAAATAGCTGTTATGATTTGATTTTAGGGTTATCAGGTTTTGGTGCATAGTTTTATTTTAATTATACCTGCAATAACCTGGAAATAACCAGTCACACTGTTAATTAGTGTGTAAAAAAGACTCAGGAACACAGGGGAAAGTCAGTCATCAAATTAGGCTGCATTCATCCCCTTGACCTTCTGTCTAGACGATGTCCTGCTCTCAGGCAAATAACTAACACCCCACAGTTGTATCATAGTAGTTAGGAGAATGTCTTGAGCATTTTGTAGCATAAAAGAGTTTGGTGGTTAGCTAAAAAGGAGAACTTATCTGGCTAACTAGTTCTCTGGAAATTTATTTGGTTAGCTGGCCAGGTGTTTGCAATCTGAACTTGGTTAGTAAGTTCAAAATACTTGTATTTTATCACAAATATAAGAAAGATTAATTTTTTAATAATAGGACAAATAATGGTTGTCAGCCAAAAGGTACTACCTCAAAGAATTCTCTTCTGTTTCCATGTTACTTCTAGTTTAATTGGGACTGAAAGTGAACTTTTATTAAATAAATACTCTTCCATAGCTAGTAAAATAATCACGATACGCTGATATAATAAAATTATGTTGTCAGATTTCTTGCTATTTATTATCCTTAAATTCCTAAAATTAAAATATTTGATCAAAATGTATTATTCCTTTGACTTATACCAGATTTTTTTGCTAATATTTTACTTATAATTTTTGTATCTATATTCATAAATGAGATGTCTATTTTTCCTGACTTTCATAGGTTTCAGTATTATAGTTATTGATGAATTCATGAAACCATTTCGAGAGACGTCTGTCTTTTTACGTGACCTGGAATCACTTGAAAAACAATGGAATTATTCATTCTTTAAAGATCAGATAATTGCTCTGAAACCATCTGTGCCTGGGTCTTTTCAATACATTTGAATTGTTTTTTACTCTCATCAATAGTAATTTTCCATTTCTTCTTTTTCCAATTTTGATTGTTGACATTTTTCTGGAAATAAACATTCCCTCTGGTTTTTCACATTTTTTATAATGAAACTGCATGCTCATGAGTTAAAACAGAGAAATAAAATGAGAGCCAGCCTCAAACCCAGCAGCTTCTCTCCTAGTTGTAGCAGGAGACTACTCTTCTCCATCATCACTCTGAGTTCCTGCACAGCCTTCAGTTGTTGCTCTAGGCTGGTCGGGGAATGGATCAGACATGAGTGAGTATCTATTCACCACTTACTGACCATGTGACCCTCTGCTATGACCCTGATTAAGCCAGTCTAATCTCATCCCTGAATTGTATCGATCTTTTAAGTGGTCCCCATGCAACTTGCTCCACTACTGTCTATCCTCTGGGCAGCCATTAGAATACTCTTTAAAAGTATAAATTAGATGAACTATCATACTTAAAACTTTCCAACATTTTCCACTGAAGCAGGAAAAATATCTGCACTTCTTAACACAGTATTCAAAGCCCTACATAAACTGGCCACCATTCAAACTCTTCAGATACATTTCACTCATACTCTAGTCACCATGGTCCAACCACTCTGCCCTCTTTCTCTCTCCCTGAAGATGCCAGACTTGTTTCCATTTCAAGTCCTTTGCATCTGCTGTCCAGGATGCAACTGGGAGTCAATATGAAGAAGATAAACTGAAAAGAGTAACCCTAACTATATCGATGCTTCACATAAAATATTTATCACAATCCAAATACTAGGAAGGATGGAAGAAAGGAAAAAGGGAAGGCAGAAGGAAAGAAAAGGAGGGAGGGAGGGAGAGAAATGGGAAGGAGAAAGGAAGGAAGAAAAGATGGAAGGGAAACACGCTTGCCATGTGTGCCAGGGTGGGTGAAGGATACAAAAGGATCAAAATTAAGTCCTTTGCTTCTTATAGAGGAGAATTCAAATAAAGAAAAGAAGTAGAATAGAATACAGGGGAAGTTTCTATTACACATGGAATATTACAATGCCTGATAGAAGATGTAAGAGTTATAAGCAAGCAAGACAATTTTCTAAAAAGACACTGCTAATTTGCTGTGAGAACTTTTGCATACACACTTTAGCTCTCCAACTAGATATTTGGTTTTCCACAAAGACCAGAACCACTTTTCCTCCTTTCTTCCTTCCTTCATTTTGGTGGAGGCCCCAAAGCTGTGAGTACAGCATTCCACACATAGTGAAAACCAATAAATGCTTCAGTTCAGTCACTCAGTCATGTCCAACTCTTTGCGACCCCCATGGACTGCAGCATGCTTCCCTGTCCATCACCAACTTGCAAAGCTTGCCCAAACTCATGTCCGTCAAGTCAGTGATGCTATCCAACCATCATTTCATCCCCTTCTCCTCCTGCCTTCGATATTTCCCAGCATCAGGGTCTTTTATAAGGAGTCAGTTCTTCACATCAGGTGGCCAAAGTATTGGAGTTTCACCTTCAGCATCAGTCTTTCCAATGACTGTTCAGGACTGATTTCCTTTAGGATTGACTTTCGATTGATCTCCTTGCAGTCCAAGGGACTCTCAAGAGTCTTCTCCAACACCACAAAAGTGTCAATTCTTCAGGGCACAGCTTTCTTAATAATCCAATTCTCACATCTATACATGACTCAGGAAAAACCATAGCTTTGACTAGATGGACCTTTGTTAGCAAGTAATGTCTCTGCTTTTTAATATGCTGTCTAGGTTGGTCATAGCTTTTCTTCCAAGGAGCAAGCGTCTTTTAATTTCGTGGCTGCAACACCATCTGCAGTGATTTTGGAACCCCTACAAAAAAACAGTCTCCCGCTGTTTGCATGTTTCCCCATCTATTTGCCGTGAAGTGAGACCGGATGCCATTATCTGAGTTTCCTGAATATCAAGTTTTAAGCAAATTTTTCACTCTCCGCTTTACTTTCATCAAGAGACTCTTTAGTTTTTCTTTGCTTTCTGCCATAAAGGTGATGTCATGTGTGTGCTGCTGCTCCTAAGTCGCTTCAGTCGTGTCCGACTCTGTGCGACCCCATACACGGCAGCCCACCAGGCTTCCCCGTCCCTGGGGTTCTCCAGGCAAGAACACTGGACTGGGTTGCCAATCTGAGGTTATTCATATTTCTCCCAGAAATCTTGATTCCAGCTTGTGCTTCATCCACTCTGGTATTTCGCAGGATGTACTCTGCATAGAAGTTAAATAAGCAGGGTGACAATATACAGCCTTGACGTACTCCTTTTCCCATTTGGAACCAGTCTGTTGTTCCATGTCCAGTTCTAACTGTTGCTTCCTGACCTGCATACAGATTTCACAGGAGGCAGGTCAAGAGGTTAGGTACTCCTATCTCTTTAAGAATTTCCACAGTTTGTTGTGATCCACACACTCAAAGGCTCTGGCATAGTCAATAAAGCAGAAATAGATGTTTTTCTGGAACTCTCTTGCTTTTGCCATGATCCAGCGGATGTTGGCACTTTGATCTCTGGTTCCTCTGCCTTTTCAAAAACCAGCTTGAACATCTGGAAGTTCACGGTTCACGTATTGCTGAAGCCTGGCTTGGAGAATTTTGAGCATTATTTTACTAGTGTGTGAGATGAGTGCAATTGTGCGGTAGTTTGAGCATTCTTTGGCATTGCCCTTCTTTGGGACTGGAATGAAAACGGACCTTTTCCAGTCCTGTGGCCACTGCTGAGTTTTCCAAATTGGCTGGCATATTGAGTGCAGCCCTTTCACAGCATCATTTTTTAGGATTTGAAATAGCTCAACTGGAATTCCATCACTTCCACTAGCTTTATTCATAGTGATGCTTTCTAAGGGCCACTTGACTTCACTTTCCAGGATGTCTGGCTCTAGGTGAGTGATCACACCATTGTGATTATCTTGGTCATGAAGATCTTTTTTGTGCAGTTCTTCTGTGTATTCTTGCCACCTCTTCTTAATATCTTCTGCTTCTGTTAGGTCCATACCATTTCTTTCCTTTATTATGCCCATCTTTGCATGAAATCTTCCCTTGGTATCTCTAATTTTCTTGAAGAGATCTCTAGTCTTTCCCATTCTATTGTTTTTCTCTATTTCTTTGCAGTGATCACTGAAGGAGGCTTTCTTATCACTCCTTGCTATTCTTTGGAGCTCTGCATTAAATGAGCATATCTTTACTTTTCTCCTTCACCTTTTGCCTCTCTTCTTTTCTCAGCTATTTGTAAGCCCTCCTCCAACAACCATTTTTCTTTTTTTCATTTCTTTATCTTGGGAATGGTCTTGATCCCTATCTCCTGCAGTGTCATGAACCTCTGTCCATAGTTCTTCAGGCACTCTATCTATCAGATCTAATCCCTTGAATCTATTTGTCACTTCCACTGTATAATTGTAAGGGATTTTATTTAGGTCATACCTGAATGGCCTAATGGCTTTCCCTCCTTTCTTCAATTTAAGTCTGAATTTGGCAATAAGGAGTTCATGATCTGAGCCACTCAGTTCCCAGTCTTCTGTTTGCTGACTGTATAGATAAGAAAGCCTTCCTCCGTGATCAATGCAAAGAAATAGAGGAAAACAACAGAATAGGAAAGACTAGAGATCTCTTCAAGAAAATTAGAGATACCAAGGGAACTTTTCATGCAAAGATGGGCTTGATAAAGGAAAGAAATAGTATAGACCTAACAAAAGCAGAAGATCTTAAGAGAGGTGGCAAGAATACACAGAAGAACTGTACAAAAAAGATCTTGATGACCAAGATAATCATGATGGTGTGAACACTCACCTAAAGCCAGACATCCTAGAATGTGAAGTCAAGTGGGCCTTAGAAAGCATCACTATGAACAAAGCTAGTGGAGGCGATGGAATTTCAGTGGAGCTATTTCAAATCCTGAAAGATGATGCTGTGAAAGTGCTGCACTCAATATGCCAGCAAATTTGGAAAACTCACCAGTGGCCACAGGATTAGAAAAAGTCAGTTTTCATTCCAGTCCCAAAGAATGCTCAAACTACCGCACAATTGCACTCATCTCACATGCTAGTAAAGTAATGCTCAAAATTCTCCAAGCCAGGCTTCAGCCACATATGAACCGTGAACTTCCAGATGTTCAAGCTGGTTTTCGAAAAGGCAGAGGAACCAGAGATAAAACTGCCAACATCTGCTGGATCATGGAAAAAGGAAGAGAGTTGCAGAAAAACATCGATTTCTGCTTTATTGACTATGCCTAAGCCTTTGACTCTGTGGATCGCAATAAACTGTGGAAAATTCTTCAAGAGATGGGAATACCAGACCACCTGACCTGCCTCTTGAGAAACCTATATGCAGGTCAGGAAGCAACAGTTAGAACTGGACATGGAACAACAGACTGGTTCCAAATAGGAAAAGGAGTACGTCAAGGCTATATATTCAGTTCAGTTCAGTTCAGTCACTCAGTCGTGTCCAACTTTTTGCAACCCCATGAATCGCAGCACGCCAGGCCTCCTTGTCCATCACCAACTCCCAGAGTTCACTCAGAGTCGCGTCCATCAAGTCAATGATGCCATCCAGCCATCTCATCCTCGGCCATCCCTTTCTCCTCCTGCCGCCAATCCTTCCCAGCATCAGAGTCTTTTCCAATGAGTCAACTCTTTGCATGAGGTGGCCAAAGTACTGGAGTTTCAGCTTTAGCATCATTCCTTCCAAAGAAATCCCAGGGTTGATCTTCAGAATGGACTGGTTGGATCTCCTTGCAGTCCAAGGGACTCTCAAGAGTCTTCTCCAACACCAAAAGCATCAATTCTTTGGCACTCAGCTTTCTTCATAGTCCAACTCTCACATCCACACATGACCACTGGAAAAACCATAGCCTTGACTAGACGGACCTTAGTTGGCAAAGTAATGTCTCTGCTTTTGAATATGCTATCTTGTCACCCTGCTCATTTAACTTATATGCAGAGTACATCATGAGAAACGCTGGACTGGAAGAAGCACAAGCTGGAATCAAGATTGCTGGGAAAAATATCAATAACCTCAGATATGTAGATGACACCACCCTTATGGCAGAAAGTGAAGAGGAACTAAAAAGGCTCTTGATGAAAGTGAAAGAGGAGAGTGAAAAAATGGGCTAAAAGTCAACATTGAGAAAACGAAGATCATGGCATCTGGTCCCATCACTTCATGGGAAATAGATGGGGAAACCATGGAAATAGTGTCAGACATTATTTTGGGGGGCTCCAAAATCACTGCAGATGGTGATTGCAGCCATGAAATCAAAAGACACTTACTCCTTGAAAGGAAAGTTATGTCCAACTTAGATAGCATATTCAAAAGCAGAGACATTTCTTTGTCAACAAATTCTGTCTAGTCAAGACTATGGTTTTTCTAGTGGTCATGTATGGATGTGAGAGTTGGACTGTAAAGAAAGCTGAGCACCAAAGAATTGATGCTTTTGAACTGTGATGTTGGAGAAGACTCTTGAGAGTCCCTTGGACTGCAAGAAGATCCAACCAGTCCATTCTAAAGGAGATCAGTCCTGGGTGTTCTTTGGAAGGACTGATACTAAAGCTGAATTCCAATACTTTGTCCACCTCATACAAAGAGTTGACTCACTGGAAAAGACTCTGATGCTGGGAGGGACTGGGGCAGGAGGAGAAGGGGACAACAGAGGATGAGATGGTTGGATGGCATCACCAACTCGATAGACATGAGTTTGGGTGAACTCGGGAGTTGATGATGGACAGGGAGGCCTGGCGTGCTGCAATTCATGGGGTCGCAAAGAGTCAGACATGACTGAGCGACTGAACTAAACTGTACTGATAGAGCTTCTCCATCTTTGCAAAGAATATAATCAATCTGATTTTGGTATTGACCATCTGTTGATGTCCATGTGTAGAGTCTTCTCTTGTGTTATTGGAAGAGGGTGTTTGTTATGATAGTGTGTTCTCTTGGCAAAACTCTGTTAGCCTTTGCCCTGCTTCATATCATACTGCAAGGCCAATCTTGCCTGTTACTCCAGGTATCTCTTGACTTGCTACTTTTGCGTTCCAGTCTCCTATAATGAAAAGGACCTTTTTTTGGGTGTTAGTTCTAGAAGATCTTGCAGGTCTTCTTCAACTTCAGCTTCTTCAGCATTACTGGTTGGGACATAGATTTGGGTTACTCTGAATGGTTTGCCTTGGAAATGAACAGAGATCCTTCTGTTGGTTTTGAGATTGCACCCAAGTACTGCATTTCAGACTCTTTTGTTGATTATGAGGGCTACTCCATTTCTTCTAAGGGATTCTTGCCCACAGTAGTAGATATAATGCTTACTGAACAATTAAAGGAATGGATGCATGTCTAGGGTTCAAGGGGTTGAAACTGGGTGAGAGGTGGTTTTGTGGATAGCAAGGAAAAGTTGATGACTCCTTCTGCAAAATAAAGACCGTCTCCATGGAGGTCGTTCATGGACCCAACCCAAGACCAGAGTCAGAACCAAGAGTCGCAACTTCAGCCACAGAAGAAAAGCCAGTGGAAAATCTTTCCTGACAAGTAAAAAGTATGACACCAAAAGTACTTATTGATGGTAGAGAAGAGGAATTTGAACCTGGCCCTCTAACTGGAGCTACTGCATGCTTTCAGGGCAAAGAGAGAATGTTCAAGCACCAAAGCAGAAAACACTTAACATAATGACAGGCTGAGCGGCACAATTATCTCCTCTCTCCTCCCACTCCATGGGAGACAGGAGAATGGCTGCCAGGGTCAACTGTATGTGTAAGGCAGCAGTGAAGGGCAGCCAGAGGGGACCTGTTTCAACACAGTCTGTGTAAACGCATTCCCAGAGCGTCTGACAAATGATGCTAAGTGTCTGGGAACAGCAGGCTAAGGAAGACAAGCCTCCCATCAGTTCCTGATCTGTATTAGCATCTGAACAGCACTTCATTTGGGGCATGTTAGCAGCACTTGTCTCCCCATAGATGAGTTTCAAAAGCAAAAGCATATTCTCAATTTTAAAGTGAGAGAGGAGGGAGATAAAGTTCTTTCTTTAAAAAGATGAAAGAATTCATCTTGTTTGTGATCAACTAGGCGTGGTCAATCAAAATGAGTTTCACTTGAGTGAATGGTCCTGTCCCCATACCAACGTATTTCATTTCGCTGAGGACACCCACACTCAGTGTAGGGAACCAAGGTATAAGGAAGGTTGAGAAGTGCTTGCAAACGAGACTCTCAACCGGGGCTGAACATTCTTGCAAACGAGATGTTCTGCCCAGTGTAGGGAACTAGGTATAAGGAAGGTTGAGAAGTGCTTGCAAACGAGACTCTCAACCAGGGCTGAACATTCTTGCAAACGGGATGTTCAGCTAAGAATCCTCTGTTTGTTCCCATGGGAAAAGAACATTTCTTGCACACAAGGATGTTTCTCTGATTCCTCAAAAGGAACAGACCCAGGGACAAAACGGATTCTAAGTTGATAAGGAAGCTCCCCAAAACAAAGTCTTAGCTGCAGTAAATAAGTCAAGGTAAAGGTTATCTCGCCCTGTGCTTGCACACTGTATAGTCTCTGAATCATAGTGTTTGGCAACTTGCCCTGTAGGTTGTTGTGCAAGAGATATAAAATAAAGCAGCTCTAAGAAGCAAGGGTTAAAATACAAAGATTCAAACCACTCTGCAGTGTTGGTGTTTCATTCCTTCGCCAGCACTCAGGGAAGCAAGAGGATGGAGGTACAGGTGCTAACACCATCCCTTTGCACAAGACACCAGAAATACAGAGTGAAATGGGTAACTTTCCTGGCAGTCCAGTAAAGACTGCATGTTTCTAATGCAAGGGACATAGGTTCAACCCCTAGTTGGGGAACTAGGATACCACATCCCATGTAGCATGGCCAAAAATTAAGTAATTAATTAATTTAATCAAATAAAATGGGTTTTTGGAAGGAGATAGCCAAGTTCCAAGATGGCAATGATGTTGCGAAACTGAACTCTTTGTCATAAAATTAAACTTAATGGGTTGCAATCCATATCCCTTTTTGATGGTTGCAACTCATATCCCTTTATTCTTTTTAATGAAAAGATAAATATACATAATGCTTACCAAGTATTAGTGTTTCAAGCACTTTGTAAATATTAACTCATTTAATCCTGCAACATCCCTAGGTGAGAGTGTTTTATGCCTCTGTTTTACAGATGGTGAAACTGAGGCACAAAGAAGTTACATGGCTTTCCCAGAGTAAGAGAGGAAAACCAGGATCTAAAATATGAAGATTGGGAGACAATAGTTGCAAACAGAGCAACTGACAAGGGGTTAACCTTCAAAATATACAAACAGCTCATGAAGCTGTATATTAAACAAACAAACAACCCAATTAAAAAATTGGCAGATCTAAATAGACATTTCTCCAAAGACATACAGATGGCTAAAAAGCACATTAAGTGATACTGAACATTTTAATAAATAGAGAAATGCAAATCAAAACTCTAATGTATTACCTCACACCAGTCAGAATGGCCACCATCAAAAAGTCTACAAACAATAAATGCTAGAAAGGGTGTAGAGAAAAGGGAACCCCCCTACACTGTTCATGGGAGTGTAAATTGGTTCAGCCACTATGGAGAACAGTTCAGTTCATTTCAGTCACTCAGTCATGTCTGACTCTTTGAGACCCCATGGACTGCAGCACACCGGGCTTCCCTGTCCATCACCAACTCCTGTCCATCACCAACTCCTGCAGCTTGCTCAAACTCATGTCCATCAAGTCAGTCATGCCATCCAACCATCTCATCCTCTGTCATCCCCTTTTCCTCCTGCCTTCAATCTTTCCCAACATCAGGGTCTTTTCTAAGAAGTCAGTTCTTTGCATCAGATGGCCAAAGTATTGGAATTTCAGCTTCAGCTGAATATTCATTGGAAGGACTGGTTTCCTTTTGGATTGACTGGCTTGATGTCCTTGTAGTCCAAGAGACTCTTAAGAGTCTTCTCCAACACCACAGTTCAAAAGCATCAATTCTTCAGTGCTCAGCTTTCTTTATAGTCCAACTCTCATATCCATATATGACTACTGGAAAAACCATAGCTTTGGCTAGATGGACCTTTGTTGGCAAAGTAATGTCTCTGCTTTTTAATATGCTGTCTAGGTTGATTGTAGCTTTTCTTCCAAGGAGCAAGTGCCTTCTAATTTCATGGCTACAGTCACTCACCTTCTGCAGTGATTCTGGAGTCCAAGAAAATAAAAGTCTGTATAGAGGTTTATTAAGAAACTAAAAATAGAGCTACTATATGACCTAGCAATCCCACTCCTGGGCAAATATCCATAAAAGCCACAGTACAAAAAGATATATGCATCCCGGTGTTCATCAGGCACTATTTACAATGACCAAGACATGGACACAACCTAAATGACCATCAACAGAGGAATGGATAAAGAAGACGCACTACATATATACAATGGAATATTACTCAGCCGTAAAAAAGAATGAAATAATGCCATTTTCAGCAACATGGATGGACCCAGAGATGATCATGCTAAGCGAAGTAACTCAGAGAAAAATGAATATCATATGATATCACTTATATGTGGAATCTAAAAAAATGATACAAATGAATTTATTTACAAAATAGAAACAGACTGACAGACTTAGAAAATAAACTTACAGTTACCAAAGGGGAAACATGGCAAGAGGGATAAGATAGGAGTTTAGGATTAACAAATATACACTACCATTATTTATAAACTAATCAACAAGCACCTACTGTATAGCACAGGGAATGCTACTCAGTATTCTGAAATAACATATATGGGAAAAGAATCTGGAAAAGAATGGATATATGTATATGTATAAATTAATCACTTGACTATATATCTGAAACTAACATAACATTTTAAATCAATACTCTAATATCGGAGAAGGCACTGGCACCCCACTCCAGTACTCTTGCCTGGAAAATCCCATGGACAGAGGAGCCTGGTAGGCTGCAGTCCATGGGGTCGCTAAGAGTCAGGCACGACTGAGCGACTTCACTTTGACTTTTCACTTTCATGCATTGGAGAAGAAAATGGCAACCCACTCCAGTGTTCTTGCCTGGAGAATCCCAGAGACAGAGGAGCCTAGTGGGCTGCCCTCTATGGGGTCGCACAGAGTCGGACACGACTGAAGTGACTTAGCAGCAGTAGCAGCAGCATACTCTAATATAAATTAAATTTAAATATATATATATCGAAACTACCTCCAGAGACCTGGCTATTAACCAAGCCATTCTGATTCTCATGGTTATGACCTGCAAATAACTACCCTAGAATCAGTTCTTTAAATAAAAAATACATTGTTAATGCTAATTATGAAAAATATCAAATATATAGAAACCCAGAGACAATAGTATAACAAACACACAACAGCTCCAATAATTATCAAATTATGGCCGATCTTGTTTCATCTAGAACCTTAGTCCTCAATAATGGATTATGTTGAAGAAAATCCCAGATATCATAACATCTGGAAATATTTTTGAGTTGGGTATCAGCATATCTTTTTCAATAACAGCTTTAATGAGATAGAACTCACATAATAAAATTTTATGAGACAGAACTCACTCATAAAATTTACCCTTTTAAATGTATGACTCAATGGTTTTTAATATGTTCACAAAGTTGCACAATTTTTATCACAATAAATTTTAGAACATTTTTATCACTCCCAAAAGAAGTTTCGGGGATTTCCCCAGCAGTCCAGTGGAAACAGGACTCCATGTTTCCACTGCAGGAGGCACAGATTCAATCCTTGGTCAGGGAAATATAATTCAGCATGCCCACAGCACAGTCAAAGACAAAACAAACAAAGAAGTTCCATAGCCACTAAGACTCACTTCCCATACCACACATTCCCAGCCCCTTGCAATCACCAATCTACTTACCATCTCTATGGATTTGTCTACTCTGTACATTTCATATAAATGGGACCATGCTATATGTGGTCCTTTGTGATTTGGCTTCTTCCACCTAGTTTAATGTTTTCAAGGTTCATCTATGTTATAGGGCTGATCAGTACTTCATTCCACTTGATGGTTGCATAATATTCCATTACCTGGCTATGCCACATTTTGTTTATCCAAATGATATAATTTAGGCTGTTTTCAACCTTTGGCTAATATGCATAAAGCCACCGTGAACATTCATATACAAGTTTTTGTGTAACACATTTTCATTTCTCTTGGGTACACAGCTAGGAGTGAAATTGCTGGGTAATATGGTAAGCTCTATGTTCAAACATTTAGGCAATTGCCAGTCTGTTTTCCAAAGCAGTAGCACCATATCACATTCCCACCATCAATGTATGAGGGTTCCAAATTCTTCACATACACACCAACACTTATCCTTTTGATCACAGCGTGAAGTAGTGTCTCATTGTGGTTTTGATTCTCATTTTCCTGATGGCTTATAATGTTGAGAATCTTGTTATATGGCTGGCAGATTTAAACCAGCAGACTCACTTTAGGACTCTTTTCGGAACTTTTTTTTAATATATTTATTTTTGGCTGCACTGGATCTTCATTGCTTTTGTGTGGGTTTTCTCTAGTTGAGGCAAGCAGGGGCTATTCTTCATGGGCTACTCTTCATTGCAGAGCAGGCTTCTCATCGCGGTGACTTCTCGTTGCAGAGCAAAGGCTCTAGGCACATGGCTTCAGTAGTTGTGGGGCACAGGCTGTTGCCTTGTGTCATGTGGGATCTTCCCAGACTGGAGACCAAACTCGTCTCCCTTGCACTGGCAGGCAGATTCCTATCCACTATGCCACCAAGGAAAAGGGCTTCCCTGGTGGCTCAGAGGTTAAAGCGTCTGCCTCCAATGTGGGAGACCTGGGTTTGATCCCTGGGTCGGGAAGATCCCTGGAGAAGGAAATGGCAATCCACCCCAGTATTCTTGCCTGGAGAATCCCATGGACAGAGAAGCCTAGTAGGTTACAGTCCACGGGGTCGCAAAAAGTCGGACACGACTGAGCGACTTCACCTTCACCTTATGCCACCAAGGAAGTCCTAGATCACTTCTTTTAATTCTAAAATATTTGTTCTCTCTTCTACCAATAGAATGTTTGCACACTTCGGTATCCTATTTTCTGCTTCATCATTGTTCCACATACTTCCAACTATTCCAAACTTAGTCTCTAGCCAGACTCCCATAAACAGCTACTCTTTCTAGAGCAGCCCCTCCATGCTATCTTTTCTTCACAGTATTGGGTTGGCCAAAAAGTTCATTTGGAAAAACTCAAATGACATTTTCAGCCAACCCAATATTTATTAGTGTCTGAAATTATCGCATTTACCTGTTTATTGTCTGTCTTTCCATACACACTCTGAAACTGTTGATCATCCCTTGGTATCTGCAGGGGTTGGTTCCAAGACCACCACCACCACCCCCACTACATGGATACATAAACTCATGGGTATTCAAGTCCTTTATATCAAGTGGCATAGTATTTGTATATAACCTACACACATCCTCTCATATACTTTAACTTATCTCTAGATTATTTGTAATAACTAATGCGATGCAAATGCTACATTGTTGTTATTGTTTAATTGTTAAGTCATGTTCAACTCTTTTTTGCGAGCCCAAGTACTGTAGCCCGCCAGGCTCCTTGCATGGGATTTCCCAGGCAAGAATACTAGAGTGCGTTGCCATCTTCAAGGGCTCTTCCCGACCCAGGTAATGAATCCTCATCTCCTACATTGGCAGATGGATTCTTTACCACTGAGCCACCTGGGAAGCCAGCAAATTCAATGTAAACGCTATGTAAATAGTTGCCAGTGTGCAACAAAGTCAACTTTGCCTTTGGAACTTGCTGGAATTTTTTTCCCCAAATATTTTTTATCTGTGGTTGGTTGAATGCAGAATTCATGGATACAGAGGGCTGACTTGTATTAGCCGCATGAGAGGAAGAGACTGGGTCTATTTGTTTACCACTGTATCCCAGTGTCTGAAATAGAGACATAGCAGAAATTCAATAAATATTTGGTGATTGAATGAACAGTTAGATTGTGGAGTTCTTCTTTGATTTTGTTATGCTACATTGCACATAAACTTTTTCATAGCTTTTTGAAATAAATTGCATTTCCAAAGGACAGTCTCAAATACAGAAGAGTGAAATATATCACTCTTCATCACACATTTACAAAATGAAAAGATATCAGCAACACTCTAAATGCTTAATGTCTATAAACAAATATTGTGCAAGAATTTTAAACGATGTTTATAGAGAGACTATACTACTACAAGCATGTTTGTTCCATTACAAGAAAAAGAGCAGGACACAAATATATATGACACTATGGTTACAAAAAGGGGTGTTTAATGCCTAAAGAAGAGGACTGTAAGGCAATAAACCAAAATGTACACAGGGTTGCCTTTGGGTGATATAATTCAAGGCCACTGTTCTTCTCTCTTCTTCTTTCCACTATTACATATTTTCTAACATGAATATGTGTTATTCTTATAATAAGGAACAAAAGTAATTTTAAGAAAAACTTTGATCTGAATAGAAAACTCACCATGAAAAAAGAGACATTCTTACTGATTTTTATACAATTTTAAAACAATAGCTTAAAAACAAAAAACCCACAATTGTTATTTACATTACCAAACTGAGGGAGAGTTTTCTCCTTATAGTTATGTTCAGGCTAATAAACAAACCACAGCATGCCAGGCCTCAAGATTGCCGGGAGAAATATCAATAACCTCAGATATGCAGATGACACCACCCTTATGGCAGAAAGTGAAGAACTAAAGAGCCTCTTGACAAAAATGAAAGAGGAGAGTGAAAAAGTTGGCTTAGAGCTCAACATTCAGAAAACGAAGATCATAGCATCCATTTCCATCACTTCATGGGAAATAGATGGGGAAACAGCGGAAACAGTGGCTAACTTTATTTCTCTGGGCTCCAAAATCACTGCAGATAGTGATTGCAGCCATGAAACTAAAAGATGCTTACTCCTTGGAAGGAAAGTTATAACCAACCTAGACAGCATACTAAAAAGCAGAGACATTAGTTCAGCTCAGTTCAGTCGCTCAGTCGTGACCAACTCTTTGCAACCCCATGAACCTCCCTGTCTATCACCAACTCCCAGAGTTCACTCAGACTTGTGTCCATCGAGTCAGTGATGCCATCCAGCCATCTCATCCTCTGTTGTCCCCTTCTCCTCCTGCCCCCAATCCCTCCCAGCATCAGATTTTCCAATGAGTCAACTCTTTGCATGAGGTAGCCAAAGTACTGGAGTTTCAGCTTCAGCATCAATCCTTCCAAAGAACACCCAGGACCAATCTCCCTTAGAATGGACTGGTTGGATCTCCTTGCAGTCCAAGGGACTCTCAAGAGTCTTCTCCAACACCACACTTCAAAAGCATCAATTCTTCAGCGCTCAGCTTTCTTCACAGTCCAACTCTCACATCCATACATGACCACTGGAAAAACAATAGCCTTGACTAGACGGACCTTTGTTGGCAAAGTAATGACTCTGCTTTCGAATATGCTATCTAAGTTGGTCATAACTTTCCTTCCAAGGAGTAAGCATCTTTTAATTTCATGGCTGCAATCACCATCTGCAGTGATTTTGGAGCCCCAAAAAATAATGTCTGACACTGTTTCCACTGTTTCCCCATCTATTTCCCATGAAGTGATGGGACCAGATGCCATGATCTTCATTTTCTGAATGTTGAGCTTTAAGCCAACTTTTTCACTCTCCTCAAGAGTCTCTTTAGTTCCTCTTCACTTTCCACCATAAGGGTAGTGTCATCTGCATATCTGAGGTTATTGATATATCTCCTGGCAATCTTGATTCCAGCTTGTGCGTCTTCCAGCCCACCGCTTCCCATGATGTACTCTGCATATAAGTTAATAAGAAGGGTGACAATATACAGCCTTGACGTACTCCTTTTCCTATTTGGAACCAGTCTGTTGTTCCATGTCCATTTCTATCTGTTGCTTCCTGATCTGCATATAGGTTTCTCAAGAGGCAGGTCAGGTGGTCTGTTATTCCCATCTCTTTTAGAATTTTCCACAGTTTATTGTGATCCACACAAAGGCTTTGGCATAGTCAATAAAGCAGAAATCGATGTTTTTCTGGAACTCTCTATTACTTTGTCAACAAAGATCCATCTAGTCAAGGCTATGGTTTTTCCAGTAGTCATGTATGGATGTGAGAGTTGGACTATAATGAAAGCTGAGTGCAGAAGAATTGATGCTTTTGAACTGTGGTGTTGGAGAACTCTTGAGAGTCCCTTGGACTGCAAAGAGTCCAACCAGTCCATCCTAAAGGAAATCAGTCCTGGGTGTTCATTGGAAGGACTGATGTTGAAACTCAAACTCCAGTATTTTGGCCACCTGATGCGAAGAGCTAACTTATTTTAAAAGACCCTGATGTTGGGAAAGATTGAAGGCAGGAGGAGAAGGGGATAACAGAGGATGAGATGGCTGGATGACATCACCATCTCAATGGTCATGAATTTGGGTAAACTCCGGGAGTTGGTGATGGACAGGGAGGCCTGGCATGCTGTGGTTCATGAGGTGGCAAACAGTCGGTCACGACTGAGCGACTGAACTGAACTGAACTGAATAAACAAAAGATGAATAATAAAATAATCTTCAAGCCCTAATATATACCGATCTAAGACATAACATTGACTGTCTATTATGTGTCCCCTAATGGAAAAACACAACATAACGTTCAAGTAGTCTTGACAAAAATTTAACTTAAATCTGATCAAGCTTCTAGATTAAATGAAGCATTAGTTGCTCAGTCATGTTCAACTCTTTGAGACCCCATGGAGTGTAGCCCACCAGGCTCCTCTGTCCATGTGATTCTCCAGGCAAGAATACTAGAGTGGGTTGCCATTCCCTTCTCCAGGGATCAAACCCAGGTCTCCTGCACTGCAGGCAGATTCTTTACCATCTGAGCCACCAGAGAAGCCTAAAACCTACTAATCTTTTTGTTTAACCATAATTTAAAATTCACATGTAGATTGCATTTTATTTCTGTGGCAGTACTGATATTATTGGGGCTTCACAGGTGGCGCTAGTGGCAAAGAACCCCCCTGCCAATGCAGGAGACACAAGAGACACAAGTTTGATCCCTGGGCTGGGAAGATCCCCTGGAGGAGGGCATGTCAACCCACTCCAGTATTTTTGCCTGGAGAATCCCATGGACAAAGAAGCCTGGCAGGTTATAGTCCATAGGGTCACACAGAGTTGGACACAAATCGAGCAACTTAGCATGCACCCATGCACTGTTATTATTGATATTATTTAGATTCTGGTTAAAACACAAAAACTGATATATTAAAAGAGATATTTAGAGAATAACTGCTTATTTCTTTGGGCTTCCCTGGTGGCTCAGACAGTGAAGAATTCACCTGCAATGCAGGAGACCTGGGTTTGATCCCTGAGTTGAGAAGATCCCCTGGAGGAGTGCATGGCAACCCACTCCAGTATTCTTGCCTGGAGAATCCCCATGGACAGAGGAACCTGAAGGGCTACAGTCCATGCGGTCACAAAGAGTTGGACACGACTGAGCAATTAAGCACAGCACAGTTCCTTTCTCATTGCTTTAGGTATGACAGTAGTATTACAGTTATGTTTTTAAAATAGTCCTTATCTTTTAGAGCTATATCTGAAATATGTAGGGATAATATAATATTGAGTTCCCCTGGTGGCTCAGATGGTAAAGAATCTGCCCACAATGCAAGAGACCCAGCTTCTATTCCTGGGTCAGGAAGATCCCCTGGAGAAGGGAATGGCTATCCACTCCAGTATTCTTGCCTGGGAAAGCCCATGGACAGAGGAGCTTGGCGGTCTACAGTCCATGGGGTCACTAAGAGTCAGACATGCCTGAGTAACTAACACACACACAGTATATCATGACGGAGATTTGCTTCAAAATAATGTAAAGGGGAAGGTAAGTCAGGACATAGCCACGAGTTGGTCATGGTGAAACTGGGCAATGAATATGGGGTTCAACTGCTTCACTTGTACATGTTTTACATTTTCCGTAATAAGATGTTAGGAGAGTGCAGGCAGCTACAACCTGCTTACTGTCAAGAAGAGCAGGATGGTAAGCAGTCGGCCAGGTCACAGACTCCTCACCAATCATGCCTCATTAGACTCCCTCATTACCCACCCCGACCCTCCCTCCATCTTCATCCCTCTGCTATCCTCACACTCCTTTCCGTTGTTTACCTTTCACTTTGGATATTCAACCTTGACTTAACTCTCTTATCCCAGATCCTCCGGCTGAAGGACCTTGTTGGGTAACAAATCACCTCAAAACTTGTATTTAAACAATTATTTTCTTATCTCTCATGGTTCTGGGGTTTGACCAGGTTGAACTTAGCTGTTCTCACTTACAGTCTGTCACAGAGTTACAGTAAGTTTCCCTCATTCCTAAATCTGGCTGTTGGCTGGGATGTCTGCGGAGGTTGTCAGCCAGAACAACTACACGTGGGTTCTCATGGGCTCACATAGGCTTCCCCATAGCATGGTGGTGAGGTTCCAAGAGCGAGCATCCCTACAATAGCCCAGGTAGGTAGCAAGTCTATCAGCTTTTTTACCTAGTTCAGGAAACGTCACTTCAACCATAGTCACTAGTCACATACGTTCAAGGGGAGAAAACTAGGTCCCTTGTCTTGATGAGAGAAGTGTCAATGTCACATTGGGAAATGAGCGTGTGGAATGAAGATTTTTGTTTTTTTTGTTGCAGCCATCTTAGAAAATTCAATCTGCCGTACTTCAGGTCCCCCTTGGCATGCACATTTGTTTCTCTGGCTCTGATCAGTTCCCAATTATTAGCAAGCCAAACGGTACTTTCCCACTCAGAGGGCTTGTCCATCTGGCCCTACTCAGCTTGCAGATTTCCCTTGGCACCAAAATTTACATCATTCCAGCACTGGTGTTACCTGCTCCCAGACTTCCACCTCCACCCCCTTACTGCTCACCATTCCACCTCCCTCCTCTCTTGCCCTTTCCAAAACATATAGGGACACAGCTGCAGATAACACAGGCTGTACACTCTTGAAAATATTCCACCTGTACAAACCTGCCCCAAGGAATACAAACAGATATGAAATATGGTGGTAACAGACATGCTTAATTAAACCTTAAAACTATTCAAGATTGTGCACTCTTGAGGTTGGTTTGTGTCATTATTATATAATAGATTTTAAAAAGGCCTCAATGTCAGTATCCTGAGAAAGCTCTTATTTTAAGTACCAGGTAGAAGAAAAATCATTCGGCACAAAACATTTCTATCACCAGAAACATTGTGGCACCCTCTGCTGTCAGGAAACAAACTTGAAAGTACACTGGGCTAATTCTCCCTGCAGGCTTCTCCAGCATCTTTGTACCAAGGCTGCCAATCATCGTAGGCAGATGTTAAAGCATAAATCAGAGAGGGGAGGAAAATTATGCAGCTTAATTTGAGCAAAATAGTAAAGAATGAAAATCCAATCAGGGTGTCTAGCTGAATGGTAATAAATAGGAAAGGGAAAAGGAAGCCAGGCAGAGAATCTCAAGAGGTAGCCAGTATCAAGGACATCATCATATAGTCAATCTTTGTTTAAACCCTTTACAGAATTAAGGTTACTCTCCACAAATAACCCATGAAACACAGGTTAAACAAGCTGCCCAGGGTCACATAGCAAACAAATGTCAGAGCCAGGATACAAATCCCAGCCATCTGTCTCCACAGTCTATGTCCTTAAACACTCTGCTCTACTGCCTAAGATATAACTGTGACTACTGTGGGGAAGGAGGGCAGGGAGAGCTGTTTCTATAAATGTATCCAGAATTATTTACTAGATGGTAGCTAAGTCAGCAAAGAATCTGCCTGTAATGCAGGAGACCTAGGTTCAATCCCTGGGTTGGGAAGATCCCCTGCAGAAGGGAATGGGAACCCACTCTAGTATTCCTGCCTGGAGAATCCCATGGACAGAGGATCCTGGCAGGCCACAGTCCATAAGGTCGCAAAGTCAGACACAACTGAGCGACTAACACTTTCACTTTCATTATTGCTTTTAGCTAGGAGAAGACTGATTGCCAGGAAAATTATTTGTCCCAAGCTAAGCAGAGAAATTAGGAAGCAATCCAAATCTCCTAACCACAATAAAATCATTCTGAAGTTTAGAAGATTCTTTCCTTCTAAATTTAGGACTTTTTGTTTTTTTGACAAATCAGAATATATTACAATGACCCCAAAAGTAATGTCCCTCATCACAACCTCACTAAAATCAATCAGCTGCTTTTACAAAGAGAATGGATTTCCCCTATAACAAGTTCAAGGCCCATACAATCTGACTGCTTCACGCACCAACCAATAAATCAGCTAAGCAGTCACTGAGTGTTCCAAATCTGAAGAATGGTTTACTTGGCAAGTGAAACCTGCATGGTGGGAAGAGGAGGAAAAAAACTCTCCCTCAGAGAGGACAGAGCAACTCAGTTCCAGTCACAGGAGATGTGGGGATATTACTACAGATCACTGGGAGCACATGCTGGATCATCTCAATACTGCAAACAGGAAGGATATGGGCCTGGATGCCTACTGAAGGGCCAGTACACACAGGAACTGTTCTTAGTGTTTTAGACTTTTTATCTTATTTAAACCTCACCACACAACCCCTATGAGGCTGTCATTACCATCCCTATTACACAGAGAGTAGTATGTCTGGGAAGAACTGACCCAAGGTCACACGCAAGTATCTGCTAGATTGACAGAATGTGAACTTCTGTGCTTCTGCTTTCAAAGTTCAAGCCATTTCTCTTCCATCCAGCTGCTCATGCAACACACAACATACAATTCAAGACATCAGACAACTCGAGAGTTGTTTCTGACCCCCTCCCCAAAACTTTAGACTCGCCTGAGTTGTTTGGATATACCTAGACTGCAATGCCCACTATGACACTGGTTAAGACAGCTTAGAGAAGATGCTGTTTATTCCTCCATGTTTCCCGTCCTTCTCCCATATTCCTCATGTCTTCCTTCTCCCAACCCAGATCGTCTCTCCTGGTCTATATGTCTAAGGCTGGTGTTTATCAACGGGGACAACCCTATTTATTACTGCATCCAATGATGTACATTATACATAGCCTCAGAAGACATACTGATGCAGAAAATAACAAACTTCTTTGCAGGCCTTCATGGGAAGCTTGGGCAAGTAAACTGAAGTTTGCTGGCCTTCAGTTTGATCAAGCAAAATAAGAGTGGGCTGGACTATACACTCTTCCAGCTATAAAGGCTATGATTTCACAATTTTTTCTTGAAAGGTGTTTATCTTCACAATGAAATAGCCTCAAGAAGTACATAAACTCACAAAGTCAAAAGAAGGAGACAAATTCCAACAGTACTGTTCTTTGCCTAGAATAGCAACATGATTTGACTGAAAAAAAGAAAAAGTGCACAGACATACTGTAGTAAGCACTGCTTCACTCTCAAGATGAGAGTGAAAGGTAGGTTTTGCCTGGTATCACAGCCCAGCATCCCTGGAGGTCAGGCCAATGGTGGCTCAGACAGTAAAGATACTGCCTGCAATGTTTGAAACCCAGGTTTGATCCCTGGGTCAGGAAAATCCCATGGAGGGGGAAATGGCTACCCACTCCAGTATTCTGGCCTGGAGAATCCCATGGAGACAGGTATAGTCCATTGGACAACTGAGTGACCAACACTTTCACTTCCACTTTTTCATAAGAGGAAGAGGTTACCGATCTCATTCGCTACAAGTTCCTCCTACATAGAGCACAGCCTTGTTGTGAAAGGGTGTATGTAACTTAATGAAGCTACCAACCATGCCGTGCCAGGGCCACTGAAGATGGACAAGTCACAGTGAAGAGTTCTGATAAAACGTAGTCCCCTGGAGAAAAAATGGCAACCCACTCCAGTATCTCGCAGTGACGAATAGATGCAGGGGTTAGGTCTAGTAGACAGAGTGCCTGAAGAATCATAGACAGAGGCTGGTAACATTGTACCGGGGGCAGTAACCAAAAAATATCCCAACAAGACAAATGCAAGAAGGCAAAGTGGCTTTCTGAGACTTTACAAATAGCTAAGGAAAGAAGAGAAGCAAAAGGCAAAGGAGAAAGGGAAAGATACACCCAACTGAATGAAGAGTTCCAGAGAATACTAGGAGAGAGAAGGCCTTCTTCAATGAACAATGCAAAGAAACAGAAGAAAACAATAGAATGGGTAAGACTAGAGATCTCTTCAAGTAAACTGGAGACACCAACAGAACATTTCATGCAAAAATAGGCATGATAAAGGACAGAAACAGAAAGTACTTAAAAGAAGCAGACGATATTAGAAAGAGCTGGTAAGAATACACAGAACTATGCAAAAAATGTCTTAATGACCTAGATAACCATGATGGTGTGATCATTCACCTAGAGCCAAACATCAGGGGGTGTAGGTCAAATAGACCTTAAGAAGCATTCAGTTCAGTTTCAGTTTAGTCACTCAGTTGTGTCCGACTCTTGCGACCCCATGAATCACAGCACACCAGGCCTCCGTGTCCAACACCAACTCCCGGAGTTCACTCAGACTAACATCCATCGAGTCAGTGATGCCATCCAGCCATCTCATCCTCTGTCGTTCCCCTTCTCCTCCTGCCCCCAATCCCTCCCAGCATCAGAGTCTTTTCCAATGAGTCAACTCTTTGCATGAGGTGGCCAGAGTATTGGAGTTTCAGCTTCAGCATCATTCCTTCCAAAGAAATCCCAGGGTTGATCTCCTTGCAGTCCAACGGACTCTCAAGAGTCTTCTCCAACACCACACTTCAAAAGCATCAATTCGTTGGTACTCAGCCTTCTTCACAGTCCAACTCTCACTTCCATACATGACCACAGGAAAAACCATAGCCTTGACTAGACGGACATTAGTCAGCAAAGTAATGTCTCTGCTTTTGAATATGCTATCTAGGTTGGTCATAACTTTCCTTCCAAGGAGTAAGCATCTTTTAATTTCATGGCTGCAGTCATCATCTACAGTGATTTGGGAGCCCAAAAAAATAAAGTCTGATACTGTTTCCACTGTTTCCCCATCTATTTGCCATGAAGTGATGGGACCAGATGCCATGATCTTCATTTTCTGAATGTTGAGATTTAAGCCAACTTTTTCACTCTCCACTTTCACTTTCATCAAGAGGCTTTTGAGTTCCTCTTCACTCTCTGCCATAAGGGTGGTGTCATCCACATATCTGAGGTTATTGATTTCTACCAGCAATCTTGATTCCAGCTTGTGCTTCTTCCAGCCCAGCGTTTCTCATGATGTACTCTGCATAGAAGTTAAATAAGCAGGGTGACAATATACAGCCTTGACATACTCCTTTCCCAATTTGGAACCAGTCTGTTGTTCCATGTCCAGTTCTAACTGTTGCTTTCCAGACCTGCATATAGGTTTCTCAAGAGCCAGGTCAGGTGGTCTGGTATTTACTTCTCTTTCAGAATTTTCCACAGTTTATTGTGATCCACACAGTCAAAGGCTTTGCCATAGTCAATAAAGCAGAAACAGATGTTTTTCTGGAACTCTCTTGCTTTTTCCATGATCCAGCAGATGTTGGCAATTTGATCTCTGGTTTCTCTGCCTTTTTGAAAACCAGCTTGAACATCTGGAAGTTCACAGTTCACCTATTGCTGAAGCCTGGCTTGGAGAATTTTGAGCATTACTTTACTAACATGTGAGATGAGTGCAATTGTGAGGTAGTCTGAGCATTCTTTGGCATTGCCTTTGGGATTGGAATGAAAACTGACCTTTTCCAGTCCTTTGGCCACTGCTGAGTTTTCCAAATTGGCTGGCATATTGAGTGCAGCACTTTCACAGCATCATCTTTCAGGATTTGAAACAGCTCAACTGGAATTCCATCACCTCCACTAGCTTTGTTCATAGTGATGCTTTCTAAGGGCTTCTTGACTTCACATTCCAGGATGTCTCGCTCTAGATGAGTGATCACACCATCGTGATTATCTGGGTCATGAAGACCTTTTTTGTATAGTTCTGTGTATTCCTGCCACCTCTTCTTAATATCTTCTGCTTCTGTTAGGTCCAGACCATTTCTGTCCTTTATGGACCCCATCTTTGCATGAAATGTTCCCTTGGTATCTCTAATTTTCTTGTAGAGATCTCTAGTCTTTCCCTTTCTGTTCGTTTCCTCTATTTCTTTGCATTGATCACTGAAGGCTTTCTTATCTCTTCTTGCTGTTCTTTGGAACTCTGCATTTAGATGCTTGTATCTTTCCTTTTCTCCTTTGCTTTTCATCTCTCTTCTTTTCACAGCTATTTGTAAGGCCTCCCCAGACAGCCATTTTTCTTTTTTGCATTTCTTTTCCATGGGGATGGTCTTGATCCCTGTCTCCTGTACAATGTCATGAACCTCATTCCATAGTTCACCAGGCACTCTATCTATCAGATCTAGACCCTTAAATCTATTTCTCACTTCCACTGTATAATCATAAGGGATTTGATTTAGGTCATACCTGAATGGTCTAGTGGTTTTCCCTACTTTCTTCAATTTGAGTCTGAATTTGGCAATAAGGAGTTCATGATCTGAGCCACAGTCAGCTCCTGGTCTTGTTTTTGTTGACTGTATATAGCTTCTCCATCTTTGGCTGCAAAGAATATAATCAATCTGATTTCGGTGTTGACCACCTGGTGATATCCATGTGTAGAGTCTTCTCTTGTGTTGTAGGAAGCATTACTATGACCAAAGCTAGTGGAAGTGACAGAATTCCAGCTAAGCTATTTAAAATCCTAAAATATGCTGCTGTTACAGTACTGCATGCATTGTTAGCAAACTTGGAAAATTCAGCAGTGGCCACAGGACTGGAAAAGGTCAATTTTCATCCCAAGCCAAATGGGGAAATGCCAAAGAATGTTCAAACTATCACACAGTTGCTCTTTCTACCAGTTAACAAGGTTATGCTCAAAATCCTTCAAGCTAGGCTCAGCAGTATGTTTACCAAGAACTTCCAGATGTATAAGCTGTGTTTAGAAAAGGCAGAGGAACCAGAGATTAAATTGCCAACATTTGCTGGATCATGGAATAAGCAAGGGAGTTTAAGAAAAACATCTACTTCTGCTTCATTGACTGTGCCAAAGCCTTTGGCTGTATAGATCACAACAAACTGTGGAAAATTCTTAAAGAGATGGGAATACCAGACCACCTTACCTGTCTCCTGAGAAACCTATATGCAGATCAAGAATAAACAGAACCAGATAAGGAACAACTGACTGGTTCAAAACTGGGAAAGGAGTAAGACAAGGCTATATGCTGTCAGCCTGCTTATTTCACTTGTAGGCAAAGTACATTATATGAAATGCTGGGCTGGGTCAATCACAGGCTGAAATCAAGATTGCAGGGAGAAATATCAATAACCTCAGCTATATAGATGATCCCACTCTAATAGTAGAAAGAGGAACTAAAGAGCTTCTTGATGAGGGTGAAAGAGGAGAGTTAAAAAGCTGTCTTAAAACTCAACATTCAAAATAACTAAGATTTGGGCTTCCCTGGTGGCTCAGCTGGTAAAGAATCCACCTGCAATGCAGGAGACCTGGGTTCACTCCCTGGCTTGGGAAGATCCCCTGGAGGAGGGCTACCCACTCCATTATTATGGCCTGGAGAATTCCATGGACTGTACAGTTCATGGGGTTGCAGAGTCTGACACAACTTAGAGACTTTCACTTTCATATGGCATCAGGTCCCACCAATTTATGGCAAATAGAGGAGGAAAGAGTAAAAGCAGTGACATTTCATTTTCTCGGGCTCCAAAATCACTGTGAATGGTGACTGCAGACATGAAATTAAAAGACACCTGCTCCTTTGAAAGAAAGCTGTAACAAACCTAGACAGTGTATTAAAAAGCAGAGATATCACTTTGTAAACAAAGGTATGGAGAGTCAAAGCTACGGTCTTCCCAGTAGTCATGTATGGATGTCAGAATTGGACCATAATAGAAGGCTGAGTGCTGAAGAATTGATGCTTTTGAACTGTGGTGCTGGAGAAGCCTCTTGAGAGTCCCTTGGACTGCAAGATCAAACCAGTCAATCCTAAAGACAATCAGTCCTGAATATTCATTGGAAGGGCTGAAGCTGAAGCTCCTGTACTTTGGCCACCTGATGCAAAGAGCTGACTCATTGGAAAAGACCCTGATGCTGGGAAAGATTGAAGGCAAAAGGAGAAACAGGTGGCAGAGGATGAAATGGTTAGACAGCATCACTGACTCAATGGACATGAATTTGAGCGAACTCCAAGAGAAAGTGGAGGACAGAAGAGTCTGCGTGCTGCAATCCACTGGGTCACAAAGAGTTGGACACAAAGATTGAATAACTTACAAGATAGGATGTTGGCTCTTTACTACTTGCATTTATTTTGGTTTACAACCAAAATTTTCTAATTAAAAGAAAATTAAATATGTGTACAATATGAAAATAGGTTTTAGAAAAAAAACTGAGTTCAAAATTAAAATCTATGACACCATAAACAACAGTACTACTGCAAACATGAACTGAAGTTAATATCATACAGAAATCCATATACAAGTTAAGAAGACTAGAAACTGCAAGAGCTATTTTTAACAACTTGATACACATTTTATCAATGACAAAAGGGGCCAACAAGCTTCTATGCACCAAGAAATTCATAAACATATTGAGTTATTGGTATTTAAATTAATATAATACATACAAATTCTGCAGCATGGTATTCTTATTTTCAGGACAAATACTTCTACTATACACAAGATCAGACTAGGCATTTAACATTCATTCCTACAAGCTTTCTAAAGTCTCTATGAACAAGAAAAGAATGAAGTTATCCATTAGAAAACATTAACAGTAGTAATCTCTGAAAAATTATTTTTTTTAACCTTCTTTTCCTCTTTCCTACAATTTCCTACAATATAGCTATTTTTGAATCAGGACAAGCCAAAACATATTTTTAAGATTTTTCATTTTAAGTATCACATACTGAACACTAAGGGATTTCTGCTTGTCAATGAGAACTGTTGAAGGATTTTAAGCACTGAATTGACAAACCCTTGAAGAAACCAAAGGCATTTGAAAATTGCTTCATGCATATGACTGGATGTCATAAACAAGCTTTTACATATCAATTCTGCATTATTTCAGACAAATACGGATTCTGAACTGAAGATATAACTAATCAGATTTAGAGTTAAAAAAAGACATCTAAAAATGAAGGTCTATCAACTCAGGAGTTCCTCCATGACTTAGCTATCAAGAATAGTTCAGCAAAATGGAAGTTCGAATTAAAGGCAGCATGATACAGGAGGTTTGAGGTAATAGACTTGGACCTGATTCCCAGCTCTAACACTGAGTACCTTTCACTAACTCAAGCATTTCAGCTCTGAACTTCAGCTTTCTCATCCATAGGATGAAGACAACACGTACCCTACAGAATTATCATGACGATTAATGCTAATGCATAAGACTTGTAAACAGCAGATGTTCAAATCAGAGCTTTGTTACTATTACATACTCACTGCTACTCAAACAGCAGGGGTTAAGACTCCATCTTCCAATGCAGGGGGCACAGGTTTGACCCCTGGTCAGCGAACAAAGGTCTCATATGCTCCAAGGTGTAGCCAAAAAAATTTTTTAAATCCATATGATTTAAGTAAGTTTAGCAGATTAGATAACAGAAATAAAAAGTAACACAACTGGAAAACTAAGTTTTCCTTATCTGTACATTGACTTGTAATACCTAACATGATAGCCCATTACTGGTTTGTTATACAGGTCTAAGCAGACACCTTCTCCACTGACAAGATAGTCTTGTGATTTCAAGTTATCTTTCTCTTCATGGTACAGAGGAGACCATTACAAATGAAAACTTCCCTTATAAATCTACCTTTCCCTTAAAAACCTTAACTTCTATTGCGTTTTCAGAGCTTCCACACAGCTCTTTCACAAAAATAATCAGATCAAAATAATCTTTATGCCAAAAAGGCATATTCTGTGATGGCGTATAATAGATCACCCAACTTAGTGCCTTAAAAAGGAAAAATAAAAAAATATATCCCATTCCTTCCCCAAATCAAGATCAGCACTCATGCTCTGCCCAGGCCAAGGAAATGGACCAAGGGAGAGAAGACAAGAAAAGCAGACAATATAGAATAAAGATCTGGGCCCAAAACCAGAAATCAATGCTGCTGCCTTAGCCAGGCAAAGAGATTTCAACAAAAGAAATAAATGTATGAGAAATCTTAGCATTTTTAAGAGACCATTTTCCTTATACACAGGAGATTCAACTAGATCAAAGTTGGAAACATAATTGGTGCTTAATAAAATACCTGTCAATTGATATATACACATTTTACTTCCTATCTCAAGCATTTTATAAACAAGACTAAGTAGATACTGGTGTAAAAAAGTTCATTTCAGTTGCTCAGTCGTGTCTAACTCTGCAACTTTTTTCCCACGAACAGTATGAAAAGGCAAAAAAAAAGTTCAGGGTCAAGTATTTTTGTGTACCATGTTTCTGAATTAAGAGGTATATTTAATTCCATCACGAGTCCCTGAAAAAGTTACATTCTATGCCACTTTGACTCATCCACACCTACTTTCAAGCACTGAGAAGAAAGAACCCATCCCATTCACAACAAAGGTAACCACTGCATACATAAGAAAAACAAGGAAACAGCTAGTCAAGTATGAGGAACATTAGAATCTGAGGGCAGGAGCTTTCATCTCTACTGTTCACTGCTGTCTCTATATTGTCTAGAAGCATACTCAGCACATAACAGGTGCTCACTAAATACTTGCTGACTGAATGAATAAATTATTCTTTGCAAAAATAATTATGGGCAACTGAAACAATTTTTTTCAATGTTGTCTTAAGGCTTAGAAGAGTTCTGTTATTTTACATTTTTCCCAATTACTCTTATGGAAGAATACCTCAAAACAAAGAAAAGTGGATTTCTTTTACATCATTAGACTATAATGCTCTGAACCAAAAATAAACAGCATTGGAAAAAACTTTCTATAAAATACTATTTCAATATATTTTTATTAGCAGTTATTACATCAAAATTCAAATTTACAGGATCCAAAGGACTGTCTTAAAAATTCTAGAGTATATGTAATTAGATTTTAACAGTAAGATAGAACATATCCTCATTACAGCACAGCCCTTAAAGAGTCAAGGATAATACTGAGAATTAAGTACAGTTCTATCAAGAACTAGAAATTAATTCTGTATGCAGTGTCACTTAAAACAAAGTTCCAAGAAGTATAAGAAGTCTATGGATGTGAATTTCAGTGGCAAACATCACTGACTTCCAAACAACTGACACCAAAGAAAGCTCCAATCAAAACACAAGCATGGTGCCTCTCGTTCAATGTAGAGCTATAATAATTCTATAAAGAGACCCTGAATCCTTAAGTCTTATAATATGCTTTTCTGCTCTGAAATTAATACAAAACACATCAACTCTAATGCATAGATTGTGACGCATTATGACAAAAAGATAGCCTTTTTCTATCAGAAAATCCTTATTTTTCCGCAATATAGGCTGTTCATTGCTGATCTATTGAAATTTTATATCTTCCAGCCTGAGTGGTATTGTAGGATTCACAAATATTACACTTCATGCCTAATATATGGAACTGAACTGTAGATCTTCCATTGCAATCATTGCAGAGAATCTGAAAAGAGATGAATTAAGTAAATTAAACCTTATTAACAGAAAGTGGTACTGTCTGTTCAAAATAATTTTTCAAAAATCATACTGAAGAGGTATCTTCCTGGCAGTCCAGTGGTTAAGATTTTGCCTTCTGATGCAGGGGGTGCAGGTTAGATCCCTGGTCAAGGAACTAAGATCCCATATGCCTCACAGCCAAATAAAACCAAAACATAAAACAGAAGCAATGTTGTAACCAACTCAATGAAGACCTTAAAACTGGTCCACATCAAAAAATCATTTAAAAAAACCATACTGAAGATGTGAAAACATACATATATAAGTCTAAATATTTCCATAAATAGAATACCTTTTATTTGTTCACTGGAAATTCTAAGAGGCTATTAAGGTAGCTCTAAATTTAGAAATGGGAAATAGACGGGGAAACAGTGGAAACAGGGTCAGACTTTATTTTTCTGGGCTCCAAAATCACTACAGATGGTGACTGCAGCCTGGAAATTAAAAGACACTTACTCCTTGGAAGAAAAGTTATGACCAACCTAGATAGCATATTCAAAAGCAGAGACATTACTTTGCCAACAAAGGTCCGTCTAGTCAAGGCTATGGTTTTTCCAGTGGTCATGTATGGATGTGAGAGTTGGACTGTGAAGAAAGCTGAGCACCAAAGAATTGATGCTTCTGAAGTGTGGTGTTGGAGAAGACTCTTGAGGGTCCCTTGAACTGCAAGGAGATCCAACCAGTCCATTCTGAAGATCAGCACTGGGATTTCTTTGGAAGGAATGATGCTAAAGCTGAAACTCCAGTACTTTGGCCACCTCATGTGAAGAGTTGACTCATTGGAAAAGACTTTGATGCTGGGAGGGATTGGGGGCAGGAGAAGAAGGGGACGACAGAGGATGAGATGGCTGGATGGCATCACCGACTCGATGGACGTGAGTCTGAATGAACTCCGGGAGTTGGTGATGGACAGGGAGGCCTGGCGTGCTGCGATTCATGGGGTCACAGAGTCGGACACGACTGAGTGACTGAACTGAACTGAACTGAACTGAAATTTAGAAAATGAAAATGTGGATTTGCACTAAGTCTTATTTTAAAAGTTCCCAAATAGCATAAATAGTACTAGTACAAAAATTAACAGAGGAATAATCAGATCAACACTTAAAAACAATAATTTTATTATTTTTCACTGACAATCTTAGTCAACAATTTTTTTAGATATTTATAATATTTTTGCTTGTTAATATATTAAGTTCCTGGTCTTAGATGCCTCAAGAATGAATTAAAGTTCAAAAGAGTACTTTCTAAAGTTGAACAAAGAAAAGCTTTTGGTTCGTCCCTAAAATGACAGTAAGATGCCACTTAGGAATTAGTCTCTTCTCATACTGAGATCTTGAAAAATTAAAAAGGGTATTAACACAAAAACAAATCAATACATTATTATGTAAGAAAAGTATTAACTTTAGAAAAGCCACACCATAGTAAGTAGAAAACATACAAATTTTCTCTAAATTATAATTTGGAAAGTAACTTTTTCTTTTTCCTTTAGAGATTTTTCTTTGGACCATTTTTAAAGCCTTTATTGAATCTGTTACAATATTGTTTATGTTTTGGTTTTCTGGCCATGAGGAATATGGGATCTCAGTTCCTCAACCAGGGACTGACCCTGCACCCCCTGGTGCTGCTGCTACTGATGCTAAGTCGCTTCAGTCGTGTCTGACTCTGTGTGACCCCATAGACGGCAGCCCACCAGGCTCCTCCATCCATGCGATTTTCCAGGCAAGAGTACTGGAGTGAGTTGCCATTTCTTTCTCCAATGCATGAAAGGAAAAGTGAAAGTGAAGTCGCTCAGTCATGTCTGACTCTTCCCGACCCCTTGCACTGGAAGGCAAAGTCTTAACCACTGGATCGCCTGGGAAATCCTCCTGAAAATTAATTAAGAATATGATCTAAATGGAGAAGGTACTCACTGCCTAGACTGAGAGGATTAAGGAATGACTGCTAATGGTTACAGAGTTTCCTTTCAGGGTGGAGAAAATATTTTAAAATTGATGGTGGTTATATCTTCAAGAATACACTAAAAGTCACTAAACTGTCTGTCCAATTTAGATGGACGAGTTGTACGGTATGCGAATTATATCCCAATAGAGCTGTTGCTTTAAAAAATGATCTAAACAGAATACAGCAGGCTATAGCCTCTAGTAAAACACAACACAACTATCAGTATTACAAAAATGATCTTTCATCGACCTAACAATTATCCACACAAATTATGAAATGCTCCAGTATAAATTACACAGAAAGTGATTTTTATTTGGCTTTGTTAAGGGGTTTTTATCTTTTTGTGTAGAAATATCTGAACTGAAGATTTTTGAAAATTTTTATGTCCAAAAATTATTAAAGCACCAGAAAGCTGTCTACTTTCCAATTCTAATCTGTAAATGAATATGCTATGCTGAGACTAGACAGCAGCACATCTCAATTAATGGAGAAAAGATGATCATTCTCCATAAGACTAAAGGCACAGAAATACTTCTTACATTTCAGACTGCAGGCTAAGACCAAATTAAAAAGTCTTAGAATAAAAAGCAAACATTAAAAACCAAAAAGCAATCTTCAAAAAAAAAAGTAAACATGTTTGCCTTAAATAAAATTTAAAATAATTAAAACATAATCAAAATAAAATAGCAGACCAATAATCTACCTCTACTCAGTTATTATCAATTGACTCTGTTAAGTAATAAGTAAATAATTTAGAATGAAGTTTCTGCCTGCCATCTAGTGTTGGCAAGTACTGCACAAAGATATTCTTAGATTTTCTTTTTTCCTCTGAGTTCAGAATAACTAAAATTTAAAGGTTATTTGGTTCCTCCCATTAATCATCACAGTGACATCTATGCTGAAATAGTACTTTTTAGACAGATTTGAGCAAAAGGACAAAAATAAACACGAGCATCAGCAAGCAACCTGAAAAGTCTTTTTAGGCATTGATTCTACTCACATCCACAGTCATGTTCTGATATTCTGAGGGCATAGGAGTCTGTGCTACCTCATCATCCAGTTGTCTCCAGTGCCTACTCATATCTAAAGCAGAGTGCATACACAATGGACATCTGTAGCCTCTAGGAGAGATATAAAAGAGTTATTTTCCCAGTATTAAATGGAGAGTATATCAACTCGCGCTAACTGGTATATAAACCATCTAAAACAAGCATTATTCTATACTTCAAGACCATCTCACAAACCTTTTCATTTAAATCCTGTATCATAGGGTATTTTTTAAACCTACTTCTTTTTCCTCAGTTCTATAAAATGGAGAGGAATTTCTTAATATTCTTTGTAGAATATACGCAATATATTTTAAAAACCAATTAAACTGCTTTTTAGCTAAACAGCCTCAATTTCTTAATATATTCAGGCAAAGAAGAGATTATATTCCTTAAAAATTATTCAGATTTTCTAAAAATTCTGAAAATGTTCCCTTTTATCTGGCTCTTAAATTAAAATTTCTGCTCATCAGTCTGCAGGACCAAAATACATTTACACAATTTCCTCTAACTATCTGCATCTCACTTTAGCATCCTTTCCCCACAACAAAATTAGCATTAGATAAATCTTGGTATGAGTTTTGGATTTTTTTGCAGCTCATCATAGTGGACTAATACAACAGCTAATAATTTTGGGCAACATGTCTCAGCATTTTTATTTTTACAATGGTATGACTGTCTCAGCAGACACCAAGCTCCCCAATTAGTAGCCAGGGAATGAAAGGTATCTGTCTCAAACTGCAAATGAGATATGACATAATAGAAACATGAGGACTAAGGCAAAGTCCAGTGTTTCTCTCCCAACATGCTTTGCCCAATTTAACAGTACTCATCTACCCTACCCATCTCAGGAAATATCCACCATATCCAAATATGGTATAAGTAACTGGGAGTCTTTTCCATTCCCTTCCCCACTCGCCTGCAAAAAAAACAAAAAACAAAAACAGACATATTACATTAACAATTTTTTATAATCCCATCAAACACTTACTCTTTCAACATGCCTTCATAACACATTCTGAAAGAAAATATAACATTATTTTAATAAAGCAAAAAGTATCTCCACCATTTCCAAACATTTTAGAGGAAAAAAAACAAAGTTGCTTTACTTATGTAAAAGATGTCCACATGGCAAGACGCGAGCAACAATACGAGATGTGTGAATGTCCTGTAAAAGCAAATAAAGTTGGTGGTTAATTACATGAATACAATATAAATACCCAGTATTTTAAATTCAAAAGGGGCTATTTCCAAAGCAAAAAATATTTTAAGCTCACCTCCAAACATATTGGACAATCCTGCCGGGAAACATTTTCAATACACTGTTTAAAAGCAAAATTAAAATTACCAAAAGCTTAACTAGATGTTAATTATATAACCACAGCATTAATAACAAAAAAACAAAGGAAACAATACCAACTTACTAAATGTAATAATGAACATTAATATGTTTCTTATATGTCAGACAAGAACTGAACAGTTAACTCTCACAACTATTTCAGGCTTTACACATTACCTGAAACAATAAAATTGCCTAATACATCTTAATTATTCAAATTATTTTCATTTTACAGATAAATAATAATAGTTCATATTAAAGAGATTTTACTACATGCCATATGTCAAGTTCATTACCTGTTATTCTCAATTAATTTCCACAACACTGAAACACATACAATTATTTACCCCATTTTACAGATGAGGTATTTGAGGCCTGTGCATGCATTCAAGTGTGCTCAGTCATGTCCAAGGCTTTGTAACTCCATGGACTGTGGCCCACCAGGCTCCTCTGTCCATAAAATTTTCCAGGCAAGAATACCGGAGTAGGTTGCCATTTCCTTCTCCAGGGGATCTTCCTGACCCAGGGATTGAACCCACATCTCGAGCACTGGCAGGCGGGTTCTCTACCACTGCACAACCTGGGAAATCCCTTTGAGATCTAGAGAAGCTAAATAACTCCCCAAATTACATGCTATCAAGAAATGGAAATACATGTGTGCTCCTGAGTTCTTAACTTGACAAGACAAGGTCTGACTAGGTGTGAAGAGGTAAGAGAAAGCATCAAGCCATAAATGATACCCAGGCTTTTTAGCAAACACCTGAGTAGATGATACCACCACTTACTAACAGAGACAATAAAAAAATAACCGAGAAACAAAACAAAAATACCACAAGAGAAACTGAGTATATAGTTTTCTAAAGACAACACAGCATATCTAACGGCAACACAGCATAGTTAATCAGCCTAAACTCAAGTCTGTAAAACCAGATCCAATCTTTTACCATCTCCTACAGTCTATTAATAAAGTACTTAAAGCCAGGACTAAAATCCTCAGGAGTCGTCTTCATTCAGCCCCCATTCTCTCTCCCTTACACTTGTCACTGTATTCCCTATTGTCATTATTCACCTCAGTTTCTCTTCCTACCTCAGTATTTTAGGCTAGCTAGGATCTAGCAGGGCTTCCCTCGTGGCTCAGCTGGTAAAGAATCTGCCTGCAATGCGGGAGACCCAGGTTTGATTCCTGGGTCGGGAAGATCCCCTGGAGAAGGAAATGGCAACCCACTCCAGTATTCTTGCCTGGGAAATCCCACAGACAGAGCTGGGCAGGCTAACAGTCCATGGGAACACAGAGTAGGACACAACTGTGTGACTAATTTTCACTTTTTCATTATCTAGTATCTTTTTAAAAACACCCTCATCAGATTCTCCATTCTCTCAATTCTTGGATAGAATCAGTACTATAAGCGATAGCTTATTAGATTTTCTCCTAAATAATAAAAAATAATTTTTAAAAGACCTAAGACCATGATATAAATAGGTCAAGCGATAGGTCAAAATTCTACATCCAAGTTAAAAATATTTTTATTGAAAAGGAATACTGAATTATCTAGGAATGCTATATTAACAAAAGGTTACACTGCTCTGTATTTCTCCTGTACCATACATTTCAAAAGCTATTCTCAAAACCAGTTCCAATGATAAGAATCCACAGGCTAATTTAGAGGCTGTCTACGTTATACTAATAACTGATATTAAGTATTCTTACACCCTATAGAGAAGAAAAGGGAACTGTACATCAAATATTCTAAGGTCTGTACTTTAGAACATTTACTTAATACTGCTTAAAAATAAAAAGCAACATGACAATATCTCAGTAACATCTGAAAGTTAGCATGCTTTTAAACAAATTAGGATTTTAGCTGTTTTCAAATATAATACTTTTTAAATCATACAAACTGAAGTACGTACCTTGTGCTTCCCTTGGAGATTTATTGCAAGGCATAAGTTACATTTCAAACAGTGGAAATAATCTTCCTTTGGACCAATTCTAAAAAAATAATGTGAAAACAAAAGATTACATATGTTTTTATTACATAGTTACTCATTATATATAAGTTCAGATTCACTATAAACAAAGTTCAAACCACACTGAAGAATATGAGGTGAATCCCTACCTCCCCAACATCACTCCCCAAATGCAAGCACTACAAACAGAATGGTCTCTATCTTTCCAAGTATTTTTTTCTTCTATAAAACTGCATACACACATACATACAGATACACACGCTTTGAGTTTTATTTTTTACACAAATGGATTCTATCCTGTTTTGCAACTTCTTCACTTAACAGTATTCCTTGGAGAGTACTCTATGTAAGAACATACAGAACCACTTTATTCTTCTTCAAAGTTACATAATATTAAATGATATGGATATATCTTAATTTTTTAATATTCTTTTATTGATAAAACTTACTATCTTTAGCCAATGCAATGATACAATAAATACCTCTTACAGATACCAGTCAACTAACTACATATTGATGATTTTTCACAAAATTCCTAGAAGTGGAACTGTAGGGTCAGAGGGCAGTGCATCATCAGTTCTGATACTATCAAACTGACCTCCAAAGACAGTACTGATTTATACTCCCCCCAATGTGTAACAGCACCCATGTTCCCCACACCCTAGCCAACACTGGTTACCTATATGACAAATAAAAACATCACTTTAATTTGAATTTCTCAAATGATGATACACAGAGCATATTTTACTATTTATGAGCCATTTGGACTTCTCTTGTGGACTGTCTGTTCACGTGCTCGGTTCATTTTTCTTAATAGGGTATTTGTCTTTTATAATTTTAAAGAAGCTCTTTAACTCAAGTATATACTTGATTTACAATATTATATTAGTTTCAAGGATGTAGCATAGTGATTCAGTATTTTTATACATTAGACTCCATTTAAAATTATTGCAAAATAATGGCTACTGTTTCCCTGTGCTGCACCACCTGGGAAGCACGCTGTGCTTCCTTATGGCAACTCACTATAGTCAGTCCTGTCCAATTCTTTGTGACCCCATGGACTATAGCCCACCAGGCTCCTCTGCCCACGGAATTTTCCAGGCAAAAATACTGGAGAGGGTTGCCATTTCCTACTCAGAGGATCTTCCCAACCCAGGGATCGAACCCACGTCTCTTGCATCTCCTGCACTGGCAAGAGGATTATTTACCACTTAGCACCACCTGGGAAGCACAATATATTCTTGCAGCTTATCTATTTCCTAGATAGTAGCTGGTATCTCTTAATCCCGTACCTCTATATCTTGCCCTCTCTGCTTCTCTCTCCCCACTAGTATCCACTAGTTTGTTTTCTATAACTAAGCCTGTTTATATTTTGTTATATATATTCACTAATTTTTTTAAAAAGATCCCACATATAAGTGATAATATACAGCATTTGTCTCTGTGAGTTTCTTCACTAAGCATAATACTCTTTAGGTCCACCCACAATACTGAAAATGGCAGAATTTCATTCTTTACTATGCTGAGTAATATTCCAGAGTATGTGTGAGAGAGAAGACAGTGTGTGTGTGTACACATCTTCTTTATTCATCTGTTGGTGAACACTTGCTTCGCTTCCATATATTGGCTACTGTAAATGATGCTATTATAACTCCTGAACAAATGTACCTTTTTGATTTAGTGTTTTCACTTTTTTTGGATATGTACACAAGAGTGGGGGCTTCCCAGGTGGCACAGGAGTAAAGAATCTGCCTGCCAAGGAAGGAGACACAAGAGACTCGGGTTCAATCCCTGGGTCAGGAAGATCCCCTAGAGAAGGAAATGGCAACCCATCCTACCTGGAAAATCCCATGGACAGAGGAGCCTGGCAGGCTAGAGTCCATGGGGTTGCAGAGTCGAACAAGACTGAGCACGCAAGTGCACACACACACATAGCACCCCAAGAATGGAACTACACATGGTATCATATGGTACTTCTACTTTTAGTTTTTTGAGGAACCTAATTAAAGGAGTTCTTTATATATGCTGGCTTCCCTGGTGGCTCAGATGGTAAAGAATCCATGTGCAATGCAGGAGACCTGGGTTTGACCCGGGGTCAGGAAAATCCCCTAGAGGAGGGCATGGCAACCCACTCCAGTATTCTTGCCTGGAGAATCCCATGGACACAGGAGCTGTGTGGGCTACAGTCCATGGGGTCACAGAGAGTCAGACACAACTGAGAGCAACACTTTTATACATCCTGGATATTAATCTTTTTCAGTTGTATATATTAAAATTACTTTTTTGGTATGTCAACTATCTTTTTTATATCTTTTATCATATTTTCATTTTAATTCCTAGGTAATAAAAAGATGATATTTTAATTAATGGCTTATGCTTCTGCCCCTTTTTTATTATTAATATTTTTATTCATTTTTGAAGGATAATTGCTTTATATAATTTTGCTGTTTTCTGTCAAACCTCAACATGAATCAGCCACAAGTATACATATGTCCCCTCCCTTTTGAACCTCCATCCCAACTCCTTCCCCATCCCACCACTCTAGGTTGATACAGAGCCCCTATTTGAGTTTCTTCAGCCATATAGCCAATTCTCATTGCTACCTATTTCACATATGTAATTAAGTTTTCATGTTATTCTTTCCATACATCTTACCCTCTCCCCATGTCCATACGTCTACTCTCTATGTCTGTTTCTCCACTGTTGCCCTGTAAATAAATTGTTCATTACCATTTTTCTAGACTCCATATATATCCATTGCAATATGGTATTTTCTCTTTCTGACTCACTTCACTCTGTGTAATAGGTTCTAGGTTCATCCACCTCATTAGGACTCAAATGCGTTCCTTTTATGGCTGAATAATATTCCATTATCATTATCTGAGCTGACTGTGGCTCAGATCATGAACTCCTTATTGCCAAATTCAGACTTAAATTGAACAAAGTAGGGAAAACAGCTAGACCATTCAGGTATAACCTAAATCAAATCCCTTATGATTATACAGTAGAAGTGAGAAATAGATTTAAGGGCCTAGATCTGATAGAGTGCCTGATGAACTATGGAATGAGGTTCATGACATTGTACAGGAGACAGGGATCAAGACCATCCACATGGAAAAGAAATGCAAAAAAGCAAAATGGCTGTCTGGGGAGGCCTTACAAATAGCTGTGAAAAGAAGAGAAGCAAAAAGCAAAGGAGAAAAGGAAAGATATAAGCATCTGAATGGAGAGTTCCAAATAATAGCAAGAAGAGATAAGAAAGCCTTCTTCAGCAATCAATGCAAAGAAATAGAGGAAAACAACAGAATGGAAGAGACTAGAGACCTCTTCAAGAAAATTAGAGACACCAAGGGAATATTTCATGCAAAGATGGGTTTGATAAAGGACAGAAATGGTATGGACCTAACAGAAGCAGAAGATATTAAGAAGAGGTGGCAAGAATACATAGAAGAACTATACAAAAAAGATCTTCACGACCAAGATAATCACGATGGTGTGGTCACTCACCTAGAGCCAGACATCCTGGAATGTGAAGTCAAGTGGCCCTTAGAAAGCATCACTACAAGCAAAGCTAGTGGAGGTGATGGAATTCCAGTTGAGCTATTTCAAATCCTGAAGATGATGCTGTGAAAGTGCTGCACTCAATATGCCAGCAAATTTGGAAAACTCAGCAGTGGCCAAAGGACTGGAAAAGGTCAGTTTTCATTCCAATCCCAAAGAAAGGCAATGGCAAAGAATGTTCAAACTTCCACACAATTGCACTCATCTCACACGCTAGTAAAGAAATGCTCAAAATTCTCCAAGCCAGGCTTCAGCAATACGTGAACCATGAACTTCCAGATGTTCAAGCTGGTTTTAGAAAAGGCAGAGGAACCAGAGATCAAAATGCCAACATCTGCTGGATCATGGAAAAAGCAAGAGAGTTCCAGAAAAATATCGATTTCTGCTTTATTGACTATGCCAAACCTTTGACTGTGTGGATCACAATAAACTGTGGAAAATTCTGAAAGAGATGGGAATACCAGACCACCTCACCTGCCTCTTGACAAACCTATATGCAGGTCAGGAAGCAACAGTTAGAACTGGACATGGAACAACAGACTGGTTCCAAATAGGAAAAGGAGTACATCAAGGCTGTATATTGTCACCCTGCTTATTTAACTTAGATGCAGAGTACATCATGAGAAACGCTGGGCTGGAAGAAGCACAAGCTGGAATCAAGATTGCCAGGAGAAATATCAATAACCTCAGATATGCAGATGACACCACCCTGATGGCAGAAAAGTGAAGAGGAACTCAAAAGCCTCTTGATGAAAGTGAAAGTGGAGAGTGAAAAAGTTGGTTTAAAGCTCAACATTCAGAAAACGAAGATCATGGCCTCTGGTCCCATCACTCCACGGGAAATAGACAGGGAAACCGTGGAAACAGTGTCAGACTTTATTTTTTGGGGCTCCAAAATCACTGCAGATGGTGATTGCAGCCATGAAATTAAAAGACACTTACTCCTTGGAAGGAAAGTTATGACCAACCTAGACAGCATATTCAAAAGCAGAGACATTACTTTGCAAACAAAGTTCCGTCTAGTCAAGGCTATGTTTTTCCCAGTGGTCATGTATGGATGTGAGACTTGGACTGTGAAGAAGGCTGAGTGCCGAAGAATTGATGCTTTTGAAGTGTGGTGTTGGAGAAGACTCTTGAGAGTCCCTTGGACTGCAAGGAGATCCAACCAGTCCATTCTGAAGGAGATCAGCCCTGGGATTTCTTTGGAGGGACTGATGCTGAAGCTGAAACTCCAGTACCTTGGCCACTTCATGCGAAGAGTTGACTCACTGGAAAAGACTCTGATGCTGGGAGGGATTGGGGGCAGAAGAAGGGGACGACAGAGGATGAGATGGCTGGATGGCATCACGGACTCGACGGACATGAGTCTGAGTGAACTTTGGGAGTTGGTGATGGACATGGAGGCCTGGCGTGCTGCAATTCATGGGGTCGCAAAGAGTCGGACACGACTGACTGACTGACTGAACTGAACTGAATATTCCACTGTGTATATGTACCACAACTTCCTTATCCATGCATCTGTCGATAGACATCTACGTTGCTTCCATGTTCTAGCTACTGTAAATAGTGCTGCAATGAACAATGGGATACATGTGTCTTTTTCATTTTTGGTTTCCTCGGGTATGCCTCTTATTTTGAAAAAACTTTTGAAACCCATTGCTCATATACATACTCTCCTATATACTTCTAATACTATGGCTTATAATTTTTATATTTTTCTTTCATCAATTTGAAATCCACTACGTATAGTAAAGGAGAGACTGCTAGTTGTCCCCAAACTTCTCTTATTCTCTTCCTGCACAATATTAGCTGGGCACAAGGCTGTACTGAATAAAAACTACTTCCCAACTTCCCTGGAAGCGTGAACAGAAGACACAAATGAAATTCTGTCTTGTGCCCCTTGGAGAAAAGGGTGTACCTTCCCTTCACCTATTTCCCCCTTTCCACTGACAAGAATATGAGTTCTTTTAAATTGTGTAGACAAGGAAGCATCTTATGGATGCTGCTGCTGCTAAGTCACTTCAGTCGTGTCCGACTCTGTGCGACCCCACTGACGACAGCCCACCAGGCTCCCCAGTCCCTGGGATTCTCCAGGCAAGAACACTGGAGTGGGTTGCCATTTCCTTCTCCAGTGCATGAAAGTGAAAGTGAAGTCGTGTCCCCATGGACTGCAGCCTTCCAGGCTCCTCTGTCCATGGGATTTTCCAGGCAGATTACTGGAGTGGGGTGCCATTGCCTTCTCCAATCTTATGGATAGCAGGGCAAAAATAAGATAAACCTGGGCTTTGTTTAACTACATGGTTCAGACTTTTCCCTGAGAAACATATATGTCTTTTTTGAGCCACTTGTTATTTAGCATTTCTGTTACAACATGCTAAAACCACATTCTAATGAATACAAAGAATTTTAGTAATCAATTTTTTGTTTCCCAAATGGATAATCAGTTATCTTAGTACCTGTTCTCCTGATCTGAAATGCCATTTTTGCTATAAATTCGTATGTTAAATATGTGAATGTGTGTGCACACACACACAGTTTCTCCCTTTATTGTCTATTCTTATACAAAGAATATACCTTTTAAATAACTCTCACTTTGTCATGTTTTGGTTATGTGGAAAGGCAATCCCCTTGTTCTTCCTTTTCAAAATCTGCTCAGCTCTGTATATTTTCTCTTTCAGATGAAATTTACAATCAGTCTGTCCAATTCGACAGGTAAAACCCCTGCAGGAGACTCCACTGCTGCCCAAGACAGAATAACAGACAAGAGACTGGATCTACCCTCTTACCTAAAACTACCACCACACAACCCAAACAAAACATATGAAACAAGTTTCACTGAACACCAAGCAATGAAAGACAGTGACCTGCGAGATACAGGAAACAAATTAGGGGAGCCCTAAAACTGCCCTAGTTTACTGCCTAGAGCACTTTCAGGCAGTAGGACAAGTTGGAGGAACAAAAGCAGAGCCAAAAAGACTTGCTGATGGAGAAGATGAGCTGAGAGTCGAAGCAACCCAAGATTGTTGCAGCTCACAGGACAGAGCACCAGAGAGGACAGAGCTGCACGGGGGAGCCCCTCGAGTATTTAGCAGGATACACATCAGCTCATGCATGTGAAGAAACCCCCCAAGACCAGGGAGAGAACCATTCAAGAGAATTAGAAGGAACAGTGTTCAGCACTCAGATACGGTCAGTATCAGTGTTTACTCCCTTTAGCCGGACTGGAAAACCTTAGAATTCATTGGGTACTGGGCTGATTACTCAGGAAGGTACTGCCTCGGTGGTAAGGAATAATTACTCCTGGAATAAGCACACCTCCAGATCCATCTAACAAATTATAAAAGCAAGTCCCAAAAGTATCAAACTGTTCAAAGTAACTTAACTATATCCCAAAATAAAGGTCAAGAAGATTAGCAGGAATATGAAAAGTTCCCAACAAGGTAAAAATCACAATGTCTGGTATCCAACAATGACCAGTCACCCAAAAGACAGGAAAATCAACTAAAAAAATAACTGAACAATCAAAATCAATCCAAACTGACACAGAGGTTAGAATTAACAGAGAAGAACATGAAACCAATTATTATTACTACATTTCATGTGTTCAAAGAGGAAAGTGAAAGTGTACTCGCTCAGTCGTGTCCTCCGACTCTTTGCGACCCGTGGACTGTAGCCCACCAAGCTCCTCTGTCCATGGGATTCTCCAGGCAAGAATACTGGAGTGGGCTGTCATTTCCTTCTACAAATGTAAAAAATTTTAAAAAGACCCAAGTCAAATTTCTAGACATAAAAACTAGAAAAGGGGGTTTGCTTATGATTGTCACATCTTTTGGTATATTTGTTATCCTTCCTTAAAAACACCTTAAGGGACGTCCCTGGTGATCCGGTGGTTAAGTCTCCAGGCTTCCAACATAAGGGGCACAAGTTCAATTCCTGGTCAGGGAGCTAAGATCTCACATGGCACAGCCAAAAAACAAACACTACATAAAAATGAAAAGTGATTTAAAATTCTCCAATAGAAACAAGGAGAAAGGACTGACATAGGACACTTGGAGCTCCAACACTGGTTAACATTCTAATTCTTAAAAACGGTGGTTTGATGTATTAGTATACTTTAAAACATACATTTGTTACATATAAGCTTCTGGACGTAACACTTTAGGATTTTTAGAAAGAAAAAAATTTCTATATACCAACATGTCAACAGCAGCTTGTCAGTGGGTGGCTGGACTAAAGACTATTTTATTTTCATTCTTTCTACTTTCCTGTATTATCCAATTCTTAAGCCTATACTGATTTTATCAAAACTTTTGATAAATTTTTAAAATAATTTTCAAAAAGGAAAAATCTACCCTAATTTTTTACCTTAGCGTCCTACAAGCCACTTCATATAAAAGCATAATTTCTACCCCAAATTTAAAATTTAAATAAACACACAATTGTTGATGGGCTAAATGATGAAGGCATGAAGAAATTTTTAGGGCAATGGAAATTTTTTTTTAACCTTGATTTGTGATGATGGTTAGGGTTAGGAGATATATTTGTCAAAGTTACTGAACTGAACATTTAACATTAATGCATCCCATAAGATGTAATTCTGAAAGTCCTCTGTCCATGGAATTCTTCAGGCAAGAATACTGGTGTGGGTAGTAGCCATTCCCGATATAATTATATTCCAGCAAGGTGATTTTAAAAAAAATTATTATTGCTAAGATATATTAGAAATAAAAAGAACATTTTACATACAGTACCTACAAATTCCAGTTTTCACAATGATACTGTTTCTTGTCTTTGTCAAACAGATGGCATACACTGCAATAATATTCTCCAAACAATGTGCTACATTCCTCACAAGTCTGTTGTGCCTAAAAAAACAAAAAGTAACTAAAAATATACAATTTGCCAAAACGTTTTGAATTACTAATTTAAATGTCCAGATTTTTTCTTAATGTACATGCAGTTTTATCTTTACATGTTTTCCTACATTTAAACCCAAGACACTGCATATTTTAAGAGCTATTGCAATATTCTTTATTAACTTTTTAAAACCACCTTAGTACACGTTTTAAAAAAATAGAAATATGTAATAAAATCTTACACGCTGAATTTTTTCAGTTTATGCACTGCACCTCCTTTACTTTAAAGCGATCTAGCTGACGATCTTCATTGTTATCATGACACAATCGGCAAGAATAAAGCTTGTCACAGCAAGGTGCCTAATCCCCAGGTGAGGGAAAAAAAAAAGGTATAAGAAGCAAGACAAGGCAAGTTTGAAATAATGCAAAAAGAAATTTCTTTCTTTCTCCTCCTCCTGGAACAAGGTCAAAGATTATAACCAATGGATCATTTGGTAAACTGATAACTATACATAACATTTCACTGTTTTCCCATCAACATCTGGGTCTCTATCAAGTTGAACACAACCTTGCAGTTCCAAACAAGAATTATGAAAGACGGCCATCCCTAAACTGAAAAGTTAATCTCACAATACCCTAAACTCATTCTCAGCATTAAGTAGCACGCAGGCAATTTCTACTTAAGACATTCCAGATAAATTCATTTACCAACTTTAACGGTGAAGCATTAAATACTATAATGATTATATTTTAGTCCACTTAAGTTTACCACACATCAACTCTGTGTCTTAAAGTTTGGAGGACACAATAAACGTAAAAGACAGTCCCTGTTTTCAAGATTGGCAAAGACTGCCAGTTGTCCAAGACAAGAAAGTCGACTCTCTCCTTCTTCCTGGACACATGACTGCCCAGCTATACTACTGTTTCCTTGCTGTTACTTGTGGTCAAATGACTTAAGTTCTTAGCAACAGAATACGCACAGAATAAAATCAGTGCCTCTCCTGGGCGTACGTATTAAGAAGCTAGGCATGCCTCTTCCCCCGCGCTCCCTTCTCCCTTTCCACCAGATGAAACCTGGACATGGCAGCAGCCCAGTTGATGACTATATGCCCTAAAACATGGTTAACAACACAATAGAGAAAATCTGTCCAAGGAGTGGTCATGTGAAACAGCCTCATTACCAAACTAGATCATTCATTCACCTTGAATTGTGAGGTGAGGAGAAATAAACTTTTATTCTTTAACTCACATTACTACTGGGTCTTTTTGTTACAGCAACTTAGCTTTACCCTAACTAGTACCTCAAAAAGTCTCTAGGCCAGGAAGCTAACCTTATATTATACCTTCCAGTACACTGTGAACTTTAAGATCCACTCATTCCTGAAGACTTCCTATGCCATGACTTACCATAACATAGTTCATTCCTTCCGCTTACGTTTTCTGCCTGGCAGACTTAGGCCTACTCACGCTAAAATGAAGCTGGCAAGCTATAAAACTTATTTACTATACGAGATCAAAGTGTATTCCGAGTCTCCACTCGCTTACCCGCCTTCCATTATTTCATCACACACCTGAAAGTGATCCTGGGAAAAGCCAGCACAGGCCCGGGGCTACCTCTGTCTACTTCCAGCACCAAAACACTAAATAAATGAACCCCCTGATAAGGTAACCGATGGGCAAGGCCAGGTTTTTGCCAACCAACAACTTGCTTGCAAACTACAACACAAAGGTGGAGCCAGTGGTCGCCTTGACAAAACATGCTCTTTACGGCAAGAAGCCAGTCAGAGGTGAAGTTTTCCTGACAACAGCATAGCCCGACAATAAACTTAAGCCCAAGCTTCACGTCCCGGCCCACTCCACCCCCAGCCCGGCGGGAGCGCTTAAGAGCCCAGTGAAATCGTCACCTTCAGGAGACATCCCCTCTCATAATGCTCGCAGCCCCGCCGCCTTTGGGCTTGCCCGCGGGCGCCATCTTCCAGCGTCGAGGAAGCCATCGCCTCCACCTCCCCTCAAACTCCACGACCCCTTCCCCCAGGCCAAAAGCTACTCCCAGAGAAGCAGCGCCGCCCTAGCCCACCCCGTCCCGGCTGCAGCGGCCTCCGGAGCCAAGATGGCGGCAGGGCACGTGACCCGGGGCAGCCGGATTTCCGGCGCCCGGAACCACGGGGCGGAAGCGAAAGGAGGCACAGTCTCCGTTGTCGTCGTTAGTCGCTGCCTTCACCGCTAACGGTAATAATTCTTAGGTTGCCTCCCCTTTTCCCTCCATCGCTACCCGCCCACACCCTGGGCGCGGTTCGGGGCGAGGAGAACCGCAGCAGCGCGGAAACGTCCGGTGGCCCCTGGGGAAGGGCCGCTCTCCGGCCTCAGCGACACCTGTGACACGGAGGCCCCTCCCTCTCCCGGCAGCGGCCGTAGCCTCGAGAAATGGGCGGAGCTCTTGCCTGGCCTGCCGGCTGGCAGCGAATCCTGGCGCGCTCGCGGCCACGGCCGAGCAGCCAAGCGCTGGTCAGCGACCCAAATGCCTTTTTGTCCCCTTGTTCATTACTTCCTCTTCATTCTTTCAGTAGTATATTAACATTTACTATGTGCCAGTCACCAGCTACGCCATGGAAACGAAAGTGACCAAAAACGGTTCTGGGAACTCAGTCTGGTGAAGGAAAAAGAGAGTCCACAGACACCCTGAAATAAATGTAGGTTTACAGCTTGGAGAAGTGCTAGGAAGGGGAAGTGTGTGTTCCAAGAGAGCTAGTACCAGAGGGAATCTGACTTAATCCGGTGTCAAGGAAGGTTTCCCTGAGGAACCAACGCTTGAGCTGAGAGCTCAGAATCAGCTTTCTAGGAGGCATCAGTGTGCCAGGATCTGGTGACGAGGCAACACGTGCCTCTAAGAAGTGGTGGGAGGGAAATGTACCCGCCCCTGAAACTGACATACGGCCTAGCTGAATATGACCTGCCTTGTTAAAGAGCCAAACCTCTAGAAAATTTTATGAGGAGAGCTGCGGGTTTTAGAAGAAAATATTTTCCCTTGGCTTTCTAACCTCATGTAATGTTATGTGGAATGTACTGGGAAAGGTAAATATGTACCCCTTAGCTTTGAAGTTGCTGACGCTTGCCCCCTTAATTTTCTTTCAGTTCTCCTATGAGTTGCTGAGACCATGGTGAAATGTTGCTCGGCCGTTGGATGTGCCTCTCGCTGTTTACCAAATTCCAAGTTAAAAGGACTGACATTTCATGTGTAAGAGTCTGCTGTAGTTAAGCCAAGTACTTTTGACTGTTAAAAGAAGCTAAAGACAGGTCTACTTAAATCTTCAATTTTGCAGCCAGTTGCTCTACCCCTGAGCTATGCCGCCTAGAACTTTGATTTTGAACTTTAGTTCTCAACTTCTTTTTTAATAACCTTTTTAGTTAAATTTGAAGTGACAATAACAGTTTTACATTTTTATAATTAGTGCAGAAGCTTAAGATACCTGCAAAGGTATCACAGACAGGTTAACAAAAATATCATCACACCTTTTTGCTAATATTACTATTTTGCATTTTAACATACCTTCAAAGAAATTGTGTTGTTGTAGTTTACAATCCAAATCAAGGATCTCTGCTGAAATATATTCTGTCCTTTAGAAATAAATCAAGCTTATGTTAAAGAGAAATAATAGAGCTTATGTTTATATTGATGTTTAAAAATAGATCAAGCTTATGTTACAGAGAAAAAGGTATAAATTATAACTTCAGACCAAATTTAGCTGTACTGCAGATAAATCAGTTCAGTTCAGTTTCGTCGCTAAGTTGTGTCCGACTCTTTGCAACCCCATGAACTGCAGCACGCCAGGCCTCCCTGTCTATCAGCAACTCCCGGAGTTTGCTCAAACTCATGTCCATCGAGTTGGTGATGCCATCCAGCCATCTCATCCTCTGTTGTCCCCTTCTCCTCCTGCCCCCAATCCCTCCCAGCATCAGAGTCTTTTCTAATGAGTCAACTCTTCGGATGAGGTGGCCAAACTATTGGAGTTTCAGCTTTAGCATCAGTCCCTCCAAAGAACACCCAGGACTGATCTCCTTTAGAATGGACTGGTTGGATCTCCTTGCAGTTCAAGGGACTCTCAAGAGTCTTCTCCAACACTGCAGTTCAAAAGCATCAATTCTTTGGTGCTCAGCTTTCTTCACAGTCCAACTTTCATTTCCATACATGACCACAGGAAAAACCATAGCCTTGACTAGACGGACCTTTGTTGGCAAAGTAACATCTCTGCTTTTGAATATGCTATCTAGGTTGGTCATAACTTTCTTTCCAAGGAATAAACGTCTTTTAATTTCATAGCTGCAGTCACCATCTGCAGTGATTTTGGAGCCCAAAAAAGTCTGACACTGTTTCCGCTGTCTCCCCATCTATTTCCCATGAAGTGATGGAACCAGATGCCATGATCTTAGTTTTCTGAATGTTGAGCTTTAAGCCAACTTTTTCACTCTCCTCTTTTACTTTCATCAAGAGGCTTTTTAGTTCCTCTTCACTTTCTGCCATCAGGGTGGTGTCATCTGCATATCTGAGATTGTTGATATTTCTCCTGGCAATCTTGATTCCAGCTTGTGCTTCTTCCAGCCCAGCGTTTCTCATGATGTACTCTGCATATAAGTTAAATAAGCAGGGAGACAATATACAGCCTTGATGTACTCCTTTTCCTGATTTGGAACCAATCTGTTGTTCCATGTCCAGTTCTAACTGTTGCTTCTTGACCTGCATACAGATTTCTCAAGAGGCAGGTGAGGTGGTCTGGTATTCCCATCTCTTTCAGAATTTTCCACAGTTTATTGTGATCCACACAGTCAAAGGTTTGGGATAGTCAATAAAGCAGAAATAGATGTTTTTCTGGAACTCTCTTGCTTTTTTGATGATCCAGCAGATGTTGGCAATTTGATCTCTGGTTCCTCTACCTTTTCTAAAACCAGATTGAACATCTGAAAGTTCATGGTTCATGTATTTCTGAAGCCTGGCTTGGAGAATTTTGAGCATTACTTTACTAGCATGAGAGATGGGTGCAATTGTGTGGTAGTTTGAGCATTCTTTGCCATTGCCTTTCTTTGGGATTGGAATGAAAACGGACCTTTTCCAGTGGCCACTGGTGAGTTTTCCAAATTTGCTGGCATATTGAGTGCAGCACTTTTTTAGGATCATTTTTTAGGATTTGAAATAGCTCAGCTGGAATTCCATCACCTCCACTAGCTTTGTTCATAGTGATGCTTTCTAAGGCCCACTTGACTTCACATTCCAGGGTGTCTGGCTCTAGATGAGTGAACATACCTTTGTGATTATCTGAGTCGTGAAGATCTTTTTTGTATAGTTCTGTGTATTCTTGCCACCTCTTCTTAATATCTTCTGCTTCTGTTAGGTCCATACCATTTCTGTCCTTTATTATGCCCATCTTTGCATGAAATCTTCCCTTGGTGTCTCTAATTTTCTTGAAGAGATCTCTAGTCTTTCCCATTCTGTTCTTTTCCTCTATTTCTTTGCATTGATTGCTGAGGAAGGCTTTCTTATCTCTTCTTGCTATTCTTTGGAATTCTGCATTCAGATGCTTATATCTTTCCTTTTCTCCTTTGCTTTTTGCTTCTCTTCTTTTCACAGCTATTTGGAAGGCCTCCCCAGATAAATCAAAATGGTCTTAATTTAGTATTTTAGTCATTCTTCTGACAGCATAGGAAAGAAGGAGCAATAAGGTTTAATAATTATTCATTTGTGAAGTTTTATTTTGTTGCTTTTGTACCAGGCACTGTACTATGTGCCAGAGAAAGATCTGCCAGCTACTTTGCTAAGTATAAGGAAATCAAAAATGAACATGTGTACCCCACTTTATTCCAAAAAAGACTTGAACCAGCTTGGAAAATTGGAAAAGATATGGCTAACTTCCAGATCTCAAAATCCTTCTGATCTCCAAAATTGCAAACTCCGCAGGTGTTCTCTGCATTCATTCACCAAGCATTTATACCCTTGTTTTGTATTAAATGTTGTACTAAACAACTTTTTGATGCTGATAGAAGAATGGAACTACAAGTGTCTCTGTTCATCTGGGATAAATTCATCAGATAGGAAAAGGCCCAAGTGATGTTCTTCATCATCTATAGATGAAGAAAAACCTTCAGGTGTAAATTTTACTCTAAGGTATTAAATGTCTTTGTAAGCTTTTCTTCTTTATAATATGAGAAAGAATTAAATGAGGGCTATTTGCCTGCAGCATGTTTGGTACAGAAATCTGAGTGTTAAAACTGAAAGTTATAAAACCATAAATCGCAGTGGTTTCCTAAATATTCCAGTTTCAAAAGTAATAACAAACCAGTTAAAGAATCAATTTCAGCACAGCTTTTTAATTCAAGTACATGTGTTAAATTAAACATAAATATGTATTTTTTTCTAGATTCCCTACAGATGAAAACATCAAAAGAAAATGGGTATTAGCAATGAAAAGACTTGATGTGAATGCTGCAGGCATTTGGGAGCCTAAAAAAGGAGATGTGTTATGTTCAAGACACTTTAAGAAGACAGATTTTGACAGAAGTGCTCCAAATATTAAACTGAAACCTGGAGTCGTACCTTCCATTTTTGATTCCGTATCTCACTTACAGGTTTGTTTATTAGATGCTGCTTACCATCATTACTCACTGTTTATGGACTATTTAAGAACCTTCACACACTTGCTACCATTTTTTATTGTTTGCTTATTGATTTGAAAACCATTCTCTAAAGATTTTTTTAGATTTGTAAACTGCTGTGTAAGCTTTTCTAATGAGTAGTAAGAGTGTTTTACCAGTAGCCCCTCAGAAATGTTAATATCTGTACCTTACTAAGATTTGGTGAAGCAAACTTGAGTTAGTATAGCTCAAGATTTGGGTCTAAAAATTGGAGGAATGTTAGAGTTGAACTGAAGTTCCAAGCTGGCAGTGCACCTCACACTGGAGCAAAAGTCAAGAGCAGAGCCGCAACAGACACAAAGTATACTTTGAGAGCCACATACATTCACACTTAAAACCTAAGTATAACTGGAAGGTAGAAAACCAAAAGATGAGAAGGAAAGAAGAGGTCAAAAAAAGAAAATAAAAGGATTGTTTAAGGACACTCTAGTTGTATTCTGTGGCTTTTCTCAGTGATTTTAGTGCCATGGATGAGCTGCTTCACCCTGAGTATCTCTCTTGACTTTGTATACCTGAATGAGTACTCACTTTCAGAAACTCTAGAGATTGATTGCAATGTGGAAAATTCAGGGAGAGCCTGTGGTTCCCACACCAATAGGAATGAACCCCTATTGAAAGGTATCTCCTTCCTGACAGCTGGAAACAGAGGAAGTAGTTCAGAAGATGTCTACTCCCATAGGGGTCTTGGCCACATTTGCAGATGTTCGTATCTCAGTACTTGAGTTATAAAGTGGAAACTGACTCAGTTTCTTCCATATTAATAAATGTACAGTATCTTCTGCAATTTGCTCTAAAGGGTTTGTTTCCGATACCATGGTGTCATCTGTAATGTTAAGCGGACCTTAAAAAATATGGACATAGTAAGTCAAATAACAATAAATTACTAACTTCCAAAAGTTATTTCCTAATAACAAGGAAATCACAGAATCCAGAAGTAACACTGTTAACACTCTATGTGGATCTTTTGTCATTTGTATGTGTATGTTTGTATATAAATACATCTCTATTTATATATTCCTACAAAATAGGATTATATTGTTTATCCTTTTTATTATTTGCTTTGCCCTTTTTTTAACATTCATACAGTGCTTACTGTGTGCCAGGCACTAATCTAAGCACTTTACATATATTTTGACTCTTTTAGTCCCCCAAACTGCCATAAGAGTTAAATAATCTTATTCTCATTTGACTACTTGAGAAAATTTAGACCCAGAAAGCTGGAATACATTCCCCAAGTCACAGTGCTGTTAAATGGCAGAGGCTAGATTTAAACCCAGGTATTATAGCTCCAAAGTTCACTCTTAACTATTATAATATTTTCTATGATGTTAAATATTTTTCTATAACAATGGCTTTCAAATTTAGTCTACCTAAATATTATCCAGGGAGCTTGGCTTAAAATGCAGAATTCTAACCACCTCTCCCAAAAAATTTGATTCAGAGTCTAGGATCTGCATTTTGTAATAGGCACCCTGCATGATTGTGTTGCAGCTCAATGGATCACATTTTTAAGAGAAACCTATATGGAATATCAATTTTTTTAACTAAACTTTATACTGAAGTCAACCTACATCTAACAAATTGCACACATCATAAGTGTATAGACCACTGGACTTTCACAAAGTGAATACACTCATGTAACTCCTCTCAGGCCAAGATGGAGAAAGTTTTCAGTGCCCCAGAAACTTCCCTGATGCTCTTTCCCAGTCCCTACACCCTCGAAATTACCACTGTCCTGACTTTTATCACTGTCAATTATTGTAAATGGAGTCGTATAGTACATACTCTGTTCTGTGGCTCCTTTCACTCAACATTTTGTTCTTGTGATTCATCCACATTGCAGCATGTGGTACTAGTCCGTGTATTTTCTTTGCACTATAATATTCTATTGTATTTGTTGTTGTTCAGTGCTAAGTCATGTCCAGCTTTATGTGACCTCATGAACTTCAGTGCACCAGGCTTCCCTGTCCTTCACCATTTCCCAGAGTTTGCTCAAACTCAGGTCCATTAGAGTGAGTGATGCCATCCAGTCATCTCATCTTTTGCTGCTCCCTTCTCCTCCTACCCTCAATCTTTCCCAGCGTCAGGGTCTTTTCCAGTGAGTCAGCTCTTCATATCAGGTGGCCAAAGTATTGGAATTTCAGCTTCGGCATCAATCCTTCCAAAGAATATTCAGGGTTGATTTCCTTTAGGATTGACTAGTTTGATCTCCTTGCAGTCCAAGAGACTCTCAAGAGTCTTCTCTAGCACCGTAGTTCAAAAACATCAGTTCTTCAGCACATTGTATAAATAAACTATAATTTCAATTCTACTGTTGATGAACGTTTGGATTTTCACTTTGGAGCTATTATGAATGGTGCAACTACAAACATTTTTGTCCATGCCTTTTGATGCAGTTAAATATACACATTTCTACAGAGTATATGTACATTTCTGTTAGAAGTGGAATTGCTGAATCCTAGGATCAGCTTGAGTAGATATCACCATAGTTTTTGAAAGTGGTTTTACCAACTTATACCCCCACCATCAGCTTATAAGAGTTATGATTCTATATCCTTTCTCATATTTAGTGATGTCATCTTTACAGTACATTTTTAATGACCATATAGTGGTTGATCCAATGTATGGACAATAAATACTTTATGTAATCAGTCCTTACCATTGTATATAGATTATCATCTTCCACTGTTTTAAAAAGCATTAGAATGACCATTATTGTAGCTGAATCTATGTACATATCCTTATTTCCCCAAACTAATTTCCTGGAAATAAAATAGCTAGACCAAAAATTACACACATTTTTAAGTCTTTTGCTTTTGATACAAGCCTCCCAAAAGCCCATCATAAAGTTTATATCAGTCTCCTGCCATACTAATAGTTATGCATTAAAGTGTCCATCCTAATCCTCAGTGTAAGTTGTGTTTTTAACCTTTGCTGAAATTGATAGGCATAGATGACATCTTATTGTTTTAATTCATCTTTGAATATTAGTGCATTTATGCATTATTTCCTGTGTTCATTAGACAGTTTTACTTCTTCTTTTGTGAATAACTTATTCAAGTCTTCTAGTTTTATCTTTTTCTAAGCTGTTTTGTAACAACAATAGATATTGAGGGTATGAATCATTTAACTATGTTGCAGTTACTTTTTGTTCTTTGTCTTTAGTTCTAATTATGGTGTTGGTTTGTTTTGTGTGAAATACATTTTTTTAAGTAGTCCTATATTTTCTCTTGTGCTGTCTGATTTAAGATTTTATAAATATTTCCCATGTATTTTTCTACTTCCTCATTGTTTTCATTCTTACATGAATTTTCATTATATAGAAATTCATTGTGATTTACTGTACATAAAGAATATAACTTTTTCATAATTAGTTCATTTTTCATGATTTATAGCCTTTCTCCACTTATTTAGAATGCCATTTTTTATCCTGAAGGCTCTTATCTACATGATCTACTCATATTTTTCTTAGAGAATAGTCTTCTGACCCAAGGTTAGAACCCATATCTCCTGTGCCTCCTGCTTGGCAGGCAGATTCTTTACTACTGAACCATCTGGGAAGCCAAAAAAGTACACTATCTTAAATATTGTTACCTTGTAGGATATTTTTAATACCTTGTAGGATGTATCTTCCCTCACTATCATTCTTTTTTAAGGAAAATTCATGTTTCCAGGTAAACTTTAAAGTTATTTTAGGGAAGTTTCTTTAAACTAATCTCAGTGAATTTAAACTTTACTGACTTTTAAAAGCAATTTCCATTAAAAATATATATAATAATTTTACTACAAAAAAAGAAATTTAAAAGTTTACAAAAGGACAGAAATATCTACAATGATTGATTAACAGTTAACTATTCTTAACAGGGGAAAAGAGAAAAGCTTCATTATAGGAAAAACTTCACCCTCAAAGCCCTTCCAGTTACAAACCACAATCACAAGCTTGTTGATGCTTCCTCGTGTGTTGAAGAATTCCAGTCCCAGTTCATTTTTGTAAGTAAAATTACTGGGCTAAAGTTGATATTTTAAAGATGAACATGCCCTCTCCCTTCAGATTAAGCTTTTTAAAATCTTACTGAAAAACTAGGACTTACAGGTTTTTGAGATTTTTTTTTTAATATATAATAACCAAAAGTAATATTGCTTCCAAGGGCCATTATAATTTATATATACATATTTAATTCAAAGAATGCTTTCACAAAAATATTTCAACCAATCAGTTCAGTTTAGTCCAGTTGCTGAGTTGTGTCCGACTCTTTGTGACCCCATGGACTGCACCATACCAGTACACCTGTCCATCACCAACTCCCAGAGCTTGCTCAAACTCATGTCCATCAAGTTAGTGATGCCATCCAACTGTCTCATCCTCTGTCGTCCCCTTCTCCTTCTGCCTTCAGTCTTTGCCAGCATCAGGGTCTTTTCCAGTGAGTCAGTTCTTCACATCAGGTGGCCAAAGTATTGGAGCTTCAGCTTCAACATCAGTCCTTCCAGTGAATATTCAGGACTGATTTCCTTTAGGGTTGACTGGTTTGATTTCCTTGCAGTCCAAGGGACTCTCAAGAGTCTTCTCCAACACCATAATTCAAAAGCATCAATTCTTCAGTGCTTAGCTTTCTTTATGGTTCAACTCATATCCATACATGACTACTGGAAAAACCATAGCTTTGACTAGACAGACCTTTGTTAGCAAAGTAATGTCAACCAATAAAATACAATAATTCCTCCCTTTAGTTATTGGTATTGTAGGTTCTATGTGGAAATATCTAATTTTAAAAATATCTATGTCTTTAGGTTTTCTTGAAGGACTATCATACACACAGTATTGAAGCTTGCATTTATTTATTCATCTGATTGCTTTTTCATGTTAGAATCAAGCCTAGAATCCAGATCTGTTTTACTATCTTAATTACTATAGTTTTATAATAATGCTTAAAATCAGGCAGTGTTTATCAATGTTAAATCTTCCAACTTTGTTCTTTTTCAAAGTTGTTTTGGATAGTCTTGGTCCTTTGCCTTTTTATATAAATTTTAGAATCACTTTCATAAATTTCTACAAAATTCTTGCTGGAGTTTTGACTGGGATTCTGTTGAACCTACAGATCCATTTGGGAAGAATTGACATCTTAATAAAACTATTTTAAGTCTTCCAGCCCATCACTTCATATATTTAAACTTTTAAATTTTCTTAGCAGGGTTTTGTCATTTTCAGTGTACAGTCTTTCATTTCTTTTGTCAGGTTTATCCCTAAGTACTTTGTATGTTTGGATGCTATTATAAATGGCATTGTTTTAATTACTGTTAGTATATGGACATAAATTGACCTTTGTATATGAATGTTGCATCTGTCACACTTGCTAAACTCACACATTAATTATCAAAGCTTTTTTGTAAAGGCTGTCAGGTTTTCTACAAAGATAATCATGATGTCTATCATTAAAAACAGTTTTAATTCTTCTTTTCCAGTGTAAATACCTTTCATTTCTTTTTCTTGCTTTATTGCACTACCTTGAACCTCCAAAGTTATGCTGAGTAGAAGTACTGAGAACTGATCTTTATGCTTTGCTCCTGATTTTAGGAGGAAGGCATCAGTCTTTCACCATTGAAGATATTCATATGATGTTAACTGTGGATTTTTCATAATTGCACTTTATCAGACTGAGGAAGTACCTTTCTGTTTTATTCTTTCAGTTTTAGTGAGCTATAATTGACATACATCACTGTATAAGTTTAAAGTGTACAATAATGATTTAGTTTACATTCATCATGAAGTGATCATCACTTCATGATGTAAGTAAGTTTAGATGAACATCTATCATCTCATATAAGCAAAACTAAGAATTAGAAAAAACTTACAGTGTGTGAATTGAAAAATATATTGGAGAGAATTAATGGCATGTTTGTAGGCAGGAAGAAAAGGGGACAACAGAGGATGAGATGGTTGGAAGGCATCGCCAACTCAATGGACATGAATTTGAGTAAATTTTGGGAGTTGGCGATGGACAGGGAGGCCTGGCATGCTGCAGTCCATGGGTCGCAGAGAGTCGGACACAACTGAGTGACTGAACTGAACTGAATGGCATGTTAGATATTTCAGAAGAAAAGATTAGTTAAGGTGAAGATATAGCAATGGGAACTATCCAGAATGGACTACAGAGAGAAAAGGGAATATTTTAAAAATGAAAAACATGAACAGAGCATCATTGAGAAGTGGCACAACTTCAGACAGCCCAAGGTACATGTAATTAGACTCTCCAAAGGAAAAGGAAGAAAAGTTGAAAGGAATATTTGAAGAAATCATGGCCAAAATTTTTCCAGGTTTGATAAAAACTATAAACCCACAGATAAAAAGCTCAGCAATCCCAAGCACAAGAAACATGAAGAAAACTAAACTAGGCTACATTATAATCAAATTATTCAAACCCATTGGAAAAGAAATTTCTTATGTCTTAATAAATTGACCCCTTTATTATTAAGAAATGGCCTTCTTTATCCCTGGTAATATTCTTTGCTCTGAAATCTACTTTGTCTGATAGTAATATACCCACCGTAGTTATCTGTTATTAGTGTTATCCTAGTTGAAACCTTTAGTTTCAACATATTTGTTTCTTTTTGTTTTTAAGATGTGTTTTTTACTTGGCGGCGTGTACTTTTGGTTCTTTATTTTTTTTAATATAACTTGGTTATTTATAATCACTAATCTTTTCTATATATAATTTCTGCCTTTTATTTGGATTATTTAAACTCAATTCAGTTCAGTTCAGTTCAGTTCAGTTCAGTCGTTCAGTCATGTCTGACTCTTCGCGACCCCATGAATCGCAGCATGCCAGGCCTCCCTGTCCTTCACCAACTCCCAGAGTTCACTCAGACTCACGTCCATCAAGTCCGTGATGCCATCCAGCCATCTCATCCTCTGTCGTCCCCTTCTCCTCCTGCCCCCAATTCCTCCCAGCATCAGAGTCTTTTCCAATGAGTCAACTTTTCACATGAGGTGGCCAAAGTACTGGCGTTTCAGCTTTAGCATCATTATAATAATATGATTATCATATTACTTTATATCAAATTATCTAATAGGATATGGTTTGGTTTAAATCTGTCATCATACTTATTTCCTATTCCATTTAGTCTTTGTTCTCATTTTTTTCTTTTTTTGTCTTCTTTTCAATTAATTAAATTTTTTTATAATTCCATCTTATCGCCTTTTTTTGATTCATTCACCATAACTGTTAGTTGCTTTTGGGTCTATAACATCCATGTTTAACTTACCACAGGCTACATGATAAGTGGTATTATTCCACTTAGTGTATAGTATACTTATCTTACCATAGTATACTTTTATTTCTCTTCTCCAACCTTTTTGCTACAGCTGTCATACATATGCTATGAACCACATACTACATTGATATTGTTTTTGTTTAAGCAGTAAATTATCTTTTAAAAAGATTTAAATAATAAGAAAAAAAGGTAAATGCTACCCATATAGTTGCCACTGCAGGGCTTTTCATTCCTTTGTGTAAATCCATATTTCCATCAGGTATCATTCTGTCTGAGGGACTTAACTTTAATACTCCTTATAGTGCAGCTATGCTGGTGATAAATTCTTTCAGCTTTTATAAAATCATTACTTAGTCTTCTAAATAGTCATTATTTAGTCTGGAAAATTCTGAACAATCATTTAGTCTTCATTTTTGAAAGATATTGACAAATTCTGGGTTGACAGTTTGTGAGTTTGTTGTTGTTAGTTTTCTTAACATGTTGCTCCACTATATTCTCATATGCATGCTTGCTAATCAAAAATCTATCATTCTTATCTTTTTCCTTTGCTAAAAATTTTTCTTTGCTAATGGTTTTAAATAATTTGATTATACCATAGTTTAGCTTTGTTTATGTTTCTTATGCTTGGGATTTATTGTTTCTTTATCTGTGAGTTTATAGCTTTTATCAAACTAGGAAAAATTTCAGTCATGATTTCTTCAGATATTTCTTTCTTCCTCAACTTTTCTTCCTTTTCCTTTGGGGAGTCTAATTACACGTATATTGGGCTGTCAGAAGTTGTGCCACCTCTCACTCATGCTGTTCATTTTTTTGTGTTTTAAATACTCCCTTTTCTCTCTGTAGTCCATTCTGGATAGTTCCTATTGCTGTATCTTCACCTTCACCAATCTTCTGAAATTTCTAATCTGCCATTGCTGCTGCTGCTAAGTTGCTTCAGTCGTGTCCGACTCTATGTGACCCCGTAGATGGCAGCCCACCAGGCTCCCCCGTCCCTGGGATCCTCCAGGCAAGAACACTGGAGTGGGTTGCCCTTTCCTTCTCCAATGCATGAAAGTGAAAAGTAAAAGTGAAGTCGCTCAGTCGTGTCCGACTCTTAGCGACCCCACAGACTGCAGCCTACCAGGCTCCTCCGTCCATGGGATTTTCCAGGCAAGAGTACTGGAGTGGGGTGCCATTGCCTTCTCCAAATTTGCCATTAGTTCTCTTTAATATATTTTTCACTTCACACATAGTAATTTTTAAGTCCAGGTGTCCTGTTTGATTCTTTTTTATGTCTTTCATGTCTCTGCTTAACTTTCTAACATATATGATACAATTTTAATAATTTCATTAATTTCCTTGTCTACTGAGTCTAACATTTGCTAGTTCTGGGTTGGTTTCTATGGACTGGTTTCTCTGTTATGGCTCATATTTTCTGCTGTTTTGCATGCCTGGTAAATTTTGTATGCCACTTACTGTGGATTTTGCTTCACTGGATGCTGGATATTTTTGTGTCCTATATGCTTGAGCATTGTTATGAGGTATAGTTATTTGGAAACAATTTGGTCCTTTCAGGTTTTTCTTTTTTTAGGCAGGACCAGAAATTCTCAGGCTATTTGTTCCCCACCACTGAGGCAAGACTCTTCTGTGTACTCTTCTCAGTTCCCCACGAATCTGGTCTGGCTGGTGGGAGTGAAATCTGTGAGCTCAGGGTACTCCTGATCTTTTCTGCCCACTCTTTCCTCAGCCTTGAGCAGTTCCCTACACATATACACTGATCTTACTCAGGGCAATACTTGACAGGGAGCTTCTGAAGATCTCCAGGTTCTCCTCTCTCCTATTGATACTTTGTTCTGTAAACTGTAGCCACCTTGGTCTCCCCAAATACTTTGCACTACCTCCTCAACTCTGACTAACCAGCTCTGCCTGGGTTTCCTCTCCTTGCACTGACACCTAGAACTCTCTCAAGGCAGTAAGTTGGGCAGTCATAAGGCTCATCTCTTTGTTTCCCATCTCTCTGCAGTCTCTGCCTTCCTTGCCTGATGTCCTTATGTGCAGAATTGTTTTAATACCTTTTGGCTGTGTGTTGAGGTCTGACTGCATCTTCGTCGCCATACCTAGGCCTTCTCTAGTTGCAGTGAGCAGGGGCTGCTCTTCATTGCAGTGCACTGGCCTCACTGAGGTGGCTTCTCTCTTGTTGCAGAACACAGGCTCTAAGGCACTTGGGCTTCAGTAGCTGCAGCTTGCAGGCCCTAGAGTGCAGGCTTAGTGGTTGTGACACACAGGCTTAGTTGCTGCACAGCATGTGAAGTCTTCCCAATCTCCTGCCTTAGCAGGCAGATAGCCTTTTACCACCAGGGAAGTCCTGGGTTTCTTATGTCAATCCAGTCTCTTATTTCATCTTGGCTGAAAGCAAAGTCATTTTCACTAATTTTAAGTAACAGCTTTTCAAAATTATGTCAGTGGTGTTTTTGAATGAAAAAATACCCAACAAACATACCATAACCAAAATAAGTACTGAGTGCTTAAATTATCTCTTTATAAATCCAAGACCAGAGTCCTCTCTAAATCCATCACACCCAGCCTGAGGACCTGCTTCAGTGCTTTCCTGTCATCCCTTATAAAGTGAAATATTCATCAAATAAAGCAATTCCGTTAAAAGGTTAAAAACGTAAGTTTTTTTGATAGGTAAAACTTAAACTTAGCAGCCCACACTTAGGGACCAAAACTGTTATGGTCGTTGTGAGTGTCATGCTGTTTGTTCATAAGCAGATGCCTACCTCCAGGTGAGAAGTGCCTTCCCCCCAGGATTCTGCCCTCCTTGTGTATGCCAGACCTTAGACAAAGATGGGGACTCTAGGCACCTGAAATATCCCTGTCCTCTCCCTGTCGTCTTTGAACCTCTTAGTATCACCAACTTGAAAATGTTCTCTAAGCATAGTATTTGGAGAAATAACTGAGGCCTACTTACAATTTTTTATCTAACTGCTTATCTGTCTGGTTTAATAACTTGGTGTTTATGTTTTTAGGAACATAGCTACAGTGTGATGGACAGCCCAAAGAAACTTAAGCATAAATTAGATCATGTGATCAGCGAGCTAGAGGATACCAAGAAAAGTCTGCAGAATGTTCTAGACCGAGAAAAACGTTTCCAAAAATCATTGAGGAAGACAATCAGGGAATTAAAGGATGAATGTCTCATCAGTCAAGAAACAGCAAAAAGACTGGAAGCTTTCTGTTGGGACTGGTGTCAGGAGAGCATAGAACAAAACTATATTTCATGAAATAATCTCATGTTCTACTTAAAATTGGTAAAATTGATATTGGCTGTTAAGGAAATAATTCTCATTTACCATCATTAAATAATGTTCATCATTCCATCATTTAGAGTGCCCTTTGGGTCCTCTGCAGCCTGATGCATTAGAGTTATTATCCAAAGGCTTTTTTTTTAAAAGATACATAAAAATTTTGTGCTAGTTATTATGTTTTGGAGTAATTTGTGAGAGTTATGTTTTTATAGGCCTAAACTATATGGGCTTCCCTGCTGGCTCAGAGATGAAGAATCTACCCACATTGCAGGATGGGTTCAGTCCCTGGGTTAGGAAGATCCCCTGGAGAAGGAAATGGCGACCCACTCCAGTATTCTTGCCCAGGAAATTCCACGGACAGAAGAGCCTGGCGGGCTCCAGTTCACAGGGTCACAAAGAGTCAGACACTACCGAATGATGAACACTTTGAGACCTAAACTAGTGCCAGGTCACTATTTTAAAATGTTAAGAGATCAAGAAAATTCTGTAGGACTAAGGAAATGATTTTAGATCAGCTACATTAAGCTTTTAGTCGAAAGTGGACACTTTAGCAGCATCAGATTTTTGGCTTCAAAGGAGTATCTTTGCTTATAACACATGTCCATCTAGAATCCAATTCAAGGTGCTTTTATTATCAGTAATACCAAAAGATGTTTTTACAAGGCATCCCATGGTAGTAACCTTGAGAACAACATATGGTGCAGATCTTTTGGCTCTTAAGGTTGTTTGGAGCCAAGTTAAAACCCCTGATGAGGTCTTATTTTTTCAATACGGTACATCATTTCTCCTCACTAGGAGCACTTTGATGTAAACCAGCATCGCTTTAACAAATTTTTAAAGAGGATCATAAATCTGATTTTTAAACGGTTACTGACAGTTCTTCTGAACATTTTGTTTCATGACTGTTATTTCATCATAAAGATATATCTTCAAAATCTGAATGCCAGTAGTAACTGCATACTTTTAATGCTGTTTTGTATTTTACAGAAAGTAGTATTACTAACATTTTTTAAGGTAAAAAATACAGAAGAAACCATTAAAAATAATGATGTGGCTCTTCTAGTTAAAATAGGAATTAGAAAGAGGGTTATAATATTTTCCTTTAATTAGGAGACAAGATTGCTATCCGAGATTTCATTTAGAGAAAATAGATAAGTGACAATTTTAGAAAAACTTCTTACTGAATTTACAGAAGAATAACTTTTAGTTATTTTCTGACTGATCCAAGAGTCAGAAATTTATCTCCTGATTTCTTAGTAAAAACAACTGAAATGAGTCATAAATACTGTGCATTAGAATAAAAAGTACTAGCCCCAAAGCAAATGCTACTTTGAAGCATATGTATATACATAAGCTCCATTCATATGTCTGTGCTATAATAGTTAGAATTTGAATATCAGTTATTTCAATATGTTAACTAGAAATGAACTGCATTTTGTGTTAAAACATTCATTATAATTTTATTTGTGTCATGTTAATATCAGTAAGGATACAGTTGCTTGAATTTTTTATATTCAAGAATTATATAATGCATGTTGTATTTTTATGTAAGATTCCAAACCTTCCCACTAAATGGGATTTTACCCACATTTGAAAGATAAGCATTATGCTAAGAAATCAGTGAGGTGCTATGTTTTTACTACCTTTAACGTGTTCTTTAGCTACGCTTTATTTATTTGAGTTATTTAATTTTCCATTTATGCTGGACACACTAACGGAAGCTTGGGTATGATCTTAGGTTTCTAAAGTCAGTGGGCAATGGAGAAAAATAAAAGGATAGATCCAAACACTGCATGTCCAAATTCTAGATCTCTCCTGGCTGCTTAAAATAAATCAAGCCCAGTAGACCTTTCCAAGAGTCAGTTCCCAGTTTCTGCCACTGTCATCACAGTTACCACAGTCACTTTTATTACCGGTGTTCTGTGTTCACAGTGAACTAAGATTTTGTCTTCATTTTCATTGGTCTTAGTGTCATTGAGGAAGAGTGAGCTGTGGGCAAAGTATTGGTATCATCAAGAATCCAGAGCTGCCCATTTGCCCTTATGGAGAAAGGATTGCCAGTAGAAATGTGACATAAGTAGAGTCCTCCCCACCTTCCATCCAGGCAAATGCCTGAACGTGTACATACCTCAGTTCCCTAGCTCAGATGTAAAGAATCGGCCTGCAATGCAGGAGACCTGGGTTCAATCCCTGGATCACGAAGATCCCCTGGAGAAGGAAACGGCAACCCACTCCAGTATTCTTGCCCAGAGAATCGCATGGACAGAGGAGCCTAGTGGGCTATAGTCCATGAGATCGCGAAGAGTCAGACACGACTGAGCAACTAATACACACACACACTGTTCCCAGAGATTCCAGCTTAGCCTGAGGATGAGCCGTCCTGTGCAAAACAGAACTAGGCACCCTTCACCCCCATCCAGAGGATCCTCAAGCAGCCAAGGTCAACCTAAGGGTTTCACTTTGCTTTCAAGCTTACAATAGCCTCTGGATCCTGGAGCAAACCATTACACCAGTTCAACCTCAGCACCAAATCAGGTACAATGGACTTGATACAGTGTTTTTCTCATAGCAAGTTCAAACCTCTGGAAATAGACTTTGGTTGCTAAAAGATAATCACAATTATACCATTGTCATTAATTTGAGAAAAGATGAAATTATTAATATTTATATATATTTAGTCTTAAGAATATAAAAGAAATAATTGATAAAAATCCATTATGTATTTGAAAAATAAAATATTTTTTCTAGTAATGTGCTCTATGTGGTTTTTATTCACTCAGTTGTTCAATAAAATGAGCAGAGAAAAATCAAGAGTATATATACAGTGGTTTTGCTTTAATTTTGCCTTTTTTTCCCTCCACCAATAACTCTGCTGTCTTTTAGAGTCTTCTAGATTAGGTAACCCAGGTGGCAGGCCTGCTTCCACCACAGTATGCATCTGCCATAGACCCCTTTCAGCCCTCAGCCTCACTCAAAACTGGCAGCCTTCATGTCACCAGTATATAGGCAAGGGCAGTATTCTTAGATTTGAAATGTGCTACCATCAGAACCTAGAGATGCTTATTAAGCATCGTGCTTCCTTATTCATAGTGGGGGGCTTCCCTGGTGGCTCAGACGGTAAAGCGTCTGCCTACAATGTGGGAGACCCGGGTTCAATCCCTGGGTTGGGAAGATCTCCTGGAGAAGGAAATGGCAACCCACTCCAGTATTCTTGCCTGGAAAATCCCATGGACGGGAGAATCTGGTAGGCTATAGTCCATGGGATCGCAGAGTCGGACACGACTTGAGTGACTTCACTTCACTTCCCTGGTGGCTCAGCTGTTAAGGAATCCACCTGCAATGCAGGAGACCTGGGTTCAATCCCTGGGTTGGGAAAATCTGGAGAAGGGAACAGCCAGTATTCTTCCCTGGAGAATCCCATGGACAGAGGAGCCTGTCAGGCTACAGTCCATGGAGTTGCAAAGAGTTGGACAAGACTGAGCAACTTTCACATTCACACTTCACATTCATAGTGAGAGATAGAAGTTGTACTACTAATTTTTCTTTTATTCAGAGGGGATGGTCAGGCGTGCCCCTGGTCACTGGACTCTCTACCCCCCGCCTCAAATTTTCCTTGTGTGATTGAGTTCAGCCACTAAATTGTGTCTGACTCTTTGCAACGCCATGGACTGCAGCATGCCAGGCTTCCCTGTCCATCACCAACTCCCAGAGCTTGCTCAAACTCAAGTCCATCGAGTCGGTGATGCCATCCAACCATCTCATCCTCAGTCATCCCCTTCTCCTCCTGCCTTCAATCTTTCCCAGCATCAGGGTCTTTTCCAACGAGTCAGTTCTTAGCATCAGGTGGCCAAAGTATTGGAGCTTCAGATTCAGCATCAGTCCTTCCAATGAATATCCAGGATTGATTTCCTTTAGGATTGACTGGTTTGATATCCTTGCAGTCCAAGGGACTCAAGAGTCTTCTCCAACACCACAGTTCAAAAGCATCAATTCTTTGGCACTCAGCTTTCTTTATGGTCCAACTCTCACATCCATACATGACTACTGGAAAAACCATAGCTTTGTCTGTACTGACCTTTGTCAGTAAAGTAATTTCTCTGCTTTTTAATATGCTATATAGGCTGGTCATAGCTTTTCTTCCAAGGAGCAAGAGTCTTAATTTCATGGCTGCAGTCACCATCTGCAGTGATTTGGGAGCCCTCAAAAATAAAGTCTCTTACTGTTTCCACTGTTTCCCCATCTATTTGCCATGAAGTGATGGGACTAGATGCCATAATCTTAGTTTTCTGAATGCTGAGTTTTAAGCCAGCTTTTTCACTCTCCTCTTTCACTTTCATCAAGAGGCTGTTTAGTTCCCCTTCACTTTCTGCCATAGGGTGGTATCACCTGCATATCTGAGGTTGATATTTCTCCTGGCAATGTTGATGCCAGCTTGTGCTTCATCCAACCCAACATTTTCTCCTGGCAATGTTGATTCCAGGTTGTACTTCATCCAGCCCTGCATTTCACATGATGTACTCTGCATATAAGTCAAATAAACAGGGTGACAGTATACAGTTTTGACATACTCTTTTCCCAATTTGGAACCAGTCCCTTGTTCCATGTCCAGTCCTAACTGTTTCTTCTTGACCTGCATACAGGTTTCACAGGAGACAGGTAAGGTGATCTGGTATTCCCATCTCTTTAAGAATTTTCCACAGTTTGTCATGATCCACACAATCGAAGGCTTTGGCATAGTCAAGACAGAAGTAGACGTTTTCTGGCGTGGCAGACCCCTGAATTTCATGAGTTTCTCACCCTCTAGAGTATATTTTACTTTATCGAGGCTTCGGATTTACTAGTCACAGCTTGCTCATCCCATTTGATTAACATCATCTATCAATATAATGATTTTCTGTAGAATGTCTACATGGTCTAGGTCTCTTTCAATTATAACAGAAACAAGAGAGTTATAACCTGGGCTGTTGATGTTGCTTTTTGTTAGTTCCATGTTAATATGATCTGTTTTCTGATCCTGATATTGTTTGTTTTCAATAGGGATGGTAAAGCAGGCACCCAGCTGATCACTGGGTCACCTACCGTGCGTCCAGAGCCATGTTAATCAACTCTAGCAAGATGTCACAGCTGGCACTCGGCCGTTGTCAGGGCTACTCCTTGGTTGAATTTGCTTTAGTCTTCTGTCATCCTGCAGCCTCTGTCTAAATTTTGCAGGAGCCAGGGTGGTGAATTAAATGGAGATAAGATGGGAGCCACTCCTCCTACATCCTGTAAGATCTGTAAAGTGAAAGTGAAGTCGCTCAGTCGTGTCTGACTCTTTGCGACCCCGTGGACTGTAGCCTATCAGGCTCCTCCGTCCATGGGATTTTCTAGGCAAGAGTGCTGGAGTGGATTGCCATGTCCTTCTCCAGGGGATCTTCCCGACCCAGGAATCGAACCCGGGTCTCCTGCATTGCAGGCAGACGCTTTACCAAGGTTTTACCAACCCCACCCACAAATCAGAAGCTAAGGGGTCTGAAAAAAGGGATTAACACAGCAAGCCTGAGACTGCTGTCCTTAGAAAGGCCTGATTGTAAAATTGACTCTTGGCTAGCATCTGGGAATTTGGGTTTCAGGAGGATTTCCATCATTCCTTAACTGATAAGGCTTCTCTGTGTCTTAAGAGTTTGTAGACACAATGCGGTTTGTGAAGAACACCTGCTTTCCTCTGGGAGTCTGGAATTTGACAATGTTTTAGGCAAAGTGTGCCTATATAACCAGCCTCCAGTAAACCTGAATCTTTCATGAACTTCCCTAGTAGACAGAGTTTCATACATGTTGTCACAATTCCATGCTACACTGAAATGACTCTTGGAGGCTTACACCTGATTACCTCCAGACTTTGCTTGCTCCAACTTCATTTCACCGCACTTCTAACACTCAGGAAAAACAACGATGCCCATGCTCCCACATCCGTTACCTTCCTCCCAGCTGTACTTCCAATCACAGAAATATACCCTGTGCAAAGCAGGAGCTGGAAGAGATGAAACTGGCAAAAGAAAACATTGGATCAGGACCAGGGAACCCAGGAGCAGCAGCCAGATACAACCTGTAATAAGAACCGCATGGGGGTCCATAACAAGCACCAGTAACAGCAGTTTAAGAGGAAATGCTGAGAACTTAGCACAGTCAACGCATATTTTTCAAGTTTCAGGAACTGAATGCCAGAAAATACACTAGGCTCTAGATAACCAACAGAGAAAACACCAGTTCCTGTCCTCAAGGTTAGAGACTAGTAGGAAGTTCCAACAGCAGTAATCTGAGAATGCCAAGGAGTGCAGTTCAGGAGAATGGGCTTCCTGGTGCCTTTCTCCTCACTGTGCACTGCCTCATTATTAATAGTAGAAGCACATGTGCAATAGAATTCATACCACAATATCTTAAAGTTTAAGTGTTTGAGTCTCGGTCTCCTTCATTTAATATTTACTTCAGCTGGTGGCTCAGCTGCTAAAGAATCTGCCTGCAACACGGGAGACCTGGGTTGGATCCCTGGGTCAGGAAGATCCCCTGGAGAGTAGAACGTCTACTCACTCCAGTATTCTGGCCTGGTGAATTCCATGGACTGTGTAGTCCATGGGGTCACAGAGTCAGACATGACTGAGTGACTTTCACTTTCACTTTTTAGGCACATAAAGAAACTTATAGACTAGCCAATTTAACATCATAACCCATTGCGTGTGCTGCTTTCAAAGCCCCATACAGTATCGTGAGGGATGCAAAGATGACAAGGTGAAGGCATACGCAGCCTACAGGGATGCACACGTATATGACACAAAAGAAGTAAGCAAAGTGGCCAGACCGTGGCGATTAAAGTAGGTGACTATGAAACGTATGGAGCCTCCAAGCTCCAAAATGGAACTCGAGTGTGTCGATGTAGACACTTTTAAACTTCTGTCACAGGACTGGGACTCTATTAGCAGCCTCCTCAGAAGTAAGAGTAGGGAACCAAACCACCTGGGGAGAATCAAAGAGACCCGGGTTCAAGTCTCAAGCCTGCCAGTTTACAACAGATGGGACCCGGGCCAAATTACTGAACCTCTATGAGCATTTACGAAGTAGACAATATACCTTCCTCATCAATATAATTGATGAGAATTATATTTAACTGGTTGTAAAACACAGACCATACAATGAGCTTTCCACGTGTTGTTTTTCTGTCTTTAAATCCTATGCCAGGATAATGGGGAAAGGAGATAAGAACCCGGAAGAAGGGCAGAGCTCAAGGGGGGAGAAATGGTCTTGATAGGGAATAAGAGTAGTACACGCAGCAGCAGCCAGGTGATCTGTTTGTGCCTTAAACAAACCTTCCCTCTCTGTGGCAGCTCAAGGACAAGCAAGGAACATCGTCCCACTGAAAGTCAGAAAAGTTTTATTTAATCACATCCTCCCACGTCAACTCTGAAAAGATCACTTAATCCATCTTAGATCTGTCTCATTCACTCATTCATTCCATTTCATAAAGCCCTTGAGACAGGGCTACTCATCATATGGCTCAGAGACCAGTGTCCAAGTAAAGGAGTTCACATAAGAAAAGAAGTCAACTACATCGCCAAGCCCACTATTTAGTCAACATACTTTCATAGTGAGATTTTCTCCATGAATAAAGCAATGTGTTTTTAGGATATACTTGTTTATTTTTTGGCCAGAGCATTAGAGATCTTTGTTCCCCAACCAGGGATTGACCCATACCCCTTGCATTGGGAGCATGGAGTCTTAACCACTGGACCACCAGGGAAGTCCCACTGAAGCTACGTGTTGATCTACATTCTAGAACGAGCACCTTATCTCACTCTGAACTGGCTAATTAGAGTTAGCACTGTCTCATAGTATCCGGTCACGTACTAGATAGATACTTAGAACTTAACCTTGGCGCCATGATTTGTGGTCAGCTGACAGCCAAGGAGTCTCCAACAGAGTTGTGTCAGATAATAAATTTCCCAAATCCTTGTGGTAGAGCTTATGCTGTTGAAAAAAAATACAGAAGATCACATCTGCCTCGGCAAATCTAGGTCTCATGCTTTTTAAAACGGACATGATTTATTAAACAGAGATAGTGAAGCATACTCTGTTAGTGCAGGACACTAACCACAAATACTGGAGATGAGCACCTTATAGAGACAGGCACCAGCTGCAGACTTGCCAGCAAAGTGTACTCAACATACAATTTAATTAGAAGTAAAGGGTACCAGTGCTTACAAAAGAGGTGGACTTTATAATGGTACAAAGCGTTGCCAGCCTATACAGCTGAAGGGAACTACCTCTGAAATCCTGAGCATTTTAAAAAAATGTTTTGGCTGCCACTCTCTCTGACACTTGTGGGTAGGTCTTAAGAGTAGGGAATGCCTTATTGAGATGTACGTTTCACCTTTCTGTGGCCTTCACCATTATCTGGATATATCCTTGTTGAAAGGATACGAAATGATTTTAGCCAGCAATAAAATGTGGCTATCCAAAGGATCCAGCCCACAAAGTGCCATAGGGACCAGAAAACTAGAATGAAATGAAGATGAATTCTACAATTTAAATCTAAAAACAATTTCAGCAAGCTACTTTTAAATGTACCTTATGGCAAATGCACTCTGCAGGTGCCCTATGGGAGGATTGTTTATAAGAGCACAAAATGGAAAGGAACTCAAATTCCATCAGGCAGTGAATCGATAAATAAAACTATGGTGCACCCATACAAGGTAATAGTAAGCAACAATTCAAAAGAAAGAGATCCATCTATATGAATTGGCATGTGAAGAAAAGAAAAGAAAAAGAAATAATTTAGAAGGCAACTCAAAATATTATCCCATTTATAAAAAAATTTTTAAACCCACCTGCAAAACAATTTTTGAGTGTGTGTGTGTGTGTAAATACATAGAAAAAGGAATAGAAGGATATGTGGCAAATTGTTAAAAAGTGGTTAATTATTGGACTTCCCTTGTGGTCCAGTGGTTAAGAATTCACCTTCCAATGCAGGGTACATGAGTTCCATCCCTGGCCAGGGAACTAAGATCCCACAATGCAGCAACTAGAGAGAAGCCCGCACACTGCAGCGGAGAGCCTGAGGGCCGCAAATGAGACCCAACGCAGCCTAAACAAGTAAATAAAATGTTTAAAGTGGATGGTTCTATAGAGAAGGAAGAAGATAATTCCTGTAGGGTAGAGGGAGTGGGAAGAGAAAGAAGGTGTGGGGAGGAGAGAGAGCAGAGGGAAGGAAAGAACAAGTTTTAACAGCATTCTACAAATTTAAATCAAAACCACACCATTTCTGAAAAAACTAGTAGCTGCTTGTTACCATTACCCTCATCATCTCCTGCAGACATTGGTGAATGTTAGATACAAGTCTTAAAGTATTACCATTTCCTGTAATTCCTGAATATTTCAAAGAACTCTCTCAAACCCCTGCCAGCTTAACTACTGCAAGTTATAGAAACCATTGTCTGGGTAAGTATGATGACAAGATTTTAATTAGCTTGCCTGTGACTAGCCACCTAGCAGAAACCTAAAGAAAATCCCCTTCATTCCCTGTTGAAAACCTTCCCATTCAGCTTTCCAACTGCCTCAATACCTCAGAAAATTAAAAAACAGGACTTCAAAGTACTGCTGTGTGAGAGGTATTGCACACGCTCACAAGTCACAATTTTCATAAATCCGCACGTTCTGCCTTTTCTTAGTTTTGTTTCAGATATGTAGGTTCTAGAAGAAACGTTTGTCTGAAACAGAAAGTTATTATTTTTCAAGAGTAATTATAGTTAATATTTACATAGCCCCAGTTTCCATTGAAAGTGTTTAAATGGCATTAACTCATTTAAACTCACAACAACCCTGTGAGGTAGGCACTATTATTATTCTCATTTTATAGAGTAGGAAATTAAACTTGGGTAACTTGCCCCTTGGTCTTACAGCTTGTATCATGATACATATTCTCCTCAGTTCTACACCCCAATCTACAACCCAGAGATTTCAATTCACTAAATACTGAATTGCTCATTGAAAACACCTAAAGGCCAGACTTCACTCATTCCATTCAGGAGCTCAAACTGGGGCAGTTTAAGGTTGAAGGATAAAATTTGTACGCACCCTGTGTCTGAAGCTGGGGAAAGCCCATAGTGATTCATCACCGCAACCTGGATCTGTCTGATGCTACTGCCAGGCATAAACAGGGCGGCTGAGCACACAGGATGAAGTCACCTGACCGCATTCGTAGCCAAGACACTCAGGTATCCACAGCTTCCACCTGTGGGGAAGTCTGTCTAGTCACCTGGCTTCTCTCAGCTCTCAGGAAGAATGCATGGAATGATAAAAAGAATCATCTTAATTTCTTCAAATGCCTTACCTTACCCAACCACTGGAACTGACATAATTTTCTACTCCCTGTCTACTTCTATAGCTTGTAAGCAAATACAAGAATATAAAAATTAATAGCTCTTCTTTCCATTTAACAAGCAACACTAGACTAGAATCTTTATTCTCTATGTGATTTGCTACTATAATGACTGTGCTGGTAATACTTTAGAATCAGTCTTACCATACCGCATGCAGGGCACTGGGTATGGCCTCAGCTATAGCTGGATCCAGGGGATCAAATGATGTCTGAATCTGCTATCTCTCCAATCGGTTTTATTGAGCAGACTCTCTGTTTGTATAGGTATGTCTCTCCCAACTTCAAGTCCAAATGCAAAATTTATGTGCCTCTTTTCCAGTCACTTATACAAAAGTTCCAGGATTGGTTTTGACTGGGCCTCAGTTGATTTGGCTTGAGTCAAATGCCCAACCCTAAACCAATTTCTGTGGCCCTACAAAAGCAATGTGATTTGCAAGTGTAGGATACAGACAGTCCTGAAGCCAGGGAACTTAGGCTAATCAGGAGCACAGGGACAGATGTTGGGCAGGGCAAGCAAAAGATAACATCAGGGGAACTCAGAGCAGTGTTGTCTCTGTGAGGTGTGAATAGTGCGGATATGGCTTCAGAGTGGAGGTTTTAGTACATCTTCTCATGTGGTTTGTCTACCAGGATAAGGCAGGAAGGTGTAGGAGTATTTTGGTCCTTATGATAGTGATAGATAAAGATGCCTTTAAATGTGCAATTTGCTAATCATTTCATCATTCTATTTGACCTAGAAATTAGATTCTGTTTCTGATCTTGTGACAGACTGGTTCTCCAACTCATCGTGGGCCAGATTCATTCACATTCATTCATCCATATGCTCACGCATTCATGCAAGCCAGAAGAATCCACTAAGAGTCTGCCATGTAGGAAGCACTGGGGTCACCCTGAAATCAGTGGTACCTTAGAAGGGGAATCTCCGAAAGAGCATCCAACCCCCTCTCTCCCTCCCTATCAGTTGTCATTCTTCCCATCAGCCCTGCAAAGTAGGTCCATGGGGCTTTGACATAAACACAAATACACCCTTCACCCGGCTTAAATCATTATTAAACATGGACAATCTTGCTTCATCTATACTCCCCATCCTCTGATTATTTTGAAGTAAATCCCAGACAACGTATAACCTGTAAATATTTCAGCAACTATCTCTGAATCCATCTTTATCTTTTTGTTAAAATCATTTATCACCATCATATTTACAATAATTATTTAATATCATCAAATATCCGGTCAGTGTTTACATTTCCCTAGTTGTATTTTCTTTAACAATTTGTTCATTTGAAGTAGGACCCAAATAAGGTCCAAATGTTGTCATTGTTTATGTGTCTTAAATCTCTTTTAATCTGTAAATTCTCCCTCTTCCTCTTTTTATTTATTTAAGCCTTGAAAAAAAATTATGTTAACAACCAACTTTTGTCCTACCGTGCATGCCTGAATTTTCAGGATACTTTCACAGAGCCTTTATAACAATAAGCTGACAACCAGGGGGTCAGAGTGCACCTAGCACAACAATTAGAGCATGAATTCTAGAGCCTAGCTGCCTATGTTCATATCAAGGCTCTGCCACTTAGTAGTCGCATGAATTGACCTCTCTGTGCCTCAATTTTCTCATCTTTAAGTGGGGTTCACAATAGTACCTTCCTCACTGGGTTATTTTGAGAATTAAATGGCTTGATGTATGCACAATAATTAGAACAGTGATGCACAGGACGCAGCAAATGCTATGTTATACAGATGAAACTGAGTCAGTCAGGCTGACAGGTCCAGGGTCTCACAGCTAATGGGTGTCAAGGCAGAGACTAGCACCCTGATTTATCCCACTGGTTTGATACTGCTTCAGACCATTGGTAAATGAGAGCCCTCACATGGTGGGCATCACTCCACCCCTGGCCAGGATGTTACTGCCTTTCTGTTGTTAAATCACTGAGATGACTTTAGGAAACTTCTCCAGGTCTCATCTCAGTCTCCAGATCTGCAAAGCGGTGAAGTTGGAGATATGTCTCTGATGCCTGCAATCCCTTTTAGGAGAAATCCCAGCAGAAGACGCCTTTAGCAAGCCTAGCAGGAGAGTCATACAGTCTGCTCCACGTTGGCGCCAACCACAGAAACCCATAGATTCCCGGAAGGAGTGTGTGCCTCAGTGCTCCTGACACAACACGCTGATCCACCCCCGGGCCTCCAGGAAATGAGCCTCGCAGCGCTAGCCGCTACTCCCTCGGCCTGACTCAGGGGGCAGGCCAGTACCCATCACTCTCCCCAGGTTATCCGTAATCCTGACTCACGGCGGCCCTGATGGCAGCTTCCCGGCTTATTCACACGGCCAGGTAAGGGGAACGCCTGCCCCAGACAGCTTCAGCGGTTTCTGCCGCAGGAAACCAGCCTTATTGGACGTCTGTCACGCCTTTGGTTGTCTAAGGCCTGGAAGCAAAACAGGGACTTCATCCCATCAGGACTGCGGAGGTGAGTGAGGCTAGGTGCTGCTGATCATCCTCAAGCAGTCGTGCTGGGGTCCTTGAGCGTGTGATAGGGGGCTCTGCCGAGCACCCCTCAAAGCCGCGGACGGACATCCGGCAGCTCTCAACTTGTATGGTCTGAATAATAACATGCAAATAAAGACCAGCAGTAAAGATATGTTAGGGACTTCCTGGTTGGTCCAGCTGCTAAAACTCCCCACTCCCAATGCAGGCCACCTGGGTTAGATTCCTGGTCAGGGAACTAGTTCCCACAGGCCGCAACTAAGTGGATTCATGTCAATGTATGGCAAAACCAATACAGTATTGTAAAGTAAAATAAAGTAAAAATAAAAATTAAAAAAAAAATCCAATGTAAGGCTTCCCTGGTAGCTCTCTGAGAAAAAGAATCTACCTGCTAATGAAGGAGACACAGGTTTGATCCCTGGTCCTGGAAGATCCCACATACGATGGAGCAACTAAGCCCGTGTGCCATAACTGCTGTGCTCTAGAGCTCGGGAGCCAGAAATTCTGGAGCCTGGGCACCCTAGAGCCTGTGGTTGCCAACAAGAGAAGCCACTGCAATGAGAAACCAGCCCAGCATAACTAGAGAGTAGACCCCTACAACTAGAGAAAAGCCCACAGGCAGCAAGGAAGACCTAAAGGAAGCCAAAAATAAATACTTTTTTTTAAAAGACCCCGCTCAGCCAAATAAATAAATAATAAAAGTTTTTTTAAAAGATATGTTAGGATTTTCTGTCAAATAAAAATTCGATGAGGGACTTCCCAGGCAGTCCAGTGGTTAAGACTCCATGCTTCCAAGGCAGGAGGCATGGGTTCCATCCTTGGTCAGGGAACTAAGATCCTGCATGCTGCTCAGTATAGCCAAAAAAACAAAAAGAATTGTATGAAACTTTAAACATTTTTGTTCCTTTTGAAGTTTTATTTCTTTACTTCATAAACTTCAGGACAACAAATGCAAACAGAAAAAAAAAATTCTATTACCATTTTGCTTTTGTTACTTATTTTCATCAATATTTCAAATGAAAGGTCATCAGAAATCCAATACAAAAAGAAAGAGGAGCAGAAGAAATAATACAAATGTCCATCATACAAAATGTTTGGCTAAATAGTTTGCAGTAAATCCATAACACAACACTGGCAGTAGTTACACAGAGTATGTGGATCTAATTTTATTAGATCCGAAAAAAAAATAAAAAATAAATAAATAAATAAAAATAATTTTATTAGATCCACATGGCAATGTGATTCTAATACAGAATACAAAGTATTAATAGCATATGTAATACACACCCATTGGCATAAAGTTATGAGTGTCTCTGCTTAGCAGCTCCCAGTGCTTTTTTCATCTTAACACTCAAACCCTTTCTTGTCACTCCTTAATTAATATTTAATGTCCCTGCCAGACTAGACACTCCATGAGAGCAGAAACTCCATCTTTAGCCTGAGCACCTATACCAGCCCTAGACATGGCACAGGACATGTGGTCAACAGAACTGAACCGTGGAATCTCAGGCACTAAGCTTGTCCCTGCTTCCTTTCCAAATTGCTGATGCATCGTTGACTGAAGCATCTATTTCTAGAATTTTTGCCTAGGTTTATCATCAAGTCTGTGGAATTTACCATTCTAGTTGGTGAGTGTTTGCATTCTTATTCACTTTGGTTCTCAGTTTGCACAGTCTCCCTCATTAGATTCCAACCTTTTGAAGCCAGGGACTGTGTTCTGTTTTGTTCTTTCTGCAATGGCCAGGAAAATGTTCTGCTCAACCATTAGGTCTTTGAGCGATAGAATGAGTTGGCAAGTATAAGCTCCTAAGAGAACAAAGAATTGAAGTCACTGTAATTCAGCTGCAACCACAACAGCTCCCTTTCTTTTTTTTATTTTCACTTTTGTATTTTTATTCTTGTTCAGTTCAGTTCAGTTCAGCTCAGTCATGTCCGACTCTTTGCGACCCCATGAATTGCAGCACACCAGGCCTCCCTGTCCGTCATCAACTCCCAGAGTTCATTCAAACTCGTGTCCATCGAGTTGGTGATGCCATCCAGCCATCTCATCCTCTGTTGTCCCCTTCTCCTCCTGCCCCCAACCCCTCCCAGCATCAGGGTCTTTTCCAATGAGTCAACTCTTCGCATGAGGTGGCCAAAGTACGGGAGTTTCAGCTTCAGCATCAGTCCATCCAATGAACACCCAGGACTGATCTCCTTTAGGATGGACTGGTTGGATCTCCTTGCAGTTCAAGGGACTCTCAAGAGTCTTCTCCAACACCACAGTTCAAAAGCATCAATTCTTTAGCGCTCAGCCTTCTTCACAGTCCAACTCTCACATCCATACATGACCACAAGACGGACCTTTGTTGGCAAAGTAATGTCTCTGCTTTTGAATATGCTATCTAGGTTGGTCATAACTTTCCTTCCAAGGAGTAAGCATCTTTTAATTTCATGGCTTCAGTCACCATCTGCAGTGATTTTGGAGCCCCCAAAAATAAAGTCTGACACTGTTTCCACTGTTTCCCCATCTATTTCCCATGAAGTGATGGGACCAGATGCCATGATCTTCATTTTCTGAATGTTGAGCTTTAAGCCAACTTTTTCACTCTCCTCTTTCACTTTCATCAGTAGGCTTTTTAGTTCCTCTTCACTTTCTGCCATAAGGGTGGTGTCATCTGCATATCTGAGGTTATTGATATTTCTCCCAGCAATCTTCATTTCAGCTTGTGCTTCTTCCAGCCCAGTGTTTCTCATGATGTACTCTGCATCTAAGTTAAATAAGCAGGGTGACCATATACAGCCTTGATGTACTCCTTTTCCTATTTGGAACCAGTCTGTTGTTCCATGTCCAGCTCTAACTGTTGCTTCCTGACCTGCATATAGGTTTCTCAAGAGCCAGGTCAGGTGGTCTGATATCCCCATCTCTTTCAGAATTTTCCACAGTTTCTTGTGATCCACACAGTCAAAGGCTTTGGCATAGTCAATAAAGCAGAAATAGATGTTTTTCTGGAACTCTCTTGCTTTATTGATGATCCAGCAGATGTTGGCAATTTGATCTCTGGTTCCTCTGCCTTTTCTAAACCCAGCTTGAACATCTGGAAGTTCACAGTTCACGTACTGCTGAAGTCTGGCTTGCAGAATTTTGAGGGTTACTTTACTAGCGTGTGAGATGAATCCAATTGTGTGGTAGTTTGAGCATTCTTTGGCATTGCCTTTCTTTGGGATTGGAATGAAAAGTGACATTTTCCAGTCCTGTGGCCACTGCTTACACCTTTTATTTAATATTTGTTTGCAGAGCCATTGTGGGCAGGAAGAAGGGAGACAGGCTTTGGATTCACACCAACTTAAAAATCTCAGCTCTACCACCCCTCAGTGGTGCAACTTTGGGTACATTGCTTGAGTACTTCTCTGGGCCTTGGTTGCCATGTAGGTAAAGATGATAATATTTGCCTCACAGATTATGGACATTCAGTTATACAATGCAAGCTACATGCTTAGCACAGTGCCTATTAGACACATAATAGATGCTCAGTAAACATTATCAATATCTATATTGGCACAGTAGAAGATATTCTCTTAGACAGATCAGCAGCTTAATGGAAGCTTCCAGTCTTTATACAGAACAGTCTGGTGGGTGCCTGCAGCATGTTGAACATTTGAAACCAGAAGCTTCTCTGTAGCTCCTTCGTGTATGTCTGCTCCAACTACCTGAGTTATTTTGGTCCCCAAACCTGTTCTGTGTTGTTTGTTCTCAAACCTCTTTATGCCAGCTGAACTTTCCTTATAATTAAGTAATTTTTAAACTAATTAATTAATTTATTTGGGATGAGCTGAGGAGGGAGGTGGGAGAGGGGTTCAGGATGTACACCCATGGCTGATTCATGTCAATGTATGGCAAAAACCACCACAATATTGTTAAGCAATTAGCCTTCAATTAAACACTGTGGTTGGAGCTCTGTGTCAATTACCTCTTTTATTCGTCACAACAATCCTCAGAGGGAAATACTACAAGCCCCATTTTATTCCTGGGGCTTCAAGTCACCCACCTAGTAAGAAAAGGAATCAGAGCTGGAGCCAGTTTTTCCTGACTCTGAACTCCATACCTTTTTTTAACCTTTATTTTATTTAAGTATAGTTTATTTACAATGTGTTAATTTCTACTATACAGCAAAGTGACTCAATTATACACCTATATACATCATTTTTCATATTTTTTTCCATTATGGTTTATCACGGGATATTGAACATAGTTCCCTGTGCTACACAGTAGGACCTTGTTGTTTATCCATTCTATATATAAGTTTGTATCTGCTAATCCCAAACTCCCAATCCATCTCTCCCCCAATGCCCCACATTCCCTCGGCAACTGCAGACATGTTCTGTGTGTTTGTGAGTCTGTTCTGTTTCATAGATAAGCTCATTTGTGCCATATTTTAGATCCCATGTGGATTTCATATGATATTTGTCTTTCTGACTTACTTAGTATGATCATTGCTAGGGAGGGTCCATGCTTTTAATCACTTGTGACCATCCCCTCCCATTCCTCCAGGAGCTGACAGGAAACAAACTGGGCATCTTTGGGGCAATTTGATGAATCAGAGGGAGTCCTGAAAGGACAACTAACTAAGTTAATCTCCCAAAATTTTCGTGTCTGTTTAGACAACCACCATGACGGCTACTAGAGAAGACAGTTTTTCAACTGTTGCTCTTGCCTCCTGAACCAAAGCAGAAAAGACATAATCCTTGATCTGAAACCTGTGAACAGCCTCGTCAAACCGCTTCAGTCCCTGAGCCTTTGGATAACCCTCCCCATCCTGTTTGGCTTTGTGAGGTAAGCTATATGGAAGGAAAGAGTGTGGAATACTACCTGGACAGATCCTTTCTCTTGCTGAGGAGACCTATGCACACAAGTAAAGAGAAAACACTAACAGAAAAAGATTTGAAGGAATTAGAAGTATAGCGAGGGAGTGATTGTCCATAATCCAACTCCAGTCAAGGGTGGATAGATGATGTTTGGCCGGCATTATAAGAGGCTCTGGTTGATAAATACTGTCTGGTATTTCCTTGCTGACTTCTTACCCTCACACCACAGGCCCTGATGGCTGTGGTCCATTATGCAAATACAACTCCCTGAATCAAGCTGTGGGTGACTCACCCACCCCCTTTAAAGCCACGTTGGGTTCAAGGCAGTGACTGCTCAGGGTAGAAGCCATGGCTCACAGACCCTGCTTCTCCTACTGGCTATTGGTCTGCTGGTTGGTGGTAACTGTGGCAGAAGGTAAGGGTTTTGCTTTTATTCCCCTGTGGGTCCACTAATTAATAAGCTGTGTAAAAAGAATGAATTTGGCTCCATGATTATGCATATCCATGAACTGGAAATATTTACGTCAGCTTCCATCAGCCTGTGTGGTTAAAGAGAACGACACTGAATTTTTATCATCGGAAGATATTGGTCTGAGTCTCATTCTTAGCTATATAACTTTAGATGCACTTAACTGCTCTGAAATGCATTTCCTCTTGTGTAAAGTGACAGCATGAATGACATCCAATATTATGGGGGTTGTTAGGACGAAATGAGCTATCCTGCAAGAAAAGCTCTTCCAACTTCAAGCAGTATATGAATACTAGTTATTATTGTTGTGGAGCTAACAATATCCCCCATGAATTACAGCAATGTCTACCTCTTTGATTGCCCAATAATGTGGTAATTTGCACATGGTGGGTGTTCACTTTCTGTTTGTTAATGCTTTAATCACAGTTGTGATTAAAGTTGTGTCTAAAGCAGTCAGTTGTGTCCTGGTGCTGCGGAGGTGAGCCTAGACTTCTTGCTTTGAGATTCTATGAGATTCAATTTCTCCACTGCTCCTTTCTCTTTCCTTTCCCCCACTACAAAATTTCCAGGTGGCCTGAGCCAGAGAATTGGTTTGCAAACCCTGGGGACAGGCAAGAAAAGGAGGAGAGCCCCATGAGTCATACCGAGCCCTCCACCCCTTTCATGTGGCCCTGGAACTTTGCAGGGGTGCAGCCAGACCCTAGTAGACCCTAGTCATCCCCCAACCAGTTCGCTGCGCCCATGCACCATAGCTCATAACAGAGTGGAGAGGAGCAGGTCCATTGGAGCTGGTGGTTCCAGAAAGTGAATCACTCTTCAGGAAACCCTATAAACATGTAGCTAAAGAAGTTATAATGAAATTGGAGGTTTATTCACTTTTTTTAAGCACTGCTAAAATGTGGTTTCTGTTTTGGGCTCCCTCTTCCCCACTGTCCCTCAGACTGGCCTCAAAGTCCTTCGGATGCAGCTTCACTCTCTCCAGGCAGCCCTGGCTCCAGGTCATCACTTGCTTATACTTGTCCTGGCTCTGCCAGACAGGATCGTGTGTGGGTCCCCGAACTCACACCATCCTCTCTCATCTCCATGGCAGCAGCTGTGGCTAGCCCCTCCCCTGCTTTCATCTGATATTACAATTCTGCTTCATATGATGTCGTTTAGTGTCACTATGGTGCTACCTTCACAACAGTTTTCTTAAGATATGTAGCTTTAAAATTGCAAACTCCCTCTATCTGCCATTTTTGAATTCTTACAGCAATTCGCACATCGCCCACAGTACTTACTGCGTTATGCTCTGTATTATAGATCCATGTGTTTGCAGCATCTCCCCATAGGTCCTGTTTCTTCATCTCTGCCTTTGCCGCAGCTCCTAACACAGTAACCTGTACACTGTTGAGTCGACTAGACTCACAGCATAGGATTGAAAGAGGCCTGTGTGAACTTGTGTGAAGTGGGCTCCAAAGTCTTTATCTGTAAAATTAGGGACTTGACCAAAATAGCTAGTCATTCTGTGAGTCTATGAAGTGAATTAAGTTGCAGTTGTTGTGAGCAAGTTAATCACAGGGCTTATATTTCTTTTTGGTTCGCCTCTGAAGGCGCCTGAGAATGTATAAAAGAAGAACTGCATACTTATACATCAAGTATAAAGCTTACTTCTCTTAAAAATCAGGGTAGCTCACTACAAAACAGCTATTGTCTGCCCAAACAACCACAGACTACAGGTAATTATATTTTCTAAAAAGAGGTCATCTCATCCTTACTTTCTTTAAAGTACTAGTTGGCGTACTATGAATTTCATGTCTAGACTATAATAAACCCACTTAAAATTGATATCCAAACTCCAGCAATAGTTTGGCTTGATTATTTTATTATCCTCTAATTCTGAATGTAAATTTTTTTGCAAATTTTATGGGTTTGGCAGGACTTCCTTGGCAGTCCAGTGGTAAGACTCCACATTTCCACTGCAGGGCACATAGATCTGATTTCTGGCCTGGGAAATAAGATCCCACATGCCATGTAACCAAAAAAAAAATTTTTTTTAATTTTTTTCTGAGACTAGAATGAAAGATTCACTTAGACTTGCAAAAATCTACAGAAATAACATCCATTAATACAATCCACACCTGCCTGCCTGGCCACTCATTCAACTCATCTGTTATGTACTGGGCATAAGTACTCACACTAAGCGAAGGACTGTTTATAGCAATGACCAGTAGGGGCTTCCTGGATAGTACAGTTGGTAAAGAATTCTCCTGCAATGCGGGAGGCCTTGTTTTGATTCCTGGGTTGGGAAGATCTGCTGGAGAATAGAAAGGCTACCCATTCCAGTATTATTGGGCTCACCTTGTGACTCACCTGGTAAAGAATCTGCCTGCAATGTGAGAGACCTAGGTTTGATCCCTGGGTTGGGAAGATCCCCAGGAGAAGGGAAATAATACCCATTCCAGTATTTTGGCCTGGAGATTTCCATGAACTGTATAGTCCGTGGGGTCACAAAGAGTCAGACACAACTGAGAGACTTTCACTTTCACTTTCAATGACCAGTAGAGTCAACAGTCCTCCTCATCTTCATGGAGGTTCAATAACCTAGTAGCTCAGTTCAGTTCAGTTCAGTTGCTCAGTGGTGTCCAACTCTTTGCAACCCATGGACTGCAGCACAACAGGCCTGCCTGTCCATCCCCAACTCCCAGGGTTTACTCAAACTCATGTCCATTGAGTTGGTGATGCCATTCAACCATCTCATCCTCTGTCATCCCCTTCTCCTCCCACCTTCAATCTTTCCCAGCATCAGGGTCTTTTCCAATGAGTTGGCACTTCGCATCAGGTGGCCAAAGTATCATAGCTTCAGTTTCAGCATCAGTCCTTCCAATGAATATTCAAGGTTGATCTCCTTTAGGATTGACTGGCGGGATCTCCTTGCTGTCCAAGGGACTCTCGAGAGTCTTTTCCAATACCACAGTTCAAAAGCATCAATTCTTCAGTGCTCAGTTTTCTTTACAGTCCAACTCTCACATCTGTGTCTGAGCACTTTACATATCTTATTTTAGACACTACAACAAGCCAATAAGTAGCATTATTTTCTCCATTTTAACAAATAAGGAAAGGCAGACTTGGAGGAAGCTGTCAATTAAGTTATGGAAGCTGTCAGTAGTCACACAATTATTAAATGGCAGAGCTCATATAAGTCATAGAGCTCAGGGATTCTATGCTGTTTTTAAAAATTATGAAAGTATGATAACATTTACAAGTGACTTGGAAAATGCAGAACAAAGTTACATATAGTTCCATTGTATATTACAATTATTTTTTAAGTAGATAAATTAAGATTTTTAGTTGGAGTTAAAACAGCAAACTCTCAAAAATTAATAGAATAATAGACAGAAAAGCAGAAGGAGGTGGTGGACCTGAAAAGCATTATGAACAAATTCAACATAATTATGATTTATACAATTTTCACACAACAGCAGAATACAAATTCTATTCAAGTTCCCATAGTCTGTAAACCAGGAGAGACTGGAACATATCCAGGAGTGTAAAACAGGATGCAAAAATTCCATGGTCTAAAGGTACTGAAATCATACAGTCTGTTCTCTTAAGGGATCCTGTGTTTTTAAACACTATGCTATTCTGCCTCTCAAAATGTTTCCAATCTGCATTTAAATATTTGACTGACTGTAGTCTAATTAAGGTTACAGAAGAGCTCTCATTTTCGATATTCAGTATCTTTGGTGTCCTGTCAGTATGCTACAGAGTGAGAAATATTTGCTTGTTAATAATCACATTATCCCTGAGAAGTAGGAAAGTGATAACTTTTGCAGTTATGGAAACAGATCTCTCTCAGTCTGATCGAGTCCCCTGTAGGCACAGTGCTAGCGATCAGGAGACCAGGTATGCACGATGAGCTCGCAGGTACATCAGTGGAGGAGGAATATAACCACAGGATATTAATCACATAACCGGTAAATATGGTGAAAGTGGACTCATGGGTGCTATGGAAGCATATTGCTAAAGGCCTTAAAGCAGCCTCAGGGGCGGGAAGACCTCCTTGAGGAAATGAGACGTGAAATCTGCATAGAGATAAACCAGGCAAGTTCAGTTCAGTTCAGTCGCTCAGTCGTGTCCGACTCTTTGCAACCCCATGAATCGCAGCACACCAGGCCTCCCTGTCCATCACCATCTCCCGGAGTTCACTCAGATTCACGTCCATCGAGTCAGTGATGTCATCCAGTCATCTCATCCTCTGTCGTCCCCTTCTCCTCCTGCCCCCAATCCCTCCCAAAATCACAGTCTTTTCCAATGAGTCAACTCTTCACATGAGGTGGCCAAAGTATTGGAGTTTCAACTTTAGCATCATTCCTTCCAAAGAAATCCCAGGGCTGATCTTCAGAATGGACTGGTTGGATCTCCTTGCAATCCAAGGGACTCTCCAGAGTCTTCTCCAACACCACACTTCAAAAGCATCAATTCTTCAGTGCTCAGCCTTCTTCACAGTCCAACTCTCACATCCATACATGACCACAGGAAAAACCATAGCCTTGACTAAACAGACCTTAGTCGGCAAAGTAATGTCTCTGCTTTTGAATATGCTATCTAGGTTGGTCATAACTTTTCTTCCAAGGAGTAAGCGTCTTTTAATTTCATGGCTGCAATCACCATCTGCAGTGATTTTGGAGCCCCAAAAAATAAAGTCTGACACTGTTTCCCCATCTATTTCCCATGAAGTGATGGGACCAGATGCCATGATCTTCGTTTTCTGAATGTTGAGCTTTAGGCCAACTTTTTCACTCTCCACTTTCACTTTCATCAAGAGGCTTTTGAGTTCCTCTTCACTTTCTGCCATAAGGGTGGTGTCATCTGCATATCTGAGGTTATTGATATTTTCTCCCAGAAATCTTGATTCAAATGATGTTCTTGGCATCTGGAACCAACTTTTTAAAAGCCCAGGACCATTGATGATTGTTGTCAAAGTAGTTGTCAACATTTGTCAGAAGAGAGCATTGACTAATACTGGACAAACCAGGGATCTCTCTGGTGGTCCAGTAGTTAAGACTCTGAGTTTCCAAAGCAGAGTGCATGAGACAACACTAATACTTCTTTGTGGGATGGCGGAAACAGAGTCAGATTCCTATGGATTAAATGGGTGGGGGAAAAGGGAGTCAGAGTGTGTAGACTTCTCTTTGAAGTGAGAGAAGTAGAAAAAGAAGTTCATGGCAGATCACTGAAGTTTTCCCTCTGAAATATGAAGCAAAATAATCTGCTTAGAAAGGTCAGGAGAATTGAATTAAGAAGAATGAGAATGTTGAAGGGGCTTTGAAGAGACTATGGAAGGTTTAGAAGACAAAGAGAATGGATCAGAACATGGACAGACAGAAGAATTCAGGAGCAGTATTAACTCTTTCGAGACCATGAATGGCATCGACCCACTCACAAAATCCTGGGACAGTTCCCCAAATATGTCCCTAAATTTCCCATATGTTACACCACTTGAGCTAGCCAACCAGGAACCTGAAATAGTCACCATGTGTCTAGTCTGCTGGGAGAATGTGGTTTTGTGTGAGCTAGTTAATGGCACAAGCATATATCTTGACCTTGAGTCCTCAGAAATTCCTGGAAGAAGAGAGCATTGACTAATATTGGACAAACCAGGGACTTCTCTGGTGGTCCAGTGGTTAAGACTCTGAGTTTCCAAAGTAGAATGCATGAGTTCAATCCTTGGTCAAGGAATTAAGATCTCACATGCTACATGGCATGGTCAAAAAAAACAAAATAAAAAAATTTTTTTTTAATTTTAAAAAACACTAGACATCCCAGAGTCAGGCAAATACTAACAACTCTAATAACCCATTGTCAGGAGGATTTGGTGAGTAGCCTCAGTTTTAAGAAGTAAAATGACACAAAGGGTGGATGTTTTAAAGGCTAGAATCCAATTTACCAAGTGGCAGAGCCCAAGACCTAGCTAAACCTGATCTGATAGCAAAATGTCCCAATGGAGCTCAAGAATAAGGCTAGCTTCCTCTCTAGCAACTGGATTCTCAGCAGAAAGGTTTTATGTTAAAAAGGTTCATAACTAATCTGATTGTATAGGAGGAAAGAATGAGTGATATGGCATTAAGTCATCTTCTGTAGTTTGAAATGTCTTAATCCAGTTTCAACCATAACATTTTCATACTCAGTAGCCTGAGTGGATCTGGGAGAAAGAGTCAGTATTTAATTCACCCATTCAAACTGGATTAACAAAATAATAGAAGTGATTATTATAAAGATATTTCCAAGAAACTTAAGTACAGCCAGCCCTCAAAAAGACCAACCCTGGAAAGTCAAGAGCCAAAGTTACGCTCACAGTCACCCTGTGTCCACATAGGCACTTGTCTCTTTTTCTCTTTGAGAGGCCTTCCCCATTTTACAGCTATGGAAAGACTGGCTTGTCTGTTTATTCAACATTCAACTGGCCAGCGGCTGACTCTCCAGCCTCTTCCCTACACCTTCTCTTTACATCCTCCACTGTGTCACTTTGTTGAAATTCTTGGATGAAATCTGATTTTTTACTGGCCAGTCAATGAAAGAGTTGAATGTCTAACAACAGTCTTGTGAGGAATTCATTTTTTCCATCATTCACACTCAGCTGCTCTTTCCAGACTTATATTGGCAAGTTTCTAAAGGAGAGAAGGGATAATTTTCTAAAGGAAATCTTGCTATTTCATAGCCAATTTGATTAAATGATACAGCTAGAGGAAAGACCTTGACACTGGATATTGATCCAAATTTCTTCTTGGAAACTTGTCATCTGGTCCTCAGTGCTCATTCCTTTGCTGCCTGTAGACTCTCCCTCTGTCCTCTTCAGGAAGCAGTTTCACTGCTGGGGAAGTGAAGCAAGTCTTTTGGATTAATAGCCTTCGTGGGGACAGTTACTTTTCTTAACATTACATTTTTTTCCACCAAATTTTCTTTTTTATTTATAATTTATGCACAATAAAAGGCACACATCTTAAAAGTGCAGATGAATCACTTTTTACATATATGCATATGTGCATATAATCATGTGTACACATATATTTTTGTGTATATTTATATGTACGTGTATAAATATAAATGCGTGTGCATATCTCCATATTCATGTAACAACCACCCAGATCAAAATCGAAAGAATTCACTGATTCCTTTCTCCACAAATAACACCTACACGTAACCCTAAGCTGTTTTTCACTTTTTTTAAACCATTCAGTTCAGTTCAGTTGCTCAGTCATGTCCGACTCTGTGCAACCCATGGACTTCAGCATGCCCAGGCCTTCCTGTCCATCACCAACTCCCAGAGCCTACCCAAACTCGTGTGCATCACATCGGTGATGCCAGCCAACCCTCTCATCCTCTGTTGTCCCTTTCTCCTCCCACCTTTAATCTTTCACAGCATTAGGGTCTTTTCCAATGAGTCAGCTCTTTGCATCAGGTAGCCAAAGTATTGGAGTTTCAGCTTCAGCATCAGTCCTACCAATGAATATTCAGGACTGACTTCCTTTAGGATGGACTGGTTGGATCTCTTTGCAGTCCAAGGGACTCTCAAGAGTCTTCTCTAACACCACAGTTCAAAAGCATAAGTTCTTTGGTACTCAGCTTTCTTTATAGTCCAACTCTCACACCCATACATGACTAGTGGAAAAACCATAGCTTTAACTAGATGGACCTTTGCTGACAAAGTACTGTCTCTGCTTTTTAATATGCTGTCTAGGTTGGTCATAACTTTCCTTCCAAGGAATAAGCTTCTTTTAATTTCATGGCTGCAGTCACCATCTGCAGTGATTTGGGAGCCCTCAAAAATAAAATCTCTCACTGTTTCCACTGTTTCCCCATCTATTTGCCATGAAGTGATGGGACCAGATGCCATGATCTTAGTTTTCTGAATGTTGAGTTTTAAGCCAGCTTTTTCACTCACCTCTTCCACTTTCACCAAGAGGCTCTTTAGTTCTTCTTCACTTTTTGCCATAAGGGTGGTGTCACCTGCATATCTGAGGTTATTGATATTTCCCCCAGAAATCTTGGTTCCAGCTTGTGCTTCATCTATCCTGGCATTTCGCATGAAATAGAAGTTAAATAACCTGGGTGACAGTATACAGCCTTGACATACTCCTTTCCCAATTTGGAACCAGTCTGTTGTTCCATGTCCAGTTCTAACTGTTGCCTCTTGACCTGCACACAGATTTCTCAGAAGGCAGGTCAGGTGGTCTGGTATTCCCATCTCTTTAAGAACTTTCCACATTGACGTGAATCCACCACGACAATGTATGGCAAAACCAATACAGTATTGTAAAGTAAAATAAAGTAAAAATAAAAATTAAAACAGAAAAAAAGAACTTTCCACAGTTTGTTGTGATCCACACACTCAAAGGCTTTGGCATAGTCAATAAAGCAGAAGTAGATGTTTTCTGAAACTCTCTTGCTTTTTCAATGATCCAGTGAATGTTGGCAATTTGATCTCTGGTTCCTCTGCCTATTCTAAATCCAGCTTGAACATCTTTCATAGATTAACATAATTTTGCTTGTTCTTGAACTTCATATAAATGGAATCTTACACTACATACTCTTTTGTGTCTAACTTCTTTGGCTCAACATAGCATCATAGGAGACATCCATGTTTTGTATTCATAACTCTTGGTCTTTATTACTGAGTAGTATTTTATTGTATCAATACATAGTTTATTTATCCTCACCTATTGATGGTTTCTGTGTGTATGTACTTAGTTGCTTCAGTCATGTACAACTCTTTGTGATCCTTTGTACCACAGCCCACCAAGCTCCTCTGTCCATGGGATTCTCCAGGCAGAATACTGGAGTGGGTTGCCATGCCCTCCTCCAGGGGATCTTTCCAACCCAAGTCTCCCACATTGCAGGCGTATTCTTTACCATCCAAGCCACCAGGGAGCTCACTGATGATTTCCAGGTTTAGGTTAATATGAATAAGAGTGTTATCCGGATTTCCTTGGTGGTCTCATGGTTAAGACTCTGCACTTCCCTTGCAGGGGGAACTGGTTTGATCCGTGGTCAGAGAACTAAGATCCCACATACCCCACAGTGTGGCCAAAAAAAAGAGCTGCTTAAAAAACAAAAATTCTTGAACTAACCTTCTGTAGACATACGTACTCATTTCTCGTGGGTAAATTCTCCAGCATGGAATTTCTAGGTCACAAGGAGTGTCCATGTCTCATTTTACTGACCTAGACAGTTCTCTTAAACATGCTTTAGGGAGACTCTAGAATTCTCCCTTCCATTCTTTCTCCTCTGCGACACCTGAAGACTCTCCCCTCTGCTCCTGTCATCAGGCCTATTTCCTGACATGCACTTTTCTCCCCACAGGACAAGAAGAAGTGGTCACTCCTCCTGGAGACTCACAAAATAATGCAAACCCTACAGACTGCAAGATCTTTACACTCACCCCTCCCCCTGCCACAAGGAACCCAGCGACAAGGATCCAGCCCATCACCAGGACACCCAGGTGTCCCCTCCATTTTTTCCCACCACGATGGCCCCGAGTCTACATTAGGTTTCCATACAGGCTTTACCCCCGTCCAAAGTGGAACCACCATTTTCAATTCCATCCATATTTTTGTCCACACAGTCGCCTTCCTCCTTATTACAATTATTTCCCCAGGAGAAGACTCTGGAGAGGAAGTTCCTCTGAGGAAAGCAGAGAAAAGAGAGAAGCCCCAAATGTGCTGAAGTAAAAGAAGCCAAGGCCTCAGAAAAGACTAGAAAAAGTTTTGTGCTTTCAGTTTTCAACTAAAACAACTGGGTTGGAAAATTATGCCTCTTAAACTCCACTGACTGGAAATTGTTCTCCTGTCAGCAGTGAATGTATTGGTTTATAGGTTATTCATGATAACAAAATAGAAGCAATAACTACATTATTCTTATCCTTTACTTTTTATGATCACAGCATGTTTATGCAAGAAAAGTTCTAAAATGAGTGGTTCCCATAATTCCTATCATCCTGCAAAACCGGAAGAATCAGCTCCATCTTCTAAATCACAGTGAAGAGCATTTAAATAAATTGAGACTGCTATAAACCAAATGGAGACATTAATGACACCCTTTTATGCTTACTGGAAAACTCACAAAGCAAGGCATATTTACAAAGTGATCTTTAGAAAAAATTATAAAAGACAAGAAAGTTTTGTTTTATTCTGTTTGGCAGTGGTTGTTCATTTTTAATTGACATACAATTGACATAATATTATATTAGTTCCAGGTTATATAACATAATGATTCAATATTTGTGTATGTTACAGAATGATTACCACAATAGTTCGGTTAACATCTATTACCATACACAATTACAAAACTTCTTTCTTGTGAAGAGAATTTTCAAGATCCGCTCAGTTTTCTAACAACAAAAAGAAATTATAAAAATTAAAATAAAAGGCTATGGGGAGTTTAACAATAGGTACTATTTTTAAGATACTATAAACTAAATTACCTAACCAAAAAAGTTATTTTTAAACTGTAATATCTAAATATACTTTAATGTTAACTGTTAAAGCCACCAGTGAAAATTAGTTTGATATGTATCTCACTGTTTCTCCTATTATCTTTGTATGCATGCTAAGTCACTTCAGTTGTATCCAGCTGTTTGTGACCCTATGGACTGTAGCTCATCAGGTTCCTCTGTCTGTAGGATTCTCCAGGCAAAAATACTGGAATGAGTTCCCATTCTCCTCTCTTCATCCATATAGATACTAGTTTAAATTATATACTTCCCCTAAAACTTTCAACATGATTCTAGGCTCAAAATTCAAGTACAGAGATGTTCAAGTAAGTCTAGAACTCCACAGACACAAATTCAGTCAACTATAGGAACCTTGTATTGTGAGGAGGTAATATAAGCAACAAATCTCACAGGCTGTGTTCATTTCTTATTGATATTTCTTTAGCTATTCTGTAAAATACTGCCTCCTTTTTGTGTGTTCACCTTGCCTGTAACATAGGAACCTCGGTTTCTCATATGTGGTCAGTGGCTTACATCTGTTCCTCCCAAAAACCACGTGCAAAGTTGCTGCTGCTGCTTCTACGAAGGAAAAAAAGTAGGGGTTTGGGGGCACACGAAGACGTGGAGATGCTCGGAATGTTGCCTGGGAAATGGAGAGATATATAAAGTCATCATGCTCTGTTTCCTCACTATATTAAAAGATAAAAAGAAAAACACTGTTTTCTTTACTACATAGCAAATTTTCATCCTAAGAACAGATATTTGCTTAGAAATCACAAGTTTAAGTAAACCTGTATTTGAAATCCTCCTTAAGGATGTTTTTTAATCTATATTTTGTAATAAACTTGCTCACTCATTTGCTTTCTTTTTGGTTGATGGGGCATAATCTGAAAAGGGCCAACCTTGGGCAAACCTGAAGACAGATCAGTGCTGTATTTGAACGTCACCTCCCTCCCTGGACCTCCTGCTTTATTACCTCTCACGCTTACCTCTCACTGCTCACCCAGCTGATCCATGAGCTCACCACACTCCACCACCCAAAACCAACCTGGTTCTGACAGGCCTTTCTCTCCCCAGACATTTGAACTTTTGCAATCCAGTATCTCAGCATGGTTCAGTCGCTTAGTCACATGTGATTCTTTGCAACCCTATGGACTATAGGGATTGCCATTAAATCTGCTCTGAAATCCAATCCTTGAAGGCCTTGTTAGTGATCTATTGCTGGGGTCCAGCCCTGGTGGATCCAGGGAATTCGAAGCGAGGACGGAGTCAGCGTTTGAGGAATTAATTGCTTAATTAAAGATATGGAGGGAGATTAGAAAGAAATAGTGTAGTAGGAAAATAAGTGGAGAAAAGAGGCTGAATAACTTGGTTTTCATGGAAAACCAATAAAGTTCCAAGACAAGGAACTTGCATCATCTACGTAGGCCACCAATGCCCTCTTGAATAGCAGAGGGTGCCCTGCCTTGGGCTCCCTCTCATGTGGGTCTTAGAAGCCAGGGCAAATAAGTAGACACGGTGAGCCTTCACGCTCCAGATGGGAATTCAGCCAGAAAAGGGAGAAAAGAACAACATGGGGGAGCCAAGCATCGGTGCCAGACCCACAACTTTATTTTCAAAAGCAGCTTATATACCCCAAGTTGTACATAAAGAAATAATGGAATATGCAGTTATGCAGGGGCAGCAGTCCTGACCCTTACTGAGACTAGGCTTTCCTTTTGCATACCTCCCTGTATATAAGAGGTCTCAGGTGGTTTACATTATCTTCTGGCCAAGAGGCCTGTTAACATTTATATGGCTCTCTTTCTAGATAAATGCCTATCAACAAGAAAACTCATTTTCCCCTGAAGTGTTTTTCCTTAATCTTCATCACCCTCAAAACACTAAATAAAGTTACATTCCTGTACAACAAAGGTGCAGTGGGTTATAACAAAGAAAGTACTTAACTTAAAGGTCTAATGTTGCTAATACCAGGGCTTCAGTTCAGTTCAGTCGCTCAGTCGTGTCCGACTCTTTGCGACCCCATGAATCACAGCGCGCCAGGCCTCTCTGTGCATCACCATCTCCCGGAGTTCACTCAGACTCACATCCATCGAGTCCATGATGCCATCCAGCCATCTCATCCTCTGTCTTCCCCTTCTCCTCCTGCCCCCAATCTCTCCTAGCATCAGAGTCTTTTCCAATGAGTCAAATCTTCGCATGAGGTGACCAAAGTACTGGAGCTTCAGCTTTAGCATCATTCCTTCCAAAGAAATCCCAGGGTTGATCTCCTTCAGAATGGACTGGTTGGATCTCCTTGCAGTCCAAGGGACTCTCAAGAGTCTTCTCCAACACCACAGTTCAAAAGCATCAATTCTTCGGCACTCAGCCTTCTTCACAGTCCAACTCTCACATCCATACATGACCACAGGAAAAACCATAGCCTTGACTAGACAGACATTAGTCGGCAAAGTAAATACCAGGGCTACTACCTGTTTTTTCTATATACCAACTATATCTACAAATAAAAGACATGAAAACTTTGCAGCAACAAATGGAACCCTTAATCAGTCCTATTCTAATGATTTTGACTCCTTGGAAGCCCCTACATTCCTAGGATGTTTTAAGCTTCCTGTGCCTCTTGCGGTTAGGAGGCCACAAACAATCACATGTGCAGCTGTAAGAGTCTGGCAGGCAGGCTAGAAAGCCATCAGAGGGGTTTTCAGATTGAAACACTCATATTATGCCCAGGAGATTTATTATCTAAAAGCTCTAAATTAACTTTTTCCAGAAAAAGGTGGTGAGGGGACAGCCCCCTGTTAATGTCAGAAGAGTAGGTGGAAAGCATAACACAGTAAAGCAGGCAGACTCTGGTTTTGGGGGGTAGATGCTCGGGAACAGGGTGTCTCCTGAGGCTCGATCCCGCCTTTGCGTATGCCGAGCCTCCTTCCTCATGACCTTTGCCACGGGCGGAGTTCCTCACGCTGGCTCCCGGCAATCTATAAACCTCAGGAAAACTAAGACAAACTAAAAAAGGTGTAACAGCTTCATTGTATCCATTATAGAAAGTGGGCTACTCCTGGGGTATTTCACAGTAAGACCCTTTTTCAAAATGGCTTCAGATAAAATTACATCATTTTTCACCCTTGAACATGCATAGAATAGCCTACCTAAGAAACAGCCCACAACCACAATTAAAAGTATAGGTCTTTGTGAGTTTCCAAACCCAAATATTGTTACTCCGTCATGTCTGACTCGTTGGGACCCTTTGGAATATAGCCTGCCAGGCTCCTCTATCCATGGGATTCTCCAGGCAGGAATACTGGAGTAGGTAGCTGCTATTCCCTTCTCCAGGGGATCTTCCTGACTCAGGGATCGAACCCAGGTCTCCTACATTGCAGGCAGATTCTTCACCCACTGAGCCATTGGGGAAGATCCTTGTGAGTTTGGGTTAGTATATTTTTTCTTTTAAAATATGGAGGTACCTAGCAGGTTTATTGACTCAGGGGGACCATTTTCAAGTACTAATAGGTCAAAATGAACTAGTTTACATGCATTCCTCTTAGCATATAGGTGAGATTGTCTTCTTCTGCAGCAATGGCAGTCTGTTGGGAACATGTGACTTTTTTAATGCATCTTTTATACACGTTTCAATACATCTTTTGCTTTGTGGCAGAAATAGCCTATGCAAGTCTAAAGTTCTAATTATACTAAAAAAGCATAACCTGAATCAAATCATCCAGCACACCCAAATTTACAAAACAACTGCTCTGTAATCTTCAAAATATGTGGATGTCAGGGTAGACAAAGTGTAAAGATGATTAAAGAGACGTGACAACTAAATGTAACAAGGCCTGGAGCTGGGAAGGAAAGGGAGATATTGCCATAAAGGATATTATTGGAACAACTGGAAAATTTTTATGTGAACCATGTTTTAGGTAATAGCCGTATATTGATGTTAAATTTTCTGAGCTTGATAGTTATGTAAGAGAAGATCCTTAGATAAAAATCTGAAGGTAAAGGAATATTTTTATGCAACTGTCTTAAATTATTTGGGGGAAAAATGTGTGTGTGTGTGTGTGTGTGTGTGTGTGTGTGTGAGTGAAGGAAGGCAGGGAAGGGAGATAGAGAGAGGGAGAAAAGGGGAACAGAGAAGGAGGCTGGGAGGGAGAGTGAAAAAAAATCGTGGGAAAATGTTTTTATAATTGATACATTTGGAGGAAAGGCATATGGCAGTTCTTTATACCATTCTTGCAACTCTTCTGTAGCTTGAAATTATTTCAAAATGAAATTTAAAAGACATTATTAAAAACAACACAGAACTTAGCAATAGGGGTTTAGTTGTCGGGGAGGAATTGGCCTGTTTAAGGTCTCAGGAAATACATGAGGGAGATGACAGAGACTGGGGAGTGGGGTACAAAGAGAAGGAAGATTAAAAAGAAGATCTTGGGGGAAATATCTTAGGAAAAGCTACATTGAAAGTGGTCGCAGTCATTTGGGGAGCACAGTGCCCTGCAGGCTAGGCTGTCCCTGCTACCCCGCCTCCCCCCCAGGAAGGGGCACTTGACTTGTGGGAGGGGCTACACCTAAGTGGACTTTAAAAGTATCTAAGATTCTGGTGTACACTCAAGATGAGATGTAACTCATACTTTTGTTCACTGAGATATTTTGTGATTAAAAACTCTGAGCAAAGTGAAAATGCAGTAATTTTAAAGGAATTTTATGTTGAGTTGTGCCATGTGAACACATCTTCTTTTGGTTTTATTGTGTTTGTGGTCAGTATTAAGAAAACAAAATCTCTGCTTACTGTCTCTTTTCATAGTCATTGTAACAAGAAGAAGGGAACAGTCTTTTGTAGTCACTGTAAAATGACTATGTTTGGTAGCAAACAGAATCCATGTACTCTTACTAAGGTTAAATAATTTGTTGTATCTTCAGTCCAAGTTTTCTTTATACTTTTTAAATAATCCAGTAGTAGAGTAGAATCTATTAGCCAAAATCAGTTTGGGAATTAAGAGTAAAACCTGGGGTGGGAAAGAAAAGGGTGGACTTTTACAAGACACAATCAGTAAAAATTCAGGGAAAGATCTGAAAACCCTGTATGATAATTTATACTTGTTCCTGAACTGTGCCCTGAGTTGGTAATGTGGGACTTCCCTGGTGGCTCAGACAGTAAAGCATCTGTCTATCAATGCAGGAGACCTGGGTTTGATCCCTGGGTCGGGAAGATTCCCTGGAGAAGGAAATGGCAACCCACTCTAGTCCTCTTGCCAAGAAAATCCCATGGATGGAGGAGCCTGGTACAGGCTACTGTCCATGGGGTCGCAAAGAGTCAGACATGACTGAGTTGGTAATACCAGTAGCTTCTTATCATATCCTTCTTGTCCTTAAATTTTATTTTAAAAAATTTATATCCCAACACTTTCTGCTCTTAGAATTTTTCTGTCTTCTGAATTTTTGTTTTTGTTTTTTTTAATGTTTAAAAATATGTCTGCATGATAGTCCAGTTTTTAACTAGTGACTTGGGCATGATACAATTATTAGAATTTAAAGAGTGGTAGTCATGCTTCATGGGAAATAGATGGGGAAACAGTGGAAACAGTGTCAGACTTAATTTTTTTGGGCTCTAAAATCACTGCAGATGGTGACTGCAGCCATGAAATTAAAAGACACTTACTCCTTGGAAGAAAAGTTATGACCAACCTAGTAGCATATTCAAAAGCAGAGACATTGCTTTGCCAACTAATGTCTGTCTAGTCAAGGCTACGGTTTTTTCAGTGGTCATGTATGGATATGAGAGTTGGACTGTGAAGAAAGCTGAGTGCCGAAGAAATGATGCTTTTGAACTGTGGTGTTGGAGAAGACTCTTGAGAGTCCCTTGGACTGCAAGGAGATCCAACCAGTCCATTCTGAAGGAGATCAACCCTGGCATTTCTTTGGAAGGAATGATGCTGAAGCTGAAACTCCAGTACTTTGGCCACCTCATGTGAAGAGTTGACTCATTGGAAAAGACTCTGAGGCTGGGAGGGATTGGGGGCAGGAGGAGAAGGGGAAGACCGAGGATGAGATGGCTGGATGGCATCATTGACTTGATGGACGTGAGTCTGAGTGAGCTCCGGGAGATGGTGATGGACAGGGAGGCCTGGCGTGCTGCGATTCCTGGGGTCTCAAAGAGTTGGACATGACTGAGCGACTGAACTGAACTAAACTGAGTCATGCCCATATGGGGAAAGATGTTTGGGTGTGTTCTTTTGAAATTGAAACTGGTAAAGTAGGTGCTTAAAAGATTGTATTTGCTGCTCTGTGTGGTAAAAACTAATTCTGTTGTATCATGTACATAACTACTCATCATTTTCTTCCTCCTGAAAGCATTAATAAAGGTTTGGTTCTAAACTCCTCCAAAAAATTTTCACAAAAATTTAACCATGAATTTATTCATGCCTTGAAGCTAAGTTAAACATAAAATTCTATTCCTACAGCCCACAGTATGACCGACCCTGTAGTGATTCATATGTTGATTATAAGAGTTATGGGGCATCTAGACTGGCTGAGCTGAAACTTATGTTCACTGGTATCTGAGGAAGACAGTTTATAATTGGGTAAGGAGAGGGAATTCAGTTGGAGGCTGGGGTCTCAAAGGGAGAAATAAAAGATATAAGATGGCATGTCCTTCCACAACCACCACCTGGATTGAACTGGAGCTGGGTGATGAGCAGCAGATGATCATCAAAATGTCTTTTTTTTTTTTTTTTTTTGCTACTCAGCGTGGCATGTGGGATCTTGGTTCCCCAACCAGGGATCAAACCTGTGCCTGGAAGCCAGAGAAGGGCCCCTGCCAATGTCTTTAAAAGAAACTTTAGGGTCTTCCTTGGTGGTGCAGTGGCAAAGAATCCTCCTGCCAATGCAGGAGATGATGGGGCTCCGACCCCTGGTCCGGGAAGATCCCACATGCTGTAGAGTAACTAAGCCTCTGTGCTCCAGAGCCCAGGAGCCACAATTACTGAGCCCACATGCTGCAACTATTGACGTCCATGAGCATCGAGCCCATGCTCCCCAACAAGAGGAGCCACGGCAATAAGACGCCTTCACACCACAACTAGACAGTGGCCCCTGCTTGCCACAACTAGAGGAAAGTCTGTGCAGCAACAAAGACCCAGCGTAGCCAAAAATAAATTTTAAAATAAAAAATTTTTTTTAAAAAGAAACAGGGTCCCAGAGTCCTTGCACACGTTCTCTGTCCTCTCTTTCCCAGCCTAGCCCAGCCTCAGCACAGTGGACACCTTCATGGGTACCTGGAAGTTAGTGGATAGCCGAAATTTCAATGACTACATACATGAAGTCTCTTGGTGTGGGTTTTGCTACCAAGCAGGCGGCCAATATTACCAAGCCTACCACAGTCATCGAAGTGAATGGGGACTCAATCACCATAAAAACACAAAGCACCTTCCAGAATAGAGAGGTCAGCTTCGAGCTAGAGTGAATTCAATGAGACAACAGCAGATGACAGGAAAGTCAAGTCCATTGTGATGCTGGATGGAGGCAAACTTGTCCACGTGCAGAAGTACAAGAGACAACACTTGTATGGGAAATAGTTGATGAGAAACTCATCCTGCCACTCACCCACAGCAGTGCAGTTTGCAATCGTACTTACGAGGAAGAGGTATGACCTGTACACTCCTTCACTGACTGTTCTTCTGCCAGTTGGCTACTCGTGGACTTGGCACCAGATTGTCTCATTTTTCTCCCCTAGCATTTTATATAAAGCTACCTTGATTGCGGAAATTTTCCTGGTGTCAGGTGGCATCAAAATGAATCCAGTTCCAATCTCATTGTGTATGTTTGGTTTTTTAACTGCATCCAAAGGGTGCTGCTCTGAGGTCAATAACACAGAGCCAAGGCCAAAAAAAGAAAAAAGAAAGAAGCCTTTAGGAGCCTCTGAAAAGAGAAGAGCTGCTTTGGGATCAATGTGACAAAGTATTACACAGTTTTAAGAAGGGGGCCCTTCTCTCCAGAACTTCTCTGCACAGAACTTACTCCTTCTCTGGAAAATAGAAGCAAATACTTTTGGGAAGTCAGAAGACAGCAGCATTCTCATACAAGGTGCTGGTTTCATCATGGTTGGGGGGTGTTATGGGGTGCTGTCCACTTCTGTAGTGTTGAAGTGCCTTCTAGGGATTTGTGGGCAGCAAGTGTCAGCAAGGGACATTCAAACCAGGAAGGAAGTTTGGGTCTGCATAGGTCTGCCCCTGAGTGACTGGGCTATGGCACATTCAAACACTAGGGTTTGCTAAGTTCCTGATTAAAAATGAAAAACTAAGAGCCAACTGCTCTTGTAAAAGTTACCTTATGGCATTTCAAAAGTTATTTGAAGAAGTGTACTAGCTTGTTTGGACTGCCTTTATAAAGGCTGGGTGGCTTAAATAATAGAGACTTATTTTCTCTGAGTTCTAGAGGATGATGGTCCAGGATCAAGGCCTCAGCAGGATGGGTTTTCTCAAAGGACTCTCTCCTTGGTTTGCAGATGATCACATTCTCGCTGCCTCCTCACATGCCCTTTTCCCTGTGCCTGTGTGCCTCTGCTGTCTCTCTTGAGTATCCACATACTCTCTTAGTAAGGACATCAATCAAATTGGATTTGGACCCACCATGCTGCTGCTGCTAAGTGACTTCAGTCGTGTCCAACTCTGTGTGACCCCATAAATGGCAGCCCACCAGACTTTCGTGTCCCTGGGATTCTCCAGGCAAGAACACTGGAGTGGGTTGCCATTTCCTTCTCCAATGCATGGAAGTGAAAAGTGAAAGTGAAGTCACTCAGTCATGTCTGACTCTCAGCTACAGCCTTCCAGGTTCTTCCGTCCATGGGATTTTCCAGGCAAGAGTACTGGAGTGGGGTGCCATTGCCTTCTCTGTGGACCCACCATAATGGCCTCATCTTAACTTCCATCACCTTTTTTAAGGTTCAGTTCAGTTCAGTTCAGTTGCTCAGTCATGTCCGACTCTTTGTGACCCCATGAATTGCAGCACACCAGGCCTCCCAGTCCATAAGCAACATCCAGAGTACACTCAGACTCACATCCATCAAGTCAGAGATGCCATCCAGCCATCTCATCCTCTGTTGTCCCCTTCTCCTCCTGCCCCCAATCCCTTCCAGCATCAGAGTCTTTTCAAGTGAATCAACTCTTTGCATGATGCGGCCAAAGTATTGGAGTTTCAGCTTCAGCATCAGTCCCTCCAAAGAACACCCAGGGCTGATCTCCTTCAGAATGGACTGGTTGATCTCCTTGCAGTCCAAGGGAGTCTCAAGAGTCTTCTCCAACACCACACTTCAAAAGCATCAAAACTTCTTCAGTGCTCAGCTTTCTTCACAGTCCAACTCTCACATCCATACATGACCACTGGAAAACCATAGCCTTGACTAGACAGACATTTGTTGGCAAAGTAATGACTCTGCTTTCCAATATGCTACCTAGGTTGGTCATAACTTTTCTTCCAAGGAGTAAGCGTCTTTTAATTTCATGGCTGCAGTCACCATCTGCAGTGATTTGGGAGCCCAAAAAAATAAAGTCTGACACTGTTTCCACTGTTTCCCCATCTATTTCCCATGACGTGATGGGGCCAGATGCCATGATCTTCGTTTTCTGAATGTTGAGCTTTAAGCCAACTTTTTCACTCTCCTCTTTCACTTTCATCAAGAGGCTTTTCAGTTCCCCTTCATTTTCTGCCATAAGGGTGGTGTCATCTGCATATCTGAAGTTATTGATATTTCTCCTGGCAATCTTGATTCCAGCTTGTGCTTCTTCCAGGCCAGTGTTTTTCATGATGTACTCTGCATCTAAGTTAAATAAGCAGGGTGACCATATACAGCCTTAACGTACTCCTTTTCCTATTTGGAACCAGTCTGTTGTTCCATGTCCAGTACATCAATGCAGTATTGGATGCAATCTCAAAAATGACAGAATGATCTCTGTTCCTTTCCAAGGCAAACCATTCAATATCACGGTAATCCAAGTCTATGCCCTAACCAGTAATGCTGAAGAAGCTGAAGCTGAACAGTTCTATGAAGATCTACAAGACCTTTTAGAACTAACACCCAAAAAAGATGTCCTTTTCATTCTAGGGGACTGGTATGCAACAGTAGGAAGTCAAGAAATACCTGGAGTAACAGGCAAATTTGGCCTTGGAATGCGGAATGAAGCAGGGCAAAGACTAATAGAATTTTGCCAAGAAAATGCACTGGTCATAGCAAACACCCTCTTCCAACAACACAAGAGAAGACTCTACACATGGACATCACCAGATGGTCAACACCAAAATCAGATTGATTATATTCTTTGCAGCCAAAGATCGAGAAGCTCTATACAGTCAACAAAAACAAAACCAGGAGCTGACTGTGGCTCAGATCATGAACTCCTTATCGCCAAATTCAGACTTAAATTGTAGAAAGTAGGGAAAACCACTAGACCATTCAGGTATGACCTAAATCAAATCCCTTATGATTATACAGTGGGAGTGAGAAATAGATTTAAGGGACTAGATCTGATAGATAGAGTGCCTGATGAACTATGAAATGAGGTTCATGACATTGTACAGGAGACAGGGATCAAGACCATCCCCATGGAAAAGAAATGCAAAAAAGCAAAATGGCTGTCTGAGGAGGCCTTACAAATAGCTTTGAAAAGAAGAGAAGCAAAAATCGAAGGAGAAAAGGAAAGATATAAGCATCTGAATGCAGAGTTCTAAAGAATAGCAAAAAGAGATAAGAAAGCCTTCCTCAGCGATCAATGCAAAGAAATAGAGGGAAAGAACAGAATGGGAAAGACTAGAGATCTCTTCAAGAAAATTAGAGACACCAAGGGAAGATTTCATGCAAAGATGGGCTCGATAAAGGACAGAAATGGTATGGACCTAACAGAAGCAGAAGATATTAAGAAGAGGTGGCAAGAATACACAGAAGAACTACAAAAAAAGATTTTCACGACCAAGATAATCATGATGGTGTGATCACTCACCTAGAGCCAGACATCCTGGAATGTGAAGTCAAGTGGGCCTTAGAAAGCATCACTATATACAAAGCTAGTGGAGGTGATGGAATTCCAGGGGAGCTCTTTCAGATCCTGAAAGATGATGCTGTTAAAGTGCTGCACTCAATATGCCAGCAAATTTGGCAAACTCAGCAGTGGCCAAAGGACTGGAAAAGGTCCGTTTTCATTCCAATCCCAAAGAAAGGCAATACCAAAGAATGCTCAAACTACCGCACAATTGCACTCATCTCACACGCTAGTAAAGTAATGCTCAAAATTCTCCAAGCCAGGCTTCAGCAATACATGAACCGTGAACTTCCAGATGTTCAAGCTGGTTTTAAAAAAGGCAGAGGAACCAGAGATCAAAATGCCAACATCCTCTGGATCATCAAAAAAGCAAGAGAGTTCCAGAAAAACATCTATTTCTGCTTTATTGACTATGCCAAAGCCTTTGACTGTGTGGATCACAAGAAACTGTGGAAAATTCTGAAAGAGATGGGAATACCAGACCACCTGACCTGGCTCTTGAGAAACCTATATGCAGGTCAGGAAGCAACAGTTAGAACTGGACATGGAACAACAGACTGGTTCCAAATTGGAAAGGAGTACGTCAAGGCTGTATATTGTCACCCTGCTTATTTTTTAAGGTACTATCTCCAAATATATCACATTCTGAAGTACGGTGGACAAGGCTTCAACATAGGAATTTGAAGGGGATGCAGTCAGCCCGTAACAGGAGATATCCAATTTTGATAGCAATAATTACAAACTTTCAGGACAGCTGCATAATCTAGAGAGAGCTGCTTCTGATTCTAAAGAAAACAAGGGTTACAATTCTCAGTTCAGTTCAGTTCAGTTCAGTCACTCAGTTGTGTCCGACTCCTTGCGACCCCATGAATCGCAGCACGCCAGGCCTCCCTGTCCATCACCATCTCCCAGAGTTCACTCAGACTCACGTCCATCGAGTCATTGATGCCATCCAGCCATCTCATCCTGGGTCTTCCCCTACTCCTCCTGCCCTCAATCCCTCCCAGCATCAGGGTCTTTTCCAATGAGTCAACTCTTCGCATGAGGTGGCCAAAGTACTGGAGTTTCAGCTTTAGCATCATTCCTTCCAAAGAAATCCCAGGGCTGATCTCCTTCAGAAAGGACTGGTTGGATCTCCTTGCAGTCCAAGGGACTCTCAAGAGACTTCTCCAACACCACAGTTCAAAAGCATCATTTCTTTGGCACTCAGCTTTCTTCACAGTCCAACTCTCACATCCATACATGACCACAGGAAAAACCACAGCCTTGACTAGATGGACCTTAGTCGGCAAAGTAATGTCTCTGCTTTTGAATATACTATCTAGGTTGGTCATAACTTTTCTTCCAAGGAGTAAGCGTCTTTTAATTTCATGGCTGCAGTCACCATCTGCAGTGATTTTGGAGCCCCCCAAAAAAAGTCTGACACTGTTTCCACTGTTTCCCCATCTATTTCCCATGAAGTGATGGGACAATTCTCAGGTACTCTTTTAAAAATTGAAGTATAGTTGATGTACAATATTATATAAGTTATAGATGTACAATATAGTGATTCATAATTTTAAAGGTTATCAGTTCAGTTCAGTTCAGTCGCCCAGTCATGTCCGACTCTTTGCAACCCTATGAACTGCAGCATGCCAGGCCTCCCTGTCCACCACCAACTCCCGAAGTTCACTCAAACTCATGTCCATCACATCGGTGATGCCATCCAGCCATCTCATCCTCTGTTGTCCCCTTCTCCTCCTGCCCCCAATCCCTCCAGGATCAGAGTCTTTTCCAATGAGTCACCTCTTTGCATGAGGTGGCCAAAGTATTGGAGTTGCAGCTTTAGCATCATTCCTTCCAGATCTCCTTTAGAATGGACTGGTTGGATCTCCTTGAAATCCAAGGGACTCTCAAGAGACTTCTCCAACACCACAGTTCAAAAGCATCAATTCTTCCATGCTCAGCTTTCTTCACAGTCCAACTCTCACATCCATACATGACCGCTGGAAAAACCATAGCCTTGACTAGATGGACCTTTGTTGGCAAAGTAATGTCTCTGCTTTTGAATATGCTCTCTAGGTTGGTCATAACTTTCCTTCCAAGGAGTAAGCGTCTTTTAATTTCATGGCTGCAGTCACCACCTGCAGTGATTTTAGAGCCCCCCAAAATAAAAAGCCTGACACTGTTTCCACTGTTTCCCCATCTAATTCACATGAAGTGATCGTTTATACTCCATAGTTATTATAAAATATTGGCTAGGACTTCCATGGTGGTTCAGTGGTTAAGAATCTGCTTGTTGGGACTTCCCTGGTGGTCCAGTGGTTAAGAATCCACCCAGCAATTCAGGGGACACAAGGTCAGTCCTTGGTCAAGGAACTAAGATCCCACATACCATGGAGCAAAGATCCTGCACGATGCAATGAAGATCCTGCGTGCCACAATTGAGACCCTATGCAGCCATAAATTAATAAAAAAGAATCTGCTTTCTGATGAAGGGCACACAAGTTTGATCCCTGCTCCAGGAAGATTCCACATGCTGCAGAGCAACTAAGCCCATGAGCCACAACTACTGAGTCTGAGCACCCTAGAGCCCAGGCTCTGCAACATGCAAAGCCCCTCTCACCACAGCTAGAGAAAGCGGGCATGCAGTAACAAAGACCCAGAGCAGCAAAAAAATAAATACATATTTTTTAAAAATTGGCTCTATTCCTCATGTTGTACAATGTACCCTTGTAGCTTATTTTATACCTAATAGCTTGTATCTCCTACTCCCCTATGCCTATAGAACCTTCCCTCTCCCCACTGGTAACCACTAGTTTATTATCTGTATCTGTGAATCTTTTTGTTCTAGTCACTGGTTTGTTGTCTTTTTAAAATTCCACATGTCAGTGATATAAAACACTATTTGTCTTTCTCTGTTTGACTTACTTCGCTTCACATAATGCCCTCCAAGTTCAACAATGTTGCTACAAATGGTAAAATTTCATTCTTTTTTGAGGGGCTGAATATATATGTACTGGGGGCTTCCCAGGTGGTGCTAGTGGTAAAGAACTCATCTGCCAATGCAGGTAGACTTAACAGATGCAGGTTCTACCCCTAGGTCGAGAAGATCCCCTAGAGGAGGGCACAGCAATCCACTCCAGCATTGCTGCCTGGAGAATCCCACGGACAGAGGAGCCTGGTGGGCTACAGTCCATGGGGTCACAAAGGGTCAGACACGAGGGAAGCGACTTAGCACCTACATTATGTACCACATGTTTATCCTTCATCTATTGATGGACACTTGGGTTGCTTTCATATTTTGGCAACTGTAAATAATGCTGCTATGAACATTAAGGTGCATGTATTTTTTTCATGTGTTTTTGGTTTGTTTTTTCTCCCAAGATACATACCCAAGAGTGGAACTGCCAGCATATGGTGGTTCTATTTTTAGATTTTTGAGAAACCTCCATACTGTTTTCCATAGTGGCTGCACCGATTTACATTTACAACAGTAGTTTACAAGGGCTCCCTTTTCTCCACATCCTTACCAGTGCCAGTGCAGACTAATTCTCCAATTTCCATTCGTTGTGAGCATCAGCTTACATTTGGCTACTTGTAAATCACACTTGGAAACTGTATTTCCAATTCATTCCAAAGATGTTCAGCACCCTTTTGGGATTAGCCTTCTTCGAAGTGGGCTGATCTGCCTTCCTGCCACTCTGCCTTTACCCTTCTGCTCACCTTTCATCGTTGTGAGGCAAGTTTACTTTCATAATTTTCCAAATTCTTTTCTTTTGCTCAGGCTTCTCAGTGAAATCCACAGCTCCTCCTCCCCACAGGAATGCTCCCACCAGCATAGCTCTCCTCCAGCCACTGCTTCTGTCTCGCTGACCTCTGAGTCACCAGCCACTTGCTGACATTAGGGGAGAACCTGACTCAATCAGAGACAAAGTCCACATACCTTGGGTCTCTTTGGCTCCCTCTATGCTTCCTAGAGCTCCTTGTGCTCAGCTGCTAAGTCGTGTCCGACTCTTTGCGATCCCATGGACTGAAGCACACCAGGCTTCCCTGTCCTCCACTATCTCCTAGAGTATGCTCAGGTTCATGTCCATTTAGTCAGTGATGCTATCTAACTGTCTCATTCTCTGCTGCCCTCTCTGTTTGCCAAATCAAATAGATTAAGCAATCCTTAACACTGGGCCCTTAAAAATGAGGAAAGAAGACCATTTATTGCATGGACAAAAGGGCAAATAATAGCCCTCAAGTGCAATTCATCACAGGTTTTAGCACTTTTCCCCTTAGGACAAAAATCGCTTACAGTGAATGGGGTTTTACTGCCACCTCCTGGATCATGCTTGGCAGCACTGGGCAGCCCTGGGCAGAGCCAAAGGAGTAGGGATCACCATAACGAAGTGGAGGCAATGTCAACTACAGAAACTCCCGAGCTCAGAACTTTCATAACTCTCCTTAAATAACTTCCAGCCATCCAGGCAGGACTGACTTCTTCATTCCTCTACCCTAAATGGGAAAAGTGCCTCTCTCTCATTAACTTATTTTCTCCCAAGACTCAACAGAAGAAAGGGGGTCTGAGATCTGACCACCTTACCTGGGATGACAAATATACTTAAACTTAGGCAGAACACACGATGACATAAATCAAAGCAAGAGCCTCTATGACCCACCTCCTAGAGTAACAGAAATAAAAACAAAAGTAAACAAGTGGGACCTGATTAAACTTAAAAGCTTTAGCACTATTAGCAACTATAAGCAAGGAAACTATCAGCAAGGTGAAAAGACAACCCTCAGAATGGGAGAAAATAATAGCAAATGAAACAACTGACAAAGGATTAATTTCCAAAATATACAAGCAGCTCATACAACTCAATACCAGAAAAACAAACAACCCAATCAAAAAGTGGGGAAAAGACCTAAACAGACATTTCTCCAAAGAAGACATACAGATGGCTAACAAACACATGAAAAGATGCTCAACATCGCTCATTATTAGAGAAATGCAAGTCAAAACCACAATGAGATATCACCTCACACCGGTCAGAATCACCATCATCAAAAAGTCTACAAACAACAAATGGTGGAGAGGGTGTGGAGAGAAGGGAATGCTCTTGCACTATTGGTGGGAATGTAAATTGATACAACCACTATGGAAGATGGTATGGAGAATCCTTAAAAATTAGGAATAAAAACACCATATGACCCAGCAATCCCACTTCTAGGGATAGAAGGAAACCTGAAGAAACCAGGATTGAAAAAGACACATGTATCCCATCGTTCATTGCAACACTATGTACACAGCTAGAACATGGAAGCAACCTAGATGTCCATCGACAGATGAATGGGTAAAGAAGTTGTGGTATATATACACAATGGAATATTACTCAGCCATAAAAATAAATGCATTTGAGTCAGTTCTGATGAGGTGGATGAACCTAGAACCTATTATACAGGGTGAAGTGAGTCAGAGAGAGAAAGATACATATCATATTCTAACGCACATATACAGAATCTAGAAAAAATGGTTCTGAAGAATTTATTTACAGGGAAGCAATGGAGAAACAGACATAGAGAATAGACTTATGAACATGGGAGAGGGGAGGAAAGGGTGAGATGTATGGAAAGAGCAACATGGAAACTTACATTACCATATGTAAAATAGATAGCCAACAGGAATTTGCTGTATGGCTCAGGAAACTCAAACAGGGGCTGTTTATCAACCTAGAGGGGTGAGATGGGGGGGCGGTGGGAGGAAGGTTCAAAAGGGAAGGGATATATGTATATCAATGGCTGATTCATGTTGAGGTTTGACAGAAAACAACAAAATTCTATAAATCAATTATCCTTCAGTAAGAAAAATAAATAAAAAAATACATTCTCCAGGCTGCATTGCATTTCCCAGTTTAAAATAATTTTTGATCTACAATATACTTTGTACCAAACTATGCTATCTCAATCTGGTGTTTGCCTTTGTTTTCAGAAGGTGGGAAACATACCTACAAAGGCAAATCTCCAATAGTAGAGCTGAAATCTGCTTCAGTTTTTGTTAAGACTTTTAATATCCTTCATTAACTAAAGCATAGTAACGCCAGTACTTTGGCCACCTGATGCAAGGAGCTGACTCATTTGAAAAGACCCTGATTCTGGGAAAGATTGAAGGCAGGAGGAGAAGGGGACAACAGAGGATGAGTTGGTTGGATGGCATCATTGACTCAATGGACATGAGTTTGGGTAGACTCTGGGAGCTGGTGATGGACAGGGAGGCCTGGCGTGCTGTGGTCCTTGGGTTCACGAAGAGTCAGACACAACTGAATGACTGAACTGAACTGAAGTGAACTTTCACCCAGTTTGGTCCCCATGGTAAATTTTTTAAGACTGACTCATTTATTTTTATTTTTGTCTGTGCTGGGTCTTCATACAGAGTGAGGGCTTTCTCTAGTTGCAGCGAGCAGGGTCTACTCTTCACTGTGAAGCATGGGCTTCTCATTGCAGTGGCTTGTCTTCTTGCGGAGCACAAGCTCCAGGCACATGGGCTCTAGAGCACAGGCTCAGTAGTTGCGGTGTATGGGCTTAGCTGCTCCAAGGCATGTTGGATCTTCCCAGTTTAGTCCAGTTCAGTCACTCAGTCATGTCTAACTCTTTGCGACCCCATGGACTACAGCACACCAGGCCTCCCTGTCCATCACCAATTCCCAGAGCTTACCCAAACTCATGTCCGTTGACTTGGTGATGCCATCCAACCATCTCATCCTCTATCGTCCCCTTCTCCTGTCTTCAATCTTTCCCAGCCTCAGGGTCTTTATGAATGAGTCAGTTCTTCGCATGAGGTGGCCAAAGTACTGGAGTTTCAGCTTCAATATCAGTCCTTCCAGTGAACACTCAGGACTGATCTCCTTTAGGATGGACTGGTTGGATCTCCTTGCAGTCCAAGGGACTCTCAAAAGTCTTCTCCAACACCACAGTTCAAAAGCATCAATTTTTCAGCGCTCAGCTTTCCTTATAATGCAACTCTCACATCCATACATGACCACTGGAAAAACCATAGTTTTGACTAGATGGCTGTTTGTTGGCAAAGTAATGTCTCTGCTTTTTAATATGCTATCTAGGTTGGTCATAACTTTCCTTCCAAGGAGTAAGCATCTTTTAATTTCATGGCTTCAGTCACCATCTGTGCTGATTTTGGAGCCCAAGAAAATAAAATCTGCCACCATTTCCACTGTTTCCCCATCTATTTCCCATGAAGTGATGGGAACAGATGCCATGATCTTAGTTTTCTGAATGTTGAACTTTAGGCCAACTTTTTCACTCTCTTCTTTCACTTTCATCAAAAGGCTCTTCAGTTCTTCACTTTCTGCCATAAGGATGGTGTCATCTGCATATCTGAAGTTACTGACATTTCTCCCAGCAACCTTGATTCCAACTTGTGCTTCATCCAGCCCAGCATTTCTCATGATGTACTTTGAATATAAGTTAAATAAGCAGGGTGACCATATACAGCCTTGATGTACTCCTTTTCCTATTTGGAACCAGTCTGTTGTTCCATGTCCAGTTCTAACTGTTGCTACTTGACCTGCATACAGATTTCTCAAGAGCCAGGTCAAGTGGTCTGGTATTCCCATCTCTTTCAGAATTTTCCACAGTTTCTTGTGATCCACACAGTCAAAGGCTTTGGCATAGTCAATAAAGCAGAAATAGATGTTTTTCTGGAACTCTCTTGCTTTTTCCATGATCCAGCAGATGTTGGCATTTTGATCTCTGGTTCCTCTACCTTTTCTAAAACCAGCTTGAACATCTGGAAGTTCACGGTTCACGTATTGCTGAAGCCTGGCTTGGAGAATTTTGAGCATTACTTTACTAGTGTGTGAGATGAATGCAATTGTGCGGTAGTTTGAGCATTCTTTGGCATTGCCTTTCTTTGTAATTGGAATGAAAACTGAGCTTTTCCAGTCCTGTGGCCACTGCTGAGTTTTCCAAATTTGCTGGCATATTGAGTGCAGCACTTTAACAGCATCATCTTTCAGGATTTGAAAGAGCTCCACTGGAATTCCATCACCTCCACTAGCTTTGTTCATAGTGATGCTTACTAAGACCCACTTGACTTCACATTCTAGGCACTTGCATCAGCAGGCAGATTCTTAACCACTGGACTACTAGGGAAGCCCCATGGAAACTATTAGTAGTATTTTCTAATATGGTCCGGTTGTGGGGAAGTACATTCTCATACACTGTTGGTGGGAATGTAAATTGGCATGGCATTTCTGGAGGACAATATGTCAGAATTGGTCAAAATCTAAGAGGAAGCATACCTTTTGCAGTTTCAAAATGTCCCTGGTGAGCACTGTGGCTGTTTCTCCAGCATCCATTCCTTGTTTGCCTCCCAGCTGGATGGAAGCCAGGTGATCATTAACCTAGACCAATCAGTATAATCCCGTTTCCTTTTGCTCCTTCATTAATACAAAGACATTTAACAGAGACCCAAGCCAACAGTGCACACCATTCCCCTGGCTACAATGTTTGATTCAAGGTGAGCAGTATCCAAATCAGATTTAATTAATGTGAAGTTTTGTTTATGGCTGGAGAAACATGCTTCCTCCTCTGTAAATGGATGAGGTTACTTGTAGCTCCAGGAGTCTAAACTCCAAAAGTTTATATTATCTAAACAAAAAATATATTTTTTTTATTGATTCCAGATCTAAGTAATCATGTTGTTGTTCAATTGCTCAGTCATGTCCAATTCTTTATGACTCCATGAACTGCAGCAAGCCAGGCTTCCCTGTCCACCATCTCCCAGAGTCTGCTCAAACTCATGTCCTTTGAGTTGGTGATGCCATCCAACCCTCTCATCCTCTGTCACCGCCTTCTCGTCCTGCCCTCAATCTTTCCCAGCATCAGGGTCTTTTCCAGTGAGTTGGTTCTTCACATCAGGTGGCCAAAGTATTAGAGCTTCAGCTTCAGCATCAGTTCTTCCAATGACTATTCAGGGTTGATTTCCTTAAGGATTGACTGGTTTGATCTCCTTGCTGTCCAAGGGACTCTCAAGAGTCTTCTCAACAAACACCCATGGCTCTATCATTTATGAATTGAGTGACACAATAAATTTCTTAAGCTTTTGAAGCCTATACTTTGCCTGTAAACCATGACTAACATTCCTACCTTCATAGGACTACTATTACTATTGTCAGATAAAAATCACAGAGCTAGAAGGTTTGGAACAGAAAGAGGTTACTGAAAAAAGATGTGGTTCCCAATCTTTAAAGACACAGAAATGTTGGTAGTGGCAGCGACACTGGGTATTGATCTTGCCTGTCTGTGTGCTTTCAGAATCTGGCCCTGACTCTCCTGGAGGGTCTAGAAGTAATTCAGTAAACATCTTTTCTATTTGAAAAATATACAGTGAAGGAGACAGACAGGTAGGTATGTATGTAAGCAAATGGACTGATGATCAAAGGAAGGAGACTAAACGTAGGTTTGACAGGGACAGAGTAAAGGGACAATACAAGTGATTAGTTAATCCCACTAGGGGAGTGTAAGTAGAAAAAATATGGAAAACCCCTGTAATGATAGCTCAAGAAAGCAAGTTTGCCTAACCATAAAACCAAGCAGGCTTTCTTGGCAACAAAACCATGCAACAGAAGCACAAGACATGCCCCAAAGCAATAAAACAAGGGTGGCATGAGGCCCACCACTTGCCCAGTGAACTCAGTAAGTCAATGATCCCTAGGACATGCTCTCTGCACACAGAAGAAACAACAATAATTTGTGGACCTGGATGAACCACGTAAGGACAAGAAAACTCCCCTGCTCAACCTGGAGGAGGAACTGATGATAGAAGCACAATGTCTAGTTAAGAGAGACAAGGAAGTTCTTCTCCCCCTACCCACTTTTCCTTTGACTGTAAAATTGTAGCCCAGTAAGTTCTCAGTATGCAGCACTTCTTGCCCACCCACTTGTAAGCCTCAGAAGCATCCTACTGTAATAAATCACTTCTTATCTACCACTTTTTTCTCACTGAATTCTTTTTTATGCTGAGACATAAAGGACTATAGTACCAGAGCTCGTCAGAACCCCTGAAACAACACCAAACAGTTTCGGGTTCAGGAGAGAAGTAACCAGTGGAGACATTGCTGTGGGACAGAAGGATTGAGCAGCAGTTAATGGAGGTCGTTTTCCAAATTTAGAGGCATGTGTGTGTTCAGCAGCTTCAGTCATGTCCAACTCTTTGCAACCCTGAGGACTGTAACCCTCCAAGTTCCTCTGTCTGTGGAATTCTCCAGACAAGAATACTGGGCTGCCATTCCCTCTTCTAGGGGCTCTTCTGACTTAGGGATCAAACCTGTATCTCCTGTGTCTCTTGCATTGACAGGTGGATTCTTTACCACTGAGCCACTGGCGAAGCTCTAGAAGCATGGAGATAGCTAAATGGAGATAAACTGATATAAAAACCCGTTCTCTTGACCGATTGGAGATCCTACTCTACCGTAGGGAGAAGAAAACATGCTGAATTGAAATATTTTGGTTTCACTTTCCTGACTCCTCATTTAATTCATGTTAACCAATAACACAGCTTCCAAAATTTGGCTAGAGCCTTCCTCACTTCTACAGGAGATGATCCTACACGCCAAAGTAGAGCAAGAAGGGATTAAATAAGGCTATGCAATGGAGGGAAATAAAATTTCACTGAAAGCAAAGGAAAACATTTTTGTGGGTGAGTTTTTGTTTTGTTTTCAGTTTCTCAGGATATAATAACATCACAAATACCCACAATAATAATATCCAAAATATCTACAAACACAAAGCTCTAAATCACAAATTACTTACAAGTGATGACAAGTGATTTGTGGTAAGACACTTCTCAGAAAGACATGTTAAGAAACAGATAAGCTTTATCATAATTATGAGCTTTTCTGGTGGCTCAGTGGTAAAGAATTCGCTTGCTAATGCAGGAGACTTGGGTTCTATCCATGGGTCAAGAAGATCCCCTGGAGAAAGAAATGGCAACCCACTCCAGTATTCTTGTCTGGGAAATCCCATGGACAGAGGAGCCTGGAAGGCTACAGCCCACGGGGTCGCAAAAGAGTCAGAGACCACTTGGTGACTAAACAACAACATGGTAATTACACTTTAAGTTACTTCATGTCTGAAGCTACAAAGAGAGAAAATAAGACCTTTTAAAACATAATGTGAGAACATACTTTTTCATTCACATGGAGGAGTGTTAAGGGCCCATAAAGAAAGTGAAGTCACTCAGTCGTGTCTGACTCTTTGCAAACCCAGGGACTGTAGCCTACCAGGCTCCTCTGTCTATGGGATTTTCCAGGCAATAGTACTGAAGTGGATTGCCATTTCCTTCTCCAGGGGATCTTCCCAACCCAGGGACTGAATCTGGGTCTCCCGCATTGTAGACAGACTCTTTACCATCTGAGCCACCAGGGAAGTTGCTAAAACACAACACAAAACAACGGAGAAAAAATCCATTTAGTCCAATTTTCTAGGACCAGCCTTAAAACCTGAAAAGCAGTGATGCTGAGGTCTCTAATTCCTGCTAATAGTTCGGTCATAGGAAGCAGGGCTTAGAAAACAAGTCAAGCACATTTTCCCATCTCGTGTAACACATAATTTATTATAGAATCAGCCTCGTAACAAAACTAAAGTGAAGGAACCCATGATGAGAGAGTCACAAGAGAAGACGCGTCTTCTGTGTCCCCATTTCTATAGGATGTTAGCTATCCTAACCAAGCAAGGTATTCTCAATCAAAAGAACCAGGTTCTAAGATTGAGTTTGTCCCAGTTTTTACCAGGTCATCTTTATAAGACAAGTAAAGGACAAGATAGGACCAGGCTGCTTGTATCACTGGCTGTACAAGAATATTAACCTGCTACCCCTGGTTCCTAAATTTTGAAAAGAAAATTAATGGATTATTTCAAACTTATTTGTTAAAACGATACAGTGCTGCATGCATTATTCATGGTCTCAAATAAAATTCAAGCAAAAACCATAGATGGAACTCAGTAAGATACAATATTTATTAATTGTAAAACACATACACACAGCAAGCCCAATTCCCCCACCAGTACATACATATATTTTCTATTAGTAATTGGCTCAATCATATCCTTGTAGGTGAGAAAAAGTTAAAGTAACCTCAAACTGAAAAGGGGGATTATTTTGGTTCAGTATCTACGGCCCCAATTTGCAAAATCTTCTTTTTCAAGTAGTTCTGCAAGTTCTAACCAGATAAGATCCTCAAGTCTCAACCTGGACTTACAGTGAATCATTTTTAATTCCTTAACTCTGAAGTTCACAATATGTTTTAATAAACAAAAAAAATTGCCCGAAAGCAAATATAGAAATGAGAAGGTTATTGATCTTAGATCCTTAGACGCTGAGATGATATTTTCACACTGATCTATAAATTAAAATAACATAGAAATAAACTAGAGAAACACTTGGCTTTTTAAGTATCATCTTCTTTCAAAGCTATAGAGTCTCTTGGCAATATTTTTCAAAGTAAAAATAGATAATATTTTAACGTGAAGCCAATTAGTACTTATGCACAAATTTTGTTCAACATGTTAGCCATAACAATCTAGTCAAATACCTGGTCAGAGGTTAAAAACAGAACTTCAGAATCAAGACCAAATTTTAGTTGAACCATGGATAGACTCCACATTGGAGCCTCTTATTTTGCCTCCTCTGGAATGTCCTACTCTTTTGAAGCCCAAATATCTAAGGTCAGAATTTCAATATTAAGCTCCTTAGAGTAATAGAGAAAAGTGCTAGTTAAATTTGGGAGTTAAGTTCTAGCCAATGCCTTTTGGAAAAAAACAACACGTTGTTAATTGGTTAAGGCAAAAAAAAAAAAGTGTCCACACAAATTCTGGTCCCCTTAACAACCATTCTCTAAATGAGGAGCATGACTTACAACCCAGAAACCAAAAACCTGCAGTCCAATTGGTTTAACATTACCACCTAAGGTTGGACCAGTGCACTAGAAAAGATGTATGGGCTGATGGTAAATGATTTTGCACCTTGATAAAAAGTTTTGGGGAAGGCCTAAGAGTTTGAGGAAACAAGGAGAGAGGTGCCTAATGTCACCTTCAAACTATCAGTGGGACAAGAGTGAAGTCCTAATGGTGGACATTCCCTCCCTAAAGCATTTCCAACTGGGGAATTTCATAGACACTGGCCCAGAAAAGAGTAATCAGCCTGAGTCGACTGGCATAACGCAGTTTCAGCCCTCAAACTCTGTATGGTTACCTCTTTTTTTTTCAAATGAGAAGCACAGTACTCAGCTCCAAGGTAAACTTAACAAAATTCTTCTTCACCACTCATTTCAATCACATTCCTCCACACAGGTACATTAGCACCAGAATCTTACAAAACAGAGGACTATCCAATGCCAGAACCACACTAAGTTATTAGAAATAAAGGTTTCTTTGCAAAATTTGCTTTAGTGTGGTTCTTAGAAGATCAGCAGAGAGGCCAAATTCCCACAATAACACTGATCAAACATTAACAATAATCACAGAAACCAAAGATACACTTCTATCCATAGAGAGTAGTTAGTTTTCTCCATAAAGCATAGAAACAAGCAAGATTTTTAAATGTTTTATAATTAAGTTTGAGTAAAGGAAACAAGATCTTTTTTTTTTGATCTTTTTTTTGGTTTGTTTTCTTCAATTGATCCTAGTTTTGATCATCTACCTCCACTGAACTCACTTCCAAATAAATGTACACATTTATACAGATAACACACAAGATTCAATGCATAAATAACAAAACCTTTTAAATGCTTCTCTCTCTCTTTTTTTACTCACTTTAAATACACAATCTACTAATAGTAAGTACACATTCATATAATAAGAACCCTATCACTATTCTTTCATTTGATATATCTTGAAATAGCATCAACAGACTTGAAAGGTGAGGGGATAACAGTTATTCAATCTTCCTGTGAAACACATGGATGATGTCTTTTCTTCTGCTGCAAGGACTTTCTCAGAAAATGCAGGCAGTTCAGAAGTCAATGCTCAAAGCCATTAATCTCTGCTTCTAGAATTCTGTTGCACAAGAATGTTATTTCAGGTACCATAGCAGCATCTAAAAGCAAAGGGGAATATACACCACCCAATAGTTTATATAAATTCCTTCTAGAAATTGATTTCTACCTCTCTTGTTTTCTTACCCTGTATATATTGATAGTCTTGGTAGGTATTACATGGTCTAAGAAAACCATGCATATCAAAAACAAGATTTTAAAGACAATCTTCAGGATAATTACTCACCAAAACTATCATGTGTAGCAATCCACTTTTATATAAATAATGACTAATTTTGACAGAACAGATCCAAGTTTTAAGAGAGCTTGAAGTTTACACAGTATGTATAATGAATGCATTGCAATGACTTCCACTAGGGCCTTGGAAAGGACCTCTAAAAATGAGAAATTATCATTTAAAATTTGTTCACGTCACAGTAAATTCACATTTGGTGTCACAGACATTCAAAATACTTTGTGGAGGTTGAAAGATTAATTAACACAGTTGAAAGATTAATTAACATAATCAACACAGTTATGAGAATGTGGTATTTTATTAACAATACATTTCACAGAGTTAATGAGATACTCAATTTTGAATGACTTGTGTGAGCTCTCATAGAAAAGTATCACCCCCAAAAGGTCTGGATTGGAGGGGGAGAAGGTTTTAGCATTAAAAAGTCCTATTTAAAAGGAAAGCAATCACTGGGTTTAGTGCTGATATCTCTTTATTAGGAAAAAGATTATCTAGCAATCATTTACTCTTTCTTGTTTTACAAGCCCAAAGGGCACATGACTGATAAGAGAGATAAGTCCATATCCTCCTGGAGCACTTGTCACCCTAAGTTCAGATTACTGTATCCAATAAAATACAGCAGATTACTTTAAAAGCAAGAGATGTAGACTCTATGAAAAAGGATTTCATCCCAGAGACAAATGCTACTCCTGTTTTTTTAAGTGGTACAATTCTTTGTCTATCAGGAGTTCCCACAGAGCCAAACATGGAAGAATATTTTGGCTAAGAATCTGTAGCTTTAGCAAGCTATCAACACAAAACATTTCCCATGAAGGTTAACACAGCTCCAAGTGTGAGAAACCAGACCTACCCAATTCAGAATCGACTGGACACTCAGTGCTGGTGTTCCACGGGAGGCAAATCAGCCTCTGAATCATCTGACAGGGGAGATTTTGATACCTAGAAGTTAATAATTGAGCATAATAGATTCTCAGTAATTGCCAAAGTCCTACTTCCCCCAAATCCCAATTCTTGTTCAAACATCAGATGATCAGGGTTAACTATTCATATGGATAGCTCAAGCTGCTTATACAGAAAAAGATGAAGTAAGGGCTTCATCTTACTCTTTGACCTTGTTGTTGATATATATGCTAAATGATACTTCTGATGTGCCAGGGCAATGTAAACCTGCTGTAACCCATGTTTACTACCTATCAACAAAATAAACAAATCAAAACCATTTGGAAAAAAATACAAAAAAAAAAAAAAAAAAAAAAACTGAGGATGAAGGACAAGAGTCAAAACTTGGAATACAACGCTTCGTGTGGGAGTAAGTTTCCAGTTTTGTTTGTTTTTCCCCACCGTGACTTTGCCCAAAGGGCAAGCCCCGCTATCAGAGTAGGGAGGAAGTGCAAGATAGATCAGTAGAAATTACTCAATCTGAAAAACAGAAAAAAGATTGAAGAAGGTGAAAAGCCTCAAGAACCTATTAAAAAAAAAAAACCTACCAAAAGGTCTACCATATAAGTCACTGGAATTTCATAAAGAGAAAAGAAAGAAATTATGGCAGGAAAAAATATTTTAAGAAAGAATAAACAAAACTTGCCAAATCTGGTAACAGAGATCAGTTTGCAGATTCAAGAAGCTCAGCAAATTTCAGAAGGATACACTCAAAGAGCACTATGCCCAAACATAAGATATTCAAGGTAATGAACACAAAAGACAAAGATTAGATATTGAAAGCAGCTAGAGAAAAATGAAACACTACATACAGAGGAACAATTCAGATACCTGATAATTTCCCACCAGAAACTGTAGTGACTAGAAGACAGAGAAATAATTATCTTCATAGTGCTGAGAGAAAAAAAAATTTTTTTAATCTACCAACTCATGGTCTATATCCAGTGAAAATATATTTCAGGAAAGAAGGCAAAATAATAATATCATCCCCAAATGAAAGAAAAGTAAGAGTCTGTCATTATCATACCTGCTCAGCAAAAACCATTACAGTAGGTTTTCCAGACAGAAGGAAAATAATATCAGAAATTAAAACTGTAATCTTTAAGAAAGAAGGAAGAACAACATTAAAAGTCAGTAGCTAGGTAAACATAGAAAACTACCTTTTTTGCATAAACTGCTTAAAATACTTATAATTATTTTAGCAAAAAATAACAGTGTAGTGAGGCTTTCTATATATGTGAATAAAATACATATGCTAACTCTAATATAAAGTTCAGGTGTGGAGAAAAGAAATAGGTTTTGAAAGATTCTACATTTTACAAGTGATACAATACTTATTCTAAGTAGACTACGAAAAAATTAGTTACATACACTGTAATCCCTAGAGAATTCATAAAAAAAAAATAATGTAGAGATTATCACCAAAGAGCCAGTACTAAAAATACTTAAATACAAAATAAGACTGGAAAGGGAAAACAGAGGAACAAAAAACAACTAATAAAAACATAGAGCTAGATCCAAACACTTGAATAATCACATTAATGTTAACTGGCCTAAATATTCAGTGGTAGGAAGGATTCTAAAGATATTCCCCTAAGATATCTGTCCCTGGTTAGTCAATTGAACTCACTTAGCTACTTCTGTGAAAGAACTTTGCACATGAAATTAATTCAGCAATTCAGCTGACCCTCAGAGAGATTATCCCAGCGGGCCCAAGGAATCACATGTGCCCTTAAAAGCGGAAGAATGTCAGAGAGGTGAGGCAGATGAGGTAAGAGTGAGTCAAAGGAGTAAGAAAGTTTCAATCACAGTTGCTGGCTTTGAGGGCTGTGGAATTAGGCCATGAGCCACGTGAATGGCCTCTAGAAGCCGATAAAAACCCCCCAGGTGTCAGTCAGCCCCACATCAGCCCCACAACCACATGGACTAGATGCTGCCAACTACTTGAATGAGCCTGGAAACAGACTCCCCCCCTAGAACCTCCAGAGAGAAACGCAGCCCTGCTGACATCTTCATTTCAGCCTATGAGACTCTTAAGGAGACCAGCAGCCGTACCTTGACTTCTGACCTATGGAAATTGTGAAGTTGAACAAGTGGAGATTGTTTTAAATTGGTAGTAACTTGTTAGAAGAAATAGAAAACAAACAGATGTTCCAATTAAAAGAATCAGAATTGACAGAATGGATACTAATGCTGTTGGCAAAAAGAAACACTTTAAACATAAAAACCAGATAAGCTGAAAGTAAATGAAAGTATTGATAGAAAGATACACTATGGAGACAAGTAACTGTAAGTACGCTGGAGTGAAGGCTTCCCAGGTGGCACTAGTGGTAAAGAGCCCACCTGCCAGTGCAGCAGATACGAGACGTGGGTTTGATCCCCGGGTGAGGATGATCCCCTGGAGGAGGGCAGAGCAACTCACTCCAGCATTCTTGCCTGAAGAATCCCACGGACAGAAGAGCCTGGTGGGCAACAGTCCACGGGGTTGCACAGAGTCAGACATGACTGAAGTGACTTAGCACACATGCAGGCTGAAGTGACTATTTTAATCTCAGATAAAATAGACTTTGAGGCACAGAGCACCAAGAGAGATAAAGTGAGATGCTTCAAAATAATAAAAGGGACAATGTATCAGAAAGACAAAACAAGTATAAATGTGTCTGTACCTAATAAAACAGATTCTTTTTTAAATACACGAAGCAAAAATAAACAGAAAAATAGACAATGCCACAATCATAGTGAAAGATCTATCAAGATCTTTCAGGAACTGAAGGAACTAAACAAACAAATCATCAAGAATATACAATGTTTGAACACTATCAACCTTAATCAAAGCTCACATTTATAAAACACTACATCCAACAACTAACTAATTATATACATTATTTTTAAGAGAACAAGGTTTATTCACCAAGACAGACCATGTGCTGGGCCATAAAACACATCTCCATGCATCTAAAAAAACTGAAATCATACAGGGTATATTCTCTGACCACATGGAATTAAATTATAAATTAATGATAAAGTATCTAAAGAATACCCAAGTATCTGTTAAACAACACATTCATAAATAATTATTGGGTTAAAGAAGAAATTACAAGGGAAATTTTTAAAATGTTTGACCAGAATGATAATGAAAATATAACAGATGGAAATTTGTGGGATGAAGCAAACAGTGCTTAGAGGAAAACATTTGAAGTTATGTCTGTAAATATAAGATGTGTAAGCATGGGGTGGGGTGAGGGAGTGGAGACAGAGACCATGGATTAAGCAATACTTCACTTACAAAATTTATCTTACAGATTGTTCCAGAAGGTATGTAATAGACTTTTATAAATGTGAAAATGTTATGTAGTTCAGTGCACTGATGAACACCATAAAGTAAGGGTGCAAGGCAGGTCACAGCCTCAGAAGGCAGGCCCTTGGCTTTCAGTCTCCAGTCGTGTCTCTTTCCACTCAGATTTTCCACGCATAAATTCATGGTATTTTGGTGTTAATCTGTGCTTTTTCAATACATCTACTTTCTCTTTCATTGTATTTTAAATACAAATGGAAACTGAACAAATAACCTGAGAGGAAAAATGCAGAACCAGTTTGAAGATATAAAATGATTAGTTCAGAATGAGAAAGAAAAATACTGAAGAAGGGGGAAGGCAGCCAAAGCTTTTCTTCCATCGCATGCAACTAGACTGAGCTATGTTGACCCAAAAAGTGCTTTGAACAATAATGTGCTCACAAAGAGCAAGTGTGAAATTTTGCCTTTAAAATCTGCTTTACGTTTAAGTTTAGAAGTATACAAGGAATTTCCCACAACACTGTAGTTCCTAAAAATAAAATCTGTGGCCATGCTTCATATTCACACAATATGAATTTGTTGAGCTTTAATGATGTTGCTCCCAAAATGGCTGGTAAGGGATAAGCCAAAAAGCAACAACTGTCTATAAATGTTTTTCTCAGAATCACTCGGTAGCTGCCTCTGTAATTTGTTATCCTCAGCTATAGCATTCCCCTTGTTTGCAGAGTTGTACAAATTATTTCAGGAATAACAGTAGGAAAAAGTACCCACACAGAGGAAGAGGGTACATACAGGGGCTGTCTGTGAAATGGAGATACTTAAACAATCGGGATGGAGAAATCCAAAATAAAAGTTGCATCAAGCAGAAGTGAAAACTTGCTTGAGGAAGAAAAGTGAGGGAAAAAAAGAAGTAAAGGGAAAAATTCAGTGATACATGTCTCAAGTTTGTAGTTAGTTATGGATGGCCCAAGAGATTATAAAGTTTGCCAGCTTTCTCAGGGATATGACTGTTGTTGATATGAAAGTAGCAGAAACATAAATATTCTGGAGAGATAAGAGAAATTATAGAAAAAGACTATATGGATTAGAAAATCTCTAGCATGAACCTAGAGGGGTGGGATGGGGTGGGAGGTGGTAAGGAGGTTCGAGAGGGAGGGGACATGTGTGTACCTATGGCTGATTCATGCTGATGTATGGCAGAAACCTACACAATACTGTAAAGCAATTATCCTTCAATTTAAAATAAATAAATTTAAAAAGAAAATCTCTAGCATGGATGGAGCGAATTGCCCTAGGGAAAAGTATCAAATAAACAATACATTTTAAGAAGATAAAAACAATTCCAGAGTTTAACTCTTTGAAAGATGGGTAATATTAATAATTTTGGTATTATTGTAGTGAAATGCCATAACCTACAATAAAGAATAGGTATATTAAAGCCACAGCTAGGCTACATACACACACACACACAATTTTTTAACCTATAAAAAACTGATCACTGTAAGCTGGGAAATGTTTATGTAAATATATATGTAATAAGGGTCCTTAACAATAACCTCAGATATGCAGATGACACCACCCTTATGGCAGAAAGTGAAGAGGGACTAAAAAGCTTCTTGATGAAAGTGAAAGTGGAGAGTGAAAAAGTTGGCTTAAAGCTCAACATTCAGAAAACAAAGATCATGGCATCCGTTCCCATCACTTCATGGGAAATAGATGGGGAAACAGTGGAAACAGTGTCAGACTTTATTTTTCTGGGCTCCCAAATCACTGCAGATGGTGACTGCAGCCATGAAATTAAAAGACACTTACTCCTTGGAAGGAAAGTTATGACCAGCCTAGAGAGCATTTTCAAAAGCAGAGACATTACTTTGCCAACAAAGGTCCGTCTAGTCAAGGCTATGTGTTTTCTTGTGGTCATGAATGGATGTGAGAGTTGGACTGTGAAGAAGGCTGAGCACCGAAGAATTGATGCTTTTGAACTGTGGTATTGGAAAAGACTCTTGAGAGTCCCTTGGACTGCAAGGAGATCCAACCAGTCCTTTCTGAAGGAGATCAGCCCTGGGATTTCTTTGGAAGGAATGATGCTAAAGCTGAAACTCCAATACTTTGGCCACCTCATGTGAAGAGCTGACTCACTGGAAAAGACTCTGATGCTGGGAGGGATTGGGGGCAGGAGAAGAAGGGGACAACAGAGGATGAGATGGCTGGATGGCATCACTGACTCCATAGACTTGAGTCTGAGTGAATTCCGGGAGTTGGTGATGGACAGGGAGTCCTGGCGTGCTGTGATTCATGGGGTCGCAAAGAGTCAGACTCGACTGAGCGACTGAACTGAACTGAACTGAACTGAATGCAATGAATCATAAAATAAAATTTAACATGCAAATTTTATAGATACCACTAATAAACCTACCCAATCAATAAAAGCAAACTCTCCATATGACACTTTAAAAGGAAGTATGTGTGCGTGCTAAGTCACTTCAGTTGTGTCTGACTCTTTGCAACCCTAAGGACTGTTGCCCACCAGGCTCCTCTGTCCATGGGATTCCTCAGGCGAGAATATTAAATGGGTTGCCATGCCCTCCTCCAGGGGATCTTCCCCACTCAGGGATAGAACCCATGTCTCCTGCAGTTTCCGCATTGCAGGCAGATTCTTTACCACTGAGCCACCTGGTAAGCCCAAAAGAAAGTATGAGAGAAACCCAAGTTCCATGAAACCTACAGACAGTATTTCTGTACCTGCTGTAATGCGATACTGGGGGTGTGCAAGTCAATTGTGGCCAGAGATGGAATTCGAGATTCTGAAAGATTTTTGTTCTCTTTCTTTATTAGCCTGGAATTCCGAGCTAGACAAAAATAACCATGAACAGAGTGAGAAAATGAGACATTTTTGTTAGTTTTTCACATTCTATATCTGTCCTTCAGTCTGTAGTTATTGTATATAAGTCTACATTTTCACATACTTAAATATGAAAAGTTACTAAAAATTGTTTATATTGTTAGTTTACTTAACATACATTTTAAATAATGTATACAAAAGAGCTGAAATAGTAAAAGCGTTATAAACATACCGATGCCTTCCAGGGCTTTTAGTTCAGGGAGATGATTATAATTTAGTTCAGGCAAACGGACATCTGTCTTTGAGTATTCCCTTCTTTTCTTATTTGCCTGAAGCAGGCTCTTTTCACTAGCAACCTAATATCATCAGAATGGTTAACACAAATGAATTAGCTTCCAGGTAAGCTTGTCCCCTTTCATAACTACTATATTCATATCTTAAAATTTATGGAATTCAAAAGCTGGAAAAATATAAAGTTTGAGGAACACTAATAACAAATGAAACAACTTCACCCAGTTATTTCAAATCTCTTCCTAATTAAATTTACTAAAATTGCTAACAAGTGGGGTGCTTGGTTGCTGAGTTTCTCCTTCTCCCTCCAAGGTTCTGACAAGCGTCACAAGGTTAAAAGATGGGCATCAGTGTCCTGGTCTTTCAGGCCAGCAAGGTCAGGCCTTGTGACACTTGCTGGATTTTTATGCAAATAGTTGTTACTGACACCTGAATTGTGAATAGTTCATCTTGTTACAGATCACATCGCCTAGCACATTTTTCACTTTCCCAATGGTAATCTTGTTACTCGATTTTTACATTTGTCCTTGTCTCGCTCCTCAGCATTAGCAAATGATATTATCTCCCTAGAAATACATTTTATTAAGGTATAAAGTATAAAATTATTATTCAAATTATTTTGCTAATCTTAGTACTATTACTTCATATTTTATAAAGTCTGGAAAAATAATAAAGAACAGCAGTAACACTTCAATTCTGCACCTTTGTGAGTTTGACATTTTCCCAATCTGTTTCCTTTAAGAAACACAGAAACTCGACAATCTTTTCCACATTTTCAAAACAGATGATACACAGAGATATTATATGATTTTCTAAAAGGAAAAAATCACATATAGATGATGAAATCATATGTATGTCCATGTATAGACACATACATGTATAAACAGTGAAATATACACACAAAGACTATAATGACAGTGTTAAGCCCCTGCGGTTCCAGATGTCTTGAGTATACCTGTGGCGGATTCATGTTGATGTATGGCAAAACCAATATAATATTGTAAAGTAATTAACCTCCAATTAAAATAAATAAATTTATATTAAAAAAAATATTCTCTGAACTACTCTGCCTCCCAGAAAGTCTTCAGAAGTCCTGTGGTGAACTTTTGAGTTTCTTTATTTTGGATGTTTCTATTTACTCTTTTAATAGAATTAGTGCTAAGCCTCAAGTTTCAAAACAACTATAAAATAATTAGTTAAAAAAAAAACTATCCACAAGCAAAAAACAATAAAATAAAATAACCAGTACAAACTACTAGATTTGTACACTCAAAAAGTGACAAGTTAAAATACATAAGAGATGTTTATAATAGTATACTTATCTACATCTCAGAATCAGGGTACAAAGCATGGGAGAAGGGTATTGATATTCAACCTAGAAGTTGAAGAAAGTGTATGCTTAGTTCTGCCTCTGTTAATTTTCATTAAGAAAAGACTCCATGGGTCTTCTTCCCACTAATCTTTACCTCCTTTCTTGAGTCCCTGCTCCAAAGGAAGATAAACAGAAATGAGATCTGTTTATCAGCCAGCGTTGACTATGTAATGCCTGAAAGAAGCCTGATATCAATTGCAGCAAACAGTGTTGAGCCAGCTACTTTGAAAAGCCTTGCTGATTAAAATAGTCTTCCAAAGCAGATCAGGAATGTAAAACACACAAAAAATCCATAAATAAATGAGCAGAGTATAGCAAAAAAAAAAAAAAAAGGAAAGTACTATGGATACAGAAATTATAGGCTAAAGAATAGTTAAAAGAAAAATAAATGCAATGTCTCAATCATGAGAGATAGGAAAAGAAGGGTATACTTTTCAGCTCTGAGAATGATGAGAGAGGTAGAGAAGGGAAAATTGTGAGAAAAATACTCCTTTGGAAATATACATCCATACCTCCCTATTCCTGGCAGAAGAATCCATTCACCACATTTCTTAAGCAGTTTAAATGCATGTGACGCTACTCAAGCTGTGGGGCAGAACAGTAATGAAAACAAAGAAAGCACAAATTCCTCCTGGGACGTTTCCATTCAGGGAAAGGGGTAGCGGGGAAAGACATTATATAAATAAGAGAATACAGAGGATGTCAGGTAAGGTAATTAGGGATGGGGAATTAAACAAGGGGAGGGAAGAAAATAATAGGAGACAAAATTAGTTAAAATATTTGAGAAGACTTCACAGTAAGATTTCATCGAAGTCAAGAAGGAGAGAAAGCAAATTCTTTGGATTATCTGGGGTAAGGACACTCTAAAAGAGAGGAAACAGCAAGTGCAAAAACCCAAATGTGGGAGCATGTCTAGCCACGTTCTAGAAATAGCAAGGAAATCAATGTGATTGGACTTGTTTACTTGTTAAGTCATGGCTGACTCTTTTGCAAACCCATGAGCCCCCAGGCTCCTCTGTCCATGGGATTTCCCAAGCAAGAATACTGGAGTGGGTTACCATTTCTTACTCCCAGGGGATCTTCCAACCCAGGGACTGAACCTGTGTCTCCTGCATTAGCAGGTAGATTCTTAACCACCATCAAGCTGGAGGGACTGCAGTGATCAAAACGAGAGTAGCCAGGAGTGGGATGGAGGGATGGCGAGGGTAAATCACTCAGGGGCCAAAAGGCCCTGAAAGCACTTGGGTTTTTCTCAGAGATAAGAAGCCAACAAACGGTTTTGAGTGGAAGAGCAACGATGATTCAACTTCACTTTTAGAAGACTTCTGGCCTGATAATACTCCTCTAAACCTTCAGAAGACCTCTGAACCTTGACATGATTCTACTACTGCAATCTGACACTATGTTTTAATTTGTTTATTCTCTACTAGACCACGAGCTCCTTGAAAAAAAGATTAACTTATTCTTCTCCATGTTTTCTGCTTAATAGATAATAAATATGTTAAGTGAATAAATAGAATATTTCTACCAGATATCTGATCTGGGTAAGAAAAGATAATTTACCTTTTCATCTACTCTATAAAAGTACTGATCACCAAACATTAGGTTAAGAAAATTTATGATCACTGAAAAAAATTTAAGCAGATGTCATTTTAATAATAACATCTTTTTGACTGAAGTATAGTTGATTTACAATGTTGTGTTAATTTCTGCTGTACAGGAAAATGATTCAGTTATATATACATTCTTTTTTATATTCCTTTCCATTATGGTTTATCTTAGGATATTAAATATAGTTCGTTGTGCTATATAGTAGGACACTGTTGCTTATCCATCCTATATAATAATAACACCTTACATTTAAATTTCTAGATTTATAAAACTTAAAGTTGACTTTGATAGGCTGGGAATGATATATACATAGTTAAGCTTCTACATTATGATGTGTCTCCCAACAAAACTCTCAGTTCTTCACTACCATGTTTAATATTAATAAAATCTAGAAATGACTAATGCTTGCTCCTCTACCACTGAGAACAGTTCACTTACCAATGTGGTCACATTAATATTATAAGCTCCTGGTGGAGAATGTTTATTTGGTTTAACAAATGGAATACAATACTTCTTGGTTTTCTCATCCACTCTGTAACAACAACAACAAAAAATTATGTTAGAATCAGCAGTAATTATTTTTTTCAAGCACAAAATTAAATGACCCAACACCAAGTGACATGAACAGACATGAATTTGAGCAAACTCCAGAAGATAGTAAAGGACAGGGAAGCCTGCTGTGCTGCAGTCCTGGGGTCGCAGAGAGTTGGACACGACTTAGTGACTGAACAAAAACTTACCACCAAGTGACATGCAGTTTAATCAGAATTTATTGCCTATTCTTTTCATTCCAATCCCTAAGAAAGGCAATGCCAAAGAATGCTCAAACTACTGAACAATTGCACTCATCTCACACGCTAGTAAAGTAATACTCCAAGCCAAGCTTCAACAATATGTGAACCGTGAACTTCTAGATGTTCAAGCTGGATTTAGAAAAGGCAGAGGAACCAGAGATCAAATTGCCAATATCTGCTGGATCATCGAACAGGCAAGAGAGTTCCAGAAAAACATCTACTTCTGTTTTATTGACTATGCCAAAGCCTTGATTTTGTGGATCACAACAAACTGTGGAAAATTCTGAAAGAGATGGGAATACCAAACCACCTGACCTGCCTCTTGAGAAACCTGCAGGCCAAGAAGCAACAGTTAGAACTGGACATGGAAAAACAGGCTTGTTCCAAACTGGAAAAGGAGTACATCAAGGCTGTATATTGTCACCCTGCTTATTTAACTTATATGCAGAGTATATCATCAGATGCTGGGCTGGATGAAGCAAAAGCTGAAATCAAGATTGCTGGGAGAAATATCAACAACCTCAGATATGCAGATGACACCACCCTTATGGCAGAAAGTATAGAACTAAAGAGCCTCTTGATGAAAGTAAAAGAGGAGAGTAAAAAGTTGGCTTAAAGCTCAACATTCAGGAAACTAAGATCATGGCATCCATTCCCATCATGGGAAATGGAAGGGGAAACGGTGGAAACAGTGGCTGACTTTATTTTGGGGGGGCTCCCAAATCACTGCATATGGTGACTGCAGCCATGAAACTGAAAGACGCTTACTCCTTGGAAGGCAAGTTATGACCAACCTAGAGAGCATATAAAAAAGCAGAGACATTACTTTGCCAACAAAGGTCCGTCTAGTTAAGGCTATGGTTTTCCCAGTGGTCATGTATGGATGTGAGAGATGGACTATAAAGAAGGCTGATTGCTGAAGAGTTGATGCTTTTGAACTGTGGTGTTGGAGAAGACTCTTGAGAGTCCCTTGGACTGCAAGGAGATCCAACCAGTCCATTCTAAAGGAGATCAGTCCTGAGTGTTCATTGGAAGGACTGATGTTGAAGCTGACACTCCAATACTTTGGCCACCTGATGCGAAGAGCTGACTCATTTGAAAAGACCCTGATGCTGGGAAAGATTGAAGGTGAGAAGAGAAGAGGACAACAGAGGATGAGATGGTTGGATGGCATCACCAACTCAATGGACATGAGTTTGAGTAAATTCCGGGAGTTGGTGATGGACAGGGAGGCCTGGCGTGCTGTAGTCCATGGGTTCGCAAACAGTCAGACACGACTGAAGGACTGAACTGAACTGAACTGTACTACTAAATGCCCACAGCCACACCATGGAGCAGCAGACATGCAAAACCAATTATCTCTTTTATTACGACAACCTCTTTTTGTGTTATTAGACTAAACAGCTATAGAGAGTCTCTTCACCTTAAATAATACAACTCTATTTTCTTAGGACTCGGTAAATTTTTTGATCAAACACTAATAATTTTCATCACACTGGCCAAGAAGTCTTTTGAAACAGCAGCCTGACAAGAAGGAATAGCAGGGACTTCCCTGGTGGTCTAGTGGTTAAGAATCTGCCTTGCATTGCAGGGGACATGGGTTCAATTCCTAGTCAGGGAACTGAGATCCCACATATGACAGAGCAACTAAGCCTGTGCACCTCAACTACTGAGCTGTGCCCTCTAAAGCTGGTGAGACACAACTAGAGAGTCTGTGCACGGCAATGAAAGATCCTGTGTTTTGCAAGTGAGACTTGACACAGCCAAATAAATAAATAATTTTTTTAAAAATGAATGGTATCCAAAAGTCTGAAAGTAATAATGCAGGTGGTTGGACTGATTAATATTTGCAGCTTGTAAATATGTAAAAACATTTTGTTCTTCTTTTCCTAATTCATACCTGTAACTCTGAATTCCTGAGATAGTTCCCAATCCAGAAGTAATAGTGGGAGCCGTTGCAGAAAGATTGTGTGTGAGTGGGGGAATTGCCATGCCTGGATTTCTTGTTTGGTCCACGCTGCCGTTGCTGCAATCTCGGAGGCTTGTTGAAGGCACTATTTTGACGGGGCTCATCCCATTGTCATTGAGACAGCTGGCATTTGAAGCTCCACTTGCTTTTTCCACTTTTTCTCCATCTGTTTTTGATCCTTTTATTTTAAATACTTTAGAATCCTTAGTTTGGGGATCAGCATTGGTATCCTGTTATAAAATGTTAACAACATTAATGATCTGAGGAGAAGGAAAAATCACCTTTTCCTATGAAGTACTTGTCAACAAAACCAGAATTCCAGACAGAACACCTTCTTGTGCTCCGTTTTTTTTCTTATTTTACCTATGGAAGTAAAACTAAACCTGGGATTCTCAGTCAGACACCTATTTCAAATGAAAATGCAACTCATACTAGCTCTGACATATATATATAAGATTTAATGATGTATACACAGAACTTCCCTCGTGGTCCAGGGGTTAAGAATCTGCCTGCCAATGCAGGAGACACATGTTCAGTCCCTGATTCAGGAAGATTCTACTTGCCAAGAGGTAATTAAGGCTGTGAGCCACAAGTTCTGAAGCCCGAGTACTGCAACTGCTGAGCTCATGCCCTAGAGTCCGTGCTCCACAATAAGAGAAGCCACTGCAGTGAGAAGCCCACTCACTGCAACTAGAGACAGCCCACATGCAGCAAAGAAGACCAGTGCAGTCAAACATAAATAACTTTAAAAAAATTATATATACACATTAGCAGGTATACACATATCAAATTATATTTCAGTGGAAAACAATGAAAGAGGACTCCAGCATGCTGACTTCTGTTCTCTTGTATTTAGAGTCAGGGAACACAAAATTGAGTCCTCTTTCTTCTTTGGGTTCATTTGAGAAAATGTGAGTGAGTTGGTGGTAGATTTGAATTATCTTACTGAGAACAGATTCTGCATAAATTACCAAGAAAAGTAAATTTCAAATAAACTGAGTACCCAAATCTCAATTTTTAAATGCTCTGCTGCTGCTGCTAAGTCACTTCAGTCGTGTCCGACTCTGTGCGACCCCATAGATGGCAGCCCACCAGCTTCCCCTGTCCCTGGGATTCTCCAGGCAAGAACACTGGAGTGGGTTGCCATTTCCTTCTCCAATGCATGAAAGTGAAAAGTCAAAGTGAAGTTGCTCAGTCATGCCTGAACCTCAGCGACCCCATGGACTGCAGCCTTCCAGGCTCCTCCATCCATGGGATTTTCCAGGCAAGAGTACTGGAGTGGGGTGCCATTGCCTTCTCCTTTAAATGCTCTACTTTATAGAAAATTCTAAAAATTCTATTTTTCTCTCCTATTATCTAAGGGGGAAAAATGGTGTATGTATTTGCATATGAGTGTACACATGCATGTCTAAATGTTCTTGAATGAGTATGATTTACTGACAAGCCCTATCGTACAGATTTGTGTACAGTAGGCACAGTACATGATATCCTAAGATGTTTTTCAAAACAGGTAATGTCTACAGAAAATACATTTTTATACTAAGCTAAAAGTGAACTTGTTAACCACCCGGGAAACTTTTAAGATCTTCATATCCCATACCTCCCTCAAATTTAAGGATATATTACACTTGAAATTTAATATGCATTAAAACATGGAAATTTACCTGTACCACAAGTGTTTTTCTCTCTTCACCCAAAGACTCATCCTTTTCCTTTTCCTTCTTTCTGATTTGAGATTTTTTAGATAAAGAAATGTTTCTGGAATCTTTCTGTACTTTTAACTGCAGTTCCTGAGGAAACCTACATAAAAATACATTTGTCAATAAGACTGTATGAAACAGATAAATCTAGGAAAAATTGGTGTTCAAGATACTTATCTTTAAGAATTGAGTACTAAACTAGACTGTGTTATTCAAAATGAGAAATGAGGTTTCCGCAGATCACTGGGGATCTCTGAAAATCTTTCAGGAGGTTCATAAGATCAAAGCTCTTATCTTATTATGAAGGTGACTTCTTTTTCACCATCTGACATTTGATGAAATAAAAAGCAATGGGGGCTAAACTGCAGGTACTTTACCAAGATTGAAGCAGAGGCATCAAACTTTACAGACCTTACACAGATTTTATTATATTCTTCTAGCCACAAGTTCTCAAATTTAAGTTGGGGAGGGGGCAGTTTTAAGAACGTCCCTGATGGAACAGTAAATATATGTATTTACTGTTAAGTCTATACCCCTGAAAAGGTACCTTTGCTGCAAATCAAAGTGCAATGGCTGTCTTAAGAAAAGCACTTGTGTAGCTGGTTGAGTTACAAGCTAAACCAGCCACTTTCTTCATGGAACATTATTACTTGAAAAACTGACAGAAAAATTATTACTACTCAGACTTGGGGTAATCAGCAGATATTTTCTTTTAAAAAATGAACAAAGGAGTTTGTTACTTCAAGGAAAAATCCGATAATATTTGCGTTAATGATAAAATTCACACTTTCATAAAAAATTAGAATTTCATTCAACTTGTATCCACTACTGTGAACTTAGCAGATTCCTAATACTAAAGGTTTTTCTGATGAGAATGTAACTTTTTTATATAGTCCAATGAAATGTCAACATTATTAAATAAAGCTCTATATAAGTTAGCAAAAGAGTATTTTCCAAATGACTAATGAATGATTCTACAAAAGCATGCATGATCTACTCAAAGTGCAAGACAGACAAGTGGATTTTAATGTAATGGGAAAAGAAGTTCATTGATACGGTTTCAGATTCCACAATACAAGCAACCTTTAAGAAACTACCACTGTCAAGCTTTGGTACGGTATCAAAGTTTTTTGGTATGGAATCAAAGAAAAATACCCACGGTGACCTAAAACAACTATCAAAATTCTCTTTCATTTTCCAACCACATATGTATGTGAGGCCACAATTTCTCTGTGTATTTCAACCAAAACAACATATCATAAGAAATCGAATGTGGAAGCAAATATGAGGATCCAGTTATCTTTTACTAAGTTAAATAATAAATAGATTGGCAAAAACATAAAGCAATGCATTGCCACTTATCTCCCTATTTTTTGTTTTGTCAGCTGTACTGATGCCCGCAGCTGGAGCAGCACAGGAGACCATGCCAGCTACTCTGGCACCCACAGGTTTGGCACATCAGGGTCTCCATGTGCATTCACAGAGTCAGCAGTGTCATAGGACTGGGTGTGGTGTAAGTTCAGCAGCAACAGGAGATGACACCTTTGCAAATACATCGGGACCCAAGATAATAGCATCGCACAGCTGATAGCAAGACCAGAAATCAGTGACCCCTGAGTGACAGAGGTCATCACAGGGACAGAAAGAATGGCATGAAGGGACTGCTTTGTGAAAACCAAGGGCCCTAACTTAGCAAATACAGGGAACCACTCCTAGGAATGTGTTGTTGCTAAGGGTGAATGGAGGTCGGGTGGTAAACATTTGAGATCCTGTTAGAATAGGTGGGTACAGAAATACTGTTTGTTACTGTTAGGTACTGCTATGGCAGCCTTACTTTTACTCTAGGTTGATGTGACATAGAACACATAGTACCATACCTCTCAGCAAATCCATCCATATGGAAGAAATCATGGTGCAGGAGCTCAGCACAGAAGGGCCTTTTGTCTGGGTCAATATGTAAGCATTTCTGGGAAACCAAGGAATATATATCAGTTCAGTATATATAGTTCATATCAAAGAAAAACTGCCTACATTTACATGTGTAAACATAGAAAATTCTTCTTCAGAGTCAATTAATTTTAAACATCTATAATAAGTGATAAGGAATAAAGCACAAATCTAGACAGTGACCACCAATGACTGCTAATATCACAAAAAGAAAGACCACCAGACATTCAGTGTCTCTGAATATATAAACCTCTTATGAACTATTCTTGCCAAAAATTCAACCTAACTCCAATCAAGCTCTAGCTCTACTATGAGTTTATACAAAATATGGGAAATGGAAGAACATATTAAATAATACTATGTGAAAAATTCTATGGGACACACAACCTATTTTCTTTAACAGATAAATGGCAAGGTTTAAATAAAAAACAAAGAGGTGAAGAGGAGCTTGTAAATTGTCTTAAAGAGACATATCAACTGATTGTGATCTCTAGACTTCATGTGGATCCTAATTCAAACCATAAAAAGGAATTATGAGAAAATTAATGAAACTTTGAGCAGTGATTAGACATTTTACATTATGAAATTTTTGAGAATTTTTAAAATTTGCAGTATTTGCAGAATGGAAGGGAAGGGAACTACTCTGCGCTTATTATTGTGCTAGACACTTGACATAGATGATTTCATTTTATCTTGTTCTTTCATTTTCATATACATTTTATTATATCTTGTTCTGTCCCAGTGTTACCACTCACAGCTAGTAAAAATAGAAGGGACTCAATAAGTAGCTTTACATGAACAAGAAAATTATACAAATAATTAAGGTATTTATAAGTGAAATACCATAATATCTGCAATTTGCTTCAAAATACTCCAAAAAAAATGTTGCTGAGGGAATTCCCTAGTGGTCCAGTGCTTAAGGCTCTGTGGTTCCACTAAGGGGGCACAGGTTCAACTCTTAGCCAAGGAAATAAGATCCCCAGGCCGCACAGTAAAAAACTGATGAGGAAAATAAAATTCCTAAGTGTGTGGAAAGGACAGATGAAATATTTTCCAAAGATTTCTAACCATTGTAGCTAATGACCAGCTTATGGGGGTTCGTGACACCACTATTTTTTCTACTTCCTTTTCTATGTTTAAGATTTCCTATAATAAAATGTTCAAAAAGTCATATGATTCTACCATAAGGGGCATAAGCTGGACAATCATTTTACCTTTATTCCTTTTAAATCTCTTTACAGACAGATCATAAAGCTAGTCTAAATAAAGAATATTTGGATCTGTTACATTATGTAGAAAAGTAACAATGTATTTTTCTAAGAACTTGTTATAACTATTCATAAGCTTACTAAGCTTTTTTAAAATGAGTTAGTTTATTTAAAGAAGTAAAAAAGCAAAAAATATCTTAGTGACCCTGCTTTTTTAGAGATATTTATTTTATCGACTTTAGGACAGGAACCTCCCTGGTCGTCCAATGCGTTAAGACTTTGTGCTTTCACAGCAAAGGGCATGGGTTTGGGTTTGATTTCTGGTCAGGGAACCAAGATCCAAGATCTCACATGCCACATGGCGTGGACCACCCCCCCAAAAAAACAACACTTTAGGACAATCCTAACTAATGAAATTTTTTTTGAACTAATACTTTCAAAAGGTCCACTTTTTTTTTTTTAATTTAATTTAAAAATCTTTAATTCTTACATGTGTTCCCAAACATGAACCCCCCTCCCACCTCCCTCCCCATAACATCTCTGTGGGTCATCCCCATGCACCAGCCCCAAGCATGCTGTATCCTGCGTCAGACATAGACTGGTGATTCAATTCTTACAAGCAACTTATGCAGCTCAATTCCAGAAAAGGTCCACTTTTAAAAACAATTTGATCCAGTGAGAATGTCCCTAATATCTTCCTCAATTAAATACAAGGCAAAGGTGATGATCATGTAAAAATTAGCTTCAGTGAATCTAGTGGTTGAACAAAACCGCTTTTTAACAATATACTACAGAACATGATCTGTAGACCTTAATACTTTAAATTAAAGCCCTAGACTTTAATACTTCTCTACTTGTCTTTTTATTTTCTTATCCTATTTTCTTCTCTTTTCCACTTATACAAGGCCTACATTTTAAATGTTAAACATTAAAAACACATCATTATGGGACTGTTTTCACACTTAAAACACACTAGATAATACAAAATGATTTTTTTAAAAAAACAAGCAAAATTTTCAGGCCTTTATCTCTGACATTCCTCCATCTCTGTTCCCACCAAATTAAACTCTTTCTTAATGTTGTTGTTGTTGTTCAGCGGCTAAGTTGTATCCAACTCTTTGTGTCCCCATGAACTGCAGCACACCAGGCTCTCCTGTCCTCCAATGTCTCCCCGCATTAGCTCAAATTCCTGTCCATTGAGTCAGTGATGCTGTCTAACCATCTCATCCTCTGCCGCCCCCTTTCTCCTTTCTTAATGTACAAAAATTTAAGTTGTCAGAGGAAACTGTTGACCGAAAAGATCAAGTAGATCAGAAAAGAAAAAGAAAAAATCAAATCCCCATAATATAAATTCCCTGTCAGAAAGAGCAAAAAAAAAAAAAAAAAAAGTATTGATTACCTTTGCTAAATCAATCACAACTTCAGAGAGTCTGGGATAGCGTCTTTCAAGAGGTACCGTTTCTTTGATTTCAGGCAACCTCACTCCAGCAAACACAGGATTTTTATAAAACAGCTCCTGATGTCTTGGAATTAGATTCCCTGGCAGTGAGAATGGCACACATCTCTGTCATTATGCATCACAGGACAGGCGGTGAGGAGTAGAGTTGAGAGGAACTCAGTATGTAAAGTGGGGACTCTCTCAGCATGCAAAAGCAACCAAAGACAGTGCTCTTATTGTGGTGGTGCCTGGCAGTCATTATGGTGGTTTTGACACAAAGTCAACTCAAAGGAAATTGACATTCATATCTCAACATACTCATTCAAAAAGTTCCCACACCACTGTGTAGAAACTTGAAGACATGAGGGTGGAGCTTAGGAAAAGGACAGGTAAAGAACATTGTATAATTTCTTATAATTGTATAAAAAAATACTTTATTTCCAACAACAAAGCACAAAATGCTGACCCAAAGTGAAAATACTAATAGTTGTATGGTCAGAATCTAATCTAAATAAATAACTTCCACTCTTTAAGAATTTGATTTTTACCCAAGTGATTTTTGCCTGATTTAACCACTTTCAATTTTAATATCTAACCTAATATAAAATACCCAGATAACCACGATGGTTGATCAATCACCTAGAGCCAGACATACTGGAATGCAGTCAAGTGGGCTTTAGGAAGCATCACTACGAACAAAGCTAGTGGAGGTGATGGAATTCCAGTTGAGCTATTTCAAATCCTAAAAGATGATGCTGTAAAAGTGCTACACTCAATATGCCAGCAAATTTGGAAAACTCAGCAGTGGCCACAGGACTGGAAGGGGTCAGTTTTCATTCCAATCCCAAAGAATGCTCAAACTACCCACAACTGCACTCATCTCACACCCTAGCAAAGTAATGCTCAAAATTCTCCAAGCCAGATTTCAACAGTAAGTGAACTTCCAGATGTTCAAGCTGGATTTAGAAAAGGCAGAGGAACCAGAGATCAAATTGCCAACAACCATTGGATCATTGAAAAACCAAGAGAGTTCCAGAAAAACATCTACTTCTGCATTATTGACTACGCCTAAGCCTTTGACTGTGTGGATCACAACAAACTATGGAAAATTCTAGGGAATACCAGACCACCTGACCTGCATCCTGAGAAATCTGTATGCAGGTCAAGAAGCAACAGTTAGAACTGGACATGGAACAACAGACTGGCTCCAAATCAGGAAAGGAGTATGTCAAGGCTGTATATTGTCACCCTGCTTATTTAACTTCTATGCAGAGTACATCATGCGAAATACCAGGCTGGATGAAGCACAAGCTGGAATCAAGATTGCTGGGAGAAATATCAGTAACCTCAGATACACAAAAGATACCACCCTTATGGCAGAAAGCGAAGAAGAACTAAAGAGCCTCTTGAAAGAGGAGAGTGAAAAAGTTGGCTTAAAACTCAACATTCAGAAAACTAAGATCATGGCATTTGATCCCATCACATCATGGCAAACAGATGCAGAAACCATGGAAACAGTAAGAGATGAGAGACTTTCTTTTGGGAGGCTCCAAAATCCCTGCAGATGGTGACTGCAGCCATGAAATTTAAAAAACACTTACTCCTTGGAAGAAAAGCTATGACCAACCTAGACAGCATATTAAAAAGCAGAGACATTACTTTGCCAACAAAGGTCCATCTAGTCAAAGCTATGGTTTTTCCAGTAGTCATGTATGGATATGAGAGTTGAACTATAAAGAAAGCTGAGCATGGAAGAATTGATGCTTTTGAACTGTGGTGTTGGAGAAGACTCTTGAGAGTCCCTTGGACTGCAAGGAGATCCAATCAACCTATCCTAAAGGAAATCAGTCCTGAATATTCATTGAAAGGACTGATGCTGAAGCTGAAACTCCAATGTTTTGGCCACTTGATGAGAAGAACTGATTCACTAGAAAAGACCCTGATGTTGGGAAAGATTGAAGGTGGGAGGAGAAGGGGATGACAGAGGATGAGACGGTTGGATGGTATCACTGACGCAATGGACATGAGTTTGAGTAAGCTCCGGGAGTTGGCAATGGATAGGAAAGTTGGTGTGCTGCAGTCCATGGGGTCACAAAGAGTTGGACACGACTGAGTGACTGAACTGACTGACTGAATATAAAATATACATATGAAAATTCTGCTGTAAGAAACCACTGTGTTGTTTATGGAATTTCTAACCTAAACATTTAATCCTCAAGATATTTCCCATAATTTCCACTTTCCAAACTTCTTCACCCAACAGAAAGTTGACATTTCAACAAATATGAGAAGACTTTGATAATGTTGCTTTGAAATTCTGTCCAAACAGCAAAAGTCCTAACTGAGGCAAGATTAAATTACCTTGGAAGTCCCTATGCCACTCAATGTAAAGATGAGAATGAGGTAATAGTCATATTATACCAAATGCTTGCTGACCCAAAGATAATATGATCATTTGTATTCTCTCTACGTGTGACTTACTGAATGCAAAAGTGCAGAAAAATGTCCAGTGTCTGCTCTGTTCTTTAGAGGGGAGCTGGGCAGGAGGACACATAAAAGCATTATTAGGATCATATGTCAGATAGACAAAAGCCAGGCAGAGGATGAGTGAATGAATGTATGAATATATACATCTATATATATATATAGAGAGAGAGAGAGAGAGAGAGAGATGCTCTCCTATTTGCTCCCTATATTCATTCAAAACACGCATCATCTTTAGTGAACCAACAACTTGCAAAATCAATACAAACAAAACCACATAGGAAAAAATAACTAAAATTTAAAATACAGATGCATAATCTTACCTAAACACACCATAATATGATATAACTGATCAATATCAGAATCTCCAGGAAAGAGGGGCTCCCCCATGAGCATTTCAGTTACCAGACAGCCAATGGCCCACACATCAACAGCCCTGAAAGAAAAGGAATGTGATGTAAAATCCGGGATCCTAATATGTTTCAGTTCAGTTCAGTTGCTCAGTCATGTTGGACTCTTTGCGATCCCACACACTGCAGCACTTCAGGCTTCCCTGTCCATCACCAACACCTAATATGTTTACTATGACTGAATCTGTTTTGTATATTGTTGCTGTTGTTGCTCAATCACTAAGTCATGTCTCTTTGCCACCTCATGGACTGCAGTGCACCAGGCTTTCGTTCTTCACTATCTCCCAGAGTTTACTCAAACTCATGTTCATTGAGTTGGCGATGCCATCTAACCATCTCATCCTCTGTCGTTTGCATATTACTATTTTTGTATTCTTGGTATCAATAAAAGTAATAGTAAGCCTTAAATTATGCTCAAGTTTTTTTTTTCTATAAACTTTAAGTATTTACTTCCAATAATACATAAATCAGATTTCAGGAAACTTCAAGCATGTGACACAAGGCTTCCAAAGAGTCAAAATGCTTGTTAAGTATACTTTATTCTGGAAATAAGCCTTCCAGGTTTGTTTTCAGAGGCTACTCATTTTTGTTTACACATAATTTGAACAAGGTTCATCAGTCTATCCAACTAGACACTGAAAACAGCATACCAGAACAAGATGGTTACTGGGGAAACGAACAACAAGGAGAACAGAAAGCTAATACTGAGAAAACAGAAAAACTCTCTTAAAAATTGGTCACAAGAACTTAGAATATTCTGGCATCATTACCATAGGAACAACTACCTTGAAATTGCTTAAGGCCATAGCTGGCAGAAATTACAGCATGGCAGTAAATGAGAGCTCAGAGTAATCAAGAAAATATTAAATTATATATGCTCTAAAAACAGAGAAATTATAGAAAATATTTTAGAACAATTTCTATTGAAACTGGTAAAACCTGCAATCCCTTCTTCTTTGAAGAATTCATTTATGAAGATGATTTGTATTTTTAAAATGGTTCACTTAATTCCATTTCTACCCCCACCCTTGCCCACTCAGCTCAGCCTCAATGCAAGTGTCAGACTTACCTAATCAATGTTACCTCTCTTTACAAGTGATAAATATATCTATTTCTAACTTACTGTTAAAAACAGACCACTTACTCATCTGGATTTCTCTACCTCTAAAATAATCATACTCATACCAACCCATTTCACAAGAATGTTTAAAGGGGAAACACAAAAATGATTACAAATCACTTTCTAAAGTTTTCTAAACTGAAAACTTCCTTTCAGTATTAGAGGGATTTTTTTTTTTTTCTTAACGTAAGAAGTAGGATCTATTTAGACAGAAACACACTCCACAGACAAGGGTGTGGGCCATCGCAGAGGGCGAGTATTGAGTCACTAAGTCGTGTCTGACTCTTTTTGAAACCCCAAGGACTGTAGCCACCAGGTTCCTCTGTCCATGGGATTTCCCAGGCAAGAGTATTGGAGTGGGGTGTCGTTTCCTTCTCCAGAGGATCTTCTGAAACCAAGGTATCAAACTCGTGGTTCCTACACTGACAGGCAGATTCTTTACTGCTGAGCTACCAAGGAAGCCCAATTAGAGGGATTGTCATTATATTGAAAACATATTCCACTTTATGAAAAAAAGAGAGTCAAGTCTGCCCTCTGCACCCCCACCTTGCTAACAACATCTTACTTGCCATACTTGACATCACCAACCAACAGCTCTGGAGCTCTATACCATCGTGTTGCCACATAATCAGTATACACCTCCCCAGGAGCTGCCAGTGTCCGTGCAAATCCAAAATCACATAGCTTGACAACGCCAGACTGGGAGACTAATATGTTCTCTGGCTTAATATCTCTGTGTATAATCTATGATATAAAAAGCAGAGTATGACATATATTGATCGGCACATCAAGTTAAGCAAATTAACTTTTTTTTAGCACTTGTTACGTGCAGGGCACTGGTTTTGTTCCTATAATGAAGACAGATAGAAGCAGATAAAGTTGTTCCTGAGTTTAAAGAACCTGAGACCTAGCTGGGGAAAAAAGAACACTTATGCTTGAAATTTTATTTAAACAATTAAATTTTATTTAAATGAATAATGATATTGGATGAAATATATGTAGCTGTTGCTGTTCAGTCACTAAGGCATGTCCAACTCTTTGTGACCCCAAAGACTGTGGCATACCAGGTTCCTGTGTCCTCCACTATCTCCTGGAGTTCACTCAAATTCATGTCCATTGAATTGGTGATGGTATCTAACTATCTCATCCTCTGCCAGCCCCTTCTTCTTTTGCCTTCAGTGAATTTCCAATCAATTGCTCTGATAATTGCTCTCAAGACTAAGACAGTAAAGCTATCACTGAAGACTGCAGTGGTCAGGGAAAATTTTTGAGGAAAAAGGTGGGCTCTAAGACAGGTCTTTAATACTAGTGTGACCTAGATAAATATAGAAATGAAAGGGCAATCCAAGTGAAGGGGACAAAAAGAGCAAAAGAGTGAGAATGAGAGTAGACCAGTAGCCACTAAGGAAATGTTTTTCCTGGAGTAGAGGTTACTTAATAGGTTATGCCTCAACTGCCAGCCTGGGAAGTCTGAGTTCATGTCAAGGTGATAGGAACCCATGGGAACCCATGACATGACCCATATGGTGTTTAAAGAAGATATTGAACATTTAAAGAAGGCCATAAACAAGATAAAGCAAAGAGGGTGACTAGAAGTGGGAAGAAGAGCAGTGGGACAAATAGGAGGTGACAGATTGAGGGTGTGAGGAGAAGGGGATGACAGAGGATGACATGGTTGGACAGCATCACCAACTCAATGGACATGAGTCTGAGCAAATTCCAGGAGATAGTGAAGGACAGGGAAGCCTGGTATGCTGCAGTCTGTGGGGTTTCAAAGACTTGGACATGACTTAACAACTGAACAACAAAAACAAAGGGCCAGCACTAGTCTGGTGCTCAAGGGAATGGAAAGGAGGAGGTGGAGTGGAGAAGTATTCTAAATTAACAGAATTTAGGAAGCAATCTCAGATACTTTCCTTAAACTTGGGAATCTAAAGGAATGGTGGATCCATTAGCAAAAATAGAAAAGTCTAGAGAAGGTTAATTTTGGTTAATAATTAGCAGTTTAGTTTCAGCAATATGTGTTTTTAGGTGGATTTCTGAGCACCCAGGTGGAGGCATACATCAAGCAATTATAAATGTAAAGAGGCAAAAAATAAAAATTTTTACATTTGTAAAAATTATAAATGTAAAAAAGGTCAGTTGGTTATAAAAGAGAGACTATGGAAAGAGAAAACAGGACACTGGGAAACAATAGTACGAATTCTCAGTCAGTTCAGTTCAGTTCAGTCGCTCAGTCGTGTCCGACTCTTTGTGACCCCATGAATCGCAGCACGCCAGGCCTCCCTGTCCATCACCAACTCCTGGAGTTCACCCAAACTCATGTCCATCGAGTCGGTGATGCCATCCAGCCATCTCATCCTCCATCGTCCCCTTCTCCTCCTGTCCCAAATCCCTCCCAGCATCAGAGTCTTTTCCAATGAGTCAACTTTTCACATGAGATGGCCAAAGTATTGGAGTTTCAGCTTTAGCATCAGTCCTTCCAAAGAACACCCAGGACTGATCTCCTTTAGAATGGACTGGTTGTATCTCCTTGCAAGTCCAAGGGACTCTCAAAAGTCTTCTCCAACACCACAGTTCAATTAGGTCTAATTCTCTAATACAAGTAAATTTTATTTTGAAAATTTTGAAAATATGTTTATTGTAAACTCTCGGAGGACCAGAAACTGACACTGCTGAGCATTTTGCATAGGCTAAAGCTACTAACTTCTATTATATCCCAGATGTCCACAGTAAAGGCTAGTTAATAACATGCATAGCTCGAGTATATAGAGTTGAAGTTGATGTCTCTAACTTACTTTCAAATAATGCATAAATAAATCAGGCAGATTAATAAATAGACAAATGGAAGAAAAGATGAATAAATATTTCATAAAACAAATATAACAAAATGTTAGCAAGTATAGAATTCAGCAATAGGTATATGGGTATTCACTGTATATGCTCCCAACTTTTCAACTTTATAAATAATTATTTAAACTGAATACTTACATTGTGACTGTGACAAAATCCAATCCCACTGATAACCTGAAACAAATACTTTTGAACTAGTTGGTAGTCTAGTCCATCTGGAGAGAGCTCCAAGTCATCAAGAACCGTATGGTCAACAAATTCAAAGACTAGGTACCATCGCTTTTTTTTCTTACATACTTCCAACAAATTCACCAGATTTTCATGCCTTAGTTGCTATCAAAAAAAAAAGTGAAAAATAATTTTTTAGAGGACCCAATTATTAGTAATAGTCACAGCATAAAATAGATCTCAGCACAAGGAAAACATCTAAATAAAATGCATAAACAGTATAAATTGTGAAACTATATCCTGGCTTTAAAAATATGTTAAAAGACCTTACTGCTCCATTCTCCTCTCAGAGAACACAATAAAGCCAATGAGAAAAAGAAGGGTAGCTTCATCTTTGATGAAATTAAGAAGGATCTAGGACTCCAGTACTTTGTCCACCTCATGCAAAGAGTTGACTCACTGGAAAAGATTTTGATGCTGGGAGGGATTGGGGGCAGGAGGAGAAGGGGACGACAGAAGATGAGATGGCTGGATGGCATCACTGACTCGATGGACATGAATCTGGGTGAACTCCGGGAGTTGGTGATGGACAGGGAGGCCTGGGGTGCTGCGATTCATGGGGTTGCAGAGAGTCGGACACGACTGAGCGACTGAACTGAACTGAGGAACCCGACCCCCAACAAATGAGGTGGCACCATCAAGGTCAAACAGGAGTCTAGGGATATACCATAAGATTATCTGTGGTTATAAAGCTAGCAGAGCAGAGTTTTCCAAAGCTGATGACATACCCTGAAAAGAAAAACAAAACCAGAAAAATACCCTTCTTTGATATAATGAGAACAGGGTTCACAGACTGTCAGTGAAAGCATCCTAAGAACTGAATGGTACCAGGAAACAAGAGAGGAGGGGTGAACAATCCCATAGAAACTCATTTGCTGGAAGCAGTCTGTCAGTGAAACCAAGTGGAAGGCAAAACAATTCATTATGAACAAATCTGCAATTACAAGTTTCAGAGAAATTAAGGAGAATGTAAATAAATCCCACACTCGGGCTTCTGTTGTTAGGAATATCACTGTGAACCAGGGTGGATTCCTGCTAGCCTGGAACAAGACCACAGCTTCTCCTGAAAATGAACGTCCTTCAGATAGCTGGTCCAGAAGGGTCTCACTTTGTTGCAAGATAAGAAACAATCAAAAAGGAACGAATTCAGAATCTATTCAGAGATACAATAAGAAAAGAGAAGGACACTCTGTAATGTAATATGGAAAAATAATATTTTTTAAAAATGATTGTATGTATATGTGTAACTGATTCACTTTGCTGTACACCAGAAACTAACAGAACATTTTAAATCAACTATTTGTTGTTGTTTAGTCACTGAGTCGTATCCAACTCTTTGTGATCCCATAGACTGTAGCACATCAGGCTCCTCTGTCCTCCATTACTTCCTGGATTTTGCTCATACTAATGTCCATTGAGCCAGTGATGCCAATCAACCATCTCAACCTCTGTTGCCCCCTACTCCTCCTGCCCTCAATCTTTCCCACCATCAGGGTCTTTTCCAATGAGTCAGTTCTCATCATGTGGCCAAAGTATTAGACCATCAGCTTCAGCATGAGTCCTTCCAATGAATATTTAGGGTTGATTTCCTTTATAATTTATTGGTTTGATATTCTTGTAGTCAAAGGGACTCTCAAGAGTCTTCTCCAGGACCACAGTTAGAAAGCATCAATTCTTTAGCACTCAGCATTCTGTATGATCCAGCTCTCACATCCATGCATTATTAATGGAGAAAACATCAGTTCAGATCAGTCACTCGGTTGTGTCTGACTCTGTGACGCCATGGACTGCAGCACACCAGTCCTCCCTGTCCATCACCAACTCCCAGAGTTTACTCAAACTCACGTCCATTGAGTTGGTGATGCCATCCAACCATCTCAGCCTCTGTCGTCCCCTTCTCCTCCCACCTTCTATCTTTCCCAGCATCATGGTCTTTTCAAATGAGTCCGCTCTTTGCATCAGGTGGCCAAAGCATGGGAGCTTCAGCTTCAGCATCAGTCCTTCCAATGAATATTCAGGACTGATTTCCTTTAGGATGGACTGGTTGGATCTCCCTGCAGTCCAAGGGACTCTCAAGAGTCTTCTCCAACACCACAGTTCAAAAGCATCCATTTTTCGGTGCTCAGCTTTCTTTATAGTCCAACTCTCACATCCATACATGACTACTGGAAAAACCATAGCTTTGACTAGATGGACCTTTGTAGGCAAAGTAATGTCTCTGCTTTTTAATATGCTAAGTTGGTCATAACTTTCCTTCCAACAAGCAAGCATCTTTTAATTTCATGACTGCAGTCACCATCTGCAGTGATTTGGAGCCCAAAAAAATAAAGTCTCTCACTGGTTCCATTGTTTCCCCATCTAAATGCCATGAAGTGATGGAACCAGATGCCATAATCCTTGTTTTCTCAATGTTGAGTTTTAAGGCAACTTTTTCACTCTCCTCTTTAAAGAGGTTCTTTAGTTCTTCACTTTCCACCATAAGGGTGGTATCATCTGCATATCTAAGTTACTGATATTTCTCCCAGCAATCTTGATTCCAGCTTGTGCTTCATCCTGCCTGGTATTTCACATGATGTATTCTGCATAGAAGTTAAATAAGCATGGTGATAATATACAGCCTTGATGTACTCCTTTCCTGATTTGGAACCAGTCTGTTGTTCCACGTCCAGTTCTAACTGTTGCTTCTTGACCTGCATACAAATTTCTCAGGATGCAGGTCAGGTTGTCTGGTATTCCCATCTCTTGAAGAATTTTACACAGATTGTTGTGGTCAACACAGTGAAAGGCTTTGCCATAATCAACAAAGCAGAAGTAGATGTTTTTCTGGAACTCTCTTGCTTTTGCCATGATCCAGCAGATGTTGGCAATTCGATCTCTAGTTCCTTTCCCTTTTCTAATTCCAGCTTGAACACCTGGAAGTTCACGGTTCACACATTGCTGAAGCCTGGCTTGGAGAATTTTGAGAATTACTTTACTAGCGTGTGAGATGAGTGCAACTGTGTGGTAGTTTGAGCATTCTTTGGCATTGCCTTTCTTTGGGATTGGAATGAAAATGGACCTTTTCCAGTCCTGTGGCCACTGCTGAGTTTTCCAAATTTGCTGGCATATTGAGTGCAGCACTTTCACAGCATCATCTTTCAGGATTTGAAGTAGTTCAACTGGAATTCCATCATCTCCACTAGCTTTGTTTGTAATGATGCTTCCTAAGGCCCACTTGACTTCACATTCCAGGATGTCTGGCTCTAGGTGAGCGATACCACCATCGTGATTATCTGGATCATGAAGATCTTTTTTGTATAGTTCTGTGTATTCCTGCCACCTCTTCTTAATATCTTCTGCTTCTGTTAGATCCATACAATTTCTGTCCTTTATTGTGCCCATCTTTGCATGAAATGTTCTCTTGGTATCTTTAATTTTCTTGAGATCTCAGTCTTTCCAATTCTATTGTTTTCCTCTGTTTCTTTGCATTGATCACTGAGGAAGGCTTTATCTCTCCTTGCTATTCTTTTGAACTCTGCATTCAAATGGGTATATCTTTCCTTTTCTCCTTTGCCTTTTGCTTCTCTTCTTTTCATAGCTATTTGTAAGGCTTCCTCAGACTGCCATTTTGCCTTTTTGCATTTCTTTTTCTTGGGGATTGTCTTGATCACTGCCTCCTGTACAATGTCACGAACTTCCGTGCATAGTTCTTTAGGCACTCTGTCTATCAGATCTAATCCCTTGAATCTATTCACACTTCTACTGTATAATCATAAGGGATTTGATTTAGGTCATACTTGAATGTTCTAGTGGTTTTCCCTACTTTCTTAAGTGTGAATTTGGCAATAAAGAGTTCATGATCTGAGCCACAGTCAGCTCCCAGTCTTGTTTTTGCTGACTGTATAGAGCTTCTCCATCTTTGGCTGCAAAGAATATAATCGATCTGATTTCGGTATTGACCATCTGGTGATGTCCATGTGTAAAGTCTTCTCTTGTGTTGTTGGAAGAGGGTGTTTGTTATGACCAGTGCGTTCTCTTGGCAAAACTCTATTAGCCTTTGCCCTGCTTCATTCGGTACTCTAAGGCCAAATTTGCCTATTATTCCAGGTGTTTCCTGACTTCCTACTTTTGCATTCCAGTCCCCTATAATGAAAAGGACATCTTTTGGGGTGTTAGTTCTAGAAAGTCTTATAGGTCTTCACAGAACCATTCAAATTCAGCTTCCTCAGCATTACTGGTTAGGGCATAGACTTGGATTACTGTGATATTGAATGGTTTGCCTTGGAAAGGAACAGAGATCATTCTGTCATTTTTGAGATTGCATCCAAGTACTGCATTTGGACTCTTTTGTTGACTATGATGGCTACTCCATTTCTTCTAAGGGATTCTTGCCCATAATAGTAGATATAGTGGTCATCTGAGTTAAATTCACCCATTCCAGTCCATTTTAGTTTGCTGATTTCTAAAATGTCGATGTTCAATCTTGCCATCTCCTGTTTGACCACTTTCAATTCGCCTTGATTCATGGACCTGACATTCCAGGTTCCTATGCAATATTGCTCTTTACAGCATTGAACTTTACTTCCATCACCAGTCATATCCACAACTGGGTGTTGTTTTTGCTTTGGCGCCATCTCTTCATTCTTTCTGGAGTTATTTCTCCACTGATCTCCAGTAGCATATTGGGCACCTACCGACCTGGGGAGTTTCTTTCAGTGTCCTATATTTTTGCCTCTTCATACTGTTCATGGGGTTCTCAAGGCAAGAATACTGAAGTGGTTTGCCATTCCCTTCTCCAGTGGACCGTGTTTTGTCAGAACTCTCCACCATGACCTGTCTGTCTTGGGTGGCCCTACACGACATGGCTTAGTTTCATTGAGTTAGATAAGGCTGTGGTTCTTTGACTATACTGACATTTGTCAGAAAAATGATGTCTCTGCTTTTTAATATGTTGTCTAGGTTTGTCTCAGATGGTAAGGAGTCTTCCTGTGAACACAGGAGTCCCAGGTTCGATCCCTGGGTGGGAAAGATCCCCTGGACAAGGGAATGGCACCCCACTCTAGTATTGTTGCCTGGAGAATTCCATGGACAGAGGAGCCTGGTGGGTGACAGGTCCCTGGAGTAGCAAAAAGTCATACACGACTGAGCAATTAACATTTTTATACTTTCCTTCCAAGAAGCAACGTCCTTGAATTTCATGGCTGCAGTCACCGTCCACAGTGATTTTGGAGCTCAGGAAAACAAAATCTGTCACTGTTCCTATTTTTTCCCCTTCTATTTGCCATGAAGTGATAGGACCAGATGCCATGATCTTAATTTTTTGAATGCTGAGTTTCAAAACAGCTTTTTCAATCCCCTCTTCCACCCTCCTCAACAGGCTTTTTAGTTCCTCTTCACTTTCTGCCATTAGAGTGGTATTCCTTGCATATCTGAGGTTGTTGATATTTCTCCCAGCAATCTTTATTTCAGCCTGGCATTTCACATGATATACTCTGCATATAAGCTAAATAAGCAGGGTGACAATAGATAGCCTTGTGTGCTCCTTTCCCAATTTTGAAACAGTCAGTTGTTCTGTGTTTGGTTCTAACTGTTGCTTCTTGACCCACTTACAGGTTTCTCAGGAGACAGGTAAGGTGGTCTGGTACTATCATCTCTGTAAGAATTTGTCACTGTTTATAATCCACAGAGTCAAATGCTTTAGCATAGTCAATGATGCAGACGTAGATGTTTTTCTGGAATTCCCTTGCTTTCTCCATGATCCAAAGAATGCTAGCAATATGATCTCTGGTTCCTCTGCCTCTTTGAAACTATCTTGTAAACTATAAGTTCTCAGGTCATGTACTGCTAAAGCCTAGCTTGAAGGATTTTGAACACAATCTTACTAGCATGTGAAATAAGCAAAACTGTACAGTAGTTTGTACATTCTTTGGCATTGCCCTTCTTTGGGATTAGAATGAAAACTCAACTTTTCCAGTTCTGTGGCCACTGCTGAGTTTTCCAATTTTGCTTACATATTGAATTCAGGACTTTGACAGCATCATCATTTAGGGTCAAGAAGAACAGTTAAAACCAGACACAGAATATCTGACTGGTTCAAAATTGGGAAAGGAGTACAAGGAGGCTGTATACTGTCACCCTGCTTATTTAACTTATATGCAGAGACATCACCTAAAATGCCAGGCTGAACAAATCACAAGCTAGAATCAAGATTTCTGGGAAAATATCAATAACCTCAGATATGCAGATGATACCACTTTAAGGTAGAAAGTGATGACGAACTAAAAAGCCTGTTGAGGAGGGTGAAAGAAGAGATTGAGAAAGCTGGTTGAAACGCAACATTCAAAAAACTAAGATCATGGCATCCAGTCCCATCACTTCACGGCAAATAGAAGGGGAAAAAGTGGAAACAGTGACAGATTTTATTTTCCTGGGCTCTAAAATCACTGCAGATGGTGACCGCAGCCATGAAACTCAAGGACACTTGCTCTTTGGAAGAAAAGCTATGACAAACCTGGACAGCACATTAAAAAGCAGAGACATCATTTTTCCAACAAAGGTCCATCTAGTCAAAGCTATGGTTTTTCCAATAGTCATGTACGGATGTGAGAGTTGGACCATAAAGAAGTTTGAGTGCCAAAGAATTGATGATTTTGAACTGAGGTGGTGAAGACTCTTGAGAGTCCCTTGGACTGCAAAGAGATCAAACCAGTCAATCCTAAAGGAAATCAACCCTGAATATTCATTGAAAGGACTAATGCTGAAGCTGAAACTCCAATACTTTGGCTACCTGATGCGAAGAACTGATTCATTGGAAAAGACCCTGATGCTGGGAAAGATTGAAGGCAAAGGAGAAGAGGGCAGCAGAGGATAAGATGGTTAGATAGCATCATCAACTCAATGGATGTAAATCTGAGCAAACTCTGGGAGATTTTGGAGGACAGAGGATCCTGGCACGCTACAGTATGTATCCACAAAGCCTTGGACACAACTTAGCATCTGAGCAACAACAACAAAATGCACCTAACAAGAAAGAATCAAACTATGTGATGCAAAAATTGAGAAGTGAAGGCAGAAATACATGAATCTACTATCATAGTTGGAAATGTCAACATTTACAGAAATAGATCCAAGCAGGCAGGTAATCAGTAAGGCCTGAGTTGAACTCAAGAACACAATCCAACAACTGGGTAGAACTGGCATCTATAGACTACTTCATCCAACAACAGAAGTAACTTTTTTCTTAACCTCATGTGGAATATGCACCAAGATATACCACTCTGTGGGCCACAGACCACACTAACAAATTGAAACAAAGAAATCATGCAATGCCTTCTCTCAGATCAAATGGAATTAAACTATAAATCAATAACATAGAGATAACTGGAAAATCTCAAAATAGGCAGAGATTGAACAATACACTTCTGAATTAAATTAAAACACAGGCTATCTGTTTCATATTATCCCCCATCCCCCTCTCTCTTCCTCTATTGCTCTGCTTTTCTTACTAACAGACCAAAGCTGAGATTCCAACTTCATTAGAGAAGGCATGGGTGCCATAGGAATGTACAGACTGCCAGTGGTGAAGACATTTGCCACAGGACATCAGCCAGCCAAGTGGAGAAAGTGCAGGCGCACCAGAGGTGTTCCATGAATGATGCTGACACAAGCTACCAAGTCCACCATATGATGATCTGCTCAGTTCAGTTCAGTTCAGTCACTCAGTCGTGTCCGACTCTCTGCGACCCCATGAATAGCAGCATGCCAGGCCTCCCTGTCCATCACCAACTCCCGGAGTTCACTCAGACTCGCGTGCATCGAGTCAGTGATGCCATCCAGCCACCTCATCCTCGGTCGTCCCCTTCTTCTCCTGCCCCCAATGATCTGCTCACTTCACGCCAAAAAAAGGACCCACCAGGAAAGGAAGCCTCTACTGACAATGCCTAAAATCATACAAGCTGGCAAAAGGAGAACTGTCTGCAGAGGGCCCCTCCAGTTTCACAAAGCAGAGCAAAAAGGAGTGATTCGAAGCTGAAAATTGATATCTGGCACAGTAGCCCATGAACATAGAAGAAAAAAAATCTTGGGAAGAAAACATCTTCACTTTAGCCTCAAATTATCCCTAAAAAAAAATAATGTTTCAAATGTAATATCCAGAGAAAAAAAAGATAACCAGGACATGCAAAGAAATGTTACTATAAGTAAAAAAAAAAAAAAAATCAGAAGATAAAGTTGATCAAAACAGATGCAATATGAGTTCAGATATTGGAATTATCACATATAAGTGACTATGCATAAAAAGTCAACGTCAAAAAACTGAGGGAAACTGAAACCATAAAAAAGTGATACAATAGATTTGAACCCAAAGAAAAACTCTAGAACAGAAAAGTTCTAGAAAATTTCTGAATGTTAGTGCCACCAAGTACCTTAAGGGTACTCTCAAGAGCCTCATTTAAGCAAACAGAACTCCTCTCGGGGGGGAAAGATAACATCATCCAGAAACTCTATAGAACTCTTAGAAATTAATACTGGCATATCAAGAGATAAGACTCAATCAAAAACCAAGAGAAAAACAATGGAAATAAACATGTGGGAGATCTATTTACTGGACATGGACTTTAGAAAAGCCTGTGATTTAAATAGAAAGCAAAATAGAGGGTTTAGCAGCAAAATGGAAATTATAGGGAAAAAGATTGAATTAAAAATTAGAACATTAAAATATGTCTTTAAGAAATCAGTGGGTGAGTTTACCAATAGATTAGATATAGCTGAAACAGAACTATTGCACTGGGGCTTCCCTGGTGGCTCATTGGTAAAGGATTCGCCTACCAATGCAGAAGACGGGAGTTCGATCCCTGATCGAGGAAGATCCCACATGCCTCGCAGCGTCTAAGCCTGTGTACCACAACTGCTGAGCCTATGCTCTAGAGCCTGGGAGCTGCAACTCTTTGAGTCCACATGCCACAACTACTGAAACCCGAGTGCCCTAGAGCCCATGCCTCACTAGAGAAAAGCCCACATGGCAACGAAGACCCAACACAGTCAGAAACAAATAAAATTTTAAAAAAGAACTACTGAACTAGAGGATAGGTCAGAAGAAAATCTGTAGAATGAAGCAAGGGAAAACAAAAGGATGAAAAACACAAGAGAATATAAGACACATATGAGGAAGGTCTCATATATGAAACTGAAATCTTATATGGAGAAGAGAAAGAATGGGACCATAGCAATACCCGAAACAGTAATAGCTGAGTATTTTCTAGCAGTGACAGAGGACATTATTTTATAGATGCAAGGGCCATAAAATCCAAGCAAGATAAATATAAAGAAACCCACACCTAGGCATATTATTGTAAAAGTGTTGAAAGCCAAAGTCAAAGAGAAAGCTTTGATTCATCCGGAAAAAAAAAAAAAAAAAGACCCACTAAGGAATGTCTGAACTTTCAATAGAAGCAATGCAAATAAAAGCCAGCAGAACAGTGTAATGTTATCTTGAACAAATCAGATGTAACTAACTGCCAACGTAGAGCTCTATGTCCTGTGAAAACACTCTCTTAAACAGAAAGCAAAGACTTTTTTTTTTTTTCATGTTTTCTTATTTTATTAAATCTTACTAGCATTCCTTAAGGAATAAACACATAGGTGAGTAGGCTACAGTGAAGAAATCTTTTTATAAGAAAGTTAAGACATTAAAAGATATTTCCAGGTGTTATCTTCAGTGATGTTTCTTATCTTTTTTCTGGGACTCCAGGTAATATTCAGCCCCTACAGCTACCACAAATGCAGCAAATCCCCACTTGAATCCTTTTAATAATGCTCCAACAAAGGAAACATTATTTGCAAAGCCACCCATGTATCTCCAAGCTTCATTGCGGCCCCATGGATCCCTTAGTCCTCGTGCAGCCAGTTTCTCTTGGACAGTTTCTAATGGTGTCCCTTCTATCTTCCATTGTTTATAATCTGGAAGTTCCATTTTACTAGGACCATGTTCATGTTCATGTCCATGGGCCATGTCTGACAGCAATCTGACCTCTCAGGACACTTAAGATTCACCCCCAAAGACTTTTTTTTGAAAGACAAACACAAACGGACAACATTCCTTACTAGCAGATCTGCTTCAAAGAAAATAAAAGGATGTGATTTAAGTACAAGGAAAATGATCCCAGATGGAAGCTCAGAAATGTACGAATAATTGATAAATAATGGAAAAGACAAATATTAGGTATTTATCAAAGGAATAAGAATCTTACATAGTACATACTCAGATCACAGGGCAATTGTGTCAAAACTAAATAACCAAGGGAGAAAAACCTAGAAAATTTCCACAAGTTTGGAAATGAAGGAAAATGAGAAAATATTTTGCACTGCTAATCAAAATTTCTAGGACACATACAAGCTATTCTTAGAAGGAAAATGACAGCCTTAAATGCATATATGAGGGAAAAAAAAAAAACTAGAAATAAAAGAAGTTAAGCATATAACTCAAAACATTAGAGAAAAGAACTGTAAAATAACCCACCCAAAATAAGTAGAAGGTATAAAACGCTAAAGAACAAAAATTAATGAAATAGAAAAGAAATACACAAGAAAGACCAACAAAGCCAAACACTGGTTCTTTCTAAAGATAAATAAAATGGATAAACTTCCAGTTAGATTGATGGGGGTGGGGCGGGGGAGGGAGTTAACATAGCAGGTCTGAGATCTTTATCCTTAGAAAGTTGGCTTGCGAAGTAAGCCCTTGGCTTGTACCTAGGTACTTGGATTTCAGAAGTGTTCCTTCATTTCTAGAACTGATAAAGTGATTCATGGTGCAAACAATATGGTGTATGCTGAATACCTGCAGTTCTACCAAAAGCCTGGAATTTTGGTACAAGCAAAGCAGGGAGTACTGCTATGACAAGCCCCGTAAAAAGACTCTGGGCCCTGAGTCTCTAATGAATTTCCTTACTAGACAATCACAAGTAGTGTCATAACTCATTGCTGGAGGAAATTAGTGCATCCTGTGTTAATCCACTGGGAGAAAAGCGACAGATTTCCTCTGAAATTCACCCCATGTGCCTTTTCCCTTTGCTTATTTTACTGTATATCTTTTTACTTTAACAAGTCATAGCCAAGAGTACAACTATTTGCTGGGTGCTGTGAGTCCTCCTAATCACTGAAACCTGGGGTGGTCTTTAAGACTCCCAACACAGTTGTTGGTAAATAGATAAGCAGACAGATAGAGAGAGGGGCAACAAATACTTTTAAAATTATGTTTTGGGACTTCTCTGGTGGTCCAGTGACTAAGACTTTGGGTTCCCAATGTGTTGGAGACCTGGGTTCGATCCCTGGTCAAGGAACTAGATCCCACATGCCACAACTAAAGATCCTGCCTGCTTGTAGTAACTAAGACCTGGAGCATCCAAATAAATAATAAAAAATTATGTTATGGATAAATGAATACTCAGATGTAATCCTTCTGTTTATTATCAAAAGAGAAAACAAAAATCTATACTTTAAATTTACTTATGGAAATAAAACAAATATTAAAGAAGCACTTTCTAAAACTGTTGACCAAGAAACAACTCTTTTTTTTTTTTTTTCAATTCAATATATGTGTTTACTCACCTTTAGTAACTTGATTTCTCTCATGGCAATTTTTTTAACCATTTTATCATCATCACTTTCTAAGAACTTCTTGATGGCCACAATTCTTCCACTATCTTTATTCCTACACTTCATCACCATTCCATAGCTCCCTTCTCCAACCAATCCTAGGTTCTCATATTTTTCCATTTTAATTCAAAACCACTAGGAATTTTTCTCTCTGTGGGAACCAAAATATGGCATTAATTGTGTTGAATACATTAATTCCTCTACCCTCCCAAATTAATTCTTCCTCACTTGTTTTCCATATTAGAGCAGACACTGCATTAATAGCTGTCCTGTGTGTTTATTCCCATCTAAGCTATGTTTTCAAAATATTCACGTACATTTCATAATAGACAAGGCAAGTGGAACTGAAGCCATTAACTTCAAATTTAAATAACTGAATGTCATGTTAATGAAATCTCAATATATTTTTAATGCAGATAAAGCAATGCTTGAACTATTATACAAAACAATTACAGTCTACCTTAGAAAAACACAGTTCCTTTTCACTCAAATGTGAAAACCGAGTGAATCTGGTTTTAGTGAAGATAAAATTTATTTTTTTACATCAGGTTTAAAAGATCAAAATTAAGGATCTTTATAGCCTTTCTAATCAGTCAGGGAACGTATTACCAAGGTAACACTAACAACTTCTGATAAACTATTTTTTTTAACTTTTCTTACCATAGTAATTAAATTCTTACATGGAACATACTAAATAACAGTCACACAGTATGTAAGCAGATTTTTAAAAATTAAATGTTAATGTTCCAAATACTGTATTTCAAAAATCCTTTAATGATTAATCTCTAGAAGTATGATTATTTGAATTTTGTGTTTATAATTATTTTATATCACATTATATGACATTTTCTGAAAAAAAGCAATCCTAACAAAATCTGTCTTACTTTACCAATGATTGGTGAAGGACTAGCAAGCATTCCACTTGATATTTTGGAATAGAAAGAAACTTTTCAGTCCAGACACAGTTAGGTTTTAATTCATAAGTTTTGATTGTCAAGAAATATAAAAACTAATAAACTACAATCTCAAAGTTAAATTTATTTTTATATCTGTTTTTGAAATTAAATTCCAGAAGCAGAAAATAAAAAATATTGCTTTTAATTTCAATGTGATTCTAAAAGTTTTTTTGGGGAAAAAAGTCTTTTGGTAATATATTCCAGCTTCCCTGGTGGCTGAGAAATAATCACCTGCCAGTGCAGGAGACACAAGTTCAATCCCTGGGCTGGGAAGATCTCCTGGAGAAGGAAATGGCAACCCACTCCAGATTCTTGCCTGAAAAAGAAAATCCCATGGACAGAGAAACCTGGTGGGCTACAGTGCATGGGGTCACAAAAGAGTCAGACACAACTTAGCTACTAAGCAACAACAAAATATGTATTCAAATGATGATTCATAATTGAAAAATTTTAACCTGACAATATAGAAACACTCACTCATAAAACTTGGAAAGAAACAAATTCTTACCTATAACATTAGTTGTGTACTTATGAAAATCTAAAATTAATTTACCCACCCAGACTGTGAACTGTTATATTTTCTTTTCTTCCCTATTGGTACACTAATGACTACGACAAAGCAAATATTCTCTTTGTTCTAGCAAACTGTGAAAACCCAGTGTATACATTTTCATCAGTTTACATTTGACAGTTTAGGATATATATATATATATATACACCAGCTATTTTCGCCCTTGGTATGATAAACCTAAAGTCTAGTCCTTAGTAACATATGCTGTCTTAGTGGTAGGAAAAAAATTAAGGAAAGAAGAGAGAGAGAATTACACTGATAATTTTTTCCAAACACTGACATTTTATTTGAAAATAGTTAATAGAGAGAGATTAAATGAAATATATATGTTGATAAACATGGAAAATCAGAAGATTGATCTTCGAAAGGAGGAAAAATAAATCCCAGTCAACACCAACCCAATTATGTCATTATTTTACTACCAGCTCTGATAGGAGGTTCTCCCATAAACTGTCCCTGACACTAACTTGTCATACATTTGACATTTTAACTTCCATTTAACTTCTATTAACTATTTTTAAATAAAATGTCAGTGTTTGAAAAAAAACATCAATGTAATTGTCTCTCTCCTTTCCTTAAGTTTTTCTCCTTTCACTAAGACAGCATATTTTATTAAGGACTAGACTTCGGGCTTATTATACCAAGGACAAAAATAGCTGGAATCTATAACTTGAACCAATAAAAAAAATTTTGTAATTGGTGTCCTCAATATTTGGAAATGCAAAGTGAACAAAGTTAAAATTACCTTAAGCATGTTACAAGCTAACATTCCGCAAGTTAACTAATCCAAATGTATTCTCCAACCAACTGCACACTGGGTCACGGTACATTGAACACACTTGCTTTTTCAAGTGGCACTGCCTACAAATACCTTAAAAGTATCAAGGCTGAAAAAGCTTCTTGTTTCTTGAAACAGTTACTCATAAACCATAACTTCTCATGCCTTCTACTTGTGAATGATACAAACTAAAAGGAAATCTGACCAATTGGCAATGCGGTAGTTCTGGACATATGCCAAGGAAGCACAGAGTTCTTCTACCAATAATTTAGATAATAAAAATAATGCTGTTTTTATTTGTTAAAGACACAAATCTATTATAGGTGAAAGAACGAGATAATCGAAGCTTTAAAAAGTATTATACTTACTGTTTGTTCTAAATCTTTCCGCGTGGAAAGTCCCAAAGGTTTTCAACTTGGAGACAAAATTGAGGTGAAGAGCATCTTCTTCGCAGGTCTAAAAGATGCTGACTAGCAAACTAGCAATTTCACTGCTGTCTTTATTTCTTCTGCGGACACAGTCACGGGTCCCAGGTGAAGCAGGCAGGTAGGCAGATTGGCCTCAACCCGCCGCAAGCTTACACTCAGGAGAACAGCGGGCCGCATGCTGTCGTCGTCAAGGCAACGACCTCACTCTGTCCCCAACCATAGGCACAAAGTCTCCAGGGAGAGATAAGGCCGGGGTATAAATGCGTCCACGGCAGGCACCAACACCTGTTAAGGCCAAGGCCTGTACGGAAATTAGCGAAGGTGAGAGGGCACCGCCCCGCAGCTCTTAAGATGCCAGGTCCTTGTAGTCAGTGAAACTGCTCAGCTCTGGCTAGCCCTAAGCGAAGGCGTTGGCCTCCAAGCTGCAAGGGGGCGGATCCTCACCCGCCCAGGCCCGCCCCCGAGTGCGCCAAGCCGCCCGTGTTCTGATTGGTTGAGCTCTGTCGTCAAGATCTCTGATTGGGTTAGCATCACCCATCCAGCCAGTTCACCTGGGGCTGGGCTCTGAATCTAATCTCTGATGCACAGACCCTAGTATCAGCATACATCTACGTTCTCAAGTAAGGGAGCACCTTTCCTTCTTTCCTTCGCTGGGAGATCTCTCCTCTAGACTGGGAGAACAGCGATTCTGGTGCTCAAGGAGACGCTAAACGTGGTGGTGGTTTTGTAGGATTGGGTGAAAATGGAAGGGGGAAACCGTGAAAATAGCGCGATGAAGCGTTCTTCAAGCTCCTCCGCTGAGCCGGGAAGTGGGCTCTGCAGCCCTCACCCGGGAATGTTCGGACTTGAGAGCGATTCGACCCTTCCTTTCCTGTCTGGGCAGTGGGGCCAGTGTGGGGCAGGTAGATGAGAGTGACAGTATAGGAGGTGAGAAGTAGGCGAGGCAAGGTGAAGGTAGGTAAGTGACGACAGAACTGACGTTAGAAGGGACCTTGAGGAGGACTGCCTGGACACTGAAAGTGAGGGAAATATTTTGGAGATAACGAAAGGGGAAGGGAGGGCAGGGATGAAATAACAGGAAAGTGGCTAAGACGGTTGGGAAACTAAAAGACATGAGCAATACTGCCATATGACAGACAGCCAAGCAGGGTGCAGTTAGGAATGCTATGTTTAAGGCACAGACTAACTCAATCCATGATTATGCAAAACTGGTAGGCAGACTCATGTAGATGCTTAAGTCACACACACAAAAAAACAACAGGGTTTTTCCTCGTTCCATATCTCTGCAAGGTAAGGTATGAGGACACCTTAAACTCTGTTATTTTCACATTAAATCATAAAAATCATTTTATAATGGTATTTGGTCTCTGTAATTCCTTGATCCAGTTAGGAGTGTGTCCTGGATAGATCTTCTAAAAACTGAATTGTACACTTTAAAGGGGTGCATTTTATGTATGTGAATGATATTGCAATAAAACAACAGACATACTGGAGGATAACAAATTCATAGCTGGCCCAGAAATCTTTTTCAGTAAATTTATATATTTTAGCTTTAAGCAGCCCAGTTCTTTCTCACCTTAGCAGTCATCTGTTAAATAACTTTTGGCAACAATCATTCTCTATGTATCTGGATATCCCAAAACAATGTGCTTCAGTCAGTTTCTTGCCAGAAAACTTTAAAAAACCTCTCACTTAGGTCTCTTGAGATACTGAATGATCATGGGATTTTGGGATCACTTCAGTTGAGTTACCAAGTGAACAGAAGGGCCATAAAATCTTCAGACTACAAAAAGTAAGGTTATCTTCAGTATATTATGGCTCATGCAGCTATGAATGCATTCTGTCACTGTATTAAGAAAACAGACTGACTCATTTTGCAGTTCTTGTTCTTTGATGGAAGGATGGACATTTGTCTCAACCTAGTAGTTGATTCAGTGCCTCACTGCCACATTTAAGTGATTAAGACAAATAGATTTGGAAACCTAAAGTACAATACACCACTTACTTGGTCAAATTCAATATACACCATATTTGATCTGTCAGTCACCAAAGCAGCTATATCATAATAGTATAAACCTGGAATCCATTCCTCAAATGTTAAAAATAGCATATTCTGTTTGCACTGATAACAAGACTCTTATAAACTCTCCCTTGATGTTCCCTCTGTCCGTCTAGCCTCTATCCCCTTCCTCTATTCATATTCATAGCATGCATGCATGCTAAGTCGCTTCAGTTGTGTCCAACTCTGTGTGACCCCATAGATGGCAGCCCACCAGGCTCCCCTGTCCACAGGATTCTCTAGGCAAGAATACTGGAGTGGGTTGCCATTTCCTTCTCCAAGATATTCATAGCCAACCTACAGAAAAAAATTGTTAATTTCTTGTTCTCTCTTGGGCTTTCATCCTTCTCACTTCATTGGAATAGTTCTTCCCAGAAGTCACTATGACCTATACAAAGCTATCTGTGGCAGACTACTGGACACTCACAATAAGCTGGATCCTTTTTTCTCTATGTGTGGCTTATTTTCTGAAATTTCCATTGCAGTTAGGGGTGGTCATGTGACTGAAGTCAGTGGAATATGAGATGTGTACCATTCCCAGATCTTGCCCATGAAAATCTCCATTCAAGATCCTCCATGTTACTTTTCCCTTCCAGCTAGCAGTAATGGAAATGACTATAATGTGATCTTCAAACCACACCGTGAAGCTTGTAGAGCCTTCATTCATCTAGGTCCCTAAATGACTGAGTGAGGGAGTGACTACTGACCTTTTCACCACCACTCCTTTTTTATATGACAGGGGGTAAAACTGTTGTGTTTGAGCTATTACACATTTCAGGGTCTGTTAATTTGAGCAGTTGTGTGTTATTCACTCAGCCATGTCTGACTGTTTGCAACCCTATGGATTGTGGCCGACCAGCCTCCTCTGTCCATGGAATTCTCCAGGCAAGAATAAAGGAGTGGGTAGCCATTCTCTTCTCCAGGGGATCTTCCCAACCCAGGGACTGAACCTGGGTCTCCACATTGCAGGCAGGTTCTTTACAATCTGAGTGTCCATCTAATTATTTGACCTCTCAGCAGCATTTAAACAACTTACTATACTTTGCAAAACAAATTACCGAAACTTAGCTTCCCTTGACACCAATACTTGCCACATTTTATGTGTTCTCTGCATGTTCTTCCTGTTGCAGAACCCTAAAGGTGGGGATTATCTGAGCGCTGTCCTCAGCCTCCTCTGTGCTCTCTTCCTAGATGATCTCATCTAACCCAATAACTGCAAAGACCTATACTGACCAGTCACAGCAAAGCACTCTCAGAATTCCAAAATCATACTGCCTTACATTTTTTTCTTGGATATTCAATTGGCATACAAAACATGGATATAATAGAACTGATATTTTGTTCAGGCCACACCATGTGCTTCAGTTCCACAGGGATTTTAGTTTCCTGTGGCAGTGACAGCCCAAAATCCTAATCACTAGTCCACCAGGGAAATCCCTAAGAGAAATGTTGATTTTCCCTCCACATTTAATTCATGCTCCTTCTTTATCTCCTTCTCTATCTCAGTAAGAGTACTGCCTTCCACCCAAGTTGCTTCAAAATCCTAGGAGTTATCCTTGAATATCTTTCCCTCACATTCAAAATTCAGTCCATAATGGAATTTTCCCAGTAGTCCAGTGGTGAAGACTCCACACTCCCAGTGCAGGGGCAAGGGGGGTTCACTCCTGGTGGAGGAACTAAGATCCCACATGCCATGAGGTGCAAAAAATCCAATCTATTATAGTCTTATAGGTTGTATCCCAGTTATTAACTGACCATTTATCACCATCTTCACTACTCCAAGAGACCACTGCCATAACGCAGCATCCCTTCCTGACAGGGTCCTCACATCATTTCCTTGCCCAGATGCCTACAATCCAAGTTCAAGAGTAAAATCCAACTACAGGGCCATCCTCAATTTAGCTCTTACCTACCTCTTGATTGGAGAAGGGAACCCACTCCAGTATTTCGGCCTGGAGAATCCCATGGACTACACAGTCCATGGGGTCAAGTGTCAGACATGACCAAGCGACTTTCATTTCACTACCTCTTGATACCATCTGCTTACTATCATGGCCACGCTGGTGTTAATGTCCTTAAACACACCAAGCTCCTTGCAAGCACAGCACTGGTTCTATCTGGAATGCTCTTCTTCCTTAAAGCTGCCATCTCTTCATTTCAGATCTCAAATGTACCTCCTGAAGCCTTTCCTACCACCCCTGGGAGTGATGAACAGCCCCATCTCTAGTCACTATTACATCCTCTACTAGTTCTACTGTTAGCCATGTGCTATTGGAAAAGCAGTCAACCCCACTGTGCCTGAGTTTATCCATCTGTAAAACAGGACTCCTCACAGGATTACTATTGGAACTAAATGAGTTGTATTATGCCCAGGACTAATGAGGACTGAAATTGCTTGTCTGTTGTCTCCCTCAAAAACTACGAGTTTTCTGAGGGTAGGCTGGATCAGCTGTATTGCCAGCCAGCACCCAAGGAGTAGAGTTCCTGGCACATGTGTCAGCCATGTCGCTTTGTGACCTGCATGGACTGTAGCCCGCCAGGCTCCCGTCCATGGAATTCTCCTTGCAATACTAGAATGGGTTGCCATTCCCTTCTCCAAGGGATATCCCTGACCCAGGGATTAAACCTGGGTCTCCTGCATCACCACTGCAAGCAGACTCTTAACAGTCTGTGCCACCAAAGATGCTAATATTCACTGACTGCTGTACAAATCTTTCTCACTGCCTTCACACATATTGGTAATTTCACTGCTTGCTTTGAAACATCACTAATCCTTCCTGGTAAGCGATATTCCAACTGAAATGTCTCACATCTGTTTTCTATTCCAGGTCACTATCCTCATTGCTACGTGTCAAGCAGAGCTTTGTTTTCACCTCTCCAAGCTTTAGTTCACCTCTTTAAAAATAATAAAGGAAAATCAGATTATCAGAGTTTAAGATGTGGTAACCTAAGTAAAATAACAGGTCCTCAAAAATTATTCTCTTCTCAATATTTAACAGGTATTTTGTTTCCGTTCCAAGTCCACACCCTGCCTCATTACTTTAATTAATGCTGAACTTCCTGAATGTTGTTGTTCCTGATTAAAGGATCCTTAATTTTAGGCCTACTCATGCTGGAAACAGATTTTTTTTTCAATTTTCTAAAATAAAACCAGAATAAAATGCACTGCATTCAAAGTTTAAACTCTCACTGCTTAAAACTCATCTTTTTTCTAAAATTAGTTTGAAGCACATCAACACTTTTAGCTAATCCAGTATTTCAAATTACTTCATGCTTGTATAACTATATACATTGTATGAGCCTCAGTCTCACTGTCTGTAAAAGATAACTACACCTGAGTTTGCCTAAATATTAGGTCAGATATTGGAGAAAACTCAATTTTGGAGATGAAAGTGGGTATAAAGATAACTATTTTACTGGTTACACCGTTTTCATTGATTTGTATATTTATGCTATTTAGAACTTGAATCAACTCCTTTCAGACACCTAATGTCAACTGCCAAAAAATAACCTAAATCTACTTCCCTCCCCCTCAGATATCACAACAGCCTTGTTTCCATTCTTATGCTCCTACATAAGAACATTATCACTCCCATTATTAACTGTCTTCATAATTAATGGCTTCATGTTGCAATTGGGCTTTCCTAGTAGCTCAGTTGGTAAAGAATCTGCCTGCAACACAGGAGACCCCTAGGTCGGGAAGGTCCCCTGGAGAAGGAAATGTCAACCTACTCAAGTACTCTTAACTGGGGAATTCCATGGACAGAGGACACTGGCAGGCTATACAGTCCATGGGGTCAGAGAGTTGGACATGACTGAAAAACTAATGCTTACTTACTAAACAAGTTTTAGGATTTTTTTAAAATCCTATTTTGTGGAAAATGCCATTGGAATTTTGAAACATTGCACTGAATCTGTAGATTGCTTTAGGTAGTATACATGTAGCAATTAGTTTCTCCAAATAAACTAAGTATGTGGGCTGCTTACATGATCCAGTCTAGTTCACCTCTTACCACTTTGCCACCCCTTGAACCCCAATTCTACCTATCCCAGCTTCTCATTACCCTCTTCACTTCTCTAATTTCATAGGCTTTACATAAGCTAGTCCCTCTGACTGGAGTGCTCCTATGTCCCATGTCAACTCTAGGTGATTGGGGAACACTCTCTAAAGTTGCCACTCAGTTGCTTTGTGTTATCTTCTTTTACATCACATTTACTAAGGAAACTTCTTGCTCATTTATCTTCAAGAACAGGGCCTGGGGCACACAGGTGCTCAATAAACACTAGACAGTGTTAAGTGGTCTGTCGTCATTAAAACAATTATAAAGGAAAACACACCCCCACACCCACCAAGCTATTTATAGAAATCACCCATGGGTTACATTGTCAACTTCATTCTTTGGGATTATCTGTACTTTCTACAATGGGCACAGCATGCTTTTTTGTGTTAAAGCACAGTATATAAATCATTCTATATACTCTTTTTGAAATTAAAAGGCACAAGTCAAAATTACACTCTCCTATACAGCTTCTTTTTAGGTCCACTTCGTATCAAAATCCAAGAGGGTTCCACTAGCACTCCTGCCTCCCTATCATGAAAGCATGGTTTTTTAAAAGATACACATTTTTAGAATATTCCTGCCTCCCTATCATGAAAGGCTGGTTTTAAAACACTCCACATTTCACTTTGCTTTTGTAGTTATGCAAGGGAACAACTTTGGATTCTTTGATACTACCTTTTTCCTCACCAAGACCTGGCTGTCTTACCCACAAAGTCTTTCAAATTGTGTAGATTTCTAACATCACTCTAGTCCAAGCCAGTACAACCACTCTACTATCGTGGCTTACTGAAATACAGCATCCTTTCACCCAACTTACTCATTAACTCCTTCACTTTGTTTACTCTGTAGCCAGCTATTTCAAAATAGAATTACCATCCTGCCAAATAAACCTTCAACTTTCTATTGTTTTTGTCATAAAGACCACCTCCTCACAGTTGGCTTCCTAGTTTCTCCTTATAAAAAAAAAAAAAAAAGATGGAACCTGAGCTCCCCTGGAGGTGGAAGCATGGAATCTTAACCACTGGACTGTGAGGGAAGTCCCCTTAGCTACCTTAAATATGCAACCACTGTTTCAGAGCTTTTAACCTGAGAACAGGCAACCTTGTTTTATTTCATCATTTATCGACAGTACCTAAAACACACCTGGCATTCAGACGCTCAATCGTTAATGACTTAAATAAGCCAGTGAAAGTTAATCAGAATAGCATGAACAAATCTTCCTGCATCCTGAAAAATGGACAGAAGGGAGACAAAGAGAAAATATTAAGCAGAACAGATGAGACTTCAAACATTTTTAGGTTAATAGAGATGTTCACTATCACAGAATTAAGTATGCACATCACTTAGAGAAGCATGGCAGTTAGAATACACATTGCTTTGGACTTCTGAATTTTGAATTACCTAGGACTTCAAAGGGCTTGCCTCTTTGAAGCTGGTAAAGAATCTTCCTACAAGCAGGAGCCCTGGTCGGGAAGATCCCCTGGAGAAGGAGTCGGCAACCCACTCCAGTATTCTTGCCTGGAGAATCCCACGGACAGAGGAGCCTGGCAGGCTACAGTCCATAGGTCACAAGAGTCAGATATGACTTAACAACTAAACCACCACCAGGAGTTTAAAAGAGGACAAGGCAAAATAGGATTAAAAAAAGAAATATTTGAAACATAGTTATCCTTAAGACAGTAGAAATTCAACTATTACAAAAAAAGTAACAGGTAACACTTACTGAAGACCCCATACACTGTTTCAAGAGCTTCGCCTATTAACTCACTGAATCCTCACACTCCTCTCTAGTGTACAAATGAGTTAAACAGGAGCACAGAAAATGGCTCATCACTGAATGGTGGAGTTCCCATTCAAGGCCAGGCTGTCTTCAAAGCCCACCTCTTATCGTCACACTACATGAAATTTACTGAATGGACAATATACTGAAGCTAAGGTAATTCCTGGCCTAAATGAAACCATTCAGAGAAAACTTGTGGGGAAAGAGGCTGAGGACAGAAAGGATCGGTATGTGCGTAGGGGGCAGGTGGTGGTGGTTATGGGGTGATGAGTTTTTTGTCATAAAACTGAAAGCATTCCAAATAGGCAGCCAGCTTTATCAAAACTCTTAGGAGATCAAGGACAAGAGTAGTAATCTTACTGTGAATGTTTAATTCTAAACTCTCACTTATAGTATTTTGCCCAGTATTCGGTAATGCTAAAAACCAATTTCATTTCCTATTAATTCTTAAGTATAAGGTGTGGTTACGTACTACATAAACAGACTGGAAGACTTCAATTGTCAAAAAACCTTGAAAACTGAAGGAATTTTGACTTAACTATGCAAATAGCTTTAAACAAAACTACTCACATCTTTTATGATCTATGAACCTACTCATATCTTTTATGAAGGGAAATCTCTTTCAGAACATAATGAAATGTTAATTCATTTATCCAGTCATTTAAGATACTTTAGAATTCTGGCATTAAAATGATCAATAATTAGAAAGTCTTATGAAAACAGACTGGAAAGGAAAAAAAAAAATCAAGTCTTCACCTGAAGCTGAAATATAAATCATGATGAGCAAGTTATCCTGAAGAAAAGATATGAACAGCTAGCTATTCATTACATTTTCATTTACTTGATACAAAGACTATATTATATAACACAACTGAAATGAAGCATCATGTGTGGTTCAACTTTCAAATATTTTGTTCCATATTTCCTGGACCTAATGATACTTTACTTCTTCAAATTTTTTTCAATATAGTATGGCACATACATTTTATCCCTTCTGAATAATGTTTTTCCATAGCCATAAAATTAAATATTATACATAATAATTAAAATTGAAAGTGAGCTTAATAGACACTTAAAAAATCTTAAGTCTTACTTCCTAAAAGTACTTGAATAACAGTCTAGCTTTTCTCCAGTACAAACTAGTAAAGACTGATTTATGGAATCTTCACACAGTGTTACAAATATATCAGGAAAAATTCACTTGTACTATCCCTATTAACAAAGTAAAAGTCTCAGGTTCTAAAATTACATATGCCTTGTGATTTTATTTTTCATTTGAAGAGTATATTTGTTAACTATGAGTGAATGATTCTCTTCCCTTTTAATATTCTTTTAGAGCTTCACAAATTTGTTCCAATTGCTGAACTGGTCATGTCCATAACTTCAGATCACCTTGATCTTCCCATCCTTTTTTCCTTCTGAGATGAAGTAGCAATCCTTTAGAAAACCCAAGATTATTAAAAACAAATAAATAAACATTTAGTAGTCTGCTTCTCACCTTCCTCACTACTTATTATTCTGGTCTAACATTCTCTATCTTGTTTATCAATTATCTAACTGAACTGGCACCTATCTCAGTTCAAGTAATTATGTTCCAAGTCTTACTTAAATAATTTTACGTATCAAATTTCACAAATAATCATCAGTTGATGTTAGAACAATTCCTTATTTCCTGAGGCTGTGTGAAATGCAACTGGGAGAAAATATTTCGGAACACAAACCTAAAGATTAAATTAGGGACATAAATAAAATGCTGCAGACATCAGTAGTTTATTGTTTGTTTAGTCCAAACACATTCAAAATGGAAACTCAAAGAATACTTTCCACCTGAAACAATTAAACTAGATACTACTAGCATATAATGCTTAACACATTACAGCAATAAAGATGGTAATCCATTGTCTTCTATACCTACTAAAGCCAAGATGGTAAAGCCAATTTGGTTGCAATAGTGTCATAAGGATAGAATAGAATATTACCATCCAAAAAATAAAAACAAACAACAACAATAAAAAAACCCAGCAAATAACAGTTATGGTAGATGAATATTTTTACTCTGGTTCACTGAAAAGGGGACAAAATGTTAAAAGTCCACAGTACTGCAGGTGAACAATCACCATGTAAACTTCTCCATGTGATGTTTTAAAGTTTTATTCATGGTATGTAAAGACTGAAGCTGAATGGCTCTTTGCTTTAATTTTCTATTACACTTAACATTTATCATTACTTTTGGTGCCAGAACAGTTTTCATGGGCGGCAGGGCAATATCTTGGATTGAAAATTTTACATATATATATATCAAATGAAGGAGGAGAAAGAAATGAAAGAGGAACAATATGCTATAAAAAAAAAAAAAACACTGACAAGAAACCACTTATTTAAAAGCAGTTTGAATAAAAGCTTCAAAACTCGAAAGTAATTTTCTTGTAAGAACTTCAAGTACTATACATTAGAAAGCGTAAATGTATTTCAAACAGGAAAAAAAATCCTTAAGCCCCCCAAAATGGAAACTGAGAAATCTGTGTCCCCAAAATATATCCAATAGTGCAAGACTTTTCCTCGAACATGGAAGACCTCATTCAAGGTGGGGAAAAAGGGGACAGGCTTAATTTTACTTACATTGCCCAGTACATGGAAAACAAAATATGTGCATCATTTGCTAGTTTACTAAACAGCAAACAGTTTCATAATTAAGAAACAGTTTGCTATTATGTCAAGTGCATTTTTTGTTTGTTTTTACTAAGACAGAATGGAGAAGTCTTCCATGCTACAAGCAGCTTTAAGTGGTCACACTTATTTACCCCACTCCTGGCCTGAAACATCAGAAACTGGTAGGTACCAAATACTCCAAGCATAAAATCGGATATCCTTTGTCATATTTGTGGTTTACCGGAACTTGCTATAAAGACAGACAATAATCCAGCAGCTACAAACTTTGCTCACAGAATTGTTTAGAGATTCATGTAAAAATAAAAGATGTCATCCCAGACTTAAATTCAGAGCCACTCAGGTGCTGACATCAGGTCAAGAATTGTGCAAAATGAATGACAGTTCCCTGCCCCCTCAAATAGAAAATGCAAACACTTAAGAGCTGCTGTTCTTTTCTCTGAAAATTGCAGTATCCTTACTTCAGATTTACGTGCCATTTATGGAATCTGACTGCTTTTAAAAGGTCACTAACAATATAGATCAAGTTGACTGACTTTTCCAAGCACCTCTCAAGTGATAGGCTTCAATGTTCACCTTCAGGCTAAGAGAAAAGTCAACAAGAGACTTTGACTCAAATAACTGACTTCCTCCTTCCCTCTGCCTCCCAAACACACAAGACTCCCTCCCACAGAGAACACAAAATTGTTAACTGAAGAACAAGGTAAATAATATACTAGTCAATTTTACTGATTTTAAAGATACTGCAATTTTTATATACTTCAATGATTTCTCAACATTTTGCAGCTGTTTGGCTTTGCAGCACAGCAATTTATACACTATACTGTACAAAATTACCAGCAAGACTGGAATGATGTATTAATAGAAGGCACCATCATGCGTATTACATTACCAGAGAACAAAAATACAGTAAAGACAATTTTCACTGTACACAGCTTAAAGAAAGGAAAAGGGGGAGGAGGAGTGTGTTGAGCAGCCAGCCATCTCTGTACTGAAGAGGGGCAGGTAGAAAAAAACCTTAGATATGGAGCTACTAAATCTGGTCTAACATTCAAGACCATAGCATTTGAAGTTCTGATCTTTGTTATTTCGTTCATAACTAAATGACTTCCTTCTGGAATATACTTGTAGTCTTGTTAAGGTTTATGTGTACACACGCTGGTCACAGCAAGCAGGTAAAAATGCCCTCATCATTTCACAAACTATGCTCTACTGGAAAAAAAGATGAAAGATTTTTTTCCCCTCTTGCCTCCTGTTGCAGATGTCAAGGTTAACGAGTTCAGAGTACCCATTAGTGCATTCTGATGAGTGCATAACAAGTTTCTGTTGGTTTGTATTTTTGGGGGGAGCCAAGAAAAAAAGGCAAGATTCTCCAATTGCACAAATTGCACTATTTGTGTTTCCAACAATAATAGGCAGAAACAGTAACACTTAAACAAAATGTGCAGCAGAGGATTTTTTTGACTCAAAGGACCTGAATTCAGTTGGGCATGTCCTTTTAAGTTCACTTTGTTGTAGACAGTTTAAGATATGGTCATTTCTCAGTCCTTAATTCTCCAAGTCTAGATTTATAAATTAACAATGCGAATCCTGTTGTAAAATTGGGGAAATAATGTCCACCTCAATTTAACTGACAACCGAAAGATGCTTTTCACATCAAAGAAATGATCAAAAAGGCTGTGTCACATTCCAAAGCCAAAAAAAAAATTAACAAGAATGCAAACACGATGAATAATGTACCACTGCCAAGACTCTGCCAACAGTGGAGCCTCAGCGACGCTGTCCTGTGAAGCGGCCTTCCATCTGCCCGGCTCCTCTCCCAGAGCCAAGTTTCTGTGCCATGCCACCTCTCGGAGGGGGTCCTCTTCCGTCCCGGTCGCGCATCATTCCACCGCCCACTATTCCCCGGGGACCACCAGGACCTCGATCACTGCGCCTAATATCCCGGCGGTCATCACCACCACCTCGAGTTTCTCGCTCTCTGGCAGCTCTTGTCTTTTTCTCTTCCACATTTAAACGTACTTCCCCTCGAAACATAATTGGCTTTAAAAAGGAAGAAAAAAATGTACATGGACAGGTTAGACGGTAACAGTGGTGTAAGAAATAGTGAAAAACATAAAAAAAACTTTCAAAATTCTCAATATGCAATCTATTCTCAATATCCAACCTTCTTTACCAGAGTAAATAATCAAACAAATTTATTTTAAAATGACCCATGCCTCAAATTTTAAAATTACTAACACATCTTTATTCTTTGCATAAATACTAGTTCATAGTAAACTATTTTTAACTGTACCGTTTAAAAAAGACTTATTCACATTAAATACAACAGGAATAATACGGTATTCAATTACGCCATTTAAGTCACTTACTTTTGCAATTAAGATTCTCTGAACTGGTTCGGAGTCATCAAAAACCACAAAACCAAAATTTGGAAGCTTTCCCCCAACACCCTTGGTATTGATGCGAAGTTCCACAACATTTCCAAAACCTGTGAAAATATACATTACACAAAGGATAAAATATTTTAACAGAATATTTTGTAACTTTAACTGTTCAGAATGAAATACATCATTCTTCCTGATCCATTTCAAAACACAACTTGCAAGCTGCTATAGCCAGTGCATTAAGGTACTTTCAACTCTTACAGGTCATTCACTTAACATGCCAACAACTAGCCTATTCTGTTGCCCTGCATCTTTATCAGTCCATTCAAAAGGAAAAGTTACCTACACATTTTAGAGAGACAATTTTATTTTCTATATTAGATTTGTATTTGCCGGATGAATCCCATTTCCCAATTTAAGACTGATTCACCCAGCTCTTTCTTCTAACCTCTACAGAACCAGGTCAATCAACACTAAGTACACTCACTGGGAAACATCTGATATAACCTTATACTCCTGATCAATTAAAGGTGACCAGTACCTAAAGATACACACTATGTACAGACGTAAATGTTTTTTCAAAAATCGTATTATGAAAAAAGAGCTCTCCCCAGTGTAGAACACATATACAATAGAGTACTACTAAGCCATTAAAAAGAATGAAATAATTCCATCTGCAGGAACATGGGTGGACCTAGAGATTGCCATACTGAGTGAGGTAGGTCAGACTGAGAAGGAGAAATATCATATGACATGATACATGGAATCTAAAAAGAAATGACACAAATGAACTTACTTATGAAACAGAAACAGACTCACAGAGAACGAACTTATCGTTTCAGGAGGCGGGGGGGCACGCATAAAAGGGAAGGGATAGTTAAGGGAGCTTGGTATCAACATGTACATGCTGTTATATTTAAAATGGATAACCAGTAAGGACCTACTGTAGAGCTACATGGAACTCTGCTCAATGTCATGTGGCAGCCTGGATGGGAAAGGAGCTTGAGTGAGAATGGATACATGTATATGTATGGCTGAGTTCCTTCACTGTTCACCTGAAACTATAACGCTGTTAATTGGCTACACCCCAATACAAGATAAAAAGTTTAAAAAAATAATAATCGGTAACTAACAAAGGGGAAGAAAAGTCTAAAAAAAAATTTTTTTTTTAACTCTAGAAACTACAGCAAATCAAAATAGTTGTCAGAAATATTTGGCATTACCATCAATTATATGGAATATAATATTATGTGAAAATCCTGATTATTAACAACAGAATGCTTTCTCTGAAATAAAAGTCAAGAAGAATAAGTCTTATGATTAGAAAAAAAATTCTCTTCAACTCCTGCTTAATTTTACCATAAAGCAAAGTAAACCACTTACTCATGAAGAACTCTTTTAGTTCATTTTCATCAATATCATGTGGCAAGTTACCAACAAAGAGTTGATGACTATCTGGATAGCGAATTATTCTACGGTTCTCAGATTCATTCTGTTCAATATCTCCTCTGCCTGAGAAGAGGAACAGAGCAGATATTAAAGTTTACAATGTCATATAATAAAAATTAGCTCAAAGCAATGAAAGTTAAAAACCCCAACACTTGATATTCTTGTTTTAGTTTAATAAGATAATAAGCTCCTTTGAGTTGTGGAACTGCCTATTATTAGTAGGTTAGTTAGAAAACAACATGACACTGAAGTGTTACCCGAGGGTATTGACTAGATTGCTAAAGTCCCTTCTTCTCAATCTACTGGTCTGATCATGTGAAAGCCAAGTATCAGCAGTACAAGTATGTCTCCTTAACCAAACTCTTGCATCACCCAGGCACCAAACTGATTTTAGATATAGTGAGATGTGTACTAAATATTTGTTTAGTACTTTACAGTTCACAAATTAATCTTGTATAAAAGATTATTGTATAAAATTATAGCCAAATCAGTCAATTTAACAGCAATACTGTCATTTATATAAGCTTTTATACACCTTAGGGTGCTCATATATACATGAGCACCCTCTTTTTTTTTTTTTTACATGTGTAAAATCTTATATGATCCTCCCACTAACACAAAGAACAGAATGAGGCATAGAAAGAAAGGCATCACACAGAAAAAATTTGTGTAGTAACTGAATGGTTTAAGAGAATGTCATGATTTAAGGGTCTTACCCAAGATCACAAACTCAGTGACAAGGCTGGGATAAATCCCAGCTCCCATAACTCCTGGTTTAATAACACACTTTTTTTATTAAAAAAAGTTTATTTTCTAAATATGATGTATACTATCTCCCACCTCCTCCCGAAAGCAATCTAAACATATTTATAGAATTCAAATATAGGTTCTACATATATTAGCTAACAATGGAAACAAGTCAAAAATCATGGCCACTTACTTAATACCTAAGACAATCAAAATAAGAAGAATCAGGGTGTGCTTATTGTTTATCTGTGAAGAGATAAGAGTGCTAAGTAAGAGAGTAGGTTATTGGCAGCTCGGTTTTGAATTCTTAGAACCAGTGACAATAACCAAAGAAAATGTGTCTCAAAATTCTCTTAACATTTTCAAAATACATGTCTCTATGGCAGTGCAACTAATTTCCCCTCAAAGTTAGTTGTTTTACCCAGGCTGTATATATATCAGATTACTTTAGCCTTTAAGCAACTTGGTACTAAAAGGATTTGCATATAAAATACATTATAATTAAAAAAATTTTTTTCAGTTCAGTTTTTTCTAACTTTTCAAGTGCTAACTGCTGAAGATCACAGGAGGGGCTGACTCACCTGGTCTTGGTCCTCTAGGAGGGAAACCAGGTCGTTCTCTAGGTCGTTGTTCACGCACACGAGGTGGCTGAGATTGAACTTCTGGTTTAGCTTCCACTCTCGGCTAAAATACAAAGGAAAAAAACACATTATAAAGAAACACATTTCACAGGAGAAAAACAACCAAACTAAAGCAACAACCAAGTCACCAGCAGGCATTATGGTAATTTTAAGTCTAGAATGTTTTTAATATATGTCCTATATATGTGAAACATAAATTTTTATAAAGATATTCTGTACCAATCTAGGACTGTAGGGTAAATTTTGTTTTCTCACTCTAGGTTATAATTCATAAGCTGTTTTTTACAACCATATTTTTTCAATAAAGTTACATCCACATTGAGACAGATACTGCTACAAAAGTAAAAAATGCAAGATGAGCCATTTCATGTAAATACATATACAAAATAAAAAGCCGTCTTTATCTTTGGAAGATAAGAATATATGATACATACTTCTAATTACCTAGTTTGTTGCCCTTCAAATTTAGTGCTCATATAAACTCCACATCATGAATAATTTTTTAAATCAATATTTTGGTAATTCAAAATATAAAATTTAGTATACGCTGGCACCTAAAAATACTACCTTAAAGTTAAGATGCACACAAAAAACAATACAAGAACGTTTATAGCATCTCAAACAGTCAAAGATGTCCTTTAGCTCCCTGTTGTTCTTCCTTATGAGAGAAGTATGCATTTATTTAAGGACTGACCCCAATAATGTTTCTTAACTGTTTCTTGAGGGTGGTAGGAGAAGTAATAGATCATTTTAAGTTACCCTCCAAAAGTTTCTGCTAACTGATAAATTAAATACATGTAATTAAATAACTATTAAAAACATAAAATGACATCTACCATCTATTACCTTTTCCTTCATACATGGCATTTCAGTATTTCCAACTTCTTCAGGCAGTCTATTGCCCAAATATTTATGGTCCAAGGAAGAGAGAAAACATATGCACCTTCAAAGAATGCTGAAAACACTTAGCAGAAATATGGAGAATGTGTCCTCAAGTCAGAAAACCAGCTATCTTTATGGCTGACCACCTCTGAGTACCTCAGCCCAAGAGTGGCTCACACTCTTTCATAGTTTATATAACTGGGATACTATAATTTGCAAGGACAAATTTTGATACAAAGAGCTATGTTTTTTCCAAAAACAATTTCTCGTTTCACCCACTGTAACCAAAAGGTATATTATCTCCTATCCTAGCAGTCTGTAATAAATTTGCCTGTCTCACTCAGTTATTTTTCTTCTAGATTTCCTACTTCTCTCAAAATGAAGTTGCTTCCCATGTTCTAGAATTTTTAGCTAAAAGAAAATTTTTCAATGTCTAACTCTTTCAGGTTATTTAAATTATTTATGTGTATTTATTCCTACAAGGACCATATCTTATTTCTACACCAGAAAAAGTACCAAGTACAGTGCTATTAAACACAGATGTTCAGTAACTAATAGTTCATTTAAAATTAAATTATATTTGGTTCTCTAATTCAAAACCTGTAGGAGAATGTTCTAGCCTGACCAGGGAGCCAACATTACAGCCCTGAGACCACTGGTATCTGTATTTAAAATTTAAGACTACATAATAATTTAATGGAAAAGGCAAGTTGTTTAGAAATTTCAACTGAGGAGGGCAGGGCCTAAAAGCACAACTTGAACAGTATGAATAAAAAACCTTATTAAAGAATAGATATTTTCTAAAGTTTGATGAAGCTAATACTTAAGGAACAAAGCAAATCACACTTTTTAATTTAAATATCTAGAAAAACCTCAATTCATTCAATCCAAGAAAAAGAATCCTAGCTGACTGATTCAGATTCTTTTCAAAAGATAACTAAAACAAAAATAACTACAAGTAGTAAAACAAAAAAGTTCCTATTATCCTTTAAGGATTTAATATTAAAAACACAAGTTTAAATAAGTTCCAACATCTTACAAATAACCCATACATGAATTTAGCAACTTTTTAGATATTTGATGTCAGTACAAGAAAAACATGAGACAAACAAAATTTATCAATATTTCTTTCAATATGTGTCAACTAAGCCAGCTATGCACTTACAATTCTTCAGGATTAATTTCATGAAAACTTCTTGCTCCAAGGAGATAAAGTAACTAAGACAACCACATACAACCTTCAGGCCTGAAAATTGATTCCATGCAACCAGAAAGTGTGCTCACATGACAAATTCCACAAATGAAAGCAAACAGAATATGAAATAAAAATGAAACCATCAAATCAACTCAGTAACAGCAGGTAAAACCACAACTAATGCGTACTTCAACCAAACAAAAGCTATTTAAATGAACTAATCAACTTCCAACAAATCTGCCAAGAAAATAACTTAACTACTTCTAAATTCATGCCTACCAATACTTTGGAATTACATTTAATTCTTTTATTAATGTGTGCTAAGTCGCTTCAGTCATATCTGACTCTTTGCAACCCCATGGACTGGAACCCATCAGGCTCCTCTGTCCATGGCATTCTCCAGGCAAGAATACTGAAGTGGGTTGCCATTTCCTTCTCCAGGGGATCTTCCTGACCCAGGGATCGAACCCGTGTCTCTTATGTCTCCTGCACTGGCAGGCGGGTTCTTTACTACTAGCACCACCTGGGAAGCCTTTTATTAATAATCTATGCTCAAAGTGTTAAGGAAATGGATACTATACCAAAGTGACAAATAAAACTGAATGGTTTATTAAATCAAAAGGAAAACAATTATGAATCCATTCTTATACAGCTTAAGGAGGTCAGAAACTTAAAGTTTTTATTATAAATGTTTAAAATTTTGTCTTAATAAGGGGATAGGTTATTAAAACACAATCCAGTCTCTTACCCTGATTTTTTTTTCTTAAAATTTGATTTCTCTAGACAAAAGGCTAGGATCTAATATAATGTAATATACAGACATGACTTAGATATAGCACTCCTCTTCTTTGATGTAAACAGAGATACACTGCCCTGCAAGGGCTGAAGAAACCTACAGGCTTGCATGGGTATCCAACTGCATGAATTCAAAGCCCTGCTATTTTATTTATATAGCTGTCTGACCTTAGGTGAAGTACTCGATGTCTCAATTTACTTGTCTGTGAAACAGGAATAATAACAGTAACCATTCTCACAAGGTGGTTGTAGGGATTAGGTAAGAATAAATAAGTACTTTGCACAATGTGTGGTGCCATACTAAAGGCATAATAGGCATTAGTTACTCTAACTTTTAACTAGCGCTAAGTTTAAAATAAATGTAGCCAACTCTCTGAAATTCAAGTAATAATTCAAAAAATTCCAAACACAAATCTGGTAAGAAACCAAGAATTCCAAAAGAAAATTCAGAAAATCACTTCTTGAGTCTTCAGATGGGTAGAAAAGTACAATCAGTACTTGGCAAAGTAATTTTCTTCATTAAGACAGACTTCTAATTTGTGTTCTGAGGTAATTACTCAGTATTTCCTGAATATCTAGCTGAAAAAAAAAAGAAAAAAGAAAAGCTACCACAAGGCCACGTATTCTATTATATAGCTAATTATGCGTACCAACACCAGGCAGACTGCCTAATAATTCCTAGCTACTTTTGAAATCTCACAGTTTCAATGTTTAGAGCACAAAAAGAGGTGTATAAACACAATTTTATGTGCACTAACCATTTTACATGTAAATTTTATACCGGAATGAAGCTTGACTCAAAATGTAGGAGAAGTACTGGACACCCTTTAACTGTGCCTATTTACTTTAGAATTCGGTTAACTCTAAAGTATATCTAATGAACACATTAGGTAGCCAGTGTCTTTATTTTTCAATGGTTTTGACAGCTCTGGGGTGGGAAAGATGACAGACAAAAGGCAGAATACTAGAATGATCAGCTAAGGTGAACACTACAGTCATAAGTTGGTACAGGCTTCAATTAAACAGTATGAACCACTTACAGACTGAGAGCTTAGGCAGTGCTTTTTCTTTTTAAGTTTTCTGTTTAAAAAAAATAACAATGATTCTTTATAATGCCATAGTACTCTGTGGCTTTCAAATTTCTTCCCTAATATTTTTGCTAAATGATACTTTAAACTTATAAAAAGGAGTTTTTTGGTTATTTTAAGAAGGCTTTTAAATGACAATATATATTGTTAAAAGTAACTAAATCTGTATTTCACACACCCATACCCCAAATACCACCTATATAGATGATGAATGGAGATCTGGTGTTTAAAGTGGGTGCAACTGACATTTAATACAATTTTTTTGTATATTTAATCCGTAATTTCTGATTGACTCATTTTAAAAAGTATGAAAAAGATAAGCAATTGGCAATGTAACAAGGATACAATCCAATGTGTTCACAGATTGGTTACCTGTGAGACTGGTGCTTTAACATGGGGTGGAATTCCAGAGGAAGAAACAGTGCCACTAGGAGGCAGGTTTTTACTGGTCACTGAAGCCCAGGAGAAAGCCTGCAGGAAATGCAACAAACCTAGACTACTAATCATGGAAAACCACCAACATTCCTATAGGGAAACTTCCAAATATATATTTTCTTTTCATTTCTAAACTATTGCTCTATATTGGAGGACTCCTAAAAAGAAAGGCACACACACACATGCCAGTCTATGTGCCAGGTTTCAAAATCTCATTATGCAAGATTATGACTGTTTGTCTGAACTACTAAATAAATCCACAAGCAAGTTCCTATATGCTCTAAGTAGATGAGCAAGTGGCAAACAAAACCACTAACAACTACACATGCTAGAAAAATAAGAACCTAACAGAATCAATTTATTTCCCCTTTTGGGGGGAAGATAAGGTGTTGTGATGGCGCTAAGGGGAGAGAGGAAGGACAGAAAAGAAGAGAGTACTAGCTGGAAACTTTAACAGACATTCCCAAATAGAACAAGCAATCTCCTCTCACTACCCAAATATACCTACTTTACAGAAAGATAAAAGATGTTTTAGGTAGGTTTAAATGAAACACTATGGGCATCACTCATCTTTCCAAGACAGTTTGGTGTAGTAATAAGGAAATTGTTCCCATTTAAACCAGAAATAGCACACGTATCACTTGTTTTAACAATAGGCCAATTTGTTTTAACTTGGGAAACTGCATGACTCCTATTTGCATCCGTGTGTAGAGGACTTAATACAGAATGGAAGAGCAACTCTCGGCTTTATTACATGGACTCAAATAATTTCACTATGGTACTAAACACTGCACACAGATAAGAATCAATCTTAAATTTTATTCTGAGGGGTGTTTCTTAGGGGGTGAAATAAGATTTCCTCAGAATTACAAAAAAAAAAAAACCCCACAGCTTCTTTCATACACATAAAAAAGCATAGTTTACTATTCAGCAATCAACACAACAGAACAAAGGTCATGCTTCATTAATGGCACCGTATGAAAGCGTGATGTTACGGGTCTAAAGAGTTCCTCTGATCTAACCTTTGGTGGTTCCTGTGGCAGAGAAACAGGTTCAGCAGGCGGAGGAGAAGCAGACTTCTCCTCTAACTCTTCCAAGTTCTTCTCCTCCACTGGAGGTTTCAGCTCTTCAGTCTTTGTTTCAGATTCGGGCTCAGGTTCAGGTTCATGCGAGGATTCTTCTAAAGGCTCCTCTATGCCATTACTACAACAAAACATTTCGTTCACTTTTCAGCAGGAGTCAAATGATCAACTCAAATAGGAGAAAATTCAGCATTTCTCTAATTAATGGGCAGAACAAGTAATATACACTGTTTTGAAGCAAAGTTCATTAACAACCAGAAGGCAGAAGGAACAATACTCTCAAGCAGCATTTCTTTAACCTAAATGTAAAAACTGGATTACTCAACATGTTTACTTTAGCACTAACTATTAGGAAGTAAGGAAAACCCATTATTTAAAAAATTAAATGCCTACTCTGTGTTGTCCCAAACAGTACACATTAGCAAGTGATTAGTTTTAGGTCAAATCCATGTTCGATTTTTGAATTAAACGTAAATATGCTTTCCAAATTTCTTGCATATACATGGTAAATACTCAGGCACAGGCTACATAGCTTTATCAAGAATTTACTTTCAGCAACAATTCTAGGAACAAAAACCACTTGCAACTACATGATATGAATAGTTTAGGCCAAAGGTGGCCTTGCAAGCACTATTCTTACGTCACAGGGTGAGCTTCATAGTAACCACTGTTAGCATTCTCCTGCACAGGTTCTGGAGACGGTTGTCTTTCCTCTTGTTCTTCCTCTACTTCATCTTCTGATTCTGACAACACATAATACACCACATCTTTTTTTAAGAGGCTTAATATACAATTTCATATATATATTTTTAATGTTCAAAGAAATCATAACATAGTTTAAAAATAGCATATTTCTTGAAAGTACAAAGACACTTAATATTCCTTGTTCTCTTAAAAAAGAGCAAGCATGAAGAAGTTTGGAATTACACTATTTTTTAAAAAGATCTATTAGTAAGAAAAGGAAAGAGTAGGAAAAAATGGTCTTTTTAAAAAAATATATTTATTTATTTGGCTGTGCCATATCTTAGTTGCAGCACGTGGGTTCTAGTTCCCTGACCAGGGATCAAACTCGGGCCCCCAGCATTGGGAGTGTGGAGTCTTAGTCTCTGGACCATCAGCAAAGTCCCCAGGAAAAATGGTCTTAAAGTCATAACTCAGTTTCCTTTGCCACATTAATTCAATGAAGCAATAATGACAGAGAATAAGAAACAAGCTGATGTATGTCAATAGAAGATTACATAATTATGGTATAGACAAAAAAATAAACAGCTAACAAAGACACATTAGATGAAAAAAAGGCCTAGCTTTGAATCAGCTACTTCCACTTTTAGAATATAACAAAATTCTGTAGTAGGCACCAAATTCTTGGTTATCTATAGAGAATGACATTGAGGGAGATTTTTTTCTACTTTCTGCGTATGATTTTTATATAATTTCATATAAAGAACATCTATTTTTTAAACAAACCAAAAAAAAAAGAACAAAAAGGAGCAAAGGGGCTTTGACTCAGTTACAGAGTCAAATTTCTGTAAGTTTCACACTTTACATGTTATTAAAGAGTACTGATACCAACAAAACCCTTGTATCTTGAAAGTAACCTCACCTTCATCAAGTTCTGGTTCAGAATCACCAAATACTTCATCTTCATAACGAAACATATCATTGTGAACATAAAACTTATTTGGAACAGATCCCTATAAAAAAAAAACACCCAAATACTCCATAAATACCCATAAACATGGTATGACATAGAGAATAAAGTTTTTATTTTAATACAGAAATAATATATAGACTAAATATAATTTTCCAAAGCTGAACATGCTATAATGTTAATATGAAGAAAATCACAGAATACTTAAACTCAAGAAATGACTACTTTCAAACTATTAATACACTTTTAATATTACTTCTGTAATCTTAATCATCTGTTTGCACATTTGTATCAGGATCTCGTTTTTTTCTGCTAAACAGTCAAAGCACAGAAAGTTCAAATAAACGAACAAGTCCAACACAGATTTCTCAACAACAGCTACATGCATATCTATACCTGTAAGAGGAAACTCTAGCCACTTCCAGCAACTAGTTAACTGCAAAATGAAATCACATAAATGAAAATTAATTGAAACGAAAACTTACTTCAGGAGCCAGAACAAAGGTTTGCATAAACTTCCTCTCTGGTTGTCCACTGTTAGACAGCAAACCCATGACCTGGACCACTACTCCATCACTCAAGGTTGCATGAGCATCCACATGACGAATTTTAGTATGACATTCGCTGAAGTTCAGAGATAATACTTTGTGGTGTATATCCTTTATTAGGAGAAGGTAGGGAGGAAATACAAACTCATGATATTGCATTACCTTTTTAATACTAGGTTACCTATTCAATACTACAGACTTCCACCGATTTCCTCACAACTCTAGAATTCTAACTGCTTAATCTCTCTGCCTCATTTGAATCCACTCCGCCATGCTATGCATTACTGACAGACCCATGCTCCATAAACTACGTTGACTACTACATCACCTCACACCTGGTTTTACTTTACTGCTTGTCTGCATTTCTTCCTTCAATTTCCTCTTGTTTGGTAAGGCCAATCCTATAATTCAGAGACTAGCTGAAATCCCACATCCTCTACATAGTCATAAGGAATATATTTCTATTCATTCCTGTAACATAAGGTTTAGCCCACATTTCTATAAATGTTATACACTGTCTCAACTGTTTCAGGTATAAAATACACCAGTGATATAAAAATGTCCCATTTTCTCTTTTGTATCCATGCCAATGTTAATACTGTGCTTCCTACAAAATCAATGTTTATAAGAACTCAAAGCACATTTGACAAGTACTACAACATAAATTTTAGCACAGCTAACTGATTACAGTCAAGAAGAAATCCATGGGCACAAGAAGGCTATTTTCCAAACCTCTAACCTAACTTAAATAAAATAATCTTAACTTAAACAAGTTTAAATAAATTAAAATAATCTTAAATGTATATGAAATTGACACTTACATTTTGGCCATAGACAGCCTCCTGGGGCTTTCCACTAGCATCTACTCCACCATGAACATAAGAAGAATTCCTGCCATAAAACCTGTAAAAGCATTGATAATGATTAACATTAAGTTATGAAGAGAAAGAAGTCTAAGAGGGAGTAGAGTCCCGCTATTAAGCAGAGCTAGTTTCCAGGTCTGGCTCTGTCATTTATTAGCTGGGTAACCTTGAGACTTAACAGTCTTCAAGTTCACTTTCCTTGGTAACTTGGAACAAGAGTAACTTCTCCACAGAGTTACTATAAGGATTAAATGAGCAATGACATAGAATTCTTAGTGTGTGTAGCTATTAGTTATGCATGCTGTCTTTAGCTATTCTCATCTTACTGTATCTATATGCTGCTAAGTGGGAAAATGATACATTCAAAATATTCTAAATACAGATGCTATTTATTTACCCATTTTTGTCAAACATAAAAAGTTGTTTAGATCTGTTTAGAATCAGATACTATTTAACATTCATTCTACTAAGAGTTCCAAATGACTACTAATTCCAAAGGCTAAGGTTAAAAGTTTAATTTAAATTAATTGAAATAATTCAGAGATCAAGTTTAAAATATATATATATATATTATTTTAGCATCTAATTTCTCAATATTTTTTATACTGCTCTTAAGTACATGATAAATTATAGTGTTTCTCTGGTATTAAAGCAACTAGGAGATCTTCCTAAATTAAGGTTATCAAAAATGCAAAATAAATTTTTTCATAAAGAGAATTCAGCTCCTACTGCAATAAATCATGGAAGACTTCCTCTATGACAAACAACTTTCTCAGTGCACTACACATGTATTGATTCATTCTAGTCTCCTAACAACCTCAGGACTAAACTAAGTGCTGTTATCTAAATGAACAAACTGAAGTTCAGAAGAGGTTAAATTAACTCCTCAAATGTTACACACCTATCAAGTCAGAGCAGCTGGCTCCAGAGCCCATGCTTTTAACCACTACCCATATTTTTTTTTTTATGTTTACACTGTTCTGTCTCATGTACTACTGGCAAGCATGTATACAGTTATCATTTGGACAATTTGGCTGTTAAGTGTGCATAAGAAAAGCTTTAGAGAAAATCATACCTTTGATTTAACAATTCTATTTCTAGGAAGTTATCCTAAGGAAACAACTAGAAAGATGCCCAAAAACGCACATGTAAGGATATGCACTACAGTGTTAGTAACTGAAAAATTTTAAACAAACTTAAGAAAAAGTTAAAAATGCTAATACCTACACAGTGAAGATAAAATTTCAGATAATGAAAAGCCTTAATAATTCCATTCTCCTTCAAACTCACATATACTGTCAACAGGAATGTTTTTATTTTTATAATCATAAAAATGTACAGGTACTGATTCATTTTTTTGGGGGGGCAGTGTTATCTAAAAATGTCTCCTGGAATAACACAGGGAGCATTACACACATGCTTAACAATGGCAGGGCACAATGCAAAATAGAACTTTAGAATGCCCAGCACATTTATACAGAGAACCTATATATCAAAGAGAAAAGTCCTTTAACATTCTTTCCCATGCAAAGCAGCAACGACATACTTATCCTTAACTCATCTGGCTAGGGTGTTCTACAACAAACGCTGGCAAAGCGTCCTTACAAAGGTCTCACTTATCTTTGACCTACTAAAAAAATACAACAGGTAGAACAAAAATGATAAATACTACTCATAATATAAATCAATTTCATTTCAATCTCTGGAAAAAAGTAAGCTTATACATGTCTTGCCAAACTAGTAAATAAGACTACTGTTGCCATCTCACAAAGGAATATTTTCTTGTGAATCAATCTGAAGGAATTTTCACAAATGAAATCAATTAACTGATTCATTTCCTAACACTGCTACAGAGAACTTTTAAAAACCACACAAAAACCAAACGAAAAACTTAACCTGTGATTCCCATCAAGACTAGAACCCATTAGTTGGTCAAGTTTGTGGTTTAAAAAAACAAACATAAAATACCAGACTATGTAATTGTGTATGTTAAGTGTGTGTACAGATGTGAATGTGTTATATAATGGGATCTGATAAGTGTTTTTCTTACTGCAGATTTCATTCAAGGAGGAAACTTGAAAAAAGATGGGTTTTATGCCATCAGTTTGTTAAAATATTGGATGAGCTTTGTAAAGATACTTGTCAGGACGCAAGGAGACAGGAAAGACAAAATTTATATGTAGTCATAGTCAAGAAAATAAAAGTAAATAAAAATAGTAAATAATCCAATTAAAATTTACCTGTGTAAATATTCTGGAGCTTTATTCAGCAAAGTATAATATTGCCTCACAAACTCCCGCCCTACAAGCAGCGGACTGGGCTTCTCCATAACCATTTCTTTGCTGCACAATGTCAAATACTAGGGAAACAAACATAGGAATAATAACTCTTAAAAGTCATCTTTGTTAAATACCATGAAGCAAATTTTCTAAGCCATTCAAATGAAAGTAAAATATCACTTATTAAAAATAACAGTAAAATAATAAATTCCCAATAACTACTTACAACCTCCAACATTTGCCATTTCCTCTTTCTTTCAATGTCTCTATTTCTTGATCTCCCTATGTCTCAATACAAGGGGAAGTGGCATGTCCAGTGCTGTCTCAGACTAGGTGGCACCATAATAAAGTCTTTTTACTCATAGTATATTTTTCCTTTGGGGAACATTATCTCCTACACTCTTAGATTCTAATGGTTTATTTTTGAAAACTAAGCAGAGGGTGCAACTCAAGACTTGGGAGATTGCACTTACAGACAGTACTAGCTTTTGTCTTCTTTATGTAATACTCTCGCCTTCTAGGGATTAATTGCACTGTTTCAAAATCATAATTACCATTAAAAATCAGCAATACTTGAAATACTCAGATAAAGGTGTTTCACATGTAGTGTATGTCTTTTCAACCTTTCTTGACATTAATTAACTACATGTCAGGCACTGTTCATAGTAAGTGGGATACCTCAGTGAACAGGACTCTAGCCTTCGGAGTTTATAATCTATCATGGAATATAGACACGCAAACAGGGAACAGAATGGGTTAGGTGCGACCTAAATGTACCTCTAAGCCCCAACTCTCAAAGATAAGTAAAAAATATAACAGAAACATAACCTTTCATCATTTAAAGTAAATAATGTATGCCTATAGCCCTCCAAACAGTAAAAGTCATAACACTAAGAATTAAGAGAAATGGGAGGAAAAAAGAGAAAATATGAGTATCACTAGTTTAAATACACATATATACACACGTTTGTGTGTGTCAAACTACTGAGCAAATCAAGATGCAGTTTAAATTCCTGTTAACAAATAAACTTCAAGGTGGGTTTTTTTGCTGCACTAAATTTGCTGGATCTTAGCTCCCTGTCAAGGATCAAACTCATGCCCTCGGCAGTGAAAGTGAGAAGTCCTAACCACTGGACTGCCAGGGAATTCCCCCAAAGTAGGTCCCCTTTTAAAAAATTTCACAAAGATAGCCCACCATTATCATTACAACTGTGATGCTTTTTAATAAAAATCAGATACCAGCCATAAAGGGGCCTACAGATAAAATTCAATTAAATTAATCCTGGTGACTCCCAACTCAATTTTTACATAATACTGTATTAGGTTCCCTGTTTCTCCTTTTGCGATTGCCTTGAAACTCTCAGTTGATATTAAAAAAAAATTCTTTTTTTTTATTATTATTTTTTTTATATAATGCTTAACTGCTTCCAGTGCCAGGGTCTGGGGGTAGAGGCAGTGGCAAGCAGTCCTTGAAGCAGCCAAAGAAACAGGAGGAGGAGATGGAAGAGAAAGGTAAGGCTTTCAAGCAGTAACAAAAAGAGGAGCAGAGAAGCTGGAGGAGCTAAAAGTGAAGGCCATGCAGAAGGCACCCCAGGCCACAGGCAGAATTTGGAAATCTGGCAAAAAGCTGTTCCTTATGCCTCAGGTGATGGTAATCCTTACTTTTGCTGCTGTTTAAACACTGCATTCTCTTTCATAACATTTTTTGCCACCAATAGCTAGAATAAAAGGCTTCCCTGGTGGCTCAGTGGTAAAGAATTCATGTGCCAATGCAGGAGTAGTGGGTTCAATCCCTGGAACAGGAAGATCCACCGGAGAAGGAAACGGCAACCCACTCCAGTATTCCTGTCTGGGAAATCCAAACCCCATGGACAGAGCGGCATGGCGGGCTACAGTTCATGGTGTCACAAAAGAGTTGGACATGACTTTGCAACTACACAACAACAAATAAGCTAGAATAAAGTGCTGTCTTGGAGCCCGCGGCACATTCAAGAAAAGAAATGTTCACACAGTGGCTTATCCCTTCAGTTCTCCCTTAGTCATTTCTATCCTAGTTGTAAGGTCAAAGTAAACCCAGCCTAGAATCCAGGCAGTCTGTTCTTCAATCTTTGCTCTACCTTAAATTTTGTGCAACCTACATTTAAATCAACTCATTTAAAAAAAGATAAAGCACAAAGCAAAATTAGACACAGTCATTTCAGGTGCCATTAGTTTCCCCCAAACCTAAATACCTCCAACAATAAGGATTAACAAATCCTGATGCATAAAGAGACTCATTTGCTATGTTTAAAGAAATGAAGCAGGGACTTCCTCCAATGGCTCAATGTTTGAGAATCCACCTTGCAATGCAAGGGGATGGGGCTGATCCTTGTTTGGGGAACTAAGATCTCACCTGTCACAGAGCAACTAAGCCTGAGCCCATGCACCACAACTAGAAAGCCCAAGCACCAAAAGGTAAGCTCCTCTAGGACACAATGAAGACACAGGCAAATAAACACTCTTAAAAAATAGTGAAGGAAAAAACCACAGTATTTCTATTAAGAATGATAGGCAAGGTTGAGGAACAGATTTATCTAGTAAAATTTTATAAAACAACAAAAACGTGGAAATTATGTACATTTAATACTACTGTTAACAACTGATGTCAAGCTGTGGCAAAATACTAACTTACCCTCTCAATAAAATATTATGTACAAAACAGTTTTGTTCAAAGGTCAATGACAAAAAAACACTATTAGGTATTGTTTCTGAGTTTGGGGATTCTCATTTTCCCCTTTTTTTCTTCTCTACTTCCAGATTTTCTTCAGCGAGACTTTGTTGCTGCTGCTGCTGCTAAGTCGCTTCAGTCGTGTCCAACTCTGTGAGACCCCAGAGATGGCAGCCCACCAGGCTTCCCCGTCCCTGGGATTCTCCAGGCAAGAACACTGGAGTGGCTTGCCATTTCCTTCTCCAATGTATGAAAGTGAAAAGTGAAAGTGAAGTCGCTCAGTCCTGTCCGACTCTTAGCGACCCATGGACTGCAGCCCACCAGGCTCCTCCATCCATGGGATTTTCCAGGCAAGAATACTGGAGTGGGGTGCCATTGCCTTCTCCAGCGAGACTTTGTTACTTATCCCAATTTCCCATCACATTTATAAAGTACACATTCACCTGCCACTTTTGTCACCTACGTACTGCCAAGTTAAAAAAAAAAAAAGTGTCACACAATCAATATCAAAGAAAGGTCAAAATACACTGGAGTTTTTGTAACAAAGTTCAAGAGAGGCTTCACACTGCCCACTACCTTTACAGTTACTAAAGTTGATGGCCATGAAGCCATGGTATCATCAATTTAGATCAGAGAGACAGGCAAAGGAAACTGGCAGTGGGGGTAACTTTTTATTTGATTACTCAATAAATTACATTTATTCGAAAAGAGATAACCTGAAAACTGAACTTTGAATGGGGAATGAGATAAAGCAGTGCTAACCTGGTAAAAGCCTAAACAAACAGCTATGCATAAGAGGCTGTGCAAAGTCCAGTTTTTAAAAGTTACAGGTAAACTCCCACAGGGAATAGATGAAATGAAGATGTTACATAGAGGATGGTGTTCCAATTAAATACACTGACTTAAATGGACTCAATTTAGAGGGCTAAAATATAATTGACTGATGGGAAATCAACTACATTAACCAGAAAGTAAAAAGTATGGAGGGGAGGGGTATGGAAAGCAACCTCACTCTACTTTTAACAACAGGTTAATGTATTCTACACAAACAACATGGGAAGCTACAAGGGCTTCCTTTGTAGCTCAGTCGGTAAAGGATCTGCCTGCAGCGCAGGAGACCCAAGGTCAATCCTTGGGTTGGGAAGATGCCCTGGAGAAGGAAATGGCAAACCCACTCCAGTATTCTTTTCTGGAAAATCTCATGGATACCGGAGCCTGATGGGCTGTAGTCCATGGGGTCGCAAAGAGTTGGGCATGACTGAGCGACTAACACTTACTTACACAAACACTTGCACTTACTTACACAAAGAACTGCCATCTTTCAGTTTTCTCCCCTGGAGTAGGGAAATGCATTCACAGAAAAGAAACCAAGTCATAGGCAAGAAATTTATAGGATTTGGGTCCTTTCACTTATGTTTGTATATAAAATAAAACCCTGAACATCAAAGTAAGGAAAGGGTTTTAACTAAAGCCATGAAAAAGCCTTAACCTTTTGAGATGGTTAAGTGATTTCTCAACTCACAAATTAAGAAGTGATCTTTAGTCAAGCCTACAAGACTATAGACCCAAGATTTAAGAATACTGCTACTGCTAAGTCACTTCAGTCATGTCCAACTCTGTGCGACCCCATAGACAGCAGCCCACCAGGCTCCCCCATCCCTGGGATTCTCCAGGCAAGAACACTGGAGTGGGGTGCCATTTCCTTCTCCAATGCATGAAACTGAAAAGTGAAAGTGAAGTCGCTCAGTCGTGTCTGACTCTTAACGACCCCATGAACTGCAGCCTACCAGGCTCCTTCGTCCATGGGATTTTCCAGGCAAGATTTAAGAATACTTATGTACAAAAAGAATCTTCAGAAGGTTGTTAGCCTCAAATCAACTTCAAAGAGCAATTATCATCTAACACCTTTTTACAGAATGTCAAATTCCCCTATAAAGTCCTACTTTCTCCCAAAACACGTGATTATGTGGAGACTGTTGTCACACTGGAACGTACAGTGTAAAAGGTACTCTTTTCCTGTCAGTTAAAAGCAATATCATCCTATTTATTCATCAAGATACCAACCTGATTACATCTGGCTTTCCATACTATTTAACAGAACCTCAACTACCTCAGAGGTCATTCACTAACTCTGCCTGTAACTCCTGTGTATCTTCAAGCATCTTTTTATTTGTTCCTGTCTTTCCTCTGAATTCTCAAAGTACTTTTTATCATGCACTCAGTTCAGTTCAGTCATCAGTCATGTCCGAGTCTTTGTGACCCAATGACTGCAGCACACCAGGCCTCCCTGTCCATCACCAACTCCCAGAGTTTACTCAAACTCACATCCATTGAGTTGGTGATGCCATCCAACCATCTCATCCTCTGTCGTCCCCTTCTCCTCCTGCCCCCAATCCTTCCCAGCATCAGCGTCTTTTCAAATGCGTCAGTTCTTCGCATCAGATGGCCAAAGTATTGGAGTTTCAGCTTCAGCATCAGTCCTTCCAATGAATATTCAGGACTGATTTCCTTTAAGATGGACTGGTTGGATCTCCCTGCTGTCCAAGGGACTCTCAAGAGTCTTCTCCAACAGCACAGTCCAAAGGCATCAATTCTTTGGCGCTCAGCTTTCTTCACAGTCCAACTCTCACATCCATATATGACTACTGGAAAAACCGTAGCTTTGACTAGATGGACCTTTATTGTACAAGTAATGTCTCTGCTTTTAATATGCTGTCTAGGTTGGTCATAACTTTGCCAAGGAGCTATCATGCACTCTGCACTCTATTAATCATATTCTGACCTTAATTACTAACCGTGCATCTATCTTAGTCTTCCCCTTCTCTACTCCCCTCTCAAATATTATAACCCAAATTCTCCCTTAAATGTAATTCTCTAGAAAGTCACGATTCTCAGAAATCCAATGACCTCAGTCTTCTACCAGTCTGCATCACCACTGATGCTCACCTCCGCCTAACACTTCTAGAGTTCTACGATGAGGCAACTTTCCTTCTCATTAAAATGCAAAGTTCTCAAGGTCTGTCTTCTAATGCGTCAACTACTGATCATCAAACAACTTCAGCTCCCAGATTTACCTAAATTTGTATAGTCTCTGCTAGAATTCAAATTTGACATCTTAACCCCTTGCTGAATACGCACACATGATCTCATAAGTAAACCAATACATACACGCTCCCCTATACAGATAGAGCAGTTTCCTTGTGTCTGTTAATGATGCCACCACATTTTTTACTTGAAAGCTCAGTCCTAAGTGACTTGTCCTCTTTAAAAAGCTTCCAAGTAAAATCTTGACAACTCAAAAATCTCTCGGAATTTGTCCCATCCTTTCTGTTTCCCACTAAATTCAGACTCTTTCAGTTCTTTCTCAAAAGCCTTCCAAACTGGTACAGTGGATGGGAATTCGCCTGCCAACGCAGGGGGCAGGGGTGAGGTTCCTTCCTGTTCTGAGAGGATTCCACATGCCGTGGAGCAACTAGGCCCGTGACCACAACTACTGAACCTCTGTGCCTAGAGCAAGTGCTCAGCAACAAAAGAAGCCACCTCAGTTAGAAGCCGGAGCACAAGGAAGGGCAGCACCTGCTCACTCAAACAGAGAAAGACCACAACACAGCAACAAAGATCCACCACGACCAAAAATAAAGGAATAATTTTTCTAAGTTTAATGTCCTCATTAAAAAAAAAGTCTTCCAAACTTCTGTATCATGTGTAGCATTCATTGTACATGTAAAATTTAAACACCTGCATTCAGTTTGAAGTATTATGCCTTCCACAGAAATCCAGGCTGATATACACAGCCCTAACCAACATTTCAAATGTACCTTCCCCTATACTTCTCACCTTTCTAAACAAATTCTATGTTCTTGGTGGCTCAGATGGTAAAGAATCCACCTGCAATGCAGGAGACTTGGTTTCAATCCCTTGGTTAGGAACATCTCTCAGAGACAATGGCAACCCACTCGAGTATTCTTGACTGGAGAAACCCAGGGACAGAGGAGCCTGGAGGGCCACAGTCCATGGGGTTGCAAAGAGTCAGACACGACTGAGCAAATAAGCAAGAGTATCATACCACTTAGCATCTTTCCCTGAACTTGCAATTTTCATACTCTAGGCTACTGTCCTACTTCATTCAACACCAGCGGGATAAATAGGTGGGACAATAAAAATTCATTCAATATTTATTAAATACATACTGTCTAAGGGCCAGAAACTATGCAAGGAAAAAGAGAGGTGAATATGACAGACTTGATCTGCTGCTCCAAAGAAATTTCAAGTCCAGTGGGAGACAGAATTCCTAAATGCAATTGTCTAATGTGATAAATGCTACAGCCCTACCGCAAAGAATGTACCACTTGAACTGGAACAGGAACAGAAATCTGGCATGCAGAAGATGGAAGGAAGTATTCCAAATCAAAGCTATTAATAAAAGAGAAAATATTTAGGGAACGACCATCTCTTCAAAACCATCAATTCTCCTTCATGGGCTTTTCAAAAACTCAAGATCCTATTCCAATCCTACCCGGCTTTCTTAAATAGGTCCCTCATTTCTTCTTCTAAGTACTACGTGCATCATCTTTGGCTCTTTTGATTAACACATTTAGTCCTAGTAATGTGTGCATGTGCACAGGCATAACCCTCTCCTGTTTGGAAGATTCCTTAAGTTAATGCTAAACAAAGGCCTGGCAGTGTTATGCTTCCAGGAGATGCTCAAGAGATTCTTTGTAGCATCTACGATTCCTTTGTACTTAAGAGGATTAAAAAAATTGTTGAACAAATCTGTGATGCTGAAGACTTCTAAAGGGAACTCCCTGGTGGTCCAGTGGTTATGACTTCATGCTTCCACTGCCAAGGGCAGGGATTTCATCCATGGTCAAGGAACTAAGATTGTGCATGCCACAAAGCACGGCCGAAAAAAAACCCACAAAACACTCTTAAGAGAAGGAGCCTACCAAAATACAAAGGTATTTCAATACTTTCTAAAGTGCTATGAGGGATGTAATGCACATGATAAATTTAAGTTATTAACACTGCTCTATGTTACATATGAAAGCTGTTAAGAGAGTAAATTCAAAGAGGTCACATCACAAACTTTTTCTTTCTATTCCTATAATTTCTTATCTGTATGAGAGGATGGATAGTCAAACACTTATTACGATAATCATTTCATAATGTATGTAAGTCTAATCATCTTGCTGTACACAAACTTATATAATGCTATGACAATTGTGTATTAGTTTCTCAGTTGTGTCTGACTCTTTGCAACCCCATGGACTGTAACTGGCCAGGCTCCTCTGTCCATGGAATTCTCCAGGCAAGAATACTGGAGTGGGTAGCCATTCCCTTCTTCAGGGGATCTTCCCTAACCAAGAGATCAAACCTGGGTCTCCTATATTGCAGGCATATGATTTACCATCTGATGCAATGTGGGAATGCTAATGAAAAAATAATTAAGTCATGAATCATGTAATTTCAAAACATTTTGAAAGCCAATCTTTTACACTCTCATTTTTTTTTTCTTTTAGCTGCCCCAGCACTTAGTTGCAACCCTGGTAGCTCAGCTGGTAAAGAATCCACCTGCAATGCAGGAGACCCTGGTTCAATCCCTGGGTCAGGAAGTTTCCCTGGAGAAGAGATACGCTACCCACTCAAGAATTTTTCAGCTTCTCTGGTGGCTCAGAGAGGCAGTAAAGAATTCGCCTGTAATGGAGGAGACCAGGATTTGATCCCTGCGTTGGGAAGATCCCCTGGAGGAGGGCATGGCAAACCACTCCAGTATTTTTGCCTGGAGAATCCCCATTGACAGAGGTGCCTGGTGGGTTAAGCCTATGTGCCACAACTATTGAGTCTGTGTTCTGGAACCCACGCTCGGCAACAAGAGAAGGTACCACAATGAGCAGCCCCCACTTGCTGCATCTAGAGAAAAGCTCAAGACCCAGCAAAGCCAATAAATACTTTTTTTAAAATTTGGAAGTTAAAACCATGATGACATAGCACTAAATATCTTTAATAACACTTACATCAAAATCTAAAAGTACTGAGCGCTTGCAAGGATGGGAAAAGTTGGTAGGAACTGAAAAAAGGTACAGTTACTTTGGAAAACAGTATGGCAGTTTCTCATAAAAGTAAACATACATGTCTCATATTACCCAGCAATTCCATTCCTAGATATTTATGCAAAAGAAATTAAGCATATGTCTATACAGAGAACTGTATGTTTCTTCTAGCAGCTTTATTAACACTCAAAACCTGGAACACAACTAAATGATCATTAGCCAGGTGAATGAACAAACTGTGGTAAATCCAAATAATCAAATACTACTTGGCAATAAAAATAATTTACCAATAATATGCAGGTAGCACTAGTGGTAAAGATCCACCTGCCAATGCAGGAGACCTAAGAGAAATGGGTTCCATCCCTGGGTTGGCAGCTCATTCTTCTTGTGTGGAAAGTCTCATGGACAGAGGAGCCTGGCGGGCTACACTGCATTTATAGGGTCACAAAGAGTCAGACACAACTAAAGCGACTTAGCACGCAAAATGCAACAACATAAATGAGTTTCCAAAGTATTATTCAAAGATAAAGTTAACGCTCCCCTTCATGTATCACTGCCTTCCCCGGGTGAAGGGGCATGCCTAACTCAATGAAGCTATAAGCCACGCCCTGTCGGGCCACCCAAGGAGGACAGTTCATAGCAAAGAGTTCTCACAAAACATGGAGAAGGTCCACTGGAGGAGGGAATGGAAACCCGCTGCCAATTTCTTGCCATGAGAAACCCACGAAGAGTATGAAACAGCAAAAAGGTATGACACCAGAAGATGCCCCCAGGTTAGAAAGTGTTTGATATGCTACTGGGGAAGAAAGAAAGAAAGAAAGAAAGTGAAGTCACTCAGTCGTGTCCGACTCTTTGCAATCCCGTGGACTGTAGCCCGCCAGACTTCTCTGTCCATGGGATTCTCCAGGCAACAATACTTGAGTGGGTTGTCACTTCCTTCTCCAGGGGATCTTCCCCACCCCAGGGATCAACCCCAGGTCTCCTGCATTGCAGGCAGATGCTTTATCCTCTGAGCCACCAGGGAAGCCCTACTGGGGAAGAAGGAAAGGCAATTACTAACACCTCCAGAAAGAATGAAGCTGCTGGGCCAAAGCAGAAATGATGCTCAGCTTGGATGTGTCTGGTGGTGAAGATAAAGTCTGATGCTGTAAAAAACAGTAGTGGATAGGAACTTGGAACATTCAGTTCAGTTCAGTCGCTCAGTCGTGTCTGAGTCTTTGCAATCCCATGGACTGCAGTACGCCAGGCTTCCCTGTCCATCACCATCTCCTGGAGCATACTCAAACTCATGTCCATCACGTCAATGATGCCACCCAACCATTTCATCCTCTATCGTCCCCTTCTCCTCCCACCTTCAATCTTTCCCAGCATCAGGGTGTTTTCAAATGAGTTAGTTCTTCACATCAGGTGGCCAAAGTATTGGAGTTTCAGCTTCAACATCAGTCCCTCCAATGAATATTCAGGACTGATTTCCTTTAGCATGGACTGGTTGGATCTCCCTGCAGTCCAAGGGACTCTCAAGAGTCTTCTCCAACACCACAGTTCAAAAGCATCAATTCTTGCCAGCACTCAGCTTTCTTTACAGTCCAACTCTCACATTCATACATGACTACTGGAAAAACCTTAGCGTTGACTAGATAGACTTTTGTTGGTAAAGTAATGTCTCTTTCTTAATGAAACATTATTAAAGCTTTTTAGTATACTATCTAGGTTGGTCATAACTTTTCTTCCAAGGAGCAAGCATCTTTTAATTTCATGGCTGCAGTTACCATCTGCAGGGATTCTGGAGCCCAAAAAGATAAAGTCTCTCACTGTTTCCATTGCTTCCCCATCTATTTGCCATGAAGTGATGGGACCAGAGGCCATGATCTTAGTTTTCTGAATATTGAGTTTTTAGCCAACTTTTTCACTCTCCTCTCACTTTCATCAAGAGGCTCTTTAGTTCTTCACTTTCTGCCATAAGTGTGGTGTCATCTGCGTATTCAAGGTTATTGCTATTTCTCCTGGCAATCTTCATTCCAGCTTGTGCTTCTTCCAGCCCAGAGTTTCTCGTGTACTATGCATATAAGTTAAATAAGCAGGGTGACAATATACAGCCTTGACATACTCCTCTCCCGATTTGGAACCAGTCTGCTGTTCCGTGTCCAATTCTAAGTGTTGCTTCTTGACCTGCATACAGATTTCTCAGGGAACAGATCAAGTGGATTGGTATTCCCATCTCTTTCAGAATTTTCCACAGTTTGTTGTGATCCACAGAGTCAAAGGCTTTGGCATAGTCAATAAAGCAAAAGCATATGTTTTTCTGGAACTCTCTTGCTTTTTCGATGATCTAGTTGATGTTGGCAATTTGATCTCTGGTTCCTCTGCCTTTTCTAAATCCAGCTTGAACATGTGGAGATTCATCATTCATGTACTGATGAAGCCTGGCTTGGAGAATTTTGAGTATTATTATTGCATAGGAACCTGGAATGTTAGGTAAAGGTAAATCAAGGTAAATTGGATGTGGTCAAGCAGAAGATGACAAGAGTGAATATCAACATCTCAGGAATCAGTGAACTAAAATGGACGGGAATGCCTGAATTTAATTCAGATGACTATTTTACATACTACTGTGAGAAAGAAGCCCTCAGAAGAAAAGGAGTAGCCCTCACGGTCAACAAGAGTCTGAAATGCACTACTTGGGTGCAACATCAAAAACAACAGAATGATCTTGGTTCATTTTCAAGGTAACCATTCACTATCACAGTAATCCAAGTCTATGCTCCAAACACTGATGCTGAAAAAGCTGAAGCTGACCAGTTCTATGAAGATCTACAACACCTTCTAGAACCCCCCAAAAAGATGTCCTTTTCATCATACAGGACTGGAATGCAAAAGTAAGATGTCAGGAGATACAGGAATAACAGGTAAATTTAGCCTTGGAGTGCAAAATGAAGCACAGCAAAGGATAACAGAGTTTCATCCAATGAACACACTAGTCATAGCCAACACCGTTTCCAAAAATACAAGAGAAGACTCTACACATGAACATCACCAGATGGTCAATACTGAAATCAGACTGATATGTTCTTTGCAGCTGAAGATGGAGAAGCTCTGTACAGTCAGCAAAAACAAGACCCGGAGCAATCTGAGGATCACTCAGATCATAAGCCCCTTATTCCAAAATTCAGACGTAAATTGAAGAAAGTAGGCAAAACCACTAGGCATTCAGGTATGACCTAAATCAAATCTCTTATAAATATACAGCAAAGGTGACAAGTAGATTCAAGGGATTAGATCTCGTAGACAAGAGTCCCTGAAGATAAGGATGGAGATTCATTACATTGTACAGGAGAGGCAGTGGCCAAAACCATCCTAAGGAAAAAGAAATGCAAGAAGGCAAAGTGGTTGTCTGAGGCTTTACCAATAGCTGAGCAAAGAAGAAAAGGGAAAGGCAAGGAGAAAGGGAAAGATATACCCAACTGAATGCAGAGTTCCAAAGAATAGCAAGGAGAGATAAGAAGGCCTTCTTATGTAAACAATGCAAAGAAATAGAGCAGAACGACAGAATGGGAAAGAAGATAGACTTCTTCCAGTATGGGAAGCTAGGTTTCAACAGTATGTGAACTGAGAATTTCCAGATGTACAAACTGGATTTAGAAAAGACAGAGGAACGAGAGATCAAATTGCCAACATCTGTTGGATCATAGCAAAAGCAAGAGAATTCCAAAAATTATCTGCTTCTGCTTCATTGACTAGGCTAAAGCCTTTGACTGTGCAAACCGTAGAAAATTCTTCAGCAAACCGTAGAAAATTCTTCAAGAAACAGGAATACCACACCACCTATCTGCCTCCTGAGAAACCTATATGCAGATCAAGAACAAGAGGTAGAACTGGACATGGAACAACAGACTGGTTCAAAACTGGGAGAGGACATCAAGGCTGTATATTGTCACCCTGCTTTTTTAACTTCCATGAAGAGTACATCATATGAAATGCCCTTGTCAATCAAGATTGCTGAGAGAAATATAAACAACCTCAGATATGCTGATGATACCACTCAAATGGTAGGAAGCGAAGAGGAACTAAAGTGCCTCTTGATGAAGGTGAAAGAGGAGAGTGAAAAAACTGGTTAAAACTCAGCATTCAGAAAACAAAGATCATGGCATCCGTCCCATCACTTCATTCCAAACAGATGGGGGAAACAATGGAAACAGTGACAGACTTTTACTTTCTTGGGCCCCAAAATCACTGCAGACAGTAACTGCAGCCATGAAATTAAAAGATGCTTGCTCCTTGGAAGAAAGGCTAGGACAGACCTAGACAGTGTATTAAAAAGCACAGATATTACTTGGCCAACAAAGTTCCATATCGTCAAAGGTATGGTTTTTTCAGTAGTCATATATGAATGTGAGAGCTGGACAATAAAAAAGACTGAGCGCTGAAGAACTGATGCCTTTGAACTGTGGTGCTGGAGAGGACTCTTGAGAGTCCCTTGGACTGCAAGGAGATCAAACCAGCCCATCCTGAAGGAAATCAACCCTGCATATTCATTGGAAGGACTGATGCTGAAGCTGAAGCTCCAATACTTTGGCCACCTGATATGAGGAGCTGACTCACTGGAAAAGACCTTGATGCTGGGAAAGATTGAAGCAGGAGGAGAAGGGGATGACAGAGGACAAGATGGCTGGATCATATCACCAATTCAATAGACATATTTTGAGCAAACTCTGGGAAACAGTGAAGGACAGGGAAGCCTGGTGTGTAGTCCATGAGGCCGCAAAGAGTTGGACACAACTGAGCCACTGAACAAGAGCTCTCTCTAGGAAAATCAGAGATGCCAAGGGAACATTTCATGAAAGAATAGGCATGATAAAGGACAGAAATGGTAATGACCCAACAGAACCAGAAGAGATTAAGAAGAGGTGGCAAGAATACACAGAATAACTATACACAAAGGTCTTAATGACTCTGATAACCACGATGGTGTGATCAACCACCTAGAGCCAGACATCCTGGGGTGTAAGTCAAGTGGGTCTGAGGAAGCATCACTACAAACAAAGCTAGTGGAGGTGATATAATTCCAGTTGAGCTATTTCAAATCCTAAAAGATGATGCTGTTAAAGTGCTCCACTCAATGTGTCAGCAAATTTGGAAAACTCAGCAGTGGCCACAGGACTGGAAAAAATCAGTTTTCATTCCAATCCCAAAGAAAGGCAAAGCCAAAGATGTTCAAACTACAACATAATCACACTCATTTCACATGCTAGCAACATAATGCTCAAAATCCTTCAAGCTAGGCTTCAAGAGTATGTGAATCAAGAACTTACAGATGTACAAGCTAGATTTAGACAAAGCAGAGAGGAACCAGAGATCAGATTGCCAACATTTTGTTAGATCATAGAAAGAAGCAAGATAATTCCAGAAAAGCATCCACTTCTGCTTCATAGACTATGAGAAAGCCTTTGACTGTGTGGATCATAGCAAACTGTGGAAAATTCTTTCAGAAATAGGAGTACCAGATCACTTTACCAGTCTCCTGAGGAATCTACATGCAGGTCAAGAAGCAAGTTATTAACAGAACTGGACACAGAACAACAGAATTCAAAATTGGGAAAGGAACACAAAGCTGTATACTGTCACTCTGCTTATTTAATTTATATGCAGAGGACATAATGTGATATACTGGGATAGATGAATCACAAGCTGGAATCAAGACTGCTGGGAGAAACAGTAAATTCTAGAATGCTACAAATCCCATCTTCGGGGGGGGGAGGGATAATACAAAAAGAAGTATACAAGATAAAATGTGTTGTGGGTCTAGGGGGAAAAAAAACTACATATCATTTCGCACCACCACTGGTAAACTATTTATTGAGTATTAAAAAGAGTATAATTAATTTTGTAATTTTAAAAAACATTTTAAAATTTTCACTTGGCTTTCTGATAATCATAACAGATATATGTTATTGGTTCAAAAACATGGCTCTAAAATAAAGATCAAAAGTGTGAAAATTAATTTAGCACTAGTAGCAGAGCAAAAATAATCTGACATTAAGGCTACATTAGTGACAATTTATCGTTAAAATCTTGAGTGTGCTTAAATACTACCAACTAATTGAAGATAAAGTTGAGTAGGTGGAGGTGGAGGGGAACAGACTAGTAAAGCTATACCATGTTGGAATTTAAAATGAGCAGCTACACAGAGAAACAAAAAGAAACTTACTGCCTAGATCCAAAGGTACAGTGGAATATTGTTGTTTCCAAGAGGTAATTTTAAAAACATCTGGTATGCTTACCTGATATAGTACTATTTTTTTTGATAGCTTAATGTTAATTTAATGGTCTTGAAAACAAAAATGTAATATACTGAACCCCAACTGTGGAACATCAGTTCATATGCAGTCATTAAAATACTGTCAAAGGCTAAAACCATAGGGGGAAAATAATGAAATATAAAATCTGCAACTAAAGTATGATTTCAATAACATGAAGAGCAATGTATGCACCTGGACAGGAAAATGAAATTAATTCTTTAGATCTACTACTGCAAAACAATGATCAGTGCAGAATACAATACAAAAGATAAGGTTATCCAAGCGAAATACTTTTGTGTTCCTTTAATAATTTTTAATCTTAGGAATCTCTGAAATGGCACCTCCGTTCTCTACTCAGTAATAAAATGGCTTTATCTACACATGATCATAAAATCTAACTATACTAAACTGCTAAACACCTAGCTGCACCTCAACCATACATAAGTATCAAAGTGAGTGAGTGTTAGTTGCTCAGTCATGCCCGACACTTTGCAACCCCACGGACTGTGGCCCACCAGCCTCCTCTGGGGCTCCTCTTTGCCTGGGGATTCTCCAGCCAAGAATACTGGAGTGGGTTGCCATTCCCTTCTCCAGGGGATCTTCCCAACCCAGGGACCAAACCAGGGTCTCCATATTGCAGGCAGATTCTTTTATGAGTGAGTCACCTGGGAAGCCCCATAAGCATCAAAATGCAGAACTGAAAATTCACTCTTCAAAGAGCCTGGAATACTCTGACCACCATCTATAACGAGTGATGAGAACTGCAGGATCTTCAGCTCAAACAGTTGGGGATGGGGAATTTCAGTTATTGCAAACTAATTACATGAAATTCCATCACAATTTAATACTTAGGGAAAAAAAGTCCAAAATAAAAACTGCTAAAAAAGTTGAGACCCCATGTTGTCTTGTTTTTTAAAAAAAGTTAAGAAGCCAAAAGAAAATGACATTTTGGAAAACAAAAAATTCTACAAAAATAATTTTTCAGTATTGTGAAGTTAGAAGTAGTACTCTATCTTGCTTTCTATTAAAAAAAAAAAGTGAACTCCTAGAAAGAAGATGCAGTTCTCTTATCAGAAACTATGTTACCAAAGGCTATGTCTATGCTAGGACAGAACTTATCTCTACTATTGAATAATTATTCCCCACCCCTTCCTCTCTAGAGCCCCTCACTCCTGGCTGGCTCACACTAGTCAGGCTCAGGTCCACTGTCACTGAAGCATGGGCTCTAATACCCATTCTTAAAAGCTAACCCCATATTAAAATAGAAACCTTTGGAACTATCAAAGGGTCTCTATTTAAAATGACTTTACCAATCAAAACAGCAATGCTTATCTAATCTGAAAGCAGCGACCTTCAATTTGTTGTGGCACACCATGGAATGAAAGCATCACAAACAAGATCTAAGCACGTCACAGAAATGAGAGATAGTTGTGGATTAAGCCTTTTCTTTCCAAGGGCCCCAAAGGTAAGGAGGTGAGTTTTTAAGTTCAGAAGGTATTAAAAGTGACCAAGTATTAAAGTGGAAATGTTACCCCACAAAAATTAGTGTGTATTTATATTATGCTTTAAGGTAACCTTAAACAAGTAACCTACACATCCCTTTACCTCCTTGAGATAGATAGGATAATGGCTTCATTTACAGAAAAGGAAGCCACAATGTTAAGAGCCTAAGGAAAGGAGTTCAAAGTCCCTCAGTTATGAGAGAGAGCATTTGAAATCAGGTCTCCTCCCTAGGACAGTGATGTTTTCATTATATCTGTTTAAGAACTACCACTTTTGAAGACCATTCAGGGATGCAAGAATATAAAAAAAATTTAAAGTCCAACTGTTAGTTTATTTGATACTGTAGGGAGAAGTTAAAAGACAAAAGACAGTAACAAAAAGAAATCCACAACAGTCATCCCAACATACCTACACTATCAACATAGGGTAAAACATCTAGAATTTAAAAGATAAAAACAAGCTGAAGGACAGCCATCAAGAAACTGATTACACTGCTGCTGAAGCCAGTCCAGAGTTCCAGGAGATGGAACTTGTTTGTTCTGTCAGCTTTTAAATGTTTCCCAGCGGACAGAGTCATGTCTGTCAATTAAATTCTACTGAATTTAAGTTCAGGAACAACCCTCTAGTTTGTAATTATCAAAATCAGCCTTGAAAAGGGGTCATTCCTCACCTCCATACTTACTCAGTATAAAATATGAGGGCAAAAGTCTTATTTAAACAATCAAGGTAAGAATTTTCAATCCTGATAATGGGCAATTAACAACAATTATTCTTCAGGACAAGGAAACTGTTAACCTAAAGACACTACTGGTATTTATATATTTTCAGTAACTGATAGGGACGTTTTCATTAAGTGAATTGTGGGTAATGAAAATAACCTACTACCAACAGTGCCAATACTATTCAAACTCAAGAGCTGTCTGGTAGCAGTTCTCCTCACCTACTAACTACTCACTCACTCGACTACCAAATTAAAGACATTTACTTCTCCTTCCATTTTTGATCCCTATCCACCCCACAAGCATTCTAGTTCTTTCCTCTTGCTCAGTTCAGTTCAGTTGCTCAGTTGTGTCCGACTCTTTGTGACCCCATGAATCGCAGCACGCCAGGCCTCCCTGTCCATCACCAACTCCCAGAGTTCACTCAGACTCACATCCATCGAGTCAGTGATGCCATCCAACCATCTCATCCTCTGTCGTCCCCTTCTCCTCCTGCCCCCAATCCCTCCCAGCATCAGTTTTTTCCAATGAGTCAACTCTTCGCACGAGGTGGCCAAAGTACTGGAGTTTCAGGTTTAGCATCAGTCCCTCCAAAGAAATCCCAGGGCTGATCTCCTTCAGAATGGACTGGTTGGATCTCCTTGCAGTCCAAGGGACTCTCAAGAGTCTTCTCCAACACCACAGTTCAAAAACATCAATTCGTCAGCGCTCAGCTTTCTTCACAGTCCAACTCTCACATCCATACATGACCACTGGAAAAACCATAGCCTTGACTAGAGGGACCTTTGTTGGCAAACTAATGTCTCTGCTTTTCAATATGCTATCTATATTTCAACCCCTAAATATTCAACAACTTGAACAGCTCCTAAATAGAAAGAAATCCATTTGAGGTCCTTATCCTCCCTTCAATTCCTTGCTAACTTTTCAGAATTAAACACCCTCAAGAGATGAAATCATAATGCATGTTTACTCATGAAGGTGAAGTCGCTCACTCGTGTCCGACTCCTTGCGACCCCGTGTACTGTAGCCTACCAGGCTCCTCCGTCCAGGGGATTCTCCAGGCAAGAATACTGGAGTAGGTTGCCATTTCCTTCTCCAGAGGATCTTCCCGACCCAGGGATCGAACCCAGGTCTCCCGCATTGGAGGCAGATGCTTTAACCTCTGAGCCACCAGGGAAGAAGGTAATCCCAAATACTACAGCTAATCCCAAATATTTAACGGGAAATTAATATCACCAAAGAAACAACACATTTCAGTTTAAACGAATCATACAGTCTACTTTCTGAGACCAGGAATTCTGGACATCAAAAGGACCACTGGATACTTACAGGGCCAAATGTTTACTCTGAAACTTTGTTCACATGCCTAAGGCTATATTAACTGCCAAATATGGAGCTAGGCAAGGAATTCCCATTTTCTTCCCCTCTAATATAGGAGGCTCCCCAAACTGAAGTTAATGTTTCACGAATCCAGGTACACGCAATGCTAACATTTGAAAGACTAGCACGAGGTGCTAAAGCATTTCGACACAAGTTATTATCACAACAATCATATGGGGGGCAAGACGGAATAACTTTGCTATTACTCCACCTTCGGTGCACGTGTGTGGTTTTGTTTGTGTTTTGATCTTTAAGACAGCAAAGGCACTGACCCTCCAAAAAAAAAAAATTCTGTTAAGAAATTAGGCATACCTTGGAGGAACAAAAAATTATCTATGCGGAAAATTGTAGCTGCAATCTACACTCGCCCCAAAGCGGCACAGGGCCATCTTAAGAAATCTGCCTTTAGAGATGCAGGTAAAATTCGATCAGATTCAACTAACAAAATTAACACAACCTAGGGACGCTATGTTCCTCCCCTTGACTATTCTTCCCACTCTCCCCAAGAAATAAATGGGAGAAAAGAAATAAACCCCCTCCTCAGAGCACGCAAACATCTTTTCTATTCCTGAGTCAGTAAGAGATCGCCTGCATAAAAGGGCAAGGAGAAGGAGCACGTTATATATAGCCCGGGTTTCAGAAGTCGTTCGGGATAAAACCGAGGGGGTCAGAGACCGCGGAACACCAGGTACTGGGTAAGCAAAGCAGCGGCTGCCTTCAGACCCGGATTCTGTTTCCGTGCAGAGAAATGGTGCCCGGAGGCCGCTACTTTCGCATCTGCGTCGCTTCTGCCTCCGCCGACACAGCCTCTTTTCCCCTCCCCCACGGGCGGGGCGGCAGCGGCGGCCTCCCCGTTCCCGGGGAACCGCGAATAAGAGCCGCAAGAGTCGAGGATGAGAGTGGGGGGCTCCGCACCCGAAAACATCCTCTCCGGCAAGCCCACTCCCCCACGTCCCGTCCGAAGCCTCCATCAGCGCGCCTTTGGAGCCGCTGCGTCCCCTTACCCAGCTCGCCATCTCATCCCCAACCAACCCCGGCCCCACCTGTGCCCTCGGAGCCCTCCGTCCGCACGACGCGCGCCGGTCACCTCCCTGCCCACGCGGCCTCCCATCCCTCACCTGAGAGGAAAGGCTCGGTTTCTCTCGCGCACACACCAGCAGCGTAGGCAGCCGGCAAGAACAATGTCTCTCTCGGCCTCAACACCTCCGACACCGGGGCTCACGCACAGAACGGTTGCCGCGAGCCGCTGCGCGCGACGGGAATGTCCCCTTCCGACCACCACACCGACCGCCCTTCCCGGCCCCCGTACACACCTCCAACCAACAGCGGCGGCGGGTACGTCGCGCGGAGGTCAGCGGGAGAGTCGCCGAGACCGGCTGCAGCGGGTTCGTCTCACTCGCCGCCCCCTCCCTCTGACAAATCTCAAGCCTAGGAAGCCGGAGAGCCGAGCTGGTTCCCCTCACAAACACCTCTTCCCGGGCGCCAGGCGCTGCGGCGAGCGACAAGGAACACGGACGTCCCGCCCCCTTTGCCACCTCCCCCTCTTATTGTTTTACCCCTGCCGAAAGGGCTGGGGAACCCCCCAGCACGGCTTCAGCCAATCAAGCATCTCCTCCGCGAGCTGGACCCAACCTTCTCGCGTCCCTCTGCGGAGCACGCGCAGAACGCCGCCGCGCTCACGTACTCTCGCTCCCGGAAAGCCGGGGAACCGGAACCGGCCTGAAGCCGGGGCGAGAGTCCGCTGATTTGACGTCACAAGGAGGCTGCCTTTCTCCGGCCCAAGGCTCGGGCCTCGTCGCCCTTCGAGATCGCGGCGTAACAGGAGCCGGGTGGCTGCAGCGCTGTGCTTTCTGCGCTGTGCCATTTTGGGGACTGATTTTTCTGGTCCGTTTACATTATTAATGTTAAGGGGGGAGAGAATGTAGTGATTCTTCTTTCTGAACTAGGTATCTGCAGGTTGCTGCTCTAGACGAGCGTAAAATGCAGTTAGTGGCTCTAGCTGCTTGCACCGTAAACTCAGTCTAGGAAATGGAGGTTCTAAAGCTCCACGGAGAAGGGCACATCCGTTCAAACAGGTTTAACGCAACGTACATTATAGGGCCTACTGCGTTCTAGGTACTGGGATGTGGAAAAAAATACGACGTGGCCTCCACGGGTGTCGGGGGGAGGTTCTATTTCTTTGTGTGCCTGTTCAGTGTTCAGGCGTTGCTAAATACATGCTAAGCATTTTATATGCCAAAGCAGCTAAAAGGGTGAAATCCCAGGAGATATCAGGATTACAGCCCTGTCCTAGATCTAGGCTCAGACTTGGCCCCGGGGGCATAGCTGAGAAAACACTAGACACCGACTCATGACCTTGATTCATGGAAAAAGCCAAATCTGCTTACAGTCAAGGAAGCCACTTTGCACCTTAGTTCTGGCAATGTTTCTCAGGGACTATCAAGACAACTGAGGAATTTTGGAAAAGAGGAGCTGAGGAAATGGTGAAAGAAATTAAAGGCAATTAGGAAATGCCCATATACAGACAAAATGTAGGCATACACATTTCGGCAGTTTTCTTCACAATCCTATTAAAGCAATTTAAAGCTTTTTTTTTCACGTGTGAAAACAGGTTTACGGGGCAGTGCCAACATTTGAACCTCCAAAATCTACACTTTTAGGTTGCTCAGTCATTTTGTTATATGCAAAATATATGGGCTGTCACTTTTATGAAGTGAACTTTGACATGTTTTTCCTTAGAAGTAGCATAATACATTAAATGCAGATTGCCCTTCATATCTAATACTTATGTACCAGCCACTCATCTACTTTGTTTAATCCTACAGTAACCCTATAAAGTAGTTAATATTTTTATGCCCATTTAACACATGAAGAAACTGAGGCTTAGAGAGGTCAAGTAACTTGCCCAAGGTCATAACAGCTGCTACTCTGATGGAGCTGGGATTCAAACACAAGCAGTCTGCCTTTTATGTGCACTCAGTGACATGCCCTTTACCACAAGCGATTAAATATTTTCATCGTACCAACCTTTCTATTGGTTGACATTTCTGTTTGCAGTTTGAAGCTCTTATGCACAATACTGTTATTCTTCATGTGCTCAGTTGCCAAGTTGTTTCCAACTCTTTGCAATCCCAAGGGCTATAGCCTGCGAGGCTCCTCTGTCCATGGGACTTCCGAGGCAAGAATATTGGAATGGGTTGTCATTTCCTTCCCCAGGGGATCTTCCCCATCCAGGGATCGAACCTGCATCACCTGCATTGGCAGGCGGATTCTTTACCACTGAGCCTCCAGAGAAGCCGTGATTTTTCACCAGGTACAAAAATTTCTCTAGATCTGTGATTATCAGAAATTAACATGCATCAGAATCACCTGGAGAACCTGTTAAAACACACAATGCTGGGTCCCATTCCCAGGGTTTCTAATTCAGCAAGTGTGTGTTGAGGCCTGAAAATCTGAATTTATAACAAGTTACCAGGCGCTGCTTGCTGCTCTAGGAACCACACTTTAAAAACCACTTATCCATGGGAGGGAGGTTCAAAAGAGAGGGGACATATGTATACCCATGGCTGATTCATGTTTAGGTTTGACAGAAAACAAAATTCTGTAAAGCAATTATCCTTCAATTAAAAAATAATTTTTTAAAGAAATAGAAGATTAAAGACAAACGAAAAAAAAGCCACTGATCCACACCATGGGTTGGCAAACATACAGTGTTAGAGGCAGACAGTAAATGTTTTGGTTTGGAAGCCATAAATGTTCTCTGTTACATATCCAAGCTCATCTGCATTTTAAAATACTTTGAAAATGTTAAAAAAAAAAATATTCTTAGCTCTGTCCATGTGTGCTCAGTCATGTCTGACTCTTTGCAATCCCCATTGACTGTAGCCCTCAATGCTTCTCTGTCCATAGAATTTTCCAGGCAAGATTACTGGAGTGGGTCGCTATTTCATACTCTAGGAGATCTTCCCAACCCAGGGGTCGAACCTGAGTCTCCTGCATTGGCAAGTGGGTTCTTTACCACTGTACCACCTGGGAAACCCATTCTGAGCTTTTGGGCTGTGTAAAAACAGGCCTCAGACAAACCTTGCTCAAAGGTTTAGTGTATCAGTAGGTGGAGTTATTGGGAAAAATTCCGTTATCTTGAATTTTTATTGAAATACCTGAAACTGCTTTCCTAAATCGTTATTTTTACTTCCTAAATGTCTCTCAAGAATGTGACCTTTGAATATCTCTCCGTACTTAGAGCTGATACCTGGATTCAGGCCCCTTTCATCTTTCCAGAACAATTGCAACAACCTCCTAAGTAATCTCCCTGTCCTACAGGAACAACCTCCATGAAATACTCACTCCTCTTCAGGCAATATGGCAAGGAGACAATATAAATGTATTCATTCAATGGCTCAAGTCAAAAACTTCTAAGTCACTCTTGATTCTGTTTTTCTTACACCACACAGCAAATCACAGTAAACTTCTGTTCCCTCTGCCTTCTTCCCTGGTGGCTCAGAGGTTAAAGCGTCTACCGCCAATGCAGGAGACCTGGGTTTGATCCCTGGGTCGGGAAGATCCTCTGGAGAAGGAAATGGCAACCTACTCCAGTATTCTTGCCTGGAGAATCCCCTGGACGGAGGAGCCTGGTAGGCTACAGTCCACGGGGTCGCAAAGAGTTGGACACGACTGAGTGGCTGCACCTTCACCTTCACCTTAACTACTATTACTGCTATTATTGTAGTTTATACCACCGTCAGCTACTGCAGCAACCTTTTATTTAGTCTTATGTACTGCTCTTATTTAACTATGGTTTAGCCTCACAGCAACCAGATCCTTTACAGCTATAAATCAGATAACATTTGCAAAACTCTCCAAAGGCAGCACAATAAAATCCCAAGTCCTTACCATGCAAGGTGTCCCTAATTTAGTCCTCACTTATTACTTCCACGTCTTTTCTTACTACTTTTTCTCTCATACACCTCAGTCCTTCCTTTGACACTTCACGTTCCCACCCCTGTGTGGGTCTTGAATGTGAACCTTCATCAAAATTCTGTGAAAAATCAAAATAAACTGCATGTACTGATTTCCCAGAGTACACTGAAATACTTCATTCAGGCATTCTAAAAAATAAACTAGGCATGATTTTCCCTTACACAAACTACCCTTCATAGAATTTCAATTAACCCTATACTGCTTAAACAGTCCACTAGCTTGTCTAAGCAGTATTTTGTGGCTATTTTGTACTCTATAGTATATATTTCCTATGTTCTCTTCTAGGTTGTTTTTTTATAAATAGTTTACCAAATGGTAACCTACACATTGTCTGGCAGTGTCCACTCAGTAATAGCCTATAGGGTTCATTCATTAATTTCTCAATACGTTCATTCAGTGGCCACTACTGACTGCTATCAAGCAAAGAACTAGGCTCAAGATGAGGCAAAAATAAGCATATTGTCTTCAGGAAGTTGGGAGGCAGGGGAGAGAGAAAGCGAGAGGAGAAAAGAGAAAACAAAAAGACAGGGAGAGACAGGAAAAGAGGGAGAGGGAGAGTTAGAGAAAAACAGGAGGGAAGGAGGCAGTGCCAACAGACAGTCCTGTTAAGTGACACTACACCAGGGATATTGAATAGCACTGTGTACTTCACCTTCCTAACCTTCATTGAATTTTTGGATTTATAATTTATTATCTGATATTTTCCCTCTCTTACACACAAACCTTGAAAGTTCCACAAAGAGATACTCCTGTTTGCTTCTCCAGTCCAGCACTCGGTACTGGCCCACTGAAAGTGCTCCCTAAATTGCTCCATAAAGTAGCTGACAAAGCCTTGTGAGAGCAGAGAAGGGAGAGCACCACAGTGTTCCTCTTGGACTTCTAGTAGTTTTTATACTTTTGCCCTAATTTCTAAAACCGCTTATGATTTTTATTCTTTCTTGATGAATAATAATAGTTTTTAGACTGCAGATTTTTCCCTTGCCTATAATTTAGGCAACATCCCAGAGGTTTTATTCATTACTATTATATTCTAAATACAGAAATATATATTTCTATTCTAAATATATAAATATATTCTAAATGAGCTTCCCTGGTGGCTCAGTTGATAAAGAATCTGCTTGCAGTGCAGGAGACCTGGGTTCGATCCCTGGGTCAGGAAGATCCCCTGGAGAAGGGAATGGCAACCCACTCCAGTATTCTTGCCTGGGAAACCCCATGGACAGAGGAGCCTAGTGGACTGCAGTCCATCGAGTCGCAAAGAGTCGGACACAACTGAGCAACTAACACGTATTCTAAATTGTTTGGAAGTATATAGTATCTCTTCTTTGATTCAGTTATGGTTTAGAGAGAGTTGAGATTGTCTAAGCGGTTTGGATTTTTAAACACTTTATTTTTACTTGCTTTAGTGCTCGTAGTCTGTGAGTATGGTGTGTACATTTCCGTGCTTTGTAGAATTTGTTATTTTCCTTTGCAGTTGAAATCTTTTTACTGTCTTTTATTATCATCTTTCTAATAGTTTTTACCTTTTTTACTTTTTATTTTGCAATAATTTCATAGATCTGAAAATTTGCAAAAATAATAAATGGATACCCGTCACCTACATTCCTCAAATGTTAGTATTTACTACATTTGCTTTCTCATTCTCATTAATTTTCTTTGGCTTGTCTCCTATAGGTTGTCAACTCCCTGAGGACACGTTTCAATTGTTCCTGCCTCATCCCGTGCATACACAGTACTGTGCTTACACACTGGCACTCAGTGATGGCTCCTGAACGAACAAGTCCAGGAGTATCAAAGAAACCTGCAAGTGGTTATTATGGATACTCCATCAGACAATTGATAGATTGTCATATGACCTCCATCCATGAAAAAGCATCTAAAAGAGGTTCTAGTTGAAATTTTCTTTGGACATGCTTTACCCTAAACACTTTAGTATTATTTCTTAAAAGACTAGGGCTTTTCCTTCTATACCCACAATAGTTATCAAAATCAGGAATTAACATTTATACACTACTATAATCTGAGTGAATGAGTGATAGTCGCTTAGTCATGTCTGACTCTTTGCGACCCCACCGTCTGTAGCCTGTCAGTCTCCTCTGTCCATGGGATTCTCCAGGCAAGAATACTGGAGTGGGTTGCCGTTTCCTTCTCCAGGGGATCTTCCCAACCCAGGGATCAAACATGAGTCTCCTACATTGCAGGTAGATTCTTTACCATCTGAGCCACCAGTGAAGTGAAGTGAAGTCGCTCAGTCGTGTTCGACTCTTCGCGACCCCCGTGGACTGTAGCCCACCAGGCTCCTCCGTCCATGGGATTCTCCAGGCAAGAATACTGGAGTGGGTTTAGACATTCAGATTTCATCAACTGTCTGACTAATATCAAAAGGGAAAATTGTTTTCTAACCAGGATACAATTTAGGATTACAAATGAATCTAATTATCATCTGTCACCTTAGTCTTTTGTAGTCTAAAGTAGTTTCTCAGTCTTCTTTCATGACCTTGTTATTTTTATTATTTTTTAAAAATATTTATTTATTTGGTTGTACCGAGTCCTAGTTGAAGCATGTGGGATCTAGTTCCCCACCCAGTGATCAAACCTAGGCCCCCTGCATTAGAAGTACAGGGTCTTAGCCACTGGACCACCAGGGAAATACCAAGTCCTTAATACTTTTAAAGAGTGCAGGACAATTATTTTGAAGAATGCCCATGCATTTGGTAACCTATGTTGTTTCGTGGTATTTAGATCTAGGTTACGCATTTTTGGCAAAAATACCAGAGAAGTACTGTTCTGTCCTCAGTGCATGATGGAGGCACATGATGTCCAGGTGTCCTATTACCAGTGATGTTTGCTTTGCTTGGTTAATGCAGTGTCTGAAGGAATACTCCACTATAAGTTACTATTTTTCCCTTTATAATCAGTAAGTACCTTGTGTAGGCGACTACTTTGAGATTATATATATATCCCATTTATCATCATACTTTCACCCAGTTTTAGCAGCCATTGACGACTCTTGGCCGAGTCAGCTGTTTTAATAGTGGCTACCTAGTTATGATTTTTCTAATTCTATCATTCTTTCCACATTGATCAGCTGCATTTCTACTATAGGTAAGACCTTTTCTTCTTTCTCATTTTTAAAAATTCTTTTGTTTATATCAGTGTGAACTCCCAGATTCCTATTTGATAATCCATTACTATTAATGTTTATTTTCATGCTCACATTACCCCCCCTTGACCAGTGGAAGCCACACCAAGTTAGTTCAAGTGTATTACAGATTTTAATTACACACTATTTGGTGCATAAAAATAAACCACTATATCTTTTCAAAAAGTGAAAGAAAACAAAAAGTGGCAAAGGCCTAAGAGAAGACAATGGCAAGTAGAAAAGAAATTTAGAAATATATAAGTGGCAAAGATGTGATGATTAACTAGGTATGCGAGGTAAGGGAAAAGTTTAGGATAGATTCCTTTGCTGGATTTGTCTGAGTGACAAAAGAACCACCATTAATATTCAGTGAGAAGGGGAACACAGAACTTTGGGTTTCTTCTATCCATATGGGTATATACAATATTATACTAGCTACTTCATTCAATACATTCTGATCTTAATGCCACGTTAGAAAGATCTCTGACCACTGAATCTAAAGGAGCCCCCGTCACTCTCCATCTCTCTGCCCTGCTCTACTTCTGCTGAGATTCATGGGGTCGCAAAGAGTCGGACACAACTGAGTGACTGAACTGAACTGAACTGAACTTCTGTTAATAGCACTTACCACAATCTAACATTCTATTTATTTTTGGTGATTTTTTTTTTTTTCTCCCGTGGCTTGTGGGATCTTAGTTCCCCGACCAGGGAACAAATCCAGGTACTTAGCAGTGACAGTGCAGACTCATAACCACTGGACCACCAGGGAATTCCCAATCCTTTGGTGTATGGCCTCTCCAATAAACCAAGTTCCATAAGGACTCAGATTTTGTCTGCTTTGACCAATGCTATATCTGTGCCACAAAGGAGACATTCAAAATAAATTCATAAATAAATAAACGTGTATGTGTATGTATATGGAGGGAGAGAGGGATGGGGGGACAGAAAGAGGGAGAGGGATGGGATCATAATTAACATTGTTTTGCAAGACATTCTCTTTTTTTCTTAACAGTGTAACTGGACATCACTTTATATTGCTGCTACTACTGCTAAGTCGCTTCAGTCGTGTCCGACTCTATGTGACCCCATAGACGGCAGCCCAACAGGCTCCCCCGTCCCTGGGATTCTCCAGGCAAGAACACTGGAGTGGGTTGCCATTTCCTTCTCCAAAGCATGAAAGTGAAAAGTGAAAGTGAGTTGCTCAGTCGTGTCTGACCCTCAGCGACCCCATGAACTGCAGCCTTCCAGGCTCCTCCGTCCATGGGATTTTCCAGGCAAGAGTACTGGAGTGGGGTGCCATTGCCTTCTCTGCACTTTATATTGCTGCTGCTGCTGCTGCTACTAAATCGCTTCAGTCGTGTCCAACTCTGTGCGACCCCATGGACGGCAGCCCACCAGGCTCCCCCATCCTTGGGATTCTCCAGGCAAGAACACTGGAATGAGTTGCCATTTCCTTCTCCAATGCATGAAAGTGAAAAGTGAAAGTGAAGTCACTCAGTCGTGTCTGACTCTTAGCGACCCCATGGACTGGAGCCCACCAGGCTCCTCCATCCATGGGATTTTCCAGGCGAGAGTACTGGAGTGGGGTGCCATTGCACTTTATATTATTAGTACTTAATTCTTTTCAATGGTTCCATAGGTGAGAAATGACATCCTAAGCTTAGAGACTTTAAGCTAAATTACAAAGAAAATTATGAGGATGGAATCAAAATAAATATAAGCTACGTAATAACACATTTCTGCTACAAATGTGAATCAAAAGGACTAATAAACTTCATAAGCAATCAGTATGAAAACCTAACCAATAGACATGCAAAGTATGTCCCATTTATAGAAAAAAAAGGACTTAGCATCAAACATATATGAAGAGCTGTTAAATGGAAACAATGCAAACCATAAACTGGCAAATATTTTTAAACGAAAACGTCCAATTTTCAAAAAATATATACCCTGTACATTTTTGTCACAAGTAAATATTAATTCATCCTTCTAAAAAAAGTTTAACAAGACATACCAAAAGCTTTCAGATGTCTATACTTTTTGGGTCAATAATTCTAATTCTGGGTATTTATTCCTCTGAAGATATGCACCAAGAAATTCATTGTGATATTATTTATTATCATTTAAAAACTGGAGGCATCTTAAATATCTGATAATAGTGAATGGTTAACTATGACACATATCCTTGACACATATACATCAAAAGCTATAGATTTAAATATTTAAGAATATATTTTTAAGTTATATATTTATATTTTAGTATGAAATCCAAACATGTTTATGAATCAATCTTAGGTTAAAAAATATAGTTGATACTTTTGGTTGTTTTTGTTTTTGTTTTTGTTTTTTAGGTAAGAAATGGATTTATTCAGATTGAGAGAAGCGCAGTCCACAGATGGAGTGTGGGCCATTGCAGAGGGCAAGTGCGGCCAGTTTGGGGTTTTTTGTTTTTGTTTTTTTTACAGAAAAAAAAAAGGAAAAAAGAGCCAATCACCATCAGCAGGTGAATTTTTTAGAAGAGTAAAATTATTAGAATTATATTAACTGATGCTGATTTTTATTATAGACTTCAGCATAAAATACTTCACTGACATTTTACTTTATAAAGTTTTTCCTTATACCCTCTCATTTCAATCTTATTGGTCTTTGAAGATCAAACAATTCCATTACCACAATTTTGCTGATGAAGTGGGTGTTTAAGAGATGACTTTACAAGCATGTTTAAGGAACACACTTATTCTGTATAAGTAAGATAGGACCCAAAACTATGAAGACTAGGCATTAGAAGAGAATCAAATCCAAATCCTTAAAGGATTCTCATTTTTCTTAGTGTCTTTACTCATCACAAATTTAACCTTTCAAGATTTACATAACATTTAACCTTTTGAGACATACATAACAAATGTCTTGGACCTGCTACCAATTCAGTTAGTAAGGAAGGATTAGACTGCCAGCAGTATAGTCTGGGCTCTGGAGCCAGGCTGCCAGGATTTGCATCCCAGCTTCATCTCATCACTTAGTAAATGTATGACCTGAGTATATTTCCTCCATATGACCTTGGACAGGATGCTTAACTTTTCTGTGCTTCAGTGTTTCTCATCTGTAAAATGGGCCATAAATATCTACCTTATGGTCTTCCCTCGTGGCTCAGTGGTAAAGAATCCACCTGCCAAAGCAGGAGACACAGATTCAATTCCTGGGTCAGGAAGACCCCCTGGAGAAGGAAATGGCAACCCGCTCCAGTATTCTTGCCTGGAAAATCCCACGGACATGGGAGCCTGGTGGGCTACAGGCCATGGGGTCACAAAAGAGTCAGACATGACTTAGCAACTAAACAACAGCAATGGTCTCCACCTTATTACAACACTATAAAGATTAGATCTGTTAATAAAAGCAAAACATTTATACCATGCCTGCTGCTGCTGCTGCTGCTGCTAAGTCGCTTCAGTCGTGTCCAACTCTGTGCGACCCCATAGACGGCAGCCCACCAGGCTCCACTGTCCTTGGGATTCTCCAGGCAAGAACACTAGAGTGGGCTGCCATTTCCTTCTCCAATGTGTGAAAATGAAAAGTGAAAGTGAAGTCACTCAGTCGTGTCCGACTCCGCGACCCCACAGACTGCAGCCTACCAGGCTCCTCCGTCCATGGGATTTTCCAGGCAAGAGTACTGGAGTGTAAACATCAGCACTTCGTGTCTGGTTCATGAAAAAGTAAATGCACCAGTTGCTTTCAGCTGATTCCTTTTTCACTGCTCATTGCTTTGCTCTGAAGGAACAACTTAGAGTTGTATATAGCATTTTATGGTTTTCAAAACACTTTCAAAACATTACCTCATTGCAGTTTCACAAGCAATTCACAAAGCAGGCAGGCTGCACAAGGCTAAAAGTGGCCAATTTAGAAAGAGACCCCAGAGTCCCCCATGGCTAATTTAGTGCCACTAAATGATGAACCCCCTTAGCCTTGGATCAAGCCTTCCTAATTGAAAACTGGTTTCTCAAGAATTTCAGGACTCTCTTGGTGCAGCTGGCTCCTTTACAAAGCTTTTTGATGCAAAGAGAAACCTACTTTGGTGAGTAAGATAAACCTCATTCCTTTTAAGGCAGAAAAGGAAAAAGACTATTATGGCCTGAACAAAGAACAAAATGTTCATTTCTCCTGAAATCTTTCCATCCATTATCTTTGTGAGACTGGGACAGGCTAGGACTGAAGAGATGTTCTTCCTCTCGATTCAGGCATTGTATGTGAAAGTGTCACACATCCATAAAGTGCATTAAAAACTTGTGCAGCCTGCCCATTTGCTGTTCAGTATAAAATGTAAATAAATGACTGCTCTAGATGGTGGATTTTCAGCCATGTAGCTGGTTTAGATCACTAAAGTCTTCAAGTAGAGGAGATTCTAAAAGCTACCAAGCTTGACAGAATAAAGGTTGCAAACTCTTGAGATAACTTCTTCAGAATTTAGAGACAATAATCTCACCATAAATCAAGAAATAGGCTTGGGATTACAAAAGTAAGCCACCCTGAATAATGGTTTGTAAATTCTAATGAATTCTATCCAATGCTCAGAAAGTTATGATGACAGCTAAAATCACCTCAGGCTAAGTGATCTAAGAGATAGAATAATCCGAACAACTAAAGATAACATAAATAAGAGTCATCTGCCCTGAGTTGCCTGGAGTCCAGAAAATGACTTTGGAAAGAAGCTTCATCAGTGTTTATCTTGCACTGTTCAGGGTAGACTATATTTGGCAGATGGCTACATGGCCTATAGCCATCTCAGGGCTACAGGCTGTGTTTAATTCTTCAGGCCTTTGGCTCAGACAGTAAAGAATCCGCCTGCAATATAGGAGACCTGGGTTCGATCCCTGGGTTGCGAAGATCCCCTGGAGAAGGGAATGGCTTCCCACTCCAATATTCTTGCCTGGAGAATTCCATGGACAGAGGAGACTAGTGGGCTACAATCTGTGGGGTCGCAAAGCGTCGGACACAACTGAGCAACTAACACTACAGCCTGGATATGAGATACCTTAAAGGTATCCAGGCTTTCCTTGTGGCTCAGCTGGTAAAGAATCTGCCTGCAATGTGGGAGACCTGGGCTCGATCCCTGGGAAGATCCCCTGAAGAAGGGAAAGGCTACCCACTCCAGTATTCTGGCCTGGAGAATTCCATGGACTGTATAGTTCATGGGGTTGCAAAGAGTTGGACACGACTGAGCAGCTTCACTTTCACTTTCCACTTTCATGCATTGGAGAAGGAAATGGCAACCCACTCCAGTATTTTTGCCTGGAGGATCCTAGGGACGGGGGAGCCTGGTGGGCTGCTCTCTATGGGGTCGCACAGAGTCGGACACGACTGAAGCGACTTAGCAGCAGTAGCAGCAGCAGTTCTCACTAAGCACTCTGACCCAGAGGAGGGTCCCTGGCCAGTGGATATTCTGTTTATTGGAAAGGCATATCTGCTTCTGTGAAAAGGCATTCTGGGGTCATTAATCAGTCTTCAACGGATTAAGTGTTAACTCCTATCCCTGAGCCAGATTTCCTCATGGAGGGATGAGGGGAAGAGAGAGGTTGTAGCATGAGAAGCCAGAGCTGAGGGCCAAATCCTCCCCTTAAATACAGAAGGATGAAACACATGGGATCAAATCCCTTTTTCTTCACTCACTAGTTTTGTGACACTGGTCAGGTTAGTTTATTTCTTTGACCTTTACTTTCCTCATGGATAAACAGCCAACTTTAGGAGACTTCCCTGGTGGGCCAGGGGTCAAGATCTGTGCTTCCACTGCTGGAAGCATGGGTTCAATCCCTGGTCAGGGAACTAAGATACTGAATGCCACATAGCACGGCCAAGAGAAAAGAGCCAACTTTAGGGTTGTTGGGAGGATCATTTATAGTGTTTAGCACAGTGTCTGGCATGGTAGATATAAGAGTCTGATTCCTGTTATAAAACTGAGGCAGACCTTCAACAACAGGGGACCCCAACACAGCACTTGACAAAGTTAGAAACAGACACTAGCCCAGGACCACCCTCCCTTCTTCCAATCTTCATTCTCCTCTTGGGTCAAATACTTGGTTTGACAGTACAAAGAAACCACGGTAAAAAACTTCGTCTTAAGTAGACAAATTCAGGAGGAGGAAATGGATACCATACCTTTGAAAGCAATTTATTCAACTAGTCTCTTTCAGCAACCAGGCTACAGAATTATTCAGGGCAGTAAAAAGCCAACTGTATGCAAAATAAAATGCATTCATCAGCAGACAGCAAACTTCAAAAAAAAGTGATAGAGCTGCTATGAAACTTCTTCTGACTGGAAAAAGATCATCATAAAAAATCAGGTAGCTGATACACAGTAAAAGTATTTTGGCTTTCTTCTGCCTTAGCCAATTGAGCGCAAAATACAGCCAATTCCTCATGCAAAGTGTCAGCATCAGCCCTTAATTTCACCCACACATTTCCAGGTGTGACCACTTCCTTGTGGGTTCTTGGCTCACTGAACTCTGGCTTCCGGCAGCAGAACACGCCTCTGAGCTTTACCTCAGCAGGAAGCATATAAGAGGTTTATGATTAAGGCAAGAATCTTCTTCATAATCAAGATTTGTCCTACCCTTCTGGCCAGACCATCAGCCTGACTTTATATATATAGATATATATCTACCCTCCTCCTGCCAGGTTGCGGCTCTGACATGTGACTTGTTAACTCGAACTCTCTTGGGCGAGCCCTGGCTGTGGAAATACATTTCCAGGGTCCTGATAGCTGGCTCAAAACTGACAGAAGCTCTCAATGGCATTTTCATATATAGCCGGGCTTCAGAGATCCCAGGCCTGATCCCTAACTCCAGAGCCAGGACCCTAGATTACCCAAGTTGTGAAAAGGGAAAGACAACTTAACAGTTATTGACCAAATGACTTCTATGCACACGAAAGCAGACCCAGATAAAGTGTGTTCACAAGAGCAATAATGTTGCAAACAGTTTTTCCCTAAGCCACGAAGAGTTGTAGGAAACCCAAGGAACTTTCAGCCCTTTAAATGTCAACAAAAGAGTAATAAGAGAGTTTGGAGGCTTCTCTATAAGCAGAGTTGGGAAAAGATAAAAAAGCACTAAGAAGGACTGTTTCAGATTAAGTAAATGTGACTTCCTTAAATGCTGCTTGTAAACCAGAAGTTTTTAATCTAAGTCTCAGCACATTTTGAGGGGTGGAGATAGAGGATGTTTAGGAAACCATGATTTTGTACATATGCATGCATGCATCTTTTTTTGCCCAGAAGGTCCACGTTGCATTGCCTTCTAAAATATATCTAACCTAAAAGGTTAAGAACTAATGATCTAAACCACATTCTTCTTCAGTGTGTATCATGGTAATAATGAGTTGTTTATTTAAAAGAAGGCTTTACAATATAAAGAAGCTATTCTCATTCAAAAGCCATATTTAACTAAAATTCTATGCTAATCAGTGACTTTGGCTTACCACATGAAGGGATGCTAAACTATTTCCTGCTTTTGATGTTGACTAGTGATACAGGATGTCAAATTGGGGGATACCACACTAAGAGGTGTTGAACTATCTCCTGGTTTTGATGTTGACTACAGTGATACAGGATGTCAAACTGGGGGATACCACACCAAGGGGTGTTGAATTATCTCCTGGTTTTGATGTTGACATCATTGGAGGGAATGATGCTGAAGCTGAAACTCCAGTACTTTGGCCACCTCATGCAAAGAGTTGACTCACTGGAAAAGACTCTGATGCTGGGAGGGATTGGGGGTAGGAAGAGAACGGGACGACAGAGGATGAGATGGCTGGATGGTATCACTGACTCGATGGACGCAAGTCTGAGTGAACTCTGGGAGTTGGTGATGGACAGGGAGGCCTGGTGTGCTGCGATTCATGGGGTTGCAAAGAGTCGGACACAACTGAGCGACTGAACTGAACTGAACAGTGTGAAGAGGAACTAAAAAGCCTCTTGATGAAAGTGAAAGAGGAGAGTGAAAAAGTTGGCTTAAAGCTCAACATTCAGAAAATGAAGATCATGGCATCCGGTCCCATCACTTCATGGGAAATAGAAGGGCAAACAGTGGAAACAGTGTCAGACTTTATTTTGGGGGGCTCCAAAATCACTGAAGATGGTGACTGCAGCCATGAAATTAAAAGACGCTTATTCCTTGGAAGGAAAGTATGACCAACCTAGATAGCATATTGAAAAGCAGAGACATTACTTTGCCAACAAAGGTCCGTCTAGTCAAGACTATGAAGCCATGAAATTAAAAGACACTTGCTCTTTGGAAGAAAAGTTATGACCAACCTAGATAGTATATTCAAAAGCAGAGACGTTACTTTGCTGACTAAGGTCCGTCTAGTCAAGGCTATGGTTTTTCCTGCGGTCATGTATGGATGTGAAAGCTGGACTGTGAAGAAGGCTTAGCACTGAAGAATTGATGCTTTTGAACTGTGGTGTTGGAGAAGACTCTTGAGAGTCCCTTGGACTGCAAGGAGATCCAACCAGTCCATTCTGAAGGAGATCAGCCCTGGGATTTCTTTGGAAGGAATGATGCTAAAGCTGAAACTCCAGTACTTTGGCCACCTCGTGCGAAAAGTTGACTCATTGGAAAAAACTCTGATGCTGGGAGGGATTGGGGGCAGGAGGAGAAGGGGACAACCGAGGATGAGATGGCTGGATGGCATCACTGACTCGATGGACGTGAGTTTGAGTGAACTCTGGGAGTTGGCGATGGACAGGGAGGCCTGGCGTGCTGAGATTCATGGGGTCGCAAAGAGTCAGATACAACTTAGTGACTGAACTGAACTGAACTGACAGTGATACAGGATGTCAAATTGGGGGAGATGGGGTGAGGGTTGCACAGGACCTCCCCACACATTTCTTTGCAACTCTCTATTAATCTATCCTTATTCTATTGCAAAAACAGTTAAAAATTTTAAAACATAAGTTCTGGAATCTGGTGGAGTTTTGTTCTTAAACCCAGCTCTGCATTTATAACTTGCATGATGCTGGAAAAGTTATTAAGTTCTCTGAATCTGTAAAAAGGCACAATTGCAATTCCTATCTCATAGACCTGCTGGTACAGATATAAATTATTATGATTACTGTTAGGCCAAATGCTCATAGCCTGGATATCAGCCTTCACTGAGTGGCAGGTACATGGTTTTCATATATGGTTGTCAAAGTGGAGATTGTTTCCTTTGGGGTAATCTTGGAAACAAAAATCCTTAAAGTGGCAGTAAAGAGCATAAGCAAGGAACTACTTTTTAGAAATCAGAAGAAAGAAAATCTAGTTGAACAGAGACAGTAGTGAAAAGTGAAAGTATCAGTCACTCAGTCATGTCCGACTCTTTGAGACCCTGCCAGGCTCCCCTGTCCATGGAATTCCCCAGGCAAGGATACTGGAGTGGGTAGCCATTCCCTTCTCCAGGGGATCTTCCCGACCCAGGGATTGAACCTGGATCTCCTGCATTGCAGGCAGATTCTTTACCATCTGAGCCACCAGGGAAGCCTCAACAGAGACCATAAGCGGTTAGTAAAGGAAGGAACACACAAAAGACACACAAAACAAAAGCAGAGGAGGCAATTTTTCACAATGTGTACACCAGCCCATATTTGCTCAGCATCATGGTGTACTTAAGGACTTAGAATCTTCATCTAGATCATTTCTGTTTAATAGTAGACAAAATAATAATGATACTGTGCATTTCACAAAGCCACATGCTTTCCATTAAGGATTTAAATAAACCTAAAGCTTGGAAATTGGCCGATATTATGGTTTTTAAAAGAAAAATAAAAGGACATTATATACGCCATCATTTTTATTAATAGTTTGCTTTCAAGGAGTGTCTATACTAAGGTTTAAGATGGAGGTTTGCTCAGGGCGCGGTGAGAACAAACAGAACGGGCAATGACATCAACCTGGAGGCTCAGAATTCCTGGAGATGACACCTGAGCTGAATCTTGACATAAGAATGAGCCATGCTTCCCAGGTAGCTCAGTGGTAAAGAATCAGCCTGCAACAGAGATGTGGGTTTGATCCCTGGGTCAGAAGACCCCCTGGAGAAGGAAATGGCTACCCAAACCAGTATTCTTGCCTGGGAAACACCACGGACAGAGGAGCCTGGAAGGCTACAGAGTCAGACACAACTTAGCAACTAAACAACAACAACAAAAGAATGAGCCAGGGAAGGAAGTGCAATGGTTGACAACAGCTGTCCCAGGCAGAAGGAAGAGCAAGTACAAAGCTGGAGCAATCGTGACATGTATTGGCAAGAAGAGGTAGTTTGGTGTTACCACAACATCAGCTTCAAGGCTGAACCCAATATCTCAAAAAGGAGGGGGGCAGGGCAAATAGCATTTAAAGAAATTTTACGTTTAAGCTTTTCCACTGTATATAAATCCCAGAAAAAGTAATTGCACAAATACTTTCATCCCAGAACCTACTTCTATGATGGGCAAAGATGACAACACAGAGGTCTAAGAAAAGCTGGGCTTAATTTCCATGAAAAACCTCTGCATTTCTTCCCTATTTTTCTGCACAAACTGAGAAAATATAGAGATTTTAAATATTTAAAAGCAGTTCTTTTTCTTTCTCTTGGACTAGGAAGGGGTCTGATGACCTTTGCTATAAAACGTGGTGTCTTAAAAAGGAATCACAGAAGAAGCTATAATAACATTTAGTCAAAGAAACCCATAGAAGTGACTGGTTTCTGCCAGTTGGCTTAGGGATACATATTTCATATCATTTTTGGAGATTTCTGGTCTGAGGACTAAACATCATTGCTCATTTTATGGGTACCGGAAAGCATTATCTAGTGAAGGAAGCATATTCATTGGTTACCTGGGTGTTCTTTGGAAGGACTGATGCTAAAGCTGCAACTCCAGTACTTTGGCCACCTCATGCAAAGAGTTGACTCATTGGAAAAGACTCTGATGCTGGGAGGGATTGGGGGCAGGAGGAGAAGGGGACGATAGAGGATGAGATGGCTGGATGGCATCACTGACTCGATGGACGTGAGTTTGAGTGAACTCCGGGAGTTGATGATGGACAGGGAGGCCTGGCATGCTGCAATTCATGGGGTCGCAAAGAGTTGGACACAACTGAGCGAGTGAACTGAACTGATGTTTGTTGCATATATTTAGACGTTGCAGAGCCTTCATTTTTAATATTTCTGTTCTGGTTGGTCTCAAACCAAGACACTGACCTCACATCCGAGTGGCTCTGTGATATTCTGGCAAACAGAGCACAGCCCAAGACGCACATCCCCCACCCCTGCTTTCAGAGCCTCCCTAAGAGGAACTAAGGAGCCTCTGGATGAGGGTGAAAGAGAAGAGGGAAAATGCTGGCTTGAAACTCAACATTCAGAAAACTTAAGGGCTTCTCTGAGGCTCGGGTAAAGTATCTGCCTGCCAATGCAGGAGGCACGGGTTCAGTCTCTGATCTAGAAAGATTCCACATGCCACGGAGGAACTAAGCCCGTGTGCCACAGTTACTGAGCCTGTGCTCTAGAGCCTGGGAACCACAACTGCTGAAGCCTGCATGCGCTACAGCCTGGGCTCCACAGCAACAGAAGCCACTGCTGTGAGAAGCTGCTGCTGCGGCTAAGTCACTTCAGTCATGTCCGAATCTGTGTGACCCCAGAGATGGCAGCCCACCGGGCTCCCCCGTCCCTGGGATTCTCCAGGTAAGAACACTGGAGTGGGTTGCCATTTCCTTCTCCAGCAATGAGAAGCTGGCGCACCACAACTAGAGAGCAGTCCCCGCTCGCTGCAACTAGAGAAAAGCCTGCACAGCAATGAAGAACCAGCACAGCCAAGAAAAAAAACAACCTAAGATCATGGCACCTGGTCCTATCACTTCACAGCAAATAGAAGCAGAAAAAGTGGAAGCAGTGACAGATTTTATTTTCTTGAGCTCCAAAAATCACTGAGGACAGTGACTGCAACCATGAAATTTAAAGACACTTGCTCCTTAGAAGGACAGTTACGACAAATCTAGACAGTGTAAATATCACTTTGCCAGCAAAGATCCATATAGTCAAAGCTATGGTTTTTCCAGTTGTCAGGTATGGATTTGAGAGTTGGACCATAAAGAAGGTTGAGCACCCAAGGACTGAGGCTTTCAAATTGTGGTTCTGGAGAAGATTCTTGAGGAGTCCCTTGGACAGCAAAGAGATCAAACCAGTCAATCCTCAAGGAAATCAACCCTGAATATTCACTGGAAGGACTGATGCTGAAGCTCAAGCTCCAAGGAACAGAAAATCTAAACTCTAGCCCTGCATTTCATTAGCTGTATGACATGAATATGCTATCTGATCTCTCTAAACTGCAGTATGCCTTTGAGACATACCTAGGACAGAAAGTTGCCCTTCCTTTTTTCTTTCCCTTCAAAAACTAGAGAATCCTGTTTTATTTTTAAAAGCGGTTGTCTTGGAACTACTATCAAGCTTCATTCCAATCTTCTGTGTCCTGTGTCTAGGACTTGCTCAGACTCCTTCGCCCAAGTCACTGAACCCCTTGTCCCCTGGCTCCCTGTTCCCTGGCCATGTAGATTGGGAATGCGATCCCTGCCTTGGATGACCTCCCAGATGTGCTGTCTAGACCACCTGTCAACCCACTGCTGATTCTGGATTTTCCTGCTTGCTGCTGAAAAGCCAAGCATGCCACACAGCAGACTTTTAAGTTTGACCTTCGAGATCAGGTAGGAGTTAGGATTTGGATCAATGGGGTTGGGCAGTCCAGCTAGTGGGACATGCAGAACAAAAGGAAGAGGCAGGAAAACACAAGGTATCAGGGAACATGGAGGGGCTTGGAGGGGATTTCTGGAGAGTAAAAGCGCAAACTAGGAACCCACAGGCCAGATCCAGCTCACAGTTGTTCTGCTTAGTGTCACAGGGTTTAAAAGATTTTTAATTGGTTGCTAATTTTTTTTTTTTTGGCTGCGTGGCATACAGGATCTTAGTTCCCTGACCAGGGATGGAACTCGTGCCTCCTACAGTGGAAGCATGGGGCCCTAACTGAAACAGATGCCCAAATTCTCCTGAAAAAGATAACAATTTGACAACATTGGACCCACAGTCCACAGAAACAATGGAGAGAGCAGTAGATGCTGTCTGTTCCCTTGGGATGGGGCTCCTCCCTCCAGTCTCTGTAACCCCCACTGCCACCGGCTTCATGTCTTCATTTACTGACCTGCCTCTCTAGGTGATCAATAATTATTTAGTCAATTAGAATGGGAGGTAGAGAAGAGGAGGAGGAGGAAGGAGAACCCCCCTATTAATATTACTAAAGTGTTATATCAGTGGGATGGAGTGGGAGGTGAGGGAGAGATTCTTATGTATACCTATGGCTGATTCGGGTTGATGTATCGCAGAAACCAACATAATATTGTAAAGCAATTATCCTTTAATTAAAAAGCAAGAAATTAAAAAAAAATAATGCTAATGAGTTATATCAAATCCTCACACTGTACAAACGTACAAAATGTTGTATGTCAACCGTATCTCAATAAAGATATCTCAGTAAACTGTGTCTCAATGAAAAAAAAAAAATACTAGAGTGTGTTCTTGGAAGACCTCCAATAGCACACCAGTAAGTGTGGACTATGGCCTGGGGTGAGAGGTAACTATAGGCATTTTCCCATGTAGTAACACAATAAGATGAGTGCTTGAAAATATTTTAGGTACAACTTGAATAAATAAGTACATATATCAAGAGTGCTTACTTAACTTTATGAGACACTGGCAAAGCCAGGCCCTCCAACCTTTCATATGCTGTGCAGTTGGGAATAAACAACAAAAAATAATGCTAAGAAAATGAATAATTATAAAAAAAGAAAATCTATTTTAAAGGTAAGTATATCTTCATACCTCACCAAGTTCCATGAAGAATTTAAGATGACACTAGAAGGTAGGATGAGCTGAAGTGTGAAGTACCACATCCAGAAATAATAACAGCTGGAGGGATTTTCAGAAAGTATGAGCATGAAGTAAGTGAAGCAATGGAGGCAGCTGGGATAGCAGGACACAAAAGAAGGCCAGACTTTGAGAAGGGCTAACAGTCAAGACTTAGGGACCGCCAGAATAGCCCTGTGGCTTAAGGCCCAGTGCCCGGGAGGCTCAGCCCATGAGGGCTGGAACACAGCACTCGTGGGGCTGGGAAAACACAAAGCAATTGATTGGGAAGGGACGTGCTAACACTCATCAGCACTTTCAAGGCCTCAGCAAAACAGGCTTCAGACCTAGAGGGAAAGTGAAATTCTTGGAAAAAAAGACAAGCAGTATTCTGGTGCCCAGGAGGAAAGGTGGTACAACTGTAGCCCTTGCCAGGTACCACAGGCTCAATTCAGGCCTACCCAGGTTATAGCAGTAAGACTCAATTCTAAGATCTGTCAAACTGTGATCCTTCTCGGTTGCTACCATGATCATCTCCTAAACAAGTTGAGTCCAAGCCTGGAGGTGTTGGGTGTCCAAGGTCTCAAGTTTGTTTGTTTTTGTCTTTTTTTGGCTGTGCCATATGATATGCAGGATCTTAGTTCCCCAACCAGGGATTGAACCTGGCCCCCTGCAGCAGAAGTGAGGAGTCTTACACCACTGAACCACCAGGGAAGTCCCCAGGTCCTAAAGTTTAAGGCACGAGTTGAGCTAAGAAGTCCAAGGTGAGCCAAATCAACTTGGATATCCCCAGAAATTAGCCAGAAACATGGGAAATAAGTTGAGCTTGAAAGAGAGATTTGGGAGCCAAAGAATTAAAGCTAAGGAGTGAGTTGTAAGACAGAAGCACAGGTGACTCTCACAGCCTTAAGTGGAGCTGCAATTAAGGGATGAAGGGAGAGGAAGCAGCTACCATAGTCGTCAAAGACTCACACGAAACATGGGAAGAACAGAATCACTTAGCATCGCAGAGGATAAGAGGACAAGAAGTCCAAACAAAGGGCCTCTTAATAGTCACTTACCAAAGAAAGGACACACAGCACAGAGACTGAAATGATGTCCACAATCTGGCTGGTAACCTTTGAAAGAATTTTCACAAAACCAGATCTCAAGGAGTTAAGAGTAGGATGTTAGAGGCTGCCAAACAAATCGGTTGGTATTTATGGTAGTAAAGTTTGAGCTGGGTTTGTTTTGGCTGTGGAGTTGCTAGGCTATGACAAGCACACACTGAACTCCTGCCCCACTACCCCCCTTTTACGTCAGGAACTCTAAGATATCACCTGAATTACTCAGTCTTCAGTTCAGTTCAGTTCAGTTGCTCAGTCGTGTCTGACTCTTTGTGACCCCATGAATTGCAGCACGCCAAGCCTCCCTGTCCATCACCAACACTCAGAGTTCACTCAAACTCATGTCCACACCTGGTCCTAATTAATAACTGTACTGGTTGTATTTCTTCTTTTTTGACGTGGAAGTCAATGGTTCTCTAATTCCATTTCTGGTTGCCAACAATCCATCATGGAGTGGGCTGTGTTAAACAAAGGACCATGAGGCTCATGCCTTTGAGAACAGAAAGGGGGTTACCAAGCAGCAGACTGTGAAGAAAGGGATATGGTCTTCCCCTCCGTTCCATATTTGTTTTTACTTGCCAGTGCCCAGCGGCCTTGGCATAAAACACTGAAAAGTGTAAATAATGCAGGCATGGCCGACAATTGCCAGCCTTCTAGCAGTTGTCCCCAGCCATCAGTGTCATCATGGAAAGAGGACTAAATCAGGAATGCGGACACCAATGGGCAGGCTGCTAATTTTATAATTGTAATCCTTTTACACAGTTCCCTCTTCGTATGCGTGCAAAGGGTAATATGAAGTTGAATTCACAGCATTTTCCACATGGTAGGTGCTCAAATAGACGTGTTTAAGTAGTCAGAAAATGGTCACTTCTAAAAAAAAGTTAAGAAAAAAGAAACATGACTCCCTTAAAAGGTAAAAAACTTACATTCGGACTTTATTTTCATCCTCTTTAAAAGACAAGTGGATTGGGCTTTTTCATAGGCAGTACCAAAACCAGAAACCTTGGTGAAAATTTTAAGAAAATTAATATCATAAAGTTAATGTATTTTGCTGAAATATTATGGACAAAATGAAATGATATCTGGCATTGAATATGACAAATAACATAGGGGAAGTAGGTAAGAATACAAATCAGATAAGGTTAGCTTTGAATTGATCATTATTTAAGCTTGGTGATAAATATGTGGAGATTTAATATAATAACCTCTCTACTTTTATTTGTTTGACATTTTCCATAAGATAAACTTTGTTAAAGTAATACTTTTATAAGTAGGATAATATTTTGTAAACAAAGTTGAAAAGCAAGCAATGAACTAGGGGGAAATAATGCAAGATGCTGCACTGTCAGGGTTTATATCCTTAAGGGAGAAAGACTTCTTACAAATGAATGACAAAGACTAACAGCTAATAGAAAAAAAATGTCAGGAATGGGTAACTCACAAAAGAAGAAACACAAAAAGCTAATAATCATATGAAAACATATTCAATTTCACTAATGATGGGAGACAGAATAATGGCCCCCTGAAGGATGTCTGAGTCCTAATCCACAGACATGTGAATATGTTATTTTACATGGCAAAAAAGGGATTCACCAGATGTGACTGATTAGGATCTGGGGATGGAGAGGCAGTCCAGAATTATCTGGGTGGGCCCCAAGTATCCCAAGGGTCCCCTAGAGAGGGAAGCAAGAGGGCCTCTGTCAGACAGGAAGGACAAAGGAAGCAGAGTCGGGACGGAGCTTCAGCGATGTTATGTGGCAGGTTTTGAAGATGGAGGAAGGGACCCACGAACCAAGAAGAGCAAGCAGCTTCTAGAAACTGGCACAAGCAAAAAAACTGATTCTCCCCTGGAGCCTCTGGAAGGAAGCAGTCCTGCTGACATCTTGACATTAGCCCAGTTCCAGTGCTGGAAGAAAACACAACGCTGGCTGGTCTCACTTTAAATTCCAGCCCACTGACTTCCAGCGGGCCCTTAGGGACCCTACCACCACAGCCACTGCAATCATGCAACATTTCCTATCAATTTACTCTCCTTAAAGACTATATCACAGCTTCTCTGTCATCTTCAAGGTGCCAGCTTCCCCCACCTCCCCCCCAATACATGCTCTTTGGTGGTACTGTCTGCTAGCGAGACTTAATTCCACAACAGTCAAGAGTGACCAAGTCACTTGCAAACTCTTCCAGCTGCCAGCATCTGCACCCACCCACTCTTCTGTCCCACCTGCTGCTTTGCCTACACTGCGCTCCCACCTAAGGCCAATCCTCCCTTCTCACGTACTCAAGAGCATCACTCCTGCAGTTCTCCAGCATCACCAGTCTTTCTCTCCACTGGATCATTCCCATCAGCACATGCTGCTCTGCTCAGTCGATTCACTTGTGTCTGACTCTTTTCGACCCCATGGACCATAGCCCACCAGGCTCCTCTGTCTATGGGATTTTCCCAGCAAGAATTCTAGAGTGGGTTCCCATGCCCTCCTTCAAAAATCTTCCTGACCCAAGGATCACACCCGCGTATCCTGCGTCTCCTGGATTGCCGGTGGATTCTTTACTGCTGAGCCACCAGGGAAGCCCCAATAAACGGACTTCAAAGCAATAACAAACTTTCTTACCACATTCCCCTCTAGCTACCATTCCATTTCTCTGCTTCTCCTTAGAGTAAAATTCCTCAAAAAAGAGTTTTCTATACTTGCTGTCTCTAATTCCTCTTCTTCTCTTTTTGAACCCATTCCCGTTGGTTGGTGCCATTCTCAGCACAGAGCTGCATGGCAGGAATCATTTCCATTTACAGAAGAGAGAACTTGTTCAAAACCACACATCAGTTCACAGCTGAATCTGAAGGCTGGGCTGTTCCTATCCACTGCTTCAGCTTGGCCCTCCCACCATCCTTTCTTACTTTCTTCTACAAATTAGACCACTCAGCCAGCCTCCTGTAACACTAGGCCTATGTGCATGTCTTATAAAGTGTTTATTAGATTTGATTCTAATTAGTTTATGAGCCACAGCATACTATATTGATTTTGAAACTATTATATTTCAGATTTTATCTGCCTGTTATCCTGTAGCTCTTGCTTTTAGGGAAGATCTCATGAATATTCCCCCATATCACCCATTCATTTAGTTTACTCATTATTTTCATCTTCAGTAATATGTACTCAACACAAAAATGTAGAAAATGGGAAACAAGACTACATCAGCCATAATTATACCACTGAATACAAATAACGTTAGCACTTTTATTTCCTTCCGTTTAAATATGTATGCTTTTTCTAGTTATAAGCATAGCAAATATGGAAAAGTAAACCTATATTATCCATTAAGATATGCAAAGAAATCAACATAAATAAAAACAGGAGTACTTAAGGACATGAATGGATGTTTTAAACATATGAATGTTTAATTCAGCATGAAAAAAATAAATATCCATCAATAAAAGGTTAACATAAGTTGTTTCCTCTTCTTTAAAGTCAAAATACTAGTACTTTATGAGATTGTTATAAGAACTAAATCAAAAAATGTTTAGAAAGCATATAATATATTAAACACAACTGATCAGAAAGCATATTATTTGTATAACAGCTTATCTCCTCAACTCTATATTTTCTAATTAGCCCTTTCCAGCTCAGGTCAAACTTCTTTAACTTGGCATCACTATTCTAGAAAGCCTCATTACTCTTTGGATTTCTAGGTTCCAAAGAGATGAGGTCATTCTGTCAACCCAACCGATAAAGGATATTTCTTCTTCTGTGTCCTACTTCCCAAAAAGATAAGGTCTGCTACATTATTTTGTAGCTATTAGGTCTTTTCTCCAGCTTTAGCCATAATTTACCAATTCTAACCGTTCAAGAGTTGACCGCTCAGCCTGCACTTTTCCCTTTCTCTTTTGGTGGCTGGCTTTTGCCTTTCTTGGCCTACGCTTTTCCCTTTCTCTTTTGCTGGCTACTTCCTCACAGTTTTCATTCACTTCTTCTCCCTTGGGGTAGCAAGTTCTGGTCTTTTTCATCCTGTATTTAGTTTCCATGTCCGTTTTTGGCATATCACAGAAATCAAGCTAAAATAAAACTCCCAGCAAGTAGGAAAATGCTTGTACAGTAAATATTTCTTGAATGACCAAGATTATTTTTTACTATCATAAAAAGCAAAAAGGGTGCTGAAAATATACTATTAGAGTTTATTAATTCCACACGTAATACCAGGGAAAGATTAACTAGAATTAGACTAATCATTTTAAACCATTTGGTTTGAATCAAATTGTTTTCTTACTCCTCTTACTTTGCTAAAAGGAATCATGTTGAGTAAACAATATTTTATGCTTGGAACAAAGTGTCATCTGGATCCAGTAAATAATATCCTGGTCACTATGTTTGTTTTTATTTGTTTTATATTCTAGTCACTTGTTTGAAGGTTTCTGGGCTCAAATACAAATACTGATATAACTTGGGAGAAGAATTTCATCCAATTATCTTCTATCCACTGGAATATTCTAGAGTAAAAAAGAAAGGTCCAGAATATGTCACTGTAGCATAACACTTATTTTGAGCAGAAGGCATTTGAGTTCTTGAAATCTCTTATCTGTATAAGAGCAGAGCCTCCCCAAAGAACTCAAAGAAACTGTCAGAAGTCAACCAAAGAGCATTCTTATCACCAGAGATCATGAGAAGTCACCACACCACACCTACACAGACATTGTCACAAAAACTACCATATCTCCCATGTTACCTGTCTCCTGCCAAACCTCTATGCAGGTCAAAAAGCTGGACATGGAACAACAAACTGGTTCAAAATTGGGAAAGGAGTACAACAATGCTGTATATTGTCACCCTGCTTATTTCACTTCTGTGCAGAGTACAGCATTCAAAATGCTGGGCTGGATGAAGCACAAGCTGGAATCAAGCTTGGATGTGATGTGAGAGTTGGACTGTGAAGAAGGCTGAGCGCCAAAGAATTGATGATTTTGAACTGTGGTGTTGGAAAAGACTCTTGAGAGTCCCTTGGACTGCAAGGAGATCCAACCAGTCCATTCTGAAGGAGATCAGCCCTGGGATTTCTTTGGAAGGAATGATGCTAAAGCTGAAACTCCAGTACTTTGGCCACCTTATGCGAAGAGTTGACTCATTGGAAAAGACTCTGATGCTGGGAGGGATTGGGGGGCAGGAGGAGAAGGGGACGACAGAGGATGAGATGGCTGGATGGCATCACTGACTTGATGAATGTGAACCTGAGTGAACTCCAGGAGTTGGTGATGGACCCGGAGGCCTGGCGTGCTGCTATTCATGGAGTCACAAAGAGTCAGACACAACTGAGTGACTGAACTGAACTGAACTCAGATAAGGAGATGATACCACTTTAATGGCAGAAAGTGAAGAGGAATTAAAGAGCTTTTTGATGAGGGTAAAGAGGAGAGTGGAAAAGCTGGCTTAAAATTCAACATTCAGAAAACTAAGGTCATGGCATCCGATCTCATGACTTCCTGGCAAATAGAAGGGAAAATGGAGAAAGAAATGGCAACCTATTCCAGTATTCTTGCCTGGAGAATCCCAGGGACAGTGGAGCCTGGTGGGTTGCCCTCTATGGGGTTGCACAGTCGGACATGACAGAAGCGACTCAGCAGCAGCAGAAGCAGCAGCAGCAGAAGGGGAAAAAGTGGAATAACAGATTTTATTTTCTTAAGCTCCAAAATCACTGCTGACAGTGACTGCAGCCATGAAATTCAAAGATGCTTCCTCCTTAGAAGGAAAGCTATGACAAACCTAGACAACATATTAAAAAACAGAGGCATCACTTTGCTGATGAAGGTCCGTATAGTCTAAGCTATGGTCTTTCCACTAGTCATGTATGGATATAAGAGTTGGACCATAAAGAAGGCTGAGCGCCCAAGAATTGCTAACTGTGGTGTTGGAGAAGATTCTTGAGTGTCCCTTGGACTATAAGAAGACCACACCAGTCAATCCTAAAGGAACTCAGTCCTGAATATTCATTGGAAGGACTGACTGATGCTGAAGCTCAAGCTGCATCCAATACTTTGGCCACCTGATGCAAAGAGCCCTCTCACTGGAAAAGACCTTGATGCTGGGTAAGAGTGAAGGCAAAAGGAGAAGGGGGCGGCAGAGGATGAGATGGTTAGATGGCATCACCGACTCAATGGACATGAATGTGAGCAAACTCTGGGACATAGTGGAGGACAGAGGAGCCTGGAGTGCTACAATCCATGGGGTCACAAAGAGTTGGACACCACCACCAACTCCTGTGATACTTCTCAGGGCCCATTTACCTTTCCAAAAACTCATCTGTTTTCCAATATAGGCCCTTTCTCCCTCTCCCTTCTCTTAAGAAGTCTCTTGTTTTCCTGCAAATGCCCTTCTCCCCTTCCCTTTCCTCCATTAAGATGGTATATAATCCCCAAATCCTAACTTACCCCAGAGTCACAGTCTCTGTGAACTCCTATACACACATTAATAAAAACAAATAGTTGAATTTAGTTTTTTTCCTTAACTGTCCTTTGTCAGTTGAATTCAAAGGTACCCCAACAACTGAACCTAAAAATATAGAGCAATTCTTTCTCCTTGACAACCTGATAATCCAATATTTCACTGCAAATACTCAATTGTAAATCTCTAATAGGCCCTGCTATAAGTATAAGCATTATTTACGTTTATATCAGCAGACGTATGGGCTTCTCTGGTGGCTCAGATGGTAACGAATCCACCTGCGATGCGGGAGACCTGGGTTGGGAAGATCCCCTGATGAGGGGCATGGCAACCCACTCCAGTATTCGTGCTTAGAGAATCCCATGGACGGAGGAACCTGGCAGGCTACAGTCCATAGGGTAGTAAAGAGTTGGATACAACTGAGTGACTAAGCACAACACAGCACAGCAGAAGCATATTTGGAAGCTACAAGCAAGGTGATTACTGCCCTGGACATCCCTGCCCACCAGGCCCATGCTGGAGTTTGGAAATGAGATTGGCATGAGAAACAGCAGAGATGTGTCAATGGCCCAGAAGAGACTTCTAAATGCTTCCATGAGGTAAATCTGGACCTAACCGGACTGAAGATGTAAACAGGAGTCAGTGAGAAGGGCAGCTGGTCAACATTGAAAGGATAAAAGAAAGGCAGCCGGGGCCCAGTCTGGGGGCGATTCCTGCAGCCCAGGGCTAGCGCCACTCCACCGCTATGGTGCTGCCTCCATAGCACAGAGAGCAGTCTCCTAACTGCCTCTGCTGAAGCACTGTCCTTAAAATCACTCACAAGCTTCTGTTCCAATGGGGCAGGCACTTAACAAGTAAATGCTTACAGAAGGACGGAAGGAAGAAGGCTCCCACAAGCAAGCTTCTGAGTGTAATCTGGCTTCCTTGTAACTTCCTGCGGGAAGAAAAAGTGCTGACAAGTAGTCTCTTCCTCCCAACAGTTACTACATCTTCTTACACATTAACAAATGAACAGACTTCAGGCTGGTGCAAGGTTCAGTTAGCAGAAGCCAGTTTCTCTGGGTTTCAAGCAATTTATGGACCAGTCATGAAGACTAGACACTCAGAGATCTGACGCAGAATGAGGGAGCAGTCCCTAGTCCACAAAACTCCACCTATCCATCCTCCCATCCGGGACACTTATCAGTTATGCAACTTCCACTGGTAGCCTCTCCCCCGGCCTCCTTTCACTCAACAGCTACTTACTGTCTACAAGAGTCTTCCCTGATAGCTCAGTTGGTTAACAATCTGCCTGAAATGCAGGAGACCCCGGTTCGATTCCTGGGTTGGGAAGATCCGCTGGAGAAGGGATAGGCTACCCACTCCAGTATTCTTGGGCTTCCCTTGTGGCTCCGCTGGTAAAGAATCGACCCGCAGTGCGGGAGACCTGGGTTTGATCCCTGGGTTGGGAAGATCCCCTGGAGAAGAGAATGGCTGGCTACTCACTCCAGTATTCTGGCCTGCAGAGTTCCATGGGCTCACAAAGAGTCGGACACGACTGAGCAACTTTCACACACGAGTCAAACACTAACCTGGATGAAGGCCTGTGAAACAGACAAAGCTGGGTTCTTGGCCTTCTGTAGACCGAGGTCTGCTGAACTATACAACACAGAAGTTTAACACAGCTGGATAAAATCTGTGAGAGAGGCAGATTCTGGGGGGTGGGGCACTGAAACAGAAAGAGAATAGGCAACTTTGTGGATGGGAAGTGGCCTAGGTAGAGGGTAAGCAGGGGCAAATTCCTGAAAGGAAGAACAGTTAGGAACTGAAAGTTATTTACTGAAGCTGGAGTTTAGGAAGCTGGGGTAATGAGAGGGCAAATTTGTAGCCTCAAGGACTTTTATAAATCAAACATTTTAAATTTAATCTGAAGGCAGTGGGGAAGTACTAACTTATGTTAGCCAAGAGAGAAACCAGAAGTGCTTTCCTTCTTAAAAATATCACACAGGCTCCAGTAAGAACAAAGGAAGGAGCAGGAGAAAGACAGACGGCAAGGTGTGCCTTTAATATCTTAGGCAGCTGGCCTAATATCTTACGTTGCATTCATAATTCCTTCCCCACTTTCACTATTCATTTGACTCATAAAATGTTTTCAAGGTCATTTCTTTTTTTTTTTTTATTATGAGGTGGATTAGAAGATCTATTTTAACCTAAATATAATTTCATTTTATGGCAATGTCTCTTGTCTATCACAGAGGAAATGCTTCTCTTGATAAATATACTTTGGTTGTTAGGCTAAATGCTCTCTGTAATTTTTCTAAGAATTTTTATTATTTATTTATTTATTTTTAATCTCTAGCCCTGCCCTGAGATTTCCTAAACTCAGTGCCCAATTTAGGGAGGATATGCCGAGAAGGGATAATCCCCATGGAGGGGAGGATACATTTAACTGCCTGAGGTCCCCACCTGTAGTTAGTTCCTCAAAGATGCAAATTGCCCAACGGAGGAAACAGAACACCCACACCAGCCTGAGCTGCACCTTCAGGCTACCTAGGAGGTAAAAGCCCACCAAGAGAAAATAAGATCTGTTTTATTCTCAAAAGCAAAAGCACAGGGGCAGAGCCTGAAGGAGGCTCTAGTTTACCATTTCAATGGAAGTCAAGATTATGGACTAGAGCCAAATTAAGTCACTTTTGTAATTTCTTATAGATTTTTCTAGGCTTGTTTCCAGTCAGTTCCCCAGCAGGGATTAGCTGTAAAGCTTATTTAGAAAACAAAAGGCTTGTGCTGAGAGGACTGCCTGAGCACTTCCCACCCACACTGGGCCTGGGGAGAGGGGTCTCCCAAGAAAGAGTGAAAGTGGGGGCAGCCTGGCCGGGAAAGAAGGCGGCGGGGTGGTGTTGGGGGCGGCGGTGTGTGGAGCAGGTCCCTAAGGACACTGGAAATGTTTTTCTACAGTCACCTATGACAGTTCACATCTGAGCACTGGCAGTGTCCTTTAGAGCTGGAAGAGGGTGAATAAGGACCTGTAATATAGCAGAGAACTATATTCAACAACTTGTAATAATCTATAATGAAAAGAATCTGAAAAAGAATATATATATATATAACTGAATCATTTTGCTGTACATCTGAAACACAACATTGTAGATTAACTGTACTTCAATAATAATAATAACATAAAGGGCTTCTCTGGTGACTCAATGGTTAAAGAATATGCCTGCCAATGTAAGAGACACAGGTTCAATTCCTAGTCCAGGAAGATTTCACATGCCTTCAGTTCAGTTCAGTTGTTCAGTCATGTCCAACTCTTTGGGACCCCATGGACTGCAGGATGCCAGGCTTCCCTGGCCATCACCAACTCCCAGAGCTTGCTCAAACTCATATCCATTAAGTTGGTGATGCCATCCAACCATCTCACCCTCTGTCGTGCCCTTCTCCTTCTGCCTTTAAGCCTTCCCAACATCAGGGTCTTTTCCAATGAGTCAGTTCTCCTCATCAGGTGGCCAAAGAACTGAAGTTTCAGCTTTTGCATCAGTCCTTCCGATAAATATTCAGGACTGATTTCCTTTAGGATTGACTGGTTTGGTCTCCTTGCAGTCCAAGGGACTCTCAAGAGTCTCTTCCAACACCAGAGTTCAAAAGCAACAATTCTTAGGTGCTCAGCTTTCTTTATAGTTCAACTCTTACATCCATACACGACTACTGGAAAAACCATAGCTTTGACTAGACAGACCTTCATTGGCAAAGTAATGTCTCTGCTTTTTAGGTAGGTCATAGCTTTTCTTCCAAGGAGCAGGCATCTTTTAATTTCATGGCTGCAGTCACCATCTGCAGTGATTCTGGAGCCCCAAAAAATAGTCTCTCACTGTTTCCACTGTTTCCCCATCTATCTGCCATGAAGTGATGGGACCAGATGCCATGATCTTAGTTTTCTAAGATTATGCCTTGGAGCAACTAAAGCCCTGAGCCACAACTACTGAGCCCACGTGCTGCAACTACTGAAGCCCGGGTATCCTAGGGCCATGCTCTGCACCAAGGGAAGCCACTGTAATAAGAAGCCGGTGCACGGCAACTATGAGCAGCCCCCGCTTGCCACAACTAGAGAAAGCCCACACAGCAGCGAAGATCCAGCACAACCAAAACTAACTAAATAAAATTATTAAAAAGAAATGAAAGTGTTAGTAGAGGGTAAACGAGCTGTGGGAAAGGGCTATGAAGGAGGAATGAGTGTAAGGGCTTCTCAGTACCTAGACCATTGGATATCAGAAAGCCTTACTAGCCTTGAAACCAGTGGATTATTGTAAGAACAGCTATAACTTATTGAGCACAGGAAGAGTGCTTAGCATAATGAGTGCTTGCTATATGCCGGGTCCTGTTTAAGATTCTTCACATATGCACGCGTACATATTGATATATAACATAATACACACATCTTACTCATTTAATCCTCAAGTAGTCATATCAGGTTGGCTCTATTATTCTATTTTATAGTTGAGGAAATAGTCTCAGAGAGGGTATATACGTAGCAAGATATCATTCACAGGTGAGTCCTTCGGAAACTACTAAGATTCTACTAACTCTTAGACTTCAGCTAGTCTAATACACCTGAATATTGAGGCAGTATTGAATACTCTTGCATAGTGTCATAGACTCTGTAGCCCCAGTGGATTTGAATCCCAAGCTGTGCTTCTTTCTGGCTGTGTGACTTTGGCCAAAAAACCACAAAGTGGCATGATAACAGTAGGTACGCTACTAACCATCTAAGAGTAGTTATGAGGATTGTTTTAGCTAATACCTGCAAAGTCCTTAGAACAATGCCTGGAACACAGTACATGTACAATAAAAGTTAGCCACTACTAAGGGTCCACGTTAGATCACAAATAGCAAATCAGAGTGCAAAGGACTATCCTGATAGCAGTGAGAACTGAAAGCTAACAACCTTAATAACAAAAGGGAAATGTAAAAGCATAAATAACCAACTATAAACATAGAAACGTGTTTGATGGGAGAAGAGCATAATAAAAAAATACGTGGGCATGACACATGGTCCTTCAGTCCTGCATATTCATAACCAGGTGAGGAAGAAGGAATGAACTTGAGATAATATCTATAAAATTTCAAATAATAATCAAATTGATGAATGAGGATACCATTCACCTTTCTTCTATTGGTTAGCTTTATTAAAATCCTGAAGAAAAAGTAAAAGTGTCAGTTACTCAGTCATTTCCAACTCTGCAACTCCATGGACCGTAGCCCACCAGGCTCCTCTGTCCATGGAATTCTTCAGGCAAGAATACTGGAGTGGGTTGCCATTCCCTTTTCCAGGCAACTTCCACACCCAGGGATCAAACTAAGCTCTTCTGCATTGCAGATAGATTCTTTACCTACCATCTGAGCCACCTATTGGATAGCTTTATTAGAATCCTAGGATTTAACATATCAATGCAGAAAAATGTTGATTGACCTTAGTCTTGCCAAATGTAAATTTTATAATATTAAAATAAATTTGTATCATTCAAATTTTATGACATTTATTCAGAGCAGAATCGGATTTAATAAAAGTAGCATCTATTATTCAATTTTAAAGATTGAATCTTGAGAATGAAGATGTAAACATAATCCCATCCCAATGGAATGAATTAGCTAATTTGATTTTCTTAGTTGTTATTCTTAATATCTGCTTTTGGGCCAATTTATATAGATATTTATTTCATACGAAATTCAAATGCATATGCAACAAACAGACCCTCTATGATAGACTATGTGGGGTGGGAATTTACAAAATCAGTTAGGACAGTGCTGAGTGCTGGAGTGGCTACTCCCTGCTGGGGACAGGTGTTGTCTGAAAGGAAGCAGCCTCAATGTCAAACCAGGCACCGTGAGGGTGGTTCTAAGGAAGACTGGCAGGCCTCTCTCTTGCCATGTCTCTGACTCTGATAAAGGACCTTGCATTTTGTTCTGCCAGACCCCAAGCACCAAGTCTGGTAAATGATTCTTCAGTGCTGGGAGTAAACGGGCTCAATCTGCATCAATAGTTCAAGAGCTGGAAGACAGGATCAATACACTCTCCTCATAAACCAGATTATAAAGACTGGCGTCACTCTCACTCTGGGCGTTTATTTTCCTGTGGTTAGCTCCTAGCAGATAGAACTCAGCTTGAGTCAGGCTCAGCTGGAGATCTGATTCATAGCCAGCGATGGGTCCACAGCCACGGAGGGGAAACGGTGCCTCCTAGAGGCCACCATGTTGGTGGCAGAAGTAATTTGTGAGAGACCTACAGAGGCACTCTTGCCTGGAAAATCCCACGGGCGGAGGAACCTGGTAGGCTGCAGTCCATGCGAAGAGTTGGACACGACTGAGCGACTTCACTTTCACTTTTCACTTTCATGCATTGGAGAAGGAAATGGCAACCCACTCCAGTGTTCTTGCCTGGAGAATCCCAGGGACGGGGGAGCCTGGTGGGCTGCCGTCTCGGGTCGCACAGAGTCGGACACGACTGAAGCGACTTAGCAGCAGCAGCAAAGAGGTACATTGTGGGGACACAATGATGACATTATGGTCCTGCTGACCTCACTGCACTGGGATCTTCTTCAAGTATAAAATCTGAAAGTTTGTGGCTAATTTTTACTTCAAAAGTGTACTTTCTCCCCCTACAAAATCATCTATCAGAAACATTGCTAACCTGTTAATCATGATTCCTTTCAATTCCATCAACTCACCTTCAACTGCAACGTGGTGCTAAAGTCAGAATATTTGTGTCCCCCTAACAGATAGGGCCTTTGAGAAGTGATGAGATCATAGTACCCTCAAACTGGAGGCCTAAGAAACCTCCCTTATCACGTCTGCCTTGGGAGGACACAGCAAAGAGACCAACGTTTATGAACCAGGAAGTGGATCCTCACCAGACATGAAATCTGCTAGTGCCTTGGTCTTGGGCTCCAGTCTTCAGAACTGGGAGAAATAAATTTCTCCAGTCTACGGTATTCTATTACAGTGGCTCAAATGGAGTATGACCCTTGGGTAATAACAAACCAGGTCTAATGATGCTTGGCTTCAGTTTTATTAGAGGACATAAGATAAAGTTGGCTACTTCAGTGTAACGTGGGAAAAAAGCTTACTGAACATACCACCACATACCAGGTACTAAGCACTAAACTATTATTGAACACTAACGATAATTTATAACTTATTTAAAAGCCAAAGTGTAGGCTGTTTGGACTATTTCTTAAGTTGGTAGATGACTCAATATGAGAAACCAAGAGAGCAGCCTCTTCTTGCCTACATAAGTTCTGGCAAGATCACAGCTTTGTTTCAGACTGGAAACTGGGAAACACTGTTACAGGGTGGACCTCTCTGTAACCCACTGGTGAGAGTTCCCCTTCTCACAAAGTATCTACTTCTCCAAAGAGCGAAAGCTTACTTAGGGGAAGTAGCCTGGTTAAGCTATGGCAGTGGTCAGGAGCAGTCAGTAGCCTATCCCTTCTCCAGGGGATCTTCCTGACCCAGGAATCGAACTGGGGTCTTCTGCATTGCAGGCAGATTCTTTACCAATGAGCTATCAGGGAAGCTCAGTAACTGCTGTTGTTAGGAACTAATACCAATTCCCACTGCACTCAGGTAAAACCTAACAGCCTAAAGGGTCTTCACAACAGGATGCAGCAAATCGTCTGTCTTCCCACCCCCCGCCCCCTCCCACTACACTGCAAACCATGATAAAAGAGAATGTAGGCAATGATAATGAAGGAGTTGAGTTGTGAGGTTACACTGAATATGGGCTGGGGTCCAGGCAATGGCCAAAGCTGCTTGCAAGCTTGGCAGCCGATAGGCATAAGTCTGCAGAGAAAGCAAGAGAATGGAACAGACTCACTGAAAAAAGCACAGACAAGACTATGAGACTACAAAGCCTGACACAGATAGAAACACATACATCTCCACCACACACACACACTACCTGCCTGTCACTCTTTGGTTCTCATGAGGCCAGCCTGGACTTTCCAAAGATTTCTTTGAAGATTCCCCTCTATCCTTAAGAAGAGACCCTTCTTGAGCTGAGTTCCTTTGCAAGATTCAGGATGGACTCCAGACTCTCAGGGAACTTCTTCACAACCTTAAGTGATGCAATCTCAATATAACAGGAATAGAAGCACCATCATGGCTGAGGAGGAAAGTGAACCAGAGAGAGGATGGAGGATTTGGAGACAGAGATGTACGTATGAACCTCAGTATCTACGTGTTTTAAATCTTGTAATTTTCACAGACCTAGAGGTCTCTGACAGTTAATGAACTGTCATTTTAAAATGTTGAGGCAAAAAGGAACGCATCTGAGTCAGTTCTAATGAGGTGGATGAACCTAGAGTCTATTATACAGAGTGAAGTAAGTCAGAAAGAGAAAGATAAATATTGTATACTAACGCATATATATGGAATCTAGAAAGACGGTACCAAATAATCTATTTGCAGGGCAGCAATGGAGAAACAGACATAGAGAACAGATTTATGGACACGGGGGAGAGGGGAGGAGAGGGTGAGATATATGGAGACAGTAACATGGAAACTTACCTCACCAGATGTAAAATAGATAGCCAGTGGGAAATTGCTGTATGAGTCAGGGAACTCAAACAAGGGCTCTGTATCAACCTAGAAGGGTGAGATGGGGAGGGAGGTCCAAGAGGGAGGGGACATATGTATACCTATGGCTGATTCATGCTGATGTTTGACAGAAAATGACAATATTCTGTAAAGCAATTACCCTTCAATTAAAAAATAAATAAATTTTTTAAAAATGTTGAGGAAGAGGCAAGCTACTGAATGAGTAGAGGACCTCCATTTTACCCCAGTGGGACTGTTACTGATTCTTACACCTTTTCAGAAAAGGTATTCATTCACTCTTTTATTTATATCTTAAGCATTTCATGAGAGAAATTACACATTCTAGGAGTATTTGACAATGTGAGGATTTAAGAAGGTCACAAGCATATACCTCAGAAATGTCCTGGTCCTAAGACACTCTTTAATTGGCTAGGGAGGGAAGGAGGAAGGGGGAGCTATCTAAACCTGGGAAGACTTCCACATCTTTCCCCAAGACAAACTCATATATGTTAAGAATGAAATTTATTTCCGGAATTCTACCACTGTTCTCTACCACCGTTCTCGTTTTATCCCCGCATTGTCCTTTTTTCCTCTGTCCTGCACTTCTGAAATTGCCCCTTGATACAGGACCCTCCTCCTGCTTACTCTGAAACCCACTTAGGTCTCCCCTTCTCAGATAGTACCTAATGGTCCTCTCTTCAATTAAAATGTTCATTCTTACAAAGCATGGCTTTCATTTAGCTCCTGAGGTATACGACAGAATTAATTCATACTAACCTACGAAGGGCAGTTAAGCGTGATGATGATGTACTTTTTCCACTGATATTTGCATTTTAAAAGAAGATGTTTGTGGATCCAAAAGGCTAAGTCCTTCATGGCGTACTTTTATGCATTATAAACAACTGTTGGGAAGATATTTTTTCATCCAAGGGCCTTTCCTGGACCTTTTAAATCACACTGTCTACCCCCACCAGAACATGTTTCACAAAGATGAACATTTTTATCTGTTTTAATCATTGCTGAATCTCCGATGCCTACAGCAGGACATGGCATACTCATTGCTCAATTAATGTTTGTGGAATGAATGCCAGGATTTAAATCTAAGTCAGTCTGACTTCAAACTGTAATGTTCTTTCTACTGTATGAAGCTCTCTTTCTTATAATTAATCTCTTCACCTGCATACTAAGGCGATTCAGATATGTCTGACTTGTTGTGACCCCATGGACCCCACTAGGCTCTTCTGTCCATGGGATTCTCCAGGCAAGAATACTGGAGTGGGCTGCCATTTCCTTCTTCAGTCTCTTCACCTACCTTACAGTAAAAGAGAAAAGAAGTAAAGAAAGAATGGAAGAGAGGGAGGAAAAGAGATGGTACCAAGATGGATAAAATGAAATAGGCTCAGGGATCAGCTGCAAATTGCGACCCCTGGGGTCTCTCCTCCAAAGCAAACTAAATTTTGTCTGGAGCTCCTGATGTTTCCTTCTGAAAATGTTTCTACTTAATATCTTTTCTAATCTTTCTATTATTTGTGATTATTTGGGGGGGGGGAAATGCATGTTTGTTTAAAGAAAAATGCATCCAGTACAAATTATGGAGCAGTTGAAAGAAAAACACATGACCCATATCCTTCCACCAAAATACAAACACTCTGAATTCATATCCTACATTTCTTTCTAGGTTTCTTCCTATGCATACATTTAAAATATTTACTCAATTTTATTTGCATATTTTATCTTTTTTTTTTTTTGGCCATGTCATACAGCTTGCAGGATCAGCTTACTGCTGCTGCTGCTAAGTCACTTCAGTTTTGTCCGACTCTGTGCGACCCCAGAGATGGCAGCCCACCAGGCTCCTCCATTCCTGAGATTCTCCAGGCAAGAACACTGGAGTGGGTTGCCATTTCCTTCTCCAATGCATGAAAGTGAAAAGTGAAAGTGAAGTCGCTCAGTCGTGTCCGACTCTTAGCGACTCCATGGACTGCAGCCTACCAGGCTCCTCCGTCCATGGGATTTTCCAGGCAAGAGTATTGGAGTGGGGTGCCATTGCCTTCTCCGGCAGGATCAGCTTGCTGGATCTTAATTCCCTGACCAGGGATCGAACCTGTGCCCCATGAAGTGGAAGTGTAGAATGCCAACCACTGGGCCACAAGGGAATTCCCCATATATTTTAAACTTAGCTGTTAATTTCCCTGGTAGCTCAGATGGTAAAGAATCGGCCTGTAACGAGGGAGACCCAAGTTTGATCCCTGGGTTGGGAAGATCCCCTGGAGAAGGAAATGGCAACACACTCCAGTATTCTTGCCTGGAGTATTCCATGGACAGAGGAGCCTGGTAGGCTAGAGTCCAAGCAGTCACAAAAAGTTGAACACAACTGAGCGACTAACACTCTCAGTTTTCATATACAATTTTGTGTATCCTGATTTATCATTTTTCTACCATCATATTTTATTTCTGTCATGTACTGATATTACTCTCCTCCATGATATTCAGTGTAAAATTCTAAGTTAAATGAACTGAGGTTTTCTGCTGCCAGTTGGTATTAAAATTTCATGTTCTTTCATACTGATTCTGTGACAAGGGAATTTTAAAATTCCAATTCTTATTGTTGGCAGGAGACAAAACAGTTTTACAATTCTCTCTTTCTGTTAAATATTTTAAAAACTACAAAGAATCAATAAAACATGTGGTTGTATTTATTTATAATGCTGAGCAAACACACTTATTCTCTAACCATTTTTCCCTCCCAAGTTTTTCCAGATTATGATTCCTGGAAGAATAAATAGCCATTGCCCCAAAAGAGAACAATTGCCTGGGACTACACAAAAAGGAACATGCCCAAATATAAAGAAATTAAGTCAGGTTTTTATTTATTTAACATACACATAATGTTATTTTCATCTAGTGAATAGAACCATTCCATAAGAATTGTACAGATTAATGTAGAGTTTTATATATTAAAATACTATAGAGGTAGTTTTAGTCATATAGCTGAGAAGATTTAAGAGACTGCTGCTGCTGCTAAGTCACTTCAGTCGTGTCCAACTCTGTGCGACCCCAGAGATGGCAGCCCACCAGGCTCCCCTGTCCCTGGGATTCTCCAGGCAAGAACACTGGAGTGGGTTGCCATTTCCTTCTCCAATGCATGAAAGTGAAAAGTGAAAGTGAAGTCGCTCAGTCGTGTCTGACTCTGAGCGACCCCATGGACTGCAGCCTACCAAGCTCCTCCATCCATGGGATTAAACAGACTACAGAATGTTTAAAACCAGCAAAAGGAAACTATAGTGTAAGAACCAGACTAGGGTTTGTAGACCTGTTCTGTTATTTACTAGCTATGTGACCACAAGTGATCAAAAAAACAAATTTCTGTTCCCATAGGTTGGGGAGGAATATTTTAAAATATCAACCATGTTATAGGTTCCTTGGTAGATGTTTTACAAAGACCATTTAATTTAATCCTTATGACTCTGTGCTTCTAATGCGGGGGGCTCTGGTTTGATCTCTGGCCAGGGAACTAAGAACTAAGATTCCACATACCCCTCGGTGCTGCCAAAATTTAAAAGCAAAAAAGAAAAGTTAATTCTTATAAATGATGCTATTGGGTTGGCAAGTTGTAGTAAGCTTTCATTCTCCCCTCTTTACTAAGAGAACCCCAATTTTCCTGGGGAAACAAATATGCTTATACCAAAAAAAAAAAAATATAATAATGCATTTCCCAGGCTCTCTTGGGATCCAATTAAGCTTGGATGCAGTTCTTAAGGTGGAGAATCCCAGAGATGGGGGAGCCTAGTGGGCTGCCGTCTGTGGGGTCACACAGAGTTGGACACGACTGAGGTGACTTAGCAGCAGCAGCAGCAGTTCTTAAGGGGCTTCCCTGGTGGCGCTAGTGGTAAAGAACCCATCTACCAATTCAGGAGAAGCAAGACATATGTTTGATCCCTGGCTTCGGAAGATCCCCTGGAGAAGGGCACTGCAACCCACTCTAGTATTCTTGTCTGGGAAATCCTATGGACAGAGAGGCCTAGTGGGCTACAGTCCACAGTGTTGCAAAGAGTCGGACATGACTGAACCAACTTCGCACGCACAAGGATGCAGTTCTTAGCAAAACAGGTAGAGGCTGAAAGATGGAGCTTCCAGGAAAGGCTTTATGCAAACAGCAGACTGTGTGTGCTCAGTCGTGTCCAACTCATTTCCTCCTCCAGGGGATCTTCCCAACCCAGAGATCAAACCCATATCTCCTGCATCTCCTGCATTGACAGGAGGATTCTTTACCATTAGTGCCACCTGGGAAGCCCCTAAACAACAGACTGGCAACTACTATTGATTCAGGTAACAATTATCAACGGATCCTAAAAAAGAAGGGTGAAAGTTTGAGGAGAAACAGGATATCTAGCAATATTAAAGCACATTCCTCAAATGATATACATTAATATCAAAGGGAAAAAAATCATTAAATGTACAGTAGAGAGGCAGACAACACCTTAAACAAAGGATCAAAATTAATATGACTAATAGTGGGGCAAGTATATGTTATGTATCTCCTGAGATGATGCACTGTGAGAAGAAGAGCATATCTGGGATATTCCTAGCAAAGATGCCAAAGATGCACCATTCGAACTTAATCAGGATGACCCAACAAACTCCAGTTGAGCAGCGTGCTGCAAAGCAACTGATCTAACCTGTACTCTTCCAAATATCAAATCACAAAAGACAAAGACAGAGAACCATTCCAGATTAAAGGTGACTATAGACAGATAACATCTAAATGCAATGTGTGATCCTGGTTTGGATATCGGGCCAGAAAGGAAAATAATTGGGACTCCTGGCAAAATTTGAATAAGGTCTGTAGATTAGATAACTGCATTGATATCAGTGTTAATTTCCTGGATTTGATCACTGCACTGTGTTATTTAAGAAAACTTTTTAGGAATTAGGAATTAGGTACTAAAATAAAGGGACATCATGCTTAAAAATTCTTTCCCATATGGTTTAGGTGGAAATGCATAATTTAGAGAGAAAAAAATGATAAAGTAATCTTGATAAAAATGTTAGCATTCAAGGAATCTGGGTGAAAATATTTAGGAATTCTTTGTATAATTTTTGCAACCTTTTCTCAATTCTAAAATTAATTCAGAACAAAAATTACATGAGTAAAAAAGTAGAGGATGGACAGATAACTTGTCCATAGATAACTTTTGATCTTGACCTTTCTCCTCCTTTCTTCCCAGATAAGGATACAACCACAACCAGCTTTTAACAAAAAAGACAACGCTTCGAGCCAAGCATGGCTTAGCAGAAAGGTACCATCTTAGATCCCAGACAATTTGTTTTAAGGCATTCTTTGTTTTTCTTTTGCAATGCAGTAGGTAATCAAAACCAAGACAGCAAAGTTAAGTCTAATTTGCCCAAGACTACACCATTCCAAAGAGGTAGGACCCATTTCTGTTTAGGTTTGCAAACAAAACATTCCTTTCTACTTTATACCATGCTGAAGCCCAGGCTTCACTCTCTGTGAAAATACAAATAAGAATTTCAGCACTCCAGAAGGAACGTATAGTGGGAAAGAAGCTATAGCAGGGCCTGGCAGAGAGGACAGACACTCAAATGTTTGCTGAATCAGTAGCTCAGGAAACCAAGCACATCTGTTTTCAGTATTCTGCTATACTGAGCTATTTTTAAGTACTGAAGAAAAAAAAAAAAAACACTGTATTTATGTGGGTGTAATACTCTAGCTGCAGATATTAGTCAGCAGTTTCATTCAGTTTCTTGGATCTCTTTCTCTACTCTCTCCCCTTTCTCTTCCATGACTGTTCTCTCCTTCATAGAAGCCCCACTAACCCCCTCTAAGCCCCTACCTTATCAATCAGCTCTTGCAATTCCGTCTCCCACCCCAACCCACCCTCAAAAAGGGAGGGGCTGAGTATGAATTAGAGGAGAAAAGTTCTACAAATAAAGGGGCTCATTCTGCCAGGGAGGTCAGGAGTTAACCCACAAGGACCATCTTTCCTAAATTTGGCAAGGAAAAATTAAAAAAAAAAGGAGCCCGAGTCTCTGGCCAGAGCCGAGTAGCTACCTACAGACCAAGATTCCAAAAGCCCCAAACAGAAAAGTGAAAGGTACAGAAAGATGCTGAATTCAGGCCTAACCAGCCCATCAGGTATGCAAGATACAGCAGAACATAGAACCACTCATTCTGTTAAAATGAAATGGGTTAACTTTGTAGTTTCATTGATATGTTTTCAATGGTTATGAATTTTGTTTTTAAAAAAACAAAGATCTTGGTATTTACTATACCATAAAAGAAGTACCCAAATACAAGTATAGTCATTTTGCTTCCCAGGTGCCAGTAGTATAAAGAACCCACTTGCCAATGCAGGAGATATAAGAGACTGCAGCTTGATCCTTGAGTTGAGAAGATCCCCCATGGAGGAGGGCAACCCACTCCAGTATTCTTGCCTGGAGAATCCCACGGACAGAGGAGCCTGGTGGGCTATAGTCCATGAGGTCACAAAGAGTTGGACACAGCTGAAGCTACCTAGTATGCACACACAGAAACTTGAACCACATCTAGACAGCAGCACCTGCACAAGAAGACTGGTTGCTATTTAGGACTCATCATGCATATACCTGGGAGAGAGGGAGCAGTTTAAGGACTTGGCTCTGGGTCATCTTGGGTCTCACCAACTATGGCCCTGCCCTGGAAAGACCATGTGTATTGGGGTATTAGAGGTAGGGAGAGGGTTCATGCATGCATGCATGCATGCAAAGTTGACTCTTCTCAACCCTATGGACTGTAGCCCACCAGGCCCCTCTACCCATGGGATTCTCCAAGAAGAATACTGGAGTGGGTTGCCATGCCCTCCTCCAGGGGATCTTCCCAACCCAGGGACTGAACCCGCATCTCTTACATCTCCTGCATTGGCAGGTGGGTTCTTTACCACTAGCGCCTCCTGGAAAGCCCAAGGAGAAGGTAGTGGGAGAATAAGCTGGAGCTCTTCTATTTCTTTATATTACCCATGACTAGTGTGGTATTTGAGATCCTGGGCAAGACAGCATCAGGAATAGTCGAACCAGAGAGAAGGCTTCTGTCCTCGGCCTCTCTGTGCTCATAATCTTCTATCTTCTACTCCTATGCGCATAGACTCTTGAGCTGCTGGCAGACAATTACATCCACAGCCAACTCCCTCTTCTTTCCTCAAACTGTATGCCAGTTCTGGACCCTCCATCTAATATCTGCAACTTATTGAGCTTCCCCCAATTATTCATGTAGTATGTTGGTTGCTTATAGTCAACATCATTAAAGAACTGGAACTGGGGAGAGAGGAGACCTTGGAGATCTGGGCTGGCTTTGAAATGCTCTGGTCCAAATCAGTTACCACCCTGCTGGCCCTGGAGGCCCAATCTACTTTGACAGAGTCCCCTGCTCTTGTACTCACCTGACCACAGACTCAGGCAGATGAGACAGTCAGCTGCAACTGCCTGGTCATGGATTGCTAATGAACATGGCAATGACTTCACGAGAAGTTACCTTAAACTTCCAGGAAGTCTTAGCATCACCCAGTAATTAGAACTTCAAAAGACTCAGTTTAGCTGTGGAATGGGGCAGTAAAATCTTCAACCCTATTCTGGCCATTCAGGACTTGCCTGTTTAGCTAGCTGCAGAGAGTTGGGGAACACAGTGGGTGTGGAGAGATGACAGTCAAATTATCTACAGGAGATAAGAGTGCCTGGGCCTCGAGCTGATAAATTTATCCCTCAATAAACACTCTTATAGGACTTCCCTGGTGATCCAGCGGTTAAGAATCCCCCTGCCAAGGCAAGGGACATGGGTTTGATCCCTGGTCCAGGAAGATCCCACATGCTGTGGAGCAGCTAGGCCTGCGTAACACAACTACCCAGCTCACATAATTAGAGCCCGAGGGCCACAACTACTGAGCCTGCGTTCTAGAGCCTGTGCTCCCAAACAAGAGAAGCCACCGCAATGAGAAGCCCACACACCACAACTAAAGTAGCTCTCCACTTGCAGCAATGACGACGCAGCACAGCCAAAAATACATTAATTAACTTAAAAATTTCAGTCTTACAAAAAGTCCTTTGGAACTGAAAATGGGATTTCCTAATTTAAGTGTTTTATTAAATAAGCACTTCTCTTATATCTTCCGAAGAATGGAAACACACATGGACTGTACTCTTGTAAAAAGTGGGTATAGCTATAGCTTTGCTTGCAGATATAAATACAAAGCAATGTGAAATTACTTTTATTAAGTAATGCAACATGATCTTTTGAACATTTTGTAGAGCAACAGTACTTATGCTAGCTAGTGCTAGTGGCACTGCAGAAAAAAAAAAAAAAACCTGGCAAGCAGTCAAGTCCATCAGGAATGTAGCAAGCATCTATTGTTTTTCCTATCCTGATAAATTTTCTGCTGGCACAGTAGTCCAGCTTCCCTTTGAAGAAAGTCCCTATTTCTCTGTTCTTATGCTATACGCCCATTGCTTATTTTAGAGGTGGGCATGTAAACCAAGGCTAGTCAGAGCATCTCACACACTGGACTACAGGAACTCGCCCAATACAAAGGTACATGCCCCAGTGAGGTATAAGAGGACTTATGCTGGGATTCGAAGGAGAGAGGTAAGGAGTCTTCCTCTATAAACTCGGTCCTTGGAGGTTACAGGACTGCAGGAACTGACAGCAAACCTGCCCTTGCACGGAGTCAGAGAAGGAAACCAACAGAAAGAGCAGAGTCCAGATAAAATAATTAAAGTCCAGATCCTCGAGAGATTATCTGGATGTTCCCCAGAGCAAGCCATGTCTGAAGTAACGGACTTTTCTGTAACATGCGCCAACAGTTTGAAGTGAGTACTGTTATAGGGTAATATCTTTAAATGTTCAGTTGTTAAGAAATTGATGATATGCACCAGAGATACCTAGGTCTCCACTCTGACCTTTCCTGAGTATTTACTCTGTTTCATGCACTAAAGTACTAAGCACATTAAAGCTATTATGTAATAAAATTCTAACAACAACCACATGAGGAGGATATTATTATCCTTCTCAAAACAGGTAGAGCAGGAATTTGCATCCTGGACTCTAGAGCATGTGAAACTACTTGACTATTCAGGTCCTTGCCTTGGTCATGTTTCACATCTCTTAAGAGAGGTGGCTATCCAACATTTTAGCCTCTTTTCTTCCAAATAACACAGGAAGTATAAACAAATGAAATCCATCAAATGGAGCAGGATGGGGCCCAAGAACCCTCTGTCTTGCACCCCTCTCTTCCAAGGAATTCCTAGGGCTTCAAAAAGTATTTTAAAAGCATTCCACAGAACACAATAAGAAAGGATAAAGAATACTTCTTGTATGGATCAATCTCCAAGAATTATTAAACAGGAAAATGTAAGGTGCAGAACAGTTTATACAATGTGCTACATTGATTTGTGTTATTAAAAGAGAGTACATATACATATATGTGTATCTGGAAGGATAAACAAGAATTGTCTATATTTGCCTGGGTGGCCAAGGAATTGTAGGGAAACTTTTTGCTAAGTACACGTTTGTCACTTATATTTTAACCACGTGAATGTATTACCTGTCTTAAAGGAGGAGGAGACCACCATGATGACAATAATTGCATTAGTGTAATGAATCTCAAGCCAAAGTGAGCTTGCCACTGGGAGGTTGAAATGGTTCTCCCAATGGGCTGCTATCTGATCCCCAAAATTTAACTCCTTTCTTCGACATTTATCTTTACATATGACTAAGTGTTAATTACTAAATTGATTGCTGAAAGCAAACAAAATATTCAGAAACTAAATTTAGTTAATCAAATTTTCGGAGGAAAATTTTCTCAGACTCTGTTGAGGAAGTGTGGATGCCATGCAATACAGCACTGCAGAATTTCTGCTTCCATGCACACAAGCTGAACTGGGAATTTCTTCATTTGAAGAGTTCATTCATCCCTTAAAGAGCTACTAAGTGCTGACCATGTGTCATATACTGTGCTTAAGCACTGAAGACAGAACCTGAAAGTGTTAGTCACTCAGTCGTGTCTTAACTCTTCGTGACCCCATGGATGTACCCTGCCAGGTTCCTCTGTCCCTGGAATTCTCCAGGCAAGAATACTGGAGTGGGTTGCCATTCCCTTCTCCAGGGGATCTTCTCAACCCCAGGGTCAAACCCGGGTCTCTTACACTGCAGGCAGATTCCTTACCATCTGAGCCACCAGGGAGAGCTACTGAAGGAAGAGCAATTTACAAAAGGGAGCATTTAAAATCCCTACCTTTATGGGTTTACATTCAGGTGACAGTGGAGAAATATACTATAAACAAAATAAAGATGTAAAATAAATACTATATACCATTAATCCTATGATGAACATTTCTTCCCATTTTATGAAACCTAAAATTGGCATGCATTTTTTGATAGGTGGCATCTTACAGTCAAAGCTATGGTTTTTTTTTCCAATAGTCAGGTATGGATGTGAGAGTTGGTCCATAAAGAAGGTTGAGCACCAAAGAACTGATGCTTTTGAACTGTGGTGCTGGAGAAGATTCTTGAGAGTCCCTTGGACTGCAAGGAGATCAAACCAGTCAATCCTAAAGGAAATCAACCCTGAATAATCATTGGAAGGACTGTAGCTGAAGCTGAAGCTCCTGATGTGAAGAGCTGACTCACTGGAAAAGACCCTGATGCTGGGAAAGATTGAACGCAAAGTAGGAGGAAGTGGGATGAGATGGTTAGATAGCATCACTGACTCTATAGACATGAATTTGGGCAAACTCTGGGAGACAGTGGAGGACAGAGGAGCTTGGCATGCCATAGACCATGAGGTCAAAAAGAACTGGACATGACTTAGCAAATGAATAACAATAACAGTCTTTTTTTTTCTTTCTCTGAGGTACACTTGATGGCATCTTAGATCTGCTGAAATATGGAAAAATTATATATATATGGAAGAATAAAGTAAGACTGATAAGGACTACAGAGGACCACAAGCAGAGCAGAGGAAGAAGGAGTATGGGGAGATGGCAACTTACAACAGTCAGGAGAGACCCAAGTAACATTTACGTGTACGTCCATGCACAGTTGTGTCTGACTCTATGCAACCCCATAGACTTAGTCTGCCAGCCTCCTCTGCCCATGGAATTCTCCAGGCAAGAATAACAGAGGGGTTGCCATTCCCTTCTCCAGGGGATCTTCCCTACCCAGGGATCGAACCCAGGTCTCCTGCATTACAGGTAGATTCTTTACCATCTGAGCCACCAGGGAAGCCCAAGTAACATCTGAGCAGACTTAAGTAAGGTGAAGGGAGTGAGGCATTTCTCTATGTAGGTAGAGGAGCAAGCATCCAAAACACAGCAAAGACAAGCACAAAGGCCAGGAGGGGAAATCAAGTTTCAGAAACCTAAGGAAGCCAGTGTTGCTGGAGTGGAGGGAATAAAGCAGGAAGTGAGTGAGGTCAGGGAGACAACAGAGAGGCCAGATTCCACAGGGACTTGTAGACCACCTCTCTACTTAGTGCAGGATCATTGTCTTGAGTCTAGAGAGGTCAGACAGGGTAGTACATAGGAGCACAGGCTTTGGAGTCAGATTACCAATTTATGTTCCAGCTCTGCCACTTTCTACCTATATGACATCAGGCAAGTTACTCTCTGTCCCTGTTTTGTCACGGGAAAAATGAGGCTAATAAGATTATTCAGTTCATAAGGTTGTTGGGAGAATTAAGCAATTCATTTCTTGTAAAGTCCTTTGAATAGTCTGGCAAAGAAAGAGCACAAGTGTACTTGATACTGTTATTATTGGTTGGTTCTGAATGTCAATTACTGCTTCATCATTATCAATTTATTTTGCTGTGTGTTGTTTGGTTAATGAATAAAACTTAATGCAAAATTTTATCAACAATATTTTTGAACCCTGACTTTTCCAGTAACTAGTCTTTAAAAACCTGTATGTGACTGATACATTTTAGACGCAAATTATCACCTCCACTCATCCTCCAAAGCAGGTATGGACAAAACTCCACTGCATTACCACCACCCTCAACCAATCTTGTACAATGATATTTCATTGTTATTGTTGAGTTTGCTATAGAAAATAAGAAAGGATGAGGAAAGTGGGCCACTGAAGAGAGCCACTGAGCTAGGGGATTGGAAGCAAGCAAATCTAAAAATGAATTTCAAATCAATGAGTTTTGTTAGTCATTCTGTTCTCAGAAAAATCACTTTTATTTACCCAAGTTAACATTTTGAAAACTGAAAGTCACTCAGTCGTGTCTGACTCTTTGCAACACCACAGACTATACAGTCCATGGAATTCTCCATGCCAGAGCACTGGAGTGGGTAGTCTTTCCCTTCTCCAGGGGATCTTTCCAATCCAGGGATCAAACCCAGGTCTTCTACATTGCAGGCAGATTCTTTACCAGTTGAGCCATGAATTATATGTATTTTAATGATTCACATTCTTCCATTGAATATTTAGATTTATAAAAGTGAGAAGTATAACGGCATAAGTCGGGCAGTCACAATTTTTTCATGTTTTCTTTTCCTTTATTTAAGAAATGGTTCTTGAGCGTCTGCTATACTCACGGAAAGTTAAAACAAAGCAGGGCATTTTGGAAAGGTTGGTGCCTTAAAATGATTCTGCTAAAATGTGAAGGCGCTGCTTTTTATTACCAAATAATACATGTAATAAACATCCATGAGCCCCACTCCATCTCAGAGCTTTACCCCTAGAGGTGAGGAAAGGCTCAGGGAGGGGTGACACTTAAGGACTAGATGAAGTTCTTTGCAGATATTACTTGGTAATAAAAATGCTGAGCATTTATTGGTTACTTTTTTTAGGCTGCAAGGAAATGCCCTGGTGGAAAATGTCTAAAGCAAACTGTCAAGTGTCCAATTTTAAAACAGAGGACAATGCTTAGTGTACAATATTTTTGGCAGTATGATCCCCACTGTTCTCCAACTCACAGAAGCTTAAAACCTTGGCACTAGCAAAGGAAACTGCACCATAGCCTTTGTGACATGTGTTATCTGCAAACCCACCTTACAGATGAAAAAAAGGACCTTCCTCCTCATCACTATATTCATATACCCTTTAATGCTTTCTTCATGTATCTATCAATATCACCTTTTATGTGACAATGCTAAGCCACAAAGATATAAAAATGAATAACACATTCTGCCATTAACAGTCTGGCTCAATAGGCATTTATTGAGAGCTTCCCACATATCAACAACTGCAAAGAAATAGCATATACACATGTATCTAGATTTCAGGGAGAGCTTTCTGAAGATACCAAAGTTAAATTTTTTTTTCTGCTTTTTTTTTTTAGTTTTTTATTTTTTTAATTTTAAAATCTTTAATTCTTACATGTGTTCCGAAGTTAAATTTTAAGGAACTAGCAGGAGTTTCCTTGATGAAGTGGAGGGAGGGGAAGGACTTATCCAGGCATATATCCAGAGTATGTGTGGGAGGCAGGAGCTGAACAAACAGGCAAGAGCCAGAACATAACAGGCCTATACATCAAGCTAAGGAGTTTGGATTTTATTTTGGGGTGAATGGGCGACAACCGGAGGATTTTCAGACGAGGACTAACATGGACAGATGTTTTGTCATTGTCAGGCTCACCCAAGAGTGGACTTGGGTGACTGGAAGAAACCCAAGGCTTAAATGCTGACAAACTAATTAGGAAGCTATTGCCCGTAATCTTGGTGAAAAATGATGAGAACATAAACCATGTCAGAGGCAGAGAGCATGGAGAGCAGAGACCTATTTGAAAAATAGTCTATAAATAGGCATGACAGGATTTGACTACTGGACATGCGGGGGTGAAATTCAGAGTTTCAGATTCCTCCCAGCCTCCTCCTTCCAGCTTAGGCAATTATTTGGCTAGTGGTACTGATGAGTGCAGCAGGGCACATGAACGAAGCATACTGATTTTTTTTTTTTTTAAAGGAAGGTTGGGGAGTCTGAGACCTGTGGGGCATCCAAGGGGAGTGGTGTATGAATCAGTTATAACTAGACTCTGCGCTTTCAGGTTCAAGACATTGACAAGACTACTCCATAAGCATGTGTACCTGGCACTCTCATTTCAAAAGAAACAAGGCATACCGATTTGAAAAACGAATATTTTTCATGCTAACCCCCCACACACACGCTGAAAATCTAAGAGTTTAGCATTAACAACAAAACATCATGTTCCCTGCTGCCAAAATGACACTGCAGATCAACGTATTTAATCTAGTAAGCCAAACGCAGGGTTGGATTGGTTTCCTCTTCACACCCCTAGAAAATAGCGGTGTACCTGGTGTTTAGATCCAGGAATTCCTTTTAGCAGGTTGGAAGAGCAAAAGCTGAGAAATGCGCCCTCCCGTGGCAATGGAATGAGGGGGCTCAAGTACCCTTTTTTTCACCAAACAAAGCCCTGTAAAGAAATGCAATTTGTGGGGATGAGAAGGCCACAAAGCTCGTACTGCTATACCGCAAAACCAAATGAACCCTCCCAGAGGCCGGGACCCCTTACCTGTCACGTCGGCCGAAGGAAAATTTCTCTTTCTAGTCAACAAAACACAACCCCAGACTTGACAGCTTGCAGTAAGTCCCGCCCGGCAACAATTAAACACCTTGCAAGCCAAAATGCGTACACAATCCGTAAGGTCCCCTGCCGGCAGGGCCGGGCTCGCACCACGTGGGTGGTTGGGGCCAGCAGGAGGCAGCAGCCGAAGGCGGGAGTGGGAGGCGTGTTCTTACGGGGGAAGGCGGAGCCTTCGCAGTGGGCGGGGCTTAGGAGGACCTGGGCTACCAGCCACCTCTCGCCTACTTTCCTCGTTTGCCTTCGCCCTTCGAGCCGCCACGTAATGCCACGTCGCCGCGCATGCGCATCTCAACTGGTGGCGGACGCTGTTTCCGGGCTTAGGGGGCTGGAGCGGCCGCCGAGTAGGCTGTGGCGGTGGCGGCCGGGGAGTGCAAAGTGCAGGCTTGGGGGTCAGGCCCTGCGGAGGACAGGGGAAGTTATCTCTTCTTTCCCGAAAAGGCCGGTAGAGCCCGTGGCTGAGCGGCAAGATGAATTTCCTCCGCGGGGTTATGGGGGGTCAGAGTGCCGGACCCCAGCACACAGAAGCCGAGACGGTGAGAGGAGCGGCGGGTCCGGGACTTGGGAAGGGTCCGGGCAGAAACCGGGACGGAGGACATAGGGGCCCGGAGGTCACCCCCCTGCGCGTCACCATGGGCCGGGAGTCTACATGCCGCCTCCCCTTTTGCCCCCGTGCCTCTTTTCCTCTCCTGAAACCCGCAAGTTATTCCCTCACACCCGCAGCACAACCCCCAGCGCGGCGGCTTGGCCCTGCTGACAGCAGCCGCGCCCCGAAGCTCCACAGGCCGCTTGGTGGTGGTCCGCGGTTGTACCGCCGGGAAAGGCATCCATCCTGGGCAGAAGTGGCCTGACCTGCCTCCCACGCCCTTCGGGGCCGCGGGCCTGTCCCTCCCTTTTCGCCAGTGTCTTCACTGGCGGTGATTAACCTAAAGTCCACCTCCCTCGCAGTCTGGAATGGAGCTTTGAGGAAGACTGCAGGAAGGTTTAAAACCCAGCAGTTGACCAGAGCAAGTGGCTAAGAATAATACGATAGTTTGGGTCACAAAGCCACCTGCCCCTGCCCATTCAACTGGAGGCAGGTCGTTCTTTCAGGTGTCATTAGTTCGGACCCCGTTTTTCAGCCTCGCCCACTATTTGGGAAATACTCGCTTGGACGTTGTGGGGATCTTTCGCGCTCAAAATGCTTTGGGAACACGCGTCCCTTCCATTCTCCCCATTCAGAAGTCTGAACTCGTGGTAACAGGATTTGCAGCGTCACTTTAAAAAAATTGTTAGCTACTCAACACAATTTTTGATAAGTTGGTTCGACTTTAGGTTTAGGATAAATCTCGAAATTTGGTTCGTGTCTGTTAGGAATAAGTGTATGACTTTTTTTTTTTTTTAAACTATTGGTTTGAGAGTAATTTTAGGTCTACAAAAAAAGTGACAAAGTATGGCATTGTAAAAGTAAACTGTGGTTAGTATTCGTAGACACTACTGGATTGTCTGTGAATGTTGATCCTATGTTCTGTGTTACTAGGATCCTGAAAGTTCAATAATAGCTTTCATTTGCCAGGTTCTTACCTTGTGCTGGGTTCTGTGTTCTTTGTAGTTTACATTCTCATTTTCCTTAGCTCCCCAACCACCTTGTAGGATAGGTGATAGTATCCTCACTTTACAAGTGAAAACTTGAGGCTTAGAGAGGTGAAGTCACTTGACCTAAGTCACACTAGTAGTAATGGAGCCAGGATTCAACCAAAGCTTGCCTTACATCAAAGCCTAGACTTTATTGCTGATGTCTGTATTTTAATACATATCTGGGAATTTGGGGAATTTATGTCATCTGAGTTAGAACTGTTTAAAGCAGAAGCTGAAAGCTGGTGAATCTGCTTTCCTTCATTTGAAAATCAGGAGATTTCACACACGGTCATGTGCACACACACATGCGCGCGCACGTACACATACACATGCTCTCTTCAGGTTACCATAGTCACAGCCCACCTCTTCAGCTTTTGTTCATGTATTTTATATATCAGATATTTTTGTTTGAGGCACTAGGTTTTAAAGTGTGGTTTATTAGAACTTGATTTGAATCCTTGCCTTCCACCTCTCATTAGATTGAACAGGCAAGAGATGACTAATACCCAATGAGTAAAATCAGAAAAATGCCTACTCTGATGGGTGTAATGAGGATTAAGTGAAATAAAAAATGGAAAGAAACTAGCACTTAGTATGTGTTCAATAAAAGCTGTTTTTATTACTTTTTTTTTTTTTTCTTTTTTGGCTGTGCCATGCAACATGTGTGATCTTAGTTCCCAGGCAAGAGACTAAACCTGCACCCCCTGCCTTGGGAGCTTGAGGTCTTAACCCCTGAACTGCCAGGGAAGTCCCTTATTACATGTTTTCAGGAAAAGAATACTTTCTTTTTTGTTGTTGTTATAGTCTTGTCACAATGTCCTCTCCAGAAAAGATGGTGTACGACTAATTGAGTATAGGCTATTAAAGCAGAAAGGCCCTTTGCACGTCATCCAGGTGGAACCCCATCATTTTACAAGTTAGGAGACTAAAGCACAAGTTAGGAGACTGAAGCCACTTGCACAGTAATGCAGGGCTGAGACTAGAGCACTTTGATCTTGCCATAGTGAATGGAACAACACAGCTTTTATATCATGATTTCAAAGTGAGACTGGAATCACTTGTGTATCACGTGTATATAAACTGAAAGGGAAGTGGGGGGCCCTTGTTCTTGCCTAACCTTGAACGTGTATATTCAAAATTGGAAAACCAGTGTCTTCTGATGAGAATTAATAGTTTACTCTGAGTTACTATTACACTATTTACTCGGTATGAATAAAATTTATTTCACCATCTCATTCCATCAGGAAGAGTAATTGGTATACAGCATCATAAGCCACTAATTTAGGAGTATTTATAGAGCATTGGTAGACTGTTGGTATAATATTAGATCTTTTAATTGGTGATTTGATGTGACCTGGATATTCTAGTTGCCAGAGCTTAGAATTTCTAACTTCTGCTTTATCAGTATTTTGTAGTTTTGTCCATTTCTGCAAAATTACATTATTTCCATTGTGGTTTCCCTTCTTTCTTGCTTCCTCATCTTTCCCAGTGGAAAGCCTCTTTTCATTGTCTTAAGTTCTACCTCTCCTTCAAATCCATCATGGATCCCTTCCCTAATTTGCACCCCTTATTTTTCCATCCAGTTAACTGCAGATAGTATTTCTCCTCTGATTAATCTTCAGATTAGCTAGATTGTGCATTTGTTAGACTTTCTACCCTTTATATCTGCCCCATCTCTTCTAGATTCTTAAGCATCTTTGGTGCAGTGTTCATATATATTTTAAACTGTTTTTCCATAGTAGTACTCAATATTTGTTAAATTATTTATTATGGTATTATGAAAGAAATCACAGATCTATAATCATAGCAAGTGCAAATTAATAGGTGTTAAAACAATACTTTTTAAAGACTGTAGAAATCAAAATTCTGAAATGATTGAAATTAATTATGTCAAACTTTTTACTTCAGGGATTTTTCAGATTTGCTGTGCTTTGACTGCTTTCCTGCTTTTCCTTAACTCAAATTTCTTCTGAATATTTGAGTTGTATTATTGATTGTATGTTACCTAGCTTTTCATACTCAGTCAACAGTAACTTTGGACTGGTATTAAGATGTTCTCTCGAAACAAAGTAGTAAATATTTGTGTTTATATCATATGATGGTCAATAATTCTATAAAGTTTGAAATATTTTAAGTCTGGAGTTTCATTCACATTAAACCTTTCATATTTCATAGAGTCAAATACTTTTTAATTTGATTTCTCTTTTTTACTTCAGTAGAGAAAGGCAGTAACTGATTTCTGATGATTAAAGCCTCCTTAGCCTTGGCATGGGAGAAGGCGGTGGCACCCCACTCCAGTATGCTTGACTGGGGAATCCCATGGACGGAGGAGCCTGGTAGGCTGCAGTCCATGGGGTTGCACAGAGTCGGACATGACTGAAGCGACTTAGCAGCAGCAGCAGCAGCCTTGGCATACTTTGCTAGGTCCAGATAAACACTGATTATAGTAAATATCCTACTCGTTTGTTTGAGTGCTCATGCTAAGTGCTATGTCACCTCAGTCCTGTCCAGCTCTTTGTGACCCAGTGGACTGGTAACCCACCAGGCTCCTCTGTCCATGGAATTCTCCTGGCAAGAATACCAGAGTGGGTTGCAGTGCCCCTCCTCCAGGGAATCTTCCTGACCCAGGAATTGAACCTTAGTCTCTTGAGTCTCCTGCATTGGCAGACAGGTTCTTTACTACTAGTTCAAACTGGGAAGCCCTTTTGAGAGCTCAGACATGCTTAATTTTCCATCTGCCTTCCAACTAATATCTTCTTTTCTTTTTTGAAGGTGAGTTTCTTGCAGATTCCAAGAAAAATGTTAACTATTTGTGATGACAAATCATAGGGGTGGGGTTCTCCTCTCAAATTGTGTCCCAAAACATGAAAGCTGCAAAAGTCCAGAAAAGATATGTACAATTACTGTACTGCTAAAGTGTCTTTTTTTAGATCAGACTTTAGTCAGCTGACTTGAAAAGCAAAAGGGCTTTATGGACACAGCTGTAGTTTCTTTTAATAAAAATTGTTATTAAGGAATGTGCACTTAAATTTAGACATAGTTTTGGTTTAGTTGAGCACATTATATACCACGTTACTATAAAATGTGTAGCCTGAAACTCCTACATCTGGATTCGTGGTTCATATTCTGTATTAATAACCCAGTCAGTGTTGGAACTGGTATGTGTTTTCTCTCTTAGCTCTCTTACAATAACAGTATCAGAGAAAGCCATAATAATGATTTGTGTTTTGATCGCTGCTGCTGCTAAGTCGCTTCAGTCGTGTCCAACTCTGCGTGACCCCATAGACGGCCTCCCACCAAGCTCCCCTGTCCCTGGGATTCTCCAGGCAAGAACACTGGAGTGGGCTGCCATTTCCTTCTCCAGTGCATGAAAGTGAAAAGTGAAAGGGAAGTCGCTCAGTCGTGTCCAACTCTTAGCGACCCCATGGACTACAGCCCACAACTATACCCAACCAAAGGTGTCTCATAGTCTTTAAAAGTAGTGCCTATTGAAAACTACATGGCTTTCTTGAAGGTTAATTATGTAGAGTATTTGTATCATTTAAATTTTACATATCAAAGGGTATCCCAAAGAATGTGAGTAGCTGTAGTTGAAAGGATTTTGTTACTAAAGACATATACTGTGTGATGGTCAAAAACAAAACAGAAAACCTGATATTTGTACAAGGTTTATTAAATAGACAGTATGTTACGCTTCAAATATTTTCAAGATGGAGTTAGAAAGTAAGTTGTGTTTGCCAAATCTGATTGATCATATCCTTTTTCTCCCTCCAGGAAACCATGTAGGTCTAGTGTTCTGAGAAACATATATTGGATAAAATGTTCCTAGAGGATATATTTTTTAAAGGAATGCTGCATTTAAAATAGAAGTCCTTTGTTATCATCAGTTTTATAGAGTCCATGAACTCTTGCCGTTTGGGTAACCTTAAAGACTAAATAATCCTTGATGTTTTATGATTTATAATTGTAATCACTTGAATTATCTTTTAGGAGAGAATATAAGAATTTCTTATATAAATTTGTCTTTCTTTTTGTACATGTTCCTCTTATTATTTATACTGCTTTGTCTGGTTTTTCTGTTGTAGATATCCTAGAAAAGGCATGCTTATATTTTTATACCTCAGGCAGAAATGCCATAAACTCTCTATAAAAAGTCACAAATTTTTATAATTTATAAAATTTATAATTAAAGTTTATAATTTGGAAGCTTATATACTGTTAGACTTTGAAATGCTAGCATTTGTGATAGGTTATTTGTTAGACAAGTTTCAGTATGATGCCTTGCTTAAAAGCGTTTGCTTTTGGAAAACAGGTAATTTCTTAGAGAAAGCATGGGGAATACATGAAGCAGTATATTATGTTGACTAACTTATTAGTAATTGTAATGGAAATAGATTGTGTTAGGTTTATGGATTGATCTGAAAAGAGACTGGTGTTTGACTTTGTAATCCGCCCCCCGCCCCCACCCCCGCACTTTAAGAAACAGTTCAGATCATCTGAAGATAAGTCTGGCTCTTGCTTTTTTTTTTGTAAAATCTTCTCAGTGATAGAATTTGTTTTAAAACAAATTTCTGGCTCTTTCTGTAATCAAAACCAGTAACTTTTTATTTCATTAAAACAACATAAATCAAATTGACTGTTGATTAGCATGAATTATTTTAGTCCTATAGTCATAGTTAGGGAAGTTCTCTCAAAAGAAGTTATAACTATGTTTTAAACCTAATGAAGGCAAAGTTATATCAAATAACTTGGGGGATTTCCCTGGCAGTCTCATAGTTAAGACTCTATGCTTCATTCCGGGGGTACAGATTCCATCCCTGGTTGGGGAACTAAGATCCTATATGCATAGCAGCCAAAAAGATGTTTTTAAAAAGGAAGGAAAGAAAAGAAAAATGTTGATGTTAGGTGCTTGATAGGTATCTGTTGAATAAATGATTGAATGGTTGAATTTGATTTTTTTTTAATGGGCATTACTGACTTTCATTTTCGCATGTCAGTTAAATAGTTACTGAATACTAGAAAATATGAATTTCTATTAGGAATTGTGAAAAAATATTGCAAACTGCTTTATTTCAGAGTCCTTTTAAACGTACCTCAGCATCCTAGTTTTATGGTACCTTTTCTTTTTCCCTTCTTAATGCTCAGTGATTTCTTATTTTCATATTCCTCATCTCAAATTTTTTTCCCTATTCATTCCTTTTCCTTTTGCTTCTTTTTTGGTCTCTTTTGTGTATCACTGAGTAAAAATAAACTATTAGTAAACAAATTTGCACTATTAGTAAACAACAAGCAAACAAATTCAGATTATGCTGTGCTTTCATGCTGTGTCCAACTCTTAGAATCCCATGGACTGTAGCCCACTAGGATCCTCTGTCCATGGAATTTTCCAGACAAGAATACTGAAGTGGGTTACTATTTCCTACTCCAGGGTATTTTCCTGATCCAAGGATTGAACCCCCATCTCCTGCATTGGCAGGCAGATTCTTTACCACTGTGCCATAGGTTATGAGGTTGTAATTCTGACTATGCCCGCTTTACCAGTTATTAATGGAATTTTTTGTCCTTTTCATATTTTTCTTGATAAGTGAACTTGTGAATTTCACATGACAATCTCATCAGGCAAGGGTCCTGATACATAATCACCTCCATGAGCTACATGATGTTATACATATTATTTTACTAATTAGCCTTTTAATTTTCTTATACAAAATGGCAAACAATACTGGTAAAGTTTAAGTCCTCTTTGACTACCGTCTCCAATTTCAGTTCTGTTTCCTGAAATAATTACTACACTTATTTTGGTATAAATCCTTCTACACGCTTATAAATAATCATTCAGTATGGAATTATATATTTGTATGAGCATGTTTATCTCTTTTTCATAAATGATACACTGTTTATAGGGTTCTGCAGCTATCTTTTTCTTTGGTATGTCTTGGAGATCTTTGCATATTAAAACATAAAGCTACTTTATTAGAAATTACTTAAGACACCGGATTTTTCATTTTCTTAACTACGTACCTTCTTCTAAGAGACTATATCTTGATAACAAGAGTGAATGGTCAGTTGTTCAATTTTGTCTGACTCTTTTTCAATCCATGTCTAGTTCATCATTGTATTTATCTCTGAGAAAATCTAGTACCTAGTTAGCATAGTATGAATTAGTTGAAATACTGCTGTCTCTGCAGTTTTTCCTTCTTAATTACTCCCTTCAATCCTTTTAAATAAAACTGTCGGTTAAATTTTACTCATATGTATGTTTTCTCATTAGAACTGGGTTTGTTGTTAATACATAGTTCTCTGTTTAATGCAGGAATCACAATATCAAATCCCAGCAGTGTCAGCTGGGTAACATCATTATTCAGTGAAGCAGATCAGGTTAGAAAAGAGAGCAGAGAGGCCTGGGATGGAACTGAAGCCTGCACATCCTGCCTTGAGAATGTAGCTAGTGCTCAGCTTCACCTAGTTGCTGCAGAGCTTAATGGTTTTAAATCCCATCCCCATACTGTAATCATGCGTCTTTTTCACAGTCTGTTTAGTGTCATGTGTTTTGCATTTTTGTGCTTTTTGTTGATTTCACAGTTAAAACTGGCCCCAAGTATAGTGCTGAGCTCTTACCTAGTGTTGCGAAGGATAAGGAAGTTGTGATGTGCCTTATGGAGAAAATATGTTTGTTAGATTAACTTCCCTCAGGCATGAGTAATAGCACTTTTAGCTGTGAGTTCAGTGTTAATGAATCAAGATATATATTGAGCAAGGTGTCTTTAAACAGAAGCACACATTAAACAAGGTTATGTATTTGATCCAATGATGAAAATGTTACCAGAGGCTTATAACATCCTGGGCCTGCATTTCCCTTAGGTACAGTGGTTTTGCTGCTGCTAAGTCGCTTCAGTCGTGTCCGACTCTGTGCGATCCCATAGATGGCAGCCCACCAGGCTCCCCCGTCCCTGGGATCCTCCAGGCAAGAACACTGGAGTGGGTTGCCATTTCCTTCTCCAATGCATGAAAGTGAAAGATGAAAGGGAAGTCGCTCAGTGGTGTCCAGCTCTTAGTGACCCCATGGACTGCAGCCTACCAGGCTCCTCCATCCATGGGATTTTCCAGGCAAGAGTGCTGGAGTGGGTTGCCATTGCCTTCTCCAGTACAGTGGTTAAGTATCTGCCAATTCAGTGTCCATGATAACTGTAGAGCATAACTATCAGGAATTACAGGCACCACTTGTATTCAGAAAGTAGATGAACAGTCATCTGAGAACAGTAGATGAACAGTAGATGATGAGTCAGTCAGGTGATCTGTTAAAGCAGGTACTAGAATAAGAGCAAGGGCTGATATATTCTGGAAGTGTCTTTAAATGTTTCTGTTATTGAAGCGCTAGTTGAAAACATGCTTATTATAAATAATCCAAATCAATATATAGGCTCAAATTGCCCCTTTCTTCCTCTCTCCACAATCTTATTTCCCGTTACTAGGAGTAATCTCAAAGGAAGTTTTGTGTACATCCTTCCAGAGTGTTTGCTTTGCATTTACCAATGTTTATCACATAAACGAGTTTATTTATAAACTAAGATAGTTATATTCACAGATATTTGATTTTTTTTTAATTTTAGCAGTGGGTATTAGAATATTTCTATTTACTAATTAATGAACATAGTTGGGTCCCCACAGCAAGAGTTGTGTTTTTTTTTGTTTTTTTTTTTTAATTAAAAGTTTGTTTCAAGTAAATAGGCTGAAGTGTCTTTTTTGGTTGTTACCAGTATTCTGTTATATAACCTTACATGTATTGACTATGCATTGACTTTTGAACAATACCAACCTTCTGCACAGTGGAAAATCCTCTTGTAATTTATAGTTGTCTCTGTGTATCCTCTGTTCCTCCATATCCTTAGATTTAATTGATTGAGAATCTATAGTATTTACTGCTGAAAAAAATCCAAATATAAGTGGACCTGCACAGCTCAGATCTTTTGTTCAAGGGTCAACCACGTTTGCATCTCTGTTGATTCAGGCAGTAAAATTCTTTGAAGGTCACTTTTTTCAAGTCTGCAGAATGGTCATCTGAAATGTTGTGCCTTGGTAGTATGCTGTAATGAGTACTTTGCTAAAAGGCCTAGGAAATATTTGTCTGTTTACAAAAGTAGACTGGATTCATATTTTCTGTATTGTAACTCATTCTTTTCATCAATAATGGCAGCAAAATGTTACCTGAAAAGGAGCAAGGTAGCATTAAAATCTGTGGGATTTAAACTTGTAATTCCTTTGTAGGTAAGAGTGTCAACTAGGATAACAGCCTTTGACTAGTAAATTCATGCATTTTCTTTAAATTACTAAGTGGCCTCATTGGTCAGTTTCTGAGAGAGTGAGTGAGTTGCTGGCAACAAAGTCCCTCACCTCAGGATCCCATTTGGGACACTGAATAAACATATTCTTCAGTTCTAAAATACTGTCCTTTTTTCTTCTGATGGTAAGGTCCTCTTTCACTCTGCTTTTCTGCTTGCTGTATTCTTGTTACCCTTAACCCACACGTCCACCAAATCCAAATCACTGCTTAACTTGAGGCCTTCTGATCGGCTGTGCTATCCAAAGCAGTATTGTCTTTCCAGTCTCTGTCTCATTTCTCTATAATCATTTCCTTCATCATACTTAGTATTTTCTGTATATTTCTTACTTGTTTTTAATTTATTCTGTTGTCTCCTTGCTTTTATAGTTTCATTTGAGTATGTACTTTCTAAACTGATCCACTGCTGTTTTCCCAAAATAGAATTTTGCAGGCCCCAGCAAAATATTAAGCAATTTAGCAGTATTTCTCAAACTGACTGTGTTGAAGGACCAGTGGATTGGTTTCCCCGTGCCCCCTGATTTCCAATTCATCACAGACCAATACTTTCGTAAAACATAGTAAAAATGGATTGCTAGGAAAAATGAAATGACAACACAGACACTCATACTCATGAACATATAATATGCAAGCCCAGTTATTTTTAATTAAACAACCATAAACGTAACCAATTGTTACAGAAGTTGCTAATTTATAATCATAGTTTCTTTCTTTTTTATTGAAGTATAATTGATTTATAATATAGGTTTCAGGTGTACGATGTAGTGGTTTGATATTTTTATACGTTACAAAATGATCATCACTATAAGTCTAGTTACCATCTGTCACCATACAAAGCTACTGCAGTATTATTGACTATATTCCCTATGCTGTACATTATATCTCTGTGACTTATTTTATAACTGTACCTCATCTCCCTCACTGTTTTACTCATCCCTCACACCTTTGCTTAGTCCAGTTTCTGAATTTACCTTGTCACAAACACAACTCTGGTTGCACTGACCATGGTTCCCATGAGGGTAGCAGCACTCTGTAACATTTTTTGAATGAATGAATGAATGAATTACCAGCTTCAAAATTACGGCACCGACTTCTTCAGACTCTCATTCCTTTAACCTTAGCTAGAATATTCTGAGATATTGAAGAGTGATTGCTGATTCATGTCAAACTTCAACTAGCTTATTCACTGATGCTTTTTGATTCTCTGAATCTTTTTTTTTTCTAATGATAAGAGAGACATTTGAATACATACTTGTTGAAGGAAAAGCTGTAGAAGTATGTAAAGTGAAAAATGAAAGTCCTCCAGGAATGGGCATTGAAGGTACTTCTGTCTTGTTCCCTTTCTGTTACTGTGCTGGAGTGGTTGTTCTTGTAATTATGAATGCACATGTGCATGTATTGCCCAAGGACAAAATGCTAGAAGTTGAATTCTAAACAGTAGCTGTTTCAGACAGTTTATTCTTCTCAAGCCTCTTGGCCTCTTAAATTCAGTTTTTTCAAGTATCCTTTTGCCTTATCTATCTCTACAGCTCTTTGCCCATTGTCCGCACCCTAATGTCTTTTTTTTAAAAAAACCTTACTTCATGTTTGTTATAATGAACTGACATATTTTCTATAACCTCCTTCTGTTCCAGTTTGTCTTTATTATCTCAGCCAGATTCTTTCAAAGTGAGTGTATTAATTTCTGAAGTACTTATATATGGTGCTGCCTTTTTCTTAAATACCTGATAGCTTCTGATTATCGGAGAAGGCGATGGCAACCTACTCCAGTACTCTCGCCTGGAAAATCCCATGGATGGAGGAGCCTGGTGGGCTGCCGTCTATGGGGTCGCACAGAGTTGGACATGACTGAAGCAACTTGGCAGCAGCAGCAGCAGCTTCTGATTATAGCTTTCCCAATGTATAGCTCCAACTCCCTTGGAACAAGGGGCTATTCCATCTGTACTGTGACTGGGCAGTTAAGGCCAAGGTTAATCAGCATCGTTGGTGGGGTGTAGTGCTAGTGGAAGCATTTCACAGAAACTGTGTTACCATGTTCCCCTGTTTCCAAGGAAGAAATCTTGCACTGCCTGTAGTTTGCAGCAGGTGCTCAGGCTCACATTTCCCTGCACAGTGTAAGATAAGTGTTAGGCAGTGTAAGAATAGTAGAAACAGCGTGGGCTTTGGAATAAGACCTCTATGGCTCATTTAGAATCTGGACCATACCACCGAACTAGCAGTGTACTTTGGGGTGCATTTCTTCACCCCTGAACCTTAGTTTCCACTCCTGTAAAATGTCTTATAAGTTTAGGTATTGGATCAGCTACTATAACGGAGGTCTAACCAGGATAAGGGAGAAGGCAATGGCAACCCACTCCAGTACTCTTGCCTGGAAAATCCCATGGATAGAGGAGCCTGGTAGGCTGCAGTCCATGGGGTCACTAAGAGTCGGACACGACTAAGCGACTTCCCTTTCACTTTTCACGTTCATGCATTGGAGAAGGAAATGGCAACCCACTCCAGTGTTCTTGCCTGGAGGATCCCAGGGACGGGGGAGCCTGGTGGGCTGCCATCTATGGGGTCGCACAGAGTTGGACACGACTGAAGTGACAGCAGCAGCAACCAGGATAAGAGTTTGTGTCTTTCTCCAATAAAAGTCTCATTAGAAGGTGATCCCTTGGGTAGGTTAGTTATGCTCCTCAGGGTCGTCCAGGGGCCCAGCTGCTGCTTTTTATTTTGTTCTGCCATCCCCTACGATAGTGTCTTGTGGGAGATGCTTCACTAGCATCAGGTTCAAGTCCCAGGCTAAGGGAAGGAGAAAGAGAAATGAGCATATAGCTTCCTTTTAAGGACATGACTTGGAAGGTACAACTCACTGGCCAGAAGCTAGTCACTTTCTGTGCCTGAGTGTAAGGAGAGCTTGGAAGGTAGTCTAGATGGACAGCCTTTGTGCCCAGCTAAAACACAGAGGGTTCTAATAACTCAAGAAGAAAAGAATAGATAATGAACACAATTATACTGCATTTCGTTCGTGTTTCAAGTCAGGAATAAATAGAATAAGTGTCTTTGAAATATTCAGTGGTCTTTGAAGTATTTGAAATACTCTGAATAGGAGTTAAGTATATTTGTGCTATAAATTTTTTTCTTGGTAAATGTCAAAGCCTTTGACTGTGTGGATCACAACAAACTGAAAAATTCTGAAAGAGATGGGAATACCAGACCACCTGACCTGCCTCTTGAGAAACCTATATGCAGGTCAGGAAGCAACAGTTAGAACTGGACATGGAACAACAGACTGATTCCAAATAGGAAAAGGAGTACATCAAGGCTGTATATTCTCACCCTGCTTATTTAACTTATATGCAGAGTACCTCATGAGAAACACTGGGCTGGAGGAAGCACAAGCTGGAATCAAGATTGATGGGAGAAATATCAATCACCTCAGATATGCAGATGACAACCACCCTTATGGCAGAAAGTGAACTAAAGAGCCTCTTGATGAAAGAGGAGAGTGAAAAAGTTGGCTTAAAGCTCAACATGCAGAAAACGAAGATCATGGCATCCTGTCTCATCACTTCATGGCAAATAGATGGAGAAACAGTGGAAACAGGGGCTGACTTTATTTTGGGGGGGGCTCCAAAATCACTGCAGATGGTGATTGCAGCCATGAAATTAAAATATGCTTACTCCTTGGAAGGAAAGTTATGACCAACCTAGACAGCATATTGAAAAGCAGAGACATTACTTTGACCACAAAGGTTCGTCTAGTCAAGGCTATGGTTTTTCCAGTAATGTATGAATGTGACAGTTGAACTGTAAAGGAAACTGAGCGCTGAAGAATAGGTGCTTTTGAAGTGTGGTGTTGGAGAAGACTCTCGAGAGTCCCTGGGACTGCAAGGAGATCCAACCAGTCCATCATAAAGGAAGGAGATCAGTCCTGGGTGTTCATTGGAAGGACTGATGTTCAAGCTGAAACTCCAGTACTTTGGCCACCGGATGCAAAGAGCTGACTCATTGGAAAAGACCCTGACGCTGGGAAAGATTGAGGGCAGGAGGAGAAGGGGACGATAGAGGATGAGATGGGTGGATGGCATCACCGACTCAATGCACATGGGTTTGGGTGAACCCCGGGTGTTGGTGATGGACAGGGAGGCCTGGCATGCTGCGGTTCATGGGGTCGCAAAGAGTCGGACACAGCTGAGTGACTGAACTGGACTGAAATGTCACCTAAAAAATACAGACCTGTGTTTGACCTAAAATATGGCTAAGTCTTTGTAAGGTTTGAAACATATATAATAATTTCCTTCATTTGGTTTCCATTGTCTTTAAAAACTAGGAGCATAACACTTCATCTTGGAGAGATCACTTACTCAGAAACTCCAACTCTGTGAAATACTATTACAAGGTAATAAGGCTTTCTCACAGCAAAAGTAGAAGTTGCAAAGTCCATGTACTCAGTCTTGAGTTGAAACCTGAATAGTTTGGAGTTATAGACATATTACTTTCTAGCTTAATGATCAGATTACTCACTGAAAATCTGCAAAATTTGAATGATCTGTTAGAAACATAACGTGATGTCAATGACGGTCAAAAGCCTAATAGGATAGAAAAATAATACAAAGGAATCATAGAAGTTTAGTAATAATTAAGTTTGTTAACATTTATTGAGCATTTATAGTGCCAGGTACTGTTCAAAGATTTTTATATTCATTTCTTCATTTACCACCTAAAACATCCCTGTATCTGATATTGGAGAGGACTTAGGTTTAAATGCCAAGAAAGCTTATAATTATGTTCTTTAAGAAGCCAGAGAAGGTTGTAATTAGTTTTAGATTGCTATCAGAAATCAATAAAATGAAAAGGCCATTTTGGTGGCTGACAGAAAGTATCTGAAATAGCTTAATTATGGCTCTGGATAAATAAGTTGTTCTTACATTCATTTTTGACTTATTGATTTTGCAGCGTGGTGATTTAATTGTCTTAAGGCACTAGAGAGAAAGTTTGGATTAAAATCACCAGTTGAGAAGAACATGTGCTTGCCACTAAAACCCAAGTTTAATAGATAAAAAGCATGTTTATAGTCTTTTTTTCTTTTCATTTTGTTTGGCTGCATCAGGTGGCTTGCAAAATCTCAGTTCTCCAACCAAGGATTGAACTTGTCTACAGCAGTGAAAGCCTGGAATCTCAACCACTAGGCCATCAGGGAACTCCCAGCATGTTTGTCATCTTAAAAATAGTCTTGAGACATATTTACCCAAACTCAGGAATTTTCATATATACATAGTACACTTTAGTAATTAGTTTTTAAGTTACATTTTACAACTTTCTGAAAAAACTAGTGATTTTATTTATTAATCAAAGTTAATTGAAGATATATAATTTGAACTCATTAGAAAAGAAATCTATCTTTAGCTAAGTTTTACAGTCATACTCAGGAAAACTCTTTAGCTTTAGGAATTCTTTAAGCTGAGAATAGTGAGATTCGTGTTTGCAGAAGATAATTGTGTAGTTTTTCTCCTGGTTAAAAAAAAATGAGAAAAACTCAACCAATTACTTAATAAAGAGAAAGTTTTATTCCATTTTTAAAAGTCAGTATAATTACTAAGAAATAAAGACTAGACATCTCTTCAAGAAAATTAGAGATACCAAGGGAACATTTCATGCAAAGGTGGGCTCAGTAAAGGATGGAAATGGTATGGAACTAACAGAAGCAGACGATATTAAGAAGAGGTGACAAGAATACACAGAAGAACAATACAAAAAAGATCTTCACGACCCAGATAATCACGATGGTGTGATCACTCACCTAGAGCCAGACATCCTGGAATGTGAAGTCAAGTTGGCCTTAGAAAGCATCACTACGAACAAAGCTAGTGGAGATGATGGAATTCCAGTGGAGCTATTTCAAATCCTGAAAGATGCTGCTGCTAAAGTGTTGCACTCAGTATGTCAGCAAATTTGGAAAACTCACTAGTGGCCACAGAACTGTAAAAGGTCAGTTTTCATTCCAATCCCAAGGAAAGGCAATGCCAAAGAATGATGAAACTACCGCACAATTGTACTCATCTCACACGTTAGTAAAGTAATGCTCAAAATTCTCCAAGCCAGGCTTCAGCAGTACGTGAACCGTGAACTTCCAGATGTTCAAGCTGGTTTTAGAAAAGGCAGAGGAGCCAGAGATCAAATTGTCAACATCCTCTGGATCATCAAAAAAGCAAGAGAGTTCCAGAAAAACATCTATTTCTGCTTTATTGACTATGCCAAAGCCTTGACTGTGTGGATCACAAGAAACTGGAAAATTCTGAAAAAGATGGGAATACCAGACCACCTGACCTGCCTCTTGAGAAACCTGTATGCAGGTCAGGAAGCAGCAGTTAGAACTGGACATGGAACAACAGACTGGTTCCAAACAGGAAAAGGAGTACGTCAAGGCTGTATATTGTCACCCTGCTTATTTAACTTCTATGCAGAGTACATCATGAGAAATGATGAGCTGGAGGAAGCACAAGCTGGGATCAAGATTACTGGGAGAAATATCAATCACCTCAGATATGCAGATGACACCGCCCTGATGGCAGAAAGTGAAGAGGAACTAAAAAGCCTCTTGCTGAAAGTGAAAGAGGAGAGTGAAAAAGTTGGCTTAAAGCTCAACATTCAGAAAACGAAGATCATGGCATCCTGTCCCATCACTTCATGGCAAATAGATGGAGAAACAGTGGAAACAGGGGCTGACTTTATTTTGGGGTGCTCCAAAATCACTGCAGATGGTGATTGCAGCCATGAAATTAAAAGACGCTTACTCCTTGGAAGGATAGTTATGACCAACCTAGACAGCATATTGAAAAGCAGAGACATTACTTTGTCCACAAAGGTCCGTCTAGTCAAGGCTATGGTTTTTCCAGTGGTCATGTATGGATGTGAGAATTGCACTATAAAGAAAACTGAGCACTGAAGAATAGGTGCTTTTGAACTGTGGTGTTGGAGAAGACTCTCGAGAGTCCCTGGGACTGCAAGGAGATCCAACCAGTCCCATCATAAAGGAAGGAGATCTGTCCTGGGTATTCATTGGAAGGACTGATGTTCAAGCTGAAACTCCAGTACTTTGGCCACCCAATGTGAAGAGCTGACTCTTTTGAAAAGATCCTGACGCTGGGAAAGATTGAGGGCAGGAGGAGAAGCGGAAAACAGAGGATGAGATGGTTGGATGGCATCACCAACTCAATGGCCATGAGTTTGGGTAGACTCTGGTAGTTGGTGATGGACAGGGAGGCCTGGCATGCTCTGGTTCATGGCGTCGCAAAGAGTTTGACACGACTGAGCGATTGAGCTAAACTGAACTGAGAATAAAATCAAAAGGTCAGGCTAGGCTTGGTTAACATACTGCATCTGTAGTGTGAAGAAATGGAAATCAATATAGTAAAGACTTAGAAATTCTGCATTGCAGAAACCTAATTTTGTATATAACCTTATGTTTCCCATTGGTTGTGATCTTAGAAGTCTGTTAATATCTTCTGGGACACTGGAAGTCTACAGAACATAATTTGGAAAACACTATATGTATTTAAACACCATTAATTTTGATACATTGGATGCAAAATTTGTGACATGCCAAAATCATTTATAGAATCTGAGTAAAAACTGTTATTAGAGTGAATAACAGCATAATAAGATAGGAAAAAACTGTTGGAGCTATAAAGGACCCGAGTGTAATGGTTTTAAAAACTGTTCTCTATCACATGTTTTCCATGTTTTTTCATCCTTTCTATGGCTTATCTTTTCATTCCCTTAACAGTGTCTTTTGAAGAACAGGAGTGATGAAGTCCAAATTATTATGTTCTTCTTTTATGGATTGTACTGTTAGTATATGTGTCTGAGCAACTCTTCCCTAATTTGAAGCCACAGCATTTTCTCCAGTGCTTTCTTCTAGAAGTTTTATAGTTGCTTTTAAGTTTCCAGATTCTTCTTTAGTGCAGTTTTACATACATACATAGTTTGGTTCTTTTGTTACAGTGAGCTCACAATTTACATAGTTTTACAACTTGCTCTTTTTTTTTCACTATTTATTAAATCAGTATTTTTATGTCAGTACAGTTAACATCTTTTGAGTAGTTTTAATAGTATTTGACTGGCAAATATACCATAATTTATTTAGTTTTTCTTCTCTTGATGGACAGTTGTTTCTAATTTTTTTCTATTCTAAATAATGCTCCAAGGTTTATTTTAAAATTCAGTTCAGATTTTAATTCCTGAAAATTTATTAGAAGCTTAGAACATTTTACCCTTCTAGATTTTTGAGGCACACTTAAAACTATTGATGAACAGTTTCTGACTGTTCTCATTCAGATATGTAGTGGAAACATTAGGGTGAAGTTATGATGTAAGCAATCATCACTTTAAAAATTTTTGTTTATTAACTTTATTAACACATCATATACCATAGCCCTAATGGATCCTTCTTAGTTCAAAGAGCTGTAATAGGTACCTTTGCAAAGCTCTGATTCTACTAATTTCTTTTAATTTTTTAGTTTATATGACTTAACTTTATTTGACTTCTCTTGTACCACTTCCATTTTTCAAGTCTCTGTGAAAAATCTATTTGATATCTGTAATACTACCTAAACAGTGACATCCTTTTTTTCCCCCTCAGATTAAATGGTATAAATTTTGGTGGAAACTTTATGTATCTTTTTGTTTCCTTTTTATTCTATTTATGTTATTTCATTTTTCCATGACAGATTCAAAAGCTTTGTGACAGAGTAGCTTCATCTACTTTACTGGATGATCGAAGAGATGCTGTGCGAGCCCTCAAATCGTTATCTAAGGTCTGTAACACTTTATCAGTTAGTAAGGTTATTAAGTTGGATATTCCTTTCTTAAATAACATTTTTCTTTCGTGCAGAAATACCGCTTGGAAGTGGGTATTCAAGCTATGGAACATCTTATTCGTGTTTTACAAACAGATCGGTATGTCTCTGTTTAATGATTTTTCTCCCTAATTTTTCTTAAAATTTTAATTAATTTGTTTTAGAGTCACTGTTCCAGAAATGATTAAGGCTACCTAAGTTTTTACTTTCAGTTGTCATTCAGTAAACAGTTATTGGACACTAGATCCAAACCATTGTGCTAAGCATTTAGGACAGACATAATCTAAACCTTCAGGGATTGAGAGCTTACCATTATATAAAAATGGAGTGAAGTAACTGTCAATTAAAGGTTTAAAATTTGGAGTTTGAATTGAACAAATTAATGTATTGATTTTCACTTAGATATACTATAGCGTACTATTTGGTAATATACATATTATATGTTATATCACTTAGCTAGACTTTGTTTCTCTGAGGGGAGAGAATTAAACTCATACTAATAGAGTGAAGTCTTAAGAGAAAAGTCACTCAACCTAGTTTTTGTTCTTTCAGTTTCTCTTTAAGAGAGCATCTGCATCTTTGTTTTTAATTAACAACTGTACATGAACAACTTTAGATCTTATCCCTAGTTAAAAATATCTTACAAGCTTTAGCTGCTCAGTTTACATTTCCACCATATCAAGATCTCTTCACAGGTGTCTTAAATTCAAAATGTTCAAAAGTAAATATGTCTCTGGTTGTCCTGCTAATATAATACTCCACCACATCCCCTCACCCGCCTGATCCACCTCAGCTGCCTTTGACCCAAGTTCATCCCAGTATCACCTTTCCATTAAAATAAGAAACTGGAAGTTTTGTGCTGAACTCATCCCTCTGCTTAACCCATTATGCCCATCCAGACCAAAAAAAAAAAAGCTGGAATCCATGAATTCTCTTGATTTCAGTTGTCAGTCCTAGTTTTGGCTCTCAGTATCAATCACTTAAGTCATTTTCACAGCCACTGTATTAGTTATCTATTGCTGTGTAATAAATTACCTCAAAGCTTCCTGGCTCAAAATAACAAATATTTATTATGTCACAGTTCCTGTGGATCAGGAATTCAGAAGTGGCTTAGCTAGCTGGTTCTGGCTCAAGGTGTCTTACGAGGTTGTACACAAGATGTCAGCCAGGACTAGAGTCATCTGAAGGCTTGATTCGGGCTGGAGTATCTGATTCCAAGATGGCACACTCACCTGAGGCGAGAGGCCTCAATATCTCACCTTGTTGCTCTTTTTAAAGGACTGCTTGAGCATCCTCATGATATGGGAAACTGGCTTCTCCCAGAGCAAGTGATCTTAGAGGGAGAATAGAGAGAAAGCCACAATGCCTTTTAGGACTTTGTCTTAGGAGTCACCTATCGTCAATCCCATTACATTCTACTTTACTAGAAGCAAGTTAATAAATACAGCCTGTACTTAAGAAGAGGAGACTTAGGGTCCACCTTTTGAAGAGAGCTGTAACAGAGAGGTTTGTTTGTGTTTTTTTTTTACATAATTTAAAACCATCCACCACCTCCAGACTCTATTCTTTGCCTCTGACCTCTTTGTCTTTCCATTCATTTCAAGAATTATCTGTCTGAAGTGTAAATCTTCTATTACTCACCTGTTTAATGCATTTAACCAACTGAGTGCAGTGTGAAGTCCAAGTTCCTCAAACAAAGCAAAGCATATAAGCATTTAAAATATATATATATATATTTCTTTCTTTATTTGGCTGCATCAGGTCCTAGTTGCAGCACACAGGCTCCAGAGCTTGTGGGCTCAGTAGTTCCAGCATGTGGTTCTGAGCACATGGGGGAGCTTATTTCCCTCACCAGGGATTGAACCCATGTCCCCTGCATCAGATGGCAAGTTCTTAACCACTGAACCACCAAAGAAGTCCCGCATGTAAGCTTTTTAAAGGCTTAGACGCTGCCTGTCTGTCAAAACTCATAACCTCTTTTAAAATTGTATTTCATCAATGCCCAGCTGCTTGTTCATACTGAATAGACTCTTTGCTATCCTCCTCAGTGTAACTCATGTTGGCCAGCTTTCAAAGCCAACTAATTTTTGTTTTTGTTATGCATTTGGCTGTACTGGGTCTTAACAGCCCATGGGATCTTCGCTCTTCGTTGCAGCATGTGGACTCTTAGTTGCATTTAGAATCTACTTCCCTGACCAGGGATCAGTCCTGGGCCACCTGCATTGGGGTCGCAGAGTCCTAACCATTGGACCACCAGGAAAGCCCCCCAAAGCCAATTAATTCTAATGTGTTTGATTAAATCCATCAGATGTTATTCTAGAACTATCTATTATTAACACTGGAGTGGGCAGCTGCAGTACTGTTACTTTAACACCAGGTGGGCAACTGCAGTAGGAAGATAATGGTCACCCAAAGATGTTTATATTCTCTCAGCACAACCTATAAATGTTACCTTAGATGGCAGAAGGAACTTTGGAGATATGATTAAGTTATGGATTTTTAGATAGAGAAATTATGTTGGAGTAGCCAGGTGGGCCCAGGGTAATCCTAAGGCTTCTCAAAAGTTGAAGAGGAATGCAAAAGAGGAGGTCAGAATGAGGTAAAATGAAAAGACCTCCATCTGTCTTTGCTGGTTTTAGAAGTGAGAGGGGACCTCTAGACCTGGAAAAGGCAAGGAAATGGATTCTCCCTGAAAGGGATCAGAAAAGAAGGCACCCATGATGAGACCCTGACTTTAGTCCACTGAGATCCATTTCAGCTCTCTGACTTCCAGAACAGTATAGTTGTGTTGTATAAACCACTGAATTTGTAGTAATTTGCCACAGCGTCAATAGAAAACTAATAAAGTAACCCAAGATTGCTATCTGCTTTAAACAATATAGATCAAAAAAATTAGTGTGATTATTAAACATACATGTAATTTTTTTCCATGTATCTTTATGCATGCCATTTCTCATTGAGTCTTACAAAATTGGTTATGAAACAACTACTATTTTGATACAGAAAGCAGAATGCTACCCCTTACATAAAGTGGCCCTTATTGTCATTTTTAGGGCACAGTAGAAAATAATAGTCTTGATATAAAGGTTAAGAAGTACATTTTAAAAAACATTTATTGCACATTTACTCTGTGCCAGGCATCATAAGGTGTACCATATAGAAATAAGGTGTACCACATAGAAATAAGGTGTACCACGTAGCCTTGTGAATGTGTGAACTAATAATTGATCATATTAGAGGCTGATGGGTATTTTATTATGCATCTTAGACAACAAAGCCAAACGTCTGTGAACCTTCTTGTGTTTTATTTCTTTTCTTGTGTCAAATTCCATATCCATTTGTCTTCTATATTTATCTGTTATCTTCTATTCTCAAAACATACTACGAGTGCTTTCTTAACTTCATTGATTGCAAAGGTATATATTCTGCAGCCATCTCTTTCCACTTCTCATCTTCATTACTCTTTTATGCTTATGCTCTTGGCCCATCTAACTAATACTCTAAGAATCCTTCAACTGAATCCCCTTCATCCTTGGCTGCATCACAGAGAGCTGTGTTCCCTTTCTTGGCATGTCTTGAAACTTCATCTGTCCATGGGTCCATTTCTATTAAAACTTGAGGAGCGACTCCTTATTCTCCCAAGTCTCACATTCGGGGCCTGAAAGTTGTCTGATAGAAACTAATGTTTCCAAACCATGTCATCTCAATAGTTGTTTTTTTTTTTTTTAAGTGTACATTTCAGTCCCTGGTGGCTCAGAGGTTAAAGTGTCTGCCTCTAATGCGGGAGACTTAGGTTCGATCCCTGGGTCAGGAAGATCCTCTGGAGAAGGAAATGGCAACCCACTCCAGTATTCTTGCCTGGAGAATCCCATGGATGGAGGAGCCTGGTGGGCTACAGTCCATGGGATCGCAAAGAATCAGACACGACTGAGTGGCTTAACTTTTCAGTGGTTTTAGTATATTCACAAAGTTGTCTAACTATCACCACTGTCTAATTCCAAAACATTTTCATCACTTCAAAAACGATAGTATCCATTAGTTGTCATTGCCTAATGCCTACCAACCCCATTCCAAGTGCCTAGCAACAACTAATCTACTTTTTGTCTGTATAAATTTGACTGTCTTGAACATTTCATATAAATGGCATCATAAAATGTGGGACTTTTGTGTCTGACTTCTTTCACTTAGCATAATATTTCAAAGTCCATCCATGTTGTAACATATATTAGTATATTCCATCCCTTTTGATGGCTGAATAATATTCCAGGAAAGATCCCCTGGAGAAGGAAATAGCAACCCACTCTAGTATTTTTGCCTGGGAAATTCCTTGGACATGGAGCTGTCACAAAGAGTAAGACACAACTGAGTGACTAACACACACACACAGATATTGCCTGTTTTTTTATCCATTCATCTGTTGACAGACATTTGGGGTATTTCCATTTTTTGACTGTTAGGAATAATGCTGCTATGAACATTTGTGTACTGGTTTTTGTGTGAACATATATTTTGTATAAAAGAATGCAATTGTTGGGTCATGTAGTCTAACTTTTTGAGAAACTGCCAAACTCTTACATGGCGGGGGTGCTGTGCCATTTTACATCTTAGTCTGCAGGTGTAAAGGTCCAGTTTCTCTTCACCAACATTTTTTATTGCCCTTTTTTAAAAATGGCCATCCTAGTGAGTATAGCTTGTAGTTTTCCTTTGCACATACCTAATGACTTATGCTTTGCATATTCCTAATTATTGTTGAGTGTCTTTCCATGTGCTTATTTACCATTCATGTGTCTTTATTAGAGAAATGACTGAGCCTTTTGCCTAATTTTAATTTGTTTACTTGTCTTTTTTTTTTTAAGTTCTCTTTTTATTGTTCAGTTGTATATTATTCTGGATACAAATCCCTTAATAAACATATGATTTGCAAGTATTTTTTCCCATATTTTGGGTTTTCTTTTCACTTTCTTAACAGTGTCATTTGAAGGACAAATGTTTTTACTTTTGACAAAATCCAGTTTATCTGTTTTATCTTTTCTTGCTTATGCTTTTAGTATCATATCTAAGAAACCATTGCCTGATCCAGGGTTTTAAATATTTGTACCTGTGCTTTCATCTAAGAGTTTTATAGTTTTAACTCTTATTTTTAAATCTTGTATCCCATTTTGAGTTAATTTTTATATAAGGTGTGAAATTAGAATCCAACTTTTTGCATGTGGGTGTTAATTGTCCATCACACCATTTGTTGAAGACACTGTTCTTTCCTCATTGAGTGGTCTTTGCACCCTTGCCAAAAATCAACTGAAATAAACTGAAATAAATGTTTGACTTTATTAATCTGTGTCTGTTCTTATGCCAGTATTGTCTTCATTACTGTAATTTTATAGGAAGTTTTGAAATCAGAAAATGTGAGTCCTTCAACTTCATTCTTCTTTTTGAATATTATTTTGGCTATTCTAGATACGTTGCATTCCCAGCATTCCCATACAGGTTTACTATCAGCTGGTAGCTGGGATTTTTATAGGGATTGTGTGAATCTGTAAGTCAAGTTGGGGTATATTACCATGTTTACAACATTACATCTTCCTATTCATGAACACAGAATATCTTTTCATTTATTTGAGTTCTAGATAATTTCTTTCAACACTGTTTTGTAGTTTTCAGTGTACAAGTCTTGGACTTTAGTAAAATTTATTTCAAAGTATTTAAAACTTTTCTATGTTATTTAAATGGAATTTAAAAATTTTTATTTTCTGATTGTTCGTTGCTAGTATAGAGAAGTACAGTTGATTTTTTTTTATGTTAAGCATGTGTCCTTCAACCTTGCTGAATTTATTTACTAGTTCTAATAGGTTTTTAGTGGTTTCCTTAGAATTTTCTATGTACAAGGTCATGTCATCAGTGAATGGGATAGTTTTAGTTCTTCCTTTCTAATCTGTATGTTTTTTATTTCCTTTTCTTGCCAAATGCTCTAGCTAGAACCTCTAGTTCAATGTTGGGTAGAAGTGGCTAGAGGAGACATCATTATCTTGTTATTAATCTTAGGGGTGAAGCATTTAGTCTTTCACCATTACATATGATGTTAGTTGTCAGATTTTCATTTTGAGGAAGTTTCCTTCTATTCCTGCTTTCTCAAAGGTGTCTTAAGAGATGTCCCTCTTAAGTTTCTCAAAAACGGGTAATAATAATTTTAAAGATCTGTTTTATTTGATATTTGCATCATCTGGTTGTGACCCTCTGTACCTCATTTTTGCTTTCACTCCTCATCACTTCTTTATATTTATTAAATCTTTCTGACCTGTGTCTCATTCTTGCTTTTCACTCTGAATGCCATCATCTTCCACTGTTTATCAACAACAAAAATTTACTGTTTATCAACAACAAAAATTTACTTCCTTAGACTTCTTGGCAGTCCAGTGATTAAAAGACTCTGCACTTCGAATGCAGGGAGTATAGTTTCAATCCCTGCTCAGGGAACTGAGATCCCACATGCCGCAAGACAAAAAAAAAATTATACTTCCTGAAACAAAAGAGAAAAAGATAAAAAAAATCTTACACCTCCTGAAACAAATGAGTAAAAGGAAAAAATTTTATACTTCCTGATGTTTTAAATGTCGTAAATGTTTACTGTATTTTTTTTTAAGAAAATAAAATACAGATCAAGGAAACAAATTCTAGAGATCCAACTAGAGATAACACTTTATAACATATTTATGTTATAAAACATATATGTAAACATACACACAGACTTAAAAAATTACCTGGCTTATGCTGATTTTGCTTGTTTTAAAGTTGGGTTTCTTTTCCAAATTAATTTATAAGGTTTCCTTAAAATATATACATACACACGTGAGTATATATATGGTTTTTCATAGATGGGATCATTCTTCACATTGATTGTTGTATTCCATTTTTTTCCTACTGGCATTAAATCAGGGGTGTTTTAATTACCATGTCATTAAACATTCTTTAAAAATACATTTTTTAATTGCTGCTATATATGGATTTACCACACTTTTTAAAAATATTATTGGACATTTAGGTTGCTTCTAATTTTTCAGTATTATTACAAAAAATAGACCTTTATATGTCTTCACAGTTTGCACTCTGATATTTTCTTAGGGTAGGGTCTTCAGAAGTGAGATTAGTGTTTTATACAATCTTGTTAAAGAAAAGTCTAAAATAGTCATAACAGCCTATACTAACTGGCAGTGTGTAAGTGTAACAATTTCTTTCTTCCAGTTCGGATTCTGAAATAATAGGTTATGCTTTGGACACACTGTATAATATAATATCTAATGATGAAGAGGAAGAAGTAGGTAAGTTTCTTTCACTGTGTTTTCTGTACATAAAATTAACTGGATTGTGCCATTTTTGCTGTTTTAGGGTTGATTTTATAAATTTATTTTTAAGGTTTTTTTTCTTTTGTTCTAATCAATAAAGGGAAAACATTAGAAAATATCTTTAAGATGACTGCTTTGTATGTGATTTGGAGGTGGAATTAGATTCTTCTTTTTGAAATATATTATTCTCTCTTTATTGGTTTAGTTAAGCAGAATGAATATTAGTAATCTCTCAGTTAAATAATCATTTTTGGCTATTGATTAAAAATCAAACTTTTATTTATATGTTATATGGTGAGCAGTATGAAGTTAGAGGAATTGTTCTTGATATATACTTGAATTTCTAACAGATCTTATGTTAACTTTTTTATATTTAGAAGGTTTTTTGTTTTTGTGTGTTTGATTTTTGGCCTCACCATGCAGTTTGCAGGATCTCAGTTCCCCAACTGGGGATTGAACCCAGGCCATGGCAATGAAAGCCTGGAATCCTAACCTCTTGACCACCAGGGAAATCCCAGCATGTGAAATACTTGACTGGAAGTCCGTACATTTTATTCCATGTATTGTAAAAACAGACACTGAGTAACATTTTACAATGCTATTGAAGAGTGCTTTCCTTATTTCACATTGACTGTTGCAGTAGGACATAGTGGGTTTTTCATTTTTCTAGACAATCTAAAGGGTGGTATTCATGTATATTATAAGTAATTTAGACTGAAATCATAGGGTCCTCCAAAATCTGAGTAGGTAACATAAAGAAATGTATAGATACTATTGTTTACACATATTTTATTAAAGTAAAAGTGGAACAGAAATATATATAGATACTAATTTCACAAAATACCAGTAATAACATTTGAAACTGGATTGTGTTACATAATCACAATTTCTTAGAGTCAAATATCCTTTCTCTTAAATTTTTATTTCTCTGTGATATCTACCTCACAACTTTATTAATTTCTCAGGGGTAAAAAAATCTTTAGTAAACAGAATTTTGTTCTCATTGAAAAAGAGGCTGTCAGTTACATAACAGTACTTAAGTACAGTACCACCATTTTGAAGAAAAAGATACTTATTTCGACTAGTCATTTCTCAGAAAATTAGATGCAGTTATACTTATTAGAAAACATTAAATTTTTTCTTAGTTGTTTCAGATCGAAAATTTAGCTCTTTTTTTTTTATAATTTTTGTGTTTTTAAGAAACTGTTTAGCATCAATTAGGTGATTTTCCTGGAGAAAGCAATGGCACCCCACTCCAGTACCCTTGCCTGGAAAATCCCTTGGACGGAGGAGCCTGGTAGGCTGCAGTCCATGGGGTCGCTACTAGTCGGACACGACTAAGCGACTTCACTTTCCCTTTTCACTTTCATGCATTGGAGAAGGAAATGGCAGCCCACTCCAGTGTTCTTGCCTGGAGAATCCCAGAGACGGGGGAGCCTGGTGGGCTGCCGTCTCTGGGGTCACACAGAGTCGGACACGACTGAAGCGACTTAGCAGCAGCAGCAGGTGATTTTCCTTTGTTATAAATTCATAATCTAGTGATGTTTAAGTCCATTTTTTTGCTTCTGTTTAATGTATTTGGGCTCCTTATTTTTAATTTACCATCTAAAAAGTGATTCTTTGGATGAAACCAGGTAAACAATTCTAGAAACTACAATAGTGGAGTCATTTTTTTCTAGGAAAGATTAAAATATGAACTTAGGCTAATAGCCTGAGTCAATTTTTAGAAATCTAGATACTGAGAAATAGGGCCTTCAATTCTATTATTGATACTTTCTCTTTACTGCTTCATTAAAAGATATTTCTTAGCAGACATAATGAACTTCATTTTAAAATGAATTCAACTTCATTGTAGTTATTTTAATAATCCTTCAATTTATTGGTAAATATGTCTCATAACTCTGCATATATAGCACATGCTATGTCTGTTAGAATATCTAAAATATTTGAGTAAAATGAGTATGAAGCGCTTCCCTTAAGAAATGATATTGCTTATTTGATGTTTTTAAGCTCGTATTTATTTTATTGTGAATACTACTACATAAAAAAGTTTTATCACCCACTTTTATTTATTTTGTCTACCTTTTCAGATGATGTTGAAGGTAAAAGATTGCATTTAATATGCATGATGCTTTTAGGCATAATTTCTGATAATATAAAAGGACACTGTCAAGTGAGTTTCTTCTGGCTGGTAAAAAAAAATCTTGAGATTTATTTTAATATATAAGAATTCCTTCATTAAAAAGGAATATTTTATAATCTTATTATTTATCATTTCTATGACTACTAAATTACTTATTGTCCAGGAGACAGAAAATATTCTAGTACATATTTTAACGAAATTAAAGTTTTTTCTCTGGTAGGACAATTTATTAGAATTACTTCTTATGTGTTTCCAGGGGGAATTTTTGAGCCAGTTTATTTAAAAATAAAAATAATATTTGAATATGTATACATATATATACATGTATACATATAAATTTTATCTATATTCAAGAAGAACTGGAAGGTATTCCAGTTCAGAGAATACTTATATGTTGATATTGTCCCTTTAAAATTATGCATGCACAAGGCCTGGTTACTGATATTTTTTAATATTAATTTATAAAACTCACCAATATTGCCTTTTTTCTAGTGGTCCGATTCAATTTCCATTTACTTTTTAACATTGATTGTTCTTTTCCTCATAGTTAATTTAAAGTAACCACACTTTTTTTGTTTTACTATTTTTCCTGAGATCCTTAACTTTTTAAAATGAAGAAAAAAAATCCTCATCTAAAGTAGGTTTAAAAATGGGACAAAATTTCCTATACCTAACAAAAAGCTAACAATGAAACTAACTTTTAAGCTATATAACATTACCTTTTGTGAAATTTGAACCCCTTGTTTCAAAGTAGAGAATATTGACTGCCTAATTAATTAATATGCCTTGACTCTTGCAAAAATGCTGTGTCCTTGTTGAGTAGTACTATTATTGTTTCGTCCTGTTTATAGAGTTTAAATTTTACAGTGCTTTTATGTCCATTATCTTATTTGATCCTGTTAGCAAACTGTGAGGTAGGTAATATTTTTCTCTTTACTAAAGAGAAACCCCAGAGATATATAATTTACATAATATTGTCTACTAAATAGGGTAACAAATTTTTTTATACGTTTTTTTGAATTCCATAGTTTTCTGATTTAATAATCCGAAAAGCAGACAGATGTTTAAAAGTATAGGTCTGCTTCTTTAACTAATTGACCACAGTGTAAAAGATTACTTGGTATTCCCTCACTCTAAGTTATGACTACTTTTACCAGAATATCTCTTTTGTCCTCCATAATACAGATTATGAACTCAATGTGGAGTTTCAACGAGAAGGTCCAGAAATGTTTTTTAATATTGTATAAATAACTGGGAAAAACACAACTGTAAATACATTTGAAGAGTAAATGTGTATATACATATTTAGTTAAAAGCCACGTAAATAGGTGTGAAATGTTTCCAGAGGTTTATATGGACTTTTTAAAAAGCAATCTTTAATTTGATATGCCTGTCTTAGGTTTATTTTCACTATAATTTCAAAAGGTCATTTTGTTCTTAATTTTTCATTTGGGATTCCCTGGTGGCAGACAATCTGCCTGCCAGTGCATGAGACTGGGGTTCAATCCCTGGGTGGGACCATCCCCTTTAGAAGGAAATGGCAACCCACTCTAGTATTCTTGCCTGGGGAATCCCATGGACAGAGGAGCCTGGCGGGCTACAGTCCATAGGGTCGCAACAGAGTCAGACATGACTTAATCACTAAACAACAACAAAGGGATATTTACTTTTACAAGTTATAATAAGTATACCAAATAGTGCATAACCTATAGGATGTTAAAAAATAGACTTAACTCTGGAAATTTTTAAATAATTATATTGGATGAAAAGGGATTGTTTACGTGTTTCATTCTTTTGCCTACTTATAAAAACGTAGTATTTCATGAATATAGTTTTGTTTTACAATCTTTAGATATAATTAGTGTTGTAGTTTTAGCTTGACTAACTTCTACATCAAAATAGCTTTGTATGTTACTTTAATCACTTAGCAAATTTTTGTGGGACTCTTCATTAAAATCTAGAAGCACTGTCTTATGACTGTAACTTGAAGGAAGTAGAGTACATCTCACTAACACTTTTTTAGTTAATATTAAATCAGAAGGAACAATAGATCCTTGGAACAGGCTCATACTTTACTAGTTCAATTCAAAACATAGATCTTAATTATATACTGCTAAGCTATAGTATTTTATAGAGTATAGCTACAGAATAAATTGCATGTATAGTATTAAATCTACTTCTTGCTAAGTTATTAGCTTGTGCTCAATGCCTACACTAAATTAAACTTTTTCTTCGGTTAAACTTGTGTTCCTTATAGTATAGCACAAAAGTTCTAGAGTTCTCTGTATTAAAAGGTGTCTGTAGTTAAGCATAACATACTGTATCTCCCTCTGAAATGTCAAAAAATTTACATTAGTGTAGAAAATATTGAGAATTCTGCAAAAAGGAGCCTATTCAGTTTTGTTTAATCTAGATATATTTGTGTACCTGTGCTTGCTTTCATGAAATACCTGTTAACACATGCCACGCAGTCCTGGATTTTGAGAAATACTAACCAAGACTTAAACCTACACCTTGGTTATTTGCATTTGTCCACATAAAAATATTTCGTAGGAAGAATCCATCAAATCTGTGTTTGGTTTTCCTCCCTTCATTTTAAGATTAACTTATAAGTTTGAATATTCTCCCAAATGTCAATCTTTTTTTTTTTGGCTGCACTGTGTGGCAGGTGGGATCTTAGTTGCCTGGCCAGATATCAAACCCATGCACCCTGCAGTGGAAGCATGGACTCCTCTAACTACTGGAGCGCCAGGGAAGTCCCCCAAATTCCATTGACTTTTATTTTGAACCCTTCTCTAGAGGTCACAGTCTTTGGGACCAAGGGCATTGTCTGTCTTACATGAAAGGTTGTTTGACCACTTAGTATTTTAAATAATAAACAAGTCGCTAACATTAAAAATGGGGTACTTTGATATCGCTTTTTAGAATTTGAACTGCTAAAAAAATCTGAAGACTGATGACACCTGGGCCTGCACTGTCCCATGGCAGCAGTCAGTTGGAGCTGAGTAACTGCTGCTTTCCTTAGACGAACACATAGTCTCCATCCTCCTTATAGTCTTACACCTGGCCTGCTTCATTCATGTGCATTACTGTCTTGTCCCTGTAGTTGAGTTTATATTCTCTACTATATTCACAGCACTCATAAAAACCATTTTAAAATAAATTATATTTCAAAAACGTTGTTACTTGTATACCCAAGTGTGCTTTCATGTAATAAATATGAAAATATGCAAATGTAAAATAACCTTCAAAGCATCACAATTAGGTCATTGCATTGCCGTGATTGTATTCATACTCTCTTAGAAGGAAACAGTTCTAAGGGGGAGACAGTTAAGCTACTTGCCTTTTCAACATTTCTCATGTATATGGAGTTTTTCTCTTGACATGTGTGGGCCACTTTTTGCACAGTTTTCTTTGCTTTTTTATCTGTAGATTTTGGCTAAGTATTTGTTCTTGGTACCATCCCCCACATAGCCAGGGTTCCAGGGTAGCTATAAACAAGATAGACTCATTAGCCCAGCAAACCTTGTGAAATTTTATGGGATAAAGGGCATTTACCATACCATGGGAATCAGGGCTATTTTTCATAGCTGATTCTAAAGAGGGAGATCTTCAAAAGGTTTTACTAGCTTCCAAATTCTCATATCTTTCCCAGTTTCTTTGTTATCTCCCTTCCCATCATCACATCACCTTGCAAATAAAATGGAAAGGGAGTGCAGTTCCTGCTACTTACCTAGTCTGAGTGGTTTTCCAACTCCGTAGATAAATTCAGCTTTGAGTATTGAAAACCACAATGTACCATGCAGAATTTTACTTTCAGAGATGTGTGAATAATCAGGGCACAGGATTTTATCTGCTCCCAAAGGAACAGCAGAAAATCTTTTAAGTAGATCAGTGATAGATATTGTCCCTTGAGTCTATGCGAGTTATGTTTGAGTATTAGACTTCCTTATGATTTTATTAGGCCTTTTTTGCATCAAGCCTTTGCCCCTTTAATTTAGTACCCTTGACATAATAATTATGCAGTAACATGATGATAGCTTTCAAATGTAGTTTTTTTAATCCCTTCATGTCGTCCTTTACCTGTTTTCCCTGAAATAATGGAAATATTTCAATGGAAATAATGACCGCTTACCTAGGCAATTCTTCTGAAGCCACCATTAATCTAAAAAATTTAACTAAAAGGAGAAAAAATTGTTCACTAATGTTTAAAAAAAATGAAACAAGTTTATTTGGCATCCAATCAATCATGAACTCAAATAACTACTTATTTTAGTAGATTGCATACAACTTTTACAAGAAAGATACAAGGTAAAATATCACTGACAGGATTTGTTTACAGATAAGCATGTTTCTGGGAATATCATAGGTTATACTTCTTCTTAGACATCTCTTGCATCTTGGTATAATACTCATTGATAGTAACCTTATAAGAATCTGAAAATTTTTTTGAATCATTAAAAGAAGATTGTTATGTTCTGTATAATTTGAAACTTGAGGGAATTCCCTGGTGGTCCAGTGAAACTTGAGAGAATTCCCTGGTGGTCCACACTTTCACTGCCAAGGGCCCAGATTGGATCCCTGGTCGAGGAACTGACCAAAAAAAAGAAAACTTGATAATATCAATGCATGTAGATATATAGTATGTTACAAATCTTAGGACTGTGGTTCTTAAGGGCAGTTCAGCCCCTCCTGCCACCTGAAGGACATTTGTCAACCTCTGGAGACGTGTCTGGTTGTCCCAACTTGAGTAACTGTAATGAATTGCAATTGGCATCTTGTGGGTAAAGGCCAGGGGTGCTGCTAAACATCTTGCAATGCTTGGGGAGCCTCTCACAACAATGTCATTGTCAGTGGTGCCAAGGTTGAGAAATCCTGTGTTAGGGATGATGATGACCATGTTGTTACTGTTACTGAGCACTTACTATTCACCAAACACTGTGCTAGATGTTTTAGTTACTTCAGATCCTCAAGGGAAACCCTGTGTAAAAGAAAACTGTTCCCATTTTCAAGTAAGGAATCTGAAGCTTGATACAGTAGGGCTTTTTGCCCAAAGTAATGTGACTAAATGGATGAATATGGGTATAATCAGTCTTACTTAAAACCTTTGTGAGCTTTCTTTTCACTTTACTGCCTTTCAGAAAAGTGTCTGACCACACCACACACGCTAGCCATTCTGTTCATAAACAAATTCTGCCTGTGTTAGCAGTGCTACTTTATTTCTCAGTCATGTTAAGTTCAGAGATAGTATTTGACAGGTAATTGCTCCTTTCTCCTGGAAACACTTCTTCATTCATTTCTCAGTCTCCCTAATTTTCTTCCGATCTCACTGGGCTACTTTTTTTTTGTCTCATTTGTTGTTTTCTTTCTTTTCTCGCCAGTCTTTAACATTGGAATGTCCCAGGGCATGGATTTCTTTCCTTCTCTATTTTTTCCTTTGGTAGCCTCATCTAGGCTTGTGACTTCAAGTACAGTCTGGATGCCTGCCTCTCAAATATGTATGTCCAGCCCAGACCTCTCCACTGATATCCATATATGTATATTCAAATATTTAACTTGATGTCTCCAGTTTAATTTTTTCCTCCCACACACAACTTTATTGAATTATAATTAAAATATAATAAATGTGTAAATATACAGTTTGATGAATTTTGACATATGTACAAACCCATGAAACCATCACTACCACCAAAATAATGAACATACCCAAGTTTCTTTGTGCTTGTTCGTAATCAATTCCTCCTTCTAGCCCCATTTAATCATAGATCTGTGATTACTGTAGATGATTTGCATTTTTCTGGAATTTTTATGTAAATAAGATCATACAATATATACTCTTTTTGGTTTATTTTGGTCTGGCTTCTTTCACTCAGCATAATTATTCTGAGTTTCATTCATAGTGAGTATCTAGAGTTTAATCCTTTTTTTATTGCTGTTGTATGAATATATAACAATATGTTAATCCCTTCCCTTGTTGGTGAGCGTTTGGATTGTTTGTCCAAGTTTTTAGCTGTTACCCGTGAAGCTTCCATGTACAAGTCTTTTTGTGGACATATATTTTCATTTCTGTTGAGCAAATACTTAAGAATAGATTAGCTAAGTGATAGAGTAGATGTATGTTTACCTTTACAAGAAATAACCAGACTGTATTTCAAAGTAGTTATACCATTTAACATTCCCACTGGCAGTGTATAAGAATTCTATTTCCTCTGCATCCTGTCCAATACTTTCTATCTTTTTAAATTTTAGCAGTTCTGATGGACGTGAAACAGTATCTCATGGTAGTTTTGATTTATATTTTCATAATAAATAATTATATTGACAGTTTTTCATGTGGCTATTTGCACCCATATACTTTCTGTGAAGTGAAGTGAAAGTCGCTCAGTCGTGTCCAACTCTTTGCAACCCCATGGACTATACAGTTCATGGAATTTTCCAGGCCAGAATACTGGAGTGGGTAGCCTTTCCCTTCTCCAGGGGATCTTCCCGATCCAGGAATTGAACCAGGGTCTCCTGCATTGCAGGTGAATTCATTACCAACTGAGCTATCAGGGAAGCCCTTTTACTTTCTTTGGTGGCATGTTTATTCAGATCCCTTGTTCTTTTTTTTTTACTCGATTGTCTTCTTATACTTCAGTTTGTAAGAGTTCTGTATATATTCTAGATAAAAGCCCTTGTGATATATGTTTCACAAATACTTTCTCTCAGTCTTTGAGCCTTTTTATTTTCCTAACGTATTTTGAAGAGAATTTTTAATTTTCATTAATTCCAGTTTATTATTTTTCTTATATAATTTGGGCCTTTTGTTTCCTATTTATGAAATCTTTTTTTTTCCTATTTATGAAATCTTTACCAAACCTAAAATCATTAAAATTTTCTCCTGTGGTTTCTTTTAAAAGTTGTATAGTTTTAACTCTTGTAATTAGGTCTGCGAACCAATGGGTCTGTTTCTAGACTTACTGTTCTGTTGGTCTCTGTGTCTTTCATATTGCCTGCATGACATGGTATTGGTTACTGTGCGTGTGAATATGCTCAGTCGTGTCCAGCTCTTTGCAACCTCCTGGACTGTAGTCTGCCAGGCTCCTCTGTCCGTGGAATGTTCCAGGCACAAATACTGGAGTTGGCTGCCATTTCCTACTCCAGGGGATCTTCCTGACCCAGGGATCTAACTTGTGTCTCTGTGTCTTCTGTATTGGCAGGTGAATTCTTTACCCCTGCGCCACCTGGGAAGCCCCTGTTGGTTACTCTTATCTTTATAGTAAATCTTTACCAATGTAAGTCCTCCAACTTTGTTCTTTCTCAAAATTATTTTGGCTCTTTTTGGTCCTTAACACTCCCATATCAATTTTAGAAGCAGTTTGTCAATTTCTACCTAAAAAAAGCTTATTGATATTTTGATTGGGATTCCATTAAATCTGCAGATTGATATGAGAGTAAACTGATATTTTAACAATCTTGAGCCTTCTAATACAAAAGCTATTCCCTGGTGGCTTATTGATAAAGAATCCGCCTACAAATGTAGGAGATGCTGGATTGGGACGATCCCCTGTAGAAGGAAATGGCAACCCATTCCAGTGTTCTTGCCTAGAAAATCCCATGGACAGAGGAGCCTGGTGGGCTACAGTCCATGGGGTCACAAGAGAGTCAGACACTACTTAGCAACTAAATAACAACAACAATAATACAGGAATGCAGAGTGTATATTATTTAAATCTTAATTTCTCTCATCACCATTTTGGAGTTTTCAAAGTATATAGATTTTATACATCTTTAATCAGATTTACCCCTAAGTCTTTAATACTTTCTGGCACTCCTAATTAGTGCTATTTTTTAAATTTTGAATTTCTAGTTTTTTATCATCAATATATAGGAAATGCCATTAATTTTGTATATTGGCGTTTTATTCAGAAACTTTGCTAAACTCACTCTCTAATAGGTTTTTTGTAGATTCCATAGGATTTTCTACATAGACAAGCATAAATACAATTCACTTCTTTGTTTTTAGCCCGTATGCCTTTTATCCCTTTTCTGCCCTGTGACACTAAGAACTCCCGTATGATGTTGATTAGAATTGGTGAAAGTGGATATTCTTGCCTTTTTCCTCATCTTAAGTGAAAATCATTCAATCTTTTACCATTAAGTTCTGATGTTAGCTATGGTTTTTGTAGATGCCCTTTATCATCCAGTCTTATGACTATAACCATTTTTATGTTTACCATTCTAATATATATGTCCAAGCCAAACCTATCCACTAACAGTTATGCTTTCATTTATCCAGTTGATTGATAACCCCACTCAAGTTTTTATGTGCCTCAAACTGAACACATTCAAAACTAAACCTCTGGTTCTCTATGTATTGTCAGCTTACTTCTTCCAGTGTTTGCAATCTTCAGTAAGTGGCAGTGCCATCCTTCCACTTCTTCAGGCTGAAACCTTAGAATCACTCTTCCTTTTATTTTTCTCCCCTTTTCACACTCCTCTAAGGAATATGCCAACAAATCCTGTTCCTTCTGTTTTCATGAGAATTATGACCACTCTAAGCCACCTTCACTGCTTACCTCGATTATTGCCTTCTAAATGAACTGCCTATTAGTTCCCTCCTTCCCTTGGCATCTTCTTAGCACAGCCAGACTAGTCCTTTTAAAAGTAAAGTATATTTTAGTAATATAGTTTTAAGGTTCAGAAACAGTGAATTCTTCTACTGATAAGAAAAGATGATAAGAGACATATTTCTTAGGATTTCTGAAGGATGAACCCAGCATATTAATTAATATGCTAGAAAATTAGGTTATATTAATAACTGTGAAAACTTTTGTTTTCTACTTTGGTCTCTTTCTTTTCTCTTCAAATTATGAGATTATCACTATCAGTGTTGGATTGTCTTGCTTTTTTGGTCTGCTGTGTTTTTTCTATTTCTAAAGTATATTAATATTAAAACCTAACATTTGAATAAGGAACAATTTGAGGGATAATAAATATGCTTTATCTTGACTGCCAACTCCATTGTCTGTGGAATGGAGCCTGGAGCAATATGTGGAAAAGGAATGGATGTGTCTGGAATAGGTGAGCGGATGGGAGTAGTGTATTTGCCATCTCTATATTGCATTTATAGGGTAGGCAGATTTTAAATGCTAATTTGCTTTGGCAATTGTTGTCTCAGTTTTTAGTGACCCTTTATTTTTTTTGACAGAGTACATTGAAACAACGGATAAATTAAATCTTAAGGACAAATATAAACTCTTTTAAAAAAATCAATGAAAAATTACATGCAAATTCTGGTTTTACTGCCAAATAACTTTCTAGGATGTATGTGTTAATTTTTTTGAAAAAGATACTGAAGGATCTTTAGATGTTTGGTTTAACTTTAAAATTAAATTATTTAACTCAGTAACACTAAGAGACTAAGAGTCAGCAAGGACTATGTGTTAAGTAATCTTTTTCGGGGAGGGGATTTTGGGGTATAATTTACGTCCATTAAAATTTATTCTTAGGGGTTGTATAGTCCTGTGTGTTTGGTCAAATGTATATAGTAGCGTAACCAGTATCCAGTATCACATTTGAGATAGAATATTTTCATCACCCCAGTAAGTTCCCTTGTACTCTGTTTAGAAGTTTAACCTAAAAATGACCTTGAGAAAATGTGGAGATCTAAATACATTTTCTTTGAATATCATAAACATTTAAAGAATAAAAAAATTATTTAAATGACACTGAAAGTAATTTTAGGGATATGTGCTTCCAGCATAATCGTGATACCACTTCCAGCCACACTGTTCCAAGAAAATTATCGTTTCTGCTTAGCATCTTCAGCAAAACAGATACTTTAAAATAATAAAGCATCATGTTCAAGTACTTTATCTTTGAATGTTACAGAAGAAAACTCCACAAGACAGAGTGAGGATTTGGGAAGCCAGTTTACAGAAATTTTCATTAAGCAGCAAGAAAATGTCACTCTTCTCTTATCTTTATTGGAGGTATGTAAAGAACTTTGTTGTTTTTGTCATCTTAATAAACTTCTTTTGTTGCCCTTTTGGGTGTTATTGAGGAAGCAATACATATGTTCCTTTTTAAGATAGTGAAATTTGTTGTATTGTTGCAAGAGGTTCACATGTTTGTTTTAAGACCTAAATAATCTCTTCAAATAGTGTCTTGCTTGTTTCCATTTTTACAAAGTACAACTATATCTAGTCAGTAATAGTTTAATCGGTTTGATCATTTATAACTTTTCTTTTTATTTCTTAAATTACTTTTTTAAAGTTTGCTAAACTCTTTTTGTTTGCTTATAGTTTTTGGTACCATACTACTAATTGAAAACAAAAAGTTTTTCTTGAAAATATGAATTACAGATGTTAAATATTTCAAATTCTTATATTGTAGGAGTTTGATTTCCATGTCCGCTGGCCTGGTGTGAAACTTCTTACTTCTCTTTTAAAACAACTAGGGCCTCAGGTTCAGCAGATTATTTTAGTCAGTCCCATGGGTAAGTGACTCATCTTCCTTATATTATTTTGATTTAAAAGTGAGGATCACGGACTTCTCTGGCAGTCTAGTGGTTAAGACTCTGCACTTTGAATGCAAGGGGTGTAGGTTCTATCCCTGGTCAGGGATCTAACATCCCACATGCCTCATGACAAGGCAAAAAAAAATTTTTTTTCTAAGTGACGATTATAAAAAACAAAACAAACAAACAAAAAAAACAAAATAACAAGAAAATAAAAGTAAGGATCACTTTTATAACTGAAATGATGTGTTAATAAATTGTTTATAATTTGAATCACTATTGGTATTTTTGATCTGCCAGTGTTTTACACATGGTTATATGTTCTAGGTGTTTCAAGATTGATGGACTTACTAGCAGATTCCAGGGAAGTTATACGTAATGATGTAAGTTAAATTTTTTTTAAAAAAAGCCTAAGAATATGCAGCTTTTATTTTCTCTTTGCATATGAAATCTTTGTTGACCCTTTTTCAGAGTTATAAGAAATTAGATTTGGAAAATTGGGTCAATGGTTTAGACCTTTTAAAGTTATATACAAGGCCCCGTTATTTCTTTGTTTTCTGCCTATTCAGGATTTTGGTTAGACAAATGATTTTGCTATTCGAATTTATGCCTTCTACAAGATTAGGATTTCTTCCATCTTTTTCTGAAAGGTTGTACTGACCCCAAACTGTGTCTCCAGAGAGAGTACAGGAAACATCCCTAGACATTGAACTGCATAAACTTAACAAAGTGCTGCATTTGAACTCTCCACCCTTAATTGATTGAATATATTTCGAAGGATTTTCCTTGTAATCTCTATTTAACTCACCTGATTTGCTCTGGAGTTAATTCTTCATTCTGATTTATTTTAATATTTGCATATACATTTGAGTATTTTATGTTGACCTGTACTGTTTTGTTTTGATGCAGTACTGTTTTGCTGCTTGACCGTTTTTTTCTGTTATCTACAACTTGACCAAAACCACATTACTTTAGATGGCAATTGGAAAAATCTTTAAAATTAAACTTTAGAGCTAGGAGATCTTATCAAACTAATTTAGACTCCATATTCACACTGAGAGGCCCAGGATGCACAGAAACCAAGTGACTTGTTCTTTGTTAGGGATGTCTTATGATCTTTGTATTTGTGGCACCCGGCCTTGTTCCTTCCTCATCTTAAGTGCTAGTAAATACCATTTGGATTGTTCTTGGTCTCACAACTGGTTCGTGCCAAAGCAAAGACAAAACTGAAGTGCTCTTGACTTCTTATCCATATAGGTAGTATTTTTAGTTTTGTATTTAAAACTTTGTAGTATGTATGTGAATGCAGTATTATAAGTGAAATAATATAGTAATGAAACTCGTAAGAAGGGCTTTTTAATTTTTTTAATTTATTTTTTAATTGGAGGAAAATTGCTCTAAAATGTAGTAGTTTCTGAGGACATTTTTTTATTCCTTAATATTGTTTTAAGAATTGTGTACCTATTAGGAATTTTGAGTGTCTTTTCTTGGCTAAAATACTACCATGTGTCTTAAACCCAAATTTGTTATTCTACTCCTTTCTTGGTCCTCAGTTCAAATAAGATACATACCAATTAATATAGAATTATTGCATACATACAAACCAATTAATAAAGAAATTCTCTTCCTGTATCATTTATTTTATTTTTTATTATTATCATTTATTTTCATTTTCAGATGTAATTTGTGTGTGTATGTAACGGCATTATCTTGGTTTTTAAATATAGCGCTTCCTTTAACTATCTAGTGTTTTTCTTTTTTCCTACTCCTAACCTTTTTTCCTGTTTTTATTTGAGACAGATAAAATGATTCTCTATTTATGTTGATTTTCATTAATTTTACAATTAGGGATTAAGTTATATTTTTGCTATAATGTTGCTTAGATTTTGGAGTTTTACAGCCATCTTTCCTTTGGTTTAACAAATTCATTTGAATTTTTTGTGCATACTTACTATTGAGCATTATGTAATAAGCAGCATATTATACCGTATAGCAATCAGAAGAAACTAACCGGCACCCTGGCGGTCACTAGTGGCACCCTGTGACTGCCTAGAATAGTATACTGGTTCCCCTCGCTCTTTTGTATTGTTTTCTTTCTTCATCCTTCTTTTAAAACTTTGATTTCCTTCTTTTCTTTTTTTTTAATATTTCTCATTGCATTCAATGATAGTTATCAACATGACTAAATCTCTCAGGGAGCCTATTGGTAAAGATTTTTAGTCTCAGTTTGTTCTATATTTGAAAAATTGATTTTGATCTGGATTTAGAGAATTAGTTGGTCATTTTTCATAGGTGCACTGAAATATCATATTTATTCAAGTTAGTGCTTAAAAATTAGTGAGAAAGGTTGAGAAAACTCTAGGTACCAGCTCACTTCTAAGTGATAGTCTGTAATTGCATTCTTTAGTTTATTCTTATGAGAAATGTAAGCACACACAAAAGTAGAGAAAACACAGACAAACCCGTCCCCTAAACCCCTTAATTTTCAAGATTTTATACTTGCTTCATCTACCCCTCCCCTCACCGTTCTCCTTTATTTTTTTTAGTTTATTTCTTCTCCTTTATTTTTAACTGAAATATTTGAAAGGAATCAACCTGTCTGATTTCACTATTTCTGTATAATTTCTCTACTGCATACTTCAGTATACATGTAGTGTGTATGTGTTTCCTTATATAACTACAATGCAATTATCACATTTAATGAGATAACAAGTTTGTCTTAGCCCTGAGTTTAAATAAGGTAACTATTCTGTACTCAAGTTTCCCATTTCTCTCATAAATGTCTTTCACAGTTGGTTTGCAAATCAGGATCCAGACAAGGTTCTCTCATTACATTTGATTGTTAATGTCTGTTACTTTTCTAAAGGCCTTGATTAGGGTTTGGTTCACCTCTTTGCTTTGATGTCCCCTGGGTGATGCAGTTTGCAACACATCAGGAAATGAAATACCTGGCTGTCTCACTTGTATGATCAGTGGATTTGATTCAGGTGATGACATTCGGATCCCTGCATGGATCCTTTCGTCCATTATAGCCTATCATTCATTAATGAGCATTGCCTGAACCAGTTATTTTGTTAAGAGTTTCAAAATGATTTCTAGAACTTGTCATTCTTTCACATTTATTCAGCTGTAATCTTCCTCAAAGAGGAAGTTTACTTCATGGAACAGTGTATTTTATTACCCTGAATTACAATTCATACGTGAAAGAAAGGATAAATTGATAAATCCCTTTAATTGCCAGTTTTTAAAGTCAGGAATTGGTGCCCACTTACTTTCAATGACCAATGAGTGTATACTTTGATTTTCAATAACATTTTAGTGAATATGTTTGAATAGAGGAATACTTCTCATAATAGGTGAAAGAAACTGATATGCAGTGAAAACTTGGGCTCTGTGGGGGCTATTTTATTTCCTTTAGTCCTCATTAAAACCCTCTGACAAAGATACCATCCTCGTTTTACACATGGGTGTACTGAGACTTACATTGTATAAATTACACACAGAATTTATGTAATTTGCTTCAAGTTGCACAAGCAGTAACCAGAACTTTAAAAAACCCACTGTGTCTAATTCGTAGCCTTAGTGTTCTTCCACTGTATTTCTTCCTCCTTTGTTAGCCGTTAAACTCATTAAGTAGGAGAATTTGATATAACCACTTTCTCTTTCTCTCTCATATTAATGTTGAGACTGGACAGTCAGAAAGATGAGTAGGACAAGTGCAATAAGGCTCTGGGCATTTTTTTGTCTTGTATGAATACTGACCTGCCAAGTATGGACAGCCAACAGCTAATTGGCCTCTTAGGCACTTTTGAATTAGTTGCTATTCCTCTTCCTCTAAGTAATATCTGCTTTTTTCATTAAATATTTTCTATCTCTTTGACCGTTATGATATTGTTAGACTCCCTGTGAACTCGTAAAATTCTTGTTTGATAGTGAAATAAGCAGAAATGGTTAACAGTTTTTCTTGAATGATTAAGTGGTTGCAGATATATAAACTAAATCTGGCTCAATAGGAACTGAGTAAAACTAAAAATCATAATCAAAGACTACAGAGAATTGTTTTGTACTAGACATGCCAGTCATGAGATATGAATTCTCATCCTTCCTTTTTTTTTCCCACCTGTCAACTTTTAGAATTAAATCTGGAGAATTTGCAGGCTGAATAATTACAAGAATAGTTGAACTTTCCCTGCTAGAATGTGGTGATGTTTATTGACTTATATTATTGATTTCACAGTTTCTTACTGTTACTATTGTGAAGTCCATACAGAGGCATTATTGAAATAGATAAAATCATGTTCAGCTCTCTTAGACCACAGTGAAAACTATGTAATATAGACTGATGAATGTGCAAGAATTGTTGTATATTTGTAATTGAGTGGTGAAAAAAGGAACTGAATTAGGAATTGCTAGACATGGATTCTAGTCAGGGGGGTCTGTCTTTTGAAGTCTGTATAGTTTAGGGAGGCAAATTGCTCACCTTCTGTATCCTTTTTTTCCCTATCTATAAAGCAAAGGAGTTGGACTTGTAAAATTCCTGCCACTTCTAAATCTCTGTGATTTTTAAAGTAATCTTTAAATGTCTTTAAAAAGTTATATTGCACTCAACATTATCTTTCTTCTCCATAAGGGCGTCTTACTACTACAGGCACTAACAAGAAGCAATGGAGCAATCCAGAAAATTGTTGCTTTTGAAAATGCTTTTGAGAGACTACTGGACATTATTACAGAGGAGGGGAACAGTGATGGAGGTATAGTATGAAGAGGTTGATGTGAGAAGGTTCCTTTTGCTCTCATTGAATTGTTAACTTCTGAGGAATGCAACTGAAGGGAGAAAGGAGGGCTTATGCCTGTTTTTGTTGTTCTGTTAGATGTTGAAAGAGGCTTTCCTGAGGGAGGATGGATGCTTTATAGTCTTTCTTTCTTCCTCTGTGGTTTGTTGAGTATGGATTTCTTTTTATTTATCCTCCTTAATATTTCTTAGACTTTCAGAATCTGTTGGTGTCTCCTCATTTCTGAAATCTCAGCTATATCTCTTCCAATACTGCTTTGTCACGTGTTTTGAAATCTTCCTAAACTCAGAGTCAGTTCTCTGACATCTGACTAGATTCTCACCTTATCATCGTACATTCTCGTCTGTTTTTTCTGTCTTTTTATCTTTCCAGAGTTTCTTCTGGATTATTTCTTCTGATCTATTTCCTATTTCACCAATTCTCTCTTCACCTGTATTTGATCAGCTTTTGCATGTATCATTGAGTTTAAAATTTTTCCTTTCTATAAGTTCTGTCTGGTACTTTGGCAAATTTGCTAGGTAATTTTTTTACAACTTCCTTTTTTCTGTATGGAGCTTCTCTGGTAGCTCAGATGGTAAAGCGTGTGCCTACAATGCGGGAGACCTGGGTTCGATCCCTGGGTCTGGAAGATCCCCTGGAGAAGGAAATGGCAACCCACTCCAGTATTCTTGCCTGGAAAATCCCATGGACTGAGGAGCCTGTTAGGCTATACAGTCCATGGGATCGCAAAGAGTCAGACATGACTGAGTGACTTCACTTTCACTTTTCTTTTTCTGTATATATTTTCAATTTATCTTTTCATTTCTTTAAATGTAAGAAACAATTATTTTATGGTCTCTGATAATCCCAGTATTTTAAGTCTTGGTGGTACTTTGCTCTGCTGGTTTTTACACATGGTACAATGTTTTTTGTGTACGTGGTTTTCTTTTACTGTGTTTTGTGTCGTACTTAAGAGAATTAGTTACAGGAATTTGAATCCTAGGATGAAGGTAATTTCTTGCATAGAAAATGTGTTTGTCTTTGGCAAGCCCTGGGGTTGCAGTTTATGTGGGATCACCTTATTCCCGATTGAAGGCTTGACATTTCCTGGATCATCAGGCAAGGCAAACCCAGGCCAATCTATGAGTACTGGTTAACTTTTCACTGTTTGCCCCCTGGGGATATGTCCTTTTGAGGTTCTGGTTTATTAGATGAAGAGTTTTCTGTTAGATTTCTTGCCAGCTTGTGTATACCCTTGGCTTTGATTTATTTTCCTTCTGTCCCATGAGACTATCAAAATGAAAAGTTTAGATTTATCAAAATCAAGAAATGTACCGCCAGCCAAAAGGTATTTTTATACTTAGCTAGCTGTGTAGATACCCATTTTCTTGTCAGTTTTAGCCTACTGTACTGTCACTTCATTGCTCTTAGACTTGTTTTTGTTAGTTCAGCATTTTTAGATATTTTTAGTGAGAAATTGATCGAAAAAACCTAGCACCAGAGTCAGAGGAGAAAAATGATTATATTTGCATTCACTGAACTGGAGTTAGTAAGTACCATAGTATGGTTGAGAGTAGGCTCACTAATCTGGAGGGCAGGACCACGCTGGTGATAAAGATTTGGGTCGTTAGAATATAGATGAAACAAAATTAGATAAGCAGAAAAGATTGGATGAGTTACTTAGGGCTTCCCCAATGGTTCAGCAAGTAAAAAATCCACCTGTAATGCAGGAGACACAGGTTCAATCTCTGGGTAAGGAAGATTCCCTGGAGAAGGAAGTGGCAACCCACTCCAGTATTCTCTCCAACAGATAGAGGAGCCTGGCGGGCTATAGTCCACAGGGTTGCAAAGAGTCAGACATGGACTGAGCACACATGCAAAGAAAGAGAGTTATCTTACTGAGATTTTATTTCATTACTTAAATTAATACTGAGATTAAGCATATTTTCATGGGTATGTTGTTGTTCAGTCACTGTCATGTCTGACTCTGCGACCCTGTGGACTGTAGCATGCCAGGCTTCCTGTCTTTCACTATGCCCCAGAGTTTGCTCAAACTCGTGTTTGTTGAGTTGCTGCATCCAACCATCTCATCCTCTGTCACCACTTCTCCTGCCCTCAGTCTTTCCCAGCATCAGGGTCTTTTCCTATGAGTCAGCTCTTTACATCAGGTGACCAAAGTATTGGAGCTTTAGCTTTAGCTTTAGTTCTTCCAGTGAATATTCAGGATTGATTTCCTTTAGAATTGACTGGTTTGATCACATTTCAGTCCATGGGACTTCCAAGAATCTTTTCCAGCACCACAGTTCAAAAGCATCAATTCTTCAGCACTCAGCTTTCTTCACACTCCAACTCTCACATCCATACATGACCACTGGAAAAACCATAGCCTTGACTGTGAAGTGAAGCTGCTCAGTCGTGTCCGACTCTTTGTGACTCCAAAGAGTCACAAAGAATCGGACTATAGCCCACCAAGCTCCTCCATCCATGGGATTCTCCAGGCAAGAATACTGGAGTCGGTTGCCATTTCCTTCTCCAGGGGATCTTCCTGACTCAGGGATCAAACCCAGGTCTCCCACATTGCAGGCAGATGCTTTAACCTCTGAGCCACCAGGGAAGCCCATAGCCTTGACTAGATGGACCTTTGTTGGCAAAGCAATGTCTCTGCTTTTGAATATGCTATCTAGGTTGGTCATAACTTTCCTTCCAAGGAGTAAGTGTCTTTTAATTTCATGGCTGCAATCACCATCTGCAGTATAGTCACTGTCTATTTTTGTATATCCTTGAACCCTCTGAATTACCTTCTTGCCCATTTTTATATAAGATCATTTTTCCATTTCCAGTTGATTACTTGGAAGCTCTTATATATTCTGGACACTAATCATTTGTTGATTATACAAGTTTTAGTTATTTTCTCTTAGTCTGTTTATAGTGTTTCTATTAAAGTTTAAAATTTTAATATAATCACATGTTAGTTTTTTTATAGTTTATGCTTTTGGGTTTTGTTTAAGAAATCTATCTCTATCTCATGGTCATAAAAAGAGTTTCCATCACTTTCTTGTACTAAAGGCTTTAAAAATTTGCCTTTTGCATTTAATTAATAGAGATTTTCTTTTGAATGATGGTATAAGATTTGTAATCAAATTTCATACATGTGAAGGTCTTTCTGAGTTCTCTTTTCTATTCCATTAGTGTTTGTCTAGTTCTGCACTAAAACCATACTTTCTTAATTACTAAAGCTTCATAATAATCTCCTATTAGAATATTGAAAGAATTTCCTGTCTTGGCCCTCTTCATAATTTGTCTTAGTGTCTGTTTTCTTTATTCTTCATTTAAGTGAAACTTAATAGCTAGTCAAGTTGTCTGAAAATCCCAGTTGGAATATTTATTGAAAATATACAGAGTTTAAAGATTAAAGAGAATCATCATTGACGTTTTCTCTCCATGAACCCAGGTATATCTTTTAATCTATTCAAGTCATCTTTTTATCTCTTTCAGTAATGTTTATAATTTTAAACACAAGAGTTATATACCTTTTTTTAATTAGGTTCATTCCTAGGCATCTTGTACTTTTTGTTACATATGAATGAGATCTTTCTTTTTAATTACATTTTCAAATGGCTGCTATTTGATTTTTTTATATATTGATTTTGAATCCAATTATCTTATTGAATCATTAGTTCTCATTGGACTTTCTGTGTAGATACGATGTCTCCCACAAATAGTGTAATCCTGTTTTCTTTCTTTCATTTCTTGTACCAATTTTCTTGTCCTCTTTCTCTCATCACACAGACTAGGATATTTAGTGGTGGTTTAGTCCCTAAGTGGTGTCCAGCTCTTGCAACCCCATTGACTGTAGCCTGCCAGGTTCCTCTGTTCTTGGGATCTCTAGGCAAGAATACTGGAGTGGGTTGCTGTTTCATTCTCCAGAGGATCTTCCTGACCCAGGGATCGAACCCAGGTCTCCTGCATTCCAGGCAGATTCTTTACCATCTGAGCCACCAGGGAAGCCCAGTAGAATCTTTAATATAGTGTTAGAATAATTGCTGACTTTAATGAGAATGTTGATGTTTCACCTTTAACTCTGATTTTTGCTAAGAGTTTTTATCATGAGTGAGTCTTGAAGAAAAGAAAGAGGAATGACTAGGTGGATCACAGGATTTTTAGAGCAGTGAATCTATTCTATGTGACACTGTAATGGTGGGTACATAAAATTAATACATACTTTGAAACCTATAGAACTTAAAAAGAATGAGCCGTAGTGTAAACTATGACCATGAGTTAATAATGTATCAGTATTCATTCATCAGTCTAACAAATGTACCTCACGCTAATGCTAAATAGTAGGAGTAGTGGACACTGGCCGGGAGAGAGTATGTGGGAGTTCCCTATATTTGTTGCTCAGATTTTCTTTAAACCTGAAGGTGCTCTGAAAAAATAGTCTTAATTTTTAAAAAGCAATTAATTCTTATAATCATACAGCTCAAGTAGTAGGCACAAAAGTGTGGGTATATATACAGAGGAACCTACTCACTATAAGCATCCAGCCTTCGTCATAGGCTTTGCAGAGGAAACAGAGAGCTCTTTGCCTAGGAAGCCTGAGGAGTGACCAGACATCTGTAAGGAAAACCAGGGAGGGAGTCATTAGTGTTTAAGAAACCAAGAGAAGAGAAAGTTTCAAGGAAGAGACATTGAGACAACAATGTCAAGTGCTTCTTAGAGATTACAATGATTGATTCATTTAACAAATGTTTAGTAGGACTAAATATTGGAGGACTTCCCTGGTGGCTCAGACGGTAAAGCGTCTGTCTACAATGCGGGAGACCTGGGTTCGATCCCTGGGTTGGGAAGATCCCCTGGAGAAGGAAATGGCAATCCACTCTAGTATTATTGCCTGGAAAATCCCATGGACAGAGGAGCCTGGTAGACTACAGTCCATGGGGTTGCAAAGAGTCGGACACGACTGAGCAACTTCACATGCATACGTGCATACCTTGTATGTGGGGCTTCCCTTGTGACTCAGCTGGTGAAGAATCCACCTGCAATGCGGGAGACCTGGGTTCAATCCCTGGGTTGGGAAGATCCCCTGGAGAAGGGAAAGGCTACCCACTCCAGTATTCTGGCCTGGAGAATTCCATGGACTGTATAGTCCATTGGGTCGCAAAGAGTCAGACCCGACTGAGAAACTTTCACTTTCAGTTTATCTTGTACATGTCTGATGTCTTATCTCTATATCTGCTGAGAATACAGAGTGAGTAGGACATTCACAAATTCCTGTCTTCATGAATTACAATCTAGTGGAGAAGACAGATACTACATAATAATAAAAGGAGCAGGCAACTGTGAGAGCATATAGCTCATGATCCTAACGTAGTCATTGGATCTCACTAATTATTCCTGAAGAAATGACGTGTAAGCTAAATGTGAAGAAACAGTGTGAGTTACTGAGATGAGTGGCTAGTCAAAAAGAGAAGTCAAGAGATCCCAGGGGGACCTGAGGAAGAGCAGGCTCACTGCCGTGCAAGCTGAGGAGATGCTGTGCATGGAGATTTTTGTTTTTAAAATGTTTGGGGATTGAATTTTCCTTCAGGTTCTGTCAGCCTTCACATTTCTGTTTTTTACATTCTTTCCCCAGGTATAGTAGTGGAAGATTGTCTGATTCTGCTCCAAAACTTGTTAAAAAACAACAATTCCAATCAAAATTTTTTTAAAGAAGGCTCGTATATTCAGCGTATGAAACCTTGGTTTGAAGTTGGGGATGAAAATTCTGGCTGGTCCGCACAGAAAGTGACTAATCTGCACCTAATGTTACAGGTACGCTGTCCTCAGACATAAATGTGATAATTTTCACAACAGTCCTTTTAAAGAAAAAAAAAATGTTTTGCCTTTGGTCAATCCAGGATGGTGAATTGGTTTCAGGTGAGCTTAAAAAAAGAGTAAGAACGTTCTGATACAGAGATTTGCAGTTATATTCAGAAATAGAGATTCCCTTCCTCCCACACATATGCTTTGTTTCAATAACTGTTAACATCTGACAATACTGTTTCATCTTTTATTCCCCTCTCTTGCCCTGTTGGGTTATTTTAAAGCACATCCAAACATAGTTTCCTGATAGGTTTTGCACTAGAAGATAATAAGTTGAGTTGAATTTTTTTAATCTATTTTCTTCATTTAAGGTTCTAATATCATAAATTTTAGTATTCAGAATATTAAGTTCAGCATAGAAATTCATTCAGTAAACATTTACTGAGAGCCAGACACTGGATGCTTGGAAGTGGATGAAGATGTCCCTACCCTCAAAGATTAATAGTCTTGAGTTTTATGTTTAATTTAATATAAATTAAATTAACAAGTCACATGTAATTTCATTTAAGCTCTGTGGTGAAAGCTTGGTGGTGATGGATAGTAAAGGTGAAGACAGTAGGATCCCAAATGAATTCTGTATCAGAAAATTATGACATTTTTAAAGTATTTTACTTATTTATCCCTTTATTGAATCCCCCTTCTCCAGACCTTTAAGTTTATACCGGTTTCCTAACTTACTCTCTAGTGATTCTTGTGGGTCTTTGAATGTCCCTGTGTTCCTAAAGTTGTGTTCCTCAAAACTAGGTGGTTAATCAGACTGATAATTAGAATCTGCATATTGTTGCCTTCTCTGGGAGTTTCCCACATAGGGTTGATTGATAATTAGGGTGACCATATGCCCCAGTTTACCAGGTCAGTATTCATTTTGTAATTACTAATCATGTCCTCTTTCACGTCAGAAGTGTCCCAGTTTGGATAATAAACTATAGTTAGCCTATTTAGAATATGCCTTAAAAACTGTTAGGGAAATATTTTACAGGGAACATGGGCAGAATCTGTTGATATTCCCAACTTCATTGTTTCTGTTTTTACATGTCAGTATCACACATTTCAAGGCTATTAGTTTTTAATGTTTCAGAAACAGTGTCCCAGTGGTAAAGTTGATATCTTTGCTCAACACTGCCTTCTTAACAAAGGAAATTCCTCTAGAAAAATGATTTTCAAAATGTGATTAGAGAAAATGAAGGGTTCTCATGATGTACCAGTTACATATATATTTCCTTCCAGAGTGAAAATCTAAACTGCTTGAGGAGCTTACTCATGTCTTATAGCTTTGAGTACTACCTAAAGAATTAACTTTTGCAAAAAGTAATTGTTAACAAGAAAGTCACTTGTTAAAAAGTAAAGCACTATTTTACCAAAAAAAATTTAGAATAGAATGCTGCGTATAAACAGAAAAACAGTATTCTAGTTATATATAGAAGTAAGTTAGTTCTTTCAGTATTCTTCTAGAAAGTGAATAAAGTAGATAGTAGTTATTGAAGAAGATAAACTTCGAAATAAACTGAGTTTAATTCACTGTAATGTATTCTCCATTCAAAGACGAAGTAGTTGATGTATTTCATAGCTTCACAGGCCACAGGTTATCTTCTGCTTTTCAAACTATTAGAAGGCTTTCTTGATAGCTTTATTGCTTATATTTAGGGTTGCTTATATTTCAAGTTCTCGGTTGTATAACAAGTGAAAATGCATTGTAAATGGTGATGAACAATCCTTTTTGGATATATATGTCCAAACTGGAATTATTCATCATCACAGTTATAATTATGATAGAATTCTAAGCCACTAAAGATTGAAATTGATCCACTTGAGGATCGTTCATTTAAATTTCGCAAATTAAATGTGAAGAAGGCGTCTTTTTGAAGTTTTTTTAGTTGTGAAACATTTAAATTTTTTCCTGGAATGGTAATTTCATGATTGTTTCTACCTGTAGGAATCCCTTCTATTTCATTTTTTGGACCGATACTGCCATTGACTCTCAGAAAACTCATTACCTAATGAGAGACTCCTTTTTGTTGTTGGATAGTTCTAATTATAAAAAGCTTAATCTATATAATGAGTCAAAATCTGCCTGGATATAACATCTACAAACTTCCCCTGGTTTTTCTCTCTGGGAAAATATAAGTCAATCTATTGTGATATTTTGCATATTTATAATGTATTTGAATATAACTATTTGTTATCTAGAAATGTGATTATTTATAGCATCAGTTAAGATACCCAATGGCTGTTAAATGACATTAAGGAATTATTGGGTTTCCCTCGTAGCTCAGTCAGTAAAGAATCTACCTGCAATAAACATAAAAAAAAAAAAAAAGAATCTACCTGCAGTATAGGATACTCAGGTTCAATCCCTGGGTTGGGAAGATCCCCTGGAGAAGGATATGGCAACCCACTCCAGTATCCTTGCCTGGAAAATCTCATGGGGTTGCAAAGAGTCGGGCACAACTGAGTGACGAACACTTACTTACTTAAGGAATTATTGTTGATTTTGTTAGGTATAATAATGGCATGATTATATTTTTAAAATCTTTTTATTGGAGGCATATGGAAATATTTACGGGAAAGATGACACATAATTTGGTGTTTGTTTTAAATACAGGTATATCTCAGTTTACTGTGCTTCACTTTATTGTGCTTTGTAGATAATTGTACTTTTTACAAATTGAAGTTTTATGGCAACCCTATGTCAAGCAAGTTGTCAGCTTTTGTTCACCAGCACTTGCTCACTTCATGTCTCTGTCACATTTTAGTAATTCTCAGTATTTCAAACCTTTTCATTATTATTTGTTATGGCGATCTGTGATCAGTGGTCTTTGCTATAAGTGTTGTAATTGTTCTGTGGCACCGCGAATCACGCCCTTGTAAAATGGACAACTTAATCGATACATGTGTGTGTTTGATGGCTCCTCTAATGGACCATTCCCTGTCTCCCTTTCCTTGGGTCTCCCTATCTGCTGTGACATAAGTGTTGAAATTAGACCAATTAATAACTTTACAGTGGCCTCTAAGTGTTCAAGTGAAAGGAAGAGTTGGATGTCTCTCACTCTAAATCAAAAGCTAGAAATGATTAAGTTGAGTAAGGAAGACATATTGAAAGCAAAGATAGGCTGAAACCTAGGCCTGTTGTACCAGTTAGCCAAAATGTAAATCCAGAGGAAGAGTTATTGAAGGAAAGAATAAGTGAATACATGAGTGATGGGAAACTGAAGCAGCATTATTGCTAATGTGGAGAAAGCTTTAGTGGCCTGGATAGATGATCAAACCAGTGATAACATTCCCTTAAGCCAGAACCTACTCTAGAACAAAGCCCTAACTCTCTTCAATTCCATGAAGGTTGAGAAAGGTAAGGAAGCTGCAGAAGAAAATTTTGAATCTAGCAGAAGTTGGTTCATGAGGTTTAAGGAAAGAAGCCATCTTCTTCATAACATAGAAGTATTAACACAGGTGAAACAAGTGCTGATGTAGAAGCTGCAGCAAGTTAATGAAGGTGGCTACACAAAGCAACAGATTTTCAATGCAGATAAAACAGCTTTCTCTTGGAAAAAGATGCCATCTAGGACTTTGATGGGGCTTCCCAGGTGACACAGTGGTAAAGAATCCATTTGCCAGTGCAAGAGATGCAGGAGATGTGGGTTCAGTCCCTGAGTTGGGAAGATCCCCTTGAGGAGGAAATGACAGCTCGGGATATTACAAAAACTTAGCTGATTAAGCAGTGTCAGGGTTTGAGAGGAGATGGCTCAGACAGTAAAAAATCTGTCTGCAGTGCTGGAGACCTAGGTTTGATCCCTGCATCAGGAAGATTCCCTGGAGAAGGGAATAGCAACCCACTCTAGTTTTCTTCCTGGAGAATTTCACGGATATAGGAGCGTGATAGGCTGCAGTCCATGGGGTGGACATGACTAAGTGACTAACACTTTCACACCAATTTTGAAAGAAGTGTGTGTAAAATGCTGTCAAAGCATTGAATGCTATAGATCTGGCTGAGCATTTTGGGGAATCCATTACACAGGTTTTCTATTCATATAGATCAAATTTGTCTCAAGACTTTTCCAATCTCTGAAAGACAGATTTTGTGTTCTCTTTCTTTTGCAGCTTGTTCGTGTACTAGTATCTCCCAACAACCCTCCTGGTGCTACCAGTAGCTGCCAAAAAGCTATGTTCCAGTGTGGCTTACTGCAGCAGCTTTGTACTATCCTAATGGCCACTGGAGTTCCTGCTGACATCCTGACTGAGGTAAACCAAGTGATGGCAGAAGCCACTCTGTGGAAGCTGAACTCAGGAAGCCTGGGAAGAACTAGATATCAGCTGAATGAGAAACAGCAATTGTTAACCATTCTTATCTGTTAAATTCCTTACTGACACTATAAAGTATAATTAGCATAATGAAGACAGTAGCAATTCCAAAAGGTGTATTCATTCCGCAAGTTTAATGGCATGTAAATAATGTTAACGCTTAGAACATTTCTTGTTAATTTTATTGTATTCAACAGGAGTGCACAGTAATGATTTATATTTTTAATTTTGAGAACATTATGACTTAGTCAAGTCAGACGTGAATCTTATTCGTAGAATAATAAATTCTTTTTCCTTGATGTATCGCATTTTCTGTTTCCTGCCTATTAAGAAAAAGAAGTTAGTTTGAAGAAAAGAAAGGTTTATTTAAATTTCTTTTCTCAAATTAACACATGTACATTAAAAGTACAGATAATAGTGAAAGTTTTATAAGAAAAACTATCTTTGGACTCCCTCCTTCCTATCTAAGCCTCACTTCCCCCTGTATAACTAACTGTCCCACTTTACTTCCTCCTGTCACCCTAGTAATTTATTTTTAAATTGATAATCAGAATTTATAGTTTTGTCACTATTCCAATACTGTTTTTTGCTAAGCCAAACAGAGCCCCATGCTTTTTTTTAAAAATAACCTTTTTTTCTTTCCTGAGTTATAATAAGATTCTCTTTCATTTTACTGATTTTCTGTCTATCTATGCATATTAACACTGTCATGTGCTTAAAAGTATGTTCCCCACTTCAGACCTTCTGGAAGTCCTCTATCCTCCTGCTCCCATATGGGCTGCTTATTCTCTTCTTCCATCACACAGCTCTTATCCTGGAACTTACCTTTCATTTATTTATTTGCATCTTCGTTGTGTGTGGCATGTGGAATCTTAATTCTCTGACTAGGGATTCAACCTGGGCCCCCTACATTGGGAACATTAATTAAGTCTTAGCTCCTGGACCACCAGGAAGGTCCCTATCCTGGGACTTTGATTCACTCGCTCTAATGATCCTTTTGCCATGCTTTAGTCGCTCAGTTAAGTCCGACTCTGCAACTCCATGGACTGTAGCCCACCAGGCTCCTCTGTCCATTGGGAATCTCCAGGAAAGAATACTGAAATGGGTTGCCATGCCCTCCTCCAGGGGATCTTCCCAATCCAGGGATCAAACCCAGGTCTCCCTCATTGCAGGTGGATTCTTTACCGTCTGAACCCTCAGGGGATTCCTTGGTTATCTAGATTCTGTGTCATTTTCTACCACCCCTTGGTTCATTATGTTATTTTACTTAACTTCCTGAAAGGGGGTGAATGGCAAGATAATTTGGTTTTAGCTTTTTCATGTCATTCCTCCACCTTCAGAATTAGTCTAGTGTTTGGTTAGGTATGGAATTCAGAATTGAAAATCATTAACGCTCAGCTTCAGAGAAGGCAATGGCACCCCACTCCAGTACTCTTGCCTGAAAATCCCACGGACGGAGGAGCCTGGTAGGCTGCAGTTCATGGGGTTGCGAAGAGTCGGACAGGACTGAGTGACTTCACTTTCACTTTTCACTTTCATGCATTGGAGAAGGAAATGGCAACCACTCCAGCGTTCTTGCCTGGAGAATCCCAGGGACAGGGGAGCCTGGTGGGCCGCCGTCTATGGGATCGCACAGAGTCAGACACGACTGAAGCGACTTAGCAGCAGCAGCAGCAACGCTCAACTTTAAGAACATTATTCCAGTGTTGCTACTAAGAAGTCTGAAGCCATTTTGCGTCTTTTTATGTAACCTACTTTCTTTCTCTAGAATCTTTCTTTCTGGTTTCTGAAATTTACTGATGATGTGCTCTATTACAGACTCTACCTCTCAACCCCACTAAATTTTAGTATTCATTGGGCCCTTTCAAACTAGAGACATAAGTACTTCAGTTCTGAGGAAGTTTTATGTGTTCCTTGACAGTTTCCTCTTTTCTGTGTCTTGAACTTTATTAATAGATTATTAGATTTTCTGGACCCAGTGTCTTTTTATTCTGTCTACTTGGAGGTTTTTCTCAGCCTTATCCTTAAATTGAATTTGTAATTTGTTACATTTTAAATTTGTTCTCTGATTTTATTTTTAAGCATCCTTTTTCTTGCTTTGTAGAAATAGATTCTCTCTCTTAGAGGATATTATTAATTTTAGTTTTTTTGAGATTTTAAATGCATGTGGTCAAGTTTAATTGGAGGCAGTCAGTGTTTTAAAATATAATCTCACAAAAGTGTTAAAGATTATAATGCTGTAACTGACATTTTTGTTATCTAAGTTTTGTTGTTTAAAAGCAAAAGAATATAACATTTTCTTCTTTTAAAAACAGGTTTTTCCTTCAACTCACTTTCTCTAAATTTTCTTCTCCACTCATGTTCATTTCAGACCATTAATACTGTATCAGAAGTTATTCGAGGCTGCCAAGTAAACCAAGACTACTTCGCTTCTGTAAATGCACCTTCAAACCCACCAAGGTAGGAAAAGAGAAATGCTGAGATCCTGCAGACGAATTAGTATATCTTGTCTGCACGCCTTATTCTTTTAAGGGTTCAGTTCTGTGTTTTGAAACAAGAAATTATCTGACAAGATAAATATGTTGGTATTTTAAGAGTTTCCAGTCTTTAGAACCTATGTATTTGTACTTGGGTATCACTTCCTAGCTGTGTGCCTTAGCAAGCAGATCACTTCGTTTCTCTCAGCTGCAGATATCTTTTCTGTGAAATGGAGATGAAATTGTTAGCTTGCTGGTATTCTGCCTGTGGCTTTTCAGTCAACAAAAATGACTAGCTATTGATGTATGTACGTAGACTGCAATATTTCTGTTTGTTCTTTTCTTTTTAAATGCAACAGACCAGCCATCGTAGTACTTCTCATGTCCATGGTTAATGAAAGGCAGCCGTTTGTGTTACGCTGTGCTGTTCTCTACTGTTTCCAGTGTTTCTTATATAAAAATCAGAAAGGACAAGGAGAAATTGTGTCAACACTTCTGCCTTCCACTATTGATGGTAAATAATTTAATTCTAACTTTTAAAATAAATAATTATCTTTTAATAGTAAAAAAAAAGTGCAGTAGATATTTAAAATGTAGAATATTAGTATGTAATATAATGTTTAAAATATAACATTTCCTCTCAGTCTGTTTTAGAAGTATAGTTTTCAATTAAGGTCATAATTTCTGGAATATACCATCATCAGTTTGATGCCTGAACTGTTCTAATATTTCTTTGTTTTGCTACTTTTTTTTCAAGATACTTCTTTGTCATCTTTTAAATTTTATTTTGTAAAAACAGACTTTCGAAAGTGTTACTTAATGCTGCTAATTAACAGATTTTTAAGTATTATTTCATATTATTTTTGTGTGTTTGGAAACAACATAATTCATTTTCACCTTATTGTTATTTGCCTGCCACCTTTTTAGCAACAGGCAATACGGTCTCAGCTGGTCAGTTGTTATGCGGAGGTTTATTTTCTACTGATTCGCTTTCAAATTGGTGTGCTGCCGTGGCCCTTGCCCACGCTTTGCAAGAAAATGCTACCCAGAAAGAACAGCTGCTCAGGGTTCAGCTTGCTACAAGCATCGGCAATCCTCCAGTTTCTTTGTTGCAGCAGTGCACCAACATTCTTTCACAGGTAAAGTGACCAGCAAGACTTCTCTAGGGAGGGGGTGGAAAGTTTCATTTTGATGTCAGTGACACAAGGATTTAAGGATGTCCTTAGTAGATACAGATGGAAAGGGAACAAGGCAAAGACTGCTCATTAGCTCACTGTTACATGAAATGGTTTTGTGGAGAGAAAGCAGGAAATAATACTCCTGTCAGAATGGTTTTGCCAAATAATGAATAGGGTCTGCATCAGGATGGAATCACATGTTCTGGACAGAAGGTGGTGGATTTTTTTTGAAGGCGGGGGTATTTGTTTTCTTTTTATATCATCCACACAGTTTCTCTTACTGTTCAATAGCTGAATTCGGGTCAGTGTATGAGAGGGAATAGAATAGAGTGGTTCACAGCTTGCTCTTTCTCTTCCCAGGGCAATTGATCTTCCTTTCAGAAAACAGAAATAAAATACCAATCCATTGCTTACATAGTTAAACAGTACACCCCTTGATGTTTGTGAGCTCCCAAATCCTCCGAACCCCAAGGTGTATAGTTTACCTAGTAAGATGCAAATAAACATAAAATGTTTGCATTCCTTTAGATGCCTAATGAAAGTAGCAAAGCTTCATTGAAACGTGAATGCTAAAGGATTGATATTTAGGAATATCCCTTACTATTTTTAGATGATTTGCCCACATGTGCTAGCCTTGCTGTTAAATGATTCAGGTTGATGCTTAAGCAAAACTTTAAAGTCATAGATGTTCAGAGTCATTCAAGGAGAGTGAAAATGTCCATAAGTCTAAAATTGCTCTATCCACTGGTATTATCTTATTCCTTCCCCATGATATGTGGAGTGCTTCTCAGTTTTTAATTTTGCCATACTTGTTGAATTGTTTTATTATGAGCTTTTAAAGAAACATCATTACCATCCATAGGGAGTTATAAATGAAGGCTTAAAAATTAGCTAGTGAAAAGAGAGTTGAACTCTCCTTTGTTACTTAGAATCAGTGTACTTTGATTGAAAGCCTGCTTTATCTTTATTATCTATCTTAGTGATTTTTTAGAAGTGGTTCAAAATATTCATAGTCTTATTTATTTAATACTTGTTTTTCTCTCGTTGCTGTATATGGAAAACAGCTTTTTTTGATTTTGTATTAGAGTATATTTTATTTACAATGTTGTGTTAGTTTCAGGTATACAGCAAAGTAAATCAGTTATACATATATCCATTTTTTTTTAGATTCTTTCCCATAAAGATTTTTACAGAATATTGAGTAGAGTTCCCTGTAGAGTTACCACTACATCCTTATTAGTTACTTATTTTAAATATAGTGGTGTTTAACAGCTTTTCTTAAGCCAAATAGTAATTAACTGTCTGACCATCATCACCACATACTTAGCTCTAACATTGCAATTCTAACTAATGCATAATGAGAAATCCTCAAGATAGTGATGTCTTCCCACTTTTAAGTAATCACAGTGCTATAAATTTAGCCTTTCTCCTCTAAAATGTACATATGTTGGTAAAATAAAAGATTAGATCTGTCCTGTTCCAAACTGTTGGCTTGGGTTGCTAGAGAGACTGTATTTGAGGGATTTTTCTGGGTATACATTTTTCTCAAGCAGTAATATTTTCAAATAATCTTTAATGTATAATTTGCAGGGCGATAAGATCAACCGACGGGTATGTATCACTTGTTTGGGCTTAGGCATTTCCTCCTACAGCCAGCCTTTTTCTTTGTCTTGGGTTTTGTTAATTGTTTTTTTTTAACTGCTTGTTTGAAGTTATATCCTACTCACACTTGTATGTGTCAGCAAGTTAATCTCTACCGTGACTCTTGGGTTTCTCTCTGGGTACTGTAGTGGTGTTACTAAGGACTGTGGGAGTGAGCATCTGAAGCTCTTCTTGTGCTTCCTCTGGGGATGCTTGCACTTTCTGGAATTCCTTGGTTTGGGGTTTTTGGTGTGATTTTTCACCCAAGCTTGCTGCTTTATTTCCAGTGAAACCATTTCAGAGGTAGTAAAATTGAAGAGTTAAAAATTTTGTCTTTAATCAGCATATGAAAGAATATGATGACTTTTATATTATATAGGTTATTGAAAATATACAATAGTAAGTATAAATTTGTAATTTGAAAGAGTTTAAACATCTTGAGTTATTCTGGGTGTTACGTATGTGCTACACTACCATTTCAGATTCGTTTTTGATGTGTGCTGGGGGAGAGTGTGATTTGTGTTTGATTTTGATCTGTTTTCTGGGATATTTGGCCAAAAATGTGTGTACTTTTAATTCCATATTTGGGCATGTATTCAGTTATGCAGTGTGGATACTAATAACTGAAGTTCTATTGGGAGTTGTATCTTTGTGTATGAGCATGATTTAACGCGTGTTAATACCTCACACACAGATTTGGCAGCTTTAGCTGTCAGAATTTTCATTACTAAGTAAAGAATTTTATAAGTGTGCATGTCATTCACTTAAAAGGGAAATTTTGGAAAGTATAATTTATATACAGTAAAATGCACAGACCTTAAGTGCTCAGTCTGATGATTTTCATGGTTGAATATATTTCTGTAACCACCACCCAAGACAAAATATGCAGCATAGTGTTCATAATCCCACAAGTTCTATCTTGTCCCTTTCCTATTAGTTCTCTGTCTCCAGAGGCCACCACTAGAAAGTAAATCTGATCATAACACTCTTGAACCTCATTTTAATACTTAAACACTAGTTGTTTAAAATGTTAACTTTCTATATCTTTTATTTTTAATGTATTTTTAGGAATAATACTTTATTTCTTCTGAAATGTTCGAGGTTCTCTCCAACAAGATTTGAAATAATTCTCAGCCATTTTTTTTTCAGTAGATGTGTAACTCAAATGCATCATGCAATTTGTGAATGGCAGGCAAAAGTATTCTCAGATAGACAAAGGTTTCAACAGTATTTTGAAACATTTTTAGTTTAGATAGAGCTTCCCCCCCTCCCTAAAAAAAGAGAGCATTTTTCACTAGTTAACAAACTAAGATTTTTGGTCAGTTTTAGCCTCTACCACTTTTTTAAGGCTCCCTTTAATGATACTTTTATCTATTTATTTTTTCAAGCTGGAAAAAATGCCAGTAGTAGAATGAGTACATCCATGTTGTCAACATGTAGAAATATTTGACTTTGGTTGTTTCTTACAGTGGGGGATAATTGATAACAGTGAGAGAGAGATTTTTTTTCTATTTTTGGCGGTGCTGGATCTCAGTTGAGGCACACAGACTTTTCATTTTCAGTCTTCATTGTGGCAGGCAGGATCTTTAGCTGTGGCATGTGAACCCTTAGTTGCAGCATGTGGGATCTAGTTCCCTGACCAGGGATTGAACGTGGGCCCCCTGCATTGGTAGTCGGAGTCTTAGCCACTAGACCACCAGAGAAGTTCAGGAGAGAGAGATTTTAGTAGCAGTTAGCTTCACTATAATTAAATGACATCATGATATAGCAGTGAATTATTTTTTCTAAATCATATATTAAAAAATTAACATTTTGTTATTATTCTTATAATACTATTGCTGAGAACATCTTTAGAACTTTCATTTCTAAATAAAAAGAGCCCTCCATGACTACTCTAATTGAATTTCCCTCCTATTTTGTTTGTTTTGTTTTTGATGTTTTTAATTGGAAGATAATTGTTTTATAATGTTATGTTAATTTCTGATGTACAGCAGCAGGAATCAGCCATATGTACACATACACCCCTCCTTCTCTGAGCATCCCTCTCACTTCCCCCATCCCACTGCCCCACCTGCCCGGGTCATCTCAGCACTGAGCTGAGCTCCCCTTGCTATACAGCAGCTTCCAACTAGCTATCTATTTTACACATAGTAGTGTACATATACATTTTTGATTAGGCTCATTCCTAATCAGAACTGTTGCTGTAATAAACAAGGTGGTCCATTCTATCTTCTACCTGGTTCTAACCAGTTGTGTTTGACTTTGCTCTTTTTAACCTTCATCTAGACCCCAAAGGACATACTTTTCAAAACTGAACCTAATTCCATTTTTGTTTACTCAGACATCAGTCAGTGATTTGACAGGATGCCCTTGTTTATACAATGTCAGTATGTTTGGTACCTGCAAATGGTATTCCCATAATAAATTTTATTTTCAGTTTACCTGGGTAACATGAAGATATACTGTGGACACAATAATGACGTAAAGGCAAGGAAAAAGTAAAACTAGTGCTTTATGTAAAAACTAAATCATGCTAATAAATGCTTACTTGGCATTTGAAGAGGTCTAATTTGAATTTAATTAAATATACTTGAAAAAAGGTTATAGAAAGGCCAAGATGTTGATATTAAGGTTCATAAAATTAGAATAGTCTGGGTGAGTGATAGAAATTTTTCAAAACATAGTAATAGTTACTTTTGAATCCCTCCCTTGTATTGATTTTTAAACAATTGTATTTTGGATATTTTCTGAAATTAATCCCAGAACAATGCATTATTGTGCTAATTTCCATTATTTTCTTTCAAGCAAGTTTTGTTTTGCTTAAACAGAAATGCAGGTTATGTAATATAATTTGGGCAAGGACAATATTATGGCCATCTGATGCGAAGAGCTGACTAATTTGAAAAGACCCTGATGCTGGGAAAGACTCAGGGCAGGAGGAGAAGGGAATGACAGAGGATGAGATGATTGGATGGCATCACCAACTCAGTGGAATGAGTTTGGGTAGACTCCGGAAGTTGATGATGGACAGGGAGGCCTGGCATGCTCTGGTTCATGGGGTCACAAAGAGTCTGACACGACTGAGCGACTGAGCTGAACTGAATATTATGAGCTAAGAAAATACCTCATATAAGGGATATAAATGTGCTGTATGAAAATTTAGGAAAGTGTAATGTTGATGGACATGCTAGTTTTCAATATTGTTTAACATACTTAGCAGCAGTATAGTTAGAGGTTTGAGGCACTTAGTTAATTTAAATAAATCTTTTTCTTCTCCATTATGCTTGTGATTTCTCATTATTTGGCATTTCTCAGGAGTTTGTAATGTGGTTTATTTATTTTCCTGTTAGAGAAATATATTCTTTAATGGAATTTAACTAAATAATTCAGGAGATTATGTCTTTGTTTTGTTTTAATATTTTTTGAAGGAGGTAGGATTTGTGTGTTTATTAGGAACTAGTTTTTTTTTTAAATTCCTATTGAAACATATTAAATTTACCAGCAAATTTATGCTGAAGTGTTTTAAGATTGATAAATTATAAGTATCCACATCATATATTTCTTCCTGAGCATATCAGGTTTTCCACTAACAATATTTTAGATAACCTGGTGTATGATTATAAACATGGATCAAGTCTAATTTCTGCTCTCTGTTTCGGAAGTACAGTCCAAAGAGGACACAAGAGTGCGTTTTCTTGTTCAATTTTTAAAATCCAGATTCCCGGTACATCTTTTATAAGCTGTTAAATGTCTTTTTATGTAGATGGGGAGGGATCTTAGGGCAACTTCAAGTTTGAAAAACATAAAGAGATTTCTGCTAACTTGTTTATTGCAGGGAAGCAAAATACAGACAAGAGTTGGATTACTAATGTTGCTTTGTACCTGGCTTAGCAACTGCCCCATTGCAGTGACACACTTTCTTCACAATTCAGCCAATGTTCCATTTGTATCCTTTATGTTTTAGTAAAATACATGTAAGTATTTATTTTTTCTATTTCTTCTTCTCGATTAGAGGTAGCTGATGCTTGCTTAAGCTGTGTGTTGGGGTGGTGGGCGGTGTGTGTACATATATACCACTGTTTTCTGTTTTCTTGGATTGCATATAGAATTTCTTGTTGAAAATTACATGAAATACATGTCAGGTTCAAATTGTAAAACAAATTATTCTTGATACTGTGAACCATTAGTTTCCTTAGCAAAGATTTCAGCTTACAGGACAAATTGCAGAAAATCTTGGAGAAGAAGAACAGTTGGTCCAAGGCTTATGTGCTCTCTTGTTGGGCATTTCAATTTACTTCAATGATAACTCTCTTGAGACCTATATGAAGTAAGTAAGGGGAAAATGATTTGCTGATGTCATCAATAGATAATGGTAAATTTTTTTCTGCCAAAGCATAATGTAGACCAGGCTTTTCTGTTTTGTTATGATTTTTTAAGCATCTCAATATACTTATCTCTGTAGAGAGAAACTAAAACAACTGATAGAGAAGAGGATTGGCAAAGAGAATTTCATAGAGAAACTAGGATTTATTAGCAAACATGAGCTGTATTCCAGAGCGTCTCAGAAACCCCAGCCAAACTTCCCCAGTCCAGAATACATGATATTTGATCATGAGTTTACAAAACTGGTAAAAGAACTTGAAGGTAAGACGACAAGAGTTCATCTTGACACTCGTTAGAAAGTACCTATGATTTTACTTTATATGTATATTCTGGATGCATGCAGATTATATGATCAGCCTAAAAGTATCCTTTTTTTAGCTCTTGGTCTGTAGCCCATTCAAGGACTTTTGGCATTCAGTAAGATTGGAAAGATGACTTCTGATCTCTCATGCAGTTGTTGTTTAGTTGCAAAGTCATGTCCGACTCTTGTGACTCCATGGACGGTAGCCTATCCATGGGATTTCCCAGAAAAGAATACTTGAGTAAGTTGCCATTTCTTATTCCAGGGAATCTTCCCAACCAAGGGACTCAACCCACGTCTTTTGGATTGGCAAAAGACTTTACTGCTGAGCCACCAGGAAGCCCAAAGCCTCATGCAGTTAGGCCATGTGTTTTTACTGATAAGTCTTGATAATAAAACAGTATTTTTAAATGTCTTCTTTTATAGGTGTGATAACTAAGGCTATTTATAAGTCCAGTGAAGAAGATAAAAAAGAAGAGGAGGTGAAGAAAACATTAGAGCAGCATGACAGTATTGTGACTCACTACAAAAATATGATTCGAGAGCAAGTACGTGCTGATAAATTGTATACAGTCTCTGTTATACTAGAAGTTTAGATACTTTTCTGGGGCTTCCCTGGTGACTCCGATGGTAAAGAATCCACCTGGAACACAGGAGAGCCAGGTTCAGTCATTGGGTTGGGAAGAGCCCCTGGAGAATGGAATGGCTACCCACTCCAATATTCTTGCCTGGGGAGTCTAGCGGGCTACAGTCTGTGGAGTTGCAGAGTTGGACATGACTAAGCACTCATACTTTTCTGCTTTAGGGAAGAATTTATCTTGGCATTTCCAAATGCAAGAGGATACACAAAGTAAAACTCATCATTTACCTAAATAATTGAAAAGCATCTGAGTGTTCAGCAAACTGAGAGCTTAATATGTGTTTAGCAAGTCGAGTAGTAAAGATAATCAAAGGTGTATAGCAGCACTGAGAGGTACCTAATTTATCTAGGTAGAAGCTTGGGGAAAACAGAGAAGCTGAGTCCCCCTGAAAGGATAACTATGAGTAAGCTTAGCAAAAGGAAAGAGAAGGAAGACACCTGTTGCTGATATGTACACAGAATCTTTGTTGGCTATATAAAGGGAAATTTGAGAGGCAGGGCTGGAGGGAAGGAAGGGTATGGTGGTGATGGGTGGAAATTAGGGAGCTGACAGTGATGATGGTGACTGCTGGTTTTTGTTTCCTGTGTTGTGGGTACTCACTGAGCACATTTAAATACTGTCACATTTAATTTTCACATTTTCACAATATCCCTACAAAGTAGGGGGAGCTGATTTATTAGAGTAGGTAATGATTGAAGTTGAAACTATAGTTTCACAATCATCAACTGACATTTTCTCTGCAGGATACCAGTGAAGCCCACACTTGAATAGTATTCAGCACCTTAGCTTCTTATTCCTTCAAGCTGTGTTTCTTGATTTTCTTCTCTCATTTAATTCCTCACTGTGGCATATGTACCTTTATTGGAATGGAATCCTAGAAAGTGCTGCAGTATTATCTGTAAAATGAGATTACTGGTGTTAAAGTTCAAGCGTCATGGAGACAGTTTCACGTGAGGCAGGTCCACCATCCCTTTCCTGCACTGCCCTCCACTCCCTGCTGACTGTGCACAGCTGAGGCAGGTGTGGCAAGAAGGAGCTTTAGGGTAGAGCCCTGTAAATGAGAGCTAACTTCACTTTCTTTTCCCCACAATGTATACTGCTGGGAATGAAACTCTAAAAAAGAATAAAAATATACTGGAGGTATATTTAGCATTCAGTCTGAGCTTTTCAGTTTATAAGCAAATTAGTAAATTAGAATCATCTTTGAATGATCCAAATTTGAATCATTACTCTGCTCATGGTTATTAGAATTTTTCATCTATCTTAGTACAAAATGACAGTCATTTCCAGATGGTAAAATGTAATCTTTACAGCAGTGGGAAATAAGAACTTGGAAGGCAATATTATAGCCTATACTTGGAGCTGATAAATATGGTTGATTTGGAAGAAGAAAAGAGTGATTTGACACAATTACTATAATGACTCTTCTTTAGAAATGTTAATTTTAAATATTCTCACCAATTAGAATATCATTTGGCAATTAGGCAACAAGCCTCAAGAACTATAAAATGTTTATATAAACTTTGAATTATATTTGGAAATCAATCCTAAGGAAATTCTCCAAAATTCAGGAAAACAGTTATATTGACTAAGATATTTATTGTAATGATACTATCATTTAGAAAAATGGAGAGCAGCCTTCGTGTTGTTTTTGAATATAAATTATATTGTATCTCCTGATTAATATGAGGAAATTATGATTGAATAGTAGGCAGATTAAAGGTTAAAAAATGATGTATGGACTGATTATGATAAGTTTAAAAAACTTGGGTTGGAAAAACAGATCACATTCCAACCAGTTAAATTAGGAGGTGGTAAGAAGTGAAAGCCTTCTTTTTTAATTCTAAATGTTCTGTGATTGTCTTTTTTTTTTTTTTTGACGTGGACTATTGTTAAAGTCTTCACTAAATTTGTTACAGTATTGCTTCCTGTTTTATGTTTTGGTTTTTCTGGCCAAGAGGCATGTGGGGCCTTAGCTCCTGACCAGGGACGGAACCCACACCTTCTGCATTGAAAGGCGAAGTCCTAACCTAACCGCTGGACCAGCAGGGAAGTCCCCTGCATGTCTTTTAGTGTTAAAAGTAATAGAGGTGCATACATATGCTAAGCTTAAATAATTTGGTGTACATTTTTTTTTTTTTGGTGTACATTTTTTAGTTTGATGGACCATAAAATGAAGTTTTCAAAATTGACACCACCACCCCCCTCCCACCGCTGCCCCCAAACCAAAACTCACAGTGAGATTTCAGGTTGTATCTTGTAGTGGGGCCTTGAAATCTTACAGTTCTGCTACATGTTAACTGGCCTTAGTACATATATTAATATGTTATTGCTTAATTATTGAATGATTTTGAAAATGTTGAATAGTTTAACATCCTCATCCAAAGTAATCTCTAATTTTTAACTTGTTCTTAATTTTAGCTCAGTAGTATGAATTTAAAACACTTGAGTTATGTTTTGTTTCACAGGATCTGCAACTGGAGGAATTAAAGCAACAGATTTCTACATTAAAATGTCAAAATGAACAGCTCCAGACAGCAGTCACACAACAAGTATCTCAGATTCAGCAACACAAGGATCAATATAATCTTCTTAAAGTACAGCTAGGTAAGTGTAGCTAGCCATTCCTATTGTAGTGTCCCCTAGAGATTATTCTTGTGGACTCATCTTTCTTTAACTTTAATCGCTATGACAGAAGTGTAAGTCAGAATTTTAAGTCTAATCTCTTTGTTTTCCATTGATTCTCAACCTTAGCTACCTGCACATTGAGATCCCTTGAGATTTTTTTTAATACCGATACTGAGACCCCCACTGATGTTTCTAATTAAATTAGTTAGGGATTGGGTCCAGGCATCAGTGATTATTACAAGCTCCCCAGGTGATTCTAATGTATATAGCCAGTTTTGAAGGACTGGTCTAACCTTTCCTTTTTTTTTTTTTTAATCTGCAAAGTGGAGCTGAGATTTAAATAAAATAATATACATAAAATTCTGGTTTGGTGTCTGGCACATGCTAAGGGCTCAAATGCTTATAAATAGTCTCATTCTATACTGCTTATGATTGGAATGCTGGCTACTTAGAAACATAGTTTGACTTCCCTGGTAGCTCAAACGGTAAAAGCATCTGCCTACAATGTGGAAGACCCGGGTTCGATCCCTGGGTCAGGAAGATCCCCTGGAGAAGGAGATGGCAACCCACTCCAGTACTCTTGCCTGGAAAATCCCATGGACGTAGGAGCCTGGTGGGCTGCAGTCCATGGTGTCACAAAGAGTCGGACACGACTGAGCGACTTCACTTTCACTTTCACTTTATTTATATGAAGGTAACCAAAATTTTCAGAAGAAAATAACTTTTACTTCCTCCATTTATGACAGTAATTCGTCAGTTCTTTTAGGCCTTAAAGGAAGCTATTCTTTTGTGAAGATTTCTAAAAAGATTTTATTTTCTCTTATATTAAGTGATGGAATTGAAACTACTATAATTCTTAATTTTAGATCACTAAGCCAGTTTAGTCTTAAGACTATGCTGTTTTTCCTCCCAGAAACCGTGAAAACATCAGTTTGTTATTTTTGTCAGTGCTCTGGTTTGCAAAGATGAAATGTGCATACAAAAGTGCCTCCAAAGTAATTATTCAGGAAATTATGTATTTATTTTATACTTGAATTATCAGCTCAAAAAATGACAAGTTTCATGCTGACTTCTCAAATTTCATGGCTAATAGGAAAAGACAGTCAGCATCAAGGTCCTTACAGTGATGGGGCTCAGATGAATGGCGTTCAGCCAGAAGAAATTAGTAGGCTGCGAGAAGAGATAGAAGAATTAAAAAGTAATCGGGAACTTTTACAAAGTCAGCTGGCTGAAAAAGACTCTTTGATTGAAAATTTGGTAAGTGAATGTTATAAAATTTTTAAACGAGTTCAAAAATAATTCTCATTATCCTGCTTGTTTCTATTTTTGGATCCTTTAAACTAAAGTTATCATTTTAAGGTTTTAGAACGTGAGCTCTGGAGTCAGACTGTCTAAAGCATGAGTGCATCCTAGCTAACTGAATTTGAGCAACTTAGTTAACCTCTTTAAACTTGTTTCCTGAGCTGTAAAATGGTGGTGGTGGTATCTGTCCCATTGCTGTGCGATTTTAAATGAAGCTCTTTTAATACATGGAAATCACTCAGTAAATACCTGCTTTTATGCTCTTTTCTTCATATTATCTCAGTTAAGTGCTTAGATTTAATAAATTACTTGGTATGAGTTGATTAGCTATGGAAAATTTGTTGACAAGATGTGCTATGTTGAAATGTTATTTTGGGCATAAAATTTTAAATGTCAGTGTGGAATTTTTTGGTATACATGTACCAGGCATAGCTTATATGTGTACAGTTTTGTTTCGTTTTTTCCTAACTATTTAAACTGAATTTATTTCACAGTTTCTCTCTCTGCTCTTTGTAGAAATCTTCCCAACCATCACCTGGCACAAATGAACAGTCTTCAGCAACAGCAGGAGATTCTGAACAAATTGCAGAGTTAAAACAGGTCACTTTTCAGCTTGATTCAGGCTCTGTTTTGTCTTGTTTTAATTATAATAGCATAACAGCCCTGCATTAATCTAGAACTGCTTTGTCAGGCGTCTTCACTTCTCTATCAAGTGAAAACAGCCATTTGAAAATACAGAAGCTGTTTTAATTGTACAATAATGGTATTTTGCTTTTTATGGTGTATTTATTTTTCAGTGGTGTTCTTTTTAATAGATCTCAGCATCCTACCCAGATTATTTGTAGATTACCAGTAAGCAATTAAGGAAACTTTAAATATATTTATAAGCTGCAAATATGAACATACAAAGTCTTGTGCTTAATTTTCTTGGTAACTGCTTGGTTAAATGTATCAGGCATTTAAATTGTTCTATCCAGAAAAATGTTGGTTATTAGAATTGGAAAAGGGAAAAACAGAAAGTAAACTTGTATATATTTCAGTTAGATGACTCTAGCTAAAAATAAAGCAAAATAACTTTCTGCTGTAGTAATGCAAATGTGCCTTTTCTTCCTTCCATCCCCCTCTCCTTCCTTCCTTTTCTATAAAAGGAATATATGTTTCTTTTTTTAAAAAAAGGTAATACTAAAAAAAGAAATTAACAGCTTGACCAACCTAGGACTGACTTCCTTCTCCAGTAGTCAGCTGGTCCTCACCCTCTGACATGCCTGATCAGATGGGAATGCCTGGACAGAGAGAAGCAAAATGTCTTATTTTGGTAATGTCTCTGTACCCTAGAGTGGATTCTACAATGAAACATTTTAAAAAATAATAATAATTTGTCAGTAATGATTTACAATTCTCCAATAATGTGGCCATAATGTTTTCTTCTTATGAGGAAGAGTTAATATGCTGTTCTGATTTTATGAAATCTAAAATTATATTAAAATGAAATTTTTATTAATATATACTCTTAGTCTATAACTCCTAAGTAAAAATTTACTTTTCATATTTGCCAAATATATATTTTAAATAACAGTTTGGGGTTTTTTTATAATATATAGTAAAATAGAGTATAGAAAGAAGACCAGATGGTCCATAATTTTTACATAATTTACTTTGATAACCGAAGAAACAAAACAGTCAGAGAAAAGACATACATGTACATGATGGAAAATATTAAGAGAATAAGAAACTTTTTACATGACAGCATCCTAGTATCTCCAGACACTGCCAGATACCATGGGGGAAGATTGCCCTTGGTGTTGCTTCATTTTCCTGGACTTGTTTTGAGGGGAGTGAGCAAGAAGGTTGGAAACTTCAACCTTAATACATAAACTTCCAGTTAATTCCACCTCTTTCGCTACAGTACTACTACTTTCATCAGTGTTTGGTGGCCCCCTAGTCTAAGACCATCTTATTTTACCCATTCCAAATAATATACCTCTAGTCTTTAGACAAAAGAAAAGGAGATGTTACCTGAGGCATGAGTTAGGACAGGGATTCAGTGCTCTATTTCTAAGCAGACTTTCAGCCAACCCTGCTGGGTTTTTGTTACTGTTGTTTTTACTTATTTGGCTGAATCGGGTCTTAGTTGCGGCGTCTGGACTTCGTTGCTCCATGGAATGTTGGATCTTAGTTCCTGGGCCAGGGATCAAACCCACGTCCCCTGCATTGCAAGACGGATTCTTAACCACTGTACCACCAGGGAAGTTCCAACCCTACTGTTTTTGACCCCAGTTTTACTCACAGTTCCAAAATATCTGGTGGTACCAGTTCCCAGGCCTTTTGGTAGTTCTGCATTATAAATCAGGCAGCAGAGTGGCTCTCTAAAGGTCAGCTTCTGTTTCAGCTCTCTCTGGCGTGCCAGTTGGTTACCACTGTCATTTGCTTTCTGAAATTCCACACTTTAGTGCTGTTTTCTCTTCTCTTCTTCTCTGTCTCTGTGGGTTTCTCCCTCCTGCCTGTCCTTTCTCACTCCCTCTCTCCCTCCTTCTTCCCCACCTTCCTCCCTCCCTTCTTCCCACCTTTTCTTCCTTTCCTCCTTCTATCCTCCCTTTGTGACTTTTTTACACTGGATCTTGGAAGGAAGCAGTGGTGAACATGTTGAATGTGTGCATTTAATTCTCCATCTGGAACCCAAAGTTCAAGAGTAGTTCTTCCACTTAATTTTTAAAACTTGGAAGTGATGATTTTGAGAGAAGGGCCAAGGAAGGAAATAATTTCTTCCTGTAAATAGACGTTTCCTTAACAAAATTAATACTATTTAATGTTACAACCCAACTATTTTTGTCCCTTAGGAACTGGCAACTTTAAAGTCTCAGTTAAACTCACAGTCTGTGGAGATTGCCAAACTACAGACCGAAAAACAGGAGCTGTTACAGAAAACTGAAGCATTTGTAAGTTGTTTTTTTGTTTGTTTGTTTGTTCTGAAAGGTAGTATATACAAGGTCAGGAGGGTATTTCTCAGCCACTATGGAAAAGAAGCAAATTTGTTAGATAGCACCTTCCATGGTTATTCATTAGCCAGAGTTTCAGATACATAGGCTTCTTGGCCATGCAAACAGTGCATTATAGTCAGACTTGCCAGGTCAGTTTTATCAGTTAGTTATGGTTCATTTTGTTGGCATTTTATTTGTTTATTTGGCTGCCCTAGGTCTTAGTTGCAGTGTGTGGGTGCTAGTTCTCTGACCAGGCATTGAACCCCGACCCCTGTATTGGGAGGGCAGACTCTTAGCCACTGGATCCCCAGGGAAGTCCCTGTTGGTATTTTATATTTCACCCCATCTTTCAGTCTAAGCTGGCAGGTTTTCTACTGGTATAAAATTATCAAAAACCTTATTGGTGACCCATGCAATTCCCAGGGTTCCAAGCCAACAAGCAAGAAGGTTCTCCTGGATCTCTCCCGGGGAACCGCATCTCTATTCCAGCTTCTGCAGAGATGGTTGATTGGGTCCGTGTGTCACATGAGTAACCTCTTCCCAAATGGTTGTGCAGCCACACACTGGTGTTTCACTGGGACATGCTTTGTTGTTGACTGCAGTAGGGATAGGCCAGGAATTTTCTAAATCATCAAGTTCTGACTCCCTTTTGCTTAACAGTTCCTTTTTCAATCCATCTTCATCCTCTCATATTTTACTGTAAGCAGCGAGGAGAAACCAGGTCACACCTTTAATGCTTTGCTTAGAAATTTCCTCCACTAGAATAGTTCATCACTCACAAGCTCTGCTTTCCACAACACTAGAACATAAGTCAGCCAAGTTCTTTGCCACATTATAACGAGGATCACCTTTTCTCCACTTTCCAATAACATGTTCCTTGTCTCTATTTCTGTGTGTGCGTGCTCAGTCACTTGAGTTGTGTCTAGCTCTTGGCGACCCCATGGACTACAGCCTGCCAGGGGACCCTGTCCATGAGATTTTCCAGGCAAGAATACTGGAGTGGGTTGCCATTTCCTACTCCAGGGGATCTTCCCAACCCAGGGATCTAACCTGAGTCTCCTGTATTGGCAGGTGGATTCTTTACCACTGAGCCATCTGGGAAGCCTCTACCTCCATCTGAGACCTCACCGAAACTTGTAACATCCATACTTCTACCAGCATTGTGTTTATGATGCCATGTGTTTTCTCTAAGACCATAGAAACTTTCTCTATAGCCTGCCTCTTTCTCTATGAGCCCTTACTGGTATTGCCTTTAGTGTTCATATTTCTACCAACAGTGTCTTCAAGGCAGTTGAGACTTAGTCTAACATGAACCTCAAAATTCTTTTCCAGTTCCAAAGCCCTTTCCTCATTTTAAGGTATTTGTGAGATCAACACCCCCACTTCCCAGTATTTTGGAAGGAAAAAGATGAGGGAAGGACTGAAAATTTTTGATTTAGGTTTATTTCCTATAGCTCTTAAGAAGATACTTGCATTTTACCAGTTAATGGGATTCAACTCAATTTCCCCATCTGTCTCTCTGAAATGATAGTAAAGTTTTAACTTATAGGAATTTTATGAGGAAAAGACTGAAAAGTGTTCTCTACATATTAAATGCTATGCCGTAGCTACATTAGAGCTGCGTCATTGATAACTTGCCTGACCTGGCCTTGAGGCTGCTTAAACCAACCTTCCTTATACTCTGATGAGTGTTTATACCACACCCCTCCTGACCCAGCCTCCTGCTCCACTGTAAGGGCAACTCATCTGTTTAGGGAGAGCACGATACTGAGGGTAAATACTGAGGGAATTAGATTTTTCTGTTACTGGAAATAAAATTTCAAAATAGCAAGAAAAATCATCATTAGAATATCATATTGATTATAACTTTAAAGCAACTTTTTTTTTTTCCACTTTTTACTTTCAGGTGAAATCAGCTCCTGTACCAGGAGAGAGTGAAACTGTAATAGCTACAAAAACTACTGATGTAGAAGGAAGACTGTCAGCATTATTACAAGAAACTAAAGAGTTAAAAGTTGGTTTGGTGAAACTTTTTATTCATTGTATATTATGTGAAATGAATTCCAGGGAATTTGATTTTATTTCATTTAATTTCTCAAATTCTTGGATTTATGAAGAAAGTAAATGGGACATAATCTTACCTCACAATAAGTCCATTCCTATTTTGATGACTAAAGGTGGCGCAAATGAATATTTTTAAATGCTGTTTCAAATAATGGTATCAAATATGTAAAATAAGATTGTATATGAGTGTACTTGAAAGTAAAAGCACATGTTTAGTCAAAGTAAAAAAGAGTTAAGTTTTCTTATCCATCTCTAATCACAGTAAGAAACAAGGAATATAGCTTTGGCTAATACACAAGCCATAAGCTAAAGAACACAGACACCTTAAATCCTTCCAGCCTATTATGTGACAGAAAAATCAAAACAGATAGGATGAAGTAAAGAATGAGGTAACAGTAATAAAAATAGAAAGGTAGGAATTAAGACATGGCAAGAGGAAGATAACATGTGATTCTGCATTTTGGATTGTGGTCAAATTATTTTATATTTAAGCTATGGATTTTACTTGAAGCTATCTTTCTTTCCCATTTAATTGTATATGTGAAGTTGGGACAAAATTTTTTTTTTTTTAATTTGAGTCCTAACTCTGGTGCTAACCAGGCTTCTGCTGTAAGATGTTAATGTCTTTATTTATTCCTCTGATTATCTGAAATAGTAGGATTTTTTGAGGAGTAGGTAATTAAAACTATTTTTTTTGTTGTCAAACTCTGATTTTCACAGCCATCATCTTTGATGTATAGCCTAACATAAATTCTCATGTTACTAGATGACTTTGTGTGTGTGTGTATTTTGAATCTCCTGTCCCCCCAACACCTAACCCCAAACTCTTCAGATTGCATGAGTACAGAGATCTGTCATAGAAAGAATATATTTGTTAAAACCATAGGAGAGTGAATACTAATTTTTGATTGTGATTTTCACCATTCTTCTCTTAGAATGAAATTAAAGCTCTGTCTGAGGAAAGAACTGCTATTAAAGAACAGCTGGATTCATCTAACAGTACCATTGCCATCTTACAAAATGAGAAAAACAAGCTCGAGGTGGACATTATAGATGCCAAAAGAGAACAAGATGATCTCTTGGTGCTGTTGGCCGATCAAGATCAGAAAATATTTTCATTAAAGAATAAACTCAAGGAACTTGGTCATCCAGTAAGATTGTGATGTTTCAAAAAATGGTTTATATGTGTTTCTTTATGATGTGTTTTTAAACATTGTCCTGTGTCATGGGAATGTTGTTATGCTTGTATATCAGCACTACAGGCATAGATTTGTAGGTATGTGAATTGACTTAAGACACAGATTAGATGCAGTTTCCAGCTTTTGTTAACTCTTCTCTTTGGGAATCTGAGCCTGGAAAGTGACTTGATTTATTTGCTCCTGTGGTAACAGAGACACTCACCATCCAAATGTACCATCCCCATTTTGCTGTGTTGGTTCAGGTTTATGTGTAGAGAGTTGTAGCCATCTGGCAGCAAGTTTACCTGTGTATCTTGTCTCATATTAAAAATAACAGGAAACCTTGAATATTAAATCAAGGAAATCAGATGGCCCATAATCTACTATAATTACTAGAGTAAAGAATTTATCCATGGAATAGATATCATTTTGTGTTGAATGTGACGTGACCAGATCTTCATAATGTTAAATGAGTATTTTCACTTTAGGTTGAAGAAGAGGATGAACTTGAATCTGGAGACCAAGATGATGAGGATGATGAAGATGAAGATGATGGCAAGGAACAGGGTCATATCTAGCTTTAAAATTTCTAGGAATGATAGAGACTGTATTGTAACTTTGAAGATGGAGTCTTAAGACAGTGCTCTGGTTTGCCTCCACAGAAAATAAAGATTTAGAAACCAAGTGGAAAACATTCACTAATATGACTATTGATGTATTTTTTAAATGATGCCACCCATGTTGATAATCCTGTTACTCTAACTTTATGTAGAATATACATCTTTTATTGAACCGAACTATCCCAAAATATAATTTGCAAAGAACTATAGACACCAAAAATATACCTTTTTTTTTCAGGCATGTGGTGGCAGTGCTATTTGCCTTAGTTCATTGGTTGTTTATGGAAGTTCTGTGTTTGTCTGCTATTTTTACTTTTCAGAATTTGTGACTTTTAAGTACTAACACATTTGATTTAATATATGTTGGAATCACTGTTTCTAAATTAAGTATTGGAGTTCCTAGCTAATGATTTCCTTTTGAAGAAATGGATGTACTTAAAGGCAAGATAGCATGGTCTGGGGGTAACACGTCATCAGCCCTTCACCCAGTATGACTCCTAATGTGAGCAGGACAAGACAGTTCAGAGTGAGTGCCTTGACACTTGACACGGCGGTGTTCTGTACCTCAGTGAAGAAGGCTGCAGACACGCAGTGAAGAGGAGGAGGTTTCTGAGAAACTTTTCCAACAGTGTATTAGCATGTGTTTGGTTTTGGTTTTATTTTTAGCTAAACATTAAAACACATTACAAATTAACAGCTCATACAACTCAGATTTAGTATTGTTTGATTATTATAAAACATATTATGTTCCTAGTTTTAAAAAAGACTCAAACTATGGTTTATATAATTTATTGGCATTTTTGCTGAATAGGTTTAAGTCAGATCATAGATTTTTAAAAAAGCAATGAAGCAATGTGTCAAAATTTAATGTTTTCGTAATAAAAATAGATATTATGTTCACTTAATCCCTAGTCTTGGTTCCCTTTTTAAGATTTTGAGAGTAGTATTTTGTTCTTTGTAAAGGATGAGGCAGGGGGAAGCGGTGAGAAGCATCTTTCTCTTACTAAGAGGACTTTGCTATAACTGGGTGATAACAGCAGTCTTATCATTTAAATCTAACAATTGGGATTCCATAAGATTGGAGGGGACTTAATTGGAACAAAAACAGATGAAGTAGGGTTTGTAAACTGAGCAATGGAGTTCTTTCTTCACAATGATTTTTACTTATAGTAGCTCCAGTACGTTTCCCACCTGATGTGAACAGCCAGCTTATTGGAAAAGACCCTGATGCTGGGAAAAATTGAAGGCGAAAGAAGAGGATAGCAGAAGATGAAATGGTTGGATGGCATCACCATTTCAATGGACATGAACTTGGGTGAACTCTGGGAGATGGTGAGGGACAGGGCACCCTGGTGTGCTGCACTCCATGGGGCCACAAAGAATCAGACACAGCTTAGTGACTGAACAATGACAACAGGCTTATTTAAAGGCAAGACAGCAAGAGAGTTGGGGCATAATATATTTCATCTACCTCCTGGTTTCAGTAATAATTTGAGGAATCCACTAAGAGGCACAAACGTTTAAAGGAAGTATTGAAAAGGAAGATGGTTGTGTGTTACAGAGCGCCCATGAATACGCACCACATCCCACCCCCTCACACTGCCACGCCTCTGGAGATGGCATCAGCCATCAGAGGACCATGTGATTATTACCAGACCAGCTCACACTGTGTGATGTTTATTCTAAAGTTGACACCATGTTGTGACCTTTTCAGGCCAATATTATAAGAATAAAGAAAAGTGGGTCAGGAGAAAGAAGAAGACTTCCAAGAATAACAGAATACCAAAGATCTTCAGAAAGAAAGAGCTGCAAAATCAGTGAGTTTGCCAGAATTCAGTCAGGCTGGCTTGGAGTAGAGAAGATGCAAGAAGCCCTTGAAGCTGCACAGTCCAGCCTGGAGCCCAAAAGGACACCTTCCTAACATAGCCATAGTTTGGGGGTCTTGTTTGTTTGTTTTTACCTGAATTGCTTCTGAAGCCTCCTAACCCAGTCTCCACCTCCAATTGGTCGTTGCCTCTCCGGGCCGTCCTCAGTATTCACCACAGTAGTCTGTCTAGTCAAGGCTGTATGGTTTTTCCAGTAGTCATGTATGGATGTGAGAGTTGGACTATAAAGAAAGCTGAGCACCGAAGAATTGATGCTTTTGAACTGTGGTGTTGGAGAAGACTCTTGAGAGTCTCTTGGACTGCAAGGAGATCCAGCCAGTCCATCTTAAAGGAGATCAGTCCTGGGTGTTCATTGGAAGGACTGATGTTGAAGCTGAGACTCCAGTACTTTGGCCACCTGATGGGAAGAGCTGACTCATTTGAAAAGACTCTGATGCTGGGAAAGATTGAGTGCAGGAGGAGAAGCGGGCGACAGGATGAGATAGTTGGATGGCATCACCGACTCGATGGACGTGATTTTGGGTGAACTCTGGGAGTTGGTAATGGACAGGGAGGCCTGGTGTGCTGCAGTTTTGGGGGTCGCAAAGAGTCGGGACACGACTGAGCGACTGAACTGAACTGAAGCTTCCTGAAATGAAAACAGGAGCCAAAGAGACTCCAGTTGCCTACTGTTTGGAGTCCTTAGCCAGAAGAATAAGACCCTCAGTGCTCTACCACTCTTTAATTTTGCTTCCTTCAAGAATATTTTAGATCTATACCAATATATTAACTATCAGGGCACATAATCTTTTTCATCCTTCACTTTGCTTTTGAACATGTTCTTTCAACTGTCAGCCTTCACATTAAAGGCTATTTCTGGACTTCCCTGGAGGTTCAGTGGTTAAGACTCCACACTGCAAATGCAGGGGGTGCAGTTCCAATCCCTGGTCAGAGAACTAAGATCCCACGTTCTGTGTGGCACAGCCAAAAAAGAAAGAAAAAGGTGGAGGGCGCCTCTTCCCATGTATTGGAAACTACAACAGTGGAGTAATCATAAATCACAAAACATACCTTTCCTTATTTTAAGTTTTATTCAAGTACAGTTGCATGTCTCTGGCATGTCAGAAAAGAATAATCATCCAAGATTACTACAAGAGGTTAAGTAACAGCTCACATTTTCAATGTGTAAGTTCAGTCGCTCAGTCATGTCCGACTCTTTGCAACCCCATGGACTGTAGCATGCCAGGCCTCCCTATCTATCACCAACTTAGTTACTTTGAACTTATGCTGATAGAAAATCAAACCTGTTCTTGAAAGTTCTGTTGCAGCGAGGTAGAGGCCTCATAATGCTCATCAGAACAAAAAGCTTTACTGTTAGAGCAAAATGCATTCATTCAATGAAAATTTATTGAGTTTATAAATGAGAAAAAGTCCCTTCCCCATTTAACTTCCCCATATATCTGGCAGTGTAAACAACAGTAAACACACGTAAGTATGTACCTTCTAGAAAGGAGTTTATATTTTACTCTGATGGGAAGCCAGAGTAGTGATTAGATCTGGTTTGTATTCATAGATTACTTTCTCCACTATATCAAGAATTGTCTTTGGGGAAGAGGTTAAGAGAGAAAGCCAGGGGACTAGTGGGAGGCTATTGGCCTCATCTAAGCAAAAACAGATATAGTTCAGACTACACTGTAGGGGTGGTAGGGTCTAAAGTGGTGGGATTGGGGATACATTTTACAGGTAGACTCAAGAAGATTGGTTGGTGAATTGCACGTGTCTGGGGAGTAGAGGAGCAAGACAATAACTCAGGGAAGGTGGGAGGAGCAGGTTTGGTGTGGGATCTAAAGTTGTGTGTTAGGCTTGCTAAGTCTGAAACTCAAGGAGATATATTTCTGCAAATAGATGGTTGGTAGGCTGTTTGGAGCTAATTAGGGCTGGAAAAAATAGTATATAGATGAAATTTAAGCCCACCCATCAGAGTAAGTTCTTACAGAGAGTGAGTATAGGGAAAAGACTATACCTTTGGACGGCTCAGCCTTGAGTCCTGGGGAAGGATCTTAAGATATATTAAATGCACAATGAAATCATCTTATCCACAGCAAATTTGAGCCTTGGAATTAAGGGAACAGCAAGCTATGACCTTCAAACTGGTTTCTTACTGCAATTCTGAAAAATGAAAAAAGCCTTTTCCAACAGCTTTAATGAAAGACATCATCAATGTAGGCTAGTTCTTTACTAGTGAACCTAATCAAACTGTTTTCTTATTAAGAATCTGCCCTGCTAACCAAATAGAAGATATATATCTAAAGAAAATAATATACTTTGAAAGGTTTCATTTTAATGCAGGTTACTTTATCAAATTGTCCCTTTTGTGGATTAGTGACTTTCCCTTCCAGAAACTCTAAAATTATTCTTGTAGTTTTCTGTGTCTACAACTCAGAAGCTTTATGGTTTTCTGTAACCTTTCAGAGTGAAAATAACTGCAGAGGGAAAAACATTGAGGTATGACACACGTATCTTAAATGTAGTTTCCTTTGGATTAACTCATTTTTTTGTCTTGATGTAAGTTTTTCCATATTCACTCTAAGCAGTTGTGACTAGCCTTAGTTTGAAAAAGTTTTACACAGCAACCTTGGTACAATTATATATTACCTTTGATTTTTCTTATTACAAAAACATGAGACAACTTTGTAATTACATTATTCTACCTATGAGAATGTAAACAGGAGTCCCATTAATTGCTTTGCTAGTCTCTTTTTAGCTCTGGCTTTTAATTCTAGATTTATTTAAATGTATTGAATCTAGTGGGATATCTATAGAGGTAAAGCTCACCATTTTGTGACTCTTAATAAGCTCTCTCACCTCTCTATGGTTTCATGTTGCTAATACCCTGAAATAATAATAAATATCAGGGAAAAGGTGAGATGTAAATTAGTTGCTGCAGTGGACATGATGAGGGCTTTCTGATCTTTTTTTCACCCTTATGTTCTAGATCCAAGATGAGATTGCATAAATAAAGCCTGTGAAACAAAAAAAGCAGGCAAGTGTTAGCATGTTAACATGCTAATGGTTAGCATGTTTAAAAGTAGGATGAGCTGAATAAAAGCTTAAATATTACCTAGGTTTCTATTCTGCATTACACCTTACCACGAATTTAGTGACTTAACACTCACTATCTCCACAGTCACTGGGTCTTGAGTCAGGGCACAGCTAACTAGATCCTCTGCTTTTGTCCCAAAGCTGCAGTCAAGGTGGCAGCAAGGCTGTGTTTTCATCTGCAGGCTCAACTAGAGGAGAATCAGTTTCCAAAGTTCATTCAGTTGTTGGTAGAATTCATGTCCTTACAGTCGTAGAAGTGGGGCTTCAGTTTCTTGCTGGCAGTTGACCGAAGCCTGTTCTCAGTAGCTAGTGGTCACCCGTAGTTCCTTTCCTCATGGGCTCCCTCGGCATGCCTGCTGACTTCATCAAGACAGCAAGGGAAGGTCTAGCCACAGCAGACTGTCTTATATAAAATACATCACAGGAGTGGCATCCACCACCTTGGCATAGTCTGTTGGCTAGAAGCAAGTCGAATCTTCCCCACTCTTGAGAAGGAATTACACAGAGGCATGAATACCAGGATGTGGAGATCATGGGATGCTGCATGCTTTTATTTTATTGAACCTTAACACTCCAAAACAAGGTGTTGAGGGTGAGGGGCATGATGAGTGCAGTTGGAAGGAGGTAATAAATTTAATAGCAAGTATCTCTTAACTTCTGATTGTTGAATTTTAAGCCTACTTTTTCCACTCTCCTCTCCCTTTCATCAAGAGGCTCTTTAGTTCTTTGCTTCCTGCCGTAAGGGTGGTGTCATCTGCATATCTGAGGTTACTGCTATTTCTCCCAGCAATCTTGATTCCAGCTTGTGCTTCATCCAGTCCAGCATTTTGCATGATGTACTCTGCATATGTTAAATAAACAGGGTGACAATATACAGCCTTGACGTGCTCCTTTCCCGATTTAGAACCAGTCTGTTGTTCCATGTCCTGTTCTAACTTGCTTCTTGACCTGCATACAGATTTCTCAGGAGGCAGGTCAGGTGGTCTGGTATTCCCATCCCTTTCAGAATTTTCCATAGTTTGTTGTGATCTACACAGTCAAAGGCTTTGACATAGTCAATAAAGCAGAAGTAGATATTTTTCTGAAACTCTTGCTTTTTTGATCATCCAATGGATATTGGCAATTTGATCTCTAGTTCCTCTGCCTTTTCTAAATCCAGCTTGAACATCTGGAAGTTCATAGTTCATGTACTGTTGAAGCCTGGCTTGGAGAATTTTGAGCGTCACTTTGCTAGCATGTGAAAGTGAAAGTCGCTCAGTAGTGTCCAACTCTTTACGACCCCACAGACTTTACAGTCCGTGAAATTCTCCAGGCCAGAATATTGGAGTGAGTAGCCTTTCCCTTCTCCAAGGGATCCTCCCAACCCAGGTATCGAACCCAGGTCTCCTGCATTGGTGGCGAATTCTTTACCAGCTGAGCCACATGGGGGTGAGATGAGTATAATTGTGCGATAGTTTGAACATTCTTTGGCATTGCCTTTCTTTGGGATTGGAATGAAAACTGACCTCTTGCAGTCCTGTGGCCTTAAAACTCAACATTCAGAAAGCTAAGATCACAGTATCAGGTCCCATCACTTCATGGCAAATAGATGGGGAAACAATGGAAACAGTGACAGACTATTTTCTTGGGCTCCAAAATCACTGCAGATGGTGAAATTAAAAGACACTTGCTCCTTGGAAGAAAAGCTATGACCAACCTAGACAGCATGTTAAAAAGCAGAGACATTACTTTGCTGACAAAGATCCATCTAGTCAAAGCTATGGTGTTTCTAGTGGTCATGTATGGATGTCAGAGTTGGACTACAAAGAAAGCTGAGCACTGAAGAATTGATGCTTTTGTACTGTGATGTTGGAGAAGACTCTTGAGAGTCCCTTGGACTGCAAGGAGATCCAACCAGTCAATCCTAAAGGAAATCAGTCCTGAATATTCATTGTAAGGACTGATGCTGAAGCTGAAACTCCAATACTTTGGCCACCTGATGCAAACAACTGACTCACTGGAAAAGATCCTGATGCTGGGAAAGATTGAAGGCAGGAGAAGGGGAGGACAGAGGATGAGATGGTTGGATGGCATCACCAACTCGATGGACATAAGTTTGAGCAAGCTTTGGGAATTGGTGAATGACAGGGAAGCCTGGCATGCTGCAGTTCATGTAGTTGCAGAGTCGGATATGACTGAGCAACTGAACTGACTGATTTCTTAACCTCACCTTATTCCAGGCTGGGATCCCTGCAAATGAATGACTAAACAAGTCAGAGTAACTGTAACAGTGGTCAGTAATAAGTATAACAGTGTAAAGCTGTCAACCACCATCCAGACATACTGTCACAAATTTTTTTATGTTCAGGCCAATTCTGTGCTCAGAGCTGATGTCCACTTCATTGTCTCCAAGTGGTATCACAAAGCTATCTCAGATACAACATGTTAAAAACCAAATTTATGTTCCTTCCCTCCCTAAGCCTGGTCCTCTTGTAGGCTCGTTTCAGGTGGACTGGTGCCATCCTTTTTTCCTACTGCACAAACAAGAAATTTCAGTCATCCTTAATACCTACCTCTCAACTTTGGTTTCAGTTACTAAGAAGTTCTCATTTCTGTCTATTTTCTTCCGTTTTAGGGTATCCTGTATGTGTGTGTGCTGTGCTAAGTCACTTCAGTTGTGCCTGACTCTTTGCTACCCTATGGACCAGAGCCCGCCAAGGCTCCTCCATCCAGGGATTCTCCAGGCAAGAATACTGGAGTGGGTTGCCATGCCCCTCTCCAGGAGATCTTCTCAATCCAGGGATCGTATCCATGTCTCTTAGGTCTCCAGTGTTGGCAGGCAGGTTCTTTATCACAAGCACCACCTGAGAAGTCTTTCCCCAAGCATTTACTCTGATGAAGAAGGCACCTCTAGCAAGAAACTGAGGGCAGCCTCCAACCAACAGCCAACTAAGGCCTGTGGTCCAGTAGCCCAGAAAGAACTTAGTCCTTCCCAACAAACATAAAGTGAACTTGGAAGCAGATCTTGCCCCAGCTGAATCTTGAGATGACTCCATCTCTGGCTGCCACCCGATTGCAGCCTTCTGAGAGACCCTGTAGGAAAAGGCCCAGCAAAGCTATGGACCAAAGCCTGACCTGCAGACCATAGGCGATAAGTGTGTGCTGTTTTAAGCCACTGCGTTTGGGGATAATTTATGATGCAGCAATAAAGAGCTCATCCGTGTTGTATGGTACATAGTACTGGTTCCCTTTCCTTTCTCAATTCTCCTTGCTAATTTTGGTGCTTTTTACCATCCCAAATTTCTGCCATATTTACTGGGATGAAATCTGTTTTCCCGTGGCCCTGTTCATTGATCATAGCTTGAGTCTTTAGGGTCATGCAGACTTAAACAGCAAACATGTATCCCTGGGGCTGCACTCCAAGAAATCTTCCCTGCTCCTTCAGGTGTTCTTTAGTGGTTCCTGGGAGAAACCGTGTCTGTGTACATAGTGCCCAAATTGAGTGGAAAAAACAATCACCTCCATATTCTGAGTATTCCTTGTATGACAGCTGCTTTTTCCTTGTAAAGCAAGGCCAGTACAATGCTCAGTAAATGTAGGCCAAACACAAAAAATCCTGTTCTCAACTCAATCTAAGATTATGGTAGAGTTTTGAAATACAACTGCAGACAAATGTAATTGCAGGCTCATTGCCCTGTTTTCCATCAGTGCTATGGTTCAGCCGTTCTGTACTTGTGTAGTTGTTCTTTGGACTCCAAAGGATAAAATCTTTTATACCTGCTTAAATTTAGACTTGCATGTGGTTCCCCTGCATTTCTTCAGCCTTTTTGGATGTTTATCATATCCTGGTTTTTATCATAAGCACTTCATTTTAGCCATCTCTTTAAAAAAAAGTGGAAGAATTGTTTTGCTCTACTGACTTCACTTTCTCCAGGGGATCTTTCCAACTCAAGTATCAAACCTGGAGCTCCTGCATTGCAGGTGAATTCTTTACCTTCTGAGCCACCAGGGAGGGAATGGCTACCCACTCCAGTATTCTTGCCTGGAGATTTCCAAGGACAGAGGAGTCTGGTGGGCTCTAGTCCATCGGGTCGCAAGAGTCAGACAACTGAGAAACGAACACTTTCATTGACTTCACCAAGTTATTGCCACAATTCAGTATACTCACACAAGGGAAAACATAAAATTTCAAGTTTGTTTTTTATTTAAGAAAAATTATAAGACTTTCCTGGAAGTCCAGTAGTCAAGACTCTATGCTTCCAAATGCAGGGGGCATCAGTTCTATCCCTAGTCAACGAACTAAGATCTCACATGCTGTACAGCATGGCCAAATAATTTTTAAAGAAATACTATAAACATACAACATAACTGATATCACTCATGGATTAAAGCAGCTAATAAGATATCTCATGCTGCTGCTGCTGCTCTAAGTTGCTTCAGTCGTGTCTGACTCTGTGCGACCCCATAGACGGCAGCCCACCAGGCTTCCCTGTCCCTGGGATTCTCCAGGCAAGAACACTGGAGTGGGTTGCCATTTCCTTCTCCAAAGCATGAAAGTGAAAAGTCAAAGTGAAGTCACTCAGTCATGTCCAACTTTCAGCGACCCCATGGACTGCAGCCTACCAGGCTCCTCCGTCCATGGGATTTTTCCAGGCAAGAGTACTGGAGTGGGGTGCCATTGCCTTCTCCGAGATATCTCATAAAGATATTTAATAAATACGTGATAAAGATAACAGAACTTTGAAGCTCACTTTAAACTACCTCAGTTAATACATGGGCTTCCGTGATTGCTCAGCAAGTAAAGAATCTGCCTGCAATGCAAGAGAGACAGGAGACATAGCTTCAATCCCTTGGTCAGGAAGATCCCCTGGAGGAGTGCATGGCAACCCATCCCAGTGTTCTTGCCTGGAGAATCCCATGGACAGAGAAATCTGGTGGACTACAGTCAAAAGGATCACAAAGAGTTGGACAAGACTGAAGCAACTAATCATGCCACAGAGTTAATACATACATGACATGTCAAATAACTTAAATTTTCTAATCTTGTATAATTAATGTTTTTCTTATTGATAAATGGTTAAAAAGCATCTTGTGCCCAAAAATTGACAAAGCATATAATTGGGTTGCTAAGATAATACTATACTTTGCTGTCAATCATAATCTCTCAAATACTCCCATATTGGGCCAAGGCAATAAATCATTTATGAAAAAATATGTGGATATAAGATTCGAAGTCTTCCCTGGTGGCTCACATGGTAATGAATCAGCCTGCAATGCAGGAGACCGGGGTTCAACCCCTGGGTCAGGAGGATGCCCTGAAGAAGGGAATGGCAACCCACTCCAGTATTCTTGCCTGAAGAATTCCATGGACAGAGGAGCCTGGCAGCTACAGGCCATGGGGTCACAAAGAGTTGGACATGACTGAGCGATTCAAAGAAGTAACTTCCTTGTTCAAGTTTGGATATGAGCGTTTCTTTTATTTGTTTGGTCCTATTCGAAAATTAATCCAATATACTACTATTCAGTGATGGATTTCTCATACTGAAGCATTCTTTCTCACAACTTGATAACCTTGAGTCATAGTAACTACAGTATTTAATGAAAAAATTATTGAGTTCATGCAATAATATTTAAGGCAACTTGATTTACAAAGAATTATGAAAAATAACACTAGAAGAATTGGAGATAACAGACATAGAGATGTTTTGCTCTAATGGGGAGTAGAGAAATAGTCCACAGTTGAACTAGGAGTGGGGTCCAGTGTAAAAGATTTTTCAGATAGGAAATACTAATGACTGTTTGCAGATGGGAATAACCAACTAGAGCAGAGAAGGGTTTACAGTTGCTAAAGTGATGTCCGTGAATAGATGACTGGGGTCAGGAGATAAAGTACAATTGGAAGGTGGCCTTAGAGTGAGGGTAGACAATACATCTTCAGTAACAAGAGGGGAGGTGGAGGATGTGGAGACCTTTTGGTATGTGGTGGTGGTGAGTGTGTGTGGAAGTTCTCCTCTAACTGCTTTTATTTTCTCCATTAAGTAGGAAAGCAAGATATCAGTTGGAAGTAAGAACTGGGAAAAGAGGTTTGAAGAAAGTGGAGAAGTCGTGAAAACAGATATCTTAGAGTGGAGCTGGGAAATTCAGTGAACCAGGAAAATGTAGTTCTAGGCATCAATTTCAGACGCAAAAACGTGAGGAGGAATAAGACTGTCTTCTTCTTTGTCCCTTCTTAAGAGCCTGGAAGCTCCCAGCCAGGTGCCTATGAGTAAGAATTAACATCAGGCCTGGAGCTCCACAGAGATTTAGACCTACCTGGGATCTTACTTCTCACAACACTGTTTCCTTGGCAACTGTCACGTTCAGCTAGAGAGGAATGCTTTGTGCTGGAAGCTATCTGCCTGTTTCCTGTGAAATCCCCGGTCTATGGAATTGCGCCTGCAGAGGGAAAGCTCTAAGCTGGCATCCAGAGAGAAACTGGTGAGAAGCCAATCAAATGAATCCATGCACCTGGAACTTCCTATACGTGACCCGGGTAGATTACAGGGGCCAAGAGGCTGTGTGTATTGGTAGTCCCTCAACTTGTGGATAGCATGAAGGTACTGTGCACTCCCTGGTGGCTCAGAGGTTAAAGCGTCTGCCTGCAAGGCGGGAGACCTGGGTTCAATCCCTGGGTCGGGAAGATCCCCTGGAGAAGGAAATGGCAACCCACTCCAGTATTCTTGCCTGGAGAATCCCATGGACGGAGGAGCCTGGTAGGTTACAGTCCACGGGGTCACAAAGAGTCGGACATGACTGAGTGACTTCACTTTCACTTTCACTGTGGAATCAACACTACTCTCTTCATCTCTCTGTAAAGTTAAAAAAAAAATGAAGTATTAGAATAAAGTCTACTGTATGAGTTTGATTGACAGTCAAAACCCAAGCTACTGCTGATATGGGAAAGCATGGCATTTGAACAGATTGACATTTGAATCCTTAGCTCGATTTGTGTCTTCCTGTGTCATGGCCAGAATTGGCTCACAGACCCATTTACTGGCAAACCGATTAACGGCAAAGGAAACGAGACCACAGTGATTGCATGGACTAATTGCAACTCACACTGGGGTGTGTGGATAAGTGAGGAATGCTTCTCTGAGACCCCACAGCTTTGTATGCGTGGGACTTACTGAACACAACAAAGATTATGTTAAGAAGAAGGAAAGATAGGTACCAAGGACTGGCAGTGAAAGGAGGTTGGGTAGGCAATACGTTGCCTCTGTTGTGTGTATTTAAGACGTACATACTATCAGGGTAAAACTGAATTTTCTCTCAGGTCTCTGTAGCTGTTTGCTGAGATGGGGATTAGTGTCAAAAATCCTACTGAAAAGTTGGCTATTTCATGTTAGGCATGAATTATATCACAGACCAGATATGTAACTCAAGCACCAAACCCACTCTTCCCATTGTTTCATATAATGGTCACACTTATATGAAATTCTTATGTTATGGCTTTAAAAATATTCTGAATGCTAAGCCCTATCAAATGATCTCTATTTAATGTATTTTTTTGTGATTGTCATGCATAAAGTACTGCAAAGTTACCAATGTCTGAAGATTAATTGAAAACTTCATTACAGTATCAGTTATCTTCCTAAATTTACTTTTTACTCATTGGTTTTGATGGGGCCCAGTGTAGGTCACCAGCATGGGCCTCGATGGCATATTGGTGATTTTGAATTAAAGTTATTTAAGAAATGGTCAACATAAGGAGGGTACTATGGGAGACGTTTTCTGTCTCCCTGAAATAGGAATTAAATCTCTCCTGTGAAAGGTACCCCCTGACCCCCACCCCACATCTGGAAGTAGAAGGACACCCCTAATAGTCAGAGACAGGGAATGAAGGGTGAGAGGCCTGTATTACAAATACGTTACTTCTTCAGTTTTCTACCTTAAGCCCCAATTCTATTTAGATCCTTTGCTAATTGAGCATCCCAAACCTCAATTTATTTGTCCTGACAATTCCTCTCAAATTTATAGTTTTTGTCTAAAAAGTATAAAAGCTGCCCACTTTGGCGACTTCCTTTTGTCCCATTTCTATGAAACCTCTTTCTGCACAAAATTAAAAAAAAATTTTCTCCTCTTAATCTGTCCTGTGTCCATTTTATTACTAGTCTAGCAGCAAGAACACAAGGTGGGTACAGGGTGGGGGAGATTTCCCCCTTCATGACAGTTCTTTTTTAGCAAGCAGTAATTCACCTGCAGAATGAGTTCATTAGAAACATTGTGTTCCACAGCTGGTGGGCACTAGTCTCAACTTGTTTTCTCGTTTATCCTACACGTGTAATGGAGGTGAGCAAACAGATTCGATACTTAAAAAGAATATAAAGAATAGGCAGAAAGTGAAAGTGAAGTTACTCAGTCATGTCCGACTCTTTGCGACCACATGGACTGCAGCCTACCAGACTCCTCCATCCATGGGATTCTCCAGGCAAGAGTACTGGAGTGGGGTGCCATGTCCTTCTCCAGGGGATCTTCCCAACCCAGGGATCAAACCCAAGTCTCCCGCATTGCAGGCAGATTCTTTACCATCTGAGCCAGCAGGGAAGCCCAAAGAATAAGCCAACTTAAATACAAACCCTTGCATCTATACTTTCAAATGTCAGCATGTCTTCATCAGCTCAGGTTACCAAAACAAAATACCACAGACTAGCTGACGTAAGCAACAGAATTTTATTTTTTCACTTCTGGAATCCAAGAAATCGAAAATCAATGTGCCATATAGGTAGGTTTCCCTCTGAGGCTCTTTCTCTTAGCTTGTAAGCAGCTGCCACCATCCTGACCTGGTCTACACATGAAGAGAAGGAGAGGAAAAGGAAGAGGGAAGGAGAGAAAGAAAGAGAGGGAGAGAGAGAGAAAGCCTTTTTGGTGTCTCTTCTTATAAGGGCACTAATCCCATCATGGGGCCACACCCTCACAATCACCACTAGACCACTCAATTGTGTCTGACTCTGCAACCACAGGGACTGTAGTCTGCCTGGAGGAGGGCAGACTGGAAGATCCCCTGCAGGAGGTCATGGCAAACCCCTCCAGTATTCTTGCTTGGAGAATTCCATGGACAGAGGAGCCTGGCAGGCTATAGTCCGTGGGGTTGCACAGAGTTGGACACGACTGAAGCGACTAAGCAGCAGCAGCAGGCATAGAATTGCTTGGTTTTATGCATAACTTACATGGAACATTCATTATTTTTCCTTCAAAAGGCCTTTTTCTTCCAAAATGTTCAAAGGAATGCCCTTTTAAGTAGCTAATTAACCTGTGCATTTTGTGAAATTAATAGTAATTTTTCTTATATTATCCACTAGTGCTTATTCATGATAAATCTGTTTTTATTATAATGAGTATTTTCCTCTGATTAAGTATTTAATATTTGTTAATACAGAGATATTGACAAATAATTTCCCATCTTAGTTAAGGAGTAATGTGGACCTTTATGGTTCATTTGTGTTTGCTGTCCACTAACTTTACCTTCTTGAATCAAAAAGTTCTCTATGGGCTAAAATGCCATTTAATAAACTTAAGCACTCCTTGATTTTTTAAAACATTTGTTCTCAGAGTTTCCTTCTTTTTGAGTTTTTAAGTTTTCTCTTGTGTATGTGTGTGTGTGTGTGTGTGACGTGTTGGAGAAAGATAGACCATTTGGGAGGGAACAATAAACTCACTTTCAAATGATTCTAAAAACAATAAAAATTTCAAGTGGTCATAAGAAACAGACATAAATCATCTATCTACCGCCTCAGAAAGTAAACAGCTGCTTAAAGTCAAACTTCAAAGCCAAAAGCTCCTGCTACACTAATTGCAAAATTTTCATCGAATACCCAAGGAATTGGAAAAGATCCTAATGGCTATTTTATCTCCATTAAAGGCAACTGGATACACAGGCCATTAACAGTAGGCTCAGTTTCTATGATTGTGCCCAAGCACAGTTAAGCTTTTAGACAAACTTTGAAAGACCCTGAGTTACCATTAATGTGTAGAGTAGGAAAAGTTTTCATTACACTGTTAGGTTTGTTTAATGAATGGGGTCTGTGAATTTTACTGACAAAAGACAGGGCAATAGGAGAGGAAAAAGATATAAATGTGTTTGTTCTGAGGAGTTTTTGGCCCTGCTGCATGGCATGTAGGCTCTTCATTCGCTGACCAGAGATGAAACCCGTGCTCCCTGAGTTGGGAGGATACAGTCTTAACCACTGGACCACTAGGGAAGTCCCTAAATTTACTGGGTTTTTTATGTGCACAGGACAAAAAAAAGTTAAAGTGGCTAGACTTGGGGATTTATATACCATTTTTAACAAAGGAAAGGACATTTGAAGTTCAAAGGAAGATAAATTATGGAGAAGTGACTAGGAAATTTATAGAAGAACTAGTGGAAGGTGCTGGGAAAGACTGAAGGCAAAAAGAACAGCAGCAGAGGATAAGATAGTTAGATAGCATCATTGACTCAATGGACATGAACTTGAGCAAACTCCGGGAGATAGTGGAGGACAGGGAACCCTGGCGTGCTGCAGTCCATGGGATCGCAGAGATGGACCCACTTAGCGACTGACCACTACCCACAACAACAAATGGAAGACAGTGTTATTTTAGTACAGCCTGTTTACGCAAACTCATCACAGTGCTGACTCCCAGTCTCTGATGATAAGAATGCTCTTCTCTTCCCAGTACAGTGGGAAATGTAAAGCTTGCTATACATTGTATTATTTTACTATACCATCCTAAAGGGAAATGTATAGCTTGCTTTCAGGCAGATAAGGGGAAGGCAGAGAACTTCCCTGTAGCTGTTGATTCTCAGTTGCCTTCAGCTCAAAATAATCCTTGTGCCAAAGTGGCATCCTTGGCGGGTGGCGGGCAGGGGGTGCATCCTGATCCTTTTCAAATGCTCACCTATTTTCAGAGTGGAAGATTTCTGTGGAAGAAGGAAGCTATTGCTTCCCAGCTCCTTAAATTGGATTTTGAAGACACTGTCTCCTCTCAATCTCCACTGGGAGTCAGCAGGTCTATAAAGCAAGTGAATCAACTTAAATTTCTAAATTTTGTTTCTCACTGCAAGAGCTTTTGTGTTGTGTAAGACCCCAAAATACAAAAAATTATTCCAAATTACAGAAAGGCCACATTAAATCTCTCAGGTTGCTCTGTTTTTCACCGGCTGTGTCCTTTTCTTCCTTTCCTTCTATTTCTTCATCCCATTCTAGCACAGCCCCATCTGTTTGAGTATTTCTCTTCACTTTCTTCCTCTGGATTCTTTATTAATGCACATGCTTTCCTACCTACAGTACAGTGTAGAAAAGTTCCTGTGGTACTTTACAACTGTAAGCACCAGGATGTCTATTTCCTACTTTCATTTTTCATCTTCTTTTAATGTTCCTGTGTTACATGTAGAAACACAATAATATAGCCATTCTGGTATGGCAAGATTTCCTTGTCTTCTGATTTAATCTTCATGCCTGGTGGTGTGCTGGAGCTGCTTGCTAATTTTTCAGGGATTTTGTGAACTGGTTTTTAAACATGGCTATTACTAAAAATTGACTTATATAAACTTGCAATTAAATGAATTATGCTAAAAACATAGGTAATAAGTACTCCAAACTCAACCTAACACTTCGTAATTATTTTACTATACTATTATCTGTGCTCTTGAGGATGTTTATGCTGATTCTATCTATCTGCATGGGATTTGCCCAGTGGCTCAGTGGTAAAGAATCTGCCTGCAATGCAGGAGACCCGGGTTCAATCCCTGGGCCAGGAAGATCCCCTGGAGGGGGCATGGCAACCCACTCCGGTATTCTTACCTGGAGAATTCCATGGACAGAGGAGCCTGGTGGGCTATGGTCCATGCGGTTGCAGAGTCAGACACAACTGAAGTGACTGAGAACGCACTCACATACATCAATCAGCATGGAGGCAACACTGTATATGATGTGCTACTGCCTACCTCTTTCCAACTTCGTATTTAGTGATGTCAGGGCAAAAGCCACGATTTGGAGTTTAATCCCCCTAGAAAACCAGCACACCACTGCTCTAAGCCTATAAAAATCTGGTTGATCATTTATTAAGTTTTAATGACCAAATCCTAACTTTTGATGTGCTTAACATCAGTCTTCTTTCTTCCAGTTTCAAGATTGGTGCAATCAGTTCATAGGAAGGTTTCTACCAAGTCATATGCTTTGTCCTTTCAACCTTGGCTAAACAGGATAATTTTATCTTTGGTTTAGACAACAGAAGTTGGCTAACAGAAGATCAACGTCTGTCTCATTGAGTAGGTGAGCTTCTTCCTTTGAGTCAGCTCTAAGTTTTCTATTTCATTTGTTGCACACAAGCACCACTAAACTCTTTGAATCTCTGTCAGTTGTACCGTAATCAAAGTGTAGTAGTTGTTGCAGCTTTTCAATTACAGTCATCTGCATACTTAGCATAGTTTAGTTTCTAACTCATGCTCACTATTCTTTTATCATCTCTACCAATTCACTCTCTCTCTCTCTGTTTTTTAAATACAGTTGTTTTTTTAAAAAATATTTATTTATTTATTTGGCTGCACTGGGTCTCAGTTGTGGCCCTTGGGATCTTCGGTCTTGGTTGCATGCATGATCTTTAGTTGCGGCATGTGGGATCTAGGTAGATTTCCCTATCTAGAGGGCTTCCCAGGTGGCTCAGCAATAAAAAAATCCGCCTGCCAATGCAGGGGATACAGGAGACACAGGTTTGATCTCTGAGTCAGGAAGATCCCCTGGAGAAAGAAATGACAACCCACTCCAGTATTCTTGCCTGGAAAATCTCATGAAAAGAGGAGCCTGGCAGGCTACAGTCCATGGGGTTGCAGAGTCAGACACCACTGAGCAACTGAGCACACACAGGATCTAGTTCCTTGACCAGAGATCCAACCCGGGCCCCCTGCATTTAGGAGTGTGGAGTCTTAGCCACTGGAACACCAGGGAAGTCTCCCAATTCACTCTCTGAAGATACTTGTCAATACAGCTATTTCCATTTGAAGGGGACTCTGATTTAACCGAGAAGAAAACTAATGTATTTTTTTTTTAATTTCCTGCCAGAACGGTACATAGTTTTCTGAGGCTTTTAAGAATTCTGCAATTTAGTGCTCACTTCGGCAGCACATATACTAAAATTGGAATGATACAGAGAAGATTAGCATGGCCCCTGCACAAGGATGACACGCAAATTCATGAAGCATTCCATATTTTTTATGAGACAAAAAAAGAATTCTGCAATTTAGAATTATTCCATTTGTTATTGTCCAGGCTTTCTCCTTTTCTTTGGAGGCTAGATTTCAAATGTTGGAAAACAATGACATCAAGATAATCTCAATAATCTAAAGAGTACTATAGGAATTAAAATTGTAAATTACCAACATCAGAATGTTTCCAGATGTGGTAGAGACAATCTGAGAACAGGAGATTCCAATCCCTCAGGCAGGAAAAAGAAGCAAAAAGAAAAAGATAGGACAGGGTGGCAGATGGCAAATTCCTATGGCTTCCCACTTTTGCCTACAATTGGCTTTAAAAAAATAATAAAATAAATAGCTCAGAGGTGGTTTAAAAGTTGTGCTGTTTTATTTTTAGGTAACTGAGACATTGCCTCAAAGACTATGCCACTTTCCTGGTTCTATGGAGCTTCCTTATGGAACTTCGTTTCTATAGGAGTTGGTGATTGAGGTGAATCCTGTGATAAAAATAGGTTCAGAGGATACATCCCCGGGGGTGAATGACTGTGATCAGGAACACCTGCGCTTTGAAGACTTCCCTTGAGAGTAGCTTCCACACACAGATAGCAGTCCCTGCAGACGTGGGGCCTGGCCTCCTCCCAGACTTCAGCTTACATGTCTCCTCGGGGCTCCTTAGTTGGAGAGGAGGTGGGGGAGCTAGTGCTGTGATGTGCACCCTTTGTGGGGAGACCTGGAGTTGTCAGAACTTGGGGTGTCGGGGAAAACCTGGCTGACATGCCACAGTAGGTCCCCAGGTTCCCAGGTGCAGAGGCCTCTCTGTTCCCCTCCGAGGTCTTGGGCTGGGCAGAGGGTGTGAGGACAGGGCTGTTCACAGCTGTGCTCCCAGACGAGGAAGGGGCCCGGGTGGACGCGCTCGGTCTGGAAATGACGGGCACTGGCTGAAGCTGGACGCATGCCACCATGCTGACTCTGGGCCTAATTCCATCTGGCACTCCAAAAATGCTGGATGGCCACAAAGCTAGCAAGGCCGCTGCCTCCCTGTTGTAAGCATACTCTGGTCGCTCCATCGGTCTTTGAATTGGCTGTAAGGAGGACGGAAAGACCAAGTTAGAGAAGACACTTCCTGGCTGGAATATACAGGCTGCTCTGTGCTAATTGACTGTTTGGGCCTGAAAGAACTTTTTTTTTTTTTTTTTTGGAAGGAGCAGTGCACAAGAATTGGCTCAGTGGCAAAGAATCTGCCTGCAATAAAGGAGACCATGTTCGATCCCTGGGTCGGGAAGATACCCTGGAGAAGGGAATGGCTACCCACTCCAGTATTCTTGCCTGGAAGATCCCATAGACAGAGGAACCTGGAGGGCTACAGTCCATGGGGTCGCAAGGAGTCAGACACGGCTTAGTGACTAAAACACACACACAGTGCATGTATGGCCGCTGCAGGAGATGAAGAGGGTGTCTGAGACTGGGGTGACTTGCAAAAGGTAGGTGTGGTTGAAGTTGGGCTAAACTGGGAAACTGATTTGACTTTTGCCTGCTTTGCCGAGGTTTTGAATGCCATCTTTCCCCAGAGATACAAACGTAGAGCGTAAGGAAGCAAGTCCCAAGGACAGGTCCACGTCAACATCCCCAAGGAGAAATTTTCTAAAGTGTCCTTAAATCCCTGCTGTACCCTGGTCCCTGCCACCCACGGCCTGAGTCATGTCCATGCTGGTACTTTGACCAAACAGTTACAGTGGGCCAGATATTTCCTGTCCTTTCATTTTTTCTCCCCTTTAGTATTAGTGTGTCAAAACAGTAGGATATTTTCAACAAAGAAATCCTTTTGGCACTACTGTGCTATATTCTACAAACCCTTTCACCAGTCAGTGTCCTTTAATTTGGTCTAATATTTTGTATCTTTCTTGTCTGCATTGACCTATTTTTTGTCACCAGTTTCCTATTAGAATGGTAAAGTGCCACAAGCAAATACAAATAAGTCAAACTTTTTCTTTCTTTTTGTATTTTGGCTCTGCTGGGTCTTCATTGCAGCATGTGGGCTTTCTGTAGTTGCAGCCCATGGCTTAGTTGCCCCATGGCATGTGGAATCTTAGTTCCCCATAAGGAAACAAACCCACGTCCCCTGCATTGGAAGGCTGATTCTCAACCACAGGACCACCAGGAAAGTCTCACGAAGTTTTTACTGAGCCCAAGTTCTGTTGGTCTTTCTTGCTGAGGGAGCCACAGAGTTCTTAAGCGGCCTACAAACATCCTAGTCATTATGTCCTAAATGATTAAATATTTTCCTGATGTAGCTGTTATCGTAGACTTAGGATTTCCTTCAGGATGATACTGGAATTGAAATAGTTTCAACTTTATATCTTCTAAACTAAAATTCCCAGTATAGAACTTTTCTGATATGATAGAAGAATATGATAAGAAAAAAAAAAATCTGTTTTCACTGAATCTAAAACATTTCTTTTTTTTCTTTTCTTTTGAATCTAAAACATTTCTATTTGGGTTCAGTACACAAAAAGTTTGAAAAATTTAGACACCTTAATTTTACCAGTCCCTCAAATATTAGCAGTGTGCTGTTTCTACAGTTCAGATACGGACTTCTCTTGTAAGTGATCTATAACAAGGATTCTAGCCTGGAAGAAATTCTGCCCTCCAGGGGACATTCGACAATGTCTGGAGACATTGTTGACTGTCCCAATAGAGGAAAAGGGTGCTAGTGGCATCTAGAGGGGACAGGTCAGGGATGCTGGCTAAACATCCTACAATGCAGCACAACCCAGCAACAAAGAATTATCCAGCCCCAAAGTGCTGCTGTTGAGACACACTGATCCAAAGTAACTCAATTCTTTGAGGAAACATAAACTCCCCTGACTTACCAGCACTGGAACTATATAGTAGCTTTTTCTGTAGCCAGGACTGCTGTCACTGCTCTCTTCGGACAAAGCAAGCACCCCTTTCTGTAAACAGAAAAATGCAGTTGTCTTAGAACCCCTTTTGTTATTTTTTGGCTTCCTTTCCAAATATTTAACAGATACGTATATTTTAAACCTTTGAAAATGATCCACAAAATGCTAGAAAAGGAAAAAGCATTTTATACATGGCTGATGAAAGAGAACTGATTAGAAAACAAAATCAGAATAAGCAGTGTTTAAGATGCTGAGGTGATATTTAATGCTCTGACTTTGTAAACATTAAAAACATTACTATAATGTTATTTAATGGATCACGTGGTGGTTTTCTTTCTTTTTAAATAATTTTTACTTTTTGGCAGCAACGCATAGCACGTGGGATTTTAGTTCCCCAACCAGGGATCAAACCCATACCCCATGCATTGGATGTATGGAGTTTTAACCACTGGACCGCCAGGGAGGTCCAGAGTGTTGTGTGAGAGAGTTTGTGTGTGTGTGGGGGGCTAAGTTGCTTCAGTCATGTCCAGCTCTTTGTAACCCCATGGACTGACTGTAGCCTACCAGGCTCTTCGGTCCATGGAACTCTCCAGGCAAAAATACTGGAGTGAGTATCTCCTTCCCACTGAAGTGGGGGAAGCCATTTCCCTCTCCAGGGGATCTTCTGGACCCAGGGATCAAACTGTATAGTCCATCAGGTCACAAAGAGTCAGACACAACTGAGGGACTTTCACTTTCACTAGAAAAAGAGAATGTAGCCATGATTCTTACACAAACATAAAAGGAACAAGTGTCAAGCATTATATTTAATTCATTCATTAATGGGGGCACTGGCAAGCTGTTACAACACTTTAAAAAAGAACTCAATACCACACATTTCTGCTCAGATAAGGTAAACTGAAATGAATTTACAGATAGTGCAAAATGGGCACAACTGGTCAATATCCACAGGCAATAATCAACTGTGTCCTACCAGACAGTTCTCATTTCTATGCACAGGATTTAATTACGTTACTATCAGTTTTGTGCAAGTTAACTTCTATCTCTCCAGTGTTCTAAAACAGTCAAAGGCAGGGCTCCCCTGGTGGCTCAGTGGTAAAGAATTCACCTGCTCTTGCAGGAGACAGTGTTCCTTCCCCAGTCCTTGAAGATCCCACATGCCTTGGAGCAACTAAGCCTCTGCGCCACAGCTGTTGATCCTGTGCCCTAGAGCCCGGGAATCGTAACTCCTGAGCCCACATCCTGCCACTATTGAAATCCGTGCGCCCTAGAGCCTGTGCTCCGCAAAAAAGAGTTAACCCCCACTCACTGCAACTAGAGAAAAGCCTGCACTGCAACTAGAGAAAAGCCTGCGCAGCAACGAAGACCCAGCACAGCCAAAAATAAATAAATAAAATTTAAAATAAAACAGTCAAAGGCAAAATGACAATAACTGGAATAAACGCACTAGCCAGATTGTCACTAAATTTCAGTGTTTCATGATTTTTCTTTACTCTGCCTTTATTCTTCGGATGTTTTCTTCTCGACAAGCCTAATGTTGCTGCTGCTGCTGCTGCTGAGTCGCTTCAGTCGTGTCTGACTCTGTGCGACTCCATAGACGGCAGCCCCCCAGGCTTCCCCGTCCCTGGGATTCTCCAGGCAAGAACACTGGAGTGGGTTGCTAGTTCCTTCTCCAATGCATGAAAGTAAAAAGTGAAAGTGAAGTCGCTCAGTCATATCTGACTCTTCGCGACCCCATGGACTGCAGCCTACCAGGCTCCTCTGTCCATGGGATTTTCCAGGTAAGAGTACTGGAGTAGGGTGCCAGTTCCTTCTCCACAACAAGCCTTATGTTAGTGGCCACTAATTCAGTATGATTTGGGGCACTGAGAAGACACTTTCTTATCACTTGACTCTACCTACCTGCCTGTAAGGTACCTGGAATTCCACACGAAGACCTTTAGTCTCTGAGCAGACCTGGCTTCATGCCACACAACATAAATGAGTCCCCACAGAGGGCAATGTTTACAAGGTGCCTTTTGGCACACAAAGCTCTTTCACGTGTGTGACTGTGTTTGATTCTCAAGACAGTTCATTAAAAAAAAAATGATGAAACTGGGAGGCTTGCCCAAGGTGACGAGAACCTAGTGAGTGATGCAGTGGGGACTTGAACCCCATCCAGGCTTCAGATGGTGTCCACTTCCTGCCATGCTCACATGCCTTACAGGTCCTACCGAAGGCAGACAGAGGCACAGGAAGAGGATTCACACTTGCTCACCAAGTCCCCCGACACCACAATACTGGGAAGTTCATTCAACACACGACTCACACATTCACTGAGCACCCACTATGTTGCCAGGCGTGGGGGTCACAGTATTGAGCAAGACAGAGTCCCCATCTTTGGGAACATAAATTATAGTAGGGAAGACACATGTCAAACAACTAAGTACAGCATGGATTATTCAGCCAGGACTGTTAGAAGTGCTACAAAGAACTGCAAGGAGTGCAAGTGAGCCTGGGGCGATTTGACTAGACTGGGGATGGGGAGGGAGGATCAGGGAAGTGAAGTTCAAACCACACTCCCAGGGATGACTAGCAGTTAAGGGTTTGGGGATGGGGAGGAGGGCATCTCTGGGGCAGGCTGGAGGGCAAAAATATTTCAGAGGAAGTAAGCAGCAACAATGGAGACTGAGTCAGATCTCTGTTGCTCTCCTTTTTCTTCTGCCTCTGTGCCCATGGGCTCTTCTCTGAGTCTTCCAAAAAAAAAACCTAAACTTAAATATTTTGGGGGTAGAATGTGTTGTGGAACTATTCTTGAGGAGACAGACCTTCCCTTTATCCAAGTTAGTCTCTCTTCATGCCTTGGAGTAATTTAAACATCACTTCTGAACATTTCAGTTCAGCTCAGTTCAGTCGCTCAGTTGTGTCCGACTCTTTGCGACCCCATGAATTGCAGCTCACCAGGTCTCCCTGTCCATCACCAACTCCCAGAGTTCACTCAAACTCATGCCCATTGAGTCGGTGATGCCATCCAACCATCTCATCCTCTGTCGTCCCCTTCTCCTCCTGCCCTCAAATCTTTCCCAGCATCAGGGTCTTTTCAAATGAGTCAGCTTTTCACATCAGGTGGCCAAAGTATTGGAGTTTCAGCTTCAACATCAATCCTTCCAATGAACACCCAGGACTGATCTCCTTTAGGATGGACTGGTTGGATCTTCTTACAGTCCAAGGGACTCTCAAGAGTCTTCTCCAACACCACAGTTCAAAAGCATCAATTCTTCGGCGCTCAGCTTTCTTTATAGTCCAACTCTCAAATCCATACATGACCACTGGAAAAACCATAGCCTTGACTAGACAGACCTTTTTTGACAAAGTAATGTCTCTTGCTTTTTAATATGCTGTCTAGGTTGGTCATAACTTTCCTTCCTAGGAGTAAGTGTCTTTTAATTTCATGGCTGCAATCACGCAATCTGCAGTGATTTTGGAGCCCCTCAAAAAAAGTCAGCCACTGTTTCCCCATCTATTTGCCATGAAGTGATGGGACCGGATGCCGTGATCTTAATTTTCTGAATGTTGAGCTGTAAGCCAGGTTTTCATTCTCCTCTTTCACTTTCATCATGCTGCGGCTAAGCTGCTAAGTTGCTTCAGTCGTGTCCGACTCTGTGCGACCCCATAGACAGCAGCCCACCAGGCTCCGCTGTCCCTGGGATTCATATGGATACCTAAATTACCCTCAGGGGTTCCCTGGTGATTCATCAGTAAAGAATCCACGTGCATTGCAGGAGATGCAGGAGACACAGATTCAATCCCTGAGTCAGAAAGATTCCCTGGTGGAAGGCATGGCAACCCACTCCAGTTTTCTTGCCTGGAGAATCCCATGGACAGAGGAGCCTGGCAAGCTACATACAGTCCATGGGGTTGCACAGAGTTGGACACGACTGAAGCAGCTGAGCACGCATGCAAGTTACCCTTAGTTGCTTTAATTTTAGCATAAATGAATTTAGATCCTTTCTTGAAAGAGGGAATGGATATAAAAGGGTGGAGAATGTAGGGGGAAAAAAAAGAATTGATAAAGTCACTCTTATGTCCAGAGCATGAGAAATCTAGATGTCACGTGCCTTTGCGTTCCTATAGGTAAATTTAGATGACCTGGAAGGGAAAGTAATGTGAAGACATCAGTGGTGACTCACCATCTGAAATGTGAGAACTCCGTGGAGAAAGACCAGAAGACTCACATGCTGCGCCATGCTGAGTGGCTGAAAGCACAAGAGAAACTTTGTTATTCATGTAAATGAACACGAGTGTGTATATACACAGATGATGTCTTGATCAGTCTTTATTTAACAGTGATCATGTACCATGAGCACAAGGTACTAGAGCAGGTGGGGTTTGAAATCCTCACTTTGAAACACTTGCTAGCTGTGAGGCCTGGGACAAATTATTTAACCTCTTTGTGCCTTATTTTTCTCATCTATAAAATGCAGATAATATTAAAAGCTATTTCAAGGGTGATTATGAAATTCAAATGAGGAAGTTCATATGATGCATTTAAAATAGTACAGGAACACGGCAGCCCTCTATACTTTTTTAGCTTTTATTATTATTACCATGCTTTGAGCTGGGCAGCAAATAGAGAGATAAATAAAATAGAGGCCAAGCTGTGAAGAATTTATAGTCTGTCCAAGAGACTAAATAAAAGGAGTGGATTTCTGCCTCCACTGCTTACTGCTTTATCCCTTGTGTTAGTCGCTCAGTCACGTCCAACTCTTTGTGACCCTGATAGGGGAAGCACACTGACTGAAACCGCCCACCCTGGCCAGGCTCTCTAGTAACCATTCACATGAGTCATTTTATGACAGGAGGTCCTGGTAAGGAATACGGAACTAATAAGCGATTCGTGTGCCACCAGGAAGAACTCTGAGTCAGAATGATTGTCCAAAGACAACCCGGAAACTAATCCTATTAGCATAAAACCCGAGACTGAGCCACGTGGCAGAGCAGCTCTCCTGGGTTTCCTTACCCTGCTGCTCTCTGCCCGGGTGCCTTCTTCCAATAAAGTCTCTTGCTTTGTCAGCACGTGTCTCCTCAGACAATTCTTTTCCAAGTGCTAGACAAGAGTCCACTCTTGGGGCCCTGGAGAGCGGCAACCCCTTCCTACAACAACCCCATGGCCTAGAGCCTGTCAGGCTCCTCTGTCCATGGAATTTTCCAGGCAAGAATACTGGAGTGGGTTGCCATTCTCTTCTCCAGGGGATCTTCCTGACCCAGGGATGGAACCGGGGTCTTCCCTCATGCAGGCAGATTCTTAACTGAGCCACTAGGGATATGAGATAAAGAGGATCCATAAACTGGATGCAACTCAGAGTGAGTTTGACCTGAACAGCGCCTTGCACAGCTGTCTAGATCAGAAGATGAATCTTTTGACATTGAAAAATATTTAAAGCAACCTAGTGGTGCATGGGTCCTAGAAAATCAGGTTCTGGTTAAGCACTGGACACTGCTGAGATCCTGGATGCTTCTTGACACGCATAACTTGTCCCCTCGCACTCAGAAGCCCCAAATCACTTTCCTTTGTGTTAGCACAAGATAGGTTATGAGCCCCAGTTCTAACAACACCTTTAAGGTTTCTCATCACTGGGTGCTCCCTATGCACATGTGCAATGCACATGTTAACAAACTTCTGCTTGTTTTTCTCTTGTTTATTTGTCTTTGTTAGTCTTCCAGGGTTCCAACTGGAGATCCTAAAATGAATAAAGGAAAACGGATTTTTTCCCTTCCCTATTTCCTGCCTACCTGTCACCCCCAAATCCTTTTTATTTATTTATTTTTGATTGCACTGGGTCTTTTTGCTATGTATGGCTTTCTCTAGTTTCTGCAAGGGGGCTACTCTCTAGTTGCAGTGGGAGGACTTCTTCTTGCAGTGGCTTCTCTTGTTCCTGGAGCACAGGCTCTGGGCACATGGGCTTCATTAGTTGTGGTGTGCATGGTTATTTGCTCCACGACATGTGTAATATTCCTGGAGCAGGGATCGAACTCATGTCCCCTGCATTGGCAGGCAGATTCTTATACACTGAGCCACAGGGAAGTTCCACCCCAAAATCCCTTATTGAGAACTTTCTATACTCCAGGTCCCATGTAGTGCGCTTTCCACATATTATTTCATTTGACCCTTTCAGTGACTGCACAGGAGGGTATTTTATATGCACATTTTGTACATGAGGAAGTCAAGGTTAGAAAGGTTAATAAGATCTCCAAAGTCACACCAAAGGAGGTGGTACAGCAGGGTTTGAATGTCTGTCTGATTCCAGCTGATTTTTTCTGATCCCCATGCCTCTGTTTCTTACTAGGCTCTTTGGAGTTGGACAGGGTAATGGGTATGCATAAATATTTTACCATTTACACAATCCTTTTCTCAAAACAGCCTAAAGCTGTGGTTCTCAGGTAGATCCAGGCAAAATTGAATTTATTTGGAATTTTCCCAGGAGTCATCCGCCATTTTGGAAAATCACAATGCCAGTGGCCAAACTGCCTGCCACTTACATTTGCAAGTGCCTATTGTGTTCATGGCAGTCTGCCTGGAAGCCACGGAGCTGACAAACATTGTGTTCTGGGATTATAGTTACAGGTTGGCCTTTGGGAGATGAGTAAATTTAGATGAAATCATAAAGCCGGGATCCTCCTGATAAGATGAGTGTTATTTGTTCAGTCATGTCCAACTCTTTACGACCCCATGGACTATACACTGCCAGGCTCCTCTGTCCATGGGATTTCCCAGGCAAGAATACTGGAGTGGGTAGCGATTTCCTTCTCCAGGGGATCTTCCTGACCCAGGGATCAAACCCAGGTCTCTGCAGGCAGGTTCTTTACCGCCTAGCCACCAGGAAAGCCCTTGGTAAGATTAGTGCCCTTAAGAAGAGATCAGACAGATTGCATGCTTCTCTTTCTTTGTGTCTCTATCATGTGAAGATACAGTAAGAAGGAGGCTGCCTGCAAGCTAAGAAGAAAGCCCTCACCAGAACCTGACCATGCCGGCCCCTGACCATGCCGGCCCCTGACCATGCCTAGCCTCCAGAACTGTGAGAAATAAATACCTGATTCTCAATCTGCCCAGCGTATGGTACTTTGTTATAGGAGCCCAAGCTAAGACACAGGCCCGCTGTACTGCTCCCAAGACTTGCTCTTCAAGCCCCTTGGTTCTAGTGTGGTACAGTTCCAGGTGCTGGGATACCTCTGTACCTAGGAGCCACTTGCCCGTCGTGCACAATGTTACTGTCTACTTTTATTTTCCCATGAATCTAGGGTCTTCCTCTAACACACCCCAGACCAGCACTCCCCAGAGTGGGCCATTCCCCACCCACCATTCAGCCTTCTGTATTAATGAAGGACAGCTGGCCTGACTTTATGGAGGCTGATTAAGCTGATTCTCTGTCTGAGAAATGTTAACCCACAGAGATGAGCTCTCTGTCCCTCCCTATGACATTGTCTGATAGTCCACTTTTAAATGATCATTCCTTTGACTTAAGTTACTGCCTCTCCTAATATTTGGTTCAATCCAATAAACATTTACTGTGAAAGGTGATAGGGATAAAGAGATGAAAGTTAGTATCTTTTTACTGAAGGCTTGTCAGGTCTGCCAGTTACACTGGGCCCTTATGAAGGAAAAGCAACCTGGCCCAATCTGCTTATTAAGAATGCTCCATGTCAGAGGAGAATTATGCACTCATGTTTGGTCAGGGACAATGAGAAGTGAAGCCAGAACTGCCTGGAGAAAGGGTCACAGAGAATACATTTCTCAGGGTCCCAAATAGCTTCCAGAAATCTAGAGAACCACCTCAAGAAAGTTAGGCCAAGTGGGGAGCTCTGTCATAGCGATAAAAAGTTTTAAATAATAATTAAAAAACCAATCATAATAAAACTAATCCTCACTAAGGTCTCATTACAGCCAAGGCACTGTGCTATCTGTTTGACCTTCCCAACAAGCTACAAGGGGCTTCCCTCATAGCTCAGTTGGTAAAGAGACTGCCTGCAGTGCAGGAGAACTGGGTTTGATTCCTGGGTTGGGAAGATCCCCTGGAGCAGGAAATGTCAACCCACTCCATTATCCTTGCCTGGAGAATCTCATGGACAGAGGAGCCTGGCAGGCTATAGTCTGTGGAGTCCCAAGAGTTGGGCACGACTGAGCAACTAGGCACGCACACACAAGCTACAAAATAATCAATACATGTTTAAATTACCTACTCTGTTTAATTATTTTTAAAGCATGGCTGGGAATGACTAGGAAAGAAAACAGTCTAAGTAAAATGTCCCTTTTATCCAGTAGATCCTAATTTTTAAAATGTCTTGTAAGACTGGGGTTGATTTGGTTCCTTCAGCACTTCTACTGGAGAAGGCAATGGCACCCCACTCCAGTACTCTTGCCTGGAAAATCCCGTGGACGGAGGAGCCTGGTGGGCTGCAGTCCATGGGGTCGCGAAGAGTTGGACACGACTGAGCGACTTCCCTTTCACTTTTCACTTTCATGCATTGGAGAAGGAAATGGCAATCCACTCCAGGGTTCTTGCCTGGAGAATCCCAGGGACAGGGGAGCCTGGTAGGGTGCCGTCTATGGGGTCGCACAGAGTCGGACACGACTGAAGCGACTTAGCAGCAGCAGCAGCAGCAGCAGCAGCAGCACTTCTACTAAACTATACACTCCTCTAGATGTTTGACAAAAGGGAAAACATATAATGACTTAGTCTTACCATTTCAAGTTTGAATAACAAAGAAATGTATGGAGAAATCTTTTGCATTCGCAGCCACAAACTTGGCTGATTCGTTTCTCCCTTTTCCCTTCAGCAAAACTGCAGGGGGAGAGCTTTCGGGAGAAGGAACTGGAAACCTTGCAGGGAAATCAGGCCCTCACAGACTTCTACCACCGTGGTCTTATTTCTTGTTTTTTATCATACATTTCATCAGTAAAAAATTTTGAGCATGCACTATGTATATATAAATGTATAGATATAGATATTATTTAATTATGTATCCATCCTTAAGCATGTTCTACTGCATATCTATTATGTACATTATAGAAATCACTGAAAAATAAGTTTTAAAGTATGGAATTTAAAAATATAAAAATCTTAAAATATTTTCCTTCCCCAGTGGGTCTGTTGCCCACCCCCAGGATACAAACACTCTACTCCAGTGACCATCTCCTGTTGCCACATCCACCAGAAGGCATTCCCCCTCTAGCTGACACCAATAGGTTCACTAAGCCTCAGATCCATAAATCAATAAATCTGAGGGTAGGTGTTTCCCTCCAGACTCCTCAAGACTCACCTGCTGCCGCTGGAGCTTTGTGAGATAGACAGGAAGCTCCACCAAGAGTAACACCGACCAGGCCTCTTAGCCCCACAAAATGCCCATGGCTTTCTGCGCTCTCTAGACTGGAGGCTTTACAAAACATGATGTCAGATGGGGAGTGACAGTCTGTTTTCAGGATTTGCTTTTAAGAGAACTGCTTACCCCTGGCTTTGCAGCCAACCACACATCCCTGATTTCACATAATTATACGGAGGCTGGAGGGGACTGCGCACGTCAGAAGCTGGGTGAGGCCCGGGTGTACCGAACACGAACCGACAATGAATTCCTAACCAGCAGAGAACCCATCAAAGAAACAGAACCAAATACTGAAGTTGAGTAACATTTGAAATGCTTTGTGTGTCAGTTTTATTTTTTTTCCAAGTTGAAACTACCACTGTTGTCAGAGAAAAATACAAGGCAGATATCAAATTCTAATTGAGTGAAGCTAAGTCATATCATGGGGCTTCCCTGGAGGTTCAGCAGTAAAGAATCTGCCTGTAGTGCAGAAGACCCAGGTTCGATCTGTGGGTTGGGAAGATCCCCTGGAGAAGGGCATGTACTCTTGCCTAGAGAATCCCATGGACAGAGGAGCTTGGCAGGCTGTAGTCCATAGGGTTGCACAGAGTCAGACACAACTGAAGTGACTAAGCAACAGCAGCAAGTTACATCACATCTCCTGTGCTGGCCTTTGCTCCAATGTTACCCTTGGTAGGCACATAGAAATGTACCAGAAAATGTACACATCCACAACCTGCAAGGGGAGTTCCTCCAACAGAGATTTCTAGAGAGTGAATTTGTATCCTGCATATATGTACAGTATACTTAGGTGTACTTCAGGCCTATGTTCCTGGTGTGAATCCTATTTAGTTATTGCATATGTCTTTCAATAATACGCTACTAGCTTCAGTCCCAGAGAAGGCAATGGCAGCCCACTCCAGGAGCGACTTCTCTTTCACTTTTCACTTTCATGCATTGGAGAAGGAAATGGCAACCCACTCCAGTGTTCCTGCCTGGAGAGTCCCAGGGACGGGGGAGCCTGGTGGGCTGCCATCTCTGGGGCCGCACAGAGTCAGACACGACTGAAGCGACTTAGCAGCAGTAGCAGCAGCAGCTTCAGTGCATAAAGATTTTATAGGTTTAGTTAAGAGTTTTACATTTTTGTTCATAGATGAGATTTATCTATGAGATTATTATGTCTACTTTGGTTTTGGCATGAGGTTTTCAACCTTTGTAAAATGACTAAAGAAGCTTTTTCTATGCTAACTTATGTTAGTATCTAAGAGGACAGTGAAAATTTTGGCTTAAAGCTCAACATTCAGAAAACGAAGATGATGGCATCCGGTCCCAGCCCTTCGTGGAAAATACATAGGGAAACAGTGGAAACAGTGTCAGACTTTATTTTTGGGGGCTCCAAAATCACTGCAGATAGTGATTACAGCCATGAAATTAAAAGACGCTTACTCCTTGGAAGGAAAGTTATGACCAACCTAGATAGCATATTGAAAAGCAGAGATATTACTTTGGCAACAAAGTCCGTTTAGTCAAGGTATGTTTTTTCCAGTGGTCATGTATGGATGTGAGAGTTGGACTGTGAAGAAAGCTGAGCACCAAAGAATTGATGCTTTTGAACTGTGGTACTGGAGAAGACTCTTTAGAGTTCCTTGGACTGCAAGGAGATCAAACCAGTCCATCCTAAAGGAGATCAGTCCTGGGTGTTCATTGGAAGGAATGATGCTAAAGCTGAAACTCCAGTACTTTGGCCACCTCATGTGAAGAGTTGACTCATTGGAAAAGACTCTGATGCTGGGAGGGATTGGTGGCAGGAGGAAAAGGGGAAGACAGAGGATGAGATAGTTGGATGGCATCACTAACTCGATGGACGTGAATTTGAGTGAACTCCGGGAGTTGGTGATGGACAGGGAGGCCTGGTGTGCTGCGATTCATGGGGTCGCAAAGAGTCGGACAAGGCTGAGTGACTGAACTGAACTGAACACACATGTATATTTCCTTATGTTTTTCTAATCAAATATGACTCTCCTCAAAGGATATCCAGATCTTCAGGGCTTCTGTGAGGATTATAATGCTAATGCTTTAATTAACCCACTACCAGAGCGTGGAGGACCTTCTTTCCCTGAGGTAGACTGTCTTAGACAAATATTTTGATTCCTAGGCCAAAATCAATGGATTTCTTTAAAAATTTTTAATTTAAATTAATTTATTTATTTTTGGTTACACTGGCTCTTCAGGTGGCTCAGAAGGTAAAGCGTCTGCCTGCAATGTGGGAGACCTTGGTTCGATCCTTGGGTAGAGAAGATCCCCTGGAGAAGGAAATGGCAACCCACTCCAGTATTCTTGCCTGGAGAATCCCATGGACGGAGGACCCTGGTGGGCTACAGTCCACGGGGTCGCGAAGAGTTGGACATGACTTCACTTTCACTTTCACTTTCACTGGTTCTTCATTGCTGCATGTGGGCTTTCTCTAGTTGTGGTGAGCAGGGGCTCTTCATTGTGATGCCCGGGGTTCGAGTTGTGGTGGCTTCTTTTGTTGCAGAGCACCAGCTCTAGGGGGCTTCAGGAGTAATGGTGTACAAGCTTCAACACTTGTGGTGCATGGACTTAGTTGTTCCATGACATGTGGGATCTTAGTTCTCTGAGCAGGGATTGAACCTCTGTCTCCTGCATTGGCAGGTGCATTCTTAACCACTGGACCACCAGGGAAGCCCCTGAATTTTTTTTTGTAAAATATTGATACTAGTCTTGAAAGACTATGGGCTCTTGAACAGCTCTGTTATTTAAGAAACCACTATTAGTTGCAAACATGAAAATGGCATTTTGCATTTAAAATTTGTTTGATGGTGACAGTAATCTGGTGGCTCAGTTGGTAAAGAATCTGCCTGTAATGCATGAGACACGGGTTTGATCCCTGGGTTGGGAAGATCCCCTAGAGAAGGGATTGGCAATCCACTTTGGTATTCTTGCCTGGAGAATCCACGGACAGAGAAGCCTGGCGGACTATAGTATATAGTGTTGCACAGAGTTGAACACAACTGAAGCAATTTAGCAAACACGCGCACACACACTAGACTACTGTTTTAGTATAGTGTGTTAGTCGCTCAGTCGTTTTCAGCTCTGTGTGATCACCATAGCCTGCCAGGCTCCCCTGTTCATTGGATTCTCCTGGCAAGAATACCAGAGTGGGTTGCCACGCCCTCCTCCAGCGGATCTTCCCAAGATGTGGATTGAATCCCACATCTCTTAAGTCCACCTGTACGGGCAAGAGAGTTCTTTACCACTAGAACCACCTGGGAAGCCCAGTGTAGCACCACTTTTTCCCCTTACATGAGTGGTTCCCAAACCAGAGTTCCAAGTATCTTCACTTTTATGTCACAAAACAAACTATATATAGATTTTATCTATATATAAGTTTATGTGGGTGTATGTATGTATCATATGTATGTCTATATTACATAATACTTTGGAGGAGATAGTCTGTAAAAAATCAAACTAGTAGACTGTCAAAAGGTCAGATTTCAGGAATAGTTGCAGCTCACATTATTACCAAGTCCACTCCCAGCAGGACAGGCCAGTGAATCTGAGTGAGGAAGTGTTGAGGCAAGGAATGTGACTTTATTGGGAAAGCTCAGAAAGCTTCCCACTGAGAAAATACCAAACTAATGTTTCAAAATGACCATCTTCTGGGAGGTGGGGGGGTCCTCTGAGTGCCAGGTTCTTTTACTGAACAGAGATGGGGGAGGTGAGGAAACAAAGTAAAAAGGTCATTAATCCTTTCTAATATGTCTTAGAATGGCAAGCCTCAGGCAAGGGGATGTGTTAATTTCTTCCTCTTGCCCCATCCAGCAGGTGGACAGCGTCAGGCTGAGAGGGCAGGATTCTCTGAGGCATGCCATTCTGTATGATTATAATAATAAACGTGAGGAAATGCAAGTCAAAGAACAGTTCCAACATGGAGTCAGAATTGGCTTTTCCCTTCAACAACAGAGCTCGTGCCTTTCTTGCTCTAATAATATTTGTGTCTCTACCCACCTCAGACACCCCTGTGTTCTCAGTTATTCTGGTTCATTTTCATTAAGATTTTAAAAAACAGCAATATTTCTTCCTGTTTTAAAGATACAAAACTCTGGCTAATTTATTTTGGCCAAAGGGAGAATACCAAAAGAGTACTGGTGCTGTTGTAGCCACGCATTCCCGGAAACAAACTCACTCAGAAGGGTAATGCAGATAGTGGAGTGCAGTTTATTACAGCGGCGGGTCCAAGGCAGAGTCTCCTCTTAGACAAGGACCCCGACCAGTTTTCGAGAAAACCTTATATACCCTAAGTGTATAAGTTTCCCTGAAACTAGTCTGAACAAAGGAAAAAGAAAGATAGAATCAAAGTTAATCTGTGATCATATGCCTTGAGCCTAGGTAGTTAACAGTGAACAATTATCAATAGGCCTGTGGTCATATCCCAATAAGCATAACAGAATGTATGATTCTATTAGGTTACACAGATAATTAGGGTATTCTTTTAGGCGATGGAGGGCTTTGGGGTTCTTCCTTCCAGGGTCCTGGTTTTCCAGGTGTATGTTGTTTCCATAGATACTGGGCATATAGCTCAAAATCCATAGTCTGGCCCAAGATAAGAGTCCTGCTTTCAAGATACAGCCTGTTCTGTTTCCTCCTTCAGTGCAATCCCAGGAAAGACGATTCAAGACTAGGTAAACTTGGAAACTCCAGTTCTAATTCACAGCGAAGTGAGTCAGGCTGGGACCTGGGACACTTTGTTTCAGTGCTTGCACCTGGACACACCTCTCCTGGAACAACAAAATACAAAGAAACTCTATGGGACTAAAAATAACTGTGTGCATGCGCAGTTGCCGCAAATTTGGGACCCAAAAGAGGCAGAGAGGTCAAAAAATCCAACTTTCCCTTTCGAGGAGCCTGGAGCAAAAACAGTGTTAGGAGCAAAAGCAGAGTATTGAGCATTCACCTTGGACACTGCACCACCTGAAGGAGTGGGCAAAACACCTAAATCACTCCTTTGCCCCCAGCCATATACTCCTCCCCTCACCCCATATAAGGAATAAGCTTCTCCCCCACTTTGCGGAACCAGCAATCAAGGGGACCTGTTGCTTATTCTCCCCGGCTTCTGCCGCAGCATGGGCCGCTAGTCGATTTCTATTGATTGGGGAAGGCCAAGACCTCTGTTTCCTAACAGAGGGAGGGAGAGGACTGGGGACACTGATAATGTTTATTTCGTGAACATGGAAATGTGAATTACTAACTGCTGCCTGAGACAGGATTTGCTCTTTGGGAAGTTTAATATGAGTCTAGGAGGGCTCGGAAGTTTCTTTCTTGCAAGATGGATTCTCCTGCAGTCTTGTTTTGGATTTCAAAGGTCTGTGAAAAAGGGAACAGATGACCCTGTGCTTGTAGCGTTGGGCACGAGGGTTTAAGAATACAAGGAAACACAGTTTATTCTTGTTTGGGAAGGGAGACACTGATCACGAAGCTGGTTTCCGCTGGCGGAGTGTGATCACTGCGGCTGTGCAAAGTCCGGAGACTGCACAGACATGAGGGAGGGGGGCGCTTGTGTGAGCTTGTCCGTCTAGTTTGCCAGAGTCAAAGTGAGTGTTTATGCAACTGACCTTTCAGGTTAAGGGCGATCATTTGCTGCTTGTTTGAAAGAAAGTGTGTTTTGCCCTTGGGCTTGAAGCTTTAAACTGACAACCTACTTTTATCGACCCAAGGACTGGACGGTCAAACGTAGGTTTTTTTTTTTTTTTTTCTTTTTGTCAAGTTTCATCTTTCCTGACTTGCTGTTTTAGTTACGTGGACAGCGGCTTGTTGAACCGCGCCAGATGTCAACATCGACGTCACTTGTCCCAAGGCTTTCAAGATAGAAGCTTATTTATATTGTCTAAGTTTGTGCAGCGTCTTTACCTTTGTAAATTTTATTGGAACTGCGCCACTAACAATGCTAGGAACAGGACGCGCGTTAAATGAGATCACGAAAGGGGTGTGGAATATGTAGATACGCGCAGTGACTGCTGGTCGTGCTTAAGCAACATATATATTTCCTAAGAGTTTAGACAATTTCCAGATGTCAAATGATGCTGGTGGTAATTATCTCTTGGAAACTCTTTATACTTCAGAAGGGGAGTGGTATAGATTGCATGAGAAAAGTCGTCCTACGTAGAGAGGGATTTGAGTCTGATGGTGTGGTACCAAGCAGCGGTAGCAACTCATACTTACCTGGCAGGGGAGATACCATGATCACGAAGGTGGTTTTCCCAGGGCGAGGCTCATCCATTGCACTCCGGCTGTGCTGACCCCTGCGATTTCCCCAAATGTGGGAAACTCGACTGCATAATTTGTGGTAGTGGGGGACTGCGTTCGCGCTTTCCCCTGGCCTTTCTTTGTTTAAAAGTAGACTCTTTCTACAAGAAAGCATACCTAGCTTTCTTGTTCTTAACTATTTTCTGGAATTTCCTTAACTTTACAAAAAGATCGTTCGTTGAGTTTCTGACGCTCCTCTCCCACAATCTTTTTTGTTGCTTCCTTTCTCTTTCGTTTTCAATCGTTCCTAGAATCAGTCTTTTCCCATGAATCGTTTTTTTTCTCTTCAGTACTTCAGCGAGTAAAGCGCGCGTCCTGTTTTCCGTCATTAGCTCCGCCCTCTTGTGGGTGTGCGCAGAGGCGGGTGTCAGACTCCAGAGCTGCCGCTGGTTTTTGGTTTCTGATCTTCAAAGTACTACTTTCTGAGGATGTACTACGTTAACCGCGGCTTTGAAAGTGTTCAGAAAAATCAGCTTTTACAGGTCGAACGTCGAAATGTAGGAGCTCCCTTTCTTTTCCTGGGAAGAATTTACACTCTTCTTTCTCTGCCACCTCTGTGAATTACTTGCTGTTGGCCTTTTTTCATTTTGAAGCCAACAATGTTAGCATCTTGTGTCCGCTGACTTCTATTTTCTCTGGCCTTTCCTATTAAAAGGCCGTCTTGGTAATTTGCAGTACTGCTCTCCCGCTCAAATCCTTAATCACATCTGCCAAAATTTATTTTCTTGTATGAAGTAACATATTCGCTGTGGTGTTGGAGAAGACTCTTGAGAGTCCCTTGGACTGCAAGGAGATCCAACCCGTCCATCCTAAAGGAGATCAGTCCTGGGTGTTCATTGGAAGGACTGATGTTGAAGCTGAAACTCCATTACTTTGGCCACCTGATACTAAGAGTTGACTCATTTGAAAAGACCCTGATTCTGGGAAAGATTGAGGGCAGGAGGAGAAGGGGACGACAGAGGATGAGATGGTTAGATGGCATCACTGACTGGACGGACATGGGTTTGGGTGAACTCCGGGAGTTGGTGATGGACAGGGAGGCCTGGCGCGCTGCGGTTCATGGGGTCGCAAAGAGTCGGACACGACTGAGCGACTGAACCGAACATATTCGCAGGTTCCAGAGATTGGTATATGGACAATTTTGGTGGGCTGTCATATTCAGCCTTCCACCTTCATAAAACCTGCGGATTTTTTTTTCATTCTCAGGGGCTAGAGAATGACGTCACTTAAAATGGGTGTGGAGCATGTAAATTTGCGGAGCGTCTTCTGGCCTTGTTCACATTGTACGATTTTCGCAGATATTCTGGGATCCAAAATATTATTGCTTGGCTTTTGTAGTTCGGAGAAGTCTTTCTTTTGTAAATGACAGACTAGAGCTTATATGAAGAGAATGACCGAATATTCGGAGTGTTCGGAATCTGAAGGTAAGCGGTGTCGGGCGCACTTTTTACTTCAGGTGTTTGGAGAAGGGTACGACGTGAACCACTGAGAGTTCAATGACGAGGTAAAATTGTTCAGTTCAGTCAATCAGTCGTGTCCGACTCTTTGCGACTTCGCGGACTGCAGCACGCCAGGTTTCCCTGTCAAACACCAACTCCTGGAGTTCACTCAAACTCATGCCCATTGAGTTGGTGATGCCATCCAACCATCATCCCTTGTCGGTTCCCTTCTCCTCCCGCCTTCAATCTTTCCCGGCATCAGGGTCTTTTCAAATGAGTCAGCTCTTTGCATCAGGTGGCCAAAGTATTGGAGTTTCAGCTTCAACATCAGTCCTTCCAGTGCATTTTCAGGACTGATTTCATTTAGGTTGGACTGGTTGGATCTCCTTGCAGTCCAAGGGACTCTCAGGAGTCTTCTCCAACACATTTCAAAAGCATCAATCCTTGGGTGCTCAGTTTTCTTTATAGTCCGACTCTCACATCCATACATGACTACTGGAAAAACCATAGCTTTGACTAGAGGGACCTTTTCTTATTTGGAACCAATCTGTTGTTCCATGTCCAGTTCTAACTGTTACTTCCTGACCTTTATACAGATTTCTCAAGAGGCAGGTCAGGTGGTCTGGTATTCCCATCTCTTGAAGAATTTTCCAGTTTATTGTGATCCACACAGTCAAAGGTTTTGACATAGTCAATAAAGCAGAACCAGATGTTTTTCTGGAACTCTTTTGCTTTTTTGATGATCCAGAGGATGTTGGCAATTTGATCTCTGGTTCCTTTGCCTTTTCTAAATCCAGCTTGAATATCTGGAAGTTCACGATTCACATATTTTTGAAGCCTGGCCTGGAGAATTTTGAGCATTACTTTAGTAGTGTGTGAGATGAGTGCATTTGTGCGGCAGTTTGAGCGTTCTTTGGCATTGCCTTTCTTTGGGATTGGAATGAAAACTGACCTTTTCCAGTCCTGTGGCCACTGCTGAGTTTGCCAAATTTGCTGGCATATTGAGTGCAGCCCTTTCACAGTACCATCTTTTAGGATTTGAAATAGCTTAACTGGAATTCCATCACCTCCACTAGCTTTGTTTGTAGTGATGCTTCCTAAGGCCCACTTGACTTCACTTTCCAGGATGTCTGGCTCTAGGTGAGTGATCACACCATCATGATTATCTGGGTCATGAATATCTTTTTTATACAGTTCTTCTGTGTATTCTTGCCACCTCTTCTTAATATCTTCTGCTTTGGTTAGGTCCATTCCATTTTAGTCCTTTACTGAGCCCATCTTTGCATGAAATGTTCCCTTGATATCTCTAATTTTCTTGAAGAGATCTCTGCTGCTGCTAAATCGCTTCAGTAGTGTCTGACTCTGTGCGACCCCATAGACGGCAGCCCACCAGGCTCCCTCGTCCCTGGGATTCTCCAGGCAAGAACATTGGAGTGGGCTGCCATTTCCTTCTCCAATGCATGAAAGTGGAAAGTGAAAGTGAAGTCGCTCAGTCGTGTCCGACTCTTATCGACCCCGTGGACTGCAGCCTACCAGGCTCCTCCATCCATGGGATTTTCCAGGCAAGAGTACTGGAGTGCGTTGCCATTGCCTTCTCCGAAGAGAATTTTCTTGAAGAAATCTCTAGTCTTCCTCTTCTATTGTTTACCTTTATTTCTTTTTACTGATCACTGAGGAAGGCTTTCTTATCTCTCCTTGCTATGCTTTGACACTTTGCATTCAAACGGGTATATCGTTCCTTTTCTCCTTTGCTTTCTGCTTCTCTTCTTTTCACAGCTATTTGTAAGGCCTCCTCAGACAGCCGTTTTGCTTTTTTGCATTTCTTTTCCATGGGGATGGTCTTGATCCCTATCTCCTGTACAGTGTTGCGAACCTCTATCCATAGTTCATCAGGCACTCTGTCTATCAGATCTAGTCCCTTAAATCTATTTCTCACTTCCACTGTATAATTGTAAAGGATTTGATTTAGGTCATACCTGGATGGTCTAGTGGTTTTCCCTACTTTCTTTAATTTAAGTCTGAATTTGGCAATAAGAAGTTCATGATCTGAGCCACAGTCAGCTCCCAGTCTTGTTTTTGCTGACTGTATAGGGCTTCTCCATCTTTGGCTGCAAACAATATAATCAATCTGATTTCGGTATTGACCATCTGGTGATATCCATGTGTAGAGTCTTCTCTTGTGTTGTTGAAAGAGGGTGTCTGCTATGACCAGTGCATTCTCTTGGCAAAACTCTATTAGCCTTTGCCCTGCTTCATTCTGTATTCCAAGGCCAAATTTTCCTGTTTCTCCAGGTGTTTCTTGACTTCCTACTTTTGCATTCCAGTCCCCTATAATGAAAAGGACATCTTTTGGGGGTGTTATTTCTAGAAGGTCTTGTAGATCTTCATAGAACCGTTCAACGTCAGCTTTTCAGCATTACCAGTTGGGGCATAGGCTTGGATTACCGTGATATTGAATGGTTTGCCTTGAATAGAATTGTTACAGTGGATTTTCTTGGTTTGGAAATTTGAGAAGTTTGTGGCAGCTTTCCAACAGGTGCAAGTGTTGAGGGGTCTGATTTTCATTGAGCGTGGGGTTAGTGACACTTCCAAAGGGAACAGTTTTCTATTATATAACAGGTCCTGGCTGTTACTGAGCCTCCTCTGAAATATACATAATCTATAATCACGACTCAGTTTCTCCCACTGAGATGATCCTTCTGATGTTCTGTCAGAAGTTCAGCTTAGCCTGAAATCTCAGTGCCAGACATCCACGTGGACACTGTAGGCACCATACAGGCAGTGGTCCTTAGCATCATCGATGTGGTTACCTAGGTTTATCAGGAGAGAAAAACCAGGGTTTTGGTGAGTGTTAACAGTGTATGTGTGTGTGTGGAAGACAGAGGGAATGAATTTATAGTTTCTTTATATTTTCTCTATGTACTTGTGTTTTAAATACTGTTTTATTCTCTGTAGTTCTCTTTGAGGTCATTAAACAGAAGCAGTCTAAGTGTTGAAAGAAAATGTTAGGTTGTTTTTGACTTGTACTATGTAGTTAGGCCAGTGATGGTTGTGTCTGTACTGAACACAGGCAGACTTCTTTTTTCTTATCCTTATTTCCTAAAAAATACAATGTAAAAACTATTTACATAGTACTTAACGTTGTATTGGGTATTATAAGTGGGCTTCCCTGGTGGCTCAGTAGTAAAGAATCCACCTGCCACTGCAGGAGATCAGAGTTGGATCCCTGGGTGGGAAAGATCCCAGAGAAGGAAATGGCAACCCACTCCAGTATTCTTGGCTGGAGAATTACATGGACAGAGGAGCCTGATGGGTTACAGTGCATGTGGTCCCAAAGAGTCAGACAGGACTGAGCAACTGTGTACCCACCACATAATCTAGAAATGATTTAAAGTATTCAGGGAGGAAGGATGTATATAGGTCATATGCAAATACTGGGCCATTTTATGTAAGGAACTTGAGCACCCCCAGGTCTTAGTATCTGTTGGGGAGGAGGTCCTGGAGCCAATCTCTGAGAGCAGAGGGACATCTGTGCTTCCGAGAATCTGTTTAGAGCTGTGGGTCTCAAACCGCACTACATGTTAGGACCACCCCAGGCAACTAAAAAATGGTGATGCTCTGGTTCCTTCCGCAACCACAAATGGTCAATTCAGTAGGCTTGGAATGGGACTTTGGTGTATTTAAAGTCCCCAGATGATTCTGAAGTGGAGCCGGGGCTGGGTAGTTCTGGATAAGCATTTTCGTACAGGACCCAGCTGTCAAGATGCATGTAACATATCCTTTATTAGCTGTGTAAATATTTGCTTTACTAAGTCCTTCCTCTGTTCATTCTCGGTGCTCATGAAACTGTAATTTACAGCCCTTAGGGTATCTGCTATACCATCAAATATATTTCATTATATTTGAAAGCACCCTCCCAGGGATGGCAAATACTGCTTCAAAGCAGTAGAATCAGATGAGGACAGGAGCCCAGACTGTCCTGTTCCCATCTGTTTCCCCTGAAACTGAGGAGATACTTAAATTTTTTTGGATGGATAGGTGAACAAACTGGGTTAAGACCATATATTGAACTACTGAACTTGAATTTATTCATTGCTTTTTAAAAAGATACTTAAAAATTTTTTTTTCAAACTTTAAACTTATTTTTTACTGTTTTTTTTTTTCTGGTATACCAAAACAAAACTAACCATGTTATGATAGTTTCAGGTGGACAGTGAAAGGACTCAGCCATACATATACATGTATCCATTCTCCCCCAAAACTCTGCTTCTATCCAGGTTGCCTAACAGCATAACATTGAGTAGTGAACTTGAATACATTTAAAGACTAGAGGATACATTTAAATAACTAGATTAGAAATATGTGTGTGTGAGAATGTTGATCTGGGTCTGATCACATAAGTGATAACAGGAGTAAATGTAAGTGAGGTCCCATCCTTCTGTGCAAGGGTCCAGGCACAGAAGACATCTGCCGTGTTTTCAGCAATGCATGGAAAGGACTTTGTGTTTACCCAGAGAGACAGCCCTGGATCATATTAACAGGTGTAGGATCTGGAATGTCAGAAGCAATCATCCCATTTTTGTCCTTTTCCACATCACATCTGTGGTATTATGTGCAGTTCTGAAAACCACCATTGAGGGGGGGGACAATATAAAAACTAGAGAATATTTGGCAAAGACTCCCAGGATGTGGGGGAAAAATCGAACCATGTCACACAGAGAATAGTTGGAGGACTGGGCAAGTTTTGCTTGGAGGAATGCAGGACTGTTTATTTTTATTTATTTGAAAGGTTAACATTGAGAAAACAGACTGGATTTATCCGATATGACCACAAAGAGTGGATTAGAACCAAATTTTAATTCCATACAAAGAATAACTTTTTAAAAAATTTATTTATTTTAATTGGAAGCTAATTACTTTACAATATTGTATTGGTTTTGCCATACATCAGCATGAATCCGCCATAGGTGTACACGTGTTCCCCATCCTGAGCCTCTCTCCCTCCTCCCTCTCCGTACCATCCCACTGGGTCATCCCAGTGCACCAGCCGCAAGCATCCTTTATCCTGCATCGAACCTGGACTGGTGATTCGTTTCTTATATGATATACATGTTTCAATGCCATTCTCCCAAATCATCCCACCCTCTCCCTTTCCCACAGAGTCCAAAAGACTGTTCTATACATCTGTGTCTCTTTTGCTGTCTCGCATACAGGGTTATCGTTACCATCTTTCTAAATTCCATATATATGCGTTAGTATACTATATTGTTGTTTTAAAGAATAACTTCCCAAGATCAAAGTTAGCCAAGAAAGGACTATGGAATGGCTCTCTTGCATAGACTGAGGTATTCTGGCAGCTGTCTGTATGTCAGTGATGTTGTGGAGGAACACTTAATCAGGGGCTCCTGATTAAATGCAGATACTGCTTGGGTTGGTCCCCAGTGGAGCCTGATCTCACCTGCATTTCTAACAAGCTCCCAGGTCATGTCAACTCAGGAGCCTCTAAGGTTCTTTTCAAGTCTGAGACTTTGACTTCTGTGAAGCTGATTGTGTGTCCTCTCCTATGGGCTTCCAGGTGGCGCTAGTGGTAAAGAACTCCTCCCAGTGCAGGAGACATAAGAGATGAGGGTTCGATCCCTGTGTCTGGGATGGTCCCCTGGAGGAGGACATGACAACCCACTCCAGTATTCTTGCCTGGAGAATCCCACGGACAGAGGAACCTGGCGGGCTCTCTCCACAAAGATTCAGAAACGACTTAGAGACGTAGCATGCACACACACCTTTCCTATGCAGAGTTCGTTTCCTTTGGTTTCTAGGTATAGCCTGTTGCAACCCGGTGTAAGGAGAGACCTTTGGGAAACTTCCCAACAAAACCAAAGTCCCCTATGAATGTCATGTAATGGTTTTTCACTGTGGAGGAACAGAACGGACTAATAGATTGTGATCATTGTTCTTAATTCAGAGGTGCCAAGGTAACCATTCTCTTTCCAGAACAGTGGGCCTGGTATTTATAGAGATGGAGAAGGAGTCATAGCCATAAAATCTTTCTTCCTTTTTGCTTTGTACATCTGGATAAACAGATCAGGGAGAAACTTGTAACTTTGCCTCTCAAATAAGACAAAAATAAATTTTAAGTGCATTTCTTCATGGGTTCATCAGTTTCCCTCCCAGTTAAAAGGGTCAAAACGCCACCTCCTCTTGCTGGAAAGCATCCCAGAAGTCTCTCAAGGGCTTGGATGTAGGCTGGGGATGGTCCTGTCACCTCTCACCTCCCCATGTTTGGCAGAGACTGCAGGCTGCATACCCCTCCCCGAAATTCTTTTTCCTTCCTTCCTTTGTCATAGAACCTCTGGTTCTTAACTATAGGCCTGTGACTTCCCAGAGAAAGAGATCCTGTTTCTGAGATTCCTGTGCTCATTTTCCTGATCTATCTTTAAATGTCAATAATGATGGAAAATGACATTCCACTCAGGAATAATAGGAGTGATAAAAGCATTTTTTTTAATGAAGCGTTGCCGTTTTATCCAGGATACTGAAAAGGGTGCGCTGTGGTCCAAGGAGCATAGAGAATCTCTGATCATCAGTTGTGGTGATAAACAATGCAGGAGAAAGAATGCTGTGTTTGGCTAGGAAGCCTCTGTGGAACTTCATGAATCATATGTCTCCCCGTGTGTCAGGGGTAAAGGGGCCTGATGGGGTAGGAGTCAGAGGAGGACTAATCTCTGTCGCTGGTGAGAACGGTAGCAAGGAGTCTACGGTAGTCTGTCTGGTCACTGGTGGTTTCCTCTGATAAGACAAAAATCCAGACACAAGAATGCATCTATAAATACTCAACATACAAATATTACATAGCCATTACTTGAATCATAAAACATTGTTAAATTTACTATAGATAGGAGAATTTTCAACCAGTACCGTTTTTAAAAAGTTTTATTAAAATTATCAGCTTCTTCTAGTTCTCTGTATGTGTAAGACAATTAATGAAATTTCACATTGTTTGTATTTGATAGTTGAAAAGAAAATCAACGACTTTCTTTCCAACCTGTTGTTCCAGCCAATCCCTTTGGGAAGAACAACTGGAAGACTTGGACCCCCACCCTCCCGCCCCCACAAATGCTTAAGCATGCTTCTGAAGGTAACAGAGTTATAAGAAAGTGAGCTTATGGACTCGAGATTGTGGGGAGGCAAGAATCCCAGGGAGGCAATTGGCAATCTCAAAAGTAGTGGCTGAAAGGCTGGAAGCTGAGCAGGACTTTTAACAAACTCACAGGGCTAGGGAACAAAAGTTCCAAGTTCAGGGGCTGCCAGGGAGAAGGAGTGAAGAAAGGGCATGGCAACCCTCTCCAGTATTCTTGCCTGGAGAATCCCATGGACAGAGGAGCCTGGTAGGCTATACACGTTCCTGGGGTTGCAAAGAGTCGGACAAGACTGAAGCGACTTAGCATGCAGGGAGAAGGAGACTTAATAAGTAACCAGTCTTACAGCTAGAACTCCAAAGACCTCACCCTGGGAGTAAGAGTCAACCAGCAGGACTTGTTCTAATCAACTCAGTCTCTGTATGGATCGAGGTGGTCTGTGAATGTTGTGCCCATAGTCTACACAGTCTAAGAAAAAAAAATACTTTCTCTTTGGAGGAAGGCGATTTCATCTAGAACCTCAAATTGTCTACAGTTTTCAAAAACAATGTTAACTGCTCTATCAACAACAACCAGTTTTAAAAAAACTATCAGAGGGAGTGGTGGGGACAAGATTGGACTGACAATGAAAAAAAAAATTAGATCAGAGAGGCAGACTCTCAGGAGATCCAAATAGTTGTAGTTATTAGACACCGACTTTATTTATTTATTTATTTATTTTTTACTCCATATGATCTATTTTATTTGAGAAGAAATTATCCTTGAAGGGATCCATGCAGTCCCTTGGGATAAGTGGGAATTTCCAAATATTTCACAAACAAGTTTGGGAATACAATGATGAGAGTTGAAAAATGAAAAAAGGAAAAATCTTGGTTATGAGAGATATTACAAAACATAAAATAGAGTTACATACATTGTATAGAGAATTTGAAATCAAAATAGAATTCCACCCCCCCAACACACACCAAAAAATGAAGGAGGCGTGTTCTATGTTTATAGTCTCATCGCAGAGTGGCAACATTTGGCTCTTGTGTTGAGCTCTGCTACCCAGGATGCTTCATAAGTCCTAGGATAAACAGGCCCTTTTAGAGTCACCTTTCCAAAGAGTATTTTCAGACCTCTCTTTAAGTCTTTATTTCTCAGACTGTAGATGAAGGGGTTCAGCATGGGTATGACCACAGTGTACATCACTGAGGTTGTTACGCTTGAGTGTGAGCCGTGGGTAGCAGCAGAGCTAAGAGTATACTCCTAAACCTGTACAATAAAATAAGGGGACAACTGAGAAGTGAGATGCACAGGTGGAAAATGCTTTATACTTCCCCTGAGAGGATGAGATTTCATGTATGCAGAACACTGTCTTAGAATATGAATATATGATACCAAAGAGGGAACCACCAGCCAGGAACACAGCTACAAAATACATCACCATGTTATGGAAAAAAGTAGACACCAACTTTAAGATAGCTATGATTAAAATGTTCAAGGGATTAAAAGATAAGATGGTGACTTTGACATAAAATGGACATTTTAGAGCTGAAAAGTGGAAGGAAGGAAATATATGATTTATTAAATGATTTCACATATTTAAATATATGAATATATGTATTTTTTTAAAAATTGAAGTTCCTTCTCAGATATTATTAGTAGGATACATGTAATGAAAATTTGAGAGGACTTTGGCTTAATAACTGTCTTCAACGTTTTCAAAAAATTCTAAGGCTTTTCAAACAAATTCACAAATGTTAGCTCTTCCATTAATTAGTAATTTTGTTAGTATGTGGAACATTCTTAATTCATAATAAGTGACTTAAAGTTGTATTAAAAACAAGATATAAATGGGAAATTAGCCAATATTATGATGACAAACCCTCAAACATGATTTCACGTTTCCTATATCTTTCCCTTTATTTTCCTGAGCCTTCATTCTCTCAAGTGCTGATAATGATAGAAAAATCAAGAATGAAAACTTACACAGGTATTGCAGAGCTCATAAAGCCTCTGAAGGCACTGTAAGGGGGAAAAGAAAAACCAAAACAGTTATCTGACACTTAATTGTTAGGAAATTTTGTTTCAGTTCAAAGATATTTTTTTAAGTTCTCAAAAAAAAATTACTTCCAAGAGGAAATTACAAAAATTACTTTAAAGTCTGTGAATAATAAAGGGGCTTGTTGTAATGTTAATTGGACAATCATATGAAGAGAATGGAGTTAGAAGTTAGCCGAGAAGAGTACTGGTACAAAAATTTTCCAGAGATTAGCAGCCTCACTGAAAAAAAAAAAAGCAACAAGGATCCATAGAAACATAGAGATTCATCCCTGGCTATGAAAGGAAAGGGCAGTCAAGTACCAAGGTGAGGAACAGAGAGCTATATGCTTTGGCAGTTCTCTCTGAGCAGAAACCTGAACTTTCAAAGATGTTCCAAGCATCTTCAGGGAGATGCAAAGAAGCAAGCAATATACCAAGAAGCTGCCATTTACAGATCAAAAAGTCTATTCGAAACATAATTCCTGAAAATAAGTATAAATTTATCTCTGAGCTTGTTTAGCAAAAATAAAAAAAGACATTTGTCAGTTGAGATGAAGTCTTCTAAAAGGAATTAATCCCATGTGTAACTTTTTAATGAGGACTTTTAGATATTAGATTGAATGAGTTTACCATGTGATACAGGAATCGTTGATATGGTCTCATTCTGTGATGTATCCTCTGAAAAGTAAAAACATAATATTACGTTGTAAAAACAAAATATTCTGGTGATTTCTGGGTTCTAGATTATTGAGGTCAGATTACGCTAAACTTGTAAAAGCAGTTTCATGACTTATGTTGTCCCCTTATTTGCAAAAGAGAAGAATCTAAATCAGTTGCGCACTGAGAACGGTGGTGTTCACTCAGACAAGAGATAACTCAAGGCTGATGTTCTGATTTTCACACGCCTAGAGAGGTCTGTTTCTCTGGAGATGATTTTCCCAACTGGCAAGAACTGTCCACAGAATTCCTAGCTATGCCAGTGAGGCTGTTTCTTATGCTTCCTACCTTAGATTTTTTTCATTTTTACCTTGGAAAAAATATTTTTTTTAATGTTTTTCAAATATAGTTGATTTACAGTATTGTATTAATTTCTGCTGTATGGCACACTGACTCAGTTATGCATATATATTTTTTTTCATATTCTTTTCAACATAGGATATTGAATGTAGTTCCCCTGTGCTATATAGTAGAACTTTGTTGTTATCCATTTTATGTGTGGGCTTCCCTAGCAGCTCCGACTGTAAAGCATCTACCTGCAGTGTGGGAGACCCGACTTTGATCCCTGGATTGGGAAGGTCCCCTGAAGAAGAAAAGGGCAAAAAAGAAAAGAAAAGAAAAGAAAAGAAAAGGGCAGCCGTCTCCAGTATTCTTGCCTGGAGAATTCCATGGACAGAGGAGCCCGGTGGGCTACAGTCCATGGGGTCGTAAAGAGCTGGACACGACTGAGTGACTAACACACACATTCTAATACATAATAATTTGCATCTGCTAATCCCAAACTCACAATCCATCTCTCCTCCATCCCACTCTCCCTTGGCAACTACACATCTGTTCTTTATGAGTCTATTTCTGTTTTGTAGATAAGTTCATTTGTGTCGTATTTTAGATTCCACACATAAGTGATATTATATTTGTCTTTCTCTGTCTGACCTAACTTCACTTGGTATGATACTCTCTAGGTTCATCTGTGTTGCTGCAAATGGCACTATTCATATTTCATTCTTTCTCATGACTAATTCCCCATTCTATATACACTACATCTTCTTTATCCATTCATCCCTCAGTGAACATTTAGGTTGCTTCCATGTCCTGGCTGTTGTAAATAGTGCTGCTATAAACATAGAGGTGCACGTATCTTTTCAAATTATAGCTTTGTCTGGATATATGCCCAGGAGTGGAATTTCTGGATCGTATGGTAGTTCTATTTTTATTTTTCTAAGGGACCTCCATACTGTTCTCCATAGTGGCTGCACTAGTTTACATTCCCGTCAACAGTGTAGGAGGGTTCCCTTTCCTAAGAGAAAATCTTGTAATCATACTTTATGCTCCTGAAAATATTACTTCTTGAAAATGTCTCACATATTTTCTCTTTAAATCACATTTTCCTAGGAGACCGCAAATATTCCTAATTTAGGTGGTTTTTAAAACACACACACACACACGCACACACAATTACCTGCCAGTTTAAGAAGTAATCCTGGTGAATTCCAGGATAAAATTCTTGTACCTGTGAAAATTGAGAGACAGAATATGGAGACTGAGGAAATAGATGTAATGATAATAATAGTAATTAACTAGGAGGCTTGGACTTTGAGTTCCCAAAAGGCAGGGACTATGTTTTGTCATCTGTGTAGTTCTGGCACCTTGCATGATCGTCCATCTCAAGAAACATTTGTTTTTAGAATAAGCAAATGAATATTATATCTGTTAACATCAGTCACTAATCTGTTTTAGTACCAAAAACATTATCTCAAATATAAGCACACCTAGTTTCATTGTGCTTCACAGAAAGTACCTATTTTTCAAAACAAATCGAAGGTTTGTGGCAACCCAGTGACGAGCAGGTCTACTGTCCCAGTTTCCACTAGCACTCGCTCACTTCACTCACTGAGTCACATTTGGGTAATTCTCAAGTCTTTCAAGCTTTTTCATTATTATTATATTTGTCATGGTGATCTGTGCTCAGTGATCTTTAATGTTACTACTCTGACTTGCTAAAGGCTCAGATGATGGTTAGTGTTTTTTAGCAATAAATTATTTTTCAATAAAAGCGCACGTGGTTTAAAAATAAATTTTAGAAAAGGAAAAATTTAAGCAAAAAAAAAAATTAAGGTGCACATTGTTTGGCAGACATAACGCTGCTGCATACATACATAATAGGTCATAATATAGACATAACTGAAATTCATATGACCCGCTTTCTTGAGATAGTTGCTCTATTGTTGTGGTCTGGAACTGAATTCGCCATATCTCCGAGGTAAGCCTGTAATTGTCTCATTGTGTTCACTTTCTGCTTTGTTCACAGCAACAACCTGAGCTGCAGTCTTCCTAAACCACCATGGGGCTTCCAGTGGTCTCAGAGTTCATCAAGGGCCTCTCCAGAGCAGTCAACGCCCCTTCCTCCACCAGCACTTCTCAACTTTGGCTGCCCAGTGGAACAGTCACCTGGTAAGATGATAAAAATCCTGATGCCTGTATCCCCAGGCCAATTAAGTCAGGCTTGGGAGGGCAGGACCCAGGCCTTAGGACTTGTGTAGTTTCCCAAGCAATTCCAAAGTGCAGCCAAGATTGAGAACCACAGCTGTGCTCTGAGGCCAGGTGAGGTTCCCTGCTACGTTTGACTCAAATCTGTTGCTTTTCTAACAGTCTTCTTTTGTTTTTCTAACAGGTTTTTAAAAAAATATTTATTTGTATTTATTTTTTTGGCTCCTGTGGGTCTTTTGCGGCATGTGGGATCTAATTCCCTGACCAGGGATTGCACCCGGGCCCCCTGCCTGGGGAGCTGGGAATCTTAGGCACTGCGCCAGCAGGAAAGCCCTCTAACAGGGAAAAATACCTTGAAAGAGCTACTTTTAGCTCCCAAGAAACTTAAAAGGGAGACTTTGACTTTGACTCCAATGATAGATTTTTTTGTGTGAAGATTGAGTATTAAAATTTAGAATGCATGAACCAAGGCTGATTTGCAGAAATAAACATTAAGAGGTTACTTACTGGTGTGCAGTGAGCTGTGACCAAAAGGAAAGTGATCAGAAATACCACTTTCATCTTTAGATTCTATCTGTAAGTAAAACAAGAGTATTAATTCTTAACTTAGAAAAATATGTAACCCTTTCCTGCTTGTGTAGCCTGACCCTGGATCAGGTACGTTCTTAAGAAACTTGACTGAAGCTTATGCTATTAGGAACCAAAGGATGTATAGATTAGAGATTCTGGAAGATAATTTTGTTGTTGTTGTTTAGTCGCTAAGTCTGTTAAACAATTGGAATATAGATTATGATTCACATGCCTTATGAATGGCGTGTGGCTCTAATTCAAGATCTGCATCTTACACACACACATTCAGGTACAGTATAAAACATTTCGTAAAGGGAAAGCTGTTCAGTCGTGTGTGACACTTTGTGACTCCATGGACTGTAGCCCGCCAGGCTCCTCTGTCCATAGAGTTCTCTAGGCCAGAATACTGGAGTTAGTTGCTATTTCCTTCTCCATGGGATCTTCCCAACCCAGGGATCAAACCCAGGTCTCCAACATTGCAGGTGGATTCTTTACCACCTGAGCCACCAGGGAAGCCCAAGAATACTGGAGTGGTTAGCTTATCCCTTCTCCAGTGGATCTTCCTAACCCAGGAATCAAACTGGGGTCTCCTGCATTGCAGGCGGATTTCATACTTATTAGCAATATTTACCTAGTGAGTTTAAAAGAATATCAGTCACTGTTTATAAAAACACAGTTTTTGAAATACAGTTATTATTTCATTTGATTCTTACAGTGACTTTGATAGGTAGATATTAGTATAATATCCACTTAGAAGTGGGTATTTGTCTATACTCCTATATTATGATATAGAGGGTTTATTTGATGTGATAGTAAATTCTAATAGGTTTATGGTTTTCTGTTTTCTACTATATCATGGTAACTTTTATTTCAATCATTTTCATTTTTCTTGAAAACAAGAAAAAGCTACACTGTTATTAGAACATCTTTTAAAATGATATACAAAATGCCCTTAATTGTTGTTTTGCAGGAAGAGAAGAGAGATGAGGCATTCTGAAGATAAATAATTGTTTTCCTTCTCCATAAAAATGCTATAATTTTTGCCAACAGTATATTAATTGATTCATTTTTGTAAGAGGGGTCACTTGGTAAATGTTTATTGTAGAAATTAATTCTGTCATTTGGAATACTTCTTACAAAGGGAGCTGTAATTTTAAAATAAATCAAGACAGAAAATGACAGCACATATCCAGTAACCTTAGATCTGTGAAATGCCATAATATGTCTTGAAACAAGCTGACAATGATTGATTTTAAAAAATCCATCTTCGAGGTTAAACAATATTTGAAAGGCGGAGAGAGCGTTCAGGAGGATGATATCGAGACCAAATTCTTGTAACTATTACTGCCTACTGGAAGGCTTGCATACTTTATGTTCCCCTGTTAAAACTGTTGATTGATGCTCCTCTTTTTTTCCCATATATTCATTGCTCTAAATATGGAGGAGGGAAATAGGAATAACTTCTAAAATTCTACCTCTGTAGGATTCTTGTGATTGCTTTTTTTCTAAAATTTGTTTTCACTCACTATTTTAAAACCCTAATACAACCCGGAACAAGTATCAGAGTAACGTATTTAAAATAAATAAAATGTGAGTCCATGGGATAATATTTAAAGAATTAAAAACATGGGCCACATGACTATAAAAGAGAATTAAAATGTTATTGTCAATAAATTAAACTAAACTTTTTAATTCTCAGCCTTTCCAGTTGTCCATATTTTGGATAAAATAATAAAATTTATAATTGAAAGGATATTTATTACCTTATACACCAGGAAAAACGGAATGTTCAAGATGGTTGAGATTTCCTTGACGCCTCGTTTCCAGATGATCTGGATAACTGGAAGGTATTTATATATGTGGATTCTAATGACGTGTAGTATCAGTACATTAAAAAACAATGAGTCTGCATGACCTTCATTTGCATGGGACTAGGACAGGGCCAATACTTCATTCTTGGTGGGGCTAAGACCCTTGTCTCCGATCAGAATACGTTTTTGTGGTTGTTCTTGAGATATGAATAATTCAGGAGACCTAGGGTTTTGCTAATGAACAATCAGGATGAATAATTGCAACAACTAGGAAAGTACCAAACTGTATTAGTAGTTTGGCTGAAAGATGCACCTTGAGAATTTCAGCTTAAAAGACTTAACAGAAATCCACTGACATTTGCATGAGTCATGCCTTGACAGAGGAAGTCTTGTTTCGCCATCTCATTCATCGGGGAGACAAGAGGCTATGAGCTGGATAAGTGGAGGGAGCACTAGCCCCTGAGTCCAAGCTCAGTTCTGCCGGTGCTGGCGTCACTTGTTGAAGGTCAGTTTGATTTCCTACAGAGAACACTCCAGGGCTCTGCTTATCTCAGAGTCCAGGTTCCTGCTAACTCAATACCAGAGAAAAGACATTCTTCCCTCCTCTGACAAAAGCTCACTCATCTCTTGCTCTGTATGTTTGGTAGGATAAACATTTAGTTCCTATTGGAGATGTCCTGTACTCTTCACGTCCATAGGCTTTACTTCTGTGGTCCAGGTAAATTGGTCTGCTGCTGCTGCTGCTAAGTCACTTCAGTCGTGTCTGACTCTGTGCGACCCCATAGATGGCAGCCCACCTGGCTCCCCTGTCCCTGGGATTCTCCAGGTAAGAACACTGGAGTGGGTTGCCATTTCCTTCTCCAATGCATGAAAGTGAAAAGTCAAAGTGAAGTCACTCAGTCGTGTCCGACTCTTCGCGACCCCGTGGACTGCAGCCTACCAGGCTCCTCCATCCATGGGATTTTCCAGGCAAGAGTACTGGAGTGGGTTGCCATTGCCTTCTCCAAAATTAGTCTGCAGTATTTTTTTTTTTAAATCAAAATCTTGGTTATTCAGTCTTGAATAACATCACCTGTGAGACACTAACGGCTTAGCTAAGGCATCACTTTGCCAAATCCAATTCCTTTCACAGTATTTCTTTCTAATGAGCAGTCTTTTATTGGGCTGTATAACCTAGTTCTGTGAAAAGATTCTAGTACTTTTAAGCTCAAATGCAAAATGAAATAAAATGCAAGCTTCACAACTTTGCCTCAGAGACCTCCCATGTTCTAGCTATGAAACTATGTGAATAGTGTAATTGCCTGCAACCCAGAATTCACTCTTTTTCTCTAGTTTGATGAAACAGATTGAGCCCTTTTAAAGCAGTATCCCCTCTTCTCTTTCATCTTTTCTGGAACATAGATAGTGATAAGTGAGGAAAGTCAAAGAAACCTCTGGATCTATCCTCATGGGGACCCAACCACCCTACTAAGCAGCAGCAAACAGGATAGTCTGGGAGCCATATGAGAACCTTGTTTGTTTTTAAACCTTAAGGAAATTTTATATTCGGAAAAAAAAGAAAGGTGTGGTGTGGTGTAAGAACAGAAAATGTGGGTAAAGACAGAACACGAGAGATGTGGCACCACCCACTTGAGGGGCAAATTAACAGCCAGCATGGCCTGCCAATGCCAGGATCACAAAACCTGGCAGCGTCCAAGGAAGAGCAGCCATTTCCAAGAGGCAACCAGTCTTGAAAGATACAGGTTTCACCTTTTCCAGTCTGCTTCCTCAGGACCACAGTTGTCAGAAGACCCTGCTTGTTCCTCCTGCCTTTTCAAAAGGGTGGCTGGCAAGAGAACCTTGCTTGTTAACCTATCTGCGTCTCTTAACATTGAGGCACTAACTCTTGGCTTCTCAACAGTGGGGATCAAAAGTTTGGTCCTTCAGGAATGAATTTGAGGGGGTGGACCTCTCAACTTTCTGAGGTGTGGCATCCCAAAGGAGTGTGTGCTTTCCCTTTGAAGATTCACAAGCTCTCAGCACTAAGAAGCACAGACTACCACCTAGAGTAGAATGTAACACATTTTCTCAGTGTGCCTTTTGTTCTTTTTTTTTTTCTTTTAGTTGATTTATATATTAGTTGAAAATATACAACATAATGATTCAATATTTTATAGATAATACTCCATTTAAAATTATTATAAAATATTGGCTACATTCCTTGTGGGTGGTGGTAGTTTAGTTACTAAGTCATATCCTACACTTGCCACCCCGTGGACTGTAGCCCACCAGGCTCCTCTGTCCATGGGATTCTCCAGGCAAGAATACTGGAATGGGTAGCCATTTCCTTCTCCAGTAAATCCTTGTATCTTATTTTATACAAAGTAGTTTGTACTACTTTAATCCCCTACCCCTATCTTGCTCTTCCCTCTCCCCACTGGTAACCATTCATTTGTATTCTGTATCTGTGTCTATTTCTGTTTCTTTTAATATTCATTCATTTGTTTTATGTTTTAGATGCTACATGTAAGTGATATAGTATTTGTCTTTCTGTTATTTCACTAAGCAGGATACCCTCCAGGTCCATCCATGTTGCAAATGGCAAAATTTCACCCAGGCTTAATGGGAAGGACAGAAAAGACTTTCCAAGCAAAGGGGACAGTGTGAGCAAAACCATGGATGTGAGAAGAACATGGTGGATTGATGGATCCGTAGGTAGGTCAGTCTTCTTAAAGGATGATGAAGCAGGGAGTGGCAGGAGTGTCTGCACGCACTGTGGTGCTTTAGAAATCCTGACTAGTTGAGTGATTCAGAAGCCAAAAGAGATAAGCAAAAATCACCAGATCCTCACTCTCCCTTAGGAAAGAGCAAACTTCAGTCATTAATGAAGTCAAAAGGAAAGGGTCAGGTATCAGTTGACTCAGTTTCTTCATATGTTAAAATCTCTTAAAAATTAGAACGCTGGAGAAGAAAATGGCAACCCACTCCAGTATTCTTGCCTGGGAAATCCCAAGGACAGAGCAGCCTGGTTGGCGATAGTCCATGGGGTTGCTAAAGAGTTGCACATGACTTAGCAACTAAACAACAACAACAGCATACATATATTCATTGCACTCATACAATTGATATATTAATACATTGTATATACATGAATGTAATTAACATCATGAAGTAGGATATATTTTCTTATCTCTGAATATCTATAGGTTTTATTTATGAAACTGAATTTTTAATATTCACCACATGAAGACAGACTCCCAATATCCTCCCTGAATCATCCATTAACTGAGAGCCACCAAAAACAAATAAGAATAATAACAGATTATTTTTAACTGATGGAATAAACCTCAACAAGATTGTGGAGTTAGGGGTTCTTAGCTTTTTGACATTAAGCAATTTGCAATGAAAACACACATGTACCCACCCACACACACAATAAAAACTGTGTGTTCATGTATGACTCCAATCTGCATAGAAGGTGTCAATTCATAATGTTTTTAGTAAGTTGGTTTGTATTTTGTATTATGTCTGTTTTCTATATTACTTATAACTGCAGTGAGAGGTTCTATGCTGTTTTCCTCAGGAATGAATTAAAAACTAAGAGCTATCTACAAATAAACTTAATTGAAAACTGAAGAGCAGTAAAGATATAAGAAAAAAAATTAGAACGCTAATTTTGTAGATAAAACCTTTATCTTTGGAGATGTCATTTTTCTAAAGCATGTTCAACCAAATACTCCTCCTGATAGAGGAGAGTATATGAAAGTGGCCAGGAAATCCAGAAATCAAGTTTTAATCCTTATTCATCTTAAGAGAATTTGGTGGATGTGTTAGTAGTTTTCCAAGTTCTGCTATGTTTGCTGTCTACTTCATGGAATGGTTCATTCCAAACTTGCCTCTCAGATAAAGAGATTAATTTTTGGAATTCTTTTATAGTTTACAATTCCTTTTATTTCAAAATCCAATGCATCCAGCCGGTGTGAGTGAGGCACACCAAAGCTTCTTCCCTGCAGGTCCTCCCCCTGGGGCCGGGTCAGCAGCCAGGGCTTCCCAAGGTGGGAGCTGGTCCTTGGTTCTATGCCCTCGCTGAAGAGCGAATTATCCTCCCCCTTGGGGTAAACACACTTACACCATGATTACAGTTCACCCCAACTACTGCTGTGCTCAGGCACAGTGCTCCCACTGTGTCATTAGAGACATTAGAATCTTATGTTTTGTAATGAGAGGCTCCTGCTTCCTGGTCATCATAATTTTTGCTCTAAAGTCTGAACAAAACAGAAACCCCCTGAGGTGGCGGTTTTCAATATGGCCACACATTAGACTGACTTTTTAAACAATTATTTTTTTATTTCTGGCTGTACTGAGTCTTTGTTGCTGCTCAGGCTTTTCTCTAGTTACGGTGAACGGGGGCTACTCCCTAGTCGTGGTGTGCAGGCTTCTCGTTGCACTGGCTTCTCTTGTTGTGGAGCTGGCTTCTCTTGTGGAGCTGGCTTCTCTTGTTGTGGACACACAGGCATTGTGGTGTGTGGGCTCAGTAGTTGTGGCTCCCAGGCTCTAGGGCACAGGCTCAACAGTTGCAGCACACGGGCTTAGCTGCTCCGTGGCACGTGGGATCTTCCCAAACCAGGGATCAGAGCCGTGACTCCTGCATTAGAAGGTGGACTCTTTCCTACTGAGCCACCAGGGAAACCCTAGACTGACGTTTTATAATAGTTGTCAATCGATGCCCCGTTTCTACCCCTAGACATCCTGATTATCTTAACGTCGATCTGGAATGGAGCTCAGGCATCAGTAAACGGTTGCCTCCCCAGATGATTCTAATGTGGAGAACCAGGTTCTCAGGGACTTGACCCCTGGGGTATCTGTCCTATCTCTTCTCCCTTTGAGACTGGAGACCCCTGAGAATTCCTGCTGCTGATTGGAGGGAATCCTACTGTTGGAGGGGCTGGCGGCAGGCACTTTGGCCTCTACAGCAGTTTCTTCTTGGATTAGATTGTGGACAGGACAGCTTTTTCAAGTGGAATTAAGGATGCCTGGTGACCTTGTTCTTGTGCCCACTGACCTTGATCCTGTTCCCAGTGGCTAAGGAAATGGACCCATTACTGCAGGATTCCTGAAGACCACTCCACGGAGAGATACACAATAGTAGCAGCCCACAGGCTGAGGCTGTGTGAACCTGTGGAACAGCTGTGAGCAAACGCACTAATTAGAGCTCCGTTCGCAGCTCTCCAGGGAAACATGCTGTCACTGGCTTACGCAGGCACGTCTGGAGAACTGTTGTTTTGGGCTGCCAGTTGCCAAGCACACAGTGTGGCTGAGCACATCCAGTTCTGTTTTCACTTGCTGATACATAGCAGTGACGACTGAATAAAAACTAGAATTCTAATGAATGCTGTCAGGTCCCACGCTCAACAGACATGACAAAGCAGTTTTCCGTGTATCCTGTCAGTAAGATGGTAAATACAGAGATGTTTGACGTGCCCCAGTCAGACTGGGAGGAAGGCCAGCATCCATGGGTGAAGCAGATGCTCCCTGCTTAGGCTGGGGCTCAGTCTTTCAGTCATGTCCGACGCTTTGTGACCCCATGGACTATAGCCTGCCAGACTTCTCTGTCCATGAGATTCTCCAGGCAAGAGTACTGGAGTGGGTTGTGATGCCCTCCTCCAGGGGATCTTTCTGACCTGGGGATGGAACCCAAAGCATCTCTTGCATTGGCATGTCGATTCTTTACCACTAGCACCAACTGGGAAGCCCCATTTAGGCTGGAGAACCTGTCTTTACCCCAACCATAAATGTAAATAGGGAAGGAAAGCCTAAGGTGATATGGGAAGCATTTGCTTAAGATATTTCCCTAAAAAGAGCAGTCAATACAGGGGAAAAAAATAAGAGGCCCTCAAGTAAGATCCTGTCTGCTTACATAGAGAAACAGCCCTGATTTGATGTAAGAGGGCTATGACCCAAGATCAAGGTTTTGCTTGCAGGAGAGGAAGAATTGCATTTGCTCTGAATACAGTATCATGTGTTGTTATTCTGGGGATCACAGAGACAAGGGATGTAGAAATGCCTTACATTAACTGTAAAGTGTAATATCAATTTGATGGTGGTGGTTCAATACCCAGAGGACCTTGCTACTCAAAGTGTGGTCCGCAAACTATCTTCATCAACCTCATCTAGGAGCTTACTCAAAGTGCTACTGAAAGTGCATTCTATTTATTTATTTAGGCTGTGCTGGGTCTTCATTGAGCATCCCTGGTGGCTCAGATAGTAAAGAATCTGCCTGCAATGCGGGAGACCCAGGATTGATTCCCTGGAGAAGGAAATGACTACCCACTCCAGTATTCTGGCCTGGAGAATTCTATGGACAGAGGAGCCTGGCGGGCTACAGTTCACAGGGTTGCAAAGAATCAGACCCTACTGTGAGGGCTGTTGTCTAGTTGCAGCGTGCGGGGGTTGCTCTCTTGTAGCAGAGCACAGGCTCTAGGGTTCGAGGGCTTCAGTAGCTGAGGCATGTGGGCTCAGCAGTTGCTGCTCCCAACCTCTAGAGGACAGGCTCAATAGTTGTGACACAGGGCTCAGTTGTTCCCAGACATGTGAGACCTTCCCAGATCAGGGATTGAACCCATGTCTCCTGCATTAGCAGGTGGATTCACCACCGAGCCACCAGGGCAGCCCCTGAAAGTGCTTTTAAACTGTGGCAAAAATGTACAGAAGAAAACTTGCCATTTTAACCATTTTTAAAAGTACAGTTCAGTGGCATTAGGTAATTCACATTGTTGTGCAACCTTACTATCCATCTCCGGAACTTTTTCGTCTTCCTAAACTGAAACTTGTTCCCTGAATATGCAAAGTCTCCAGATAATTATATGCAGAAAGTTTAAGAAGCACTGGTCTGAGGGATTTCTGGCAGTAGATTGTGTGTTAAACTTAATCATAGTTTACTGTGCAGCGGATGCTGTGCTAAGCATTCTTTATCTCAATCTCATTGTATGCGTAATCTCATTTAATCTTCCCAGCAACTTGACTGAGGTAGGTATTATCTATCATGAGCCCCACTTTACCAAGACAGAAACTTTAAGCATTTTATTCAAGGTCACACAGTGGGTAAGGGGTAGAGCTAGGGTGTCACTTGGTATCTGTAGTTTCAGAGCATATATTGTCTTCCTTCTGGACTTGCTCTGTGCCCAGAAAGATCCCACCCAGGTGCTTGCATTTGAGGATATGCGTTGAGGAAGAAAAGATACCTGGATATGTAGAGGGAAGAAGTAAAATAAGATCTCCTGCAAGTAAATTCATATTTCTGTGGTTTTATATAACTCATACATCTAGTAATGAGACTTGGAGAATCTGGGACTCTGCTTTCAGAGCATTATTTTACTGTTTCTCCAGAAATTTTACTCTCAACCTAATTTTCTTTCCTTTCTGAACCATGTCAGCGGATCCTATTTCTCTCTTTCCAGCACCTTCTGGAACAAACTGGAAAGTCAAACAGGAAGTGTTTGTGGGGAATTCTGTGTGGGGTAGACTGGTGTGGCTAGGCTCACTGCTCTTCTTCACACCCCGTGGTTTCAGGGCTCCGCGTGACTCAGGAAAGTCTGACTTGAAATGTGAGTCAGAACACTGCCGTCTCCTTCGTTCATGTCTGAAACTGAGAAACTTGCACAGTCTCAAACTTTTTATCACCGACTCAAGGGACATGAATTTGAGCAAACTCTGGGAGATCGTGAAGGACAGAGAAGCCTGGCATCCTGCAGTCCATGGGGTTGCAAAGAGTCGGACATGACTTAGTGACTGAACAAGAACAGCAAAACCTTTTATAATCAAAAAAGATAAATCCCCTCTACGGAAGAAAAACACAATGGAAAATTCCAGGGGAATCACCTGAAATTACATGACTTTGTCGACCACTAGGAAGTCAGGTATGGCCAGATGGCCTTTTGGTGCACAGCTGGACAAGTCCTTGTCCTTTCAGAGATTGAACAGCTAGAGGGTGTCTCTAGTCATTAAAAGTTGCTTGAAAATTACATAAACCAAGACCCAGGTTTCTTTTTTTTTTTTAATTGTTTTATTGGAGTGTAACTGATTTAAAATGTTGCCTTAGTTTATGTTGTACAGCAAAGTGAATTAGTTACACATTAGAGGAGCCTGGTGGGCTACAGTCCATGGGGTCACAAAAGAGTCCGACATGACTTAGTGACTAAACAACAGCAACAACAGATACATAGATCCATTTATCTTTACATTCTTCTCCCATATAGATCATTACAGAGTATTGATTAGACTTCTTGTGCTATACAATAAGCCCTTTTTAGTTACCTAGTTTATATATAGTAGTGTGTGTATGTCAATCCCAGCCTCCCAGTTAATCCTTCTCCCCACCTTTCCCCACTGATAACCACAAGTTTTTCTACGTCTGTAGCTCTACTTCCATTTTGTAAATAAATTCATTAGTACCTTTTTTTTAAGACCCAAGCTTGTAAAAGATTGCTTAGAACTACTCATCGAAATTGATGAGAAGACTGGTTCTCAACCCTCAAAATTGAATCAATCACTTGTGTAGCTCTAAACAAACAAACACATCCCTATAACCAAGACCCACACCCAGAGACTATGATTTAAGTGGTCTGGGTGGATGCCCAGGCACTGGTGTTTTTAATGTGTACCCAAGGTTGATAAACAGGGAATTAGACAAAGCAAAGCAAATGTTCCATCTTTATATTCACAGTACCTTAAAAGCAGAGACATTACTTTGCCGACTAAGGTCCGTCTAGTCAAGGCTATGGTTTTCCCAGTGGTCATGTATGGATGTGAGAGTTGGACTGTGAAGAAGGCTGAGTGCCAAAGAATTGATGCATTTGAACTGTGGTGTTGGAGAAGACTCTTGAGAGTCCCTTGGACTGCAAGGAGATCCAACCAGTCCATTCTGAAGGAGATCAGCCCTGGGATTTCTTTGGAAGGAATGATGCTAAAGCTGAAACTCCAGTACTTTGGCCACCTCATGCGAAGAGTTGACTCACTGGAAAAGACTCTGATGCTGGGAGGGATTGGGGGCAGGAGGAGAAGGGGACAACAGAGGATGCGATGGCTGGATGGCATCACAGACTTGATGGACGTGAGTCTGAGTGAACTCTGGGAGTTGGTGATGGACAGGGAGGCCTGGCGTGCTGCGATTCATGGGGTCGCAAAGAGTCGGACATGACTGAGCGACTGAACTGAACTGAACATAGTATCTGGCTCTTCATAAATGTTTATGGAATGTCTGTGTGAATAAATGAATTAGTGTTATCACATGAACTGCTAATAGTATATCAACTAGTATGTCATGTAGCACTCAAGTAGTATGTCATGGGTTTAAAAGTACTTTTATAGGCTTCTTTCATTTAAGTCTTCTGACTCCCCTGGAAAATCCTGGGTCAGCCGTGTCCAACTCTTTGTGACCTCATGGACTGTATCCCACCAGGTTCCTCTGTCCATGGGATTCTCTAGGCATGAATACTGGAATGGGTAGCCATTTCCTTCTCCAGGGGATCTTCCCGACCCAGGGACCGGGAGATTTTTTGCCATCTGAGCCACCAGAGAAGCCCTAAATGAATTAGTGTTATCACATAAACTATTAATAGCACTTGGTAGAATGTCTTGGGTTTCAAAATACTCTTTTATGTGTTCCTTTCATTTAAGTCTGTGACTCCCCTGGAAAATACTGATGTGATGCCCATTTACATTTGAGGACAGAGGCTTAATGAGATTAGGTGGTTTCCTCTCCCAAATCCCACAAAACTGATAAACTGTGCTTAACTCTCATCCACTGAGAAATTTTATGACTGATATGGTTCTCATCTGGCTCTAGTAGTGCCTTGAGAAAGTTTCTCTGTTTGCTTTGTCAAGTATGTCATTTATTCCTCCCACCTTAACACTGATGTCTAACTTTATGCTTTAAAGTAAAATTCAAACAGAAAATTATATTTAAAAAAAGTATAATTAACTCATGTAATGACCCAGCTTCAACAAGAATCAACTTAGGGTCAATGTGATTTTATCTACACCCCCACACACTGCCCCCTCCTTTGAAACAAATACCAGTAAATATTCCAATGTGTTTCTCTAAGGACTTAAAATAACCTCAGTGTCATTATCATACCTAAAAAGTAATACCTAAATATCATCCAGTCAGTGGGGCTTCCCTGGTGGCTCAGTGTAAAGAATCCGCCTGCCGAGCAGGAGCTGCGGGTTTGATCCCTGGGTCTGGAAGACCCCCTGGAGAAGGAAATGGCAATCTACTCCAGTATTCTTGCCTGGAGAATCCCATGGACAGAGGAGCCTGGCAGGAGACAGTCCATGGGGTCGCAAAGAGCTGGACACGACTTAGTGACCGAGTGAAAGCACGATCCAGTCAGTATTCACACATCTGCTTGTCTTTTTCTTTTTCCCTCAACAGTGTTTTTGATTAGGGGTCTAAAAAAGTTCTATATGTTACAGTTGTTTGATATGGCTCTTGCTGCTGCTGCTGCTGCTAAGTCGCTTCAGTCGTGTCTGACTCTGTGCGACCCCACAGATGGCAGCCCACCAGGCTCACCCGTCCCTGGGATTCTCCAGGCAAGAACACTGGAGTGGGTTGCCATTTCCTTGTCTCTTTTAATCTGAGGGTTTTCCCTTGGTCTCTTTTTGTTTGTCTCCTTATAATTTATTTGTTGAAGAAACCAGGTCGTATGTCACATACTGCCCCCAGCTGTCTGGGTTTTGCTGACTGTATATTGCTCTTGTATTTCATACTGTCCTTTGGGCTCTGTAGCGCCCATAATTTAGTAGGTAATCCAGAAGTTTGATCAGGTTGGGGTTGGATTCCCACACACCGCCCCACCCCCCCAACCCCCACCCTCACCCCCGCCAAATACCTTCCTAAGTGCTGGAAGAGTATTGCCTGAAGGTAGAAATTTTGGAAGCAAAATCAATCGTGAAGGCCAGGCAGCCAGTACGCATAAATTCATGGCCCAGGAGGAAGATGGGCCCTGCCTGCCTGTGGCCATGGTGTGACCAGCCCCTGCCAGGAGGATCCCTGTCCCAGCTCAGGGTCCAGGTGTAGCCCTGCCTCCCTCAGACATCCTGCCTCTACCTGGGTGATTGTGCCTCTGCTTTCCTGATTGTCGCCACTTGGCACCGAGAGTGGCATCTGCAGTTCAGTGGGGGCCCTTCCCCAAGTCAGCATTTCCCTGAGACCAGATGACATCTATATCTCTAGCTGGTTGGGAACATCAGAGGGATCAGCTTTTTCTACAGCTACAGCTTTGTGACACAGAACATTTGCTTAGGGTGACATCTAGTGGCTTTAAATATATAATTTATTGAGGTGTAGGGCACCCCCTGTTTTTTCTCTTGACTACACTGCTGCCAGTGGGATCTTAGTCCCCCGCCCCTCCTCTGCCTCCCCACAGTGGAAGCACCAAGTCTTAACTATTGGACTGCCAGGTGAGTCCTAGGGGCCCTTTATCGAAGGAACATCAAACTGTAGTTTGGTTTTAAATTTTGTATTTGTTAATTACAAAAGTATCTCATGATCAGAAGAAAAATCTTAAAGGATACTGAATAGTAAGTAGCCTTGGCAGTTAGATTTGTTTTCAGAATTTCACTCAAAACTTTCCTTGTGCACTGTGTGAGTAGAAAGCGGAAGTCCCACAAAACCCACACCCCAGGAGTAGCCACAGCTAATGGTTGATAGTTCTTTTTAATAGCTGCATAGTATTTCATAAATTTTTTTTCACCCTATTCCTCATCAATGAACTTTTGGGGTAGATTCTAAATTTTTTCTGCCATTACAAACAATGCTGCCAAGAACACCTGTGAACATTTGATTTTCATACTCTTGAGAGTGTTTTCAAAGATAGCAATCTTGAAGTCAAATTATTGGGACAAAGAGAATAAGTTTTTTTTGCATCAGTTTACACCTCTACCCACAATGTATGAAGGTACAGTTGCCCTGTATGCTCAGAACAGTACATTATCATCTAAATAAAAACCTGTGTAGCTTGTTTTGATCTTTTTTTAAAAAAAGGATTTTTTTTTTTGTTGCCATGACTAGGTTGGGTTCTGTGTGATACAATTTTTTCTGTTAATCTTCCTGGAAACATTTCATGCTGAGTTTGTAATTTGTGTGTGTGTCTGTTATCAGTTGTGTCTGACTCTTGCGACCCCATGGACTTGTAGCCTGCCAGTTTCTTCTGTCTGTGGAATTTTCCAAGCAAGAAGTAGTGGAGTGGGTTGCTGTTTCCTACTCCAGGGGATCTTCCCAAACAAGGGATCAAACCAGTGTTTCTTGCATCCCCTGCACTGGCAGGCAGATTCTTCACCACTATACCACCTGGGAAGCCATTTGTAACCTAGTGGTGAACAAACCTAGAAAGAAGGAAATTTTTGACCCTTATTAATAGTAACCAATGATATTTGCAGAGTGTGTAGCCAGGTTGCTGGAGACTCAGTGAGAATGGGACATGAACCCTGCCTTATGTTCCTGGGGAGTCAGCGGGGCCAGCATGGAAGCCAGTCACTGTGAGAGTGCGAGTCGGTCTCTAGTAGCAGGAACCTC